>NC_136071.1:1064070417-1066470417 GCF_964261635.1 Lissotriton helveticus | reverse complement strand
GAATGCGCGGGGAACAACCTGCTCTCTGGACACCAAGTGACACTTGACAGCTGTCACACTCGCTCCGGTGTCTCTGAGAGCTTCCACTCTATGGCCATTAATGGTCACCCACTGCCTATATTTCTTAGTGTTACTAGGCAGAGGGGGTGGAGGGACCAATTCCATGTCTCCTAGAGAGACCAGGGACATCTCTGTGGGACCCTCCCCACCATGGGCAACCATCTCCTCCCCTCCCAGGGCTACACTCGCCAACTGACGGGGGGCGGCACGTGGTGGTGCACTAGAGTTCTTCAAGGGACACTGGGGATCATAAAACCGGTGTCCCACCTGCTTACAGGTGAAGCAGGTCATTGGGCCCCTACGAACAGGTCTACCTGTCGGGGCCTCTGATTTCTTATCGGGGGAGGCTGGGAACCCTTCCCTTGGTTCCCTTGGGGATTACTTTGGGGCCCTTTCTGGAACTCCCTCTGTTTACCCTTGTCCCCCCCACTCTTCTGCTGGGGACCCTGCCCACCTTTGGCTGAGTCTCCCACTGGACCCTTGTGGACCCTGGTACTGACCCAGCGGTCCGCCTCTTCAGCAAGTTTTCTAGGGTTAGATATCTTGCTATCAATAAGGTGCTGGCGCAGCTCTGGAAAACAGTTATTAGACAAGTGCTCCCAAGCAAACAAATCATAAAGAGCATCATAACTTTCCACTTTGCTGCCCTTTACCCAACCATCCATGGCTATGCAAAAATATGACACATATTCCACCCACGTCGTCCCAGGCAACTTCTTACATTCTCTAAAGGCCTGTCTGTACTTTTCTGGGGTTAGGCCATACCTTAACATTAAAGCATCTTTCGTATGAGCATAAGACAGCCTATCCTCAACAGGCATGTCTAACAGGGTATCTCTTCCCTCATTCACAAAGCGACCCCACAACCCCGCTCCCCAATCCTTCTCAGGGACCCGGTGGGCCAACAATGCTAACTCATATGCTTTAAACCATTGACCAATATCCTCATTCTTCTGAAAATCTTTGATCACATCTTTGGGAAAATAAAACCTACTTTCTGCAGGCACAGATGGGATGCTGCCACCAGAGGGATTCAATTCTAACTCTTTAGCTTTGAGCTCCAACTCCCTCATCCTGGTATCACGCTCAAAAGCTAACTTCTCTCTTTCAAACTCTAACCTTTTGATCTCCATATCAGCTTCTCTCCTGCCTCTTGCAATCTCTATTTCCAACTGCCCATTTATCTTAAGTTTTGCCATTTCCATGTTGTATGCTCGCTCCTTCGCCCTTTCTTCTCTTTCTTCAGGAGAAAGACCTTTGGAGGAAACACTGCTGCCAGGAGAGGATGCGGGCCCATTCACTGGCACCTCCTCCTCCCCTTCCCCTGTCGGTACCACCACCGGATCAGAGGAATCTCTGGCCTCTAACCAGGCCTGCAATGCTTTGAGATAATCTGGCCTCCTTGAAATGCCTGGGGTAGGAACTTGCAACTGCTTGCAAAAGGATTTCAGCTTCTTTAACGGGTAGTCGTTCATCTTACTCCTATCAAATTCCTCCACAACAACAGGTGTAGTGCCTCCAGCATTACTCATGGTCAAAACTGGCAGTTTCAAAAATCAAGCTGCAGGAAATTTGGAGAACAAAAATAGAATATCCAACCAAAACAGATTGTGGCTGCGCTATGGTCTGCTTTCACTATGTAGTGCACACTAATCACTGCACATGGGTCATAAATGCAAAGTTCAAATCCTCACCGCTGACCCACCAATGTTAGAAGCGGCTGTCTCTAGTTGGCAGAGGTATACACTTCTGACAAATAGGGACACACCTTTTCTAGTCAGGGCAAGGGGATCACACACTTAGATAACCCCTGCTCACCCCCTTGGTAGCTTGGCAAAGCAGACAGGCTTATCTCAGAGGCAGTGCGTTAAGCATTTATGACCACATACAGTAATAAAGTGAATACACTACAAATGGACACGACACAGTAGTATTATAAAAATAAGGATTTTTATATAAGGCTTAGCACAAGACCAAATAACGACAAAAATATACCACAGTCTTAATAAATACTCTTGGAAGGAAAAATAATAATTCAAGCACGGTTTCTTCTTAGCACAAAGTCTTTTAGTATCAAAAGCAACTCTTCTTCTTTATAACACAGTTCTTGGCAACAATGTAACCCACAAGGGAGTCACACGACGTCGAGGCAAAGTTAATCCAAAGGTTCGGCGTCGACCGCGAGGAGCGCTACGTCGAGCCCGGAGTCGCACAGACCCCAACAACACAGTACCTTGGAAAAGTGAAGCACTCGATGATCAGCGGCGTCGAGATGTCCGGCGTCGCGTCTTCGGCGTCGATCGGGCCTCGGAGTCGGGGCGATCTGCAGCGGCGTCGACCGAAGTCAGGCAGGAGCAGCGCTCACGAGGCGAAGCAGGATACGGCGTCGTCGATGTTGATGTTGCAAGAGTGAGCAGCGCTCACGGCGTCGAGAGGGCTCGAAGTCGATGCGATCAGCAGCGGTGCAGACACGAGGTCACTTGGAGCTGGAGCCGAACTCACTACTCACTGGCGTTGTTGCTGGCGTCGATCGGGCCCGGCGGCCGGCGTCGAGGAAGCGGGACACTGGAGCCGTTGCTCACGATGTCGAGCTGGATTCGGCGGCGTCCGTCGGCGTCGACATTGCTGGATTCTTTCAGAGGTGCTGGATTCACAAGTTCCAGCAAACAGCACTTTAAGCAGATGAAGTCCTTTAGCCCTGTGACTTCAACAGGAGACTGGCACTCTTCCAGCCCTTGGAGATTTTCTTAGCAAAGATTGAGAGTACACACACAGTTCCTCTCTCCTGGTTCCTTGGCAAAAATAAAGAAGCAATGCAGGATTCCCCCAACAAACAGCACTCTGGCAGAAGGGGTAGGCAGTCCTTAGATCAGCAGGCTTCTTGTCCTTGGTTCAGGTTTCCTTGTCAGAAGTGATCTAAATTCTTGGTTCAGGGGTCCTTCTCTTATACCCCTTTTTGGCTTTGATCCCTTTGTCCATGCAGGGAAGTTTCCCCCCATCTTGGGTTTGTTGTGGGTGTTGCCAGGCCGAAGCACCTGGCCTATTCACTGTGCAGGGCAGAGTCTTCAGCCGCCCAGCAGGAGCGGAGCCAGCATTGTCACTGGCAGGGGCAGGGCCATCAAGTGCCCGGCAGGAGGTGGGCCAGGAAAGTCCCAGGCAGAGTCTTCAGCCGCCCGGCAGGGGGGCGGAGCCAGCATTGTATCAGGCAGGGCAGGCTATCAGGAGCTACTCTTCCCCTACTCTCAATGCAAATGCCCCACTCATCCCACACTGACTCATTCAGACCTCTGGAGCCACCCAGCTCCTGTCACACGCACACCAGAACCAGCAGAGACCGGTAGACAGTTAGACAAGAAAATAGCTACTTTCTAAAAGTGCTATTTTCAAACACAGAGTCCAAAAACCATCCACCCAAACGGATGCGTTATTAAACCCTGAGTTCAGGGATACCAAACTTGACATTGCACCATGCTCCCCGAGCCCGCTAGGATTATAGCATTAATAATCCTGGCAGCCCATTCTAACTGATGGAGAGCAGGTTACCTTACAATAGTGAAAAACGAATATGGCTGTAATTCACTATGACAAGGTTGGCATGTCCTACCTTATGCTTACAATGCACCCTGCCCGTGGGCCTACCATAGGGGTGACTAACATGAAGTTAAGGGAAGGTTTAGGGACTGGCAAGTAGGTGTACTTGCGCAGTCTGCGTGACAGTACCAGACTGCACGTGGTCTAGCAATGGTAGACCTTCAGACATACTTTTACTAGGCCGCTCTTGTGGGTGGCACAACACGTGCTACAGGCCCACTAGCAGCATTTGTATTTACAAGCCCTGGCACTCCTGGTGCACTCTACTAGGGACTGACAGTAAACCAAATAAGCCAAACATGGAATTCAATCAATACAGCAATTTCACATAGGGAGCACTTGCACTGTGGCACTGATCAGCAGTGGCACAGTGCCCAAAGCATTTACCGGCAAAAACATCGTAAACAGAGGAGGCAAACAGAAAAAATGGAGGAGAGACTCATGCCAATGATGCCAGGTCTAACAGGTGCCATGTATTTGAAAGCTAGGACACGTATTGGTGTTTGAGAGAGTGAAATACAGTACATCTTGTTTTTCACTATTGAAAGGCTATCTGTCCCATAGGACAAAATGGGAAGTACTTGGTAACATTTTACGAGTATACCATCCCATTGAGACAAGATAGAGGAATTGAGTTTAGCATGCCTCAACTCAGAATGTAGAAATGCATCTTTTAGTAAAGATGATTTTTATGTTCCTTGTTTGAAAATACCACTTTTAGAAAGTAGGTCTTTTCTTGTTTAGCCATCCTGCGTGCCTCTGCTGGATTGTGGATTGATGTCTGGCTTTGGAGTGACAGGGGCTGGGGATGTGCAATCTCTTCAGACAGCTACTGGGGGGGCTAGGAGTGTCCTGACTTTCCTGGATGAGGCAGGGCTGAGCTTATTAGACTTGGGCTGCATTTAGAGTAGTGGGAGGAGATTTCATTGCACCTGAATGGACCTGGTCTGCCTTGGACAGTGCTGTCTCCACCTCCAGGCAGGAATCTGGACCAAAGAGGACAGAACTGGTTTGGGCTGAGCACAGACACTCTCTGCCCAAAAGAACAAAGAGAAACTGAATACAAATATTGGGGAGCCCAGACCCCAGAACTTTAGAACTAGCTTAGATCAAGTAACCTGCCAAGAAGAGCTGGAAGAACTGCCAAGAGGAGTACTGTCCCTTTGCTGTGTTGTTGCTTTGCTGGGTTGGCCTGCAGTCGCTGCTTCTGCCTTGGGCAGTGAAAGGACTGGATTGAACTTTCATCACGTGTTGCTGAGTATCTCCAAGGACTTGAAATAGAGTTTGCATCCTGTTCACGAAGTCTCAGGGACAGCAAAGACTTCACTTCCTTCTGGGTACTGCCTCTGGAACCATGGGTTTCAGTTCCCACAGAGGGGGAAAGCAGCCAACACCATCACAGACACTGCTGCTGGCTCCGGGTCCTGAAGGCACCACAGAAGGCACTGCCACACTTCGCACTGCGACCCTGGTCTCACTGCTGCCGCCACCAAGCCGCTGCTTGCACTGTGACCTATGGGCACCGCACTCCACACTGCCTCACTTCACGCTATCACCCTGGTCTCACCGACGACGTGGCTGCACGCTGTCCTTGAAATCCGTGACTGCACTGTGGTTTGGAGGCACTGCTCGTAAGTCAGATGATGTACTGCCCCGTCCCACACCGCAGCCTGGGATGACTGATGCCAGCTCCCATCAACCGGCACTGCTGCTAGCACCGTGACCTGTCAGCCCTGCAACGAGCACCGCCTCACTTTGCACCACAGCCCTGGTCTCACTGACGCCACTGGATGACCCCCACAGAGCCACTTCCTGCACTGTGACTTGAGGGCACTGCACGCGGCAGCGCTATGCTTCACATTGCAACCGCAACAGTTGCCATGACCAGCCCGCACCAACTTGGTCGGCCAGAACCAAAGGTACTGTTTACGAGTCATCTGACACTGACGCCGGTCCGCACTGATGTGGTCAGCGGGAACAGTTGGATTCTGTTGTTTTCAGCACCGCGGTAGCAACGGATGGAGCTACTGGCTTTAAGGAACTGCATTTTAAATTCATTCTTGCTAAGGGCATATTTTTTATTTTTGTGTGTTATGTGCAAATTCTTTACACATTGCCTCTGAGATAAGCCTGACTGCTCGTACCAAGCTACCAAGGGGGTGAGAAGGGATTATTTCAATAGTGCATCCTCCTTGTCCTGACTAGAAAGAAGTGTCCCTACTTGGACAGGGTAACAACATGCCAACAAGAGACTCCCATTTCTAAAAGGCATTCCCCTGGTAGACAATACGAACATTATATCTCTCTCGCAGATGATCTTCTTCTATACTTCCAGATCTGAGGTCGACTCCCACTGCACTGGCCCACACCCTCTCCGACATCCCTGCTCTTTCTGGCTTGAAGGTGAACTGGGCGAAATCCTGTTTATCCCCGTTCGCATGCACATGTCCTGATCCTGCCTAGACCCTCTGCAGCATGTCCATCATGTGGCAACCTAGCTCCTTACGCTATCTCGGGATTAGAATATATCAACCTGCTGATCTGCTTGATGGTAATCTTATCAGAGCTGCGTTGGCTAGCAGATCCCAGATGGTTTTCTGGCGCATGCTACCTGTAATTTTTTCATGCTCCCCTTTTTAAATGCATTTAAACGCACCATGAGGAATTTATTTGGAATGGCTTCTGTTGTCGAGTGGCGCTCTCCAAGCTGGATTTGCCCACGGATCAGGGAGGCCTGGCTGTCCCTAATTTGGAACAGTATTATCTCGCTTCCCAACTACAGTGAGTGGCCAGATGGTTGGAGGGCTTACAACTCACAGACACTGCCACGCACTTACCCCCTTGGTCACTCCAAGCGCTGTTCCTGTTATTCCATCTCTGCAGTCGTCATCGGCTGCCGAACACCCTACTTCTTGGAGTTGCTTACCACTCCTACTGTAGACGTTTGAATCTCACACGAATGATGACTCCTAATGCACCAGCACCAACCTTAATGGGTTCCCCCCATGGTCTTGCTGACACCTCGTCCACTGAGCTATCCATGTGGTGGGAAGCTGGCCTCCACGCACTAGGTGCCCTCTACCCGAGATGGGATCCTGCACACCTCTAAACTCGCTGCTTTGGGGGCGCAGATGGGGGACATGTTTAGCGAACATCAGATCCACTTCACTGTTCAGTAATTGCACGTGATGGGAACAGGTAGGTATCTTACCAAATGGTTTGCAGCATTTTTGCATCAGCATGGAGCAGTGCTGCTCATCCACCTGAGAGAACGCTTGGAAACAGATCTGGCCCGCCCCATCCCGACAAAGAATGGGCTGCAATATTAGTAAGTCTTAATAGGACTCCCCAAAATGCTTGTTTTTGCCAAATCTAATATTCCATCACACAAAGAGCATACATTACCCCAGATAAAATTAACTGATATTCCCATCACACTGATGCAGCTTGCCCTCAATGACACTCTGTAAGTGCGAACCTGCTACACTTGGTGTGGTCCTGTCCCCAGCTCGCATCTTATTGGTGATTGGTCACAGCCTCTGTCATCTTGTACTGAACGGACCATGGCATCCACCTGAGAGGAGTGCATACTGCATCTCTTTTCTAGTAGTAGACGTAAGAGGGTGACTTCAAGTTTCCTGGGATTAGGGCTGCTGGTGGCTATACGCCTGATCACATGGAGGCGGAAATATCCTGTACCTCCTCCTCTGCTAGCTTGGAGACGTTCACTACAGGTGTGGGCCAAAGCTGAAAGCATCACCCTACATAAAAAAGAGACCCTCAGCCACCGAATAATCCTCATTGCGACTCACTGGGACGCGGTAGTACAGGATTTTCAGGAGGGTGCCCCGGCGGAGGTGAGTCCCTTGGGCGATGCTGATCAGACATCGGAGGCTGATGGGAGGTGTAATGACCTAGTTTAGTGACTTGTACGAGCTGGCTTGCATTCGGGTCTGAGTTATGACCTCCCGCATTTTATAAGACAGTCGTGTTCAGGGGCATCTATGGTGTATAATGTCTAGTCAACTATAATATGGGAGGGCTAAGTTTTTCCTGTTATTTATGATTTGTCCCACTACTTTTTTTCTCTCCTGCCTCCAGATTTCCATAGAGTTAAAAAGGAACAACTAAGTGCCGCCTTTATATGTGATCTTTCCTTGGCGCTTTGCCTACGACGGACCGCTCCTTTCTAGTCAAAATGGCATGCCTTACCAACTGAATTCCCATGCATCACCTATGACTCAAAACTTTACATTGTTCTCACCTAATATATTTACTGCTGGTAGGGTGTGTGGGTTGAGGCATGCTTATCTTCAGGATGTCAAAACACCTGGTAAATGGCGACACGTTAGTGGTTTTTCTTCTGTTGTATTTTATTCCAACTCACTGATGCATTTTTAAAACTGTATAATGATAAATAAAACTACTTGACACTCAAGTTCTTATTGTTATCAGTTTATTGAAATGTATGAATCTGTCTCCAATTTCAGCTAGGGGTATAACCTCTTCTACAATCTTACTGCAGGGGTCGTCATGTAGATGTCACATTAATAATGCCAATATGAGCCTTCTGGACAGAAGTAATAATTCGTAACTAAATTCTAGTGTTTATCTTATCATTATTATTATTATTATTTTATATTTATATGGCGCACAAATCATCCCCAAGGGGATCTCTAGACGCCCAGTAGGCAGACAGGACATTTTGCAAAATACTCATCTAGAAAAGCCAGGTTTTAAGATGCTTTTTAGATCGGATCAGAGTAGGGCATGCCCGTAGGTCTTCCGGTAGCGCATTCCAATACTTAGGAGCCAAGTAGGAGAAAGCACGGCCTCCCGTCTCCGCCTTCTTAATTCTCTTGGTTCGTCAGAGCTTTTGCCCAGTGGATCTGAGCTGATGGGCCAAACATACCATTCTAGTTTTTTGTAAGATATCTAGGTCCAAGTCTGTGAAGTGCCTTGAACACTAAGTATAACAGCTTAAAAACTGCTCTTTTCTTTTTCGGGAGCCAATGTAACACTCTCAGTAGGGGAAAGGATGGCGTCCGTCCTGGCTTATTCAATCCTAACCGTGCCGCCGTGTTTTGAATAACTTGTAGCCTTGAGAACAGATCTTCCCTCATCCCTATCAGTAGCGCATTTCAATAATCTAGTCTACTGACTAGAACTGTCTGTAACAAAGCCCTTCAGGTGGTAAGAGGGATCCAAGGAAAAATCTTTTTCAGCATACACAACATTCCAACACTCTTGCCTGATAGGGTCTTGACATGCTCCTCCTTAGTAAGATTGTTATCAATTACAATGCCCAGATTTTTTGCCCACTTCTTTGGAATGGGAGCTTCTCCTAACTCTCCCGGCCACCACTCCTCCGTCCAGAGGTCCAGAGCTTTCCCAAACAATAAGATCTCAGTTTTGTTTGAATTAAGCTGCAGGAAGTTCTTTCTCATCCGTGTGGCTATTTTTATCATACTAGTCTTAAATGTATCTCTGATCACCTCGGGGTCCTTCTCTATTGGGACTATCACCTGAGTGTTGTCCGCGGGTTCATTGGTGTTTACTCACTACTGTAAATAAACTATGATGTGGACATATCATTACCACAATAACTTGCTTGTGTTATATAGCGTACGTCTTCCACTGTATACTATTCTACCTGTCACTTGCTTTGCTTTTGTATTGTATAAATGGAAAAAGTTCAATAATCATATTCAAACAAATGCAGATGGTAGGAGACAAGCTGAAGTGAGCCTTCCCTCACTAGCCAGTCATCAAGATATGGGAATACCTGTATTGTTTAGCCACAAATATGAGTTTTACCCACTCACATGACACTTGTAAAGACAAAGATTTGACGTACAGCCAAGAGGCAGTACCAGTAGTATACTGATCCCCCACAAAGCAGTGATACATTCTGTAGTTCTATGGAACTGGCATATGAAAATATGCATCTTGCAGATCCAGGGACAATATCTGTTTGTAATAGTACAAGACCAGCAGAACCTGCCCCACAGCTGATATTTTGTGCTTTGCCTTCTTGAGGAACTCTGAAGTCTGAAATCTAAGATTGCGTTCACGACCCAGTACGTCTTGGGGACCAGAAAGTAGCATCAGCAATTCCTATCTCTGACTGACCCCCTTGGCAATCAACATCATCACATTCTTGGAAAGGATATTGGTGTGGTCCACTGTTAACTGGTTGCAAACAGCGAATGTGAGGATGTTTGCCAAGAGAGGAAAGGGCAGACCCAGCTTAGACAAATTGAGAACGAATATGTCTGAAATTATCTAGTGCCGGTGGAGTAGGCAATAGGTTATCCTGCCCCTACAGGCCCCAGATGTCCATTTGAGGTCACATTAATGAGGTTTGGAAGTGTCACTGCAAACAAAGAGGGTTGATGCTGCTGCTATCCGTGACATTTGGCACCACCTCTCCCTCTCGAGTGTCATAAAAAGCCTGTATGGGCAGCGATGCCACTGAGAGAAATGCAAATGCCCTATAGTAACCACACAACTTACTGCATTGCTGATGGACAACAACCCCAAAGAGCCAGCCATAGCTCTGTCATTTTTTTTAATGCCACATGTAATTTTCTCAGAAAATCGGATCCCATCAAAGTACATATCCAACAATGAAGCCAGGAAAATCAAGTGGAGCATATTGAGTAGTGTTATCTATAATGATACTTGTACCCAGTAAATGAACAACTGAGTCTGTGATGTCCAGTCCAGAAAGTAAAATATATTCAACAGGATATTGTATACAATGGACTTTTGGTGCAAAGCTATTCTGTAGGTCTTCGGGTAGCGCGGGAAAGATTTCACACATCATGTCTCAAAGGGTGTGGCTGGTAGATGTCAACCATGCAGCGCTACACTGCCCAGGAACAAACTTTTCTGCCCTTTGCGTCAATAATCATTGATTCTCTTTTCCTAGGAGCTGCAGGAAAGGATTTAGGGTTGTCCAATAGAGACCGGTACCACAATGTTCTCCATAGTGGGATGCTGTATCAAAAAGTAGGCTCACCAGTATATGGTCAATGGTGCCGAGCAATGAGGCTGAAATAGAAAATGGTTTTGACCAGGCTGACATAATTAGGTCATTTAGACACCTTGTTAAATATTAAAAGAGGCTCTGATATACCATTCCAGGTTGGCAAAACTCAGGAAGATGACTGGATTCGGCCTCTTTAGAGGAAGGGGTATCATAGCACTTGTTTCACACTACTAAACACAGCAGCAAAATAAGTATTTTTTCAGAGGTTGGGTCCCAAAGGGAAATCAAGGGCAGATTGTGCAGAGGTATCTAGGTCTATGGCTTTCTGTAAATTGAGATACTAGCTAGCATCATTATAACAAATGGGTAGTAAGCTATCAGCCTCCTCAGCATTGTGGGTAGGTTGAGGTCCCTGTATTGCATCAAAGTCACACCCAAAATAGCCTCACTCCTGCAGCACTATTGCTGCTGAGGTATAAGTACTGGTGGAAGTGAGGTAGGTTAACTGCAGGGGAGACTTCCTCTACAATTTGTTGCACCTTTTATGACTGCATAGTGTTCCATTGGGCAAACACTAGTCATCAATATGTTTGAACCTGGGTCCAGAGACAAGACCAGATCTGGAACAAGTCCTTCCAGAGGTAATGGAGAATGGAGGCACAACTGGTGAGGCTAGCAGTACAGGGGTGGGCGCATGGCATGTCAAGGTACAAGAAGTGGCGTGAACTCACTTCACCCAATGTCAGTTAGTGCCAGAGGAGGGCCCACTAGCAGCAATACACCAGATGCCACTGCTGAGTCCATGGGGCCTGAAGAAATGCCAGATCCATTTTGAATATCTACAGCATTTTTGAAAGGGTCAACCTTTAGTCAATTATGCCCAAGGGAATTAAGGGGGGGGGGGCACATCAGCTCCAGGATTGATATCAGGTTAAAAAAGAAACGCAAAGCCGGAGTAGGGTTTCAAAACTTCAAATGCGAGACATCTCCCTTGAACAGGAGCATATGGATGACAAAGTGTTTTACTTATTTTTCCTATGTTTCTTGACTTGTCCTTCACCTTCAACTTACTTGATGAGAATGATCTGGATGGTTAGAGATGTGGCAATCTGGATAAGGATCAACCAAATCTTTGTGTTTGGCAACGTAGAGTTTAGTTTCAGAGTCCTTGAAGGCACTGGGGTGCATCAAGGAATATGTGTCACAGGACTCAAAATCATGCTTGGTACCAGGGCATCACAGGCAGGCATTGTGCAGATCCCTAACCAACATCTGCTTCCAGCAAGCATGACATAGTATGAAACTTGTTGTCTGTTGGGGCTGACATCCCGGCACACTGCCAAGAAATTTCAAGTTAAAAATTACTTTGGTAAGTACCAAAATCTGCAGGAGCGAAGCTTCCTCTCTGTGTCAAAGGACGTGTAAAAAAAGAGGAACTGACATCAGGGTGCACGGGTGGCACCTACTTGCAGGACAAACTGGAGGCAGGCTAAAGACATGACCGTGGCTGATGGTTCCACCAGCCAGCTAACATGAGCTATGGTAAACATTTTCTGGATTCGGTCTGGTGCCTGGAGAGTTTCACAACGCGAGGAAAGTATGGTTTGAAGTATCTAATAGGATGTGGATTTCTGCAGATATCATTTGAAGGTTTGTCACAATCAATTTTTTTAAATCTTCTAATTCCCCAAATATTGTGTATAGTATCTCTGAGGAATGGCCAATAGAAATATTTCAGGATCTTTCCATATAAATGAAGGAGGAAAATAATTTCAAGGCAGAATGACCCTCTTCCGTCCTGCTAATTCCACCTAGGATAATGACTGCTTCAAAACTCTGCTAAGTAACTCCAAAAAATACAAAGAGCCTCAATGCTTGGAATAAATACATGGAACAATTAAGCAAACTACTAATTAAAACTTCATTCAGACACTGCGCCTCATTTAAAGCATTGATGTTCTAATTATATGATTTAAATATTCTACCATTTTTATTGTTGAAAAATATATTATTATAGCTGTGTTCACTTGCTTGATGATTATATTCACGAGTAAATTATTCTACTATTTTATGCTCCACCAAATATATTAAATTAGTTAGATAAATAATCAGATACACTTTATGGCTCGTGCAAAACTACCCTGAAAGTCTTTGAGCCACACATTTGCTCCCCCAGGTATATTCTAGTGCATTTCAGGCAACAACAAACAGGTGGAAGATGGTAGATTGATTAAAATTCTATTAATTTAAAGAAAATAACAGTCATGGTGGCAATAACGTGTGTAAATTCTGTGATGATTTTATTACCATATATTATATTTTACAGGTTTCTTTTCCAACAGCCAATGCGCAAACTGTACACCATACCTTAAAACAAAATAAGGTATAGCATGTGTAGGCATGGTAACTTAGGGACCAACACACAAAGCACTACAAGTCAAACTATATATTACAAAACAATACAAGTAATACTGCTCAAAGCAATGTTATAGCTTCCATAAAAGACACAAAGGATAGCAAAAGCCAATTGGAATTAGAAAAAAAAAAGTACAAGAAAAGCTGCAGCTGACTTTCCTGTTGATCACAATTGCAGTGCTCAACAATTGTTTAGTTGGGCTTGTCAAATTAGTGGTGCATGAGAGCTAGATTCATGCTGGATTTTCAGGATATACATAGGAGATCAATTTACTTGCAGTTCATCTAAATGGTAATCCACTTACAAAGTCCTTGGTTAGGCTGAACGTTTATCATAGATCTTGCCCTCATGGACAAAGCTGGAAAGAATTCTATAAAGGTATTATCTACAGGTTCAGCTGTGTCGACAAACATGATCAAGATGACTATTTGCATGTAGCAGCGCTTAAAAAAACCTGCTTATAATGAGGTCAGCACGCTATTAGTATTGCATGCTGGGCACTTAGTGATGTGCAGCATGTGTATTTGGTGTAGCAGAAACAATAAACAATTGCATGATATTGGTACATTTTTTCCAGCCTGCAGTTCACTAATGCAGACCGTCCCTTTGAACCTCAAATAATGAAAAATTATTTCAAAATCACAACAAACGTATTCACAATATGTACATGTTTAAATCTGATAATTTATCTACAGAAGAGGCTTAACTGTTGAAACATTAAAAAGAAGTAGCACACTGTTGCTAAATTTAAATACATTTTTAGAAAATGTAAATATAAATACAAACAAGAAAGCATTTGGTCATGTCCCTATACCAGTATCTTGTCTCTGTTTAACATGTGATATGCGATTCAAACATTTTAGCTGAACAGGTCACAGATTTTAAACTGTGACTAGCTCAATAGTAATGAGATGATGGTAGGATTATGATTCATGAAAATAGAGGCAATATATCAAATTTGGATTTAGGCATGATATTTGCCTGCACTTGTACTATGGTCTTGTATTGCACCTAGATGGTAAACTTTTCTTAAAAATTACATGTGATATATTATTATCCTAAAATATACTAAAATGAAAAAAGAGTTACTTTGACCATGGTCTTAAGATAGAGGTCTATTGATTACTATATATATATTTGTTATTATATCTAAAATGTAGTGCCCAGTAAACCTAACCTGCTTTATTGACTCTACTGTAATGTACTGCAACAAACCCATAACAGCAAACCCATAAGAGGGGGTCGGCATGTGCAACTGCAGTATTGATTTCACTTACTACCATTCTTCACATATGCTGTCAGAGAAACCAAGGGGCATATTGTCAAGGGCTTTATCTCTGCTTTTTTGGCTTTAAAAGCCATAGAAGCGGAGATAAAAATATCGCCCTTTCAACAACAGGGTGTTAACATGCAAAATAGCATGTTAGCACCCCTTCCACTACGCTTCCCTTTGCATCTCTAATGAGATGCAAAGTGGGCGTTCCAGAGCAAAATAATTGGAGAAATGTCGCTAAGCGACATTTCTCCTATTATCAAGCTTCACGCTAACCCTGTTAGAGACAAAAAAAAGCGGCGCTAACCACGGTTAGCGCTGCTTTTTTATGTCTGCTAATTTTCAGACTTAGCCATGTAACCCAATTGGAAGTGGATTACATGGCTAAGATCACCCTGCCCTATCAGCAAGGTTTCGCTGGTTGCAGTGTGATTTATGTTTAATTTTGTGTATTAACATGTGATCTTAACTTCTTGGAGAAGAGAAGGCATCAAGGAACATATAACCTCAGTACTTGATTAAAGTCTCTGCCTGCTAGTGACAAAGCTATTCATTCATTTTGTAAAAAGAAGTTTCAATTCTTACAATAAAAAGGAAAATGCACACAACACACTTTGGGACCGACTTAAGAGTTTGACAGACAGGGTACTGATTCATAAATATGAAGGATTACCCTGCTGGCCAAACCCTTGGACTGCCCTCCTCATCAGAGATCGGCAGACCTTGCATATTCCTTCAATGGAGCCCCTGTTGGCTCTGTCAACAGAATATTATTCTGATGGCCCAACAGAGTAGCGGGCATCAGAGGAAGGACATTACGCTCTCTGCTGTAGTTAGGATGGCCACTGTAATGCCTTTTTGTTACTGTCTGTCGCTATCAGGAAAAACCTGTTAGTGAGGGGCAGGAAAAAAACAAGAATGACCCCTAAACCCTGGGAGAAACCTACCAAGTTGTGGGGTATTCTTTTTCTCTCCCAAAAACAAGCTCCCACTTTGTCAATAGTTTGGTGTTCAGCCATCAAAACTGACCGCAGCTGTCTAAAACATTTAGTACATTGAAAGGAACTGCTGTGACAGTGGTTTCTTTCAAATAAGTGAGTTGACTGCAGGGTCGTCTGACATCTCTAAATGAGGCAGGTGGAGTACCCTGGAGATGGCAGAGGTCATCCTGACGGACACTACTCCATCTGCTAAACTTTAAATCAGTCTCTAAGTCTAGCACTCCTCTCCCAAACGATTCCTCATTTCACTGAATACTTAGAATAACACCTTTCCATGCTGAAGAATGTAACATGGACAAACCGGTGGACCCCAGATATGTACTCATCAGGCTAGGTGCCCCTTCTCCCCACAGATTCACTGCTACCATGTATGATAAGATAACCTATAGAGTTGACCAATGTTGGAAGGCTTGTTTTGGTAATTATAAATATATGAGCCTGGCTTATGTTTTCAATGATTGCTAAATATGTGGAGAATGGAAAATGTCAGCCAAGGGCAAAGTGAGAACCTACTTTGAAAACAGAAATAGTTATAGTTACTGTGTTTTTCCTGTCCCCTCTATCTTTAGAGGATACTTTCTCTGTAGAGGAAGGCATGTGCATTGCGTCTGAAACAAATAGCGTATACAC
Organism: Lissotriton helveticus; assembly: GCF_964261635.1. Taxonomy (NCBI): domain Eukaryota; kingdom Metazoa; phylum Chordata; class Amphibia; order Caudata; family Salamandridae; genus Lissotriton; species Lissotriton helveticus. The sequence goes on along the minus strand of NC_136071.1, from coordinate 1,066,454,452 downwards.
TATCTTTTAGGTGTGCCAATGTATGCAATGTGCTAAGAGGTTGCCAGAAATTATGCAGACGATTGAATAACTACAAGGTGGTCTAGTAGACTAGTCAATAGACAAGAATACACTCACACGTAATTTTCACTTCCAATTATGCGGAATGCCAGGGACATAGGTGTAAGAAGGCAGAGGAAAGAAGGCTGCAACAATAATTTTCTAATTTATAAGGAAATCTGAAATAATCTTTGGAAGGAAATAAAAGTTATAGAAGGGCTCCTTTCTACTAAAAATTGCATGACGTTCTAAAAAAGGATATAACCCGAAGCTCAGAGTAAGAGCTATTACTTAAGCGACTTTCAACCACATTTCAGATCAGAAGACATTTTTTTCTTGATGAATGTGACATATTCTTCAAGTAAACACGAGTGTGAGATATTGCATGAGGGTAATGTGTAGAAATATGCCCATCTCTGACCAAAGTGTGTGAATTGTCAAGGCATACACAAGCCAAAGAGCTGATTTCAAACAATTCATAGTTATGATGGTTTGACGTTAATACTTTTAAAATGTAATATGTTCTCAGTGTCATTACTCATTCAGCATTAGGATACATCCCTACAACTGAGGTTTATGGCCAACTTGATACTGAGAACAGTCATATAGTTATCCTTTGTCAGTACAGACTACCTGTCACAGCGAATATTCTTCAAATGTGCAGAACAGAGTTGCTGGTGCTTCTTAATGCACCTCAAAAACAAAGACATCTGCTGCCGATTGGTACTCCATTCTGTGAGGTAAATGATCAAAATATTGAAAGCAGATATCATGAGCATCGAAGTTCACTAGACAAATTAAATGGCTGTTAACTCCTTGTTCATTTAATTTAAGTTTGTAGACCATTAGCAAATTTTGGTTTAAAAAATAAATAAATGTCAATTTAAGCATCCATAAGTACTTACAACTGATCATTTTCATCCAGCACCTAAGAATCCAGGGGGACTCACATCTACAGGCAATGAAAGCTGTATACTGTCTGTATTATAGATATGAATTGCTTCTAGACTGAAGTAGTATGCAAAGGTTTACAAACCCTTCCTGTGGTCAGAACAATCTCTTTCAACTTTGACAAGAATAAGTTATCATTTTATCTATTCAGCTGAGCCTATTGACCTGAAATGGTTGCAGAGAATGGTGAAATCCTGAAGTTCAGACATCTGATGCTTGCTTGGAGGAGAATTGCAGTATATCTGGATGTCATATCTGAAGTATAACTTATAAAAGGAGACCCCAGTCATCCACCAAGGACAGCGGGATATATCAATTATACATAATGATTTCAAGGAAAGGGGAATTGTTTTCCTTCAACAGACAGTGGCAGATTAGTTGCACTCTTGATTACAATCTTAATATTTATCCTATATCTCCTTTTTTATAGGACATCCACAGCAGAGGTATACACCACAGAGCCACATTTCATTCCATTCCTCGGTATTCAAATTGATTACAAATATTCCATATATTTACAAAACATTCAATGGTGTGTTAGTGGTAACTAGATAATTACAAGAATAGTCCCTATGCATAGAAGTTTTTCAATGTGTAACACAAGAATTAGGGAGTCAAAATGTGATGAAAGCCTGATTTCCTGCGTTTGGTGCCACTTTACGAACAATGAATATTCCACTGGGGGTATTAAACCACCTGAAATTAAGAAAATTTTCCTTATGATTCTGGGCATTGGGGAAATTGTGTACTATGCTGGGATATTTGGCACATGGATGTACTAACCCTAATAAAGTCCTATGGACGAAAAGCGTTGGCTGGGCGGATTGACTTTTTGATAAAGGAATCAATAATATGAAATCAAAACAAAAATACACGACTCCTGATGGACTGAATTCGATTGAATAGATGTTATATGTGACTTTTGGATGACAAAATATCATACATTGAGCTTTCATTGCTCAAATTGAGACATATGAAATGTGATTATTTGCGCTCCTTTTTCAGTTGTTGTATAAATATAATGAAGGTCCATAATAAAGACAATTCTTTTAGTAGAAAAATCTTACAGTATTAGACTCCAGATAACGGCAATAGTTGTTACACTCTGAATTTTTTTATTTAGGGTGCACATTCTTTTAATTAGTTGCGACTTTTAAAAGAGCCTCCCTCCCCTTGAAGCTAGAAATGTATCCTTTTATGGGATCATGTTTATCTGATTCATGTATTATAGTTACAGCTGTTAACTGATTCAATTCCATTCTGAAGCATTGTTTTGCTGCAGAGAAGGATTGTATATGACTTTACCAATTCAATTTAGGAAGCAATTCCCATGGATACAAAAGCATTGCTAAGTAGGCAGATCTCTTCCCACGCCTGTTTCCATTAACAAACTAGAGGTGAATTGGGTGACAACTGTTTCTTCAATGTAGGGCAAAGGTATATTATGAGTCCCTGAAGAATCATGGCCTTAAAGTACACAAGTAGGGAAGATAGTGGGCAGGAAAACAGAAAGGGCAAAGTGAATGTCAATTTAATCAAAGCTGCACACCTTATGCAAAACAATAAAAAACAAATTTCACAGCTCCTCACCCTAAGACAAATATGTAGACTCACCGTCCTCAGAAATATAAGCTGTGGCCATTTTAGCTAGTGAGATGGCCATGTATGTGGTTATCTGAGTCAGATACCCCTAAGATTGGGAAACAAAGTTGTCTAGTAGGGACATATTTTGTGCCTTTTGGTGCAAATCCTGAGTGCAGTGATAAATGAACTTTGGGTTGAGCTGGTGGTAGCCTGATCTGCTCAGAATGGAGACAGAATTATCCAGATTCAAATCAGCCTTCGGAAAGTGGAAATATTTGGTTAGAATGCTATGCAATCGAAGGAAATTAGACAAAGCAAATATTATCCTTGACTAAGCCTATTTTATTTGAAAGAAAATAGTTCTCAAGATAATTAATTAAGATTGTGTTTTGTTACATTTGGTTTTAAAAAGTAAGGGTTGGTAGAACGTGGATTTTCACTCTCTGGAGTTCCCCAGAGTTATATATAAACTCAGCAATAATCTGAGAAGTTGCGCCAACAGACAGAAAATGCGTGCAGTGTGCCCGTGCTGCAATTTAGGGCTGTTAGTGTGAATACATACTTGAAAAATTAATTTGAGTTGATTGTTCTGCTTCTCAAGTGGAAAATCTACTTGAGAAGCAGCCCTCTGGCCGCTCACAACCACCTGCTTTAGAAATGCATGCTGGAAGGCTTCCTAGCAGGCAGAAATCATGCTGGGGCTGCAAATCTCGCTCGTTTGGTGCAGCTATGCAATGTTTCCATTATCATCACTTTGCTCAAACAGGAAAGAAATTCTGCCACATGGTGATCACCATATGATGGAATTTGTCCGGAACTCCTTGTTACAAGCGTAACGTGGAGTCGCCACAATGCTCCCATTTCGCAAGAAGAATTAAAAATTCTACCCAGCCCTAGTAAAAATAGCTCAAAATAGAGTTTGCCTGATTTCTGCCAGTACTCCCACCTTTTCTAAACTCGGTCCTATGCCTTCTTTGCTATGAATATCATCTGGTGTTTGCTGACAATGTCCTTGTGTACAAAATAGGTATACCTTGCATTTGCATCTTTTTCCTCTCATATTCAACTGTGCAAAGAACATTAATTTATTATATGGCATATATTTTGGCAGAAAATATTACCTTAAGTAAAAAAGAAAACATTTTTTAAAAGAAGTACATTTTTTCATTACTTCTATTATTTTACTGTCACCCATCTACATAGTAGGAACGCCGCCTTGCAGAAATATGATTTTTTTTTAAAGTATGCCTTCTGTTAACATTACAAAGAACATGAATCAATATTAAAATGCTGTATTACTCTTTACCCCGAAATATCTTGTGGCATTATTTAAAAGACAATTTCATGTTGTAAATATACAATGTACGCAACTTGTGTTCGCATCTATCAACTATACAGCACTCAAACAAAGATGCATTTACTTTACAAGTACATATATTTAATATTATTCATTTCAAATATTTTTTGCCTCAAACATCAATAATCTTTTACAAATGTAACCTTACCTTCAGTTAAAAAAATACAAAATTTCTCATCTAATGAGATAGATCTTCATGTCAAATCTGTAAAGACACATTAATAATTTTACATTTTGTTTTCACACAAAACCCTTTAATTAGAAGGGTCGGACCTGCCTCTTAAATGAAAATGCAGAATTTTAGAGATATACAATATGTAGTATTATATATACATAAGGTATGTCTATTGCTTGAAAGAGAGCTTAAGCACAAACACAATTATTCACTTTTGAAATTGTTTAAAAAATCCTGCAGTGGGACATTCTCAAGTTGTGCTAAGGTGCCCAACAGAGGACAATTACAACACTGTCTCACAGCTATCTACCAAGATAAATGTTCTTGTATTTTTATGCAACTTTCGTAAACAACATTATAATGACACGTTAAGGTTGCATAGAAAGTGAAACTTCAAAAACATGAACGCACAATAAGGCACAGATTGTCAACATTTAATATACCTGACATGTGGGGACTTGGCATGTGACACAACTTCAGCCAGTTTTGAGTTTTGAACTACCACTGATTTTCTTACTGGAACCTGTAGTCCAAGTATCTAATGGGAAAAGTGCTAACTACAAGTCTCAGAATTAAAAATGATATTGGTTAAAAGACAGGCTGAAGGTATGGAAAGCCAGGACCACATGTGAGCTACAAAATAAGTGTAGCAAGCCTACTTAATTTGCAAGCATAAAGGCCTTGTTTCACATAATCCAAATAATATTTATGTTGACCCTGTTTCACGACCAACAGTAGACCTAACATGCATTAGCATTTATTAGCATTTAGTGGCATTAAGTTTCAGTATCTATACCAAATACATAAGTGAACCACTGTACAGAAAAGCTACATCCTGCATGTATGTGTTGAGCCATCTTAATTACTACAAGTATTTTACACAATAGCCATAGAGTTAATAAGGCTTCGGCAACATCTGTGCGTTGTTTGGAAATGTACTTAGGTTATATACAAATGTTATTATCTATGAAATTGTAGCGTAATTTACATTGAATGTCCATGAAGAAACATGCGACACTTTTATTAATTCATTTAGGATATTACTATTGGTCACTGAACAACTTCCTGCATGCAAATAGCTGGCTTTGGTTCCAAGCATCAAGTTGAGTTGAAGTGTGGACTGCAGTCTAGTGTGAGCTGGAATTGTTCAGTGACTAAGGTGCAATATACAGCATACCTGTACGAAAACAGGAGTATTAATATTAATATGCCTGGTGTTGTCTGATAGGCACTTTTTGCTGCTGATAAAAAGACTGCACTATTTTATTTTACAAAAAGTGCAAAGCACACACTTATTCTCATAAAAGTAATATATTGCAAAGATGTGACCGGTGTGTAAAAAAACACAGACAAAAACAACAGAACACATCAAACTTATAAAGAGAAGATGTCCGATGTCCTCTAATAAGTGCTTTTGGTTTTCATCAGCTATGAACCTGATTTTACTTCTCTTGCAGTGAAATCGCACTGGGAGAGAAAACATTAGCACTTTACACACAGTTACAATTAAGGCTTCCGAAAGAGTGCAAATTTGTTTTCCAACCAAAACAAATCTTGCCTTATATTATGATTTACTGCTCAGTACTTACAAATTATGGACATTTTGTTGTTAAACAGCCAATGTTCTGTATCACTGAAAATGTAATATGCACTTGTATTTCAGGAGAAAAGAGTGTCCTCTCCCTCAAAAATATAATTGCCTCACTGCCCCTCAAAAGAGCTTTGGATAGATTCCTTATTGGATATAGTGCAATGAGACTCAAATTCCATATAAAGTCTTGCTTTAAGAGGTCTTTCCAGATTCACAGTCTGCACTTCACATCATCCTTCAACAGCCAACAGAGTAACACTCAAAATTCCATGTGATCTTACAGATCACCTGTTCACATAAATCCACTGGATGCCAGATCTGGATACTTTCTGGGTTCTGTTCGATGATGCGGAGTCTGAAAAGGTGCTGTACTTTGCGTGCTATTTACAATGTTTAATGGAGTCAGATATGAATTGATGATATTTCCTCCACTGAAACCATTTTGGAACTGAAAGGAAAAAAAAGCACACCATTAGAACTGGTATGGGTTACTGGCCCCTTTTGGAACGGTCTTTCTAAAGATAACATATATATATACATATATATATATATGCACATGTACTTAAAGTAGCATTATATTTCTTCTCAAAGTTAAATATGAGGAAGAATATTAAAACAGAATAAGTGAAAATAACATCAGAATAACTTTTTTGCTTTTGATAATGTGTTTGAAAACCTCTTTTCATAGTAATGTATTAGAGACCACAGGAGTTGTAACTTGCGAAAAACTTTCCTCGAAGATATAAATTCAAAGACCTTCAAGGTCACTTACATCAGGTCTAACTTGTTCCTTTGAATATTGACAAATGAGGGAGTACTTCTAGCCCCCATGAGGAGCGACATTCATTGACTGATTTATAAAGCATTCCTTTCCGGGAAAATATACAAGGTTAGTCATGATGCGGCATGCAGTGTTGCAGGCATAGCCCACAAGGCCACATTTCTGAAGTTGATCTCTTAAAGATATATGTTATGGAAAAAGTAGACCCCTATGTTGTCAACTAGTAGTCAAGGCATTATGTTATGTTATGTTATATTATCAGAGCTTATACAGCACAAAGCTGCCCCTGCAAAGGGGCGTCCCGGCGCTTCCAGCATCAGAAAACGGGATTAACCACTACAGAGGGATAGCTCTAACAAACATTGAGACCAGAGAGTTATACTAAAGGAAAGAGAAAGGTTTTGATGGCTTTCCTAAAAATCCAACAGACCCTTCAAACCACGTATTTGAACAGGCAGGGTGTTCCATAATTTGGCCGACAGGCAACGGAAGGACCGTCCGCCCGCTCGACAGCGTTTTACACGGGGGACATTGACCAAATGCTGCCCTAAGGAATGCAGTGAGCGGAGGGAGTATACGGGGTAAGCAAGTTACAGAGCAGGCTAGGCATAGCGAGCTTCAGTATCTTGAAAGAAAGACATAAAGTCCTAAATTGAATCCGCTCCGCCATGGGAAGCCAATGAAGTTTCCAGATGGTGTCAGCAATAGGACAGAACCGAGGGAGCCCCAACAAGGTTCTGGCAGCAGCGTTTTGGACCCGCTGCATCCAAATAATTTCAGCCTGATTGGCCCCCAACAGCAGAGAACTAGCATAGTCCAGTCGGGATAGTTAAGTCAACTGGACAATCAGCTGACGTGTTGATGGTTCGAAAAACTTCAAGAGTGGTTTAAGACCCCGCAAGAGGCCGAAACACGTGCCAGCAACTTTTTTGGTATGGATTTGAAAGATAAGAGAGGAATACATCCACACCCCCAAGTTCTTAACCACCTCCTTTGGTTCAGGAGTCTTGCCCAGGGCACTCGGCCACCAGTGCTCACCCCACAAGCTTGCATTCTTTCTGACAAGCAAAACCTCAGTTTTATTCGCAATTAGCTGCAAATAGTTGGTGGTCATCCATTCAGCTACGGCCGTCAGGCCATCTCTAAACCTGGAGGCGTTCAAAGTAGAACCTTTAGCCAGTGCAACCACTAGCTGCGTATCGTCCGCATATGAGACCATAGTGAGGCCCCACTGCCTAGCGACCGCTGCCAGTGGCTGAACGTTTAAAGGGTCAGCTGGGGAGAGGGATTTAATTTTTGCACTCAGTCGAGTAAGCTTGTCTTGTGAAATCTCGGGGATAATCGTAAAACAGGAGCGTGGCACAGGTCTTGAAGAAATAGAAATAGGGCGGAAGGTCATAGGAGGAAAGGACCTATAAATAGCACGCACTTTCTCCACAAAGAAGGAGGCCAAATCTTCACATTGGTGTTCGGATGAGATTACGGGCGCCGAGTTTTTCCTAGCTCTGAGATCTTTTAAGATATTGAAAATACATTTAGCAGGGTTGGAACTAAGCTTGATCTCGTTGGCATGGTAGGCCGCCTGACCCTTAAAAACAGCTCTATGGTAAGATTTAATCTCGGCCAGATAACATGCTTTTTTCCCAGGGTCATAATCTTTCCTCCACTCACGCTCTGTTCTTTTACAGGCCTTCCTCAATGTAATCAGAGAGTCGTTGTACCAAGGACTGGTGTCGTGAGTACGTCCCTTAAACCAACACGCCAGGATGAGTCAATCCAGTCCCCGTGTGATCCAGTCACAAAATACATAATAACCTGACTCTGCGCTATCAAGAGAACCCAGCGGATCAGCACTAAGAAGTGCATGAAAGTCCTCTAGTCTCAATTTCCGCCAAGGACGTTTAAAGACAGTCTCGCTGAATGGCCTTATTAAACGGCTCGAAGATTGGGAAGGACATTTCTACCAACAGATGGTTGGACCAGCCCATAGGAGTAGGCACCGCCACAGTCGCAGACTCAATATTAGAAAAAATAGGGTCTAACAAATGGCCGCCATGTCTGCAAGCAAGCTACAGATCGTATTGTCTTGCATGAGATCAAAATGCAGATTCAAATCACCAAAAATACTAAAATTAGCAGTACCCACAGCAAGAATGCCCACTACCTCCAAAAGTGCATTTTTAAAGTTAGTGGCTGACCCTGGTGGCCGGTACACTAGGATCCCCGAGAGAGTCAAATGGATACCCACTGTGATACTAAAACGGGCACATTCGCACCCCTCAACTGCTTCCTAATGAAGAGACAGTAATAACAGGATTTAAAAATCACCACAATGCCGCCCCCTAGTCTCCCTGTTTATCATGCAGATGGAATAGCCAGAGAGCAGAGCTAAGTTTGGCTCAGCCACCGTGTCCCCATTAAGCCAAGCCTCCTTCAGAAAAAATATGTCCGGAGCTTCCTCAGTAATTAGGTCATAAATTAGGAGATACAAATGAACTTATAAACAGTTTGGTGTTTCTCTGCTTTAAATTAGTTGGAATAAACATTAAGGAAATCAACTACAGCAGAGTGACCTTACAACGAATTATGATGGATGGATGGAAGTATGCATTTGAAACAATCGTGTAGCTGCAGTGTCAATGCTAAACAAGAGCATCTAGGATGTCGCTGATTTAGCATTCAAATTATTTGTTAAAACACATTTGGGTGTCCATAGCACACACCAGTTACTGGGCCTGTCCATATCTTAGGAAAAAACTATTCTGGCCACAGATAAATGAGCATCAGTACACAAACAAATGTCCCTTAGGAAAAGGAAACATACTTTAATATACCAATAATGCAATAGCACACAAAAGAAATAGGTGCAAGGCACACTGGGTATGACTATGGTGCTACAGGAAAATGCATTTAAAATCATACTCAGAAATAAATTCAAAGGTGCATGCTCATAGGAGAGGACACAAAGAGACCACTTTATCCAAGATCCTCTGGTCCATCTATTGTGCTTGTACCCCATTAGATAATGGTTATAGAACCAAAACCAGGTCTATAGAGGAGCCCCTGTACCCTCAAATAATATCAGTACCTGAATATTTGCTTGCATGTTCCAGCAGGACTTCAGTCAATGTTGCTGCTGTTGTGGTTCAGCGCATTAGGCCCTGCCTCTTTCTAGACACAAGACGCAAGGCTACAAATGTTACAGTTGGGCTGCGAAAGCAGTAGTAGCCTTTGATGTAGTTCTGGCCCAAAACACCGAATGACAGGTGAAGAGCGCTGATCCACAGGTCCACAGGAAAATTCACCAAGGTTTGTATGGGGACTAGGGCTGGTCCCAAGAGCCTGCTCCCCAGAGTCCCTGTCACATGACCCCAGGGGAGCACAGGAGGAGGGAGGGAGGGTAAATGCCACAGGATATGCTTAAAGTACCAACATAGGTACAGGACTTCATTGGGGACAGCAATGGCTTATTAATCCTGCAGTCCCATGCCATTGATGTCCAATTGGTCTAGGATTTTACCAAGGGAATGAGCTCACACATTCTTTTGAGCAAAACACACATTTGGCCTTGGGGATGCAGCTGAGCCACTTCAGCATCAAGATCGAATCCTGGGATGTCTCTCTGGTGAGTCCTTGTTAGCCATGATTCTGTTTGTTCTTAGACCTTGGAGGGAGCTGAGAACATCTGAGGCCTTTGAAGATAACTGGGGGCACACACTATTGTGGCAGGGCAATCCTCAGCTACAGTCAGCAAAACATATGGGTGATTTACAAAAGCATGTGAAAGGTCAGTCTGATTCCTTTGGGCATCACCTCCACCAGACTGCTGAAAATGGTCTTCTCTGGGCAGATTTCCTCCTCCAGGAATGCTGTTACTCAGTAAGCTTGGTAGATTCATTTCAAAGGCAGAAGAATGGCTTTCTTCAAGCAAATAGTTGCAAACATCTTAAGGTGTTGTCCCCCGCTGAGAAACTGTTTCTCAAAAGTAACCCTGCCTTTCTGGAGAATGTAAGCTACTCTGGGCAATGAGAAATCTTGGAGACATTTGCATCTGGTTCAGTCCTCCAGGCGTGGATTGTTACTTACTCATGCATTATTCTGGAAATGGTTCAAAGTGGTTCCCTTACTTTGGGTAGCAGTCCTCTCCACAGCAGACACTGTATTTGCCTTGATGGTTCAATAAGAAGCCGCCGAGCACAAGCACAAAAGAGGTGAAGCCTTCCACTTGACAGTTATCAGCCGTTGGTGGGCAGTACCACTGGGGGTAAAAAGGGCATTACTTTCTCTAAAATGTTAATTTCATCCTGCTTGATTCTCAAATTTCTTCATACAGAGATGACTCCTAATCTGTTGTTCATTAAAGTGTTGTACAGCTTATACTTTCTCAAGTAAAACTGTGTGTTTGTTGGACAACCTAACAGTCAGAACTGTTGGAGACTGATTCCCTACACACCTTCTGGATATGTTGACCAAAGTCCTGCTAGCTCACAATGCACCATCGGTACCCCTAACCTGACAGGGTAACAAATGGATTGTGCAACCTCAGAACATGACAACCCTGACTCACCAAGGAAATTGTGGTAACAGAAGAAGAACCCTTTCGCTTAATAACTTATGCATACCCAAAGAGATACACAGGAAATATACAGTAAAGAGATTCAATATTTATTAAAGCATTGTGGTTCTTAAGTAAAATACTTGTGCTTCAATAATCAATAAAAGAGAATATAATTATGTGATTAGCGTTATGAGAATGGTGAAAAAGATGAACAGTTCAACCATTTTGCTTATTACAGAGAATATTTGCTTGCATAAAAGTACTGTAATATCGTGTATTCCTATCTAGCTCATCCTAATTTATCATGTCTAGTGTGAGTGAATCTGCCAAATCCCTGTAGTGTGATCTAACTCCCCGTTACCCGAGGGTTAGTGTCATCAAGCTACCCGTCTTGGTGTAGAGCCAGGCAGCATCCCTTGCGTGAAGCAAATACAAATCAGCTGAGCAGGAATTCCAGCATGGATCAAAGTCTGAATGCCAGCGCAATGCTCCTCTGTCTAAACAAAGGTTTGATGTAATATGTGTGTGTGTATCCTGCACGGACAAAGTTTCCACCCTGAAACCCTAAAGAAAAGCATTCCGTATGGAGAATTACTAAGAATGCGGAGAAATTGCTCAGAAGAAAAAGAAATGGAGAAAAACTTCAAAGACACCAAGAAGAGATTCGAACAACGCGGTTACAAACACCGAGACATTCACCAGGGAGAAATGAAAGCCAGGATAAAAACCAGAGCAGAAACACTGTTACCTAAACCATCAAGTACCGCCCTGGGTAAAGAACTAACTAAGGCTGAGCCCCCAAGAATGATCGTCACTTACAGCAAGGAATGTTACAAAATTCGCAAAATACTAAACAAGTACTGGCATCTAATACAGAAAGACCCTGATATAGGTAAAAACATTGGAGATAGACCCTCAATAACCTACAGAAGACCTCCAAACCTAGCCAACCATTTGGTGCATAGCCATTATGAAGAGAGGAAACAGATCGACTGGCTCACCGAGAAAAAGAAAGGCTTCACCAGATGCAGTACGTGCAAAGCATGTAAGATAGGAAAAAACATGAAAACAATCAATGATCCAAAAGGCAAGACTTTTACCATAAGAGAACACATTACATGCGAAACAAGTTTTGTAGTGTATATGCTACAATGTTACTGTGGAAAACAATACATCGGCAGTACCACGTGCACCTTAAAGAAAAGAATGTTGGAGCACATTCGCGCAATTCAGAACAAAGATTCCACGTATGCCATGGCCAAACATCTAACGACCCACACAAACAAAACGTGGAAAGATACTCATTTCTTTGGTTTGACCACGGTAAAACAACATGAACGTGGTGGTAACAGGAAGCAAAACCTAAGAAGATTGGAATCAAGATTAATAATGCGCTTCAAAACGAGACAGCCGATGGGATTGAACGAAAATGAGGAACTTTATTTCCACCTTTGAAAAATGAAAAATGAAAAAAGAAAAAAATGTTGTTCTTTGTAAATTGCCAAAAAGGATATCTCAAAAACTAACAAACTCACAAGCCATTGGTAAATAATCATTGTAAAGAATATTCTGCTTTCTCAAACTAATGCACATGCACATGAAAGTGTCTGAAAACATGGCAGTGTGAAGGGCACTCAGCCCGAGTAAATAGGACATGACTGCACAGCCGGATGGATGACCACATGGCTTTAACAAGAAGGACAATTCAATCATATGTGCAGTCCATCACACTGCCAAGACACTCTGTCCTCGTGCTAAAAAGTTGAATGTAGGGCACTTAGCCCACAATAAAAACGCATAAAAACGCAAAAAAATGTAAAAAATGTAAAAAATGTAAATAACAATGCATAATGAATGCCAAACTGCATGTCCCATAATGCACCAGGATGAGCATTATAAGCTATATAATTGTAAGTGAAGTAGGACAACTGCTAACACTGCCGTGAAAAGGAACCATCTGGTTCGAAACGCGTAGGCTTGCACAGTGTCTAAATAAAACCTTAATTCCAAAGTGCAGGAGTGCTGGTTTTCATTTCATGAAAAATTATTCACGGGATCCGGTCCTGGTCCCGAACCTAGCACCAACTTGCGAAGCTGTTCCCTCTGCGACAGGATCGCTCGTGGAAAATATATATATATATATATATATATATATATATATATATATATATTTCAAAAAAACTTTTCCTTTGATGCTTCTCTGTCTAAATAAAGGTTTGATGTAATATGTGTGTGTATATATATATATATATATATATATATATATTTATATATATTTAAAAAAAAACTTTCCTTTGATGCTTCGATAAAAAAAACAGAACGGACTCCATTTAAATATGTCCTTCAGTTCTTTTTTATTTGGTGCTAGTTGCTGCCACGACGCGTTTGGGGCTACACGGAGCCCTTGATCACATGACGTGCTCAACATTTTTTCTGTTTTTAAAGTGACACCGTGCAAAGTGAGTAATAAAGTTCGAAATTCCACATTGCAATTATCATGGCGTTTTAGTACAATTACAATTATCATGGCGTTTTAGTACATATTTATAGATGTTCCATTGCTATATCTTATGCAATATTATTATTCATAAATATTCATAAAATTCGATTTTTATAAATATAATAAAAACTGATTTTAAAAGAGAATACACATCTTGGCACCGTAATTTGATAGAAATACTACATTTGCTAACTGCTTAAATGCACCTTTAACCATATAACTGTCAATACTTGTGAATCTTTATATGATATTTAAAGAACTCAAACAATACCTGTATAAATACATATTGTTAAAAACACACCAGATAAGAATTTCATCATAACGTAATGTTCTTGTTTTTTATAGTTCTTACTCAAAATTCGATCTGAAAATAAAGTATGTTTGCCTATGTGTTCCCTTTATTTGCCCATTCGGAACTATTTTAGGGTCCAAAACATTTTTCCTGTATTTGGGTCCCAAGGTACAGTTCATGATATGTGCAAAATGAGCTTATAAAAAGTGCATAAAGTGCAAATGAGTAAATACATTTCATTTATGAATTAACCATAAAGTGTCACCATGCCTAGTGCAATATTTATTTTAACAGTATACCATGAGCCCATGGAACTACTGCTAAAAACAGATTTATTTACAGGGGGTAAAAGAGACAGACCAAAAATTATTTCATGTATTTACAAATTTCTATTTTTCATAATTAAGATGTTATTACAACCATGTATATAGATCCCCAGTTGTATTTAAGCCATGCGGACTCTTGCTGTCTAGCTCCAAGATATATTTTGTCTCCAGTCTCCTGAGTACTGCGTCTCTATTTCCTCCTCGTCTCAACGGAGGAACATTATCAATTACGAAATACTTCAACTGATTCAAATTTTTATTGTGTATTACGTTGAAGTGTCGGGTTACCGGATAGGAGCTATCATGGTTGGTAATCGCCCGTAAATGTTGCAGTACCCTCTTATGGACTTTGAGACGGGTGCTGCCAACATATTCTAGTCCGCACGTACATTCGAGTACATAAACTGCGAATTCAGATTTGCAAGTTAGCAGTTTGTTGATAGTCCTGGGCTTGTTATTAAATGGTATATGGAATGAGGTCTTATTCTCTCCATATTTACATGCTTTGCAGGTTGTACACCGCACAAAGCCTTTACGTTTTGTAAGCCAGTTGGTGTTAACAGAAACTTCTGGGCTACTACTAACTAAGTGTACACTAGTACTGCATGCTTTTCGGTAAGGGATGACAGGGGAAGCTGGCATTTTGTCCCCTATTGTTGGGTCACTCCTTACCAAGTGCCAGTTCTTTTTGATTATTTTCACTAAGCTATTCCTTTTTTTGTTGTATGTCAGGATAAGCCTAGGACTAATAGGCAAGTTATCTTTTTTGCAGACTGTTTTATTTTACTACGTGTAGGTTTGAATAGTAAATCCCTTCTAGACATAGTTGTGGTGCGTGCAATGGCTTGATCTATGATCTTATGCCTATAGCCTCTTGCAAGAAATCTCAATTTACATTCTTGTGGCGCGACTTTTAAATCTTCATCCTTACTACACAACCTATGAATGCGCAACATTTCACCATACGGTATACTTTGTATTGTATTTTGCGATGGAAGCTACTTGAATGTAAGATTGTGTTCCCTGTCGTAGGTTTACGGTGTATTCAGTGAAAATATATATATATATATATATATTCACTGAAAAAACCATAGGCTTCAGGGGCGTTATGGGGTTATTGTTAGTTGGACATTTCACTCGTACAAAACCATAGAAATTCCCCCGTTACAGTTAGTTCAGCTAACTATTACTCGTGCGCCCGCAATGCACAGCTGATGACGTCACATATTAAATCATTCATGACATGGTCAGTAACATCACTCATGACATCACTGATGACATCTCAAATGACATCACTGATGACATCATCTAGTGAATGTGTAAACAAATGTGGGAGCACACTGCTTCACCTCCCAGCGGGTTCGCCCCTGAGCATTGTGGTCAATGCGGTTCAACCAAGCATGTGTGATTGCAGGAAAGTCTCAAATCATTACACAAGTGTGCTTGCCATCTAGTGAATGTGTGGTTTTCTGAAAATTAAATATGTCTTATATATGGATATCTCAAGGTCGAAGGAATAAATGGATATATAAGTGTCTAAATTGATGATTTTTTTTGTAAAATTGATTGTATAACTGAGTGATTAAGTGTATCTTAGTGAACACATGGATTATTAAGTAATGTTTGAATATGTAAATATCTGTATCAGTCTCACTTTGTGTACAAGTGGCTGCATGGGTTGGTGAATAGTTTCATGAGTGTCTCTATGGGTTATTAGTTGTTCTTTTGCGTATCAGTACGAGTGTCTGAGTGTCTTTTAGATCTGAAAGCGGCCTTTGATACAGTGAATCACCGTATCTTAATTGACCGCCTCAAAAATGTGGGAGTTTTGGGAACAGCTTTAACCTGGCTGTCGTCTTTCCTGGAGGTGCGATCCTTCCAGGTATTTGAGGGTGAAGCCACTTCCAAGCCCTGGCCTCTTTTATGTGGAGTCCCACAGGGCTCTTCGTTGAGCCCAACGCTTTTGAATGCCTCATCAGCATATGTTACGATGTTCACTCCATAGGGCTGTATGATCTCTGCAGAGATCATACAGCCCTATGGAGTGAACATCGTAACATTCGCCGATGATACTCGGCTAGTGGTTTCACTTAACCATCCTGATACATCTACTCCCCGCCTTTGCACTTGTCTTGAAGAAGTGGCTAAATGGATGAACCATTCCTATTTGAAGCTAAATGGAGACAAGACAGAGCTTATGCTCCTTGGTAATTCATCCTTATTCAGACCAATTGAGATGTGGCCGACTGTAATGGGACCAGCACCCATCCCCAAACTATATATAAAATGTTGGGGTTCTGGTTGGACTCAGACCGTACTCTTAAAGTCCAAACCAGAAAGGTAGTTGCCACTTGCTTCAGCATGCTTAGAATGCTTTGTAAAGTACTTCATTTACTTCCCTTTCAAGCCAGAAAACTTGCACTCCAGGCGGTTATTCTATCACGCCTGGACTTTAGCAATGTACTTTACTTGGGTGCCCCAGAGGCGGTGCTCTCTAAACTTCAAATGATCCGGAACTGTGCGGCAAGAACTCTTATGGGAATTTTCTATCGGCAGTCAGCCAAACCTGACAGAAAAGCTCTGCATTGGCTGCCCATTCGGAAGAGAGTCCACTTCAAAGCGCTTTGTATTACTCACAAATTGCTTAGAGGGAATGGAACCAAGATAATCTCCTCTCTAGCCAAACTATATCAAGCCAACAGGCCTTTACGATCGGATGAATGGCCTGTGTACCAAGGATTAAAAGATCCAGAAGCGGAAGTCGTCTCTTTTCTTACAATGCCGCCAAACTTTGGAACTCCTTCCCACTTCAGCTGTGGAAGGAAACTAACCATCGGAACTTTCGAGAGATGTTGAAAACCTGGCTCTTTCCCAGATAAATCTCAGAAGCTTCTTGCAGCCCTCAGTGCTGGGATGCCCATGGGTAGCCATGCGCTTTATAAATGCTACTTCTATTCTATTCTATTCTGTATGGTTCGGTGGGGGGTATTAATTAGTGCATAGATGCATGAATGAATGACTCACTGTTTGTATGTGTTGAAGACAGCATGTGTGCAGGACTGTATGGGTGGATGAGTGTGTGTATGGGTGTGTTAGTGAGTGAATGACTGTCTCAATAGTGTCTTTATGAGTAACTACACATGTTTTAAACTAGTATATGTGAGTATTTGTGTATATAAGTGAGTATATGTGACAGTGAGAGATTGGAAGAGTTCAAGTATAAATAAGTATGTGTTTCTATAAGTGATTCTTTAAGAGAGTAAATATGTGTAAGTTTCTGTAGAAGTAAGTGTGGTGGTGTGTGTATAACTGTATATGCAAGTAAATGGATGTTTTATACTTTATTTGCATGTGTGACTATGTGCATGAGTAATTCTATGGATGAGTGGCGGTGTGTAACAGGATGTATAGGTGTATGAGTACATATGATGAGTGAGTACAAGTATGAGTGACTGTATAGGACTGTTGGTGAATGAGTGGATGTGTAAATCTAGGAATTACTGAATAGGTGTGTTGTAACTGGTATTGGTATGTCCATTGTTTTGAAAATATTAGTTTCTATTTTTGAGTGTGTGTATTAAAGGGTATATTAGGGTGAGAGGAGGTCTGCCACTCTATTACAAGGATGATGTCATCAGTGATGTCATTTGAGATGTCATCAATGATGTCATGAGTGATGTCACTGACCATGTCATGAGTGATGTAATATGTGACGTCATCAGCAGTGCATTGTAGGCGCGCGAGTTTTTGTTAGCTGAACTAACTATAACGAAGGAATTTCTATGGTTTTGTATGAGTGAAATGTCCAACTAACTACAACGCCCCTGAAACCTATGTTTTTTTCCGTAAATTTCTATGTTTTTTAAAATGCTAATTTCTCACTATTACGTGCCTGAAACTTATGGTTTTTTCAGTGAATTTCTAAGGTTTTTTAAATGCTAATTTCTAGCTATAACGTGCCTGAAACCTATAGTTTTTTTCAGTGAATTTCAAAGGTTTTTTAAATGCTAATTCCTAACTATAACGTGCCTGAAACCTATGGTTTTTAAGTTAATTTCTAAGGATTTTTTAAAAATCTAGTTTCTAACTATGCCTACAGAGGTAGGACATGTGAAGAAAGAAGACAACATGCACAGAATGAAGCAAAAGAAATGCAGAGAGAGGCCTTGTTACAAAATCATTATGTGCCCACAACTTTTTCAGATGGGTACTGGTGTTAACTGACTCTGACTAACCAGGCCTAGATCCAGTGGTATGCTAACAGACACTTAGAATACAGTGAAAACACCTACATACACTAGGGAACACTATGCGTTGGGGTACCTCTGTGATTAGCATGACCTCCTCTGTAAACTCCTAGTACATAATAGGGCAGGAGGATTAAAAACCTCTTAAAACGCCATGGGCGCGTTTGCACACTGGTGAAGGGAGGGGTGGACCTGAGGTGACATGAGTGCAAACACGCCCTGTGGCCATTTTATGTTGAGGGATAAAGTCCCCTTGAATCCTGAGTGTCCCTGGGGGGAAACTAACCCACCAGGTATGTCCAGTAAGTGCCACAGAGTTGCATTGCAGAGAGGTGTAAAATGGGGCATGGCCTCGGACACCTCTCTGCAACGCAGCTCTGTGATGCTTTCTAGAGGTACATGGTGGACTAGTTGGACCCAGAAACTGTCAGCATTAAAGGGGACTTAATTCCCCAACTTAAAAAGCACCACAGGGCATGTTTGCACACGTCACCTCTGGCCCCGCCCCCTCCCTTTACCACTGCGCAAAGGCACCCTGTATCACGTTTTAAGTTGGGAGATTAAGTGCAGAAAGAACCAACAGAGGAGCAGAAAGAGGCCTTGTTACAAAATCATATATATATATATCCTATATATATATGATATCCTCTATGTTACCGGGTCATAGCCCCAGTCACGCCGCTATTGTTTATACTATGGTGATAGCTCTGTTGCAGAGCGGAAAAAAACAAATAACATCTTTCATGTTGTACTTAGTACTTGTACAGAATGTTCAAGTTGATTTGATAGAGTGCTATGAAGTGGCAATGTAAGCAAAACTGAGTTCGAAGAATATTATCTCATATGTAAATGCAAATAAATGTGTGTCAAATGTCACCGTGTTTAGGGAGAGAAGGCAACTTAAGAAAGTGAATATGTAAAAATGGCGTTTCGTAACCGGGCCTAATACCGCCACGTGACAAAAGGAAATACAAGTGATTCTTCTATAAGACAGACAAATGTTTCTTTCCTTCCAAAAACTGGATGACAGCTAATATGCACAAACTAAAGTCTAGTGAAGCAAATATTCTGATGAGCAGGCAAACATCCAGCCTGGATGTCATGGTAAGATAAACAGAGCTATATCACATAAAGTGCTGATTTTGAGACGGTCACTGCCACAGGTTTAATCTGACTGGTGCTTGAAAGAGCTGAAGAGCTGGAATAGAACAATTTTATCACCGTAGGCAGTGGAGAATGGCTTCTTGTAACTGGAACTTCAAAGGCATGTGGTGTGTTCGGGTGGAAATGTAGTAGCATTCATTGGCATAGCTAAGGGAAACAACAGAACACAGCACAATAACAGCCTCAAAGCAAAATAAAAAATAACCCCTTTGATGTGGGTGTCGGTCAATGGCCAATACCCGCAGTACCTCGCCATGGAGCCTGTCAGCCACTAGCTTACACTTGGTGGGCCCATAAAGGTCTCACTGGTGCCATGCACTAGAGGGAGCCCTTTCTTGTTATATAACCTCGGGCTGCTCGGTAAGTACTTCCCTACCAGCCTGAGTCTTTTGTTTTGGCTTAGTGTAAAGATGATCAGCATGCAGGGAGCGCTGACGTCCTTACACTAAAGTGAAAGTAAAATGAGCCTTTGGGATCCTTTTAATTTTACTGTATCAATGATCGGAGGCATTTCCAATAATATCCCTGCTCAGTGGATCCTAGCTCGGGGATCGCCATAGGAGAGCAATCGCCAAGCAGGGATCAACCCACTAGACACCAGAGACTTTAGGGGTGCAGACCCTTGGGCAAGGACTTGTGTCCCCCACCCCAATAATAGAGCAGTTTTTCTGCCCAAAGGGCGGATAGGGGTAATTACCCCCAATGTGCCACCCCATGGGGAAGAAGGGCACCGAAAGCTCACTAGACACCAGGGTCTATTTTTAGAATAAATACAGGGGTGGGGGCTGCCTGCTATAGCCTTAGAGCCCGTTGTAGCAGACTACAAACCTGCTTCGGAGGGCTCTAAGGCTGTTAGAACATTCCGCCCCAGAGGGCAGTATGTTCTAATTAGTAAAAACAAATGCCTGAGGGGGTTTAAAACCCCTGGGCTCTGAGAGGCCGTTGTTCAGAGTAACAGCTGAGAACAAAGTCAAACATTGGAATGTTGGAGCTCCAGGCTTCTACCAGCCATTAGAAGCCCGGAGCACTCCATTGTTTTCAAATGAGCTCCCAACATTCCAATGCTCTAATATGGGCATGGCCATACCCCCTCCCAAACAAGAAGAGACACAGTCTTTCTGCCCCCTGCCCCTGGTGGCAGATGGGGATAATTTCCCAAATCTGCCCTTTGAGGGGGAGACAGAAAGCCCACTAGACACCTGGGACTATTTTAAAAATAAATAAAGGGGTCGGGCCTGCCCTTATGGGTATGGCCAGGCCCCCACCCTGCAAAAAAACTATGGTAGAGTCTTTCTGCCCACCCTCCTGGAGTGCTGATGGGGGTGATTAAATATATGGGTGGGCTTCCCATTATTGGTTTGGCACACCCCAACATGAAAAAAACAGTGTTTCTGCCCCCCGCGAATGATGGGGGTAAGTTCCCTGGATCTGCCCCGGGGGGCAGAAAGCCCCTAGAGACCACAGTCTATTTCTAAAATAATTATATGGGTGCAGTTTTTCTGTCCCCCTGGAGGGAAGATGCCACTATGGGCATGGCCATGGGGATTACCACTATGGGCATTGCCATCCACTCACCCCAACAAGAAGAGAGACAGTCTTTCTGCCCCCTCTGGAGGGCAAATGGGGTAATTATCCCCGATCTGCCTCCTTGGGGGCAGAAAGCCCACTATACACCAGGGTCTAATCTAAAAATATATTGGCGATGGCCATGCTCCCACCCCCAAAAAACGATGGTGACAATCTATCTCTACCATGCAGGGCAGATGGGGGTGATTACCCCCAATCTCCACCCCCTCCCGGAAGGGGGCAGAAAGCCCATTAGACACCAGGGAATGTTTTATTGTTTTTAAATAGTGGGGTAGGGGCTGCCCACCATGGGGATGGCCATGTCCCCACCCCGACAAGAAGCCAGTCCTTCTGCCCCCTTGGGGTGGATTGGGGCAATTTCTCCATTTGGCCCTCCGGGGGGTAGGGGGTTGGGTTCGGGGGGATAATGCCTACTAGACAAAAGGGACTGCATTTATGCAGTATTTATTTTAGGGGGAGTGACCCCTCTGGGCATGGGCCTATACTCTCCCCCACCTTGCAGCCCAATACATTTCTGACACCCACTGGGGGATAGATAGATATATTTACCTCCAATCTGCTCCTGGGGGGTGAAAGCCCACTAAACACCAGGCATTTAAAAAAGGAGCCAAAATAAACAAAAGGAGGAAGCGGGCTACCACAGCATCGAGCAATATCCCCCCTAGAAGGGAAAGTTTTGTCTTTCAGCCTCCCTGTGGGCCGGTTGGAGGTTTGTCGCAATTGGGAAGATAGTCCCAAATATGCCCCTGGGGAAGTAGAAAGCCCACATGACACCAGGGATGTTACCTTTGTGGCAAAAGAAGTGATGCTGGTGTTGCACTCTGGCACTGGCCACACCCCCACCTCCGAAAAATGAACAAACCAGTCCACCACCCTCCTGAGCAGACAGGAGGTTTGCTCCATTTTGCCATGGGGGGGCCAGAAAGCCCACTGTATGGCAGGAATATATTTTTTTAATAAAATAATCAGGTGGGTCTGGTCCATCTTAACATCCACCCCACCCTCACCCCTAAAGCCTCAACAGTCTTGCTGCTTCCTTGCAGACTATGAAATCCCATTCCGAGAGCAAACAAGAGGACATTTGATTCCCTTGGCTGTGGTTTTTACAAATGGGCCATGAGAGTGCGGCTAACTCCAAATATCGCCATCCTTGCAGTGGTGAATGGTAGCACTTATTGGGCTTGGGTAGGTTGCTAACTGGAAAAACACCTCGACAGTTCTGAACACTTGACACACAGGGGAGTCCAGGGTGGTGGGCTCCGCATGGATCCCACAACATTTTCTTCACATGTCAGTGAGGAAAACCTCTGAAATATGTGGGGATCCACAAATGTCGTACCACTCAGCATTCGACTTTGACACAAAAGGTGCTAAAGAGCTACGTGTAGATATCAACAATAAGGGTAGTTTTGGGATTTGGGGCCGTGCTCGGCTGCCACCCTTGGAAACTTACGAACCATGAACGTTTTTGAAAACTAGACAACTATTGGATTCCAGGGTAGTGGGCCTTGTGTGGATTCCATGAGGTGTTCTTACCCACAATACCCTGCAAATCTCAAACTTTCTGGAATCTTCAAAAAAATCCTACTATCTAGCGTTATCCCACTTGGGCCAATATAAGCGCTGTGTCACGTTTGTGGCTGGGACTACTGATCGCATCTGGAACGATTCAAACCGAGGTCAATGAGAGTCTGCTCCTATTGACCTTGGTTTGATCCATTCCTGTTGTGGTTTTCCTATTCATTCTTATTTTCCTATATTCCACCCCCCCAAAAAAAATCTAAATGTAGCTATATTTTGCCTATTTTCTTTGTTCCCTCAGGCACATCCACAAAAGCCTCTGTACTTTTAAAATCCCCAGGATAGTCAGAAAGCACAACAATTTAGGAACACATAGCCAATCAGGACATACCACACACAGTACATGCACTGATCACGACCCCTCATGCCAGACATCTGGACACGTAACCCACTGGCCCACATTGTGTCTACACAAGGTCAAGGCCTATCTGCATTTATTATCAGGGATCTTATTTATGACTCCACAAGCAAGGCCTGCATTCTTTTAACAAACAAGGTTCACCTGAAGTGTTTTTATGATGCACAAACATTTTACAAAACTCTGCTCAGATTGATTGTACTTTGAGACAGTCTTCAGATCCGCTTCTGGAACTGTGCTGCCGGCCGATGTGTTTCAATAAACCAACGGTTTCTGTTTGGCCAAACACCTCTTGTGTTCTCATATTCAAGCAACATTTTAGGAAGCCAAATAGGGTAGATTGGTACCTCGGACCTGACTGTAGCCGAAGGACAGGGACCCCGCCCAGACGGATTCACATCTGCATAGCTAGGAAGGGGACCAGATGCAGAAATTGATTGCAAGTTTTGCTGAATTTGCAGGGCAGAGGTCCATCCTAAAGCTGCTGTCAGAGGATAAGAGACCGCATCTGATCCTCAGTTCCCAGCAATTGGCATATGGCAAACTTGTAAGATGTAGAAAACTTTAACCGGAGCCATTGACAGAATTCTGACGTGTTACCTATTCTATGTGCCTCGCCTGAGTAGTCACAAGGCGGCCTCGGAGGCGTTACGGTAGAGGTCACTTTTTTTTGTTTATATTCCGCATGCTAGGAAGGGTGAAAGTGGTTATCGCTTTGACTGCTAGGCATGACACAGATAGTGCCCTTGTCCGCTGGGTGTGCTACAGGGTTGAGGCCTCATCGCTTAGACCGCTGGGCATGATACAGATGGTATTCATGGGCCATGGGTGTAATATAGGGCCAGCACCTCAATCTTATTTTTTAGTCTAATGGGTTTTTTTCTCAGTGCTTCCGGTTTCTTAACACTGGTGGTATCTGAAAGAAGCGAGAGATGTTAACTCGGACCGCTGGGTGTGTCAGAGAGGGTACACTTAGCTTCTGGGTGTGAAACAGAGTGCAATACGGACATTAAGGAAAGCTTTGTATCTGGAAGATCAGTTGTGGCTTGTGTTCGGCCAAAAGGGTCCTGTGGTTCTTAAAGTTATCCCTTTTCTCTGCGAAGAAAATGGGTTTCTCTGTCCCAGAGCAGAAATTGACAGATTATCGGACTCACTTAGTCCTGTGTATGGTGCAGGACTTCCCCTGGTCACAGAACAGCATGCGCTAGGAGCCAGTTAAGGTATTTTTGACAAAGTCATCATTTTTTCTCTGTCAGCTTTTTCTTTTATATTGGTGAAATTGATGCTGGGTATGTTTGATGTTGTGGTTTTTTTCATAATGTAGCTTTGGGAAATTAATGCAACTGTAGTACCCAGCATTTCATGGAGTCGCCACTAAAGCACATGCAGACCAGGGCCTCCACACAGGCTAAAACACTTAACAAGTATTGCCACGAATGGCATGCGCACACTAAGGCACACATGATTCCCTGGCCAAAGAAGGAAACCTTCAACACCATCATAATTGACCACATGAGGAAACACATGGATCAAATACGCAGGACAAAAAAAGGAAAGGAGAGAGGCACTATTAGAGCTGTGGGCGATCTTCGAGGAGGCACGGACCGACCATCCTTTCCCACAGATAATAAGCAATAGGCAGAGACCGATCCAAGCGTGATCGGTGGGGTGAGGCGATTCAATCTTGAAGTAAAGACGAGCGAGTGAAGCGCTGTCAAGGACAGGTAATGTCTCACGTCGGTACTTAACCGAGAAGGTTTTAGATCAGCGGCTACCCGATCTACGCCGATTGCTGATCCCATTTCCCCTTTCTCTAGATTGAATCGCCTCACCCCACCGATCACGCTGGATCGGTCTCTGCCTATCCACGGACCACGCGGCTCCGTGAGTCCCGTTTGAATTTACTTCAATCACAGATTAATTCTCAGCTCTTGGTGAGTTCTTCCTTTTATTTTATTTTAGCAACTGACCTTTGAGCTCACCATCACACCTCCACCCCAACTGCCTCTCCATCTGACTCCCTAGCTCTAATACACACGAGGTACCTATGAAGTGATTTCGGACCCTTCAGCGGTATTAAGACGGGACGACCCACGAGGCACCCGTACTGTTCCAGCCCTCGCGGAGCAGCCCCACAGATCCGCCCATCATTGCTACCAACCAGTGGCTTCACACGGTGAGCATTACACCCCTGTCCTCCCCCACCCACTCCGATGTAGTTTGGTTCCCACCCCCCACTGACCCCTGCCTCATTCCTTCCCATACAGCACTGCTACCAGCCCATACAGTCCTGAAGATGATCCTAATTCTTATGGATCGAAACGCCGTCGACTATTCAGCAAGACTTTAGGCGCTCCTCACACAGTGGTTCTCGCAAAGAATGAAAAACGAAAAATAACCATTCTGAATCATTTAGAAACCACTCTGTCTTTATTCACTGTATATATCTAGGCACAAATCACCCTGCGCCGCCCACGCTGATCACACTGTCGCTTGTGTCGCCGTAGTGTCACTCACTTTTGCACTCGTGCACCTTGTACAACTTTGGGTTGTTATTCTTTATTTGTAAATTGCAGTGCTGATATAAACTGTAATTGTACTTGCCCTAAATTTTCAAAATGCTGATAAAAATGATGCCTTGAGCACATGTGACAATCAAATTGAGTCTCCTTGTTCCTCCATGGATAATGTTGAATTCATATCCTCACTAATTGTCTACAAACAATACTGGTTGGGATATTGTTCAGTATATATAGTTCTCTAACCCAATCGCAACAAGGTTGACGGGTTTTCCACTCCTGTTATTTTGTATAAAATTTGCTTGCAAATGAGCAGAGCAGCACTAGCCCGTTGAAGCAAGTGAATAGACAGACCCTGGCCAGAGGTGGGATCCTTCGAACAAGAGGACATGGCTGTTACAGAAGACTGCATCCGGCACAGAGGGAGAGAACTCAAGTGGAACTTCCCCTACATGCAGGGTTGTCTAAGAAGATAGGAACGCTATGTTAAGGAAGGACCAGTGGACCTCCTCCAAGCCAAAATGTATCCAATTCTGCAGAAGGGCAGATCAGGGATCAAATGTGTGCCCAGGGCTCAGATGAAAAAGACGCTCTAAGGATTAAACTGCTGCTGTTGCTGGATGGAGTGGGGAAATGGATCTCATGTTTTGAGAAAAACACCACAGGAGTAAATCTAGCGATAGGCGATGTTAAAAGTCTGCTGAGCAGTCTCATCGGAGGGTAGGCTAACAAGGTGTTCGCCAGAGCTTGCATCCCAGCAGTCATGCTGAGAAACACAGAGCATGATGGGGTCACATTCAATTCGTACAAGCACCAAATATGGACGGCCCAAAAGGAAATGTTCCCAGACTGCTCTGATGCGGTAGGGTTAATGGCAGAAACTATGAAACATGAGGAGACTATAACTGAGTTTCAGTATAGAATAAGGGAATTATGGGGACCAGAGACCAGACAGCCATGGACTAAGAAGGGCTCGCAAGTAGCGTTCTTTTATGATATCCTCAAAAAGGAGCTGCCCACCAAGATACAAAGCGGTTTGCACAAAGTAGTGGGGCTGAACACCAAACCCTGGTGGGAGATACAAGGTTACATATTACACTATTACAAAAAGAAACAAGAAAAGGAGCATGCATATGTCACCAGTCTTGAAGAGGGCTCCACCACCCAATACTAGAGGTTTTCAACCTAACAGTAACAGCAGAAGTCAGGGAGATTGGCACCAGTCACACCTTGGAGAAGGTTACTATTGCTACAAAATGGGGCCAAAGGCTGACTGATGCCGGCTAAAAGCAAACCATGAATAGAGGTCAATAAACTCGGGCCAGTCCCCGCAAAACCCCCATCCACAAAACCAAGCCCAGGGAAACTCAAATAGATCCTACTGAAAGCCCCATGGAAGACAGTCAGCATTGGCACCACTACAACAGGAATCAGGTAGCTGGACAAAATGTGTGGCAACAGCAGACAGAACTCTCAGCCCAACAGGTGCCAGAGTTACAACTGAGGCAAGGAGGGGTAACTGACTGGGGAGGCAATGCTTTAGCACAAACACAGAACTCAAATATAAAGTAAGGCAGACCCAAATGCAAAGCATCAATTTCATGTGTACCTCACAATTCACGGTACCAAAAAAGGACCAATGAGCCAACATTAGTAATTCAAGCCTTTACTAGCATTCAGGAATTCAGGGCTGCTGGATGTGTTTTGTTGATTGGTTATCCTCACTAGGGTTTGCCATTGAAGGTGCCTGCGGGAGCCTAGGCCCCACCCTGCTGCTGATCCCCCCGTTCAGTCCTTAAAAGCAGGTCCCCGCATCCACAAGTCAATTGGAACAGGTTCAAATGACCAAACCGAAAGGACCATATACTTGGGTTCCCAGCCCCTCAAAATTCCTTCATGTTGTGAGGTTCCAACAGCACCCCCAAAAAGCTAGCAGAATTCTGCCAATGGAGGCCCCCTTTAATTTCCAAAATAAAGCTGGCCTCCAGTGTCGGTAGCCAGGGGTCCCGCATGCTCGGGATAGTGAAGACCCCATAACCTGCACTGCACAAGAAATGACAGGTTGCGAAGCACCGCACAGTGCTGAATCAGTCAGGAGGGTGGGTCGGCCAGGATAACCAACTGTCCCCAGTTCAGCACCTTCATTAGACAAATTCAAAGGAGTTCTTCAGCGATGTTTTTGTCTCTTCTCCCTCAAAGTTTTTCAAGTGTCCAAAGTCCGTTCATTCCCCTCCAGAATAACGACAATAGTGTGTCGCAGGTTTAAAGACATGGTTAGAGGGAGAGGGGGGCACAGGGGAAAGGGGATCATAGCTCTATGCAAGACCCATACTCAAGAGTGTTCTCACCCTCGTATCAGCTGAATACACCAGGCCTTATACAGACCATCTGATGGAATCAGCAAGCCCAATCTCAGACAACGCAATCTGAGAAACATGAGCTGACTGCAGGACGGTCTTCAACCCACCTCTATTGTTTTCCCTGATAAAATAGAATAACAGATCACGTGAGACCCAGGGAAAGCACCCAACTCAAAAGACCCATAAAAAGACGCCCAAAGCCAGCCCAAAAAGGAACTTCTAGAAAAGCGACATAGTCAAGACATCTGTAGCCCCTAGGGAGGGCCCTGTTGCATGACTAGAAGGATATAAACGTGACCTCAGCACATGCTGCGATGGTCAACAACATTTAATTGCGACACGCTCCCTCTTTATACACTGCCCTGCAAACTTGTAGGTCAAAAGACACCACCTGCACCAATAGCACCCCCCATGTATACCATGGAGAGAGTGTATGGCAATGCCCACGGAACACTAGCTCACCAACTGCCAGCTAGGTACGGAGAGGGGTGAAGCCCAACATTCCATGAAAATTAGAGGCCAAACAACCCATAAAAATGAATGTGTCACATTAACAATAGTACACTTTCGAAAAGATACTCGGACTGGAGCCACCTTTCAGTGCCTCACTAAACATTACGTGAATAGAGAGTAGAGAGCACACCCTTAAAAAGGAAGGCACTTTAACCCTGGCGGAGAATCACAGCATATGCAATAATGCACTGTTTTTTTAACTAACCAAATGAGCATAGCCCTAATTCAACAAGTTGGAAATCAAACGCCCAAGTGCACCACCTTTTCAGTGTCCACATAAGTCGACAGGATCTACAGTGTGTGAATTAAGAACTACAAACTGTGAGCTTTTTGCCTTGAACTTGCTGGCGAAAGACACTCCCAATTACCAGAGGATTACAGACGTCTACCCTGGACCCAATACCAAAGACCTGCGATGTTTGATAAGTTATGTATTGTTGCACTTGTACGCTCTGTTTACCATGCGTTTTTCTGCATTCATTCATCACCAAAGCACTGCCCAGTATGATGGATTTTACCCCAAAGCTATTACTGCAATTGCGTAGGGACCTCTCCCATATCCCTTGTAATTACACTGAGCCCAACACGTGCATTCCACACACAATACACATCACCCTCTAACACATCATGTGGTATCAGCACAACAGTCAGGTCATGCTACATCTGTTCGTTGATACCACATGCAGCAGACACAGACGGGCTTATACCTATGTAGGATTAGGGCCAAGATACAACCCAACAGAGTAGAACCCCATAGAGTAATCATGAATCTGACCAGATATGAGACCAATCCTACAGCATTGTACCTTTTCACCGAGCTAGATAGAATGAGCAGGAGGGGCACCATAGGGGAGGATACTGTTTGGCCCGAGACATACCAGAAAAGAGATTCTTGGAGATAGCAAACCCACCGCACCAATGCACAAATACGTCCACTTCTGCTTCCATCTGTGGTCCCTGGATAGCCCTTATCATTTCTGGGACTGTCTTCATGAGCAAGAAATGGACCCCAGACATAGAGTTCCAGTGCAGAGCCATCCACTTCGATAATGCAAAGGGAGAAGAGCTTTGTAGGGGAGGGTTGAACCACAGCACAGAAATCTGGGATACTGTGGTGAATAGATATACAGGGTTAGAAGGGCAGGGGCAACACTTAATTGTATGGACACTTACACTGTATTCCTTGTGTTTCAGAGGTAAAGGAACCATTGGGAACAAATGAGAACTGTGGCACAATACTGTACATTCCGCGAATGGATACCTACTGGCAGTGTGACGAGTTTCCAGACACTCAGCTCATCCCCGGATGGTGGGATGGCACGGTCTTTGCTCCATCATCACCATACACACACACCAACCCTGGTCATTCCCAGAGAAAATCTGTCAGAGTTGCACCAACTTCCGCTAAGTAAGAAGATGACGCTTTTGCATCAGGCTTGATAACAAAAGAACTTCTAATTAGTTTGGCTAGGCTCAGTAGGACATGCCGAAAGAATTCAGACTGTTTTCTGACACGTAAATCAACGCAAGGTGGTCCATACCCTTCTGCACAGTGCAGACGAAATCAAACACCTGATGGTTGTAAATGACCAGTTGGGAAATGCTTATGATGATAAACAGCACTAAGCTCAACCTGAATGCGATCAAAGAAGAACTAGAAGTTGTCCTCCTCATGGTGATGCAACATCGATATGTGTTGGACTTATTGACCACAATGGAGCAAGGGGTGTGCGCTGAGATAGGTGTCTCTTGCTGAACGTTTATCCCAGGTAACGACCTGGATAACAAGACTCTGACTCTTTCCATCCAAGCATTGCACCACTTACAAAGAGGCATGCGTGAGGAGGGAGGTGCCCCTGAGCAGGAATGGTATTTAAACTGGCATTGCCTGGCTCCCCCTGAGGCTGACCAGACTGTATTTCATTGTTGTCCATTTTTATATCTTTTATATCTTTATTGTTCTTGTGTGGTTTCCTGCATTTTGGGTTTTCCTGTTGTGAAAACGCAGTCCACAAATTAGGTAGTATGCAAGTATAGGATAATTGGAAAGCAGTAATAGTCAAAACTGAAGAACAGCATGTCCCCAATAGCGTGATTGGCATGAAGTATGGGTTAGACAATATAGTTGAAAATTCAACTGGAGCGGGGGTAATGTTAATACTGATAAACTCAATGCCAAAATGTATAATAATACACTGGCATATCTGAGTGAAATAGTAACACTATTAACAAATTTGCACACCATAAACTCTCCATCAACCCCGATTCAGAATTACACAGTCAGGCAGGCTCTGCAGTGTAGGCTCGAGGTTACTGATTGACTGGTCACAGGTTGGGTGGCACATAGCTGGCAGACAAACGTGTAAACCCAATACTCAGGGCAATTTCCCAGATAAGCACGACAACACCACCACAATGGTCCGGGGAGATTGGCCCCAATAAAGCCCACATGGCCAGACACACCACACACAGTGATCATGTGCCCCTTATGCCAAACATCTGAACACCTTAACCACTGGCCCACATTATGCCCATGCAGGGTCGAGGTCCACCTGCATTTGTTTTCAGGGCTCTTATTTATAAATCCAGAGACAAGGGTGTGGAATTTAATAAAATATCTACTTGACCATTGGGAAGGTTGCTTCATAAATCTACTTGTCCTGAAACAAAATCCACTTGTCTCTTTGGTGCCATGTAGTGCAGTGACAAATTATGGGAGCAATCTCATTATATAAGAGCTCTGATATAGCCTCTCTGGTTATGCCAGGGCTCATACCATCGTTGTGTTTGAATACTTGCAATCCACCTTATGTTTTAACGTTTCCGCTGATGTACATTCTGGGGCTGAAGGTAGTAGTAAGCAAAAGTTCCAGGGTTAGAATGCCCTTTTGAGTCTTTGCAAATCTACTAACTTGCATGTTTTAAGAAAACTCTTCTCTAATCTTTTCCCATACTGGGAAATGTTGGAAATTTACGTAAACCTTCTGCCAGAGTTGAGAAAACAGGGAAAGTAAACTTGTAAACATTCAAATTTTTGCATTAGCAAATCTATACATGCACATTTGCTCATTCTAAAATGCAGTTCACAAATATTTTCTACGAGTGCTATTTTTTGTAAAATTTCTGTAAGTTCTTGGGAATTCACGAAAGGCAAATAACTGCACCTAATGCAAGGACATATACCAAGGGTGCACTTTTGAGACTTTCTTTAATAATTAGGTCCCTAATTTAGTATGGCATTGACCATGACCTTTTGTGATTATTAACATTCTGTCTCTCTCTCTCTCTCTCTCTCTGTATCGGCTGGCTTCACTCTTTAACAATGACCATATTGGCACACAAAGTAGTTTTGTTCAGTGCCAATAACTACTGTGGCAGTGTGTGTATTTTGAGACCAAAACATTTTTTGCTTTTGCCAATGTTTGTTATAATGCTGCTCCCACACCAATAAGGTTTTGCAATTAACATGCCAAAACAAGTCACACAATTTCAGGCCTACTGGCTTTGCCAATGCTTGTTTATTTATGTTTCCCCCCTAATTATATTGAAACTGGTTGCACTGATTTTCCATTATTAATATTTTTGGGAAATACTAGCATGCATCAAAACATGTTACTAAATGATGCTGCAAAGAAATGGTACGTGAAATGTTACAATAATTTAGCTAAATGTTTTTTTCCTGCTTTCATTTTTTATGAACATTTAATTTTGAAAGCAAAGAATCATCAATCCTGCTTTTAAGCTTCTGCAAGCAACTACATCAAATCAGAGAGCATTCTACATAGCCCCATATTGCTAAACTTTGAAAACGTGTGTCCACATTTTTATACTGGAACCACTGTCAGTAGTGCAGTCAGAGCTTACAACATTTAGTTAGAGCGGTCACCCTAATAATAAAGGATTTCAATTAATGAACCATAAATACAAGTTTGAACAGCATTAACTCATGTACACAAATATTACCTTAACTGCAGACAGGCCCTTTCCTATTCCATAATATGCAAACTAGCAGTCAAAGGGTTCGTGCTGCAGGGGGTTGGGCCCACTTGTCGGAAGGACAATACACATGAAAACTTGTTGCCCTTGACCCTAAACAATGTTTCCTGGGCTATAGGAATTCCTCATCCCTGTTTCACCAAAACAAGGTTCACCAGAAGAATTTTTATGATACCCAAAAAAAACACTCAGATTGATTGTACTTTGAGACAGTCCTCAGACCCACTTCTGTGACTGTGCTCCCAGTCGAAGTGTTTAATTAAACCAACTGTTTCTGTTTTGACAAACGCCTCTTGTCTTTTGTTTTTTCAAGGTAAATTCATATTCAAGCAACAAGCACACTCTAAAATGTGCCAAAGCAGACCCTCCTTCACCAGATGCTTGGTATGGATCTCACTGTTTGGGTGAGGGACCTTGACATCTTTCCATAGTAATGCTACAGCTGAGTCTTAACTATACTGTATTTGCTTTCGCTACAACTTGACCTAGAGTTATTGTTGTTAGACAAATTACTGGGTTGTTTTCTTTGGTATTTTTGAATGCATGTTTTTATGCTCTTTTCACTTACTATTGGGGGGACCAACCTGTATATAAATGGGATCGAGCTGAGACCGGCAATGCCTGGGTTTGCCTATTCATGGCTGTTAGAAATGGGGGGTCTCTAGTTGGCAGAAGTAGGTACCTGTGTCCAAATAGGGACCCTTGTTTCTAGTCAGGGTTAAGGGGATACGCACTCTAGATAATCCCTGCTCACCCCCTTGTCAGCTTGGCACGAGCAGACCGGTTTATCCCAAAGGCAATGTGTAAAGTATTTGTACTAACACTCATAGTAATACAGTGATAACACCACAAATGGACACCACGCCAGTTTAGAAAAATAAAGTATCTTTATCTAAACTTAACAAGACCAAAATGACAAAAATCCAACATACGAGTATTAAGAAAAATTACTTTCAAAAGGATTTAGCAACTGAGTCCATAGAAAACTACGGATGCTTGATTTCTTGCAATGTACCTGTCGTAGGGACAAAATCCACCAAGCCAAACAGCCAAAGCAATAAGAAGTATAGAAAAACAAAGAGATGCCTTGATTCCTGAGACCATCATGGATGCGATGCAACAGTTACACAGGACACAGGGGAGAGGCACGTCGGGTATGGTCTGTAGGGGGAAGCGATGCGTCGATTCTGAGATGACTCCGAGCCATGGGTGATGCATCTGGGAAAAATTGCCGCACAGGGACGATGCGTGGAAATCAGGATGCGTCGTCGAACAATGTGGCGGCATCAGGCGGCGCTACGTTGGTTTCTTCAGCCACGATCCCTCGATGCTTGGATTCTTGCAGAGTAGCGTGATGAACGCAAAACAGTGTGTGGACTGAGACGCGCACCGCGACTACTCCAGGAAGGTGCAACTGAGAGCCGGCACCTACGATTAAGCAGAGGAGACATTGCTACGAAGTCTCCATATACAATTCAACTTCTAGATGTGCCCACGAGGCATACATTTGATTGTCTTCCGACGGGTTTATGTATGAGGTTCTTCACCAATAAGAGCTGCGAGGTCCTGATGAGAACTCCCAACCAAGTAGGAGTTCGAAACACGTAGACCGCTAGTTCTTACGCCATAAGAACTTGAAACTGCTAATAGTATTTCTAAAAAAACTAAGCATTAACAAACGTACTGTCTATGGTTTTGTGTATATGTATCATTGAGTCCTTTTTGTAAATAGATCTTTTTCCCTGTGTGTGTGTGAGAGTGAATATTTGAATGTGGGATGTAGTGATTGACTGTGAGTGATGAACGGCTATTGAATATGTACAGTCTTATTTTCTATTCGTTGTATAAATTGTTTTTATATGTTGAATGTAGGTATTTAAAAATTGTGGAAATGGTGTAAATTAACCATCAAATGTTCTTTAAGTGAAAATAAAAATAATGATTTATTCAGATTGATTTGTATATCTAGGACCCATATTTGGTTTAACTCCAATGTGCTGTGACAAATAAGAGAAATTGAGGATAACAATATTGGCGATTGTTTAGTTTATCATTGATTATTGCAGAGGCAACAGGTGCTGCGACGGTTTCATCTGCGACACGGCAGTGCAGGGAGATTCTACTCGCACCACGCCGGTGCGTCGGAAAAACTGTGGCAAGAAGAGCGATGCGTCGATTTTCTTGTTGTTGCGTTGCTTTCCAGCTCCCAGCAGCAGCAACAACCTCCACAGGGCCTACACAGTCAAAGGCACTCCTGGTAGGTCAGAACTCCCAGCAAGGAAGTTCAGGGGAGCTGGGGACGAAGTCTTTGTGTTCCTGGATCTTCAAAACAGGAGGCAAGCTCTACTCAAGCACTTGGGAGACTTTCCTCAAGCAGGGGACACAGCACACAGCAAAGTCCTTCTCCTTTCCTTGGCAGAATCAGCAACTGCAGTCCAATCCCAGACACAAGTAAGGGTCGTACTTCTCCTCATTTTCTCCTGCTCTTCTCCTTGGAAGTAATCTAAAGTTCAGGGGGTTTAGGTCTAATACTTATACCCCAAAATGTCTTTGTTCTCTTTGTGCAGAGAAGCCCTGTGCTCAGTCAAAACCAGTTCTGGGGGGCACTTTGCAAGTGCACAACAACCTCCATTGTCAGTGTGAGCCCTGGCTCCAGACACACTACAGGGGGGCAGAGCCATCATTGTGGATGGCAGGCAGAGCCCTATTCGGGTGCAGGTGCTACTCCTCCCACCACTCCAAATGCAGACCAGGCCTACTCAGCCTAGCACTGACTCATCCAGACTCTCTGGAGCCACTGCACATCCCCTGTCACTCCAAAGCCCGACAGTCAATACACATCCTAGCAGAGACACACTAGAAGGCTAAGCAAGAAAATATCTAATTTCTAAAAGTGGTACACAGAATGTAAAAATCAACCTCACGAAAAGATGCATTTTGACATTCGGAGTTCAGTAATACTAAACCTTATTTTCCTATCTGGTTCCCAGGGGCAGTTATGCTTATAAGATGTTATAAGCACACTCTCCATTCTATCCTATGGGAACAGGTAGCCTCACAATAGTGAAAAAGAAAACTGGCAGTATTTCACTATTGGGACATGCCACACACATCAGGGCATGTCCTACCTTTCACATACACTGCAAACTGCCCACAGAGGTACCTTGGGCCTTCCTTAGGGGTGCCTTACATGTAAGAAAAGGGAAGGTCAGGGCCTGGCAAGTGGGTGCACTTGCCTGGTCGACATGGCAGTTAAGAACTGCGCAAAGACACTGCACTGCACTTGTAAGGGCTACTCATGTGGGTGGCACAATCAGTGCTGCAGGCCCACTAGTAGCATTTGATTTACAGGCCCTGGCACACTCAGTGCACTTTACTAGGGGCTCAGCAGTAAATCGAATATGCCAATCATGGATAACCAATCATGTTAATAATTTACACAGAGAGCATATGCACTTTAGCACTGATTAGCAGGGATAAAGTGCCCAGATTCCTAAAACAACCAACAACAGGTCAGGAACAAATAGGAGGAAGAAGAAAAAAGTTTGGGGATATCATTGCAAAAATGGCCAAGTCCAACAATGGCCTACCTCTCACTCATTTGAAGATGGGAGGGGAAGTGCGGCGGTGGTGGGTGGGTTGGGGTTTTGGGTTTGCTGTATGGTTTTCTCTTCTTTTTCATTTCTATGCTCCTTTCTTTTTTTGCGTCTTCTCCGGAATTCTTCCCTCCCCTACTCTTCCCATCCTGTGATTTCTCATACTTACCGTTGCTCCCACAGACTTGGCAATTGCCCCTCTTTTCCCAGGGTACCTGGAACACCATGGATGTGATTGTTGCTTTATACGTCATAGACTTCAATCATATTGTGTCAAATATGCATGCCACATCCTCATGCTTATTTTTGGTTCCTCTTCCCTTTTGCTACTACACACATCCACTTGAGTTCCTGCATATATTATAGATGGCATCACTCAGAATCCTCTTGCTAAATACTAAAGGCTTGACCCACCGCTTTAAAATGCAAAAAGATTGCAGACATTTGTAACAAGTTAAGAGGGGATATAATATTATTACAGGAGACACATATTGACTCCATCAGAGATGCCAGATTCTACTGTTCCTGGATTGCCAAATCATTAGCCTCTTCAGCAGTGAACAAAGAGAAAGGATTCATCAGGTTAATTTCTAAGAAGTCGGAGGTTAACTTCTTGTCCCACATACACAATCACCAAGAACTTGGCTTATTACTACTGCTGCAAAGAGGGACAAGGAATATGGTGCTCCGAATGAGAACTCGGTGGATTTCCGGAAAGAATTAGATAAACAACTCTCAGAACTCCCTGATAAAATGGGTATTATCCTAGGTGCTGGCTTCAGTTTACTGATGGAGAGGATCTTACACAGACTGTCATCATATAAAATGTAAATTGATACTTGTATAGCGCACTACTCACCCGCAAGGGTCTCAAGGCGCTTGTACGAATACCACTGTGGAACCCATGCTGGCTTTCCCTGTGAGGTGTCCACTCCTGGGCACCCCCAAGGTGGAGGCCAGGCATCCTTAGCGTTGTGGGGGCCGTTGTGGAGATTAAGCAAGCTATTGCCCAGAGTTGCAGAGTGGGACTCCATGATTGGAATAGGCACCGAGGCGAGAATTATCAGGTCCGTGGAATTTTTTTAGCCCAAGAACCGCCGAGGCAGGGAATTGAACCCTGGTCCCGGGCTAGACCTCTGCATCAGGGTCTGCCGCTCTAACCATTGAGCCACACTTCTCCACATATAAATCTCTAGGGAGTAGATCCCATAATCAATCAAACTCTGTTGTAAAAACAATGTTCTGGTCGATATATGGAGGTTGCTTAACCCGCCAGCAAGTGAGTATACATTTTATTCTTCCCCACACTCTCCAGGATTGATTACATCTTGGTCGACAAATCACATGACCCATTGTCCCAAAACCCCAAGATTGAGCCAATAATAATTTCCGATCATGCCAGCATATTCCACACCTTCTCCAAACAATGGCACCTTAATGATGCTTTACTGGAAAATGGTGATTCTAGCAACAAAATTACCACTGTGATTACTTAATTTTTGAAAGAAAATGCCCCGGGGACACCTCCGCCAATATCAGATGGCATGCTATAAAGGCCTCCCATAGAGGGAGTCTAATAAACCTGACTTTGTCCAGGAATAAGGCCATGAACAAACACCTCAAGGATACTGAATTGAAAATAAGAACTCTGAGCGGGTCTATTAGATATACCACTGGTTCAGAGGCGGTTCCGACATCATGTAACTTACAGTATGAATATAACCAACTACTGAGTAAAAGGGTTCAGAAGTGGGTAGAAACCACTAATGCAGAGAAAATGATATCAAGCAAAAAAGCCAGGAAAAACTTGGAAATATTCCAAAAATAGGGCAGTTACCTCTGCAATTAAAAATGGCACTGGGGAAAGGCTCACATCTCACATTCTGGAGGTATTTCACATGTTTTATGCTAATTTATACATGCCCAACATAGTGATAAGCCCTAATGCCTGCACCTCGAATTGTGCTCTTGTGCTATCCCTCAGGTCTCACAAGAGGACCTAGATTCTCTTAAAGCTTCAATTGAAAAAGAGGAGATTGTGGCTGCCATTCAATGCATCAAGACCGGGAAAGCTCTGGCTCCCCATGGCTGCTCGATCAAATTTTTAAAATCTTCTTGGACTAGTTAACTGATCCTCTACAACAAGTCTTTCAAGACTATGTTTCCTCACATTGTATTATAGGCTCTGCATCTGAGGCTACAATATTGTGTCATCCCCTAGGATGGGACGGACCCACTGGATGTTAAAAATTTCAGGCCAATCTCTCTAATCAAAATTGATCGTAAGCTATATGCTAAAGTCCTCATGTGGAGCTTAGAGAAGGTAATTCTAAAACGTATTGTGCTCTCCCAGACTGGCTTTTAAAAGGCAGACTCACTGCAGATAACATCAGAGTATTCTGTCAAGCTCTCGACAAGGCTCGCTATGCTAAAATCCCGGCAGCCGTGCTGACTCTCGACGACGAAAAAGCCTTTGACCATGTCTCTTTTGCAGGCTGTCTTACACAAATTTCAGCTTGGAGAGGAATTCATCCGCATGATAATGGCACTGTACAAGAGCCCAGTGGTGAAGGTTAGAGTTAACGGCCATCTATATAGATCCTTCCATTTAGCCCAGGGCACTTGGCAAGATTGCCCACTTTTGTTTCTGTTAGTGATTGAGCCACTCCTTTCCTCCCTCAGGCACTATCATAATGTCAAAGGCATGCACTTTCACTCAGGTAGGAAGCTGGCTCTGCATATGCCGATGATGTATTAATATTCCCGGATGAAGTAGACACAGCCATCCCTCACATTATGTTAGAAATTGAGAGTATCTCTCAGGTCTCAGGCTACAACCAAGCCTGAAGTCTTCCCATTAATGTCCACTGCGCCTCAGCAATATTGGGTGTCTCTGGCCTGAAATAGAAATCAGAGGCACTTAAATACCTTGGCATTTGGTTTAGTAAAAACTGAACGCAACTGTCATGATTAATGAAAACAAATCATTGTCCGAAATTAAAGATCTGCTAAACACATGGTCACTTAAACATATCTTGCTGTGGAGTGGGGCGGACACAATTAAAATCATGAAAGCGCCATTGGTCAACTACCTTACAAGAATGTTCCCTATAGACCTCTCCACTGCCTTTTTCAAATCTGTGAATAAGCAAATATATACGTTTCCTTGGCAGGATAAGAGCGCTAGGATTTCCGGTGTTACGCTGAAGCTGAATAAGACCGAGGGTGGTCTGAATCTGCCTGAATTTCGAAGATATCAACAGGCCTTCTTGGCAGCTCAGGGCTCATTGTGCTACAGAGATGCAGATGATCATTGTCCCATATGTCTTCAGACTGAATCTCAGTGAGTTTACCCTATACGTCTTAGCTCTACCCTTTCCATTCAGGGTCGAACAAAACTACCCCAGGCTCATTCTCAACCCATACTTTTAGATGTAATCCTCGCTCTATTACAAATAGATAAGCTTTTGAGTAGACAACTAGCTGACTCAACTTTGGCCTCCTTATGGCAAATTCACAAGATCAAGATAGAAGGGAAGATGGTGTTCTGGGATTTGTGGGCAAGCAAGGCCATAAACATCATTGGGTATGATCCTGAACCCCACTCCCTTTGCTTCCATGAGGGCACAATATAACCTTCCCCTCATAGAATTTTATAGTTTCTTGAGACTTAAGAGTGCTATTAGGAAATTACTGAGGCCGCACTCCCCTGACCTCCCAGGGCCACTTGGTAACTTTAGGAGGTTAGGCCACTTGGCATCTCACCTCTATAAATTGCCCAAACATTCTAGAAAGCACCAACTCAAGACCCTATAAAATAAATGGCCACCATGTATTCCATTAGCACATACCTCCCACTTTAAGGATGCAACATGGAATAGAATCTGGCACGCTCCTTTCATGGAGAAATTTACTCCGGCACTCGCACAATCTGGATTCTGACCTATGCTAAAGACATTTTGGACTCTGTCCAAACTGTATACATTGGGGCTCATTTCAACAGGCCGTTGTTGGAGCTGCTATGAGAATGCAGATTCTCTTGAGCACATGTTTCTCTCATGTAAAATGGTACAGCCCCTCTGGTCCAGAATACAGCAGACAATTGTAGATATTTTTTAAATATCATTTACGACCTCCTTTTTGACTGTGACACATACCATTGACATTCCTCACACATGACATACTGTTAGTAGACCGACCTGATGGTAACATTGGGTGTTAAAATTATATTATTGGAATGGAAGCCTTCTACCAAAGTTCCTGTCAATAAATGGTGGAATATGCTATGCTCCACTAGAAGTGCAGATAACAATGTACCGGAAGCTACATAACACATCTAGCGCAAGACCCTTCTGTAATTCCTTTGACAAATATCTATAAAAAGAAAACCACTACAAATAGCATACATCCATATAGTGCTTTGGGCTGTCCAGTATACTTTCACTCATATAGTATATGTCTCAAATATGGTATTATCGAGTCTATCTGGCTTGTTGTCGTCAACGGATACCCCCACTCCCTGTCCCATTATTCTTTCTCTATACATTGTTTCCGCTTGCTGTGCCCTTTCCTTCCTTTCCTACTCTGGCACGATGTATTCTGATGAGGGCATTATACTCATTATTCATCAGAGATGCTCACATATTGTATTTTAAGCTGTTAGGATTATTGTACCTCATTTCGCTTTTGTTTGAGACTTTCACTCAGTGACTTTAACACTTTATAGGATTACCCTAGCAACGTACTGCCACCTCATGCTGACATTTACTGTGATTTCTTTATTATGCATACCATTTCAATAAAATTGTTTGAAATTAAAAAAGAAAGATGACCTCCATTATTTATAGTGGTATTATGTACCATTGATAACAATAGTGTAAATGTTACTACTGACAAAGCCCCCATAGCACTACCCTTTCTTTTTTGAGAGAATAATTCAATTTATATCAACCCAGTGAAGTATTGTGGAAAGCATACCAGACCATGTTGTTTACTCCATGTTTTAAGTTATTCTGGGTGATCGGCTGGTCCTTCCCAACCCTATTCCTCAACTAACAAACTTCCTGCTTTCTTCAATCCATAATAGACACAAACATTTGACCTTCGGGAATGCTGCTAACATTCATCTTACTGTTGATTAATTTGTCCTCAGCCTTGCCTGGAACATATATGTACATCCTCAGCAAATAGTCCATTTGTCAAATACATACAACACACCACTGCATCTTAATGTAGTAGTTTTTGGTAGGGTGTTGAAATATCGATTACAAAAATATTGTTGACAAAAATATAATTGGAAAAATATCGTTTACAAAAATATCGACACCCTATACCTAAACAGGTAAGTACATAAATATCGACTCAAAAATATTGTTGTAATAAATATCGTTGTAAAAAATATCGAATTTTTAAATTAATTAAAATTACATTCAATATTAAATAAATATAAGTACTATTAACAAAATTAATTACATTACTTTTATTTTTTGACTATTGAAAACAAATTAAATACACTTTTTCATTATAACTTAATAAATGTGTACATATACATATATTTAACACATTACTTTATATAACAACAATAATACATACATATAATTAAAATATAAAATATATTATTAATTAAAACATTTGATAGTGAAGGGGTAAAAATTACTATTCCCACTCCAGAGGGTGCAACAGTAGGGAAAGCGTTGGATAGCGTAGGGGTTTAAATTACTATTCCCACTCCAGAGGGTGCAACAGTAGGGAAAGCGTTGGATAGCGTAGGGGTTTAAATTACTATTTCCACTCCAGAGGGGATGTATGACGTTACAACGCATACTTTTACCACGCCTACCATTACCACGCATTTTTTACAACGCAGGATCCATGACAACGCATACCATTACCACGCATGTATTTACAACGCATATACCTTTACAACGCATACAATTACAACGTAAGTATTGGTAAGTATATAATATTTTTTAATATTTAATTTAATTAAAATTAATATAATGTAATTTAATGTAATTTAATTTAATTAATTTAATTTAATTTAATTTAATTAATTTAATTTAATTTAATCAATTTAATTTAATGTAATTTAAATTTAATTATATTTAATTTTTACACTGTACCCTTTTCCCAAAAACCCAAAACTGAGCCTGAGCCCAAAAAATACCCCTTTTACCCAAAAACCCTAAACTGACCCTGAACCCTAAAAATACCCCTTTACCCAAAAACTAAAAACTGACCCTGAACCCTAAAAATACCCCTTTACCCAAAAACTGAAAACTGACCCTGAACCCTAAAAATACCCCTTTACCCAAAAACTGAAAACTGACCCTGAACCCTAAAAATACCCCTTTACCCAAAAACTGAAAACTGACCCTGAACCCTAAAAATACCCCATTACCCAAAAACTGAAAACTGACTCTGAACCCTAAAAATACCCCTTTACCCAAAAACTGAAAACTGACCCTAAACCCTAAAAATACCCCTTTACCCAAAAACTGAAAACTGACCCTGAACCCTAAAAATACCCCTTTACCCAAAAACTGAAAACTGACCCTAAACCCTAAAAATACCCCTTTACCCAAAAACTGAAAACTGACCCTGAACCCTAAAAATACCCCTTTACCCAAAAACCCAAAACTGACCCTGAACCCAAAAAATACCCCTTTACAAAAAAAACCAAATAATATTTTTAATAAAATAATATACTTACCAATACTTACGTTGTAATGGTATGCGTTGTAAAAGTACCTGCGTTGTAAATACATGCGTGGTAATGGTATGCGTTGTAAGTCAAGTCAAGTCAAGTCATAAAATTTGTATAGCGCACTACATACCCAGAGGGTCTCAAGGCGCTTAGGGAGGGGAGGAGGATTACTTGTCGAATATCCACGTTTTAAGTTGTTTTCTGAATGCTAGGTGGTTCTGGGTAAGGCGAAGGTGAGTGGGAAGTGAGTTCCATGTTTTAGCCGCCAGGTATGAGAAGGATCGACCTCCCATGGTGGTCTTGTTGATGCGAGGTACAGTGGCGAGGGCTTGGCTGGAGGATCGTAGTTGGCGGGGTGGGGTGTAGAAGGACAGTCGTGAGTTGAGGCATTCTGGTCCGATTTCGTAGAGTGCCTTGTGTGCGTGGGTCAGAAGTCGGAAAGTGATCCTCTTATTGACGGGTAGCCAGTGGAGGTTTTTCAGGTGACCAGAGATGTGTTCGTTACGCGGAATGTCCAATATGATCCTGGCTGAGGCGTTTTGGATTCGTTGGAGTTTTTTCTGGAGTTTAGCGGTAGTACCTGCGTAGAGGGTGTTTCCGTAGTCCAGTCGGCTCGTGACCAGAGCATGGGTGACTGTTTTTCTGGTTTCGGTGGGGATCCAGCGAAATGTTTTTTTGAGCATGCGAAGAATGTTGAAGCAGGATGAGGAGACGGCGCTGACTTGTCTGTTCATTGAAAGTGAGGAATCCAGGATAACGCCTAGGTTCCGTGCGTGGTCTGTCGGGATGGGTGCTTTTCCAAGGGCTTCCGGCCACCAGGAGTCGTCCCATGCAGAGGGGGATGTACCTAAGATGAGGACTTCTGTTTTATCTGAGTTCAGTTTCAGACGGCTGTGTTTCATCCATTCGGCAACTTCTTTCATTCCTTCGTGTAGGTTAGTTTTGGCGGTGCTGGGGTCATTGGTGAGAGAAAGGATCAGTTGAGTGTCATCCGCGTAAGAGATGATGTTGAGGTTGTGTTGGCGGGCGATGGCCGCGAGGGGGCTCATGTATACGTTGAAGAGGGTGGGACTGAGTGAGGATCCTTGTGGTACGCCACAGATGACTTCAGTGGCCT
Organism: Lissotriton helveticus; assembly: GCF_964261635.1. Taxonomy (NCBI): domain Eukaryota; kingdom Metazoa; phylum Chordata; class Amphibia; order Caudata; family Salamandridae; genus Lissotriton; species Lissotriton helveticus. The sequence goes on along the minus strand of NC_136071.1, from coordinate 1,066,410,554 downwards.
CGGACTTGAATGGTGGGAGGCGGACTCTCTGTGTTCTTCCGGTGAGGAACGAGGTGATCCATTCAAGTGCTTTTCCTTGTATTCCGATGTTTCTGAGGCGTTGTAGGAGGGTGCTGTGGCAGACTGTGTCGAAGGCTGCAGAGAGGTCGAGGAGGATGAGGGCGACTGTGTCTCCATTGTCCAGTAGAGTTCGAATGTCGTCTGTTGCTGCGATGAGGGCGGTCTCAGTGCTGTGTTTTGCTCGGAAGCCAGACTGTGAGGAGTCGAGGGATTTGTTGGCTTCGAGGAAGGCGGCGAGCTGGTTGTTGACAGCTTTCTCGATGACTTTGGCCGGGAAAGGAAGGAGCGAGATGGGGCGGTAATTTTTGAGTTCGGTGGGGTCCGCTGTGGGTTTTTTCAGAAGGGCGGTGAGTTCAGCGTGTTTCCAGCTTTCCGGGAAGGTGGCGGAGTTGAAGGAGCAGTTGATGACGTCTCGGAGGTGCGGTGCTATGACGGAGTTTGCTTTGTTGAAGATGTGGTGAGGACATGGGTCTGTGGGGGATCCTGAGTGGATGGAGTTCATCAGGCGGATGGTGTCCTCAGTGGAGATTGGGTTCCAGTCATTAAGGGTGTTCAAGGGGGGAGGGAGTTCAGCGTATGGTTGGGTGGGTTGGTCTCTGGGTTGGTTGTCGAAGCTGTTGTGGATGTCTGCAATTTTGTTGTGGAAGAATAAAGCCAGGGAGTCGCAGAGGGCTTGAGAGGGGGTGATGTCGTTGGAGTTGGCTGAGGGATTGGTAAATTCCTTGACGATGTTGAAAAGTTCCTTGCTGTTGTGGGCGTTGTTGTCTAGTTGATCCTTGAATGCTGTTTTTTTGGCCTTTCGGATTAGTTGGTGGTGAATGCGGGTGGCGTTTTTGAAGGCTTCCTTGGTGCTGGTGGTTGGGTCTTTTTTCCAGGCCTTCTCAAAGGAGCGGCAGAGTTTCTTGGACTTCTTAAGGTCATCGTTGAACCATGAGGCCTTCTTGTTGCCAGGTTTGCTTTGACGTTTTTTCAGTGGTGCTAGGATGTCGGCGCTGTTGGATAACCATAGGGTGAAGTTGGCGGCGGCTTGGTCTGGGTTAGAAGAGTGGGCTGGGGTGTTTAGAAGGAGCGATGAGGAGATCTGGTCGAAGGTGATTTTGTTCCAGTTTCTTTGCAGAGTTGGTTGGGGGTGGTTGATGAGTTTAGGCTTGTTGTAGGTGAAGTGGACGCAACTGTGGTCAGTCCAAAGGAGAGCCGTGGTGTGGCTGAAGGAGACGTGGTTGCTGGAGGTGAAGATAGGGTCTAGAGTATGACCTGCTATGTGGGTGGGGGAGGTGACCAGTTGTTTAAGTCCGAGGTTGGCGAGGTTGTCCAAGAGGGTGGTGGTGTTGCGGTCGTTGTTCTTTTCAAGGTGAAAGTTGAGGTCTCCCAGAAGGATGTAATCTTTGGAGGGGAGCGCGTGTGGAGTGATAAAGTCCGTGATGTCTTCACTGAATTTTGCGCGGGGACCTGGTGGTCTGTAGAGGAGGGTGCCTCTGAGTGTGGTCTTGGGGTCGATGTGGATCTGGAAGTGGAGGTGTTCAGAGTTGGCGAGATTGGCGTCAGAGCTGGTTGAGATGTGGATTGATTTTTTATGGACGATAGCGATTCCTCCTCCAGTGTGGCCGGTACGGTCCTTGCGAATGATCTTATAGTCTTCAGGGATGGCAATGGTGATGTCTGGGGCGGAGGAAGCGTTCATCCATGTTTCCGTTAGGAAGGCGACGTCCGGAGAGGTGGTGTCTAGTAGATTCCATAGGTCAATGGCGTGCCTGTGGACCGATCGGGTGTTGAGCAAGATGCATTGTAGGTGGTTGGGGTCGGGAATCTGTGGTGTGGTCGCAGCGGAGATGTTGTCGGTGCCGATGAATTTGCAGGAATAGCAAGAGAAAGGTCCATGGGTGTGTCCAGGAGCGGCTTGGACGCAGTTGGGGGCGCGGCCGGGGTTAAGGGCTAGGAGGGTGGCGGCATCGTAGGTAATGCGGGAGGGCTTGGCTGCGCGAGGGGCAGGGGGTCTGGCGCTGGGCGCGGTCCAGGCGCGGACGGGCGTAGACGGGCTTACCTTTGGCGCACCTTCGGCGCGGATTGGGCGCGATCGCTGCGCGTGAACGCTGCGCGCGGGAGCTACTGTCATATGTGGGAGGTGGAGGGGGGAGGGGCGAGGGCGGCTCAGCTGGGAGGCGTGGCGGGCTCAAGGGAACAACAACAACAAAATCAAAATGGAGGGGAGGGCAGAGCAGGGCGCCGGGGGATAACACACGAGGTCAATATCACAATGCGCAGGTAAATATCAGAGCGAGCAAGCAAGCAGCCAGTAAAGCAGTGACCAAGCAATGAAAACGCTAATGAATCCTGGCGCTGTTGAAATACATAAACAATACTAAAACGCTATAGAATCCTTGCGCTATTGAAATAAATAAATAAGCAACACTAAAACGCTATAGAATCCTGGCGCTGTTTAAATAAATAAGCAACACTTCGTAAAAGAGCAGCTTCACAGTACGATACCGCCTTTCAGCAAGCACACAGGGGAGCGACCACTCAAGGCAGGAGCGAGGAGTGGATCACGGCGCTGCGAGGTCAGAGGGCGCTCTATATTGGTAGTGGGAGGGCGGCTCAGCTGGGAGGCGTGGCGGGCTCAAGGGAACAACAATAACAAAATCAAAATGGAGGGGAGGGCAGAGCAGGGCGCCGGGGGATAACACACGAGGTCAATATCACAATGCGCAGGTAAATATCAGAGCGAGCAAGCAAGCAGCCAGTAAAGCAGTGACCAAGCAATGAAAACGCTAATGAATCCTGGCGCTGTTGAAATACATAAACAATACTAAAACGCTATAGAATCCTTGCGCTATTGAAATAAATAAATAAGCAACACTAAAACGCTATAGAATCCTGGCGCTGTTTAAATAAATAAGCAACACTTCGTAAAAGAGCAGCTTCACAGTACGATACCGCCTTTCAGCAAGCACACAGGGGAGCGACCACTCAAGGCAGGAGCGAGGAGTGGATCACGGCGCTGCGAGGTCAGAGGGCGCTCTATATTGGTAGTGGGAGGGCGGCTCAGCTGGGAGGCGTGGCGGGCTCAAGGGAACAACAACAACAAAATCAAAATGGAGGGGAGGGCAGAGCAGGGCGCCGGGGGATAACACACGAGGTCAATATCACAATGCGCAGGTAAATATCAGAGCGAGTAAGCAAGCAGCCAGTAAAGCAGTGACCAAGCAATGAAAACGCTAATGAATCCTGGCGCTGTTGAAATACATAAACAATACTAAAACGCTATAGAATCCTTGCGCTATTGAAATAAATAAATAAGCAACACTAAAACGCTATAGAATCCTGGCGCTGTTTAAATAAATAAGCAACACTTAATGGATCCTGCGTTGTAAAAAATGCGTGGTAATGGTAGGTCGTGGTAAAAGTTGCGTTGTAAAGGTTGTATACCCTCCAGAGGGTGCAACAGTAGGGAAAGCGTTGGATAGCGTAGGGGTTTAAATTACTATTCCCACTCCAGAGGGTGCAACAGTAGGGAAAGCGTTGGATAGCGTAGGGGTCAAAATTACTATTCCCACTCCAGAGGGTGCAACAGTAGGGAAAGCGTTGGATAGTGTAGGGGTTAAAATTACTAAATGTATTTACAATGTTTAAAAATTAACAAATCTTTATTTTTATTTAATTAATCATTAATTAAATAATTATTCAATTAAAATGTAATTAATTCACTACTTTTTCACTTAAAAATTCAACTACACACACCTAAAATTAATTAAACAATTAACATAACTAATTTACATAATTATTAATCAATTAACGAATTGAAATTAATTAACTATTATTTATTACACTATTTATATTCAATTAACACATTCATTAATCAATTATTTTATTATATTTACAATGTTTAAAAATTAACAAATCTTTATTTTTATTTAATTAATCATTAATTAAATATTTATTCAATTAAAATGTAATTAATTCACTACTTTTTCACTTAAAAATTCAACTACACACACCTAAAATTAATTAAACAATTAACATAATTAATTTACATAATTATTAATCAATTAACTAATTGAAATTAATTAACTATTATTTATTACACTATTTATATTCAATTAACACATTAATCAATTATTTTATTATATTTAAATTACTTCCCACCCTACTCCCCTATAAACCCACAACCCGCTACGGAACTATTAACACTAAATTCAACATAAAATATGGTATTAACTAATAAAATACTACAAAAAATACTACTTTGACAACCAATACTCATTAAAAACACTTAATTACTTATTATTATTTAAAAAACGATATTTTTGTAAACGATGTTTTTGTAAACGATATTTATTACAACTATATTAATGTTAACGATATTACTTACCTGTCTGTCGATATTCTTGTCAAACTATATTTTTGTCATCGATATTTCTTCTTGTCGATATTTCTGTGACGATATTAATGTTAGTCGATATTTTTACGACGATATTCCCGCTCTGTACCGTAGTTTTTATGTACCTTATGCACTTTCACCAGTACTACATAAATACATACAATTATATTTGTTTAATACTTCATAAAAACAAGTGCCTCGTTGAAGAAGACACTGTATACAGCCATACATCTGTGTATATCTGTACTTACATTCTGTATTTCATATGGGAATGAGAGGATTCAGAATATGCATCTTTTGATAACCATTGGTGTTGTTCGGGTAAGGCCTGTGCAGTGCTGGCGAAGGCCCCAGGCCATGGGCAAACATATTGCACAACAACACTACTTCACTAAGGTGGACTGTGGAATATTTTTGCAACCTGATCAGGTATGAGCATACCAATAAATAGAGTGTTGCTATGTTTTTACAATACACTGGATATTTTGGATTAATTGATTGATGGATTGAACTAGGTATTCTGCAAAACATTCTGGAATCCACAGACAACATAGATATGGTGTTAATGTTACAAGATATGCTGCCTAAAAGGATATTTAGCAATAAACATAATTAAACAAGATACATAATAATTTAAGTGGCATGTAATATCACAGTATTTAACATTTTTAATTATCAGCATTTACTACTATCTGATTCATGTCATTTATCTGACTATCTTTGTGAGGATAAAATGTGGCTCTTTTTGAATTCAAACTAGTCTTCATCAGCAGCAGGTACCAAATATCTCACTGACCAATCCTAAATTCCAGCCACTAAAATATTGAAGAACACTTGAGATCTCACTAGATTCCAAAACAGTGCCTTGACAACAACAACCAACACGATGACATCTCTAAGACTTACCCAGAAGAATAATGGCAAGAGATCAAAGGATAAGACAATCAATAAGGCCTTGTAGAATCAAATGACCATAGTGTAGACCAGAAAACAACGATTATTGTTTGCACGAAGAAGTACACAAAAGTGCGACAATAGCAAATTGCATATACACATAGCAGTATTTTCTGAATGAGAATACATTTGCCAAGTGAAATATGGTTGGTTTCCATTAAAATTCAGTCCCCAAAGTAAATGCTAAATAAACATATTCTCCAATCGACTTTTTCTTCTAAGATGGAGATATCAGGGCCAGCTCTAGGCTCACGGAGGCCCTGAGCAGGGAGTGTAGGTAGGGGGCCCAAGGCTGCCAAATCCCTGCCAGGGGCCGCCACGCAAATATGTATCTAAGGATATATATTGGCGTGTCGGCCCCTGGGGTTTGGCGGCCCTGTGCAGGTGCACAGCTTGCACGTGCCTTAGGCCGGCCCTGGAGATATTGTTCAGAAATGGATGGCATGTCAGTTTCAGCTCGTGGTTTAAGTAAATACACATTTAGATTTTCACAAACACCCCTAAATGCTCTAAACTTCACCTTTCACAGGGGGCACTGTTTTGCTTGTAAGCATATTTTGGTGCAAATACTCTCTCTTCAGAACTGTTTTCGCAGCTATCATGTGCAGCACTAGCAAAACCAAACTCACCAAATAGCAAGAGTATCCATTCATAAAAGGATATCACAGAATTAATCTTTACACCATCCTTTATTGTATGAAGGTTAATGAAGTGGATGTCTTTTGGGTTATCGTAATTATAGAGCTTAGCAATCTGTATGTACTACTAAGTTATATATATCTAGTAGCATCCCTAGTCCCAACTGCTGGCCCTCATGGTCATCCTCCTGAGCTTTATTCTTGGTGAAGCAGTCATTGTGCAGCATTATGGTGAAGCGATCATCAAAGGCAAAGTCTGCAAGTATTAAAAGGGTAATGGTACTAGCAGTATAACAAAGTGGATGGTCAGAAGAGCGAGAACCACACAAAGCATTCTCCTCAACACTAGGGGTGTGTGATTAATTCCGCTCCGCGGGTGGAGTTGGTAGAGTTTTGGACACTCTGAATTACGCATGTAAAGCGGAGTTCGGGCCAAAGTCCGCCAACAGCCATGAGGCAGAGTTTGTGTTTTTTAAGTTGGTGAGTGAGATTTGGCATCCCATACTGCAATTATGCTAGGATGGCACCCGATGAGATTTCCGCAACAAGGACGCACGCGACCATTTGCAATCAAAAAGTTGCAGCTTGAATAGAAAACCTAATTAAGCGGCAGCAAAATCAACTTGAGATGCAGCGCCATCTGGTGCGCCGCACGGTGCTGTTTGTGCTGATTCTTCAGTGCAGAAGGAGCTCCCAGCACTAGCAATCACAGCGAGCAGCGCAACTTGTCTAATTCCGCTCATTCATGGAACTCTGCAGAATTTCCCAGAGTTATCATGTAACTGCACGGAACTCCAAAGAGTGAAACTCTGCGAGTTCCCAGCACCCCTAACAAACATCAGCCCTGCCAGCTCCAGTCTTTGGTGCAATGAGCTGTAAGTACCGAAACAGACATTGCAACTTTCCATGGGTATTCAAATATAGAGGGTTCAAAGGTTCTGCTCAGGGAAAAGCTGCTTCTCCTCAACACTAGGGGTGTGTGATTAATTCCACTCCTCCAGTGGAGTTGGTGGAGTCTTGTACACTCTGTGCTATGCTTGTAAAGCGGCGTTCGGGGCAAATTCTGCCAACTGCCACGTGGTGGAGTTTTGTTTGTGTTTTTTAAGTTGGTGAGTGAGAGTTGGCACCCCCTAGTCCAATACTCAGTTGCTAGGAGGGCAACCAACGAGATTTCTCCAACAAGGGCAGACAAGACCATTCGCAGTGAGTAAGCTGCAGCTCGAGTAGAAAACCTACCGGAGCTGCAGCAAAATCAACTCGAGAAGCAGCGCCATATTGTGCAATGAGCTGTAAGTACAGAAACAGACATAGCACCTTTCCAAGGGTATTAAAACTAACAGGAAATATAGGGGGTTCAACGGTTCTGCTCAGGCAAAAGCTGCTTCTGAAATTCAGGAAATGGCTTAGCACCAAAGTCATCAGTAGCAGCCTTTGCACACGGACACAATTCTAAGAAAATAGTTTTTTTATGAAGTTAAATGGTAGATATTTAATATATCAAAAGATCAGAGAGTGCACCGAAGGGAGATATTGGATGAGTGGCACATGACGAAGAGAGGCTCTAAATAGCAGCGGGAGCGATATATATCTTTTCACTCAAATATACAGAATGGAAGAAAGCTGCGTAGTCAGTATTTTCAAGTTATAAGCCACACCAACAGAGCAGATGTAGTTGTGGTGTCACCCAGAAGGAGCAGCCAGAAGCATAAACATGTAAAAGAAATCTCTGTTGTTGGTGCTGAAGCAAACATGGCAATCATACTGCGTTACCAGCTCAAAGTGGAAGTCTATAGGGAGTAATGCATCCCTCGAGGAAAAGCTTCTTATGAAACAGAGGAAATTACTTAGCAGCAAAGCTGCTAGTAATTGTGTGTGCACACACGGAGGCATTACTGGTAGACTCATATGAAAGTTAAACAGTTAAGAGAAAAAGGCATCAGGAAAAAGATCGGTGTTGGTGCCAGAAAAGGATACCCTGAGAAATGCAGGGGAGCTTTGTATAGTGGGCCTTCTTTCAGAGATGCACCTTCTCTCACCTGTGCATCCTTATTGGAAGAGTGGTGTGCATGGGCTGTGCAAGCATAAACAAAAAAGTGAAACGTCCCCCAATAAAGCAATTGACCAAGAGCATTAGAAATTACAGCTTTTCTTGTTTCTCTTAAATGACTTCAGGTAAGTCATCTTGGAGTCAGGCTGTCCTGATTGGCAAAAAAGATAAACAAATAAGATAGCCATCAAAGAGACTCACACTTTTGAGCCCTGAAAAATGCACACATTTGCTGCAGCCATGGAAAAATTAATGAAAATGATTGTTTTGCTGTTAGAAAGCATGTGTGACATTAGGTTTGTATGTGACAACATGTTTGATGATTGATTGTATTTTCTGGCTGTAAAATAGTGACTTATGATTTGCAAAGAAAGAACTCCTTAAGGGGTTGAAAGAAAGAACTCCTTAAGGGGTTGAATGAAGCACTAAACAGCCACTGGCAAGAGGTTAAGGTTGGTATTTTCTCTATTGGCCTGATTATGATGGTGGTCAGATGAGCATCTGACCGCCATCATGTCGAGAAAGGGACCAGCCGACAGGGAGTCGACGGTACTGCCATGCAAATTACAATCCAACCTCCATGGAGGCAGTCGGAAACATGTTGGTAGCATTGAGGCATGTTTGTAAACATTCCTGCACCCTGTGAAAGGCACCATGTGGTGCCTGCTACAAGGTGCAGGGATGTTTGGGGGGCACCATTGTGGATGGACTAAGGGCAAGTGGGGCCCGCTAGGGGACCCTAAAGTCACTTTCTGCCTGCCTTTTCATGGCAGCCAGACCGCTATAAAAGGGCAGGCGGAAAGGGACATTGAAATACCCCTAGGTAGTGCATGAGCAAGCACTGTCCCTATTGTAGGGACTACTGTCCCTCTGACAGGCCGGCGGGATCCATGAGCCCTTCGGATGTGTGGTGGACAGTCTCATCCCCAGATGCCTCCACCTGCTGCATCCTAATGTGGCAGACAGACCTACAGGGGCCGATGGCGGTGGCACCACCACTGACAGTGGCGGTCCCATCACCATCGTAATAAGGCCCCAAGTGCATAATTTGTGGCAGTGGTTGCCCAGGCGGGCTATCAAATCTCATTTGAAGAGCCAGCATGAGGGAGATAATGGAGCAGGGTGTGTCAGGTGGTGATTAAGCAGAATCAAAACTATGCAGCCTTATTATTCGGCACCTCCAAATATCATAGTGCCAGATGCAGGACTTTGGGTCCCAGGACTTTTCGTTTTACAATTTAAGCACTGATTCTGAGTCCTACTTGTTGCATATTTCTTAAAAGAGTAATGAAACAAGATTTGGCACACAGCTAAAGCTACCATGTCGGCCTGAAAAATTAGTGAAATGTACCGTTTCAATTAACCTATGGTATATATAAGATAGGGGGTACCACAAAAGCTTCAACTGCACTGATTTTCTTGCAAAGAGATTGTCTAATGTATTTAACATTTACAGTTAGTCCAGCACACTCAGTTGGAGATTCCTTCTTCATTGCCTTCATACACATTAATTTTCAAATCAGCTGGTCTGACTCTCCTGCGGTCCACATGTTAAAACGCATGCTTGCACACACTAGCAATAGGTCAGAATACCGTATTCTATAAAAGCCTGACACTGACAGTATGTATGCATGGCACTGTCATTAGATCTGACTGCCAGAGACACCTGTAGCAAGTAAGAACCTTAAAACTGATGGCCAGACTTTGCTAGCAGGTCAGAACCATACATTCATTAAAACTGAGTGCATACGCACTAGCAGTATATCAGAGCCCCAAATGTCAATAAAACAGACAACATCAGCATGACAGGTCTCCAATGTCATTGAAAAGGACACATTTATTTTTAATATATTTTGCAGGGGTCACACCATTTTACATGTGTCAGTTTATGGCTAGACACATGAATTGAAGTATACAACACCAACATATTTCAGGTCAGGAGCTATGCATCAGGCTAAATATGAAACAATATATTTTCTTGAATGATGTCAGCTATATGATGCCATCTGACCATCATGCAGAAACTCCGAAAAAATTGGCTTACAGGGGAACTATGGAGCCGATTTGCACATTGGCGGGCGGAAGTTAAGTCTGTTAGGGCGAAAGTGTACTACTCCATCGCCATGATGGAGTCCCCACCTGCTAAAGTTAGAAATGACAGCTAAGACAGAAACGGCTGTCACAGCTTTGTTAAGTTTGACGCAAGTCTCCATCAACATGATGGAGACGTCCATCATAATTATTATTTTTTTAATTTTCAGAAGGAAAATACTGAAGTGGAATTTTCTTTTTGAATATGAAAAAAACAATGCCTCCCTCGCCATAGGAGTTATTTACCCTTACAGCTAGGGTTCTTCTGGCAGGGATGGGCAGTAAAAAATGGCTATATGTCCGCCCATCTAAATTGGGAGAGCGGACCTACAGCCATTTCTCAAAGTAGTCTCCGCCTTTGCCAAACTGTGGCCCACCAACACATCAGTTCGGCAGGCAGACCATTATATTGGGTGTAAGGATACTCCATCACTATTGTGATGGAGTATCCTTACACCCAATATATGAATCGGCCTGTTAATCACTAGGGCATAATGTAAATTGCCCAACATCACATAATATATTTAAAAGGGGAGGGGCACATGTATCAAACAATATTCATATTTCTGAACTTTTTTAACGAGTTTACATCTCTTACCATTTCTACCTCTCTAGGAATCACTTTGTCAACCTATAGCCTTTAACATTAAATGTGCCAGATAAGAAGCACCTTTTGGAAATCCACTGATTGATAGCTACAAAGTTTTTGTTTTAATTTAAAAATGCTTGAATGAATCCTTTAATTCAAAGACACAACATAAATCCGGAGAGCCTCCACGTACAGAACTGTACGTGGAGCCTCCTCTGTGGCCTGTATAGGCCCGCAAGCCAATTGATAGCTTGCAAATATTACTAATCAATTCCCCCATCAAACAGATCCATGAAAAACAATGCATCAATCTAAAATTGTCAGCTGCAGAGGGAGACTGAAGGAGTTAATGGGATGGTAGGGTGAAAAGGGAAGCTCCTGCACAATAAATGCTAATGAGCACTAAGTGCATTTGCTATCATGCCCTCCAAAACTAACAATGAGAAATGCTTGAGGTGATCTACAAGATCTTTTCTTCTCAGGAGCTTCTATGAGACCTAGACGGATGCCTCAATATTCACTACCACAAACTTCTTAGGAATGTCCTGTAATACTCCTCTTCACTATGGGTATGAATATCTGCTTAGCAGCCTCAGGGAGAATTTTATCTTTACGTTTGTGATATTTATGTAGCATAATTAATTTCTCCTCAATTTCTTTCACTACTTTACTCAGGCGGCATTTCTGAAAGCCTATTGAGTTCTACCTTGTGCATTATCTCTTTCGCCAAGACCTCAGTGTTAAGGAAATTCTCAGTAAACAAATTATGAATCCTCTCTCCATCCATCTGTGTCATATGATATCATTCTTAGGCTGGTAAGTGAAGCAAGAATGCCATATCATGGTATCTTCTTCTGTATCTGGTATAGAGAAGCTGCTGCACATTCTCAAAAACCAGTGGACAGATGTTGCACAGTCATTTTAGACTCAATAACACCACCCTCATCTTAGATCTCTACAGCCTACCTACCTCTCTTTTAGTGAAAAGCCCCTGTCTTATTTTTATTAACTTTATGGGTACCAGGAGGTTTCTGTTCTTCTATGACACATACCTCAAGGCTTTTCTGTTTGTCTGGCAACTTGAGTTGTATGTGGTCAGTCTTCCCACATGGCCCGCAGGTTAACAACTCTGGGCTATGCACTTTGCTGGCAACAGCTTGTGCTTTAAAAATTTAGTTCACAGCTCAGTAATGTATTCTTAATAGAGAAAACAAGCTAGACTCAGATCTGGCTCTCTGTTACCTGTAGGTAAGGAGCTCAGTGTCAAACATCTGGTGCTAAAACGAGCACTGTTGCTCCTTTCTAAATTCTGATTATTCACTGTGTCCTATTTTCCTCTCAGCTCTTGTTGCAGATGTTGCCTCCAGTAGCCGTGCCCCAGTGCTACCTAGGTAAACCGCCTTCCTGCTGTGATGTGTGTGCAAACTTTTTCCAGGGAATATATAGTTGGTGCTACCCCAACAGGCGCACAGATGAGTCGAAGACCCATGATGCCTCTGTGAATTTCCCACCACTGTCATCTACAAGACTCTGCCCTTCCAGCAACAACAAAGACCACACGTGAATGAGAAGTGCTACAACATCTTATTTAGTTATATGCCACAACAGGGCTTGTAATTCCAGGAGATAGATCTTCTCTCTATCTTGTGTCGAGGTGGCCTTGTCTTATGTGTTAGTTGTGAAAACATAGGATGATGATGATGATGATAATGGGGTATGGGATAAGAAGTGAAGCCCATGTGTGGAGCCCTAAAGAAGTATGACCATCTTCAAAAGATCTGACCCACCTTCATTACTACCTCCCTCCACCAAAACACCACAATTACATTTGAACTTAAAGGAGACCATATTGCAATTCTACAATTGAGAAGGCCATATTTCACCAGGAAGTATTCATCTTTCTATTGATTTACTTGTTGATAAATGATTTCCTGAGATACAAATGATAAGTATTGGCTCAAGCCTAGACATTTGAAAGGTAGAAAGGTTGCAGGTAATTACTTTAGGTGTCTGGTTTAAAGTTTCTAAATCTGTGTTTTACCTTAGCTGCTATTAGGAATCTGTTTCTCCAGCCGAATGATGTTATTTTGTATCCACAAATTTTCTCTTGTATTCTCAAAAGGCAATTTCTTAAAAATCAGTCATTGTCTTTACTAAGAATCGGGGTATCTAGGATCAAAAACTAAGAATTTGCTTCACTACATTATTTACGTTCCAACAGTTGAATTTTGAAACTAGTGAAAACGCTCCACTACACACTAGTGAGCCACCATCATGTAAGCAATTGGGAGCTGAACTCTCTTTGATGTGAATTAAGTCATATTATGTATATGTAGACTTACTGAAATTAGCAATATTTTGAGAATAAATATTGAATGGTGCTATTTACCTCATTTAACAATGGTTGCTGACTTTCCATCAAAGAGTCATAAGATGGCTGATTCATGCAAGATGGCTGTGTTTCTGGAATGCATGGATACATTGACACAGCACCTGCGTAGCATGGCTGGGCTGTCCCGAACATTGGCTGTGAGATTACTCTGCATGGCTGACTCTGAGAGTTTTGTGGTAAAAAATTTGTACAACCCTCAAAACTGGGCATAACAGGACAGTCTGACCTTTCAATGTTCCCAACATGGAAATCCATGTCTTCAGCTGCCAGTAAAGTGGGATCAAAGCTACTTGGCTGCTGATATGGCATGAAGTCCTGTGTGCAGGAAGAGGGGGAATTAGTGATTTCCGACTTGTAGGGAAAATCTGAATTGATTTTGTACACATGTGAGAAGCCATATTGATCCGGATGTTGTTTGTGGCAGGTAAACGGCATGCCACCAACAGAGTTCCAGTTTTCAAACATATTATTAACCTGCATTTGTTTCATTTTGTGATATAGCTGGGGGGGGATTGTTTGCCTTTGGCAGGGCTGAGGATGGGGCTGTGTTTCTGCCACTTGAGGCATTCTGTTGTTCATTCCATCTGCCGCAGGATTTTTCTGAAGGCTGCTCGAATACATGCAGTCTGACCACCTATTTAGAGAATCTTGCACAAATGTGAGGATTTCATCAGTAAAATCAATATCTCCAATGTCTGAAGATTCACATTCACTTTTGAAGAACGCCTCATCTTGTTGAAGGAGTTCCAAATCTTCATTATCAATACCCAGACTTCTCATGATGTTGTAGAGTTCATTATCCTTATTCCCTAGTGTCATTCCTGTACCATCCTGTATATGAGATGGGTTCAATGTTTCTGGACTGTCCTCATGTTCTTGTTTCAAGATATTACTGGTACCCACCGGAACCAAATTTTCTTGCCAGTCGCTGGAAATTATATTGCTTAGTTCATCCTTTGCTTCACTTAAAATATTCTCGAAGGTGAAGGTTTTTGGTGCAGGAGGACAGATGTAGACCGATTCATCTTGTCTTAGTATAGCTCCTAGAAGTGAGCTTGGATCCACAGACTCACTGCGTGCAGGGGTTTTGGTTGTGCTCCCTCCTCTTGGCATTTTACCTTTGCTCTTCATCTGCAAGGGATCCATCATCATCATGCTAGCCATAGGGAATGTCACTTCGTACAACACTGCTTCGCCAGTAGCAAACATGAAGGGCAACTGCATACTTCTTTTCCTTAAGTGCTCAGCTCCTTCTTCTTCCCTAAAAGTATAAACATATGAGATTGAAAGACCTGCTGATCACTCTTTTCACAATACTACCTTCAGAAATATAAAGGTGAAAGAAAAGGAGTTCTGAAAATATTTATAAGCTCTGGTCTACGTTTAAATGCAGAGTTTTGTGCCAAAGAGAATCTGCCTAAATGGACAATATGATCACATTATTTAAAAACAAAGAAGAGCTTTATTATATTTCAAAAAATTAAATGTGAATGTAAAATATTGACCAGCTCAGTAAAAGAAAAACCATCCATGGCCTTCTTGTGCAACCTTCAAACATATTATATTATTTGTGTATTGTTTGACTATTCGAAAAATGTTCCAGGAGTTGTTGCCCTCTTCATTTTCACCCAAACCACTTGATTCATGATGAACAATCTACCCTGTACACCATGCATATCAGATATTCACCCGCCTTTATTAGCACATGATTTTGCTTTCCATTTCCCTTGACAAACTATCAAAGCAAGAGATACCCTTGCCACACTATTTCCTGCTTCAGATACACCTTCCTACATCCCCAGTGTACTCCAGATTCACTCATCTAATCTATTGCACCTCTTCTCCATGTGACTCACTGAAATAATTTCCATCATCATATCTGCTAAGACTTCTCACGCACCATCTGCTTTCTTTAGTTCATAAACTATTAAATCTCTCACTTTCACCTTCAAGGTCCTTCATAGTCTAACCTCTGTATTTACCTATTTCTTCAGATTTGCAGAGGTGTCCCCCATTTAACGATACCCTGTACTGTTCGGTTCTAGTCTTCCCAGTTCCTATATCTCAGCTCCTACCTTTCGCTTGCATGGCTAATTTTCAAGAGGTTCATACTGTACCTGTTCATTAACAATCTACTCAAGTCTCCTTCTGTCAAATATTTGTACTCACACACATAGCAACTTCAGCAATTACTTTCACCTATTATCTAGTTTCATAATTTTGACCTGATGTTGTCGGTCATTCCACTCTGCAATCTTCTGTCATTCCACTCTGCAGTCTTCTGTCAACTGACTAGACATTTCATGACTAGTACACACATGGCCCTTGCTCTACCTCGCTGACTACTCTTTCTGAGTTGATTAAATGTTATCCATACTCACCCACAACACTTCCAGTCGGTGCCCCTCAAAACATTGACCTTGAATCTACACTACACTGTCTACACTACATTTTGTCTTCACTGGGATTGTAATACGCTGGTGTCATCTATTTTTTCCCTTTTTAGGGCTCGGGCGGAGCCCGAGATCCTATTACTACAGAAAGAAAAAAAAGTGTGTTAAGGCCTTGGGAAAGACACATTCCTTAATTTTTTTATTATCTGAATGGTCATTGGTGTTCGCGGTGATGTATTTTTAGTAGTCTTGATGCTATTGGGCAGTTGTAATTTTCGGGCGCCATTTTGGGCATATTTCGTGCGGTTACGTGCTCGAAAGTGCATTCATCTTAATTAGGAACTGTCAGGGTGGCCGTGTAATGCATTCCAGATGGTGTGCGCGTGTTCACCATCTAGCAGTGTGTTTGTCGGGCGCGCGTCCTCCTCACGTGCACACAGGCATAGACGCCGTGTGCGGCTCCTTCCTGCCGGCCCGGGGAGCTGCTCTGCCGCTCTCTGGCTCACTCCCCGTCTCCCCGCCTGATTTAGACATCACCGGCTCGGGCTCAATTACCAGTCCAGGACCCGGGCAGCGCGCTGCCTGGCTCCCTTCTCTTCCGTTACGGGAACCCCGCTTTTATTGTAATATCGGCACTTTTTGTATCTCATTTTCATGACTATATTTGTGATTATAAGAATCTGCCGCCAGCCGGATCCATCTAGGAAACAAAGCTATTCCGTTTGGAGAAACAGCCCCGGGAAGCGGCAAAGAAGGGCGGCCGCGGCCGGGCTGTCAGCGCGCCCTGCACACACCGCCCCGGAAAGCTCGGGCCAGTGACTTCACAGGCCCTGCACAGTCCCATCCCCACGGCGCCCCCATTCATGCCCACGCCCCTTCCAGCAGTACAAGAAGGAGCGCCCGTCTCCCCACGAACACAAAGTGACATGACGCCTCCAACATCGCAATGTTCCTTCAAACAACGAAAACAAATGTCTCTGCTGGCAGATTTTATCGCCCCGAGAAAGGCACTCTTTTCCTCCGAAAATAAATATATCATACACAATAAAAAAGTGTCACTCCAGTCCCAAGCACAAACAGATCGTTCATCTCCCGGCCACTCAATCCCCAAGTTTGGAAATAAGCGACTAGGGCATAATAGGAAATTAAGTGTGTGTGTGTGTGTGTGTGTTGAGGATGGGGGCAAGGAAAGCACTCGCAGGATTTCGAGGAGCATGGCACATGCACCTATAAACCCGCACAAAAAGTTACGGTCTTAACATTTTAAACATAAATATATTGTCAACTGAGTAAAAACCAGCGAGAAACTGCACATTCAAACCTGTGCCCGCCCTGCTAATGTTTCAGCTGACCGAACCTGATAAATGAGCGAGAAATGACCTAGTTTGAAGTTTAAGTGTGGGTTGAGTATATTTCTTGTACTTCTCCATTTTGCACCTGTCTCGGGGTAAAGACGGACCCCGCGCATTTTTTTTAAATCTCTCATGCCTGGCTGGCCTTTCCATCTTTAGCATTTATGACTTTTAGTAACTGTATGCACCTTTTGGTATGCGCTGGGGATCTCTCAGGGGAATTTCATACGAGGCTCTTTACACAATCAGTCTTACAGATTGTACGGCTCTAGGAGGATAAAAGCCTGAGTCAGCCCTGCAAGGGCTGCACTTGTGACTCCAGGCTATTGAGGGCGTCCACAGCCGTAGCTTAAAATAACCGATCCTTCCCCCAGGCACAATCCTCCTCAATTGTCTATTTTTTAAGACCAGAAGAACACATTTCCGTCTTGCAATTATTAGCGCTGCTAACAGAATCTTGTACTTAAGACTGCGCGGGCGATTCTTCATGGCTGGACATTTGTGGTGTTTGTTTTCTTGCAGTTTTAGGATTCTCCGTGGTGACCTGTTGTTCTGCCTCGCTGGTACCGCAGCCTGCTCGTAGTGAGTGCAGAGTGAGTGTGCAGAGTAGTGAGTAGTGAGTGCAGAGTGAGTGTGCAGAGTAGTGAGTAGTGAGTGCAGGGTAGTGAGTAGTGAGTGCAGAGTAGTGAGTGCAGAGTAGTGAGTGCAGAGTAGTGAGTAGTGAGTGCAGAGTAGTGAGTAGTGAGTGCAGAGTAGTGAGTGCAGAGTAGTGAGTGCAGAGTAGTGAGTGCAAATTAGTGAGTGCAGAGATGTGAGTGCAGAGTAGTGAGTAGTGAGTAGAGTAGTGAGTAGAGTAGTGAGTAGAGTAGTGAGTAGAGTAGTAGAGTAGTGAGTAGTGAGTAGAGTAGTTAGAAGTGAGTGCAGAGTAGTGAGTAGTGAGTGCAGAGTAGTGAGTAGTGAGTGCAGAGTAGTGAGTGCAAAGTAGTGAGTGCAGAGATGTGAGTGCAGAGTAGTGAGTAGAGTAGTGAGTAGAGTAGTGAGTAGAGTAGTGAGTAGTGAGTGCAGAGATGTGAGTGCAGAGTAGTGTGTAGAGTAGTGAGTAGTGAGTAGAGTAGTGAGTAGAGTAGTGAGTAGAGTAGAGAGTAGAGTAGTGAGTAGAGTAGTGAGTAGAGAGTAGAGTAGTGAGTAGTGAGTAGAGTAGTGAGTAGTGAGTACAGAGTAGTGAGTAGGGTAGTGAGAAGTGAGTAGAGTAGTGAGTAGTGAGTGCAGAGTAGTGACTAGAGTAGTGAGTTGTGAGTGCAGAGTAGTGAGTAGAGTAGTGAGTAGAGTAGTGAGTAGAGTAGTGAGTAGTGAGTAGAGTAGTGAGTAGTGAATAGAGTAGTGAGGTGAGTAGTGAGTAGTGAGTGCAGAGTAGTGAGTAGTGAGTAGAGTGGTGAGTAGAGTAGAGTAGTGAGTAAAGTAGTGAGTGCAGAGTAGTGAGTAGTGAGAAGAGAGTAGTGAGTAGTGTAGTGAGGTGAGTAGTGAGTAGTGAGTGCAGAGTAGTGAGTAGAGTAGTGA
The DNA here is from genome assembly GCF_964261635.1 of Lissotriton helveticus. NCBI lineage: Eukaryota > Metazoa > Chordata > Amphibia > Caudata > Salamandridae > Lissotriton > Lissotriton helveticus. The sequence continues at coordinate 1,066,392,103 of NC_136071.1, read as the reverse complement.
GTAGAGTAGTTAGTAGTGAGTAGAGTAGTGAGTAGAGTAGTGAGGTGAGTAGAGTAGAGTAGTGAGTAAAGTAGTGAGTGCAGAGTAATGAGTAGTGAGTAGAGTAGTGAGTAGCAAGTAGTGAGTAGAGTAGTGAGTAGTGAGTGCAGAGTAGTGAGTAGTGAGTAGACTAGTGAGTAGAGTAGTCAGTAGAGTAGTGAGTAGAGTAGTGAGTAGAGTAGTGAGTAGAGTAGTGAGTAGTGAGTGCAGAGTAGTGAGTAGTGAGTGCATAGTAGTGAGTAGAGTAGTGAGTAGAGTAGAGTAGTGAGTAGTACATCACAGGCAGCAGCTGTGCAAGCTTCTTACACTCACAAGGAGACCACAGGCACTTGAGGTGCAAGCTTCTCCCACTCACAAGAAGGACATCACAAGCAGCAGCGGTGCAAGCTTCTCACACTCACAAGAACGACATCACAGGCAGCAGCAGTGCAAGCTTCTTACACTCACAAGGAGACCACAAGCAGCAGAGGTACAAGCTTCTCACACTCGCAAGAAATACATCATAAGCAGCAGTGGTGCAAGCTTCCCTTACACACTGACAGCAGGTACTGTGCCAAGGCAGCAGCAGCAACAGAGCAAGAGTCCCTTACAAAGAACAGGAACAGCACAGAGATGCACAATGCAATCTTCTCATACTCACAGGCAGCAGCGGTGCAAGTTTCTCACACTCACAAGAAGGACATCACAGGCAGCAGCTGTGCAAGCTTCTTACACTCACAAGGAGACCACAGGCAGCTGAGGTGCAAGCTTCTCCCACTCACAAGAAGGACATCACAAGCAGCAGCGGTGCAAGCTTCTCACACTCACAAGAACGACATCACAGGCAGCAGCAGTGCAAGCTTCTTACACTCACAAGGAGACCACAGGCAGCAGAGGTGCAAGCTTCTCACACTCGCAAGAACGACATCACAAGCAGCAGTGGTGCAAGCTTCCCTTACACACTCACAGCAGGTACTGTGCCAAGGCAGCAGCAGCAACAGAGCAAGAGTCCCTTACAAAGAACAGGCACAGCACAGAGATGCCCAATGCAATCTTCTCATACTCACAGGCAGCAGCGGTGCAAGCTTCTCACACTCGCACGAAGGACATCACAGGCAGCAGCTGTGCAAGCTTCTTACACTCACAAGGAGACCACAGGCAGCTGAGGTGCAAGCTTCTCCCACTCACAAGGACATCACAAGCAGCAGCGGTGCAAGCTTCTCACACTCACAAGAACGACATAGCAACAATACATTGGCATTTACAATGCCATTAGCTCAAACTCAAATAAATCCGAGCCCGATTGCATTTCTAATGCTTGTTCTACTTTGGTACGCACTTCTCACCTATTATAGAGACATACATATTTAACTGTCTCACTGCCGTCTGCCACAGGATAGCTTGAAGACCACCAGAAATTACATCAATGCATGCCTGGCAAGACAATACTGACTTAACTTTGGCAATCAAGAAATCAACAGTGGTTCCCTCGGAGGATGCTTAAAGCCTAAGATTCCTAGGCGGAAGAAATTGAAGTTTACACATAAGCAATGAACAGGTATTTAATTGTGACTTTCACATTCAATGAGAACAAAATCCAAAACATCGCTCCTGGCATCAGAAAACATGCTATATTAGCGATCAGGAATACAGATCTAAACAGATGTTTTGCTGCTGGGACAGATGGCCTTATGCTGACAGCGCGCTTGCTGTTGTAGTGCAACCAAGATTAGTTTATAAATTATGATCATTAGAGCTCAGGGATGTGGATTTAAACAGATGTTTTACTATTGAATATTAGAAGACTTCCCAAATCATTTGGGTAAGAGTTTGCTTCCTTATACGTCCTGATGAAACCCTTTAACATATTAGCACATGGGTCAAAACTTCAATGTAATAAGTTGTAGACTGACAAGAACTAGAGTAGGCAAAATTAAACTGTAATTTTGAGTAATTTCTTGTATATACAAACACGACTGAGTCAGCATGTTTGTTAACCTATCGCTTACATATATCTATATATAAATCCATCACTAGCACATTTTATAATTAACTCTTGTCCTTTCGCAGTTTTTTGGAGCACCTATGTTTTAGATTCTGTTCTCATAGAATGAGAAAACAGCAATTAAATAACTGTTTACTGATTTTTGTAAGCTTACATTTTTTCACCTGGGAAGCTTGCTTAATCATCCTCCGAGGGAGCCACTGTTGATATTTGATTAAGTACACAGGACTCCAGGAATGCTGGATTAGCCCCTTATTTTCTGTCCAGTCTTACTTAGGCATTGTTATAAAACAAGTCAGGACATTCCCTGACAATATGTTAAAAACTACGAAACAGAGAAAACCAGAACATCTCCAACTATGCTCCTAAAATTTGTAGCAACATCCCTTTCAACATCAAAAGTGCTTCAAAACTCCTCAAATTTAGATGGAATACGAAGTCTCTTCTCTTCAGAGGGCACTGAATGTTAAAAGTAAAACAATTCTCCCTACATGATTATTCAGTTTCATTGTCAACAGTCATGAATAACACATACAACTCACACTTATGTTCAATGTTCTGTGTGAACCTACACATTTGACATGCATTCAACAATAGTTCTTACGTAAGAGGTCTTTGTGTGGCAATGATGTAATCTGGTCTTCCATTTTTGTACACCAGACGAGCATTTGCTTGTACCCATGCCCATCCATTATCTTTGGTTAGAAGTCTGAACACTGTCATTCCACTCTCTCCAGTTTTTATCACTAGGAAAAAAGACATTGAATTGTCAGTTATTACAGTGACACTTTAATGATTAGGAAAGAAAAGAGACACATATTAAAAAACATTAGGATGGGTAGGAAATAGTCATAATTACTTAAAAAACTGATCACTTTGTCACTAAAGGTATTCAGTCCACTTTTCTGTCATATCAATTTACCCAGAAAATGAGAATGTTCATATTTTAGGTTTTACTAATATGATTCAGAAAAAGTCCAGTTTAATTGGTTTACAGAATGTCCATACATTCTGTTATATTCCCCTATAAGTAATAGAATGTATACAACAAAATGAATGCTATTCTCAAGCAGTTTTGACACACACCTGTTTTGCATAAGATGATATGTGTGATGTCTCCAAATTTCAAGGAATACATGAGTGTAAGGAGAGGAAACTTGAACAATTTAAAAAATGTTTTTATTTTCATGTAAAAGTATTTTCAATTGCAGTTTTATTGTATATATTTCCTGCTTTTTTAATACGAGCCCTTCTCTTTCCACTACTGCTCCCACTTCTACTACTACTACAAATATCGCATTACACACACAAGTGCCTAGGTATGGACTTTGCCCAATATCTGTCTCCATCACAGAAAAGTGACAAAAGAAAATTAGAGATGCTGGCTTGAATTTTACTACTTCGAGGTGCCACTATATCGATGGCATGCCCTCAAAAGAAAGTACATCATTTTTTTAGTTATCCTAATTTATACTCTCTAATTAACCTATTCATAAACCTTACTATAACCCTAACCTTAGAATAAGTTACCTCAAATTTCAATAAAAAGCTTACCCGTCTTTTATTTAAATTAAATAGTTATCCTTAACCTAACCATAATGTGAACCCTAAACCCAACCCTTAACTAGTTTATAATAATTTTCATTAACAGTTAACTATTCCTAACAGTAATCCTGACCCAACATTAAACTAAGTTAAATTAAATTAAATAATTCCCTTAATTAAACCCGATTCCAAATCTTTAGTACTGTATAGTGAATGGAATTTATTAATATAAGTATGCTTACCTTAAACCTAATAATAAGTCGAACTTTTAATTGTTTTAAGTTAAAATAAATACAAATCCCAACTTCAACACTTACCGTAACTCTCTAATTACAATTGCATTGAATTTAAATAAATAGTTGTTCTTTACCTAACCCTGATACTAATTGTAACCCATAATTAAATGAAATGAAATGAAATAATTATCAATAACATAACCCTAGTATTAACCATAATTCTTAATTAGAGCAAATGTAAATACAGTACATTCATAGCCCTTACCATTTTAATTCTACAAAATATTCTTACATAAACCCTAATTAAATATTAATATCTCAAAATGAATGTTCTACATAATACAATTTAGTGAAATTGTCTATAGTAGGAATCTCTGTACAGGTTACATTGATGCTGATGCATTTATGTAGTGCAGTCTACTTAATGGGGGTATGCCAGCTGATGGGAAGATAAGGAGGCTTGTAGCATTTTGTTTTTTAGCCTCTGGGTCAGACGTAAGTCTTAAGACTATGTAAATACTTTTCAAAGTCTTGGAGGCAATGACATAGGTGTATACCCTTGATCTTCAAAATACAGACCTTTCAAAAGATTACAATAAGGTATCCTAATTGGAATTATATAGACACAGGGCTTGACATGGATATCCAGAAATATTTTATTGCCAAACAGCAAAGTAAAAACATTTTTTTTTTTACTTTTAAGGAAAAAAAATAATAATGTTTTATTAGATCTAGAAATGCAAATTGAAAACATTATGTGCAGTCTGCACCTAATGAACAAGACTGGCTTGATGATTTCGACACTATGCACTGGAATACTAAAAACGTGCATTAATAGTAACGCGTATCTTTGACTAAAGTCTTTTTTTGTTAGAAATGTAATACAAGACATACTTAAAATGTAAGTAGTTCTTTTTAATGGCTATCTGCCTCAAATTTGGGAGGCTGGTATCACTACTGGTGTGATAAAAATATTATCATTAATAAAATAATAATAATAATAGTACTCTTCTGCAAGAGTAATACACTGATCATTATATAGTTTTTAGGCATCTGACAGTGCTGTCATTCTAGAACTTATTGGTGGCGACCTACATATATATATATATTTTTTACGGAGGACTTGACCCGAATTGGGTATCAGAGCGCTTTACATAGCACAAGTTGCATTACATAAGGCACGGGGAGATTAAGTGATTTGCCCAGAATCCTAGGGTGTTCAGCGTCATTGCCGAGACTCAAACCCGGTGCCCCAGATTTGACTTCGACCGCCCTAGCCGTTACGACAAAAATCAAAAATCAAAGAGTGCAGGAACATTATTGTAATCATTTCAAAATTTGAACTACATTTGCAAATCTAGTGCAGAAAACTACATTCTAATTTAGTCAACATCTTAAACAGTATTGCTAAGTTAATATGAGTGCAGAAAGCAGTGTGCCTTTCCATACACAGACTTTTGGCATAGTATGATTTAAAGGGCAGTGTCTGCCCCATTCCCATGATTTGGTGGTCCACACCCCAAAAAGCAGTGGATATGTGCAGAAGGTCTAAATAAGTTGTATTCTCTTCATCCACCCCTTCACAGGTCTCATTCCTGAAAATTAACAGAGAGTGTTCTGCTTCTAAAATCTTGACCCAAGAATCAAAAAATCAAAAGGTGAGGTGAGATGAATTGCTGGAAAGTTTATTGATCTCTTATCCCTTGGTGCCATCAGGTCCAATATTCTGTGTGTGATTCACAAGGATGTTGCTTTGACTTAGTCTTGTAGCTGAGATCCATGAGTTAGCCAAGAGTACTACATGACTTAGGGCCTGATTTAGATCTTTGCAGATGGGTTACTCCGTCACAACGGTGATGGGATATCCTGTCTGCCGAAATATAAATCTCATAGGATATAATGGGATTTATATTTCGTTGGAAGGGATATCTCTCACCGTTATAACGGAGTAACCTGTCCCCAAGATCTAAATCAGGCTCTGAGACTTTTCCGTATGCCCTTGCCCATGCATACCCGGAACATTTAGGAGAAAGACTGGAAGTACAGACAAGTGAAAGAAATACATTCCTAATTTGTGTTAATAGGCACACAGTTACAATTGGGTCAATGCCTATTTTATATGTATTTAATTTGCCAGATGATCCCCAGTCCTCCTCTTAGCACACCAGAAGTACTCATTTAAGTGTCACATATGAATGAAGAAAACCTATAGGCATAGACTTCTGCCTACCTCATTGAAATGGCAAACAAACAAATGAAATCACATGTCTGCATCATGTGACGGAGCCCGCTAGCGAGAGATAAATAAGAACAATAAGTCAGTCAATCTGAGTATTACAGAATTTCAAAATCTTTTCAGCCTTAACAAATGGAAAAGTAATTCGTGATTGGAACTATGGGTGTGTGTACAAATATTAAAGAGTGGCAAGTAATGAAATAATTATCTACCCGTAATCTCATTTACTCTCTAGGTTTTCCTCTTTCCAGTCCTTACTTAACTGATGCATCCAGCCTCTCGAAACAGATTGCCAGAGTACACATAACTAAGAAGAGATACTTTTCTCTCATAATAGCAATGTCTTTCTTCCCTTTCTAGAATGACAGCTAGGCTCACCCTCCTTTGCACATCCTTTCGCACTCCTGTTTTAAAAAACAACTGATATAAATCCATACAAAAGGTGTCTCGAGAAGAATGGGAGGGAGGGAAGATGGGTTTAGGACTAGGAAAGGGACGTGTACCCAGAGTAATAAAGATTATGTATTTATTTCATTGCCTCCTCATCACTTTTCCTTGACTTGTGCTTATTTAAGGATGTACCTAAGCCTACATAGCTCAACCCAAGATTAAAGTCCCAGTGCATAGTAAAAAAAAACACACTAAAAATATTACCAAAACATCGGAGTGATCTTACTTCAAGTACATCAGAGGCAAGACTAGATGATTCTGAATGTAAGACATAAGGGGCCAGATGCATCAAGCATCCATTTTGCGATTCCTTATTAGCGAAAAATAAGGAATCGCTAATAAGGAATAGCAAAATGGAATGCATCAAGCAATCACTACATAAATAGCGATTCCTTAGAATTCCTTAATTGCGACTCACAAATTGCGAGTCGCAATTAATGAATATCTCCCCATTCATTCCTATGGGCCCAGAGGCCCATAGGAATGAATGGGAAGACAATCTCAATTTGCGAATCGCAATTAGCGATTCGCAAATTGAGATTGCGAGTTCAAGGGTGCAGGGGTGTCCAAAGGACACCCTGTTGCACCCCTGATTTTGATCTGTGCACATATGTTGCGCACACACATGCCCTTAGGGCATGTGTGTGCGCAACACCAAACTTTAAAATATGCACAAAAGTGCATTTTTCTAAGTTTTTGCAAATTACCACGAAGTTGTACTTCGTGGTAATTTGCGTGCCCTAATAGCGAATTCGCTATTTTTAAAACTTTCATGCATTGCATTTAAGGAATCTCAATTTGAGATTCCTTAAATGCAAACAATCGCAATTTAGCGAATTTTCTATTAGCGATTTTTGCATTTGGGATGATGCATCCCAAATGCAAAAATACCGGTCGCAAAGGGGCAGATTCTGAGAATCTGCCCCTTTGCGACCAGTTTTTAGCTTGATGCATCTGGCCCTTAGTCCATAGTGGGAAGTATTTGTATGAGCCCAAGTGGTACCCTTTTGCATACTTAACATTACATGTATATTGTAATGCACATGTTCATACAGAAGAGCATTTTGGTGCAGAAATAACAGATGCCTTTTGTTACTCAGCTCAATGGTACTAATTTTATCGACCTCTTAAGAATAAAAGGCTTAGTGTACCCAACAGGATTTATACCTGCGACCATGAGCTCAAACACAGATTCCTACAGAAGATGTATTAGCAAACTGAACCACCAGACCAGGCTTAGACCCTGAATTCCCGTAGGGATCTTTTGACCAGAATAAGCTTGGGAAAAAGTCAATATTACCCATCACCTTATAGTTGTAGAAGAGTTTTTTTTTCCATTGTGTTCGTCCCCAAAGAATACCAACTAAGAATTAGAAGAATAAAAAGTTTCCCCTGAAATTGAAAGGGCCGTGGGGATATCTGACACCTAATAAAAAGTGGCCTCAATCTCAGGCTGTAAAATTAGACAGGATTTTCACAAAAGACATATGAAACTAGGAGGACCTCTTAGGAACAAAACCCAAAACAGGTCTATGAATGACCTTATCCGAAAATAGCTGAAGGTATGGGCATAGAAAACCAAGAAATAACCAAGGAATCAAACTCATGCAAGCTATGAACAGATGTTGTATTTATTAGAAAAGCCACCTTGACAGATACCATGAAAGAGGGGCAGAAGATAGAGGATTAAAATGAGGTGCTTGTAAACCTTTCAGTATTGTAGATAGATCCAAAGAAGGGACCACAACATGTAGAACAGGCTGTTTGTTTTACTACAAACTCCTCAGAAGTCTAGAAGCTAATAGTATAATTTTCTCCACAGATCCCCAATGCTCTGTATAACTAATCAATTGCTGGCCACTGAGCAGTCAACGTAGAAGGGGCTAGAAATCTAGAAAAGCCATCGCTAATAAATTTTAAAATGAAAAATGGGCTTAATGATTTGGGATGTAGGCCTCCAGTCTTTCGCCCTAGCTTTCAAAATAATACCAATGTTTACTGAAATAAGCTAGAGTGGATTGACAACAAAATCCTTGAATAACATATTATCGAAGAAAATTGTTCTTGCTACCAGAACTCCTTCCCAATTGATATATGCCTTTGAAACCTGATTGTCCATCTTTAGCCATATTGCTTTCTCTTGAATCGCAAATGAAAATCATTGAATTATTACTACGACTTCAGCATGTTGCCACAAGTTGAAGACTGAGTTTACTATAACTCATACCACTGAACCTAAAGCCATTGTTCTTCCATTGGTGCTTCCAACCTGAGTGACATAGCATGGGTTGTCATTATCACTGGAGGCCGAGGAGAATAAGAAACTAATTTAGAAGATGTTCTGGACCTAATTACCGTGCTAAGGCTTCGGTATCAACAGATGTTACAGTAATCAGTAAATCATAATATTGAGAATCTGGAGACCAGTGTTTTAGAAGATGAACCTTCAAAGGTTTGCGTTGCAAACAGTGGCGGCTCCTCCACTAAGGAGGAGGAGCATCGCCACACTGCTCGTCTGGGCAGTGCAAAATAAAAATAAAATGATAATAACAAACAGTTATTATCATTTTGTTTTTCTTTAGACTTCAGCCACCCCTGTTCAGAGGCAGCCGTCACTGGGTACAAATGGGTCAGGCGAGTCCTAAAGTCCTGGATGCCAAGCTGCACTGGATTCTTAAGCAAACCCTGACAGGTGTTTTAGGCAGTAATAATAGCAAAACTTAGAAAAGACTTAAGGCAGAAGTGTCCGTTTTGCAGAGGAAACGCTGATCCTGTAGTAGTTGGGAAAATGGCACCAATTAATTGTATTTCCCCAGTTGCACAAAAGATGAGATGTTTTTCAAGTAAAGTAGGACCCCAAACTCTCTGAGGGAGCTGCTCCTCAGATGTCACCTTTAAAAGAGGAGTAGAGATTAGATATGGAAACACTTGGATGCCTTGTAATTGTAGAGATGCTACCACTGCAGCCAATACCTTCATAAATACCCTTGGAGCTGAGGAAACACCAAGGGAAAAGACCAAAAGGTACTACTGTGAGTTGAAGGTGATGATCTCCCACTGCAAACCATGGGACTTTTTGAATCAGGATTTGAAAGTAGGCACCCTTTGGGTCTTAATTTACTAGATTGAACCATTTTGAACAATGCACATTTTACAGATGTGTACACACCCTTCATATCTAAAACTGGCTGAATTCCTCCATCTAGTTTCAGAATTACAAAAGAGATACAGTAGAATCTCAGTGTTTGCCTTTCAAGGAACTGGCATTATGGTTTGCTTGTCCTTCAATGTATAGCTTCCTTTGAAAAGCACTCGGTAAACCAAGCCTTTGGAAAGGGAGTTTTTCTGAAATATTCTTCCTAGTGGAGGATGCCATGAGCTGATGAAAAAGCCATTTTTTTTTACCTCATCCGGTATCTAATTGTTCTAGATGCTTAAGAGACAAATGTGAATAATCTGAATTAATACAGCATAGTTAGTTAATTTTTCGGCTTTTGTTTTCGTTATTAAAGCGGAATTTGGGACTTGGGCAGCCTTGAACTCAGCAATAAAAGGGGTGTCAGCTCTCCTGACTCACTTTAGAAGTTTGACAAGAAATGAAAAGCTGATTCCAAGTAGGCTTTTTCCAGAAAGTTTGGAAGAACTTTCGTCTGTTCTGCAGATTCCTGCTCAAATTCAACCTATTCTGGGCTGAACAATTTAGACCTTAAAAAGGGAAGATTGCCATTCGCAACGTTAGTCTAAAATTGCATTTAGCCCCTACGAAAGCACCAGTTGCCATAGATGATAACCAAAATAAGTCAAATATATATTGTCGGAAACAAACGGAGGTAAAAAGTCCAAGGAGGGAGAAGTTCAGTATGTTACCTTTCTGAATACAGACAAACTTTAAAAGTCTTCCAATATTGTCTGAGCAGCATGGGGAGCATACGTTCCTGATCTAATGAACATTTCAGCTCTCTTTCAGACTTTTTGTCAAAGTGATCTAGCAAGTTAGCTACTTCTAAAACGAAAAAAAGGAAGCTGCCAATGGAAGTTTACAGAGTTCTTTGTGGACTGCAATTAAACATTAATATGTGTTTTTAGAAATCCCATGTTTTTTTTTTTAACTTCCATCTCTAAACAATTTTCATGCGATGCAGAATGATGTCATATTTTCAGTCGAGTCATGGAGGGTGTTTAGAATTGTCTGATGGATGGATTAAACGTACTGCTGACTCTGCTCCAGATGTCTGTAGGCACATGTTATAGTAGCAAATCACACAACCATCAACAAGTTTAGGTTTTTAGCAACAAATATCAGGACCATATTTCGCACGGATAGGATAAAGGTTTGCATATTTTCGCTATTATGCTGACCTTCCACTAGACCCTGTGGGCCTGATTCACAAAGACAAATATATATTTGTGTGTACATTTACAAATGATTGCTATTCAAAAGGGTGTTTTACTAGTAGTACCTTTACGACTGAGGAGCGTCCGCACATAGGAAATAGGGCAGTCCTATCATTTTATGTGAGGAGACTCCACATTTGTAAAGATACTACTAGTAAAATACCTTTGTGGGTAGTAAGCAATCGTAAACTTACATAAAAGTGTAAGTTAATCTTTTTGAATCAGGCTCTCAATTTATGTCTGCAGTCTCCCTAAAATGGTCATGTAGACCTATGCAGCATTAGGAGAACTGAGCATAGGCACAATTCCTTATAAATGCAATATTTCTCTGCAAGCACTGATTGTTAACATGTCTAGTGATTGAGACTGATTTCGTTGTTATAAATCCTCGGTTGAGTCCCTTTTTGGGAGGACCTGTATGTGGTAAAAATACTCTAAAAATATGTCACTTCCTAGAAAGGAATACAGAAGAGGCCACCCTCCTCAGAAATCCTTTTGAACTGCAACAGTATCAGGTTATAAAAAAAAATCACCACGTGTTTTGGGGGGGGGAAATATTGTTGTTCATAATTTTGTATATCTTGGAGGTTTGCAAAATACAAAATCTTAGTGACTGAACTGAACCTGTAGGTTTACAGGCCAGTACTGAAGTATTTCTTTATGTCCATTTTGTATGATATGTTTTCTCCCCTTTTTTTAACTTTTTTTTTACCACTGAAGCGGCTGTGGTTGGCATTGATATTTGCAAATTCATATGTGTCACTCTCTTAAGTCAGTTCTCTGTGCATAGGAAATGGAGTGCGTCACTTTGTTGAAAAACTGGGATTCTAGCCTGGGAGCTTTCTTATCATTAACTATGGTCATATCAACAATGAACCTTGATACCTTTATAATATCTTGCTTGATCCCCTCCAAGGAGAAAACCTATCCACAGCTAAAGCACTGAACATTTAAACATTGTTCTAAACCTCTGCCTCCAGCAGTCATCTTCACGAATGGTAGCACCCGTCTCCTCTCCCTCTATTAGGATTCATACTGACATTTGTAGCCCTCTCTTGAGAGCATCCTGCCTACTGGAGGAACTTTCTCCTTAAAGACTGGGTACTAAGGAGCTGAGAAAAGCCTGCATTTGAGGTAGATACTCTGCCTGGGAGGAACCTTCCCTAGTGACCCTGATTGCTGAGGGGGCTAGGAAGAGAATGTGAGAATAGGAAGCAGCTCAGAGACCTTTAAAATAGAGGCTCAGTCTAGCAATTTCTGCAATACTTTTCTGGTTCTGCTGACTGATTTAAACTTGAATAGCACTGCAAAATGAATTTGGACAAATATGGCAGTATTTTTGACCCAATTGTAATTCCTGTGTGTGACTGGGCTTATTTTGGGTATTTTTTACCTATTCATTATATTTCGTTCGTTTAGGTTTTTTATAACTTAGCTCCTTTGTTTTTGATCAGTAGTTGCAAACATACCGCACACTTCGCCCTTGAGGAGGGCCTTGTTGCTTGAGCCAAACTTCAGCTTGAAGAAAATAGGTTATTTCTTTGAGACAAACTGATTGGGCCTTGTGGGTGCTCAGACACAACACACATCAAGATTTTGGCCTATCTCGCTACCAAAATTAATTTTACAATAGAACAGGGCTTAAAGAATAGGTGGTGAGAAGGCATTGTTCCCTCAAATATAAGAACAAAGACTATGACTTTTTACATTTGTTTAAAGGCTAAGGACTGTGGCCATGTCCATCTCCCCACAGTGATGGCAGGTGGCTTCTGACAGATGCAGCCATCACATCTCTAGATAACACCAACCTTCACCCTTTCCGTTGTAGACATCCAACCTCTCCAACCAAGAAATATAATTACTTCCGGTTACAGAGTAAGAAACTGTGAAATCTCAGAAATGGTCTTCAGAAGGTGCATCTGGCTTTGACAAACTGAATCAAGAAGATATGTCTTCAGGTCTTATTCTTGTGGCATCCCAGAAATGTTATCCTGGGAAACGACTGACTTTGATTGCAGCAGCTTCCCAAAGAAAATGTAAGCGTTTCAGCAAACAAGGAACCTTTTTTGGTGACCATCACCATTTACACAATACAAGTCTTTTATCATGACTCAGGCCAGTACGCGAAACCAGAGCAATCTGACTAGTATGCAAGTGGGTGCAACTCGAATCATGGAGCAGAAGATAACTACTGGACCACTCACATTGATGGTACTGTCTAACAATAATGTCCTCGCTGTAGAGTGCACGAGAAATCTGAATTTAACATGGCATTTCTGTATGCGGAATTAGCAGCAATTGTAAGTATTCCCGAGAATCTACAACTCTGCTGGGCTAGAAAGTTAATGCTTCAGACACATAGACCTTTCAGGGGTGTACCGGAGAACAGACTTTCACCGGCAAGCAAAGGAGCAAACAATATTTTGATACTGTGCCGGGAAGTACCGTAGATGTGACCTACACTGTAGGTGTTAGCGCCATAGGGATGTTGTTACAGTGTCAAATAGAATCCTACTTTGGCAGTGCCACAAGCAGTAATAAAGACTAATGAATGCAGGAGTTCGGCCTCGAGATGGAAATTGTACAAACTCCCCCAGTTAGGGGATGCCTTTCAGACTCAGAATGGACCAGCCATGGGAATACTCCATGACTCAGAGCGGGAAATCAAATACTACAGACAAGAGTAGGACATTACCACAATTCATTTTGGTGTTATTCAACGAAAGAATGGATCATCTGAGGACATGTTTTCTTGGATAAACTTTTAATCGCTTGTGCTAGAAAATATGGTGTGGGTTTTATCTGAAGAATCAAGACAACAAGCTTAATTTTAGAGACTGGCTACAGGCACCACTCACTACACACAACAGCACACACTCTAACATACATTACACAACAGAGTATACCGGAAAGAACTTTGTGGTATTTCCTTTCAGCTATTAGTTATTCAAAGGCATTTCACGGATGTCTACATTTTTTGTGCAGTTGGAGGTTGAAGCAGTGATAGGGCCAAAACAGAGAGACTTTTTAGTTTTATGTAATGTTATTTATTGCAACATGATGTATTATTTAGATATTTGTATGTTCCTTCATTTTTTCTGGTTTCTACACCCATCCATGATGGCCCGGTAGAGTTGTCATGATTCCCATCCTCCGATGGGCTGTTCTATCCATCCACAAGCACCCAGCAAAGTCATCAAACTACACCAGATGAATCCTCCTTCCTCCAACAGCTGCTCCTTTCCTCCCACACTTAGAGGTCTGGTGCACTCTAGTGGTGTGTGCTTCACAGCCTTAGGACGCGTCATGTGCGTTCCTGGTTTTAGGAGACCTACAAGCCACGTGCAATGTGCTGGCGTCATGGCAAGCTGTGGTTCGGGTACAAGGGCGGGCATAGTGAGCAACCGCAGTAGTCCTGTAGTGCATGGAGACTCCAGTAATCAAATAGTAGAGGCAAAGGAAGCAGTGGCCAAGCAAATTGGTTGACCTTTTACCAGAAATGTAAATCATACTGGGTTTGGCAACGCCTGCCTTACTCATTGGCACTGACATTTTCAGGGAAGCTTGCGTTAGTGTATTTGTACAATGCATTATTTTTCCACTAATAAACATCCCTGCCTATTTGGTTGTGCGATATGTTGTTGCCCAAAAGTTTTTTTCTTAATCTCTAATTTAAGTGAATCCGTTTTAAACTCAACCTAAGATACATGCTTTGCCACTTTGTGTCATTTTCACTATATTTCGGTAAGTGATACATAGCTATTCCCAGAAACGAGTTAGAACACTAAATTTGTGAAGAGAAATGTTATAGAAGAAGAGGAATAGAAAAATATAATGCTGTTTGAAAACAACAAGAAGGTCATCAGGAAGAGAAGAGCAAGCTAAACAACTGCACACACTGTCTGAGTTTTTCAGTTTCCAAATTTCCTGAGCGTTCCTTGGTCCTTGGACGACAATTCTGCCTCTACCTCACCATAACTTCTAACTTTAGAGAAAAACACATCACAGGAGCTTTATGTGCATATCTTTAAACCTCTTACAGCCAGATTCATCAAAGTAAAATCGGCTCGCAAAGGGCCAGATTCTGAGAATCCGGCCCTTTGCGAGCGCTATTTTTGCCTTTGGGATTCATCATCCCAAATGCAAAAATCGCAATTACAGAAATCGCTAAATTGCGAAGAATCGCATTTAAGGAATCTCAATGAGAGATTCCTTAAATGCTATTCACGAATCTTTTTAAAATTGCGAATTCGCAATATGGGGCCGCTATTTACCGCGAAGTGTAACTTCGTGGTAAATAGCGAAAACTTAGAAAAATGCACTTTAGTGCATTTTTCTAAGTTGTATGTTACACACACACATGTCCTTTGGATATGTGTGTGCGCAACACCTGTGTACATTTGCATTTCAGAGGTGCTACAGGGTGTCCTTTGGACACCCGGGCACCCTTGAAATCGCTTCCTAATTTGCGATTCTCTAATTGCTAATCGCAAATAAGGAATGACTCCCCATTCATTCCTATGGGCCTTGAGGCCCATAGGAATGAATGGGAAAGCCATTCCTTATTTGCGATTAGCAATTAGCGAATCGCAAATAAGGAAGCAGTAGAAATCGAAAAATTAATTGCGATTTCTACATGCATCCCGTTTTGCGAGTCTTTAATAGCGATTCCTTAATAATCGCTATTAAGGACTCGCAAAAGTGGACAATGATGAATCTGGGGGTTAGAGCCTTGTTTATATGGGATTAGGTTCCGAATGTGGTTTCTGGGACAGTGACCCTTTATTCCTTCGCAGAGCGCGTTGCAATCTAAACTTAATACATTGTGATGCTGGGAGCCCTTTCATAATCCCCGGTTTTTGGATGGCAGAAATTCCATGGTAGACTGAAGCGTGGTGCTCAGAAAACGCAACGAAATGAAGTCGCAAGAACAAAGGCACATTGGGTTAGCAAACAAGAAACTGGCACAATAACATCTGGCACTTGCGAAAGAAAGGCAACAGGCTCATTCTTGTTTGCTACCTAAAAGTAAGAGGTGTATGACTTTTCCTATTGAGGATCTAATTGAGAGAGGCCTTTTTTCGATCATGTTTGCATGGGGTTTTGGAATCTGGGTAAAGTAGTCATTACCGCATCCCCTGAAATCTTTCCCAGGTGAACGCTGACAGGTCAAACTGGCTGAAATTTACTAGAAAAATACCCAATCAATACCAGTACATGCAGATTTTGGAGTGGAAATATACAAAAATCTGAATGTCATTCCCCATTTGGATTGAGAAAACTGGCGGTAGCATTTATTTCTAGGGTCTTTCCTGAACTGTTGCGGTTTCTATTTCCTCAAGAAAGAGCTGCCCTCGCCAGGACATTCACGGTGAGGTCTTGGATGAGCCAATGGATGCATTTAGGGTCCCAGCACAGACGTGATGCAGTGAGTTTCACTTACTTCGCACGTGATTCTCGGCACAGTACATCATATCTGCGGCGTGAATGAACTGATATCCTGTGCCCCTCACGCACAGCTCTGCTTCGGTGTATCCCAGCACAATGCTTCCCCTGTAGGAGAGAAAAAGGCAATTATTTCTCAGTGTAATATTACTATACTATAATGTGTGACTAATTCTGCAAAGTATGAAAACAAATGAAAACACCGAAACTCCTTTAGTATCATCAACTAATCTAGCAAGAAGACAGCTACGGCACTACAGATTATGTTCAATCACGTTTAGACCATTATTGTTTGTATTTCATTCTATTTTAAAGAGGTAATAGTGTCTTGCCTTAGTGGAACACCTCCCAATACTTAGCATCAAGCAGATCGATAGAATGAGCATCCTTTAAAAGCAGAACAATCCAGTGAAAGAAAGCCGCCCTTTAATAAACAATATTCACAGTGCTTATATTGAAATGCCCATGAACCACTTTCCGCTCAGCGGCTGTTCTGCTCTTGCAGTGAAAGAGCAGCAGAGCAGACCTGGGGTTTCATGGAAAGGGAAAGGGACGGGTGTGCCAAAGCGCTACTTGGGGCAAAGAGACCGAGGCGAGTGTTAAGTAAGGTGATGATGTTCTAAGTGGGAAGGCTGGGTGACAAATAAGGGGCGTGCCTGGGAATGTAAGAGATAGGATTTATTACAAGAGAATACAATAGCCATGGCTGATATGCATCTTAAATAGCAACAAGTGGAGAGGTCTGTAGAAATGGGTGTGAGAAGAAATAATAAGTATAGAGTAAAGGTAATAAGATTTTCCTTGTAGAAATAACACAAATAGAAATAACATACATTACATTAAGAGACAGGCCATTGAATTCACATGTACCAACTCACATATAAAAATATGAAGCAGCCCAGTAGTGTACCATGTATGCCCCGGACCCTGGTGCAAGCGAGGAACTAGACCCCTTTGACTACTGTTACGGTAGTAAGATACAACAACTATCAGGGTTCATCGGTCCCCAGTGCAACTGCACCTGTTGATCCAGTGGTGGCTAAGCCCTTGAAGCCCCATGGTAATTACAATCAGAATTGCTGCAGATAATAGTTCCACCTTCAGGCTAATTTCAGAAAGCAGTTCATTAAATGGGAAGAATATTCAATATGCTACTATGAATACTATACCATCCTATTCCATACCACACCACACCATATCTCACCACACCATCCTACCCCATACCACACCATACTATATCATACCATCATATCCCATACCATACCATACCATGCTATCCTTTCCCATACCATACCAAACCACACCATACTATATGATACCATACCACACCACACCATACCATCCTATCCCATACCACACCATACCATCCTATCCCATACCATACCATACCACACCATATTATATCACACCATCCTATCCCATACCACACCATACCATCCTATCCCACACCATGCCAACCTATCCCATACCACACCATACCATCCTATTCTATACCATACCATCCTATTCCATACCAACCATACCATACCATCCTATCCAGCCCATACCATACTGTCCCATACCTTACCATACCATACTATACCACCCAATCCATTACCATGCTATCCCATTCCCTATTCAATATTCTAATGCGAACACCATCCCATTTCATCTAATAACTTACTTGGTATCACAACCAATCGGAGTAAAATCCAGCTTGTGTTTGGTTCTGAAGATGATATTTCGAGTCCTGATCTCCAGGATGGACGGGGACTGCATCGGTGTGGCCAGCGCAAACAATGCCAGCTGAGGGGGGATCAGCGAGCCATCCTTCCTTCGTATATTCTGCCCGTGAAGGAACTTCAGGCGGCCTTGAAAATTCATAGCCTGAAACAGACAAATAATGGTATATTCCATCTGCATCACTGCTTCGGGTTGCATTTCATTTCTGTCACATTAATCCTCATAGGTAGCACATCGACTTCAGACTCTGATATTTCAGCATCAAATGGATTATTGAAGAAACTGTTCTGCCTCTTTCAAGGTCAGTACACTGGGTCTCATAATTTTCCTTATAGACATTTCTGAGATTTTCAAAGGTTAGGAATTGTTTACATGTGTTGTGCAGTGTGGTATTGTATAGTGAATAATGACGATGCTTTTCAATGAGAGGTCGGAGTGACGTCAAAGAGACAATCAGGGCACACCCATCTACAATGTACGCTATGTATGGCCCAAAGTCACTTTTCCCAGCTTCCAACAGCTACACAGGGTCAGATGAGTAATGAATAGCCATACCTTTCAGGACCACTTCTAATCCTCCCAAATATAACAAAAAACATACCTCCCCTCCTCCCCACCCCAACCACCCTCTGCATTTACCTTCATCACCAAAATTAAAATGCAATTTTGTGTCTAGCACTCACCACCACCGCCCTGTGCATATAGTTTGGACTCTGCTCAGATTGGGAAAAATCTAAGATTTACGCCAAACACCCCCACCACCCCGTGTCCCTTTCCACCACCCAAACTGCAGAAAGCTGCACTCTCACATTAAGAACACGGATTTTACACTGATTGGTTGTGATACCAAGTAAGTTATTTGATGGGATGGTATGGTGTTCACATTAGACTATATTGAATAGAATGGTATGGTATAGTATGGTGTGGCATGGGATGGGATGGTATAGTATGGTGTGGTATGGTATAGGATGGCATGGTATAGTATGGTGTGATATGGTCTGGTATGGGATAGGATGGTATGGTATAGTATGGTGTGGTATGGGATAGGATTCTATGATATAATATGGTGTGATGTGGTATGGTATGGGATAGGATGGTAAGGTATAGTATGGTGTGATATGGTATGGTATAGGATGGTATGGTATAGTATGGAGTGATATGGTATGGGATAGAATGGTACGGTATAGTATGGTGTGGCATGGGATAGGATGGTATGGTATAGTATGGTGTGATGTGGTATGGTATAGGATGGTATGGTATGGTATAGTATGACTAGGTATGGGATAGGATGGTATGATAGGGTGTGATATGGTATGGCAGAGGAAGGTAAGGTATAGTATGGTGTGATATGGTATGGTAAAGGATGGTATGGCATAGTATGGAGTGATATGGTATGGTATGGGATAGGATGGTATGGTGTGGTATGGGATAGGATTATATGGTATGATATGGTATGGTATGGGATAGGATGGTAAGGTATAGTAAGGTGTGATATGGTATTGTATAGGATGGTATCGTATAGTATGGAGTGATATAGTATGGTATGGGATAGGATGGTATGGTGTGGTATGGTATGGGATAGGATGGTATGGTATAATATGGTGTGATATGGTATGGGATAGAATAGTATGGTATAGTATGGTGTCGCATGGTATGGGATAGGATGGTACAGTATGGTATAGTATGATTTGGTATGGGATAGGATGGTATATTATGGTGTGGTGTGGTGTGGTATGTACGGGATAGGATGGTATGGCATAGTTTGGTGTGGTATGGCATGGGATAGGATGGTATGGTGAAGTATGGTGTGGTATGGTATGGGATAGGATGGTATGGTCTAGTATGGTGTGGTATGGGATAGGATGGTATGGTATAGTATGGTATGGGATAGGATGTATGGTATAGTATGGTGTGATATGGAATAGGATGGTATGGTCTAGTATGGTGTGGTATGGGATAGGATGGTATGGTATAGTATGGTATGGTATGGGATAGGATGGTATGGTATAGTATGGTGTGGTATGGGATAGGATGTATGGTATAGTATGGTGTGATATGGGATAGGATGGTATGGTCTAGTATGGTGTGGTATGGGATAGGATGGTATGGTATAGTATGGTGTGATATGGGATAGGATGGTATGGTCTAGTATGGTGTGGTATGGGATAGGATGGTATGGTATAGTATGGTATGGTATGGGATAGGATGGTATGGTATAGTATGATGTGATGTGGTATGGTATGCGATAGGATGGTATGGTTTAGTATGGTATGGTATGGGATAGGATGGTATGGCATAGTTTGGTGTGGTATGGTATTCGATAGGATGGTATGGTGTAGTATTGTATGGTATGGGCAGCCCTCCGTGACAGCCATTAACGCAGTGTGTTTTCATGTCAGCTTGGATCTTCAAAGATCTGAGCTGGCAGGACAGGTGGGAGCTAAACAGGCACAACACTCTTGAGTCTGCTGAGCCATGCTTCCCCTGATGATGTATGAACAATGGGAAGAACTTCCGCCTCCTAATGTTGTTACGTCATAACAGTGAATAGCCAATATCGATCCGTTTATTCCCAGGAAAGGCTCTTTCTGAGAGTCACACATACTCAGAAATGGTATTCATCAGTAAGCAATATCAGGCTTAGACTCGGAAAGGCCGTCGCAGAGGAGCACTTCCTACTTTGCGGCTTGACTAAACTCTGTCTTCACCTACCTGTTCTTCCGTAGATGACTTACACAACCACATACTCCTTTGTGTAGATCAAGACTGTTACCAGCGCTACACTTTATCCTTGGTCCAGAAATCACAAATGAGTGTGTTTGAAATAATTCTGCATTACATAACTTGAATGGTACTAATTCCCTTTCTGTACTAATAACAAGTAATGCACAAGGGAACGATTTACAACACTGTTACCATAACAGTAACAGATTTCACCTCTGCTAACAAATGATCATGAGTAAAAGACGTTTTACAAGGAAGGTTGCAGACGTGTGGACCCACATCACAGCTTTTCTCTCAAAACAAGGCTGGGATAAACAAAAATAAACCTGATGCATGTATTAATTATTAGGGTACTATGCCCTACAGATGATACACAAACATTTGGACAGCAGGCAGATTTTGAAGAGGTGAGGTTTATGGACCAAAAGAGCATCATCCGAGGTGAGATAAAAGGTACAAATGAAAAGTGGGTGATTGGCATTACTGATATCTTGTATTGTTTCACTAATGATTTAAATATTCCAATACATTCTTTGGTATCTGTTAGAAATGGGATTTCTGGTTGGCTAAGGCTTGCACCAAAGCCAGGCAGAAACCACCACTCTAGTCAGGGCAATGGAGTTACACGTCAAAGATAACCCCTGCTCACCCCCTTGGTAGCTTGGCACAAGAAGTCAGGCTTATCCTGGAGGGCATGTGTGAAGCATCTGCGCTCGCACACAGCAACAACATCCCAGGCACACCACAAAAGGAACTCCGCAAAAGGTTATATCAAAAATAGCCTTGGTATTCTCATAACACATTAGAATAGTAAACACATATATACATGGTGCCACCTGGCACTATGTCATATCTACAAGTGATTATTTACACCTGACAGGGCCCACTGGACCACTGTCAAAACCATCACAAAGCAAACTTAGTAAAAGTATGACAGATCATAAACGTACAACCAGTAATCACTGTAAACCACTGTACTCAGCATCAGCCTGTAACATAAACTACGTTATGCACAGTATCACATTAGGTGCGAATTGCATTCTGCACCAACCTCATTAGAATAAACACATTATGCAATCCTCTCGTAAGTATAAACGCATTAGACCCTAACCTCCTAAGCTTAACTCGCATTAGGGGCATAAATCACAGTGGAACATAATCTCACTAGCATAAACCATAATATGTAAATCAACCTCATAATCATAAAAAACACATTTAGAGGTATCAAAACAGGGTGCGGAAATCATGCTACATGAATCACATTTCCTAGCACCACATAAATCACATTAGGGCCTAGCGTCCTATCACTCTCAGTTCTCCTGGCTAACTGGCCATCGCTAAAGGGCTCAAACGCCCTGTGTCCAGAATGTCAGGGCTGCTGCCTAGCAGCGAAATCCGATTGCGCCATTGCGCAAACCTAAACGGTGCAGTTGGCACTAAGTGATGCGCAGCTGTGAATGTAAGGGGGCAAAGAAGTGCATCTCACTCCTAACGTCAAAAAGACATGCCCCTAAAGCACTGTGGGCTAAACGATGCAGCTGCCCACTACTTGCATGGCATGGTGAGCAAAAAAACGATGGATGTAGGCCCAGATCTCTGTACTGGGGTGAATGTATAACATTGTTCTGCATTCTGTCCATCAACTGTTGTTTTTGCATTCGTCACTCCGAGTGGGACGGGTATGCTCAGACGTGAGTACCGTGCTCTCCATGCCCCTGGAATCAAGCTATCCAGGCTGACGAGGGCTGAAAGCCTGAAACCGGTCCTAGGATGCTTGTTTCCAGTCCAGGGAGGACCTGGCTTAGCAGTTCGGCCTGGACTGTTCCCATGGGGCAGAGGGTCGAGACTGATTTGCATATGGCTGGGCTCAAACTGGAATGGCATGGTGAGCAAAAAAACGATGGATTTAGGCCCATCAACTGTTGTTTTTGCATTTTCCCACTACTAACTGGGCAGCTGTGAGTGAAGCGAAGGCCTGGCACCTCTGTGCCGCTTCTGTCCCTCTCAGGGACTCCTGAACCAATCTGCGCAAGACATGGCCGCTGCCCTCTTTCAGGCGGGGTAGCGGGAACAATGGCCTGAGACCTGCTCTGGGGCTCTTGAACAATGACACGTGCCCTCTCGGTGCAGCTGCCCTCTGCGAGCGGGGCAGCTGGGATGCATGCAGCTATGGGGCCCGGGCACCGCTGTGCCCTCACTTTGGAGCCGACAAAGGCTGGCAGTTGCAGTGCCTTGGGGGAGCAACACTATGCCTCACAAAGCACCATAACCAGGATGAAGCCCCTACCCACCGGGGCTGGCGTGGGGTCTCTGCTCCTCTCTTCCTGGTCTCCTCTTCAGGCAGCACAGGGAACCTCTCCGGGCTTCACTGCTCTTCACCCAGGCCTCCTCCTGGGACCCAGTTCTTCGCTTTTCCACGCTGCGGAACTGGCAGCACTTCTCTCATGGCGCGGGGCTACCCTTTCACTCTTGGGAGCCCTGTGCTGCCATTGGCAGCCTCTGCCGCCTCTTTCTCTTCAACTGGGCCCCCTCCTGGGACCCGGGACTTTGCCGCGGTGCTCGGGGAGGCAGGGTAGGCTCCCGTCCTCCCTTCTGCCTACACTTCTTCTGCTCCCGCTCGGACCGTGGCGGTGAAACGCGGGGTGGGCTCCCGCTTTCCCAGCAACACAAGGCAGACAATGAGGGGTAGGCTCCCTCCAAATTCCAAAGATATAAAGCGGGGTGGGTTCCCGCTAGTCTCCAAGCAAAATAGTCGGCAGAGACGCGTGGTGGGCTTCCGCCCAAGACACAAGGCGGGGGAATCCCTACGCTGGGGATTCCCTCCAACAGGGCTGAGGCAATGTGCCGCAGAGCCCATGCTTTCCATCAGCTGGGCAGTCCAAAAGATAGCGCTACCAGGCGCTAGATGCAGCAAAAATCCTGGGGCAAAGAGCACAAGTCCTTAGGCATGAAAGAAACGCAGCAAAAGGTCCGAGGGGCACAGCTGGGCCCAGGGAGCCCAGCACACAGGGCCCTCCAGAAGGGAGGCAACCCCCATGGCGGTTCCTCCTGGGCCCCAGCAACAGCACCAAATACAGCACAAGCACAGAGACTTTTCATGGGGACACAGCCCCTATATTTATATTAGCAAATCCCTTTGTCACAGCACAGGGCTTGGGGATACCTGTTAGGACTGGCTTAGAGGGGATTTGGAGAACTTTGTTTTGTCCAGCTCCTCTCCCCTTTGTCAGGTGGGGGCTCAGTGATCAGACGCACCACAGGGGGCGCAGCCAGCATTGTGGAGGGAAGGCCCAGCCCTATTCAGGTCCCATGTGCAACTCCTCCCTCCCATCTGCATGGAGATCTCTCTTTTCACCACTGGGCTGACTCACCCTGTCTCCTGGAGCCACCCACACCTCTCAGCTCCTGTCAATCACAAGCCAGACATGCAATTCACATCAGGCAGGCAGACACACAGTACACAGAAATGCCAACTTCTAAAAGTGCCATTTCTCCACCATTCACCATAAATCTGCGCAGGCCATTGCGCAGCATTTATTCTCACGAGTTCATACATACTAACCTCGCCCCTGCAGTCCTCTCATACCAGGAATTACCATGGACACACATATCCCCAATGCATTCCTATGGAAGGGCAGGCCAATCTCACCACACACACACACACACGCACTTTACACTGGCTTACAGTGCTCAGAGGCCTAAAATCACCAACACCAGGTTACAGGAAAAGGCTAGGAGAATGCAAAAAGTTTCGGGGTGAACCTGCCAAAAGGGCCACATCCAACAGTATCCAATTGGTCTGAGGTGTGGTATTGATAGGGTATTGATAGGGTAGTATTGTTATCAGTAAATGTTAATGTACCCTAGGTGGCAATAGGTGGCAATAGGTTTAAGCCCAGTATTGACTAGGTAGAGCAAGTTCTTCACAGTAAAAGATATTACAAGCTTCTTTTGTTACCAACGCCACATTATAATACAGGAACTGATTTGTCACAAAGCAGAGCTGTAAAGAAGTGCTTAGAGTGGAAGGATACAATATTCTGCTTAGTCCTTAAGAGGATATTTGCAATTAGGGATCGCTGAGTTTGTTGTGTTTTAGCATAAAAAGTCCAATAAGAAAATTGGAATACAAGCATGAAGGAGAGATAACAGTAGATAGTTTTCCTTGACCCATAAATAAAGGCTTTTACCAAATTATATTTCAAAGCCTTAAACCACTGGTTTAAAGGCCTCCCCTCACACCATAAAAGAAGCACTGGCATCAAAGAGCACTTGTAGAAAATGTAATGACTTGCGGTCCACCCCGCCCCGGGCTTTTATGGCAATGATTGGAAGAGCGGATGTGCAAGGCAGCTGAATATAAGATGTCATTCCGCTAGCCAAGGAATAGTGGGCACTACCCATTAAATCTCTGCTGTTGAAGGCTGAATCAATTTCATACATCGCTACCTCATATATGTGTGATTAAGTGTCTGCCTTTTATTGCAGTATTCTATTCCTACCTGTATTTTGTACAGTTTTTGTACCCTGCACCTATGTCACTTTTCTCCACCTGTAGTGTGTTCTTCACCTGCTCTTCACCTGAGCATTTTATTGCAGTATTATACCTCTACTTGTATTTTATACACTCTTTGTAACCTGCACCCATCTCACTTTTTCCTCACCGGTATTGCACCGATCGCTACCTCATATGGTACCGGTTGCGCATTGGTGTCATACTTGTCTATTGTAGCCTTCTGTCTGCACCTATATTGGTTCCAGTATATCTTTAGTATTTTATTCCTATCTGTACACTGTTTAATTTGTAAGCTACACCCATTCCACTGTTATCCCTATTATGCACTGATTACTACCTCATATATTTTGCTCATTCTTGTAAGCTGCACACACCCACTTTTATTACTGGATGACACCGATGCTACCTCCTACATTCTGGAAATTCTCATTAGTGTCATACCT
Organism: Lissotriton helveticus; assembly: GCF_964261635.1. Lineage (NCBI taxonomy): Eukaryota > Metazoa > Chordata > Amphibia > Caudata > Salamandridae > Lissotriton > Lissotriton helveticus. The sequence goes on along the minus strand of NC_136071.1, from coordinate 1,066,366,368 downwards.
GTCTATTGTAGCCTTCTGTCTGCACCTATATTGGTTCTAGTATATCTTTAGTATTTTATTCCTATTTGTATATTGTTTAATTTGTAAGCTACACCCATTCCACTGTTATCACTATTATGCACTGATTACTACCTCATGTATTTTGCTTACCTATTATACCTATTATGCACTGATTATTACCTCATATATATTGCTCATTCTTGTAAGCTGCATACACCCACTTTTATTACTGGAGTACACCGATGCTACCTCCTACATTCTGGTTATTTTTGGCTACTCACTAATATCACTTTGGCCCCAGTTAACTGGCTGCTACCTCATATACCTTGTAAATTTTTGTAAGCTGCATCCACTCACCGTTACTTCTGGACTGCACCGATTGCTACCTCCTATATTATGGTTTCTTTTGGCCATTCACTAGTGTCACTTTTGTGCTAAGTAACTTACGGTTGACAGTTGTCTTTTCCACATGTGTATTATTATCGTTCTCCCTCCCATACCCACCGCTACAGCCACCCCAACATGGATCTCATCGGCAAGCACACATATAGAATAAATTACCCATCCACACTCACCAAAAAAGCCGCTAAACGCTTTAAACACAACCTCCTGAGGTCCCACTCTGAAACCCCCTTTGCCGACACCTACTTCTCACCGGTCAATGGATCCCTGAACATTGATATCATCTTCCACACCTCACGTAGAGCTCAATGGAGAAAAGCGTTCCTCACCCTACTCACCGTCTCCACCACCAGGAAAACGGCTCATGGCCTAACACTCTCCATCACACCATCCCAACTCTTCCCTGGCAGAACCACCATTACTATCTACAATAACGGGATTGTCCTAATTCAATCCACAGACAAGAACCTGGAACTACTAGACAACCTGTTCCCCAAGTTCAAAGAACACCTTTCCAATCCCCGGACCTCCACCCATATCTCATCCAGCACTATCACACCTGACATCACAGCCCCCACCCACAACCCGTCTAACCTAGCGCAGCATCAGAACGACACGCACCTCACCTCTACCCCCAGCACCCTATCCAATCACCCACCTGCTGTTACCACCCCACAGTCCTCAATCACAGTCACAAATCTCTCCCTCTCACACACTAGCCGCCCCCCTAACACCAACACTTGGACCCCAACACATACCACTCCCACTCATCTCTCCCCTGACACCACAGCTTGCACCCACAATCCCGCTCCCCCCACTCACAGCCCCCACTACCACCCGCTAATTAACGACACAGAACACACCACATCTATTATTATAACTCCCCCTCCCCACGACAGGACCATCTCCAACACCATTTCCCCTCCCACTCTCAGCCCTCACTACCCCTCAGGCTCCCCCATCACCACCAACATACACTCCACCTCCACCCCGCTCTCTCCGCCTGCTACCAATGCCCTCCTCTACGCCACCAACCTCCTCCGTACTTCATCCACTCCCATCGCCCCCATACCCTCTCTCCTCCCTAACACTAACTCGTACGCCCGCACCACGGAGCCATGCATGAGCACCAACCCACCCCCTCACCCGCACGCTAATTCCCAGGTCAGCCACTCACCCATGACTTCCTCCCCTAGCACTAACACCTATCCCACGCTGGACAAGATTATGTCCTACCTCCTCCAGTTCAAAGAAGACATTCACACCATCAAAAAAGACATTCACACCATCAAAGAGGTACTCATCACACCCCCCAGACACACCCCATTCACCACCACCCCCCCTCTAAACTGGCTCCGCACCCGTCCTGATGACGCTCCAAAGCCACACCCCTCACACAAGACCGTGATCCATGCCCACAATTGCAACAACCGCACCCGCCGCCCACATTGGATCGTGATCCCTGCCCACAATCGCAACAACCGCCCCCGTCGCACATGCAACCCTCGTTCGGATCTCGACACTCTCACCCTTCTCCGCTCCTACGACCCAGCCCCCCTAAACCACACAACCGACACGCACCTCCCCATTCCCACGATACACGCAAATCCCCGTAGACCCTCCACACTAAACAACAGAATCTCCGTCCCGAATAACCTTAGAAAGGTCTCCCTCTCGCTAGTACCCTCTACCTCACCTGGCACACCCCGTCACAAATGCGCTCTCCTCAACTGCAGATCGGCCTCTAGACACTCCTCCGCCATTGCCGATCTCATCCTAACATAGGACCTTGACCTAATCATCTTGACTGAAACCTGGCTAACCGAATCTTCTACACCTATAATGGACATTCTGGTTCCCCCCAACTACCACATCATTAGGCTTGACAGGTCTGGCAAGATAGGTGGTGGAATTGCATGCATATACAGGAACAACCTTACTGTTCTGAAAGTCTCCGCACCTTCCCTACCCTCCTCAACTTCCTGCGAATACATCTGCCTTGATATTATCAGCGAGGGCAAACCGATATGCTCTCTTCACGGCATTTACCACCCACCCAGAGACAACCTCACCTTCGCCCAACAAATCATGGACATGATTTCAACTAATGCCGGACGACAGCTCACCCAAATATACCTTGGTGACTTCAACCTCCACTGGAATGATCACAATGATGCGGTGGTAAATAGTCTTAAAAATTTCCTCAACGCTCTGGACCTCACACAATTTTGCAACAGCCCGACCCATGAGAAAGGTTCTATCCTCGACCTTATCATCGCCAAAGAGGACGCTATTCAGCTTGAGTCTATCCAACCTTGTGACTGGTCGGACCATCATATCGTCACATTCTTCATCAATGAAAAAGTCAAACTCAACTCGACTCAATCCTCCAGACCCAAAATATGGAAAAGAGACCTGAAAAAACCCAACCCACACTCCCTTCCCCCGAACAGCCGCGACCTCCTGCTCCCTCCTACGGGCGCCACAGATGTCCAATCTTTGACTGACCACTATCTCGACGCCATGACTTCAATAATTATTGAGGCTGCTCCCATGCAGCTAAAAAGAGTCTCCGCTAAAATCTCCAATCCATGGTACGATGGGAGTCTCAATGAAGATAGACGAGCCATGCGAATGGCAGAGCGCACCTGGAGAACAGCTCCCTCTGCACTGCACCTGAAAACCCTGAAGAAAAAGAGAAACGCCTACTTCAGGAAAATAAAGCGCTCAAAAGCAAACTTCTTCAGCCTCCAGCTCGACCAAGCAAAATACCGTCCAAGAAAACTGTTTGAGCTAATCAGAACACAAGCCAAGGAACAACCCCAACCTCTCAGTACTTTGGGCAAAGCACCCTCCTGTGAAGACTTCGCCACTTTCTTTACCCAAAAAACTGACAACATAAAGAGTGATCTCGCATTGACGCAAGCCGCTACACCACGCCCAACTACATAACACCCACCGAACTAAAAAACAATGCTACATGGTCATCCTTCGACACCTACTCAGAAGAAGAAATAGGCAAACTGCTCAGCACCTTGAAACCTTCCAATCACCTCACGGATCCCCTCCCTGCCAACGCTGTCAAGGATTTCACCCCATGGCTCCTTCCACTGTGGACTAAAATTATCAACAGCTCGCTCCAACAAGGATCCATCCCTGACTCCCTCAAAGTTGGACAAGTCACACCTTTACTAAAGAAACATACTGCCGACCCATCCGACCTAAACAACTACCGTCCCATTACCAATATTCCCACTCTCGCCAAACTATTGGAAAAATGCGCACAACTACAGCTGACTAAACACATTGATCACTTTGATCTCCTCAACGCTCATCAATCAGGCTTCCGAGCAGGACACAGTACTGAAACTGCTATGACTCACATAATTGACGACGCCCTACAAATGCTAGATCAAAATGAAACCTGCCTCCTCATCCTTCTTGATCTCTCCTCAGCATTCGACACTGTTAAACATGAGAATTTACTCGAACTTTTGAACACAAGAATGGGTCTATCTGGGACGGTTCTCAAGTGGTTCACCTCCTTCTTACACAACAGGTCGCAGAAATTCAAGAGTAACAACCTGATGTCCTCGCCAATACCTGTTTCGTTAGGTGTCCCCCAAGGATCCTCCCTATCACCAACTTTGTTCAACCTAGTTATGGAACCTCTCACCACCCTGCTTCAAGCATCCAATGTACTTTTTCACATGTACGCAGATGACACCCAATTATATCTCAAACTACAATCCCCAATGACATTTTACTCCTGAACTCAACGATCAGAAGCACCCAATCCTGGCTTGCCAATAATCATCTCAAACTCAATGCTCTGAAAACAGAGTTCCTTCTGATCTCACCTCCCGCGAAGATCTCTACCACTCAAACCTGGCTTAAACAGCTAACTGCACTCAATGTCCTACCCACCATCGTGGACTCAGCAAAATCCCTAGGCATAACTCTCGACTCCAATCTCAACATGCAGCATCATATCAGCAAGGCTACTAAGGGAGCGAACTTCCAAATCAATACCCTGAGGAAACTTAAACCCTTCCTACCAGCCAAAGACTTCCAAACTGCAGTACAAGCACTAGTAATCCCGCGAATTGAATACGGCAGCATCGCCCTCTGCGGTCTCCCGCTAACCACTACTGCACCCCTAAGAGCCTCTCTAAATGCTGCAGCGAGACTCATCACTGGGTCAAAAAAACACTCGCATATCTCCCCTGACCTGAAATCCTTGAACTGGCTGCCTTTTGAAGCCAGAATACATCTGAAAATCGCCTGCATGACACACAAGGCTGTACACCTGAGCTCTCCCGGATACCTCACGCAGAAGCTGTCAATTTCTGGCAGATCTAGATACACTAGAGGCACAAACAATCTTCTGCTAAAACCTCGAAGATTCCGGAAGGAAAAAACTTATAAACGCTCTTTCTCAGGAATGGCACCCAGGATCTGGAACTCACTCCCTCCTGAAACCAGGCTCATCTCCTCCGTCACACTTTTTAAGAAAGAAGTAAAAGCTATTCTCATGGCCAAATACACTTGACCTATTAACGTGGATCTGTAAAGTCACTGCACCGATCTGTATTATTCTGATCGATCCCTACGACTATGTGTTTTTCCTGTATTTTACTGCTCGAGCCCTACGACTTTGTGTTTTACCTGTATTATTGATTCACATACCTGACTTTCTACTTGCATTACTGATTTACTTGTGCTATTATGCTATTATGCTCCCTCACGTACCTACCTATGTCACTTACTACCTATAATTTCGATATACCTAATGACATGTTATTTACTCTCTTGTTGGTATTCCATGCATTGTAAAGCGCTCTGATATCTGCAAAGATCTTGTTCGCGCTATATAAAACTATAAAAATAAATAAAAATAAATAAAATACAAGTCTTCAATCTATCTTTGGAAAAATGTGCCCAGGCTGAGAAACAGAAAGGGGCCGTATCATTGAGGCTGATTTTATTCTAGGTAGAGAATACTGTTTAAATATTGACTACCTAAATGTAGCATTTACTACCTGGCATGAAACATATGTAGCAGCAGGGATTCTTTTTTTTAATCGGTCTCTGCATATTACAAGCCTTCTGTGAATCAATGAAGCATGTGTTAGCAGCGTACATCATTGCCTTAGTGTAACTGCGACTGCTGCAGTCATGTTTTCTTGCTCATACTATCTGTGCCTGGAGGAAAAACATGATGTTTGAAGCCTCTCTTTCACAATTTGTCTCTCGAGACAAAAGAGAAAACATTCTTGTAACAACTGAAGGTTGTCTTCTCCCTTTTTCATGACCTCATTCTCCGGCACCTGAGCACTCCCTTTGTTGTATGACACCATATGGCTCCCACTGAAGCCTTTTTGTAAAACACTCTACATTTGTGCCCGGCCTTTGATAGCGCTCACCTTCTTACATTTGACTAGTCCTGTATTTCACAGATTTACATTTTGTTTATAATATTTTAAACTTCATTTTTTGTGAGTGCAGGATTACCTTAACATTTGAGTTACTGTAAGTGGACTAGGTGTGCAGTCTCAATTTTGAATGGATGAGGGAAATTAATTAAATGGAGCTTTGCTAAAGAAAATTACAAATTGTGCTCTTTGAGCTGCATGGATATTCGTACAGGTAAATGTTGCTTCTCTGCAACAGCTCACAGAATTGTGCCTCGGAATGCAGAACCCCTGCATGTTGGGAATGAGGAGATTGGATGAATAAATTGCATACCTTCTGGTGGGTTTGTAAGATTCTTCATCCTAAGAATGAGTTTCAAAGCAATATCGTCTGAGAGGTGAATGAGTAAGATTAAGAACCAAAAAGGTCATGCTGCACAGCCCCAGTAAAGTATCCATCACTGTGTGCTTGGGCTGTGGGCAGTAACAGTTAGCAAGTGCATGCAGAAATGACAAGTGCCTTTGTCAAACCCTGGAACAACTCTGGTGACAGCTGGAAGAAGTCATGGCCCTAAAGAAGGCCCAAGAGAAGATGGCATGAATACCCTCGAGAGGGTCTTTTTTAGCCATAGCAGATCTAGATATAAAGGCTGAACCTGGTAGAAATTGTGCTTTTGGCCATTGCCTCAACTTTCATGACATTTGGAAAGAACCACAAAGAGTTGGTTGGCCACTCTGTGCTGTTTGCACGCTTGCAAAATAGCTCCTCTACCTGGGTGGGATGAGGAGGAGGGAAGAAAGACAGAAAGAGGGCCTGAAGTTCTTCAAACCTATTAGGTGAAGTGACTGCTATTAGCACCACTATCTTAAGGGTATGCATCCAAACAGAACTACTGTCCAGTAGCTAGAAATGGGATGCATAAAGAAAGTCAACTCAAGTTTCTGATGCTACAGAGGGACAAAGAATGAAGTTGGAGGAAACAGTTAAAGGTAATCTTGTATAAAACGTGACACTAAAGGCAACAAATAACAATACCTTATAAGGGAGACATATGAAAGCCAATAGTGCAGTCAGATAATGCTTCACTCCAGGCAGTGCCAGCGCCTAATTTGCTATAGACAATGTGAAATGCAGCTAACAGAAAAGCGTGATTTAAAAGATTCTGTAGCATGTTTTATGGCAACCAATATGATGTCTGCAACTCCATCAAGGAGGCCATATGACTTTAGCTGGTTGTGTTCAATTTCCATTTGTGCAGCCAGAGGATCTTAGAAATGGAATGGAAGATCCACCCTATGGCCCTCTGGAGCGTGTCAACAAATTGGCGTACCACTCCCTCTATGCCCAATCTGAGGTGTCTGAGATCAGGTGTACGCATTCCTCCTGCTTCTTCTGTAGGATATTCGTCAGAAGCAGGATCAACATGAATGCATACCGCAGGTCCAAGACCAGTTGTGGTGAAAAGACGCACAGATTGACACCCAACCAGGACAAAATTATTTCTGTCCCTTCCGAGGACTTCTGATCCTCCACCGAAATGTGATTAAGACTATTCACTTTCACTTTTACAAAACTGTCCAGGTGGGCCACTATCCACAGAATCCTGCAATCCTGTGTCTACTTCCACAGGAGAATTGCCTTTCAAAATGCCTGTTGGTTTAATTGATGGTGTTTTGACATATGACTTGTAGTGGTGTTTTGACATATGACTTGTAGGACCGAGACATGTGATTGAGTCAGAAATCTCTGTATCACCTCCTGAAGAGTGAGAATCCTCTGAGGAGGAAAGGTCTTCCTAAGAGTTGTGTTCACAACTGTACCTATGAATGTCAACTTCTATGTTGAAGTGAGGTGGAATTTCTGGGCACCGAAGGTAAAGTAGTTCCCGGTCGCTGTTTTCCAAGTACGGACTCCGTACTTGGAAAACGGCGACCGGGAACTACAGGAGGAGGGATACTATGCCGACGATTTTCCAGATTCAAGTAGCACCCACTAGAACCGGAACCTGACTTAGCATCCCCTCCCGGTCAGAGGCTTGATGTACACTGATATCAAGCGTCACCGATATACACCAGTCTTGAATTTACTGCTCTTGATTTCCGAATTGATGGGATACTCACCTCGTTGAAAATTTTACGATCTTACTTCATTCACTACTCCCAGCTACGGAAGGAACCACCACACCTGGAGCCGCCTTTGACAATGGAAGCATCCGTTCCTCTCTTCTCCTACAATACTCGTATTTGTCTTAACTCGAGTAGGATCACCTAATTTTCCACGTAATCGGACTGTATAGACACACTGATCAAGACGTATAGGATATTAGGTCGTGTCTTAAGCCCTGAGGAGTCGCAGTGATCTGTTCCCATGCGACGAAACACGTGTCGGCTGGTTGTGGAACCAATAAACCTACATCTATTTCCCAAAGATACGGAACTGGATTGCAATTGTACCCCCTGTGGGCTCAGAAGCGCTCCAGGGGCTAACGCTCTAGTGGTTGCAAGCACCTTTCTGGCAAACACTATTTAGGGGACTAGGCAGCCTCGCGCGGACAAACATACAGGATTGTCACGCTGCTGCTGCTATTTTAAAACCATTGCTGTTCGATAATTATTTTAGGAACACTCTGCCCGTTTTTTATAAAATTGTTCGGAATTGTAAAATTGATTGTGTGGTGGTGCTACATTGTACTACATGACGCTGTGCTGATTTAAAATTGTGCCCCTCGCTCCCCCTTTGATTGTAGCGCTTAGAAAATCATCAGACCTAACAGGATTTACCAAATTGGGAAAACTCAGCGCCGCCTCACTCCCGACCGCCATTTTGGGTGTGGGCTCAGAAGCGCTCCAGGGGCTAACGCTCTAGTGGTTGCAAGCACCTTTCTGGCAAACACTATTTAGGGGACTAGGCAGCCTCGCGCGGACAAACATACAGGATTGTCGCGCTGCTGCTGCTATTTTAAAACCATTGCTGTTCGATAATTATTTTAGGAACACTCTGCCCGTTTTTTATAAAATTGTTCGGAATTGTAAAATTGATTGTGTGGTGGTGCTACATTGTACTACATGACGCTGTGCTGATTTAAAATTGTGCCCCTCACTCCCCCTTTGATTGTAGCGCTTAGAAAATCATCAGACCTAACAGGATTTACCAAATTGGGAAAACTCAGCGCCGCCTCACTCCCGACCGCCATTTTGGGTGTGGGCTCAGAAGCGCTCCAGGGGCTAACGCTCTAGTGGTTGCAAACACCTTTCTGCCACACGCTATTTAGAGTCCGGCATGCCAACGCGCAGCGCTCGCGCGCAGCGTCGCGCCGGAGGAGCGCCAGAGGAAAGCCCGTCTGTGCCCGTCCGTGCCAGGCCGGGTCACGGGACACGAAACGTTGAGACCGGTAAGATTACAGTGGACCAGATGCGGGCTTTGCGCCCTAACATTCCCAATAACTGTTCCATTCTAAAGCCTTCCTTAAAAGGTACACATGTGTGCCCTCATTGTGCTTTTGCACTAACTAATATTCAACCCTATCCAGAGGTCTTATATAAGCCTAGGCCACCTATTTTAGCCACTGTTGTAAACTCTCGTACTTTTACTTTTTACACTGTGAATTGTAGATCACTGCCCCAACACAAAGCTGATATTTATCACCTCCTAATGGAAGAAAAACCTTGTGCGATATTTTTAACTGAGACCTGGTTGCACGATGGCTCAGGTCCCGATGTAGCCGTCGCTCTGCCCTCTAACTATGCTATTGTTAGAGTAGACAGAGAAAGACAGGTCGGCGGGGGTATCGCTGTGATCTTTGACAGAGATTTTAATTGTGACTTTGAATCGGTCAATATTCCTGGATGCGAAGCCGCATTTTTTAAAATATCATTGAACCCTAATTTTATGTTCTCCGGCTTCTTAATTTACCGCCCCCCGGGTAACGGCAGTGTATGGGCTGCAAATTTGGTTAACCTTATTTCCCCGTACTTCCTAAATGCCCAAAATCTGACCATATTGGGGGACTTAAACCTCCATTTTGAGGATAAATCTAATTGCATCGCTTCCAACCTTCTGGAAGATTTTGATACTTTGAATATGTCCCTGAGAAATGAGGATCCCACGCATAAAGCTGGGCACCTATTGGATCCTATTATCTCCAATATACAGGAGCTGAAATGGTTAAAAACCGACCCCATTTGTTGGTCGGACCATTTCCTAACGCTCTTTAGTATTTCGCTTACACAACCTGAGAAGCTAGGTTCTGCCCAGCCCCCAATTTCCATGAGAAACTGGAAAAAAATAGATTTGACCGAATTGCAGAATGCTTTACGGGTATCCCCTCCAGTTTTAGGTGATGATATGGAGATCAATGCACTGGAAGCCCACACCTGGCTACAAAGTGCAGTGGATATCTGCCTACCCGTTACCAGGTGCAGAGGGAATGTCCATCGGCCCCCGGCTCCCTGGTATACGGAAGAACTGAAGCTGGAAAAAACTAAGTGTAAGGGACTTGAGAGGAAGTGGCGCAAGCACTATGACCCTCAATCTAAGGAACTGTACCGTAGGGCCAGAAACCTCTACCATACGGCCTGTTCCAGAGCTAAGGCATTTTATGTAACGGAGACCATTAATATGGCTGCCAATAAAGCACGGACCCTTTTTAATACTGTAAAAGACTTAGCCGGAGCAAATTCTGCGGCGGTCGTGCGCCCCCTGACCCCTCAAAAATGCCAAGATCTTGCTACGTACTTTGTGGGAAAGATCGACACTATTCTTGCAAATATCAACCCCCCGGTGAGGGAGGACAGGGAAGCCCTTCCTTTAGAAAGCCCACTAGGAAATCGGCTGGATTCCTGGCCTTACATTACCGTGGACACCTTAAAATTTTTGGCGACCTCCATTAAATCAGGCTCTCCGTGCGATCCCCTCCCTATTAACATTCTGTGCCAACTGGATGACGGTGCATTAGGAACTATCGCCGAGACACTTAATGCTTCCATCCGTCTGGCAACAGTTCCGGCATCGTGGAAGCACGCTATGGTCAGCCCTCTGTTGAAGAAGCCATCTGCTGATCCAGAGGTTCTTGCAAACTACCGCCCAATATCTCTGTTGCCTGCTTTTTCAAAGATTTTAGAGAAGCACATCCATGGCCTGCTTTCATCGTACACGGAGAACAACAACTTGCTCCACTATTCCCAGTCGGGCTTCAGGGCAGGTCATTCGACCGAGTCTGCCCTCTTGGGAGTCACGGAGAAGATCAGGGGACTTTTGGACGACGGGCAACCGGTTGCTCTCGTCCTGCTCGATTTGAGCGCGGCCTTCGACACCATCTCGCACAACAGACTGCTTGCCAGGCTGAGTGGGGATGGTGTCGGAGGGACCGCATTGGACTGCATTAGATCTTATCTGAGCAACCGGACGTTTCAGATCTCGTCCTCACATGCCCAGTCGGACATTTTTCCGTCATCCCATGGCGTGCCCCAGGGCTCAATTTTAAGCCCATTATTTTTCAATCTTTATCTCCGCCCCCTCGCTGATTTAGCAGAGCGGGTAGGTCTTGAACTTATGACCTATGCGGATGACTCACAGATTATTTTTTCCCTCACCAACTCAGAGTCTTCATCCCCTTCAGCCCTGAAACTTGGTCTTCAGGAGGTCTTCAGCTGGATGTCAACAAACCAGCTGAAGCTCAACGGGGAGAAGACGGAGATTCTTCTCCTGGGAAAAAATCGTGATCTGTGGCAGGAGAGGCACTGGCCGCCATCTCTGGGTGCTTTCCCCAGTCCAGCTACCCAGGTTAGAAACTTAGGGGTGTGCATCGATGATTCTTTATCGATGAAACAACAGGCTAATAAAGTGGCTGGCATTTGTTTCACGATTATTAAATGGCTGCGGAAGATTATCTGGATGCTGCCTGTGGATACCCAGAAGACCGTAGTCAATGCGCTAATAACATCTAGGCTTGACTACGGTAACATTCTATACCTGGGCTCCAACCTAGCTGTAACCAGGCGGTTACAGCTGGTCCAGAACTCCGCAGCCAGGCTGTTGTGTAAGATTCCTAGGACAGCAAGGATCTCGAGCCACCTTAAAGACCTACACTGGTTGAAAGTTGAGAACCGGGTCCGGTTTAAGGCCTTGACCTACATGTTTAAGATCAGAGTGGGAACCGCACCACGGTATCTGCAGAAACTGGTTAGGCCCCATGTACCTGTACGGAATCTTCGCTCTTTAAATGGAGCAACTTTCACGGTACCCAGATTCAAACTGGCCCGAATGGGAGGTAAATCCTTTTCCCACCTGGGACCAGTTCTTTGGAACTCCCTTCCTTTAGCTCTGCGCAAAGAGGAGAACTTCGCCAGTTTTAAGAAACAAGTTAAAACCTGGCTGTTTAATAAATAACTGTTTAAATAAATAGCGATCATTGTGTTGCCAGCAGTTGCTTTCTGTGTCTTGTTCTCTTAGCCATGGCGCCGGGAAACCCTTTGTGGGTATCTGTGCGCATTACAAATGCAAAAAATAAATAAATATAAAATAAATAAATTAATTGAGCTCTACACTTAGAATGTTTGTGTAACTTTGCCTACTCTGTTGTTATACCGTGAATTGTGCGTGCGAGGGCATTGCAGTTATGGATGGGGAGGGTGTTCCAGGTCTTGGCGGCGAGGTGGAAGAACGATCTGCCCCCGGCGGTTGTCCTTCGGATGCAGGGGATGGCGGCGAGGGCGAGGTTGGCCGAGCGGAGCTGGCGGTTCGGGGTGTAGAAGGTGAGACGTCTGTTGAGGTATACAAATATGTTATTCTATGGACATGTTTCAGGATAGGTGTTAGACCTGGCACTCTTGGCGTGGTTTCCCCGGACTTTTTGCCTCCTGACCTCCTATTTTGCTGACTTTGTTTTTGCTGGTTATAGGATTCTGGGCATTTTACCACTGCTAACCAGTGCTAAAATGCGTATGCTCTGTACACTAAACATGGCAATATTGGCTCATCTACAATTGGAATACCTAATTTACCTGGAAATCCCTAGTAAAGTGCAATAAATGTGCCCAGGGCCTATAAATTAAATGCTACTAGTGCGTCTACAACACTGATTGTGCCAGCCACTTAAACACGGCTCAGGCCTGCCATTGCAGAGCCTGTGTGCAGATTTAAATTGCCATTTCGACCTTGCAAGTTGAACTACTTACCAGACCCAAACCATCCCTTTTACTGCAGATAAGTCACCAGTAAGGTAGGGCATAGGCAGCCCCATGGGCAGGGTGCAGATTATTTAAAAGGTAGGACATGTACTTTTGCGTTGTACATGTCCTGGTAGTCAAAAACTGCTAAATTAGTTTTTCACTACTGCAAGCCCTATCTCTCCCATAGGTTAACATGGGGATTGCCTTTAGCATCTTTTAACTATCATTTCCATTTGGAAGCAGATAGAAAATTGGTGTTTAGTGTCTCTGGACTCACAATTTGGTTTTTAAATTGCAGGTCTGAAAATGCAATTTTAAGAATTTACCATTAGTCTTACTTTAACCTTTCTGTGGATCTGCCTGCCTCTGAATACATGTCTGGTTTAGGGTGGCAGCTGGGCTTTGAGCCTTCCTTCTAGACAGTGACACAAAGGGAGCTGAGGTGTTACATTTGCATCCTGATGGCCCACCACCAGGCTGATGGGCCTTCATGAGGTTGATAGGGAGGGAGGAGATGACACTTGCACCTGCATAGATCTGTGCCAGTCCCCACACAAAGAGCTGCATACCCCCCTGTAGTGTGCCTGGGCCGGAAAGGCAGGGACCTGGTGATCTTTAAAAGGCCTCTTTGATATCTACTCTACTTCAAAGACACAAGTGGGTATGAGCACTGGGCCCCTGACGCCACCAAATCAGAACTCTACTGGAACCAAGGACATTCTGCCTGGAAGAAGAGCTACTGTGCTTTAGGAGGAACTGTCACTTTGCATCTTGCCCTGCAGTATTGGCCTATAGCCTAATACTTCTTGCCTGACAGTGGGCGGGACTGGACATGCTTTCTACGACCTTAAGCCCAACATTTTCCAAGGCCTTTCTGGCTTGCCTCATGTTTTCAAAAGTCTAAGGTCACAAAAGACTCCTTGTAACACTCTTGATGCCGAAGGACTGTGCCATTGTGAATCCTACCCTTGCCTGAAGTGCCCCCTCCAGTCCTGGACCTCAGAAGTTTGTTTTGCAGCTGTTTTAACCTTAAATGTCGATGCAGCAGTGACTTTGTACCGTTTGGTGCAAACTCATCACTCTTCACCGCTAACGCATCAACTGCTCGATGACAGCGTTTCAAGCACCAACGCGGCTCGATGTCGACTGCGATCTGACTGCCGAAGCTGCTTGTCAACAACAGTGCGGCTCGACATAGAAGCAGTGCCTGCATCGGAAAGGGTTCGACATATAGACCTCAATCGAGGACGTAGGTCAGTGCAGACACTCGCCTCCATCGACAGATTGAAGACAATGCGCCACATCCTTGACTCCTCACCTTAAGTCTTCAACATCGACAAAAGCTCCAGCCAATGTACTTTGCTAGCGGGACCTGTCTTGGTCCTGTAGCTGGCCTGCTGTCTATCGCAGTGGGCCTGTACTTCGGATTTGCACTAGTTTCTTGCGACCTCAAGTAACCTTTTAACCACTAATTGCTTCTAACCACTATTTTCACATTTATTCTTTATAAATTCATATCTCGACTACCACTTATTGCATTTTTGTCATTTTGGTCTTGTTTTAATCCGATACAATATTCTCTATTTTCCTAAATAGAGATGGCATATTTTTGTGGCTCTTTCATTGAGTTACTGTAAATAACGTGTATACAAATACTTTACACATTGCCTCTCAAGTTAAGCCTGAATTTTCTGTGCCAAGCTACCAGAGGGTGAGTGCAGGTTAATTTAGGTTGTGTATCTAACTTACCCTAACTAGAGTGGTGGTCCCTACTTGGACAGGGTTCATACCTCTCCAATTTCTAACAATAGATAAAATTGGAGGATTGTCTGCTCTGGCAGTCCAGCTGTCCCTGCTCTTTGCTTGTCTCCGTTACCTGAGGAGGGGCGTTCTGTGTCCACATGGGCAGTCACACATTTAGGTTCTATGAGGAGGGAGAACAGTTGCGATATCAGTGACAAGTGATGGGCATTTACTAAGTATGGTTTGAATATGGTAAAATTATAAATTACTTAGGAAACCCACAATGAATGACACAAGGCAACGGTGTTCATATTGCCATGGTGACCCTTCACATTTACTCACGTTGCATGTGTTGGACACAGCAATACTAAAAGAAGTAAATCTTCTGTGCTTAGTCCCCACCTGCTGAAGTAGATTCTTGTAAGCCAGTCTCTCCTTTGGTTGGCACCAAAAGACAACAGCACCTTTGCTGATTTCATCTACAGGACGGTTGGCGGGACCTGCCTCATTTGTTCTCAAGCACATGGCCAACCTGTTTTTTTTGTTGGCCTCCGGTATGGTCAGCGAGTATTTACCAAATAGATTATGAATTTTAGCAATATACTTGTCCCTAGGAGGTCCAACTCTTGGTTGCTGAATTTCCCCTTCCTTCTTTAGTATTCCGTGGCGTCTGACTTGCAACAGTATTCAGTAAATGTTCTGAACCATGAGAGTTGAAACCGGTGCCTCCATCTTTTTTTCTAGACTGCCCCTACTTCACTTCCTCGTTTTGGGATGTCATCAGCAACTGCTGATGCAACAGTTGCTATTTAAAAATCGTTCCGAATTCCATTTCGCAATTCTCTATTTTTGATTGAAAATCCTACCAAATCACTATTCAGTCCTGCCAAGCGTCACGCAACAGGTGTGACGCTCACGCATTTCAGTGCGGTGATCCGCATCACCGCACTGAAATGCAATGTCACGCATTTTGAACCTGCTCCAGGCGAGCCACCAGCGGCGCCTCTGTCACTATGCTCGTGGCTCTCTCTGCTGCTCCGAGGTGCGCCTACTAAGTTCCGTGTGTCCCCAAATAGTTAATGCGGCAATGGTGCGGCTGTGGCGCCAGCACGGCTCATGAAACAGCGGGGTGCGGACTGACTGCCCTCTCAGTCCGTAATTAGAGAGCCAATCACCGACCGTGATGTCACCAGGGTGCCGGGATTTTAATCCGGATGTGCTGCGGTGAGTGCCGTCACGTCCGGACCAGGAACAGGAAGTTAAAACGGCGGGCGAATCAATCTGCGAGTGCAGGCAGGCTGCCTGCCTGCTGCTCACAGAGCCTCTCTAATGATGGCAGGCCGGCCGCCGTTATGTCGAAGTACGACCAATGGGGCTCTGCGGCGACACAGAGTAAGTCACGCACTGTTATCTTGTGGTCGTGAGGTGTTGGGGCGTCGGAGAGCGAAGATTATAATAAAAGAATCTCACCTTATGTATGCACTATCCAGTGGTTTTTTCTTAGCACTAAACATACACATGGCGCATAGTGCAGCCACCATTGCGCACAGACCAGCAAGTCTGTCCTGCTTAGGGTTGTGTGTGATTCTCGCACGTGGCAACGTGTGCGTCGGGGCTCAGGATAAGGTATAGCGGGGACGCACAGAGCTGTGCAGCAGGTGAACAGAGCTGTGCACTGGTGACCTCTGCGCTCTGTGCCCAGGGGGACCTTTGGCATTGCATTTAAGGGAGCACTTGGCATTGTGCATCAAGGATTACCGGGCGACATGCATAAAAGAAGCGCTGGGTGTTGTGCAAAGAGGGAACCTGTGCTGTGCATCCTTCATAAGGGGGGGGGCGGCGGCCTGTGACTCGCTGAAACACTGGTGTCGAGTAAAGCAACGCGTTGTGACTCAAGGGATCAGGGCTCTGTGCAATGGGCTTTTTTCGGGAGGTGAGGCTAAAATGCACCCCGACCTCCCCTATCTTAGGGCGGGGTGAAAAGGTTCAAGGATATAGGAAAATGATATTGGTCAATGTAGCGCAGGGGCCAAGTACACGGCACAAGGACATCGTGGACTATTTACACGAATACTTTGGCAAACAAGCATTCTCATATTCCAACACGGACGTCATTGAGACCACCAGCATCTCCCTACTCTAATTTACTTTCAGTAATAGTAATTCAGCCTGCGTACAGTTACATAAAGCAGCTCTGCATGTAGTCTGCACAAACAAGTTGAATTCAGCTGAGAAAGTAAAGTCTGTCTTGATTGGAATTTACGGTTTAAAGGTCACATATACATGCCCTCAATGCCTAATTATCGCACACATCAAGCCGAACCTGCCTCTGAGGGAGTGTACCTTAAGGTCATTTTCACAGGTCCGGACCGGCAGGCAGTTTGGTCTTGTGGCAGCAGTGGCACCTTTATTTGTCCGGTTAATGTCCTGATGCGCAGTGTTGTCCAACTGCATGTTGAGCAGTTTCCAAGCGCTAACTCGGCCCGAAGGTATTCGGTCTCCAGCCGTTATCAGGGCCTTGTTTGCGGGGGCAGATTGTGGGCCTTGGAATGCCAATCCGGGACGGCTAGGGTCTCTTTGTTGCCACGTCTTCCCTCCTGGGGCCCAGAGCGGCATCCTCTAATTTATGGATACCCCATCGGCTCACTTTTAAGTCAGGATACTGCTGGATGGGACCCGCCGGCCGGGAGCTTAGATTTCTGCTCCTCGCTACATCAGCTCATGTCCACGCCCCCCTCTCTGTTTGTACATGCCTGACTATAGGTTTGGGTGTATTCATGTGTGCGATAATTTGTGAATATGTGCATACAAGTGTGTATCTATTTATATGTACGTGGTCGGCCCTAAGCAAGGTGTGCACTAAAGCGGAGCCCGATAAGAGAACTCCAGTCATCTAAATCTGATACTCACCAGAAAGGTCAGTGACAAAATCCGTCATGGGGAGCGGGTTAGTGGTGGAAACAGGGAAGGGCAAACGAGGGTGGACACTGCCTCCCCTCTCGGCTGGGAACCAGCGTAGGCATGTTTAAATGAGTATTCAACACTCAATCACTGCCTGTGTACCCTGCACAGGCATGTAAGTGTGTTGATTAACAAAGACAAATGACCTATTGTTACCTTACACCCCCATTTCATGGCCCTCTTCAGATACGGGATTGCAACAACATCACATTGGGATCAGCATCTTATACTATCATGGCACTCGAGAAGGGTGAGGTTGGGACACTGGGTCCAGTATTCACCATTCTGAGTATTCTTCACAAAGGACGTTTGTTTCACTAGGACTTAAGCATTAATGATAAGTGAGGCAAAGGCGTTCATTAACTCTTGCTCAGGCATTGTCCCAGGTGAGGGTTCAGGCCAGCCTGCCAGTAGCTGCCAAGTTTTCAGATTGCTATATGTGACATTTTCATAATTTCATTGTAATTATAAGTCAGCCACTGTAGTCGTTTGCACCAGTTTAAGATCTTCTAACAGTTCCTTGATCTAATTTCTGACATTTTTGTGTTTCCCTCGTCTAAATTGCTTGATTTTATACTCGCACGAAAATGTCACTCATACTCGTTGAAATGTCACTCATAATTACATTGAAATTTTGAAAATGTCACACATAGCAATCTGAAACCTTGGCAGCTATGACTATTTTACATTATCCTCAGCAAAATGTGCAATTCATAAATGTTCGCAAATTCTGACTCCATATTTTCCATCCATACATCAGACAGGGTTGAGACTCAGGCCCTGCAACCCCTGTGTTGCAGAGATGCCCCCAATGCTTTTTGGACCCACAGCCCTTTAGAGGGACCCAATCAACCCAAGACTAATGCATATCTTTATGATGTGGCAGACTCTGGGGCGCCTCATCACATTCTGCAGGGGGTCCCATCATTTTGTGTTATGCCACTGATATCAGTCCCAAGGATAAACATTTTAAATTGAGGATCTTCTGGTTACAGCTCTAAATTTTTCAAGCTAATACATTCCTTTTAGCCTGATACTTTGTAATGAAAAGAAAAACTATAACCTAGTTATAAATGAGTAATTCAATTAAAGAATATCTTCTGTGGCCTTATGTATTCACATGTACATTTAAGTATCATCAATGTACTGGCTTAGATCCTCACCCGTCCGAACCATTTTGAATATGGAAATTCAATAAATGTGGTTAATGCTTGCAAAGAGTCATTTAAATGTAAAATCTTTGGAAAAATTATGCAACAATTTTTTTTAAAGTGTAGCAATATTTGCTTAATAAAATTAAACCAAAAGCTGTTTGATAAACACAAGGGAAATTGCACAAAATATCAAGTCCATCTAACAATACACTGGGTACAGTTTGTTCTCAGATAAGAAGAGCTCTGATAACTTGCCAAGGAAGAGGGAACAGAGGTGACAGATCTTGATGTATCTTCTTGTTCTTCTGATAACATATTCATGTTGTAGAATCTCTGCTTTGCTTTATGTCAAACAGAATGATAAGGAATGATTCCCCTTGAATTCGCACACATTGAACCCAAGCACGCATATATTTGCACCTTTAAGTCGAACGTGCATTTACAAAACACAATATATGAACAAGTCCGTTTTGCACTTGTAAAATAATTTTTCTTAAGTAAATATTCTCCAATGGGTTGTTAGATGGCATTCCATGGTGTACTAACATTTGCAAATACTTGCACACAACAGTGCTAGTGTGTATTCATAAAGGGTCCGATTCACAAAGGGACTTAAGACTCCTTAAGATTCGCCGCACTCAGTCACTCCTCTCTCATTGCAAGTGTAAGGGCTTGTAAGCTTTGGAATCGGAAGCAAATGGAGCAAGTCGTGGCAGAAACGATTTACCACATGGAGAAAAAACTAAATACAATATTGAGGGTTTTTTGCAGCTGCTTGTTGTCCTATGACTTGCTTGCGTTCTAGACTTATTTCTGAAAGTTGTCATCAGTTTAAACTAGACATGATCTGTGGGACTTTCCCTTGCCATACATCAGTAACAGTATAAAACATGCTTAAGCAGTATTATTTACATCTCTGCTGGTGTTCCAGAATACTGTGAAAGATACAAATTTAAAGGAAATACATACTTAATTTCATTGTTTGAAAGTTTATGGTTCTATGGAAAAGGATGAAAGACAAGGCTTTAAAAATATATATTTATGGTGTACTGGAGATGCCACACACCCTGAAATAATTGTGCAGCACCTCACGTAATCTTACCCAAAGGCCGAAAGTGATGTTATTGTTATCCACTCTCTGCCAGGCCCGGACTGGTGAGTCCGGGCACCGGGCAATCCCCCGGTCGGCTGGAGGGTTTTGGGGTCCGGTTTCCGAAAAGGGGGGCCGGTTCTGTGTCCGGGGGCCGATTTTGCCCCAGGCCCCGGCAGCGTGCGTCACTCACTTTTGCACTCGCAGTCACTGTCTCGCACAACTGACTCTCCTGCAGGCCTGCACGAACACCCCCCCCCCCCCCCCGCGCCGCCACAAGCAAGCACTGCAAGCCTAATTGTTGTCAAGTTGCAAGCAAGCAACCACCGGGTCCGAGTCCGACCGTAACCGTTACGTTACAAGTGTAAACACATGACATAATAAACAAATGGATTATGGAGGAGGAGGGGGGAGGTGCCTGTGCGCAGCACCCAGAATTATGCCTGCCCCCTCCTCTGCCGCGTCCCCGCATGCGCATTGGCAATTTACTGCGCGTGACGAGTCACGAGAGGAGAGCAGTCCAGTCGGTGCGCATGGAGTCGGAGTCCCGCCAGGCCCATAAATTAATTTTATTCTAGAGTGGGTGGCTGGCTACTGGCAGTGGACTGGCTACTAGCGCCGGCGCCGCCTAGCCCGACCCCCCTGTGTCTCTAGCCACAGTGCCTGCCTGTGCCACCGTCCGGGACCGTGACCGACACTGACCAACAGCAGTCAGCAGACACTGGACGGCAGCCAGGCCTGAGTGAGGTGAGTGACTGAGTCAGTTTAATTTCTGCCCGGCCCCCGAGAAAGTAAAGAAGCAAGCAGCGCTGGCGCTGCGCTGCTTGCTTCTCCAGCGCAGCAAGTAGCCTGTCTCCACATAACATCGGAATAAAACCATGCTAAAATGCCGGAGTGACTTGAGTAAATCCCTATTACAAAACATTATTACAAGCTAGAAGTGGCCGGGCCGGTGGTGTACGGTATTGTCAATCTGCACCAAGAACGTGGCGGAACACCGGTGCAGAGTTTGGCTTGACAGCACTGCAGACTTTGGTTTTTCAAGTGTGTAAGGACGAGTAGCATCGCTCATTCACCCCCAGGAAGCCAGCCCCTTAATCTTAGATTTATGTCATCGTTTAGTGGGCCAGTGGATGTGGGACTGCAGTGCTGTGCCTTTGCCATACCCGCCACATCCGACCTGCCACATCTAGTATGCTGCCAGGCTGGCTGTGTTTTTGTCCAAAGCAGTTCCTCTTACCTTCGTGACTGGGAAATTGTGTGGAAAAAAAATTACGTTGCATTTTGCACACACTCTTTGGCTCATTTTGCCCAGCATGTTAGGGTACTTTGTAGACTTTTGTTGTCCACTGCTACAGTGCTTTACATGCTAGTCGCAGATGGGGATTTGGTGTCTGAGGGGCCCCTGGATGGATCCTGCAGGGACTTTCTACCCAGCAGCTTGCTAAGCAACACTTTCCACCAGCAGAGCTGACCGTGGCTCCTTGTCAGGAAACCACTTCCCCTGACCTCTAATTCAGCGAGTTGCTGACGAGAGGTGGTTGGACATCCACCAATTTTCGGCATTAATTTTTTACAGCCTGAGTAAAATGATGCCCTTCATCCACAAGAGAGAATAGGTGGGGAGCCGTGTCCGAAGGAAAGAGCCATGAAATCTGAATGCTCAAGTGTCACAAGTCAGGTGATAAACTACAGGTTTTATGGCAGTTTTAACTCCTACCGACCGATTCATCTGGATAGTCCTGCAGCATTTTTTCTAAGGCCGAAGGTCAACCTACAGGTTATAGTGACTCTCCTCGAGAAAAGAGGCTGCAGCTGAGCTGGTTAGAACATAAATAAATAATTAGAAAACAGTGATTTTTTTTTGGTTTGTTGCAGTTTTATAAATTGGGAAGTCAAGCCGAAGGTATCGGAGCGCCTAACATAGGCACCTTTCACATTACAAAAAGGCTCTTTCATCTTTGTTTTTAGGCACGGGGAGATAAAGTGATTTGCCCAGAATCGCTGGATGTTAAGCGGACGCTGAGACTTGAACCTGCTTCCACAGTCTACAGCTCTGGCCCTTACACCGCACCCCCTTTCATAGATAATAGATACATCAGCTTTCCACTTCAGTCTGCACCCAGCAGTCGATTGAGCTAACAGTATGTAAGAAACACACGTGTTTTTTAAATGTTCCAATGCAGTTGTGTTTTAAGAGGTGAACTGAGACAGCGCAGAGCACTCACAGAAAGAAATCCACAGCTGAGCCTGGCACAGGAAGAGATCTCTTGATGAGCTGAGCGAGGCGATCTGAAAGGCCCTAAGGAAGCATACACTGTTACCATGATCCTTTCAGAAACCTCAACCACTAGCCCTTACAGGTACTAGTACGTGTAGCTTTCTTTCATCCAGGTAAATGGGGCTGGACGTGCAAACATGGCTCCAGGAACAGGCCAACATGGGGAAAAGTAGGACGTGAGAAGGCTGGCTGCAGCAAGGAGGCGGACAAGTGAGGGCTAAGTTAGTCAAAGAATAACCAGCATGTTGCGTTGTAGGGTTGAGGCACGTGCTGCAGATTTCTCTGTGTGTACAGCATGGCTTTAGGTAGAGTACTTTAAGATAACTAAGGAGGCAATTGCACGGTTTTACTACCTCTTTCAAGGGCTTTAGAGCTCTTTAAACAAGCATTGGCATAGCCAATAGGTCTCGCTTTTGGGACCTTCCAAGTATTTAGTTATGCAGCACAATATCATTGGTGCAACAACATCAACTGTTGCATGGCTAAACACTTAAAAGGTCCCAAAGGCGATACCTATTGGCTATGCCAATGCTTGTTTTAAGTGACAGAGACCGAGTCAGTGAAGTGTAATCACTTCTTGTGAAGGCCCCTTTGTAACACTTCGGTCTTGTGTGTGTAAAGGACCAGTACTGTAGGACTGGGACAGAGACAGCTGTTCTGCCTGGCATGTAGATTCTCTGCACACAACACCCATATCTGGCCATAGAAAACAAGCTAAAACAGCTTGTCTGGAGTCACAGTGCACATAATAATTCTTACAAATGGGTGCCAACATTTGAATATGAAAAATAGGATTAGACTAAGCCACTGTACTTTGTTACTATGATAACAAACATGCTTCCTTGCCTGCTGAGGAGTCACCAGTTTGCATTTCTGCCATTTTTTCATTGCCAGGGCACATTATATGTTCATTTGCTCTCCATATGGCCACCTTAAGTATGACGTTTATTTCTCAAAACTACATGGGAGAATTTTAACAGGTTTCCAACAGTTCTGGCTATGTTGTATGGGAGATTATTACGCTGGCCTCAGCCTGTGAGGATAATGGAAAAAGGTACTCAGCCTGTCCGCGCGTGAGTCAGCTCACTGACTCTGTGACAGGCAGCTGAGATACCTGGATCCCTGTGTAACTTGTCTTGTTCATATTGGAGCCTCACACATCCTTCCTGTTGGGCTGGGGGTCCCACGTCACGTGGACATAGAGAGTCCCTGTAGTCCTGATGTTCACTTGATTGATTGCTGGCAGGTAGGGGGCCATAGGCTGCCAATGATTTCTGGTGCTTTGCTGCAGTTTTCAGATTTTCTTGGAGTTTCTTGTTGCTCAAATGGGTGTAATTTCAGATATTTATATGTTTCCCCCGTCTTCATTGCTTCATTTTGCTCGCGAGAAAGTGTCACTCATAGTCATTGAAATGTCACTCATAATTCCACAGAAATTATGAAAATGTCACACATAGCAATCCGAAACCTTGGCATCTATGTCTTACTCACTAGTGAGCTTTACTGCTGCATCTGCTCCTTCTCACTGTCTCCTCGCTCCGTGGGGAAAAAAAATCTCAGTGCTGGATAAATAATGCAGCAGCAGTTTCAGGGCCATTTTAGGAGGTGGTGACTGCTGAGACAAGGTTAGATAAGTCCCTGTTGGCCTCAGATTCCTCCAAATTAAAATCCAGTTTCATCTGCTTTATTACATCAAAAAAGCCATTTTTGTTGGCTCTTAGGGCTTAGTGCACTTTACCACCACTAACCAGTGCTAAAGTGCTTGCGCTCCTTCCTTTCAAACATGGTAAAATTGGCTTACACCGAATTGGCAATTTTAATTTACTTGTAAGTCCCTAGAAATGTGGTTCTACATGTACCCATGGACTGTACATTAAATGCTGCTAGTTGACCTGCAATACTTATTGTGCCACCCACTTAAGTAGGATATTTAAAGATGTGTCATGTCAAGGCCAGGGCCTGTGTGTTATTTGTTCATGCTTTCTGGCCAGGGTGCCATTTGAGACATTTCCATTCCTTCTGTCCGCCTAGGTGCTTATATGTGACGTTTCCATGCTTTCTGGCCTGGGTGCTTAATTATGTGTGCTATTTCCATAGTTTTTGGCCTCAGTGACCTGGAGCTGGGGGGGTCATGTGTGACATTTCCATGCTTGCTGCCCTGGGTGCTTATGTGTGACGTTTGCATGCTTACTAGCCTGGTGGTGGGACCAGGCCTGGGTCAGTGCCTAGGTGCTTATGTGTGACATTTCCACAGTATTCTGGCCTCAGTCAGTGGCCTGTGTGTTCATGTGTGACATCACATGTCAGTGCTTAATGTGTGATAACATGAGTGACAATTTACTATGCTTTAAAAGTTAATACAATCTAATATGTAATGAAAAATGTGTTGACAAATGTTTTGTTTTGGCCTTTCTGTCTCTCAAATTTTCTTGGGGAGGATAAGTTCAACCCCCAAAACTCCCCCTAGTCGTGGTTGCTCACTGCGCTTGCTCACTACACACCATGTGGGGGGCTGGTCTCACTTTTACTTTGTTCTCTCTGAGTCACTGAGTCTATTTTTTGTGCTCTCTGAAAGAATGTCTATGGATACATATGACTGGGTGGGTAACCTGGTGCTCTTTCAGGTCATCATCTACTATTTACTGTGCTTTAAAAGTTGATACAATTGAATATGTAATGAAAAATGTGCTGTAAAATTCACCATTTTGGTCTGTCGTTTGCCAAAATTTTCTTAGGGGGAGAACCCCCCAAACCCCCAAGTTGCGGTCGGCCTCGCTCGCTCGCTGCGCGAGCTCGCTACGCGTTGGACGGGGGCTGGTTTGCAGAAATTTGCCAGGGCTGCTTTCAGTTCCCAGTCCGGCCCTGCTCTCTGCCTCCACCTTGCCCAATGTTGTGGGTAACTGGCTGCACTTTTTTTCCTGTTTATGATAGTGAAGGAGGAACTTAACAGGTAAAAGCAGTTCTGGGGCCGTATTATACATATGGCACACTTTCCCTATTTGTACCACGGTGCACCTTTCAAATGGTGAGCCGGGTGCATACAGGAACAGTGCGCTGTATTAAAAAGAATGCGCTGCCACCACAGCAGCTGAAAACTTGCGCTGCCCTACGGGCATTGCTACCAGGTGAAATACAGCAAACCGCCTGCACTTTCAAAAGGGGAGAGAGATACCCTCTCAGACAGGAGCAGTGAGTGACTGCGCCCACCTGTAAGGGGACGTCTAGGGGGTCCATTGGACTCCATTTTTCCCTTCTAGAGGCTGTCTTTAGGAGGTAAACTAAAAGAGTGCCACCTTTTTATTGCGTACTTTGTGTATGCCTCCTATAAACATGTATGCCTTTGCACCTGTTAGGATTGTAACTCCCCTTCCCATTGTGCACTTACACATGCTATGTTAGGTTAGCATTATGTGGCTAAATAAACGCTATTTGTATTCGTAATATGCAACCCACTGAGTTATCCTCACAGCATGTAAGCTTAGTTAGCTTGTGTGACTCCATTTTGTATTTCGCAATCACTAGAAGACTGCTTGGACCATGCTCATAGTTGGCTTTATTTCTCCGTTTGCTTGCCTTAGCAAAATACTGTACTTGTTATTATTTTCTCTCCTGTTCAAGGTTGTAACCCGACTTGCTAATGGACTGGCATTCTTTCGCTGCATTCCAATCTCGATTTGTAGCTCTGCTCCCACATTAGGAGACGTTGAGACTTGGCACAGTGGCCTTGGAGTACTGATAGTGCACCCATCTGGCAGGTGTTAGCTCATCTCTCTGTAATTCCTTTGTTCATGCCAAGCTCAAGCCAGTAACTTTTCGTTAGAGGTGAGGCCGAAGTCTCCAGAAGGGTTTATTATGTATTAGCGTACCCTGGGGAGTCAGTCCCCCTCAGCAGACATCTTTTTTCCTGCCGCATTTAATGCCTTAAGTGCCCTATTGAGCCTTCTGCTGCAATTTTCTTCAGTCGGTGCCTCAGTATTTGACTTCTGTCTACTGGGAACTATACCTGCACACCAATACAGCTGATATTATGGCATTTTTCACCCGTTTTTCCTTTTCTTTCATGCCTAATGTGTATTTCATGTGAGCTATCTTCCTCACTCATGAGATAATGTGTGCTTCAGGTCATTATTCACGCTGGATATGCCTTTTTTTAAGAGCTGTTCCTTGATTTTTTCTTCATAAAATTACTTCCTCACCAGCTTTTCTATTTCTCATCTATATCAAGTTCTGCTGCAGGTTGCTACATATTACCTCACAGCCTCTATACCAGCATATGCAAAGTGGGTCCTGCCGCTTTCTCTCATTTACCTCATAAGTTCTCTTGCTTATCTCAAGTGTTCATTATGGCCAATGACTTTCATTCTGCGAGATCCTCCTCCACTGGAACAAATCTGAAACGGCATAAGAATGATCCACCCTCTCCTATCCTCTCCTAACAGAATCCTGTTTTAGACTCTATTTTGGATGAGGTACGTGGTCTGCAACCTTTTAAGACCGCTACTAATGAAAGCTAAGACAAATTGAGGAAAGATGAATTGTAATGGAGGGTAAAGTACTGGAATTGGAGCAAAGGGTTAGCGATATCCAAGCTGTTTCTGTGAAAACTCCACTACTTGAACTAGAAATTCATGAATTAAAAATTCACACTGAGGATCTTGAAAATCGTAATAGTAGAAATAACCTGCGCCTTTATGGTCTTCCGGAAAATCTTGAAAGGACTGACTTGGTTGCATTTCTACAGAAGTTTCTTTCAGAATTGTTGGATCTTCAAGCTGCGCCATCTCCTCTCAACATTCAGAGAGCAGATCGCCTGGGTCGTCTGCATCCCATGTCAAACAAGCCACGTGGAATTATAATGCTTTTCTTGGAATTTACTGAACTTATGCATGTCTTGAGGGCAGTGAGGTTTAAACGACGTCTAACTTGGTATGGCCATAACATCTTTATTTCCCAAGACAACTCTAATGCTACGAATGCCCGTCGCAAAGAGTTCCTTGCTTTACAACCGTAAATGAGGCAACTCAACATCAAGTATGGAATTCTCCATCCCTGCCTTTGAAAAATCACACATGATGGTCGGTCACGTTCCTTTGATGATCCTGCAAAACGTAAGCTCTTTCTCGATACCATTTCATCGCACGGCATGGAGACTATTGACTAACGTTCCTCTTATTACAGGATTGTTTCGTTGTTCACAAACTATCTAATTTCTTTTTCCTTTCCAGGATATTAAGCTATTTTCAAATATTTGGCTTGCATAATATTTTTCTTGTTGCTTGTTATCTTTGAGGTTCTTCTTTCTGATATTATTCCCCTACGGGTGTCCGTGTTCTTCAGTGTCACCACGCTTCTCTCAACTCGCGTTTCTCTTTTTCTACATGTCTGGATTTTCCACCTTTATCTGTCTACTTCCTTCCTTCCTGTATCTTCCTGTCCTTCTCCTTCTTTCTTTTCTTCCTTTTTTAATATTCTTCTCTTCCACTGCTCATTAAATGTCTTGTCTTTTGCAATGTTCCCTTTTATTGGTCCCACAGTTTCTTTTTGTTGAATATGCAGATTTTTGTGTTCCTGTTTCCTTCCATATTCCCTAATCCAAATCCATGGTTAATGTCGTCTCATGGAATGTACGTGGTCTAGGTCATCCTGTCAAACGTCAAAAGGTATTGTCTCACTTTGGAGGAAACCCACTGTAATGATGTTGAATCTTTGTTTTTTCACCTACTATTGATCGTCATGGTGGTGTTGCTATTTTACTTCTCAAATCCATTCAAGCTCAAATTGTATCATCTGATTGTGATTCTCATGGTTGATGGGTGATAGTTGACGCTACCATCAACAAAAAACGAATTACTTTTTTCAATATTTATGGTCCCGTGAAACCAGACTCTGAATTTTGGCATACTGTAAAAATGAAATTGATGTCTATTTCTAACCCTAATGTGGTGATTGGTGGCGATTTTAATAATTGGTTAGATACTTTCTCTGACACAGTATCAAATTATACATTTAAACCTGACAAGACCCACAAATCATTCTAATTAGCCATCTCCTCTCGTTACTTGTTTGACTCTTGGAAAACATGTAATCCTGATGCATCTGAATTTACCTTTTTCTCTCCTGTCCATCACACAAGATCTCGTATTGATTATATTTTAATTTCCAAGTCATTGTTGCCTTGTCTCCAATCATCTGAAATTGGTTCTACTTTTATTTCCGACCATGCTCCCGTTTCCACCTGTATTGGTACATACCTATCTCCACTCAAACAAGGTAGCTGGCGTTTTAATAATGACCTTTTATCTGACCGCACTTTTATCTCAGAAGCGACCTCTTTTATTAAGGAATTTTTTCGAACTCGACGACTATTTAGAAACCTCACCACACAACAACTGGAATGCTTTTAAAGCATCATTCAGAGCCTTTACTATTGTTTACTCAGCTAAGAAGAAAAAATTGTTGAGTAAAGAATATAAAGACACACTTAGTTTAATTAAAACTTTGGAACATAGTTACTTCTCCTCTATATCTCCCTCTTCATTACAAGAATTAATCAAAGCTAAATCCACACTAAACAAAATTGCCACAGTAGATGCTTGTAACGTCCTCCTTAAAATCAAATCCAAATATCATGGGGGCCAAATAAAGCTGGGAAAATGTTGGCAAACTATTTAAAAATCAAATCTGAACGCAAAAATATTGGCCCTATCCATTCAGAAATAAACAATCAACTCCTATCTTCTGATTCCAACATTATTAGCACTTTTGAATCATATTATAATAACTTATACACAGAAACTACTAACCCAACTGAGGGAGATTTCACATCTTTTTTCCAAAATATTCCCAGAACTGCTACCCCTCCTGATATCTTTACCTTTCTTGAGGAAGATATCTCTCTCCAGGAAATCAATGCTGCTCTTAAGTCCCTGAAAAAGTCCAAAGCCCCTGGTCCCAATAGTTTTTCAGTAGAATTATTTCCCACCTTTTCTTCCTTTCTTGCTCCTAAATCACTGGAACTTTTTAATTCATTTCTATCCAATTGTAGGGCTTCTGGTTCTTTTTTAGAAGCCCTTATTATTGGTATTCCCAAACCAAATAAAGATCCTTCCATCCGTAAGAATTTTCGCCCTATTTCTTTAATCAATTATGATTGTAACATTTTTGCAAAGATTTTAGCCACCAGACTGGAGAATGTTATCCCTACTCTTATTAATCCAGATCAATCTGGTTTTGTCAAAGGTCGTTTAGCCTCGGATAATGCCAGAATGTTTTCTAATATTCTCACTCTAAGCAATAAATACCCTTCCCACTTAGCAACTCTATCATTAGATGCTGAAAAAGCTTTTGACCGGATTAATTGGGATTTTATGATACATACTTTGCAATGGTTTGGTTTTGGTCCTAAGTTTATTTCATATGTTAAATTGCTATATACAGATCAGAAAGCATGTGTATTTGTTAATGGTCTCTTCTCCCCTTATGTTTGCTTACAGAGAGGTACACGCCAGGGTTGCCCCATTTCCCCTTTACTCTCGTTGTTATGTCTAGAACCTTTTCTTCAACGAATCAGGAATAACTCTCAGAAATCCCATCACATTAAATTATCTGCTTATGCAGATGATATTCTTATTTACATGTCTGACCCTGTATCTTCTTTACCACATTTTCTACAAGAAATATTATCATTTTCTCAAGTTTCCGGATACAAATGAAATTTCTCCAAAACTGAGATTTTACCATTAAATGATTCATGCTATCAACATATGTTTGATTCTACTAACTTTACATGGTGTCCCCCAAAAATTAAATACTTAGGGATTTGGTTTTCTTCTAATATTCATAATACTATATCCTATAACTTTACTGCCCTGAAACTCAAAGTTACCAATTTGATATCCTCTTGGTCTCCCTTATTTTTATCTTCGTGGGGTAGACTTGATACAATTAAAATGATGATTGTCCCTCAGGTATTAATTATTTTGTCAATGTTAGATTTTAAAATTCCTAATTATTATTTTTCACAGATCAATTCTATTTGTACTTAGTTCCTTTGGAACAATAAACGTGCTCGTGTTGCACTACTCAAATTGTCCCATCCCAAATCTGAAGGGGGTGTCCGATTTCCTGATTTTAGATTGTATCATAATGCTTTTTTAATTCGCTAATTTTATGCTTTGTCTAAAGATTATCAGGATGTACCTAAACCTTCATGGGTTTTTGTTGAAAGTTCACTGCTAAATTACTTTCCCTTTAAGAATGTGATATTTATGACCAATTGTACGTTTACTTCTCAATATCCAATTTTGAAATATGCTCATCACCTATTACACACACTTTTCTTTAAACCTTTTGATGAATATCTATCTTTCCTAGCTTCCTCCTTATGGTTTAATAGACACATTAAATTTCGCCACAAATCATTTTACTACAAACATTGGAAAAAAAGGGTATTTTTTATGTTTATCAACTGTTTGCCAATGATTTGATTTTGCCTTTCCATAAATTGCAAGGGAATTTTAATCTACCTGATTCATGTATTCAATATAATGTTCTTGTTACAAATCTTCAAAATTCTCTACAGAAGTTCAACTCTCAACCCTTCCCACTCTCATTTTCACCTGACACTCCTCTATATGATGTTTCTTCTAACATTATACCCAGTGCCTCATTCACATATAAAACCTTATCTAATGTATCATGTCCTCACACTAAGTCTAGAGTTGAACTTGAATGGGAACATGATTTATCCCACGCGTTGTCTATTCCTCAATGGGACAAATTATGGCCAACATTATTTAAAACCTCCAAGGCTGCACACATAACACAATCTCTATATTTCATCTATAATAGAGTTGTTACTACTCCTTCTCTTCTTCATAAATTTAATCACTCAGTTTCATCCTCTTGTTGTGTGGAAATAAAATTGACAATTGTGCCCCATCATTTCCCTGTTTCTGCCTGACAGCCATTTTTTTTCATTCAGACAAGCACCCATTTTGTGTGTGACATCCATTTTGTCTTCAGACCCACAAGCAAGACACCCTGCCTCTGGCACCCCCGTTCATTGACCACACATTTCCGTGGTTCTGCCAATTCTGGGAACCAGCAGCAGATAGTTCCTGTTTTAAGAAGTAGTTCCTGTTCTTAACTGTAAGACACCCTGCACCCGGGCATCTTAGTTCATTGACCACCCCTTCCTGTGCTTCAGCCAATTCCCAGAACCAGCAGATAGTTCCTGTTTTAAGACATAGTTCCTGTTCTTGACTGCAAGCCAGAGAGCAGATGGTCTCTGTTTTACACAAGATAGTTCCTCTTTTTGACTCTTGTGGTTCAGCCAATTCCCAGAACCAGCAAGATAGTTCCTCTTTTTGACTCTTGTGGTTCAGCCAATTCCCAGAACCAGCAAGATAGTTCCTGTTTTACACAAGATGGTTCCTGTTCTTGACTCTAAGACAGAGATAAACCCTCGAATGAGGAAGGGCCTTCAACTGAAAGAGAACACATTTCCACACATTGCATGCCCTCTCATGAGACACAAGACACGCCCCTACCTTGACACATCTGTTGGAAATTACTGCTTGTCACTTCCCTTTTTCTTGTCACTTCTCTTTTCTTCTTTTTCCTATTGACTGAAATTTGTATAAATATTCTGATGTGTGAATAAAGCTGCGGACCACTCCTGTACCCGCTTGGTGCTGGAGCTCTCCCCTTAACTCGAGTTACTGGACCCTTTTTTTGTACTCGAGCACCACGGACTCCTCTCTTTGCTTTGACTGAAATTATGATTATTAAGTATAGAAATTCTGAGATGAGGTAATATTGAATTAATTTACCACAGTTGGTCATGCCTTACAGCTGAGGTTCATTAATACATTTACTTTACCACTGTCCTAAGGTGAATTCTTTTTGGAAAAATATTTGGTCAAAATGTTTATTGATTTTTTCATATAATGTCCCTTTCAATATTCATAATGTATTTTAGGCACTATGGGGGTCATTAGGATGTCTGGCGGATTGCCTCCGCCAGGCTGGCGGTGGCCACCGCCAGCCTGGCGGAGGCAATCCGCCAGACATCCTTCCCTGAATTCCCCCCCGCCATATTACAATGGCGGGGGGGACCGCAGCGTGAGAAAACACCGCCAGGGCGACCAGGGAGGAAAATTATTAATATGGTGGCGGTGTCTATTAGACACCGCCAGCCATATTAACATGGGCTGTGTGTTATGCTTTTCCACGGCGGCAATGCCGCCACGGAAAGGCAGGCGGTGTTCACTATGGGGGCACGCTGCGGGCCCCCATAGTGAAGCAGAGTGGGGACATGCACACGGGGCGTACTTGTGGTACCCCCCCACATTTACATAAACAAAGCGGCAGGCACTGCGCGGTGCCTGCCGCTTTGTTTAAGAAAATGCTGCAAAGCATTTTCAGTATTGTGGCGGGCGGTGCAGAGAGCACCGCCCGCCACAATACTAACAATACAGGATGTGCCCGCCACTGTGGCGGGCACGTCCTAATACCCCCCACGGGACCTCCGACCTTATGGCGTGCGGTCCCATTTACCACGAGGATGGCGGGCAGGCAAAGTCCGCCGCCATCCTAATGAGGCCCTATGTCTCCAGATTTTGATCTGGTTCTCTCCAAATCTATTTTTACTGACTTGTTTATTGCTGTCGCTTTTAAGGTTATATTATCTTGTTGGAAAGACAATTCTAAATTATTCCTCTTGCATTGGATGGAATCTCATTTGTGATGAACACAGAATTGATTAGTTTCTTATGTCTCAACACCATTACAGATCAAATCTGATTTGTTATGGTTACCGTTTGCTACTTATTTATCTTAGAACTTGCCGCTTCCATAATCTCCTCTTTCCTATTCATTTTTCTTTCTTCTCCTCCTTTTCTTATTGTTTTCTATCTCTTCTCCTACTTTTCTTACTCTTCCCCATCTTTCTCCTTCCCCTCTCCCTTTTTTATAATAAAAATCCTTTAATATAGTTTTCTTTTCCTCCAGTTTTTTTCACAGATATGTTCTATTTACTCTTCTTACTGTTCAATTTTCCTTAGCATTAGCTGTTTTATTATGACTATTTTGCACAAGTTCATGTAATCTTCTGTTATATTATTCTTATTTCCACTGTTTTTCATATGTATTCTTTGTAAGTTATTTATCCACTTTACTGCTTGAACATACTAGTTGTTTGTATTTTCTGTGGTTACTTTCTTAATAAAAATAATTTAACAAAAAAATAGAGGCGCATTAATATATTCGGCTACTCCAAGTCCTTAAAGTTCGAGATCATTAAGTCTTCATTAAGGTCAAAGTCTATAGATACTATAGGATATGGTGTGAAACCAAACAAGATTCGCCAGAATAAATAATTAAGATTTAGTTGCAGTTGTCAGTAGGAGAATAAAACCTTTGGCAATGATGACCGTCATGACTGCTCAAAGTTCTAATGTTCTGTCTTGTATATGGGAAATGCTTTTTATATCACAATTTCGAATCATCATTTTTAAACCAAAAGGTGGTGCCAGCAAAACAGAAGACAAGCTCTGTGTTATTTTTCGAAACTCATTTACTGTGTGGGCCTTGCACAGCCTTGCAAAACAAAAATATGGTTGGGAAACAACTGAGAAGCCACTGAAGAGTGTGAGTCCCACAGTAAGCAAATAAGGCCCCGTTTTACTCAGAAATGTATAACATCACACCAGCAGGTAGACTGCCTTCCATATTTGTAAAATTATGCATTTTAGATCGCTAGAAGACTTATACAATCACTGTGAATTTGCCTCTCGACTATGCAAAGTCCTTTGTATAATGCAATATTGTGCATGAAAAATGGCATCTCATTTGTGGAATGGCACATTTTTTTTCTCTGTGTGAAAAACTTTCCCACATGGAGAAATGCACTTCCAAAGACTCTGGCCGATTCTGAGAGGTTCCGAGCACATTCCTACCCTATAAATATATTTACTCCTCCCGTTAAAAGCGTACATCTTCAATCATCCCTAGGGATCGATTGTCATACAGAAATTTGTACATGTCACAAATAGGTTTATGAGAGTACACAGACATTCATGGCACTTATGGATAGGAACGCTGACAGCACCTCAGAGAAGAAGTAAAAATAAAAATCGTTGTATAAATAAATTATTTTACAAGCTGTAAATAGAATGTGTAATGCGCATTCACATGAACAGATAGCTTCGTGAATCAGGCCAGCAACGCTTATATTAAATTCTACTGTTTAGTAATACAAACAAATGAGTGGGTTTTTAGATCCCTCCTGTGTCAGCACATGTGCTGCATATGCTCTTGATTGCAAGAGATATTGTAAACAAAAAGAGATTACTTCCCACTCTTTGCTTACCATTTGTTGGTTTCATTGTCACTATTATTTGCTGCCTTCCTACTGGCCAACTTGCCTCGGCTTCATTCCTCTTCTTTCGGCTGGAGCATGGACAATCACTGATTGCTTCAGATTGATTGCTGTCCTGACCATGCTGCGATTGAGAAACCATTTTTATTCTTTCTTCCTCCCATGTCCGTATTGTTCCTTCCCTGATGTAGGGTCCTAGCATGAACACGGTCTAGTGTTCAAGAGTGTTTGTATTACACTTCACACCCACCCACCACAGACGTCATGGTGTCACATGACGCTGGCAATAAAAGGGGCCGAGCGCACGTGCTCGTGGCCATTCCCACTACCCCTAACTAGTGTCCGTGTCCACATCATTGCTGCTATCTACCATGCGGGCCTAGGGCCCTCCCCAACTCTACACCTCCCACCCCGTGTCTGCATTACTTCCTTCCCCTCCTCCACTGGCGACGAGGCCGGTAGTGCAGCCCATGCGTGCCACTACCCTCGGCTGAACAAACAGCAAAAAGGGGAAGAGAGCTGCCCGCCTAGAGGGCATCCCCTGCAGCAGGGCGCAGCGCGCCGAGAAGCCGGTGAGCACGTCGGAGCCCCGCAGTGACCGGGGACCCCACAGCAAGCCGACCGGAGCCCACCCGCGTCGACCGCCACCACCGAGTGCCACCAAGCAAGAGCGGACCGCCCAGTGCCCACCTGCGACGGCCGCGAGGCTGCAACCCCCACTGGAGAGGTGCACGGGCCGGGCGGAGCCCACCCGCCACGACCGCGACAAAGCATCTGGCCCGCCGGCCGAAGGTGAACCCCAGGGGCGAAGCGCCCGCCATTGACTGTGCCAATGCATAAGCAGGACCAGCGGAGCCTACCCGCGGCCTGCCCGAGTCGTCCCCTGCCCCCGCCGCGCGTGTGCTTAGAAGCGGTGGGGCACAGAGACTGAAGACGGCGTGAACAAAAGTGCGGCCGGACCCGCAATCACCGAAAACCACGAGGGGGAGGGAGCGGAGTAGCTAACCGCCTCCCGACCCCCCTCGCAACG
This sequence comes from Lissotriton helveticus, assembly GCF_964261635.1. Classification (NCBI taxonomy): domain Eukaryota; kingdom Metazoa; phylum Chordata; class Amphibia; order Caudata; family Salamandridae; genus Lissotriton; species Lissotriton helveticus. The sequence continues at coordinate 1,066,330,741 of NC_136071.1, read as the reverse complement.
TGATCCGGGCCAGCGGAGCCCACCCGCGGCCCGCCGGTAGCCCCCCCCAAAGGAAAACTCTGCAGCGCCAGCGGAGCCCACCCGCGGCCTGCCGACGGCACCCCCGAGAGGAAAGAAACTGCAGAGCCAACGGAGCCTACCCGCGGCCTGCGACATACATGGCAGGTCTCCGCCGCGCAGCGTGTGCAAGTTGAAGCTGCTGCGGCGGGAGACCGGGGAAAGTGAAGCCTGCCGCACCGGACAATCACCAGCGTCTACATAGGCAGAGCCGGCGGAGCCTACCCGCGGCCTGCCTCAAGCACCCCGTCCCGAGGTGAGTGAACAGAGGGCAACGCGGAGCTCACCCGCATGGGGAAGCATCAGCATTCCCTTCCCCCCCCCCGCGCACCGACTGCGAGACGCCGCCGTGGGCGGGGAGGACCCAGGAAAAGTGACTGGCGTTTTTCTGTGCCCTGAAACGGGCACCACGCACCCGCCAAGGAACTGCTTGAAGCGGAGCCTACCCGCTCAGCACACCACACATCGCCGGCAACTCCCCAGCAGTGCCTCACTCACACGCACAGACACTCCTATGTGCCCCATCTCTAAATGGAAAGTGCCGGTGCACCCGGCAAGCTTCAGAACATTTTGCATTTCTGCCCCCATAAGTGAAAAGGAAGAGACTCACCGGGAGGACAGTTTGAAGGACAGTTTGAAGCAGGTTCCCAGCAGCAGCTCCAGCCCCCTGTGCACTGAGACAGTAGAGTGCACATCAGGGGAAGACAAGACAGGCTGCTAACAAATCCAGCAACACTGCCACCCAGTGGCCAAAAGCAAAAGTACACCTACATCAACAAGAACTAAAACAAGCATTGCACAACGCAAGAGAAATCAGCAGCAGCAAGAAAGCATCCAAACTCCCGCAGCAAGAAAGCATCTAAAACTCCCGCAGCAAGAAAGTGCGCAACAGCGCAGAAGACACCCACACACACCAGCAAGGAGTCGGCAGCTGCCACTTCCAACGCGACGTGGGAAGAGGCGCGAACGTCTCACTTAACATCCAAGCACTGACGTCTGGAGGAAAAGACTGCCAAGCACTGGAAGAACGTCCATGGAAAAGACTGCCGCGATCAAAGGACGGAGAGAGCAGCGACGCCTTGTGGCCACAGGCGCTCACCGCAGCATCAACTACTCCCGCCAACGGTCCAAAGCATCAAGTACCTGACGACAGCCAAAGCAGCAAGTACCCAACGTCACGCAACAGGCGTCCCAGAACCCTGAACAGTAAGTGCGCAATCAACGCGCCACGTGGCAACGCACAGCCGCCGCAAGCAGAAAGAAGGATGCATGCAGCGCCATCGCGCAGAACAATCTTCGCGGACGACCCCACGACATGGCGCCTCCAAGGAGCCGATCCGCAGAACGATCGCCCATCAAGTGTCGAACGGCGACAGATCCATGGCGCCTCCCAGGAGCCGATCCGCAGAATGATCGCCCATCAAGTGCTGACCCACAACGGGTCCCCTAGGAACTGTTGTAGCGCAAAGTCCGACAGGACGACCGAAAGCAACCTGCCAGGCATCGGCAGAAGTGGACCACCAAGCAGGACGTTCAACCATGAAAAGGACGTGGACCCCCGAACGTCACCAACAAGCATCAAGAAAAGAAAACATCAAGAAAAGAAGGTTCGCGACACCAACTCTGGCTGCTGAGGAAGAAGGAGAAAGTGTCCCCGACGGGGACAAGACCAGGGGTACACATGCAGAGTGCGCGCACTGCATGGAGGACCCAGGTCAGGAGAGAAGACACAAGATCGGACCAAGTGATGTCGCGATGCAGGAGGAAGAAAAGGAGAGACCTGAGTGGCACCTCTGCCACCGCGAAAAGGAAGGAAGAAAAGAAGATATCCGTGTGGCACATCTGCCACCGCGAAAAGGAAGGAAGAAAAGAAGAGATCTGAGTGACACGTCTGCCACTGCGAAAAGGAAGAAAGAAAAGAAGAGATCTGAGTGGCACGTCTGCCACTGCGAAAAGGAAGAAAGAAAAGAAGAGATCTGAGTGGCACGTCTGCCACTGTGAGAAGGAAGGAAGAAAAGGAGAGATCTGAGTGGCACGTCTGCCACCGTGAAAAGGAAGGAAGTATATCCATGTGGCCTGTTGCCACAGTTAAGAGTAGAAGGAGAAGTCAGGGCGAAGCAACGTCCCCACAGTGAACCAACTTAGGAAAGAGAGAGGAGTGCAGGAAGACCACTCACACTCACACTCCCGAAGAGAAGGGAGGCGACAAGTGCCAGGACAACGGTGCAAGGAACACGAGGCCGGAAGAACACCAGTGGCAAAGAAGACCAGCTGACAGACGATGTTTCCGCACACCCAGGATCTGCGGAGAGGAGCAAGCGAGACCGTTTGTGACATCCACCTTTGGGGTCACACGGACACTGGACACATGCCAGCCGTGGTGACTCAGGGGCAGAGGCCTCTGGGACGCAGTCCCCGCGACGAGAGACGGTCCTCCGACGCCCATCCGAAAGGTCCGGGGAGGGCGAAGACATCGCAAGCAAAGACAGAAACCAACAGCTACCTTGGGACGAGGCTGCGGAATCTGAGGTGAGACACATCGTCTTTTCCATACCCCCACTGACGGCGGCGCAGGAACAACTGATGTGGCACATCCAGCCCAGCGCAAATCCGAGAAAGAGGACCTCAAGGATATCCCGTGGCAGGGGAACACCGACGAGAGGGGTCATCCTAGTGAGAGGGATGCCTTGCAACGGATCTGCCTTTTGCCAAGTAGGACACAGACTACAAGTGAAGCTAAGGCCGAGACCGGAAATCGTGCATCATTCCACAAGAACTCTAACTGCACCCGTCGCCATGGAAGTGAGCAAAAGAAGGACTGTGAGGACAATCTTGTCGCAGAGTCGTCAATAGACTGGTTCCATCGAGCACCCCCACACCGGTGCCACTGTGAACTGACGTTCCCCGCAGCAGATTGAACACTATCTGTGATGCCAAGCAGCGGCGGATAAAAGGACTCAGCGGAAGTTGAACACTTTACTGCATCCTGATACAGTTTGTTTTTCCCACAGGTTGATTTCCGTAAGTGGGTTTTTGCGATTAAAAAATGGGAGGGATGTAGGGTCCTAGCATGAACACGGTCTAGTGTTCAAGAGTGTTTGTATTACACTTCACACCCACCCACCACAGACGTCATGGTGTCACATGACGCTGGCAATAAAAGGGGCCGAGCGCACGTGCTCGTGGCCATTCCCACTACCCCTAACTGGTGTCCGTGTCCACATCATTGCTGCTATCTACCATGCGGGCCTAGGGCCCTCCCCAACTCTACACCTCCCACCCCGTGTCTGCATTACTTCCTTCCCCTCCTCCCCACCCCGTTATACGTGTTGCTTTTTCCCTCTCACTTCCTCCGTGTCCATGTTGGTCCTTCCCCCTCCTCCCCCCTTGTACATGTTCTTTCTTCCCCCTTTCATCCCCCTTGCTCATGTTGCTTTTCCCTGCCTTTCCCCCGTGCAGGTGTTACTCTTTCCCCTTACACCCTTCTGTTCTCTGTGTTACCCACCATCAACATGAAAAAAAAGCAATTTGAGGCATTCAGCACTGTTTGCGCATTGTTTTTTAATTTTTAATGCCCTATTGCCTGCTCCTTGTCACCTTTCCTCTCACTGTCAGCGTAGCCCATTCGATCCCACCCTCCCTCCTGCTGTCTGTGTTGCCCATCCCCACCTACCATAAACAAAGTTGCTATGACGTGGACAGAACTCCTTGTTTATAACTTTTAGCTATGCTGCAAAGTAGCCGTGCTGACCAATGACATGGCTAAAAGACATTGGTAAAGCCAATAGCTCTTGCACTCAAGAGACCTACTGGCTTTGACAGTGCCTGTTCAATCTTGCCACAAGTTTCAGTCATTTGCACTCTGAAACGTCTGCACCCTGTCCCTGGGAGCAGATTTACTCACAGAACAATGCAATCTTTGTAGGTGGGAATATTGAATTTCAAAAGTGTCTGTATACTTATAGAAACATTTTTTATGTGCTTGTAAGTGTTGAAGCCTCAATTCTTTCATAAACTTTGTCTTGGTTAACAATGAAGAAAATGTGCCTGACTTTAGAAAATGTGTTTAACTTTACCATATCTGTAGAAGGGAAAATTAAAAACATAGCAAATAATTCTTTAATATATGCTAAATAAATAACAGCTTTAACCACAGGAGATGATATTGTTGAACATGTAAAAATATATAAATATATATAAACATGTAGCTTAAATAAGTTGTAGGCTCCCATACCTAATGTACCACCACAAGTAGGCTTCAAAATTTTGTTTGTCGACTTCTGTTTGTCATTAGAATAAGATGCCTTTTGGCAACTGGCAACCTAATCCTCTAACTGTAAAATCATTTATCACTTTAAAATGTGCTGTGCTGACAGAAATGTATTTCTTTGCTTCCTCACGCCATATGATGTATTTCTTTAGCCTTTTCACACCATATGATTTCCTTATTTCACTAAATAATGTATCCTGCTATGTTTTCATAATGAATATAGTATTAGCAATGTTGAACTTTCTGAAGATATTGATTCGCATGCTCTCATCCAGACATACTGATAGAAATGTTTCATTGCTTTAGACCAGCCCTTTGTCCACACAATGGTATACTGACAGCAGCTAACAGAATAGGTCTGCAAGGGTTCTCATGAGAACCTTCCCTCTTGTATCTAGTATAAGACACATTCAAAAGATAATTGCTTACCGTGGAAAATAGGAGGAAAGATGTCAGAACATTGGAAGAACTGCTTCCATTGGACAACGTCATGTTGAAAGTTGCAAATGTTTTATGTTTTCATATTGACATGTTCCTAGTTAGAGAGGGGCAGGCATTTCTACCCTTTTACATGCCACTGTACCCTGGGTGCTTTATGTATTATTTTCCCTTTGCTTTTGCCCAGATTGCTGTGTGCTACTGTTAACAGTGATTTCCTATCATCCTGATCTTTTGGCAGAGAGACTTTCTCTACAGCCGATCATAACTACTGCTGTGACTACTACTCTTTTATCTACCAAATGAGTTGCTACTGAAACTTGTTAGGGAACTCGGCTAAGTTTCCTGAACTACTCTTTAAGGGGAATTCTTTTCTTTAGCTAACTAAATGTTCCAGGATCTTGCTCTGACCCAAGAGAGCTCTTTACGGGTTCTTATTTAGGTTACGACTCTTCGATTAAGATAAGGACTATTTCCTTTATGGAACACATTATCTATATTATGCTGATTCTAACAAAACCGTTTCTTGATATTTCTGTAAATTTACTAATCTGAATAAAATGACAAAAACAATACTTATCTCTTAATGAAAAATAAAACTTTGAAAACGATTTCAGACCTGCCATCATTGACTAAACATTAAGTTTACTGAAAGATGATGATTATATTTTAAAGGAAATTTGTTTCAGCTCCATTTTGAAAGAACAGCCAAGATCTGTCGGCCTGAAGACAACGAAGTACTGAAGATTGGAGTCTTTTTTTTTTAAGTACTAGAGTCTTCACTGGCCACCAATGGTATACACCTGTTACAACGCATTTTTTACTCCGCACTACCATTACAACGCGACTTTTACTCCGCATACCGTTACAACGCATTGCGCTGGGGGGCGCTGTAGGATAGGGAATAAGTTTAATTTTCTATCCAACACCTTCCCTAGTGTCCACGGGGACTGGTGTTGGAATAGAAAATTATACTTACCACTATCCAGCGCCCCAAGGCGCTATGCGTTGTAACGGTATGCGGAGTAAAAGTCGCGTTGTAATGGTCTGCGGAGTAATAGTATGCGTTATAACGTCATACATCCGCCACCAATTACCTCCAAAATTTGGACGTTAACATAAGCTAAACTTGTATAGCCAAATAGCTTTGTTAATGAGCGTTCAAAACATTTACTACTGCATCCCTGAGAAACAAAGGTAATTTAAAAAATCTGCTTTAACTTCTATATGTTATTCTAATCATAGTTATTTCTTTTTTAACCCATTTTTTTTACAGTTACTAGGCCTGAGCTGCTCCCCGGAAATGCCACCAAACCCTCACTGCCACTTTCAGCACGCTGCATCCCGTGTGAGCATTTCAAGTGGCAGCCATAATGAAATGCATGGGATTTTGGCATTTATTACGAATAACAAATAGTGTCAAACATCATCCCGTGAAGGTCAATCGTGTAAGCATAGGAATCTACCCATGCAGATGTCAGGCAGCCAAATTTGGAAAACATTCAATGATGGACACATATATTTACACACATGCATGCCATGGCCATCATGGAATGTGGTGGAATATTTCATAATGCTTTACCATTCCAACATAGCCAACACATTGCTTCTAATTACATTGGCCATCTTAGAATGGTAAAGAATTATAAAATATTCCAAAGCAGACAAGCATAGGCAAAGTCAATAGCTCTGCTGACCGGTAATAAAGGCTTGTCCTAGTGGCTTTGCCAGTGATTCCTTTCTTGCAACAAGCTCCTTTGACGAATTCTTGAAGATAGCTTTAGGATTCCACAATAGATCGATCCACCCTCTTCCTAGTCTTCTACTGGTGACATAGAGCTGAGGTAAAACATACCACCTTTTGAAAGTTATAAGCATATTCCTATGTCCAGCATTTACTTCAAACATTTACAAGATTTACAGAGGGTCCCCAGAAATTCCGCACATAATACACCACTCATGACATGTTAAATTACATTATTGATGATATTACTGATGACATCACTCATAACACCACAGGCATATGCAGCATAGAATTTTTTTTAATTCGGCCTATGAGTGGGATCCTTCAGGTCCCCCCTCCACAAGTGTCAGGGGGACAAGGTTGTCCCTACCCTGTCACACTATATTTACAGTACTTTTTCAGGACATGGGGACCAAGTTCCCGAATCCTGCAATGGCAGCTACAACATTTTCTTCTCACTTGCGGCCAGACAATCAGATCTTTCTCTGTACCACAGGATCTGCACCAGTCCAATGATATTAAAATGGTAATAAGGAGAAAAATCTATTTCAGCCAGTTAGAAGGTCCTACGTTTAAAATGTTCAGATCTGCGGGACACCAACTGTCCAGATATACCTAACTTTATAACTCCTACAAGCCCAACTTGAGTACCTTTTATTGTTAATTCCTCATAAACAGCAGGGTAGATTTACACAAAATCACAAAAAGCATGCTTTCTGGGGGAAGATCTAGCTTTCTACTAAATTTGCTGTCATTTTGAAGTAGCTCTGTTCGAAATTTCCTATGGAAACTGCAGGAGACAATGCGTTTTTGCATGCCCCCTTTTTTCTCAGCTCCATCCCCAGGAAGGAGCTGAGTTGGATGAACTTTTTCATTGAAATGTTTCATGAAGATTCGACAAATGGTGCAAAAGTTATAAGCAAAACAAAAACACGCTTTCTATTGAAAGTGTGCTCGAACTATAAATACACAGTGGGACTGCCGCTGAGTGATATATATATATTCTAAAAAAAAAAAAAAATTGTTACAGAGGTGTTATAGGTCGGAAAGAACATTAAAAAAAGTCACTGGAAAATCTAAGGTTTCAACAGCATTATATTAGGGTATAGATTTAAAAATCTTTGAAACTCACTGAAAAATTGCAAAGGTTACAGGGACGTTATAGTAAGGCTCAGATTGTACACGCACAAAGCCATAGATATTCAGCAGTTATAGTTAACGGGGTTAACCATAACTTACGTCCCCGGAATACACTGCTTATGACCTTACATATTATATCATTCATCACACGGTCAGTGACATCACTGATAACATCAGTAATGACATCACAAATTACATCACTGATTATATTATCCACAGAGCCACTCACACACCCACAAAACCACTAACACACCCTCTCACACACCCATACAACCACTCACACACCCATAAAACAACTCACACACCCATACTACTACTAACACACTCACTAACACAACCATACAACTACCCACAGTCACTCATACACCCAGAAAACCCCTAGCAAAACCATTCACAAACCCATACAACCACTCACATACCCACTGACAGACCTATGCAGCCACTCACACCCACTGACACATCCATATAGCCTCTCACACACCCATACAGCCACTCAGACACCCACTTACACATAGATACAGGCAGTTACACAGTCACACATATACAATATGTTAGAAATAGTATCACTCATTACTAGTACAGAAAGAATAGTAATTTAACTTAAGAAGTAGTTTAGTATCTCTCAAAGTCTCAGACCATATCATGAGTGATGTAGTACGTGAGGTCATAAGCAGTGCACTGTGGGGACATGAGTTATCGTTAGCTCAGCTAACTATAGTGGCTGACTTTCTCTGGTTTTGTATGAGTGAAATATGCCTGTAACATTTGTTTTATTCAATGAATTAAATGTTAATTCCTAACTATAACGTCCCTGTAACCGTTTTTGTGAATTTCTTTTTTAGCTAGTAGTCACATTTGAAGAGTGGTGGAGAAAGGGGTGTGGGCCTCTGGCCAGCTCTCAGGAATTCCGTTGCCTAGGTGTTACAGGAGGTACCAGGAGGGCTTCTTGGCCCCAAAGGTCCCTCAGAGGTAAAGTGGGCTTCCTCCCCCAACCAGTAGTGCGCCTACAAGGAAGTGCTGCAACGTGGCACCGCAAGCCGTTTGGCCGTGCTACACTGCGGCATTTCTGAAGCACAGGGGTGCAACATATTTACAAGAATATGGCGCATCTCTGTGATTCCCCCTGCGCTGTCGCACAAACTGCAGCCATGCGCCGGCGCAGGCACCCTTGCCTCATGGTGCAAGGATGCCTGCGTCGAGGGGAGATTGTTTTTGTGCAGGAAGGGGCACCTTCCTGCATAAAACCAATCACTACAGGCACACCCACAGCAACACCCATGGAATGCCCCATCAATGCATACTGCTGCGTGTGAAGGGGCCGTATTTACAAGGAGAGGAAAAGTCACGCAGGGTGGCTTTTCCTGTCCTTGTAAATATGGAGCAGCCCCCTGCGCCACCAGTACGTCACGAAAAGTGACGTATTGGTGGCGCAAGGGGCTTGTAAATCTACCCCAAAGTATTTCGTGTTGCATGATAGATGGGGTTGAATCTTTCTAGCAGTATATCCCTGGAGAATGTTTCAGGAAGTAGTTGCTTGTTGATGGCAAACAGGATGAATATGGTCTTGGTGTGGTTGATTTTCAAGTGTTGACTGGACATCGCGGGGCTGGGTGAGGTGCAGACACTGCTTGAGGCACTGAACGTTGAAATAAGAATCTTTCAAGCAACATTTTTTGTTTTCAGCGCATCTGTGAAATTTGATGCTGTTGGTGAACCTAGGTGGGACTAGTGCTGTATGTTGCCTGCTCATCCCGTACAAGTCTTCAGTATGTGGATGAGTGCGAGACATAAAAGAAATGTCTTATTTAAAACCCAAACCCACATCCACAAGAATAACACTGCCATAAGGAACTGTGATATATCACATTCCTCTAAATAAGTTGTCCCCTTATGGATTCCAGAAACACTGTTTGTACAGGTTATAAACAAAATGTTCGAGCTGATCAGACATATGCTTATTGCACCAGTTGCATAACTCTGGCCCTACACACTAAGAGCCTCATTTATGAGGTTTTGGCGCAGGGCAGCGCCAAAAGGAATATTGCTGCGCTGCCCTTCATCAAAAGAAAAGGGCAGGAGTGTACTGTATCTATAAGATACGGTGCATTCCTGCCCTTTTCACCTGCGCTGGTGCACAATGGGCTGCCATGCGCTACATGCCAAGGTGCAAGGGTGCCTGTGCTGCAGGCCTGATTGATTTTGTACAGGAAGGGACAGCTTCCCAGACACAATCATTCAATTCAGGGGATTTCATCTTTCTAAGTGTGCTGCAGAATGCCTTGCTATGTGTGCTGCAGAATACAAAAGAACTCAACCGTCGGAACTGTATCCAGTTAAGATACTGTGCCCTTCCCTCATTAGGTTTATACATAATAAATTGGGGTCTTGGCATTATTCCTAAATAAGCAAGAGAGTCTTCACAGGAAATCTTGGACTAGCACTAGGGCCTGGACTTACTAAGGGCTTGCGTTGCCCTTGAATCATGCAAGGTGATGTACATGCAACGCTAGCCCTTAATTGAGATTTACGAAGTCAAGCAGAGCCAACTTGCATTGCACAGTAAATCTTGCGCTGGCTTGCTTTACTCTGGCTTGGAAAGGTGTTCCATTGGCGGAAGGTGGTTGTCCCACACACCTACTCATGGTTTATGGTGCATTCTCAGATTTACAAACACTAGTAAACCTGAGAATGCTACACCTTGAAGGGGAGGCGTAACGGAGAGAAATACATTAATTTTTCCATGCTTTTTCCTCTTCCTACATGTACTGTGTAGAAAGCACACGTAGGAAGAGGAAAAGGATTGGTGTCCCTTCTTGCACCAAAACAATCCTGCCTGCAACGTGTTTGCAGGTACTAATGCGCCAGCACACATAGAAAGCAGGAATGCGCCATATCTACGTAGATTCCTGCTCACTAAGTTTGATACAGCGCAGCAAGTTGTCTTGCTGTGTTGCATCAAAAATGAGTAAATCTGCCCCTGGTATCTATTAGGTTGGCTGCAATTTCTTTACAATTTTGAGGCAGCTGTGAGCCTTTCCTGCTCAGGGCAATCACACCATTGATCTGTGTCCCTTGACTCATAACATCCCCGAGTCCACACTTGAAAGGAATTAGAAGCCAGATTAGATCGTATTCATATATAGGAGCGGCTAACATCAAGCCACGTTTCACACTGAGTTCCTGCTTTAGTGCAATCACTGGATCCAGCTCCAGAGACTATCAAGTTCTCTAAGAAGTGTATTCTAGGAATTTTTCAGTACATTAGACATTGTTCTGCTTCACAAGCGCTAATCTCTATTGTGGACAGGTGAGCAAGTAAAGGACATAAGATCATAAGATCACAGAAGTCCAGAGTTTAAAATCATTAACAGACAATACTCTAGAGGTGTTTACTAACATCAGGGGGTTCTTCTGAAGATCGGAAGACATAGGGTCTGATTTAGAGTTTGCCAGACGAGTACTCGATTATAAATGTGATGAATATCCTGTCTGCTTTGTTACAAGTGGCATAGGATATAATGCATTTGTAACAAGGTGGATGGGATAGCAATCATGTTGGTGACGGAATAACCAGTCTGCCAAACTCTAAATCAGACGCCCAGTCCCTTTACTACAGAACTGATTTCTGAGACAATCACATTTGTTGATAACATCAATCCTTAGGTATACAAAAGAGGAAAGGGTAGTGGTGGATACAAGCGTTGCACATCAAGATTACTGTATGTACGGGCTACAGAATGAATTTAGGCAGTAACCATACAAGAAAGAGTAGAAACTGTGCCACTCAGGGTACAACACCCCACTACCTAAGGTGTAGAAAACACAAGTGACAACTGTGACTTGTGAAAAACTTGCAAACAAGGAAACCCTGGCACTCACAATATTTCGGATTATATTAATGACAATATTCTGTCAGCCTAATTTAAAGAAAGCACCTTAGAGTTTACCACGGCACAGACGGGAGGAGATCGGCTTTAACAGAGGCCAGCAAAGAAACAAGGGACTTATGATAGTTCCCATTCATCGTTTAAACTTTCTACAAAGAATATTGTTGTTCTTGTAAGTCACGAAGTGCATCTATCATATAGTTCACGAATACGCTTCTCTCAAGATACGAGTAAATGTGTTATCTACGGTAACCGAGATCGAAAATGGCCTAGATACCATTAATAGACTTTGGGGCATATTCAGAAGCCCCTATTGCCACCACAACGTCACTTTCAGTGACATTGTGGTGGCTATAGGGGGCCTCTCCTTATTCACAAGGCAGAGTTAAGCCACTTAATGTGGTTTAACGCTGCCTTGTGAAAGGGGCGTGCAGTGGGTGTTGTGGTGGGCGTTCCACCGCAACACCCATTGATATTTACACTGCCCCCTATTCACAAGGGCAGTGTAAATAAGAGCTAAAGCCAAACTTAAGACCAGCAAAGCCCAGGTCTTAAGTCGGCGATACGAGGAGAAATGCTTTATTTCTCCTCGTTTTTGCATTTTCCATGTTTGCTGCTTTGTACAGCACACATGGAAAATGCAAAATGACATGGTTTGTTTATGTACAGGAAGGTGTCCCTTCCTGTACATAAAAAATGCTGTTTTGTAACTTACATGTGTGCTGCATGACGCACCACACATGTAAGTTACAAACTGGAATTTTAGGTTTGTTTATGTGCAGGAATGAACACCATCCTGTACATAAACAAATATCCCTGCTTGCAGACACCCTTGGACTCTGGTGCATGGGTGCCTGCATTGGTGCTAAGTTGTGAAACTTAGCGCCATCGCAGGGGGAAACGCAAGGCTGCACCATATCCTGGTGAATATGGTGCAGCCTTGCTTTTCCGAAGTGGCGGAGAGAGGCGTTAAGTCAAGAAGGCTAACACCTCTCTCTGCCACTTCCTTGTGAATATCTCCCTTTGTATGCTATTAATACAGACTTATTTCTATCATGTCTGTCGAGCCGCCAACTTCTCCAAAAAATTGTTACAACTTTAAGCCTTGAGACAGTCACGTGCTGGCTGTTTTTTCATGTTCTTTGCAACAAGGACTGGACTACAATTTCCATCATTGTTGATAGTTTCTGACTGTATTATCCAGACTGAAGAGTCTAAGTCCTTGCTACTTTGTGTACTAAGTTTGGTACTTTGATATATGTGAAATAAACTAATGGATGTTTAGTTCAATACACTTTCCGTGTTTCCTGTGTCAAGAGAATCTTTCTTTGTGCTTTCTTTGAGTTCGTCTGACAGAATATTGTCATTTTGTCATTCACCGCATGCGTGCGGTGCATATTTACCGCGGTGCGCTGCATTTCGCTAAAACCCGCGTTACATGACGAGCTCAGCTCGTCATGAGTGTACGAGAGGTGTACCTCATGACGAGCTGAGCTCGTCATGAGCGTCGAAGGGGTTAACATAATCCGAAATATTGTGAGTGCCAGGGTTTCCTTGTTTATCAATCCTTAGGCATTGAGGCTGACCGGCATTCTATGCCCCAGCTTCAAACTGTTAAATGCAACTTCCATTAACCCGAGATTAATTTGATGTTCATGTTGTCTGAGCATACCTCAAAACCCACTATTAATCAGCAAAGCCCAATCTCTGTTTTGGCAAACAGAATAGAGTCATTGGAATAAAGCAAACATGTTTATCTTTTTGTCTACCTATTTAGGTAAGCTCTGGGACCTGTCTCCCTTTTTGATTCCAATAAATATTATGGGCTTGAACCATGACTCAGGAACAGAATGATAGGGAAAAGGATAATCAAACAAAGAAACCAAAGGTTCTGCCCAGACATCTGTATGATTGCAGACGAAATCTTCAGGAACCCAATCTGACAAAGATATACATACATTGAACAAGACAAACTTATGCCAGCTACATAAGGATGGACCAACACCTGGACATGCTTGGTTCTAATGTATTAAGCAATTGCTTGACGAAGTCCCAAAAAGCTATTTAAAAAAATAAGTGTGATGAACTTCATACAATCTAGAACAAATTGTTTTTCTCTTACACACAGATAAGAACGATGTCAGCAATTGTCAGTGCTATCATACTAAGCAAGTTATTCTGCAACTCAACCCCAAGAACTGAGTTTCAATCAATCAGTATTTTCTTACTGAAGAAAGTAGCTCTTGGGAGTTGGAGATATGAGCTATGTAACCACTATCATTTGTTTATGTTAGGCGCTAAAACAATGATTGAATGTCACTTGCTATTTCAAAATAAAAATGAATCGCCCATTTCCTGCACAAGTCTAACCCGGGTTTATTTATTGATACAACTCTCCTGTGCAAGATAACAGTAAACCACATAATTTCCGGACCTGTCCACTCAGACCACAATTAACCCTGGCTCCAACAGTACTGTGGCTACTCCCAACTCTCTTCAAAACTACAAAGTTTTAAAGATGTTCTCAGTCCATGAGTCTTGTAAAAATATAATCCAGACTTCAGGATCTATTTTGATCTACCCAATTAGGTATTTGCAGGACAAGGTGATGAAAAGACCATTCAAAGATCTGAATCTAGAGCTGTGTTTAAACTTTTTAAATTCTTGATAGCCACAGTTGTAAGTGGAAGAGTATTTGGAAATAAATGTCTCTTCCAAAATTGGTCTTAGTCTCAAAATACCTGATTGTCCATAAGATAGGATCTGTGTTTTTTAATGCTTTGTAATCACAAATAATGCATCAACGAAAAAAGGGAATTTAAAACCTGAAGTGTTGGTAAAGTGCAGCCGTTCAGGGGGCAAGAGGTGATGCCACAGCAGGGCAGGAGAATGCTGGAGGAACATTCGCTGCTTCTGTACCTAGAAACCCCTGCATGGAGTCATTAACAGTTTAACTGGATAAAAAAGTGTTAGGTGATAATGGACTCGCTTTAAAGGGTTCGGAAACACCAGGCCAATTTTAATTGTCTAGAGTGGTATATCCCCACTCTGAGTGGTGCTCTGGACAACTCATTGTCTCTCCTTTGCTTTATAGAATCAATAGTGTGCCTCCCTCCAACAATAAACAGCCCAGACTGTTGTTAATCCATAAACCAACAATAACAAGAACCAATGCTACATAAATTTACACCTGATTATTTGAGATAAGAGCTTTTTACATTTGCTGGCATAGTCCTAACTCATAGCTGCAGTCAGGGTATTTTGCATTCTTCCAACCATTACAATTAATTTAATCTTTATAGTAACTTAGCCTGCCTACTTACGGCCTTTTAAAAGATGCCTAAACAGTTAGCTGTTTTTAAAGAACCAGAGGCATGTTAGGTTTTATCAAGACAATGGTCGAAGTAGCGTAATCATGTCCTCTCTTGGGCCAGACCTGTACCCAAATTAGTGTTTTTAATTTATTCAGAATTGTCAGCATGAGGCAGAACACACAAAAATAGAAACAGGCTATTACTAGGCCTGGGTGGTAAATTCCGTTCCGCTCGCGGAATTTGGGTAATTTTGCATTATGTGGAGAATGCGGAATTGCCAAAAATTCCACGATCCGTGGCTTCGCGGAGTGAAGCACTGACAATTTTTAAGAAATGACATTGTTGGTTTCGCGGACTGAAAATTGTCTATTCTCATATTGCTTGTCTGACTTTAATATTTTAAGATAAACTACACAATATTAACATTTCAGGTGCATTACAGTTTTGTCAATACTGGTAGAATAAAAGGGAAAATTGGGACTTATTAAGTTACACATATACTTTGGGCAGCTGAAGATGAGTCATGGACATGTACTTCCATTCTGCCCAAATTTCTAGCTAAAGACAGGATAGAGTGGTAACAAACAACTGCAGCAAACGCATATTTCACAATGGAGTCAATAATAACTTCAACTTTTAAATGACAAGAAGAAAGGCACTTACCAAGAACCCAGAGGAATTATCCAAAAGGCACCTTAACCTGCAGATAAAGTTTCTTTCCATAAATGCAGAATTTTCTGGAGGGAGTTGGTCTGGGTCATAATAGGATGTGCGCTGCGTGAATTCTTGATCACCTGTAGTGATTACATGAGATACATATTGATTTATTTGTATGGAAAGGATTACATTTCTTTGGGCCAAGGTCCATCTAAGCAAAATGAATAAGATTTGCAGCCAGCATTTCTGTATTATTAAATCAGAACTGCACCAAATTATGTCTTGAGCCACAAATGTTCAAAGCTTCTTTTCAAGCATGCATGACAAAGTTCTATTCTCAGTCTAAAAAGTGAGTTTAATTCTTAAATGATTTTGCTCAACTACGTCTTGTGTGGCATCCAGCGCATACTTTAATATGTAATGGCAGTTATGAAATGGCATCTGCCATCTTAGAAGAGTCAATTAAAATAAAGTATAAAAATCATTAGAGGATGGCCACAGCGATTGTGAATAAGCACACATTTCAGCAATCTTTGAATATTTATTTTCGTTTAAGTACAATAATGCAGAGATGGCTCAATGCATGTGTGTATATAGACAGAGTACCATCTTGGAATGATTTCAACATTCAAAGATGTCCACAGTTTACTCGTGTGCACACATTGCTGTCATCTTGGAATCACTTTTCCAAAATTATTTGAAAAAACATTCCAACACTACTACCACATTTGTGTGCACACGTACCGTACGGTAGGCATTAGGAGAATAAAAAAAAGCACTGGCAAAGCCAATAGCTGTCACTGGAGAAACCTATTGCATTTGTCAATGCTTGTCTGTAGTTGGGCCAATCACTAGGGGATATTTATTGGCTGAGTGCCCCAAAGGAGTGGGCATGTAAAGCTGGGAAAATATAATCCGCCATAATTCAGTGCATATGAATTTGACAGAGAGTTCTGAGGGAAACAAAAAAGTGATGGGTGGATGCTTACATTAATTTTGGCCACTAATAATTACCTGGACTGGTGCCTATAACAAATAGAGTAAGTTGAGGCTACTGAAACTATGTCAACTATCTTAGTAGCAGGTGTACGTATGCGCTCTTTCAGTTGTCCATCCTTGAATAGACAACTGTGGAAGCTGCAGACCATTGGTTTCCACTTGGAGCAAATCAACACTGAAATTGAGCAGTTGTCAATTAGAAATTTAGTTTACCTGCTATTGCGTTTAAAACACTTTTCAAACACTGGTAGATGGTAGTCAGCCATGATCTGAACAGATGACAGCAGAGGGACAAAGGCATTTATATGCAGGAAAAGGTTGCAGGGTATCCCCATAAGAAAAGTCTGAATGTCCGGGTCAATTGAACTAGAGAAGTGGGATATAAAGTCAGGCAAAGTGAAGTGTCAGTGACGTGGTGAAAACATATAAGAAATAAAATATGATGATGGAAATATAAAAAGGGACACAGATGAACATCAAAGGCCCGTCACCGTGAGTGGCCTGGAATAAATGCTGTTATTTCCCTAAACCCCTGGAATTACTGTTACCAGGAATACAGGTAAATAAGGGGGAGGGAAATGATTCAGGGGCACATGTCTTTGGGGAATAAAATGCTGGATTCAGTGATACTATGCCAAATTGTGCATGTGTTGCTTAGAGTTTTACACTGCAACGTCAGCTGCTTTCAGAATAGGAAGTCCGATGAGCCGGGTAACAACTTTTAAGCAGGCCCATGGCAATAATGGGCCAATAGTAACGCAGGCCAAAGTAGAGATGATGTATAAATCCAGAACCTACGGCTCTGTTAAGAATCACCAATTGGTTCCCTGGATAATAACTGATTTGTTTGGAAATGTTTACAGCAATAGTTCCTCTGCTTCCTTAGATATGTGAATCAAAATAATGCATGCTTAGTTTAAACACATTCATTTTCTTTTGCAAACTGATTAAAAACATTGGCAAATGGTTAAGCCCGTGAATTTTGTGTCATCCCCGTGTTATATTAAAAAGAACCTGTCACAAATATAGTTTTCAATTCTTTTGCAGAACAGACAACTCAAACCAAAAATCAATGAAATGCCAAGAATATACGCAACAGTGCACCAGAAAGAAAACCCTGCATAGATTGAATAGGTATTTAAATATATTCCACTGATATGTAAAGTGACTAGTCATAGTTTTGAATTCTGATTTGGCTAACTCAGCCTTTTATCCTTCTTAGGTTGACAGGAGCCCCAACAAAATTGTTCAAGCATCCCCTGCCCTGAAAATACTGAAGGCGGCCCAAATGGGTCGGGCCTGCATTGCTGGGGCGGGCCAGAAAGAAGCTTTGGGCCTGGATACTGTAGGGGAGCCTGGAACTTGGGTTCAGTGCGGAGACCTACTAATATGGTGGCCCGGATGCCACACTGGGTGCCTGACTGAAGATGGTGGTCCACGGTGGGGGCATGGCCACAACTATGGGTATTTGACAAACATTAGAGAGAGACCTAAAGTTACAAGAAGACAAGCTGGCTACTACAGGGTGGGCACTACTACATGATCCAACAGTATGCCTGGCACGGGGTAGACAGGAAAAACAAGTTCTTCCTCCTTGGAAGTTCATATAAAATAAAAACATGTATGACTCTTTTACAGGAGGTACCTGCAGATGAAAGGGGACAGGGCAAGCAGGTTATTGGCAACGTTGGTCAAATAGGAACATCAAACAGCATCCATACTATCAATCAGGGATTCGATGAGGCAACAGGTTCATATGCAACAGGGCATTAATGAGTCATTGTTGGATCACCTTAAAAAGTGTACACATCGACAGGCGATTTCCTGGTGCGAGAAGCTGCGGCCTACCTTGGGTTTCTGCCACTGCCACGGCTGGAGGAACCTGACTGGGCAGAACTAGAAGGGCCATTGACTAAGCAGGAGATTTTGCAAGTCATAGATGCCCTTAAGACAGCTAAGGCCCAAGGTGAGGTTGGCCTCCATGCTGAACTCTATTAAGCTCTCCCAGTTACTATGGATGATCAGTTATTATTAGTGTACCAGGTTGCCCTGGAAAGAAGTGTGCTCCCTGAGTCCATGCGTGAAGTGCTGGCAGTGTTAATTCCCAAACCAGGGAAGGACCAGTTTGATGTGTCCGCTTACAAGCTTCTGTTACTCTTAAATGCAGAGCAAAAATTACTCGGACGAATTCTAGCCAAACATTTATGTCGACACCTACCAAAGCTATCCAGCCTGACCAATCAAGATTTATCCCTGGAAGAAACCCCCTTTGCAATCTGCGAAGGCTGGCACATGTCTTCCACATGCCCTACCTGGACCAGGATCCTTAGAAACTAGCCTTCCTAGATATGGAAACGCCTTTTGACTCGGTTAAGTGGGAGTATATGTGGCAGGTGTTTGACAGAATGGGGCCTGGTCCCATATTTTTTCCGTGGATTAAACTACCCTATGCTCAACCACTAGCACAAGTTTGTATGTTATGCCTGATGTCAAAGGTGAAACAGCTACAGTGGGGAATGCAACAGGGGTTTCCCCTTTATTGTTCGCCCTGGCAGTGGAACTGGTGGCGTGCAGGTTACGACAGGTGTTAAATGGCTGTTGCACACAACTAGGACTGACGAGTCATGTCATATCATGATATGCGGATGATGCCATGGTATATTTACACCAGCTGGATATCTCGGTCTCAATCATGCTAAACGTGATGAGGGAATTTGGGGAACTCTTGGGATTTCAAGTTAATTAGTTGAACTCAGTATAGTTTCCACTGGGACAGCTGAAGGAGACTAAGGCCACTCTCCTGTCTAAGTCGGTATAGTCCTGGACGACAAGCAGTGTTAGTTACCTCAGTTTGCATGTGGTGCACACAGTGCAGCAATGTCACTCCTTAAATCTAGGGAGTGTGATTGCTAATCTTAAGCCGTCCATTAAATTCTGAAATACTCTTTGGTTCTCCTTAATGGGCAAGACTGCCCTAATTAAGATGGTGCCTTTATGTACTGCAGGGAGTGTACGGAGTGTCGTTTGGGGATTGGATAAGCTGCAGTTAGATCTGCTATAGGAGGTGAACAGATGCAGGTTGGGGCTTTCAACATTGAAACTAGAGTGGGATAGAGGTGGTAAAGAAGTATAAGATCTTGAACTGTATTTCCTTGCTTCACACTTGCAGCATTCCGTGAACTGGTTTGATGATGAACCCAATTGGGAGAATGACATTTTGGCCGGTTGTGTAGTAGGGGGAGATCTAGGGACCATGTTGATGTGCAGCAGTGGAGCACCTGGGACTATGACACATGTCCTGAGAGTGGTGTGCAAACTCTGGGAGTGGGGGTTATGGGAAGTGCTCCGCAGAGCGTCCTATGAGCAGGAGCTTGAGATATGGAAGATCCGGGCTTTCGCGCAAATTGAACGATCCATGGCAATAGCTCACTCGCGCGTGGGGGGGCTGTGTCACTTGTATCCATCGGGCCAGTTTGTCACTCTCCAGGAGGCCACAGAGACCATTGGGCTGGATAAGGGTCAATTTCTCCAGTATCCCAAAATAGCAGCCACTACGCGAGCGTTCACGGAAGCCTCTGAACATACTCTGACGCTTCTTGCATTGAGGAGACTATCGGGAATTCGGAGACTCATTACTCATATATACCATGCTCTGCTGGCTGACAGGCCCAAGGCCACGGTTAAGATCGAGGAAACATGGCAATGTGTCTGTGAGTTCCCAATCATGGCCATGGTGTGGTTTAGGGTACATGATGGAGTGCGAGAAGCTTCTACCAATACACTGTTTAAGCTCACTCAATATAATATAGTGCATATCACATATCCCTCTCCTAAACAACTGCGCACTATCTATCCCACAAGGAGCGTGAATTGCACAAACTGCGGACACACAGCCGCAGATTCATTTCATGTCATGCAGAACTGTCCCCAGAATGTTTGCTACTGGGTTAAGGCCCTGAGGCGCTTACATAGTGCTAGGGGCGGTCGATTCCTAGGGAAATAAAACAATGCTTACTGAGTTTGGTGTCTGCTAAGAAAAATAGGAGGCTTAAGACTGAATCTTGCTCTAAAAACTGAAAGCTAAACATTCAAACGTGATTTCAGACGTATAAAGAAGTTCACATGCTATGTTTTAAAAACAAGTATACATTTTAGAAATCGTGGTCTTGTTCACTAAACAGTAAGGCACAACTCTTGTAACATTTTATCAAACAATCACAAAATTTCAAATAAATAAAAACAACCACAGAACCTTTCAAAGTATCAAACTTTGTAAAGTATTTCAATCGTTCTAAACAATTACATATCAAGCTTAACATTTTAAAGATGTTAAGCTTGTGGGTTTTTATTATTTTATGAAGACATTATAGACAACTTCAATAACTCGTTAGCTAGGAGTGTCAACCGTTTTAAAAGTTACAAAGCCCATTTTAACTTTTTTTTAGGAACAACGCCAATTTGTTTATCTGATTAAAGAATATTTTTTTACTTCGGTGTATAGATATATCTTAAGCAGGGACAACTACTTATCATCCTCGGAAGTTGTATATAGTGGTAGCATTATTTTAAAAATAGCTCTGAGTGTTATTTTTGAAGATGATTACGAGGTAGCACCTACGACAGAAATTCTCTCTAGCAGTTTCTTTTGTTTTCGACATATTATTCTTCTTAAAAGCATCTTGCAGGTATTTCAATGAGTAACAAGTATATAGAAAAACATATAATTTTTTAAGTACACAATGGTAGATTTTGTAATGCCAAATAAATTAATCGATCCTTTAAATGCTAGATTACATTTTACAAAAAAGGGAGTTGTTTTTTTAAAACGTTATTGACATATTCTGAAACATTCTTTAGTTGACAAAACTTTCCATTTTCTTATCCTGAATTAAAATTCATAGCGATATAATGTTAAATAAAAAATTTAATGACTAAACCAATCACTTTTCATTCTCATTTCCTGAAGCAACTACCAGTATAACAAGCATTTACAATGCAACGGTCTCGGCATTGCAAAAGTTAGAGCTATTAGCACTGTAAATGAACGCGAGTTTAAGGTCTTGACATTGTAAATGACAAGGTCTTTTATTTATGTTTTAAAAACCAAAACATAAATAAAAGTCATTGTCATTTACAATGCCAATAGCTCAAAGACGCGTAATGTGTATGGCAAACTACAGTAGCCTCCTGACGAGTGCCCTTTCACTTAATTTTTTACAACTGAAAGCCCTGGCATTTTTTTTTTACAAATTAAGCACGGGTGGTGTCCGTGTCTGCATGGCAGTGGTGGTGTCTGTGTGTGCATGGGAGTGGTGGTGTCCGTGTGTGCATGGCAGTGGTGGTGTCCGTGTGTGCACGGCAGTGGTGGTGTCCGTGTGTGCATGGGAGTGGTGGTGTCTGTGTGTGCATGGCAGTGGTGGTGTCTGTGTGTGCATGGCAGTGGTGGTGTCTGTGTGTGCATGGCAGTGGTGGTGTCTGTGTGTGCATGGCTGTGGTGGTGTCTGTGTGTGCATGGCAGTGTTGGTGTCCGTGTGTGCATGGCAGTGGTGGTGTCCGTGTGTGCACAGCAGTGGTGGTGTCCGTGTGTGCATGGGAGTGGTGGTGTCTGTGTGTGCATGCCAATGGTGGTGTCCGTGTGTGCATGGCAGTGGTGGTGTCCGTGTGTGCACGGCAGTGGTGGGGTCCGTGTGTGCATGGGAGTGGTGGTGTCTGTGTGTGCATGGCAGTGGTGGTGTCTGTGTGTGCATGGGAGTGGTGGTGTCGGTGTGTGCATGGCAGTGGTGGTGTCCGTGTGTGCATGGCAGTGGTGGTGTCTGTGTGTGCATGGGAGTGGTGGTGTCAGACTGCTGAGACGCCGACAATAGTTCTCGGCGAGAACGCGCTTTCAGCGCGTTACTAGCCGAGCCCTAAAAAGTACTCTTTCCCCAGGTCAACCGGGTAGCAAATTTATAGACTATGCCAACTGCAAGAAACAAATCAACAAAACCGTATATGTGTATACTTTATCAACAGATAGCAAACATAGATGTGCAAAATTAGCCACGTTAAAAAAAGACATTAGAAAGGGGAAAGATTACATAAATCAATGTATGGTTCTTAAAGTAAATCATATGGAATGAATACATGCTCTTTATATTTCAAAATACTATAGTGTTTGTTTTTGACCAAATAAGTTTTTGCATAGTTGGCACATGGTTCTTTAAACTGGCTTTTCGGTTGCCCAGGGAATTTGTAATGGTTCTGGGCTTCCTGTCCCCTGTGGTTACGTCCAAGTATTCTGTACTCTGCAAAGTTTTCAGAACAGGACCATTTTATTAAAATAGTACTTCAATTATGTGGCACAAGTAAATCGCATTAATAAACACACTTCTAAGTATTTCAGCAAATTATTTTCAAGTGTAATGTTAAATCATCGGTTATGATTGGAATAAATAATAAAAATCATTAGTAATCAAAAATTTCACCCAAAATTGCACATATAAAACAACTTTCACAAAGGTTTTATAAAGGCAATGCTTTTTGACAAGGCCGATAATGTTAAAATGGGGCCTTTAAACATCTGCCATCCATTAGCTGGACAAACATCTCGACAAATCTTAAGGCACCTCTGGTATCCCTGGCCCTTTGGGGACCCAGCTCTCATTTTCTGACCACGTACCAGAATAACGTGCTGTCTGCCAAGCCCTGGCCCGGTTTCGTTTTGCCACGGCCATGCCAATTTTAATTAAAGCTAGTTTCAGACCTATTGATGCCACAGCCTAATGTTATGTGAAGTAGCATGAATTTGGGGCTCAGCCTTGCTTCTAGGTAGAGGACTAAAGCTTCCATGGGCAACGTTTCCTATATTGGGAATGTGAATCGGCATCTTGAATGCTTTCACTCTGGTTTCACAAGTGTCAGGAAAGGAACAGTGAGTGAAAACCCCACTCGAAGGTGGGAGGGTGGGTGAGAGAAGAGGCAGCCAGCTTGTTCGTGAAGAGCGCCGCGCGCCCCTCTGCAGACTCCCCCTGCATTCCAGAGAGGCGCGCGACGCGATCCTGTCTGCCCTGCGATGCTGTGGAGACAAGACCTGGCCACGCGCACAACGTTATCCTATGGGGAAACGCTGCGCGCGGCCAGGTCTTGTCTCACTTCGGTGTCTCAGACTGCTGAGACGCCGACAATAGTTCTCGGCGAGAACGCGCTTTCAGCGCGTTACTAGCCGAGCCCTAAAAATGGAAAGTGATATACTCTAAAATAAAAAGTAATGGCTAAACCTCTCTATGCCACACCTCAAATGAACCAATTTGAGATCTTTCCTTCGTAAAGGTTAAAACAAATCTGATTGCTTTTAAGAAAACTTTCATCAACTTCCTTAATCTCCTTAACAATGTGTAAACGTTTTAAGGTATAGATAATTAATAAAACGTTCTAAATAAAATTTACCATTCTATGAATCCAATGTTATGTTCTACTACGTTTAAATAAGACACTAAGGGGCAGATTTATGTCGGACTTGCGCCACGTTTACGCCGCCGTTGCGTCACGCAACGGCGCGGAAACGTGGCGCATCCCTGCGACCTATTTACAACGTTGTAAAGCCCTGCGCCACATGAAACCTGCGTCAGGTTTCATGTGGGCGTTCTGTCGCAGGGTGGGTGTTCCCTTGTAGGAAAGCCCCGTAAAACTGACGCAGTGAAATCTACAAGATTTCACTGAGTCAGTTTTACGACGCTGCTGGGTCAAATCCTTACGCCTGCTTGAAGCAGGCGCAAGGAGTGACGCACCACGTTATGTATGGGTGGCCTCTGTACATTGCAGGAGTTGCGTCGCACTGGCGATGCTACTCCAGCAATGCGCCACCCGTACACCACAAGATGCGTCACGCATCTGCCCTTCCTTGCACCATGGTGCGCCGCATTGTAAATGCGGCGCATCTTTGTGCCGCAAGGAGAGAATTGCGTGACGCATCAGTTCTGGCTCATCCCTGCTGATTTGCAGAGATGCGCCAGAACTCATAAATCTGCCACTTATTTTTCAAGTTTTGAAACCTACCGCAGCATTCTACAACTCATCAATTGCATAACTAATGTTTATTAGCAACATAGAAACAATATTTATAATGGTAGAAACAATAAGAACACGTATGAACTCAAGATGCTTAAAACTAATTTGCAAACCGTGTAGAAAGATGATAAAAGTTACGAATAACTTTTGAGCGAACTATTCTAACTTTGTACCATTTTTTGAATGCTACTTGTGGCTCTTACGAGTTATACAGTTAATTAAAGCATTTTCCGAGTTGAACAGGAGTTTGCATAAGTGAGAAATATTATTAGGAGTCCTTATTTTTTTGTTGAAAGCAACTGGTAGAAGTGAGCAGTTGTTCTAAGGCACAGAGCCATTTTTTAATAAAGTACTGCCTCACCTGCCATGAAAGGAAATCCTCCGTGGAATATCACGTTTTCATCTGCAGGGCATAAAAGGCAGCAGTATTTATTTTGAACTGAATAGTTTGCCTACCGCAGAAAGTGTTGTGTAGCCGATCCCATGGCTTATATCTGCAACCCTTGCAGGTGAAGTAGTGAATATTTGCAGGGTTACTCTAACCGTCAGTCTTTCAAGAGAATAGTAAAGTTCGGTGACTGTAACGTAATGTTTGCAGCGCTACAGAATTAAAAACTGTGGGGCATATTATCAAGGGGGTTTATCTCTGCTTTTTTGGCTTTAAAAGCCATGAAAGCGGAGATAAAATTATCTCCCTATTACCTAACTGTCGCTAACACCAGTTAGCGACAGCTAGTAGGAGATAGCGACCATCTTTGGCCCCACTTTGCATGTCAGTGATATTTATCACTAATGACATGCAAAGTGGGCGTGCCAAGATGTTAGCGACTGGAAACAGTCGCTAACATCGCTATCTCCTATTACCAACTAAGCGCGAATATCTCCAAAAGCTAACACCTGCCCTGAGCAGTTCTTAGCCATGTTATCCAATGGGAGGTGGATAACATGGCTAAGATCATTAGCTCGGTAATGCATGAATATCGCGGACTTTTCAGCGATATTCATGCATTGCGGGCGTTTTTTATCGCATTTGCGATAAACCTTGGTAATACCAAGGTTTATCTGCGATAAACCTCGCCGCAGCTCAGCGGTAAAATTTTGTCTCTAACCAAGCAATAGCGATAATTATCGTTATTGCTTGGTAATGTTTTTTATCAAAATATAAAAATAACCTGTTATTATTACATTCAGCATCAGACAGAGAATGGGCAATTGCATTGAAATTATTCTTGTGCCGAGACTGTGCAATTCCTGCACTTTACTGGATAGAGACACCTTTCCTGAAGACCGTCGTGAAGTGTGGTATTACAACAGCGGTACAGAGGAACATTTAGTAACACACACTTGTCTACTACCACCCTCTTATCATACATTAAAAACAGCTATGGGCATCACACACGTAAATAAGGAAAACTGCTTTTAGGACGCCCCAGGGGAAGAACACCTCATCAAGTAAGTAGTGGTATTTGACCTTTCCAGTCTATCAAGAGAAACATATTACATACAAAAGTCGCCTGGACCACAAATTGAATATTCATTTTGGAAGAGGGTTTGAAAAATGGTGCAAAAGGGAAAAACATGTGTGCACTTTTTAGTAAGGTAGCTGGGTAAGAACCACTTAGATAACCAAATGGGAGGAGGATCATGCATTACATATTTAAGTGCCAGGCATATAGGTTTGATATGTTATCCTATCATTCACAGTAAGCCAGTTAAGGGCATTGTTGAGGGATGCAGAATGTGGACCACACTGGGGATGCCCTGTATTTCATGGAACAGAACCATTCCCAGGCGTTTTAACAGCATCTATTCACACTGCTGTGAAAGGAGACCCACTGTATTGCACTGCAACCCCCTGCATAGGCTTCTCTGGGGACTGCAATGACTGCATACATAGTTAGACAGTTTACATCTTTGATAAGACCTGCATTAACCCATCATAAATGGACCAACTCTTTCTGAAGGTATGAAGAGTCAAATGGGGACCAGGATCACCTGCCTGGGGATCATTGCACTTTAAGGGGAGTGGTAAAGTATACTGAGTATACTGAGTTGATTTCAAGGCCACATTTCTGCCACTCTCATAGGTAAGGGATTCTTGGTGCCCACGTCCTCTGCACAGCTTTCAGCATGTAAATATATATCAGCAGCTCGCCCCATGCCCTCGATATCATGAAATACAAATTCAGGCATAAAGAGATCCCCTTAAGAAGCTAAGTTAGGTCGTAGAAAAAAAAGAAAGAAAAAAAAGAAAAGGGAGACAAATGTAAGAAAGAAGTAATAAAGGAGAAAAAGCAAGGAAGGACAAACATAAAGGAGAATCATAATAAATAAAACGCAGAGGGGAAGGAAAATTATTTAGAAAGAATGTGACAGAGAAAGAAGAGAAGTAAGGTGAAAGAAGGAAAAAGAGACGCCAGGATTGAAAGAAGTAGAAAAATGGCAGAATGAAATAAATTAGTGTGAGGAAGTAGAAAACGAACGACTAGAGAAGAAAAGAAGGAAGGGGATAGAAATGAGAGGAAAGAGAAAAGTAATGAGAAAAGTGGAGGAGAGAAGTAAAGAGAACAGAAAGTAGAGACGGAAGGATACAAGGAGCATGGAGAGATAGAAAAAGAAAGATGTAAAGGTGGAAGTAGAAAAGAAAGGAGACAAAGAAAGGAAACCGAAAGGAGAAAAATAAAAGGGAAGAGGAGCAGGAAGGGAGGAGAAAGGGAATGAGAAAAAAGTAAAAAGTTACGTGAAACTGGAAAGGACCGAAAGAAGGGGAAAGCGGAAAGAAAAGAAGGGATAGGAGAAAAAGGAGAGAGGAAGGAAAATGTCAACAAAGAGGCAGTGGAGAAAATGAAGAGGAAAGAAGAAATTATACGAGGAAGGAGATATGGAAAATGAAAAGGAAAAAGAAAAACAGATGGGAGAGAACAAAGGAGATATGTTTGAATTAAGGAGTAAGTGAAAAAGGAAATAATGGAAGGAGAGAAGAATGAGAAAAATAAGGACTAAAGTTGACACTGTTAAGGTAGGAGAGCAAGAAAAGTAAAAAAGAAAAGGAGAGAAAGAAGGAGAAAAGAAATAGAAGAACAGAGAAACATTGAGAAGGATGGAGAAAAAAGGGGAAGCCAAAAGAAGACAAAGGTAAAAGAAATGAGAGAAGAAGCACAAAAAGAAAGATAAAACTCAGGTCATACAACTGAACCCAAGTGCACAGTTTTGATTCCTGTAAAACTAAAGGTCTTTCCTCTAATCTTCATTCATACCCTCTGGCTGAGTCAAAAGAGGCTGCGGTGCATGCTTCTGCACAGTTCCCCTGCCTCACAGAACCAGGACAGCAGAATTTTAAAGTGCTGTATCAACAGGTGGCCACCTGCATATTATTGAACCTGCCGATCACTTGGAGGCAAATTTATCAAAGGTTTTGCATCACCCTTGCACCACGCAAGGGGACGCAGAGCGTGGCCATGAGTGGCTTGGTAAATCTGGAGTAAGGCAAGGCAGCGCAAGTCCCTGCCCTGCATTACTCTATCCCAGGGAGGCACTCCACAGGTGGCATCCACCCATTGATTTTGGCGCATTCCCATATTTACCATGAGTGGTAGACCTGGGAAAGCGTAAACATGCTAGACCTTCCTAGGGAAGGTGTAATGAGGAGAAATATCTTTATTTCTCCTCATTTGTTCCTCTTTGTGTGCCGCTGTTTGTTTTTGTGCAGGAAGGCACACCTTACTGCACAAAACAATCCTGCCTTTAAAGCAGGCGCTCTTGAACCATGGTGCAAGGGTGCCTGAGTTGGCATTAGGCAGCTCACAGTGTGCCCGCACAAGGAGAGGACAGGAATTGGCCATATGGTGTTATATATGGAGCATTCCTGCCCGCTCCTTGTCACACAATGAAGAGCAGCAAGGTGTCTTGCTGTGATGCATTGCGTGACATTTTGATCAATCTGCCTGTTAATGTGCAAGTATGTTAGAAGCAGCCGGCAAATTACTGGCAGCTCAAAAAGGACCTGTTGGAAACCACTGTCCTAGATGGTCAATAATACAGCAAGTTGCCGAGGCTTAATGGGAAATTCTTGGCTTTGTGCTATCCGCAGAACATTAGATTACTGCACTGGTAAAAGGAAAAAAATCATTATTTGCTCCACTGCCCTGTGGCAGTCTGTGGTTAAAGTGGCATTGGCATTCCAATGATGTCAAAGTCTCACTAGGCAGTTCTTACTTCTTAAGGAGAATTTAGGGTGTTCAATTGTCACAGCAAATCTATTAAGCCCCAATTTAAAAAAAAATCACCACAACAACTGAACCAGTGTGCGATTTTAGCAACAATATAAATTCATAAATGCAAACGCCTCGTGCAAAGCAGAATGCCAGTGGTTCTTAAATTTGGCCGCAGAAAACATCTACAAAATCATTCGCAGATGGACTAATAAGCAACACATGGAATAAGGAGTCTTTTTGGGGCATATTCCAGTTACACATTCCGTTGTCTATTCCATTCCATCCTCTCTCTTTTTCCGCTGGAAACTCAAGAAGAACCTTTAGCGGTAAGCTGCTCATATCTTTTTTTGGCAATGTAACACAATGGATACACAGATTGTCTTATAAATAGATGGTTATTTGACTTTCGTAACAATCTGGAGGGAGACTCTCGGGCACGGACAGCCTGTTTCTCAGCAAACCAGGAAGGACTAAAATAACTTTTGTAAGTCGTGGCTGCAATTAGTCATGGTGTTAGATATTTTTTATTGACCTGGAGCTACAATTATTGATCATTGAGCTTCCTCCATAGATCTCATTGACATACTCAACTCCCTCAAAGCCAACTCATATGCAGATGATGATTTGCATTCCATCAAAGCCTTCTCCAAAATGCTCTCTCAACCATACCCAGCACTGTCAACACCTCTCTCACTCAAGAAATCTTCCCAGAAGCTCTCAAGACAGGACAGATCCTCCCACTCCTGAAGAAATCCACACTCAGCCTTGTTTACCTCATCAGTTACTGACCCATCTCTCACCTTCTTGGGCAAGATTATCAGTCTCTAAATTTTTTATTTTATGTGCAAATAAACCAATGCAACTGTATTCAAATAAACATTTATTTCCTGCTGGATGTAAAAACCAGATTTTACTATAATTCATTTTGTGGTACTCAATTTACCTTTTCTCATCAGGATAGAATTCTGAGTGTCTTGCTGACACACAAACTCATGAATTACAGATCCCTGCATTTGTGAACGTTCAGCTCACTTAGCCATTGATAATGAAAGAAGGCTTATTACCGGGGAATCCACAAAATCCTAATAGTAGCATTAGCTACCAGACCCTTCTCTATCAGCAGCAGGAGGTAATTACGCCTCGTCTTGAGTTGGTTTTGATTCCTGCATGTCTTCATGTCGGCATAGTTGGTCTTTCCTTTATTTAAGGCACATCCGTCTAGCTGTTGACAATCTGTGCACTCATGGTGGGGCAATCTTTTCTCGTTTTTCCAAGTGTGTATGAGTAGGTCTGTGTTTGTCTATCCGTGTGCTACTGGTCTACTTGTAAGATCTTCATTTGAGCAGTTTATGCAGCATAGCTGTATCCTTATAGAGTGATGTGCTTGCTTTTATGGAGACCGATCCATGTGTGGATTGAAGAGAAGGAGCTGGATTGTAAGTAACATTGTAGTAATTCTTCATCTGTCAGTAAATTCATGTGTGGATATGTTGTTAGATAAGATGATTTTGCTACTCACTAGAATGAGTTTTGTTGTTGTGGAGGTTGGGCACAATACATTGGGCATGATTTCGATTTTTTCTCTGTGTTTTCAATTAAACAAACCTGCTTATTTACTGCTGTGCACTAAGTACATAGTATAATTATGACTTCATATTTCTACTATTCCAGCATATTTAGAGACATACATTACTATGGCATCATACCACAGCAATGCCATTCAGACAGTTGCAATAAAAAGTAAGGTCCGAAACAAAATGCAAATAAACGCAGAAACATGTGCAGTAACATTGCTGCTGATGTTATTTTCTATTTAACTGAATACACCACTACATTTTGGAATATCTGCTTATGATAAGGTTATTGCCATCTGAGGATGAGAAACATCGCAGTACTACTACAACGCGGTCGTTACAACGATCGCGTTGTTAGTACGTGATAGATTTACATCGTAAGTCATTAGAACGACTTGCTGTAGGGGGTGCTAAGGTATTGGAAATTAATTCCAACACCTTCCCTACTGTTGCGCAACCTGGAGTAGGAATAGTAAATAATTCTATTCCCAAGTCCAGCGAGCCCCCTACATCAACTCGTTCTAATGACTTGCGATGTAAATATATTGCCTACTAACAACGCAGTCGTAACGACCGCGTTGTAAAAGCACGCAATGTAATACATCGCTTTTTTTTGTGCTATATTCTCTGAGGATATTACCTGTGGAGTTAGCACAGGACTCTAAATTAGCCTGACAGGTGTTTGTGATCCGAGGTTTGTTTATATTCGGGCTTGAATGCAGTAGTGATCCACACGGGTGAGGGTTTTCATGTTAATTGTGCGTTTACTGTAAGTGCCTTTCAGGGGCGTCGCCAAGATGGCGACCGGTTCAGAGGCTTAAACGAATGGATGACTTTGGGGCAGTATCAGGCCTTTGGGTAAACTGGTCCAAGTCCTGCCTGTTCCCTCTTCGCCATATTCCGGAACAAGAGAGGGGGAACTGCCCCTTCTCGTTTCTCATGGCATTTGCAATTTTCAAATACCTGTGCATACAGATTTTCTATTTTGACGGTGACCTAATGGAGGGAAATGTGGGCAGAGTGATGAACTCGATCTGGGGCTACCTACCATTTTGGGTGTTGTTGCCGCTGTCGGCCGTTGTCTGGGTGGCGATCCCTAAGATGCTCATACCCTCACGACTGCTACACTTCTATGCAGCCTTGCCTATTGTGATTCCCATACTTTTTTTTGTGGATCTGAATAATTGCTGGTAGAATTGAACGAGCGGATACCTTCAGGAAGAGGGCTTTGGGGCCCCTTACTTTGACCTCTACTACTTGGCGGCTCAGTTGGAGTGGCTGGTGCGGTGGTTGGGTTCGACTTAATGCTCTGAGGGACACGCACACCCTCCCAGTGGCACTTTCTGACATACAATGTAGTGTCTCACACTAAAACACGAGAGCGCTGGGCTCGGCGGCTTACATACACCCCTTACAGACAAGCAGTGGGATCAGGCCTTGAAACAGTTTAAGGGGAATCACATAATCTGTGCTTTTGTTTCACACAGATTACCTACCTACATCAGGTGTACTTCATGCCACGATGCATAACACACATGCGTCCCACTGCCACAATGCAATGCCCCATGTGTAGATCACTGGATGCAGGCTTCTTTCTCCAGGTGTGGTAGTGCTCAGTAATTGAACGGATCTGGGAGGGGGTGGCAGAGGCCACATCAGAGTTGGTCAACAGAGTGGTCTTGGCTACGCCGAAATCCTGCTTACTAGTTGGTCGGCCATGACCTGGATTCTATCGCCGCATAACATGGACTCACAGAGTGAACTATGTCCTACTGTTTTAAAAGTTCCTGCTGATTTAACTGTTTGGTGAACAATTTTTGTTTAATTTATGCTCGTGTACCTCCACTGTGTTTGTTCCTGGATCCAGTTTGGGTTCTGGACTGTTTGCCTACATGGTTCTTTGTCTCATGTTTGAAATTAATAAAGATATGTAAAAAAAAAAAAACTGAATGGCTTTCATAATGGTAAGCCCCCTCATCTACAGGTATGACAAAGTCATACACTAAATCTGATGATTACACTATCTTTTTTACATAAATATCTACTCCGGAACTATATAGCCGTAATCGATGAAGATGCATGATTGAGCCTCTCTACCTTTTCTGGGGCTCTCAGGTAGTCCTGTTTGTGGTAACAGTAATACGTGACTGGTAGGAATGAGCTACATAGACAGTACATGGCTCAAACAACAACTTCATCTGAGTGATGATGAATGCACAATGCTATGCGTAGCAGTGTCTATTACATGCTCAGTCAGTTCAAACACTGTGGGGTTCATTTAGGCCTGACCGATAAAAATGGCGAAGATACATTTGCTCCAGGAGTTGCCCTTTGTTCAACAAAATTTACAGATCAGAGCTAAAAATGGGGACTAATGCATAAATCCTATTTTGTATGTGTTACCACTGCTAGATTTGTGGATTTTCAATGGCAAATATCATGTAGTAGAACCTAGAGGTTTTTGGCTTTGCTAATCTAGAACGGGTGTGAATTCCCAATTTTACACAGACAGAGAATTGTAATTGGTCCCGTCTATGGTCTGCAGGGCTGGACGTTTTGCGAGATCAAACTTGGATATATAAATATACATAATAGACAAAGTATAAAACATGTTTTTGAGCTCAGAGGGAGAGAGCCAGCTGTATTTCCAATACCATGAGTAATTTATGCATGATCCTTCAGAGAACCAGCTGTTTTCAGTAACAACTAAGAGAATTGTCTGAAACAGATCTGTGTTATGTTATGTTATGTTAGCAAGCACTTGTAAAGCGCGCGTACACCCTAGGGTTTCATGGCGCTAAAGCTGAAGACTATTGCAGCCGAAATACTAGGCATAGGCTTGCTCAAATTGCCATGTTTTTAAAACCTTCCTGAAGCTGAGAAGATTATCGCAGCTTCTGAGTACCAAGGGAAGAGAGTTCCAGAGTCTGGGGGCCAAGTGAGAAAAGCGGCAGCCTCCCTGTCGTTTCCATCTGAAAGACGAAGTAGTAAGCAGGAAGTGGTGGGCTGAGCGGAGGGGTATATTTGGAAATCATACTGCTGATGAATCTGGGGCTTTTGCCGTGCAAAGCCTTAAAGGCTAGGCAGCAGGTCTTAAAGGCTACTCGTTGGGATATCGGGAGCCAGTGGAGTTGTGCCAGGCCAGGTCTGGCTGACAGCCACTTGGGTTGTTTATGAATCAGTCTGACTGCCTGATTCTGGACCATTTGAAGTCTTTTTTGTAGACCAACAGGTAGACCGAGATAGATAGAGTTAGAGAAGTCGAGCCGTGAGAGTATGAGGGCTAGCACCACATGTATTAAAGCTGAATAGGTCAGCAGGTGTGCGATTTTCCTGATTTTACGAAGTTGGTGGACACTGGAGGAGATCACGGCACCCACCTGTCCATGAAGCGAGAGGTCGGCGTTGATTATGACCCCTAGGCTTTTCACGGAGGGAGAGGGGGTGGGGGGAGGCACAAGTTCTAACGGCCAAAAGTGCATGCCCCAGCTGTTCTTGCTGTTCCCAGGTAACACCAGCTCCGTCTTGACCGGGTGGAGTTTTAAATGGTTCACATCCATCCAGCTCTAGATGTGAAGCATGGTAAATTGGAACTCAATTACGGCATTGGGGAAGCCAAGTGGAAAGCCTAGTGGAGAAGTGTGGCTCAGTGGTTAGAGGCGGCAGACCCGGAATCTGAGATCGACCGTGGACCAGGGTTCGATTCCCCGCCTCGGCGGGTCTCGGGATCATAAATTCCACGGTCTCGACAATTCTCGCTCCGGTGCCTACTCGACTCACGGGGTCACACTCTGCGACTCTGGGCAATAGCTTGCTTAATCTCCACATCGGCCCCTCGCGGCGGGATGCCTGGCTTTCACCTTGTGGATACCCTGCCGGGGTTTCTCACAGGGGAATACCAGGACGGGTTCCCTAAGCAAGCGCGGAGATGCCCCAGGGTAAGTCCTGCGCTATATAAGTTTCATACATTTACACATTTACAATATGATCGGGAGATCGTCGGCATAGTTAAAGACAGTGATGCATAGTTAAAGACAGTGATGTTTCTGTTTTTAAGTGAGTGAATCAGTGGTCTCAGATATAAATTAAAAAGCAGCGGGGACAAGAAAGAACCCTGTGGGACCCCACAGGTAGAGGAGAGCTTGGGGGAAGTAAAATTCCCAAGCCTTACTGCTTGAATGCGGTCAACAAGGAAGGATTTAATCCATCCAAGTGGGGGTCCACGCAGGCCTGCTTGCTTGACACGGTTTAACAAGATGGTATGGTTGACCGTGTTGAACGTGGCCGACAAATCGAGGAGCACCAGTGCTTGATGGTTGCCCCTGTCAGCATTTGCTCTAAGGGTATCCAGGACTGCGAGGATCACAGCCTCCGTTGAATGCGCCGGACGGAACCCAGCTTGATTTGGCTCTAGGTAGGCCGAGCATTCAATGAAGCTAGACACACACCTAGCTACATGGGGCTCTAGCATTTTTGCAAGGAAGAGGAGGAGAGAGATAGCGCGGTAGTTAACAGGGTTGCTAGGGTCCGCCCAGGTTTTTTATAAGGGGGACTATCGTCGCATGCTTGAATGCGCTGGGGACCTTGCCTTGGGCAAGGGATTCATTAAGGAGAGGAGCACGCTCTGAGGCAAGGCGGTGAATAGCAGTAACGCAACAAGCAAGCTTCAATCGCGCGTCCCTGGGGCTGAATCCCTTTTCTGTGGTTCTGTCAGGAGGGGCGTGTCTCGCACTGCCGGTCCGCCCACCACTCAAACCGCAATCAGCTGCGATGGACCGAGGTCGGAGTGGGAGGCGTGCGGCGAAGTGGTGAGCCAAAGCAGCTTCTTACGGCGAGTGCACAGGTTTTTAAAATGACTTGACCAAATGTGAAGAGAGCAACACACAGCTCAGGGTGCAGCCAGCAGTAACGCGACAAGCAAGCTTCAGTAAATAGTGTTGCAAAGACTTAGGGCCAGATTTAGAGTTTGGCAGACAGTTTACGAGGTCACATAAGTTGTACAGAGAATTTAATGCACTTGTAATAAGGTATATGGAATATTCATAATGTTTGTGAAGGAGTAACCCATCCACCAAACTCTAAATCAGGCCATATGGCTTCTATTTCATGCATTTGTACAATTAATACAAGTAAACAATAAGTTCCAAAGGTACCTTTCACTGTTTCACTAGTTAGCAGCCTGCCACGCTCTTAAAACATGAGTTCTAAAAATATTTAGAAAACATCTTACTTCATTCTGTCATCTTTTGTCGACATAAGATTAACGTCAAATGTCTACACTGGAATGCCGATACGATTATCTCAAAGTCAAGTAAGGAAGGAAGTTAAAATTAAAATCCGGCTACTGTGTTCACTGTTATCATGCTGAATTGAGACTTCCTGTTGATCCTGTGCATGCAGTTTAAAATAATTCAATATTTCGTAGGAGAACGGACACATGTCGCTGAAATGGTCAAGATGGATAAAATTGGTAATTTGGTTACTGTCAAATAAGCTTAGAAATAACTAATTCAATACAACCAAACTAAAAGTAAAGGAGAATGCCAAAAAAGATAAATTGATATTCTGCATGATGAAAAACTACTTAAACCTAAACCAATGGGTATGAGCATTCAAAAAATATAAGACCCTCACCCACCAAGATGGCATGCTTCATCATCTGGTCTGTTCCTCGCCAAGCAAATGGGGATTACTGGCAGGGTGGGCTTCAGGTGTTAGAGCTCTTGGTGGAGATCTGGTGGGTGAGGGTCAACTATGTTACACTGTGTTTATCATGTCCACCTACACCTTCACTTACTTCACCTACACTAGAGGGCAGATAATAATAAGAAGTTTTTCCTCAATGCATAGAGAAATTGGCTCTCCTAAAGAATAACATGAAAATGATCGACAAGATCTTTTACCCGCATTCGTGCGGCGCATTTTCCCGCTGTGCGCTGACTTTTTCAAAAAGCCGCGGTTCATGACGAGCTCAGCTCGTCATGAGCGTACGAGAGGTGTACCTCATGACGAGCTGAGCTCGTCATCAGCATCGAAGGGGTTAATGAAAGACTACTGTGTGTGTAAAATCTCAACTGCAGATGGATGTACAGATTTATTTTTTCACACAAAACCCAGCCCACCTGTCACTACTCCTAATACTTTAATAATGAATAACGGGGGCGTTCAGCACTACAGTAAGTCAAATCGTCCAGGGATGCTCCTTAACCGAAGTTGGAATAATTTAAAGTGCTTTTTAAAACTCATGTGTGCCGAGTTGATTCTAAAAGATGATGGTATGTCATTCCAAAATCTTGAACATGTGTAAATTAGAGAAGCAAAGTGTTCTTTCTAGATGATAGTGAACGCATTTATTCCTGAGCTACTAATATATCACTTAAGAATACCAAGACATAGAAATATTGTCAAGCACAAATTCATCAAAACCAAAAGGAGAATGGAAAATCAAGAGGAAACACATGGGAGGGTAATATGCTTGCATTTGTTTACTTAAAGCGTCATATACATTCCCCCAAAAAACTAAAAACCTTCTTGTTTCCTTTAAAAAAGGAATCTGATCCTTGTATGTCATTTGGTTGCCACACCAAATTGCATTATTTAAAGTATAACTCAATCTGCCAAAAATGCAGACTTCATTTAAAATGGGGACAACCATGGATTGTCACCTTAATAAGTTTCATGCGGTCGTTGGTTCTTTCATTTTCAATGCAAGCCTTTGTTAGAGATTTTGAAGTATTTTGGCCCTCCAGCCATTCATTGGCTTCTTCAAGACAATGCTGTCGTTCGCCTCTGATGTTTTGTTTAATTAAATACTTGAATGTACATATTTTATGTAACACATTATTTTCTGCATTATTTTGTTTTAGTAACAACAAGATTCCCCAACATAGCTGAATAGTGCATCGCTCATCTTGACTTTTTTGTGTGATTAACTTTTAAGAAATCTGCTTCATCCAGCTGGGTAGCAAGATAGGGGGAAAACACTCCACACTCCTCCTGAAATGGCAGAGACAGAGATGGCGTGCCCT
The DNA here is from genome assembly GCF_964261635.1 of Lissotriton helveticus. Taxonomy (NCBI): domain Eukaryota; kingdom Metazoa; phylum Chordata; class Amphibia; order Caudata; family Salamandridae; genus Lissotriton; species Lissotriton helveticus. The sequence goes on along the minus strand of NC_136071.1, from coordinate 1,066,293,373 downwards.
TGTTGCAAAGCTATTTTTGGGTAAGTGTAAACCTTTGATATATTTGAAGATTCTATTTTGTTTAGTGATCCGCTCACACCTTTAACTTGTTTTCCTACACCGTGCCATCATAGAAAGTAGGTAAATCAGTACACAGACATATAATACAATGCAATGCCTAATTTTAAGTGGTTATTTACTAAATGTAAATTATTTATATGGATTTTTAAAAGATCCTATCTTCCATCCAGTCATAGCAACATTAATATGGAATGAGCTTGTCTGGGACGCAGCTATTTGAAGTCCCCAAAACGGAGTTACCCCTTGTTTCCTCAGATTAGAGTTTAGGAAATCATTTTGATCTGGGGAGCGAATAAGGCTCTTGTCACACATGCCAGACCCAGCTGACCTTTTCGGCTACGAAGTGGTTGTTACAAGGTGTTCTCAGGTAGGAATCAACAGATCGTTCCCCCTCTATGAACAATATGGAAAGTGTTAACCAACCACCAGATATGATTAGAAAAGATATAATTTAGAAAATCTAACATTTAAAAGATCCATAAAGAGAGAACAACCTAACAGCATGAAGAGGAAAAAAGGGTTGAGAAAAGAAAAGGTTACTAAATTCAAGAGAAATGTATGTGTGTTAGGGTGAAACCATATGCCCCCAAGAATATTTACCCTAAACCAAAGTTGCATAAACTTACAAGAGGGGGTCCCATTAATCAAGGATGAAATCGTTGTGCCATCTAGGAGGAAATCTAACATTCCTCAGGGATTCTTTTCTAGAATGGCCTGGAGTTCAAATCCTCCTAGCAGGACTCCCCTAGTACTTTGAGATAAGAGATAATGCTTGGATATCCTGTCTAGACTCCAAGTTTGTCCATTACTCAATTGAATACATTACATCCCAGCTAAATATTTCTATGAGGACAGGAGAACCTGTAACTTCCTCCTTACGGTCCTAGGTAACTTTATTTTCACCTTATCCCTACAGCTAAAGTAGGTTTCTTTACACTGTTCAAATGATCATATTGTTCTTTGCATCTCTCTTGGTGGGAACAGATTATTTTCTACTAAACTTTCTTTTGTGATTCAGGATGGTGTAATGGAAGGTTTGGGATGCCTTCCCTTTAGGGATAAAAAAGGGGAGAGGCCTGTAATACTATTAGGGGTAGTGTGGTATGCCCATTCAGTTTCTTTCTGAGCTTCTTTAGCAGGTGTTTTCATTACTTCCACCCATTGCAGACATTTGTTAACAATACTATTGATTCTTTCTACTAAACCGTTAGCGCATGGACAGTACAAAGCTGTCTTGAGGTGGCTAATACATACCCTCCTGAAGAAGTATTGCATGGGGTCTGAAGTAAATTGTACCTCATTGTCAGTGCTAAGCATTTATGGGGTGCCCTTCTCAAAGAAAATATCCTATAAGAATTTTATCAGGACAACAGTAGTCTTGCATCTTGTCACCACCCAGTGAGTATAGTAACCTACCAAGACAATGATACACGTTTCGTTTACAAAACTACTTTGGATGGGCCTGATGATACCCAATGCTAACTGGGCCCATGGTTTGTCAGGGATTTCAATAGGTGATAAGGGGTCCTTAGTAAGTAAACAAGACTTGTCGCTTTCAGCACAGGGTACACAACTTTTCACTATGTTGTCTATGAACCTATCTATGCATTGCTACCAGTACTTAGAACGGACTCTGCTTTTAGTTTAACTATGACCTAGATGTCCTACATGTGCTAACTGTACTGTTTCTAATCTCATATATGTGGGAGGGACAATCTTCCGCCCACAACAGATAGACACACTTAAAATACAGAGTTCATGTCTCGCTTCCCAACATTTCAGTACAGAATTTGGTAGATCAAGGCAAGAATCGGGCCATCTTCTAAAATATAAGCCTTCAAAGATCGCAATTCCTTATATTTTCTCATGGATTTCTCCAATTCTTCCTAAGTTTCCCCAGCCATACTTATCGCTAGGACAAACTCATCTAAGTGCCTTTGTTTAGCGCACATGCCTCTATTGATCTGCATCCTTCAAAAACAATCAGCAACAATGTCCTTGTTGCCTAGCAATTACTGCATGGTAAAATAGGGTCCTTGCAATCTTAGAAGCCTACAGCATATTCTGGGCGTAGTACATTCAGAACCCTTGGTCGTGAGAGCGAAGATTAGGGGTTTATGGTCTGTCCATATCACACACAGTATGCCCAATAGAAAGAATTCAAAGTGCTTTAAAGGCCAAAAGCACCCCAAAGTTTCATGCTGGACCACAAAATAGTGGAGTTCAGGACCCTTAAGGGAGCACATGGAGAAAGTAAGGATGTGTTCACCACTATCGGCCGATTGTATGAGAGCTGCGCCTAAACCAATATTGCTTGCATTGGTGGTAGAAAATGTGGGTTTATTGGGATCCAATCTGCAGAGGGAAGAGGCATTACTGATGGAAGATTTTATAAGTTCAAAGGCTTCCTGATACTTAGCTACCCATGTGAAATGTATGTTTTTCTAAAAAGGTCTTGAGTTCATCTTTGTTCATAGGATAATTTGCTTTGATGATGACTTCTATCAGATCTAGTTTAGGTTTAATGCGATCATGCAAGATAGTATGTCCGAGAGATTCCATCGATCCCACACCAATGCAACATTTCTCTCTCTCGCTTTATAGTGAACCCAGCATGCCTTAATTTCCCCAAAACTTCTCTCAAAGCGTGGCTGTGGTTTTCTTCATCCTTTCCAAATACTAGTATATCACCCTTAAACATAGAACAGTATCTAACCCTTTAATAATATGTTGCATGGTGCACTGAAACGCTGACGCCGCAAAAGCCAACCAAAAGGGTATTCTGGTAAAACAGTAAGTTCCTAAGTGAGTAACAAATGATGTAAAATGACCTGAAGATGGGTACAACTCTACCTGATAATGGGTCAATGATAAGTCACGTCTTTCATCAAAGGTAGGATCTTGTAAATACAAGGAAGCGGGTGCCTGTGAACCTATATACTGGCATTTAAATCTTGTAGGTCAACGAATAGTCTGATATCATTCCTACCCGTTTTGGTGGCTATGACTACCGGTGCGAGCCACTCCGAATGTTCTATGAGCTCTGTGATACTTTGTTGCAAGAGCTTGCCTACTTTTTTTTTTTGGGGGGCCTGCATTAGGTGCGGATTAGACCATTCATTGTGGATTACAGGTTTAGCATTGTTTTTTAGTTTGGCACAATGTTGGTAATCTCTTAAGAGGCCTAGTCTATCCGGGAACTCTCGTCACACTTCTTTTTTACAATGTGAGGGGTCAACAAGCAAAGTAGGGTTCTTACTATTAGAGTCAAGTTTGATGCCCAACTCTTTTTGATGTGTCCTCCAAGTAAATTGGAGCCCTGTTTTGTAATGTAGGCTTGTATTACTGTAGATCTGTCTTTGAAATTGATGTGCATTCTTACCATGCCCTCCAAAGTACTTGGGTCACTGTTATACTCCCCCTCTCCCCCTCCGCTTTTATGCCAGGAGATTCTACTACTTATATGTTTCCTGAGAACAGCTTATTAAAATCATTGCTATTTATAAGGGTACAGGGGGACATGAATATGCAAAAACAGTGGCCATTACATCATCTAATAATATTTAGCATTTAGGAGAAGAAATGTCACTGCAGCACTCCGATAACTGAAAGAGCAATGTTTAATCCTCAGTATTAATTAAATCAACTGTGTGAATGTTCTTGGGAGAAGTGTTATTACAGACTCTCCTGTACTGACCTTTTTTGCTGTAATTGCGGCATGTGACGCTTTTTGCTTGGAATTTAACATTATTGACTAGATGACCATTACTTCCACATTGGAAGCATTTCACTCTTTCATTAGAAGATGGCAACTCTTGGCTGCTCTTGGGGTTAAGGTATTTGTTATTCATTGTTGTTTCATTCTTAGTAATGACATTGACTTCAGGTTGTGACTCTTTTGTAATTTTCATGTTATTTGGGGGAGAGGATGTAGCCTTATGGCTAGAGCGGCTGACTTCGTAACAGGGCAAATCACTTAGGGCCATATGTATCAAGCTTTTTGCGAATCGCTAACGGCCTTTTTGCATGTTTTGGTATCTATGAAATATTCGCAAAATAAGGAATAGCAAAGATTTGCGATTTCCTATTTTGCCTTAGCATTTAAGGAATCACAATTTTGCAATTCCTTAAATGCTATGTATGTAGCATTTTTGGGTTGCGAATTATGGTTAAGAAATCGCAAATTACCACCAACTTTTAGTTGATGGTAACTTGCGAATTCTTCAAAAAATGCACAATTTGGCATTTTTGAAGGTGCATGTGATGCACACACATGCCCATAGGGCATGTATGTGCGCCATATGCACACACGTGTACATTTCAGGGGTGCAGCAGGGTGTCTTTGAGACACCCCTGCACCCTTGAAATAATTCTCAAATTGCGATTAGCAAATTGCGAATTCGCAATTTGAGAATTATTTCGCAATGGCCCATAGGAATGCATTGGAAATTATTCCTTAATTGCGAATTCGCAAAATGCGAATTCGCAAATAAGGGAGATTAAGGAATCGCTAAAAAATAGCGAATTTCTTCATACATACCATTTTGCGAATCCTAAATAGCGATTCCTTAAAAATCGCTATTTAGGAATCGCAAAAGGGTTTGTTGATACATATGGCCCTTAATCTCCCCGTGCCTCACAAAAATTAATGTAAAGAGCTCTGATACCCATGTCTCTGGTCTAGTTCGCACTATATAAAACTCTAAAAAAAGAAATTATAAAAAAAGAAAAACATGTAAACAACCATCAGTATGATCTACGCCCACAGCTACTGATATGGCATCTTTTAAATCAGGGTTTCCAAATAATAGTCTTTCCAGAATTTTCTGATTGTTCGTCGATCTCACTAGTAGGTCACATATCAAAGATTCTGTGAGGGCCTCAAAATCACGTGTTAGAGAAACGGCTCAAAGCAGCAAGATATGCAGTCAATTTTTTGCTTTTTCCATAAAACCACCCAAACAATTTGGCCTCTCTAGTCCTACCTTTTTCTTTGTCCAAAATGCTCCGGGAGTTTGAGAAAGGTAAGTTGATACACACCAAGCAGTGCATATTGTCTATCTCCCTCCCTGGTAAGTTTTCATAGATATTTTTTCCATCAATCCCCAGGTTGTGTTGAAGAATGTGATGTTTGTGCACAGGCGTACATTTTTAACCGATTGCAATAAAGTAAGACTCGAAATGTTTGGTCCATTGTTTCCAAGGAAGAGAGGGATCCTCGATATTATTTAGAAATGGTGGATGTTGTGACATGCCGGCATACAGCCATGTTTACACTGCTTAAAGTGGTTTAAAGCTTTCCAAACACAAGATTGTCAAAATGAGTCCTCATGAAAAAGTATTTACTGAAGAGGTGAAACATATAGCTTAACATGTAGTCATCTGTACAGTAAGTAGGAAGGACTATGAAGAATATATTCTGCACTTACAGTGTATGAGTAGCAGCCATTCCGTTTTAAATTTGGTTTAGGCATGCATTAGGGGAAAGTCCTGTTTCTTTTTTTATACTACCGATTTGCTGAGGAGAAATGGAACCGCTCCTTCCTGTGAGTTAGAAAGTGGTCCAACTGCACTACATTGAAGGAGACTGTAAGACTCCAAAAATACCCCCCCCAGCATCAGCACCTTGCCCAAAGAGCACCAAAGACTGCACGTCACAGAGAAACAGAGGAAGGGGGCCATTGCACATGCCATGCTGGATGGAATCACAAGCACCAGTAGCGGCTCCTGGAGGGAGTGCTGCCGGGCGTTGACATGGGACGGGGGAGGGGCAGGGTGGGGGTTAGTAAAGTCCGGAATACGGCCAAATGCGATGCAGCGCGCGCAACATTTGTTTTATTTATTTATTTGTTTTCTTACCTCCGTTCGGCCGTATTCCAGACTTTACTATCCCCCACCCTACCCCTCCCCCGCCCTACGTTACCGCCCAGCAGCACTCCCTCCAGGAGGCGCTACTGGCTGCTTGTGATTCAAGCAAGCAACACCCAGCGGAGTCCCGTCTTGGCCCCTGGGTGACAAAGAAGGACACGAAGACAGGCCACAGAGCTGGCTCCCAAGCGACAATGAGAGGAGCCTCTGACGGGCTTATAGTGCCACAGTGGCCAGAAGCTGTAAACTGCCTGAAGAATTCGTCAACTGGGCACTTTGCAGGGGATGAGTCTCAGAAAGGGCACATTGTGCCTTAGCGGTCAGCCAGAGCCATAAACTGCAGGGAAAAATTCATAGACTGGGAACTATAAACGGGGCTGATACCTCCTCTGTCCCCACTCATGATTTTATGACACAATGAAGGGTAAGTAAAGCTTGTCTATTCAGCATCACCAATTCTGTGAGCTGCTAACATCAAATCTCAATACCATTTTACAGGTGACAGATAACAGCTGGTGGAATGTTCCAAAGAACAGTAAGGTAAGGGGGTGGGAGGGTAGAGAGTACAGGTCAGTAATTTTTTATTGGGTGCGGTAATCTCATGTATAGGAATTAGAAAAAGATTGCAAAAGAGGACCATGGATCCACTGTAAAATAATCTGTTATCCACACATATGGCATCTTGCCAGTCATAATATGGCAGCTTGTTAAGTACCCTGGATGACAATTCCCAGTTCCCAAAATGTTCTCTCTTTGCAACACAGTAGCAGGTGATCCATAAAGCTCCACTGAGGCAGGGGTGCTCCTTGCTGCTCCACTAAGCTGCCTCTCCCCTAAACTCCCGGTTGGACCTGGCCAATTACTGCTAGTCTCCTAGCAGTAGTTTGGGAGGTGTGAGCTTTGTATACAGGAAGGTGACTGGTAACAGTGCCTACGACCCCACACAATTCAGTAGGGGCTGCAGCAAAATTGAGTGATCCATCATTCAATAGGCTGCGGCGAGGCTCAAGTGAAAAGTCCAGAGCTCTACAAGCATCTTTAGCTCTCCGAGAAGGTCGGCCGGCTTGGTACACCCTGAGCTTCAGCACCTCTTACTTACTTATTTAGTGGGAAATCTTGACCTGGTGTCAGTAAATAAATGTATAATTGCTATAATAAAACCTCCGGAAATTAATATCTGTTCATCCATGTTTTTGTTATAATGAGCTTCAAACATCAAGGTCATCTTAAGACACTGGCTAGAACAGCCATATTCATCTTGCAGTCCAGATCCCTGATTAGGGGTCAGGGAATATGCTGTGCTTTTCAATTCGAGTCTGTAGATATTTAGCGACCTGGGGCCATATTACAGAAGTGACCCAGGGGTACAACGGGCATTTGTACCCACTTTGCGCGCTTCTGGGGCATGTTGATATTACAGAAGGGGCCGCAGACCTTTGTGCGACCCTTTCTGTAATATCGATAGTGCTGATGCACATAAAGCACCAGCGCTTTCTTCTAAAAGGTCACTGTCAGTGCGCCCCCTAATTGCAGCCCACTGGAGAGTAAAGTGGGACCCATGGACCCCCCAGAGATCCCCTTTCACACGGGTGCAGTCACTCACTGCACCCGACTGCATAGTGAATCACAGAGTGGCTTCAGAGCAGCCGCTCTGCTTTTCACCTGAATGCACTGTCCCCAGGGCAGCATGAGTTCGGAGCTACCCTGGGGATAGTGCATTTCATGTAATACTCGCAAACAGAAAAAGTGCGCCCTTTACTTAATAGGGCCCGTGGTCTGCCAGAATAATATTGCTATCTAAACCAGTAGTACTGTGTATCTTCTTTGGGATTTGAGCCAGAATATTGTCTGCTTTTGAAGACGCCCATAGAGGCATCATAAAACTGTTCAAAATCACATCATCAGGTCAAATAATATGTAGATTTAAAGAGCTCATCAATAAACTGGTTGAGTGTTCGTATTAAAATAATTGGTGTGTAGTGCTCACCTAATATTAAAGTAGAAGGTCCTGAGATCCCAAAACCAGAGGTTGAGGGCACCTTTGCATCACGAATATGACTGTCTTTTGCTAAACATCTGCGGGTAAGGGAACACTTGCTACAGCTTTTCTGGCATGTGTTTTCAAAAGTGAATTATCTGCATGAAAATCAGTCGTATATGATCCTACAAACATTTATGTTTTTTCATTTTTTTAGTTCTTGCTGTGGGTGGAAAAAGTAAAATATAACCAAAGAACAATTTAATATTTTCCACATTCAAAGCAGGGTTCCTCTTTTTTATCAGGCCAAGCATCAATCTGAAATAGGATCAACACAGAAGGTGATTTTTGTGGTTTTATCATAATAGTTCTACATGTATTTACTGATGCCAATCCCTGCAACACACCAGGTCGCCATACACCTCCCTGTGAGGTCAGAGTTGTTTTCTTGTTCCGAGGTGTTAGACCTGGCACCTTGGCGTGAGTCTCCCTTCCACTTTTTGCTGATGTGCCTCAGATGTTTTGCTGGTGTTAGCTGCTCAGGGCACTGCGCCACGGCCAATTCCAGGGGACAGTCTGGGCTGCCAGGTGGTGAATGGAGGGGTTACCCCCGAGCTAGGTGGGAGGAGTGCCCCATGACTCTGAATAGGGCTGTGCTCTGCCACCACAATGCTGGTTCCACCTCCTGCGGAGCGTCTGATGTCCCTGCCCTGCACCCTGAAAGAAGAAGGCCGCTTCCTGTAAACAGAGTACTCCAAAACTGGGATGAACCTGGCTCAGGCCCCCTGGCCTGCAAAGACAAAAGAAACTTAGTATAAATATAGGAGCCTCACTCCTAGACATTAGATCCTGTTTTACCACGACGAACCTCTGCCCAGCTAGAAGGACCAGAAGAAGCTGAAGGACTGGCCTGCAGGGGTGCCTTGCTGAGGAAGTAGAGGAAAAGCCCAGAAAGACTTAGCTTCATTGTGCTTGAAACTATCTCCAAGGGCTTGGTCTGAGCTTGCCCCCTGAATTGAACCCCAGGACCAGTGGGTTCTTTGTGCCTTCGCCCGTCTTTTGACCGAGCCGTATGCTTCCTTCCCGCCGGAGCTGAGTCTTGTGCCCCCTCGCCCCCTCCTAGGGCCATGGTACTCAGGAGTTTGGCCGCCTTTTGCCTGCTGAGAGCCCCGCTCTTACAGAGTCGCTCTCTCCTCGTTGGGCCGGGCCGCCTGCTCCTCTACCACCCTGCCTGCTACTGGAGTGTGTGGAGTGCTCCCTCGCCCCTCCCGTCGGAATTCTGGTTGGATCGCAATCCTACGCCTCGGACGGCCGCCCGTACGTTGCATCGTACCCGGCAGCCCCGCTTTGCCATCCAGTCCCCTGAGAGAGGCCGCGCCGCACTCAGAGAAGACCCCAAGTACGGTCCGTACTGGAGGCCCTGTGCCACGCCTGCCTACTGGAAGCCGCCAGCCGTCAAATACCCAAAGGTACGCTTTTCCCCCCGGTGCGTACTCGCTGAGTGCGAGTCGAAGCGGATCCGGACGCCGCGCCTAGGACATCTACAACTTAAGGTACGGTCCCGCACTCACTCGACAGCGAGTCTTCAACGGACTTGGGTCCGCACCGTTCTGTTTTCCCCATACGCACTGTACAGCTCGACCTCCCAGCGCTGTACGTTTAATACGCGTGGCGCGTATCATTCCAAAGCCTTAGCATGCGCTAGTGAGGTACGCCTCGCACGGGACTGTAATGACGTGCACTCCATTTCGATTCTCTAAACAGTGTACGCCTCGCACATAGCGCCGTGCCTCGGACTAACGTGTCCACGAGGCGCATGAGGGTTGGCAAGGTGGTATTGTAAACATCGCGTACAGCGTACAAGAGCGCTACGAAGCGCACGCAGTGAGAAACACTGCCAGAGCAGATCAGAACTTCTACTTTAAGATCAAGGAAGCAACATAAACTGCCTTTAACAACTTGAAGAAAACACTTGCCTTTTTGAAATCTTGTGGCCTCCTATTACTTGTTATGTTGGTCTTGTGATAAGCCACTGCCTCATATCCTATATTTTTACATAAAGCTACGTATTTTTGATACAAATATAACGCCTGGTGTCCATTTGTGGGGGGTCAGTATTGTTTACTGTATGTGGTCATAAATGCTTAACTGACTTAGCGCACTGAAGATTAACCTTGACTGCTCGCGCCACGCAACCTAAAGGGTGAGCAGGGGTTATTCGGAAAGGGTAGTTCCCTTACCCTGACTGGAAGAGAGGATTCCCTGCTTGTCACAAGTGCCTACCTGTGCCAACCAGAGACCCCCAATTCTAACACCAGGCATAGTGTCCTCATTACAAATGATGGTTTTGTGTGTCTATAGGTGGCTGAAGACAATCCAGAGAGCACACAGTATTTGACTATCCCATCCCTAATGAGGGTGACAGACAGATTGAGAGAGAACACTGAATATTATCACTTCTGACATCTCTATGTGTGGCAGCTGGCTGACAGCATAGTCTACCTAACACAGAAGGAGGCAGAGGAGGACAGGGTCGGACTGGGAACCAAAACCGGCCCTGGCAACCCCCGGGGTTTGGGGGTGCTGCCGAGGTCTTTGCCGGGGCCAGTTTTCTGCCGATTTTGCAGCTATGCTGCAAAAACGGCCCTGTAACAAAAACGGCCCCCAGGGGCCTAAAACCGGCCATCACCCTTGTTGCCTACCGGGGGATTGCCCAGTGCCCGCAACGGCCAGTCCGGGCCTGGAGGAGGATAATTAAAGGAAGGCAAAAAAATCGGTCAGTATGGATGGTAGGCTGAAATGGGCGGAGCAGATGGGGACAGGCTTAGAGATGACAGTGCAAGAGGGAGACGGACAGTGAGATGACAGAGCAAGAAGGAGACAGGCTGAGAGATGACTGGCCTGAGATAACACTCTTAAGTGGGAGCAGAATTAGGCAGACTACGGAAGGGTGAAGAAAGAGGGAAGGACATGCTGAGCAAGACAGCCTTGGAAGGGGAAGGCTTAAAAGGGATATAAATTCATGGAAGGGGAAGACTGTGGGAGAAGGGCGGGGAGTGTGAAGGGAAAGCTTGAGGGCTGGCAACCTGAATGTGGGACAGACTGGGTGACAAGACTGACACTGGAAGGCTTGGGGGAATTTAAGAGGGAACAAACTAGGGAAAGGGTGGACTGAAAGGGCACATGAGAAGCGCCCCCCAAAGCACCCAATCACCATCTTTAGAAACCAAAATAATCAGACAATCCTTCTATAGCTTCACTGAGATCATCCACATGACACATGTCAGTGGTTATGGTGACAATAGGGTGAAGATGTTTTACCAAAACATGATATTTATATGAGTGAGACATACATACTCTATTTATATCGGATCACTGACTAAATATCGACGGACACAATATAGACTACCCAAAATATCGAAGCCAAAATATCGACTGACAAAATATCGAATTCCTATCTACAAACAGGTAAGTACCAAAATATCGAGTCCAAAATATCGTTTATATATATACATTGTAAAAATATCGAATTTGTTAAAAATCATGTCAAATAAAAAAATTATTAAAAATAAATAGCTAAAATATACTTAAAAATACTTAAATTACCTTAAAATTATTAAATTAATTTGACTTATAAAAAAAAAATACAATCATATCTGTTAAAACATATATATATATATATATATATAAACATAATATTAATAAAAAATACACAATATTATTACCGTAGGATAGCGTAGGGGTAAAAATTACTATTCCCACTCCTGGAAGTGCAACAGTAGGGAAAGCGTTGGATAGCGTAGGGGCAAAAATTACTATTCCAACTCCAGAGAGTGCAACAGTCGGGAAAGCGTTGGATAGCGTAGGGGTAAAAATTACTATTCCCACTACAGCGAGTGCAACAGTAGGGAAAACGTTGGATAGCGTAGGGGTAAAAATTACTATTCCCACTCCAGAGAGTGCAACAGTAGGGAAGGCGTTGGATAGCGTAGGGGTAAAAATTACTATTCCCACTCCAGTAAGTGCAACAGTAGGGAAAGCGTTGGATAGCGTAGGGGTAAAAATTACTATTCCCACTCCAGAGAGTGCAACAGTAGGGAAAGCGTTGGATAGCATAGGGGTAAAAATTACTATTCCCACTCCAGAGAGTGCAACAGTAGGGAAAGCGGTGGATGGCGTAGGGGTAAACATTACTATTCCAACTCCAGTGAGTGCAACAGTAGGGAAAGCGTTGGATAGCGTAGGGGTAAAAATTACTATTCCCACTCCAGTGAGTGCAACAGTAGGGAAAGCGTTGGATAGCGTAGGGGTAAAAATTACTATTCCCACTCCAGAGAGTGCAACAGTAGGGAAGGCGTTGGATAGCGTAGGGGTAAAAATTACTATACCCACTCCAGTAAGTGCAACAGTAGGGAAAGCGTTGGATAGCGTAGGGGTAAAAATTACTATTCCCACTCCAGAGAGTGCAACAGTAGGGAAAGCGTTGGCTAGCGTAGGGGTAAAAATTACTATTCCCACTCCAGAGAGTGCAAAAGTAGGGAAAGCGTTGGATAGTGTAGGGGTAAAAATTACTATTCCCACTCCAGAGAGTGCAACAGTAGGGAAAGCGTTGGATAGCATTGGGGCACATTTTAATATCCCCACTCTAGTGAAAATAAATTAATATAAATCACATAATTATAAATTAATCAATTAATACATTTTAATTACCAATTAAGAATTAATTAATTACCAATTAAAAATGAATTAACAATTTTTTATAAATAAATACCAATTAATTAATTAACATATTTAATTAATTATAATTAAATTACTTCCCATCCTATTCCCCTATAAACCCACAACCCGCTACAGAAAATATAATAATATTATTCACATAATTATCTATTAATCAATTAATAAAAATTAATTATCAATTAACAATTAATTATTTATCAATTTAAAATTAATTAACAATTTATTCAAAATAAATACCAATTAAATAATTAACATATTTAATTAATTATAATTAAATTACTTCCCACCCTATTCCCCTATAAACCCACAACCCGCTACAGAATTAAATTATGCAAAAATTAAATAACATTAAATTAATTACTTACAATAAATTACAAATAAATATACACTTTTCACACATAAACTAACATATAAAAAAATTCGATATTATTAAAAAGTCGATATTTTTAATCACCTATATTATGTACTTCGATATTTTGACTGTCTATATTTTAAATTCGATATTACAGTACTTACCTTCAAAACGATATTTTGGATGTCTATATTCTGTCCAGTCGATATTTTGTCCATTCTATATTTTGGACTCGATATTTAGGTGACTCGATATTTTGGAATCTATATTTAGACCATTTACCATTTATATCTAAGGGGTTTTCGATGCTGTCCACGTAGAGACCAGCATAACACATGTGATAGCCAGCTACCAGTAGGTAAGACTTAACCTCAGCAACACTAAGTTCCTGTAAGTGACCCTAACCCATGGAGAGGCTGGCTTTCACTGGGAAAGCATTTCTCCCAGAAAGCTGTGTACCCTGAAAGTGAGGAGAAAACCAGAGCAGTGTTTCAATGACAAACATGCATCCTACTGCCCATCTCCAAGCACTTTTTTCCACACATATTGCTTTGTCTGATAACTTCTTCTGTATGTAGAAAACAGTAGCCTGCAACCATGACAGTGGAGTGATAACATCAGCTAAGAGGCATACAGATTTCTCAATATCCCTTGTATCTGATCATTGTTGTTAAAACAGCTGCATTAAAGGCTCTAATCTCTGGTGTGAAGTAAGAGACTCCTGGATTTAAACAAGGATCATTACTTCAGAAAGAGGCTGCACACTAATTAATCCCCTGGCACCGGGAGCCAGGCAACAACAGAAAACAAGCAATCATACTGTGCCTGCACTTGGATCCCATGAGAACCTCATGCTGACGAATAATGAACATGGTTCAGGTGCCTGACAAACACTTCATGGGCTCGATCACCTATGACCTGCGACGTCTGCATCGCAGTGGTGTACACTTTCAGTGGAGAAACCAGAGAATGTGCACTTGATTACTAAGAAAACAGAGGGCCACAGTCTACATGGCTCAGGGAGTTAGCAAATGAGCTGCAGATAGAGAAGGACAGAATCATGGAGTCATTTCCTGCTCACATTTCCATAAAGCTGCCAATTCCTACTTTCAAGGATGGCAACAAAACTCTTTACAAGTATTAGTGCCCTTCCATACTGAGATCAACCTCAGGGTGGTCTTCATAATCTACCTTTGGTGCAGAGTTGCAGGCTGCCCCTGCAGAGAGTGTCACAAGGCTGCTGCTATCACTCTGTCAGTGTCTCTGCAGAATCCAGTCCTTGCCTTATCTGTCAGTATTAGTGCAGTTTATAATTCCACTCCTCTGGCAAGGAGCCTCCATGTCATCCCTGAAACACTCCGTGCTCCGTCCTAAACTATACGCAGGTAGGTTTAGTACTTCGTTTGCACACGACCCGGGGCCTATTGCCCAGGCACTTGCATCTGTGATATGGCACCAATACCGACTCAAGAGCAGACTCGATGATGAAGTGTGCCACTAATTAGTCAGTGAGGATTCAACAAATTTAGCGATACCTCTCTAATCACGACATTCACTACACTTATGAATGGATACCAAGCATGTCCCCACCACAGGCAGAGTAAGAGAGATAAACATGTTGTTGTATGGTCATATGGAGGACATACTGATTGCTTATTAAAATTCCTCTCTTTTTTATTTCTAGGTTAAATAGAGCTAGTAAACCATGGGGTCAAGTCTCTATGTCATCCAGGGAATGTCCACAATACATTGCACAGGTTCTAACCGAGTAGCTGCACAGTGGGTATTACCAAAAGGGCCTGATAAACATCAGCTGATCCTATTGTAAAACCAAAAAGCCCAAAGGTTGGGCTAGTGGGACACTTGCTCACCCAATACTTTCTTTTACAACTTATGCTGAATATTGTTTAATGAGGGGTAAGAGTAAGTGAATTATCATCACTCCAGGATCAGATTGGACTCGCATCGCCATAGCGTGAAGATCACATCAAATATTATGCCACTTGCATGCGGATATTTAATTCAACCTTCTAGAGGACTGTGCCATATAGTTGGCCAAAGCACAAAAT
Source organism: Lissotriton helveticus (assembly GCF_964261635.1). Classification (NCBI taxonomy): domain Eukaryota; kingdom Metazoa; phylum Chordata; class Amphibia; order Caudata; family Salamandridae; genus Lissotriton; species Lissotriton helveticus. Next base: position 1,066,278,309 of record NC_136071.1, on the reverse strand, counting down.
AGTCTTCTAGGAGAGAGTAGAAGGTATATATTTCAAGGGTTAAGAAGAAACAGCAGAGTTTGAAGTGGTAGATAGAAGGTTTCCAAAGAGAGACAAGTACAACTGTCGACAAACGACAGACATATATATAGTCCCACATAAGATAGATGTGGTCAACCAGCACTCACAGATTGACATGTGAATAAAAGGACTAAAGAATTGACAGATAGATGAACACAGTTCTCTTGCCCGCTTAAGTTTGTGAACCTCTGGTGACAAAATCAAATCTGAGTGAATGAAAGGTTAGTGTCAATGTTTCATCGATGATTAAACTCCGCTTTCAGAAGTTAATTCCATTGGGTGATGCAATACTTTGGTTTCCTTGGTGACTGAATCATTGCTCTTTTTTAAATGATAACTAGTTGGTAACAATGTAATGTATACACTTTTCATTCTGCGCCTCTTTTCTATAATCATACATATGTAGCTCAGCATGTTATCATTTCTACTTCTCTAATCATCACACTTTATTCACATAGGTGTGTTAGATCCTTCCGTCAGCACCCAACACTGGGGGTCTTATGTTTACAGATTCTTAAAGAAATCGGGAAAAAATGTATCCATATTTTTGACGAAAAGGTATTTACTTTCCTGGAATTCAAAACGTTTTTAAAGAGTGCTCTTGGAAATCTGCAAAAGTCACAGCTTCTCAAAGGTTCTGAAGTACGTTTAACGTTCATGAAAAGTTGGTGAATGACCACAAACCAGTTACTTTTTGGGTGTGCACGAACTTTCCAGGCCGTTCCTGCTATGAAAAGTTCACTACTTGCCCATTGAAGTATATAAACAATACACCATAATGTGGGACTACTACTCTGAATGAATTGGACTACGGGTGAAGGTTCACAGTTTCTGAATAACAATTATGAATTTGCTCTTATAAACTAAGCCACCTGGGCATGTAAGCTAAATTGGAGTCATGAAAATTGCTTTGTTAGTCAGACCAGGTGTATCTAGGTCTGAAATTTCCGTTTACACATCTTTATGAAATGCAGTGGTTAATTGCAATAAATGAAGGTTTTGAAGTCATAAGGTCCAGAAAATTGCATTAGTCACCACAGTGCTCAGCTCACTGTGCCTAGATTACCTTTCAGGTACATGCAGTGCTTAATTGGCAAAAAAAAAAAGTGCCTGGGCTCTCGTCAGGAGGTCACTGCTGCTTGTACCACATACTCTCCCTGCCATGCTGCCAATGATTGTAACAACACAAGTACCAACATTCACACTCCTACAAGTGTAACAATTTGGACACTTCAAGCCCCCAAAGCTATAAGAATGGCTTGAGCAGCAGGTAAGATTAATTTTTAATGTATATTGAGTTACTAATTAACTGTTGTTGTGGTCATCTCTAAATTAGTCAACCAACGGCACCTTGTGGCAGACTGTCAGAGGTCCAGGTGCTGACAATTAAGTGCCAATGCAGAGCACTGGAAATTACTGGCTCAAATTAAGCACTGGGTACATGATGTCTGATATTCATGCAATATAGTGCCTGTGTTGATGCAGGATTGTTTTTAATTATTTTTTCCCTCATTGTCGTCTGTCGAAATCCACCCCACACCCAGCCCCACCGCCCCACCACCCTTACCTGCATGAGACGCTGCTGGTAATGAGGAGAAATAAAGATATTTCTCCATGTTATGTCTCTCCTGGGAAGGCATATCCTTACTGTTTCTGTATCAGTTCTGGTAAATTTGGGAATGTGTCAAAAACCATGGGAGGTGGATGGAAACACCCACACAACGCCCATGGAATGCATTCCCAGGGCAGAGAAGGGCATCGCAGCGATTTCCACTGTGTTGCCTTATTCTAGATGTTTTGAGCCACTCAGGGCCACACAAAGTGTCCTTGCCTGGCTTCATAAATCTGACTTAAGGTTTGCGTCGCTCTTGCACCACATTGCATGATGCAAGAGTGATGCAAACCAGCTTGTAAATAGGTCCCATAGTTAGTATCACATTTTATTTATTTCAAATGATTTCTATAGCGCTGGCTAGACCCAGGGGTATCAGAGCGCTTTACAGGAATGTGAGGAGGTACAGTATTCAAAAACATTTGAGTTAAACAAGAGCTAATATAACAAAGAAAGCAGGTAAAATGCGAGAGCTATTTACAAAATACTATATTAAGCTAACATGGGTAGTGAGAACCTAGGTTAGGGTGGGTGGGTGAGGGTGAAAGAGAAGAGATAAGGAGGGAGAAGAAGAGGGTATGAGTTAGGAGAGTAGCAGGAGCAGTAAATCAGTAGGAGGCCGTGCATAGGGCTAGGAGTCATATGTAGATATAGAGAGAAGGGAGGGAAGATAGGGGGGGAAAGAGTAGCGTGAGGGAGGAGGGTTTGGGGGAGAGAAAAGTGGAGGAGATGGTCAGTAGGTCCCTAATGCCAAAAAAGGCAATTCTAGAATGTGAGAAATGAAAAGTCCATTCCAGAGAGATGACTCTTGAAGACCCCTCTGTCTTAAGCAACTGCAACGCATTTCTACAAACCAGTCCCCATTCAGTTATTGTAAGCTCTATACAGTAATTAATCAACAGTATAAACGGCCCCCATTGCACTATGAACACAATTGTCCCTCTGCAAAACAGACATAACAACAAAGGTATACGTTGGGCGTGGGGGACAAGAATGGAATTCTTTGTTACTAGAAATAATAATGGTTCTGCATTTTTTAAACAAAAGGTAGACGGCCACATTAAATTAAGATGCGTAACTACAAATATCAAAAGTCCGAATAAAATGCTGTGAGAACAGTTGACTGATTTAATTTCAGATACCATTCTCTTTCCCATGTGCAACAAAACTACAACTGAGATATGAAAGAGATCGTTTAGCTAAAAATGTGTTGAAAGGTGCAAGCACTTGGAAGGAGAGCCCTCAAGAGGGGCAAGAGACCTCTAACCTCAGGGTGTGAGGTGTGACGGGAACTCAATTTGATCTATTCTCACTAGCAAGCATAACTTCAAGTGTTTTCAGAGAAGTTAGCAACTAACGCAACCATGTTGCTGAATTTTGCTAGTACCGACATTTTCAATATGGCAGGCAACATTTTCAGTTTGCTTTGGAACTGGGTGCCATTACTGCTTTTTGCAATTTAGACATTTTTGAGTTTTCCACGTTTTTTACCGATGCCCCTAAGAGCAATCTCACGCCCAAAGTTATGTTGAGGGAAAATTAACCTGCTCAAAGGGGATTGCATTTTTTCCCATCAAAATACATGAAAACACGGAATCACTTATTCTGCTATATTATATTCGCTCCAAAACTGAAATCCAATATTTCTCTCTCAACATTGTTCGAATATTATATCTGCCATAAAAGTATGCATAGTGTGTGAGGTTTAAGTAATATTGCCAAGTCATCCACAGAGTCTCACATACTACAGGCAAAGAAAGACTGACAACTCTATCCAGCTCTAAATTAAATGAGACAAAATTAATTCAGAACAAGCACAAATGGCTTAAAGGTTTTGAGATTTGGAGCTATTAGTATATTATCAGACTCTACATGAATTGAAAGTGTAAATAAAGATAATTTTAATTCCATAATTCGAGCTTCAGCTCTTATCCACTTAGTAGACAGCAGTTTTAAGACACAGGAACAGAAACTCACTCTGGGGCTCATTATGAGTGGGCTTGTTCATTCCATTGGGCCAGGCAACATTAAAGCAGGGGAAGGGAAGAAACAGAATTGATTACAAGACCATTGTAATGAGGACCTTAGAGGAGCAATGAAGAGCGAGAAAGAATGGCGTGGCGCTACCTTGCACTTGCTGGTGACAACTGTGTACTACTGAATATTGCGGCACACAGTCATGAGAAAGTCACCCACATGCGCCCTCTTTCGCAAAATAATGCAGCCTCATTTGTTGGGTCAATTATATTTAGAAACGTTTCTATATGGTGCACGGATTTTATGCATTCCTGGCAATGAGAAAACACAATTTTCAAGGTATTATAATGGTTTATTTAGTGTCCTAAACATTCTAAATTACTATGCTGTATAGTCACTGGATGTATCACATGATTCACTCCTGTCCATTGGCCTTTTTATAAGGGTGATAATCATAGCATCTACCAAAAGGTTAGAATTATGGGATCATGTTTGTTTTTTACACCAACTTTGGCCCACAAATCAACAACCGTGAAGGAAACTAACATTCAGCTCTCCATTCTTCAGGAAATCCTTTAACTCGTGCAAACAAAGAACAATAATAATAGGGCTATTTGGAGGATGGGGGAAGGCTTCTTTGGACTAAAGTAACAAGGTTCACAGTAGCCTTCCCAAACCAATCACCACCAGTCTGCAAATAGTCCAAAATAAGGCAGCCAAAATGTGCATTTATTGGCAAAGCCAATAGGCCTGGTGTTATGGCTTTTGCAAAACATTATCGTTTGGGAAACTGCCAAGCGATTGTCAATCTATAAAAAACACTGACCATATGCAAAAACGTTTTTTTTTCTCAAAATAACACTCATTTCAATAATACTCCCTGGCACTGAAGGGAATTACTTTATGTGTGGATGTGCTCCTTGTGAAAGAGCAGCATGCCGTAACTAATAGTGAAGTCAGCCAATGGCTGAAGTTGGGTGATGCATTACCCCTGGGTGTATACTTGAGTGACTTGAAGAAAAATGTGAATGACACAACTACAGACAAATGGATGAAATATGGCTGAAAATCCCTACACGTTTTTATGTCATACACAAAATATTAGTAAAATTAAAAGATCCTGGCTAACACAGACCGAAACAAGACATTTGTTATGCCACTGGCTGACAGCCTCTTGCCTTTGAGAAAGATAGACAGTAAGAAGGTATAAAATAAAGAACAAAAGAAGGAAAGAAAGAAGGGAAGACAAGAAAGAAAGAAAGAAAGAGCTAAAATGAAAGATAGAAAGGCAAGAATTAACTTAGAAAAAGAAGGAAGGCAAGAAAGAAGGAATTAAAGAAGTCAAGAAAGAAATAACAAATAATAGAAAGACAGCAAGGAAAAAAAGACAGAATGAAGCAAGAAACATGGAAAGGAAGCAAGAAAAAAGAAGGAATGAAATAAGGAAGGAGAAAGAAAGAATGAAACAAATAGGAAACAAAGGAAAAAGAAAGAGAGAGCGACAGAAACAAAGAACAGCAGAAATACAGAGAAAAAGAAAAAAAATTTAACAAGAAAAAGAATGAAAGAAAAAAGAAAGAAAGAAAGAAAAAAGAAAGAACAAAAGCAAGAAGGAAAGCAAGATAGAAGAAATAAAACCAAGAAAGAAGGGAAAAATGAATGTAAGAAGAAAGAAGGAAAGAACGAAGGCAAGAGAGAAAGATAACAATATGAAGGAAATAAGAAATGAAAGACAAAATATTGCAAGAAAAAGGGAAAATTGTAATGACAGGATGGTAACAAAAAATAAACCAAGCAAGAGGAAATGAATGAAAAAGGAAAGCAAGAAAGAAGGAAAGACAGAAGTAACAAAAGAATGAAAGAAACAAGGAATGCAAGCAAGAAGGAAATAAAGTATGAAATAAAATATGAATGATGGAATGGAAAAAATGGAAAGTAAGAAAGAAAGAAAGAAGGAATGGAAGTATGAAAGGAACAGGAAAGAAGGAATGAAACACAAATGGAAAGCATGAAGGAAAGAAGGAATACAAAAATAAAATAAAGATAAATGAAAGAAGAAAGAAAAAAGAAAGAAAGAAAGAAAGAAAAGAAAAGAATGAAAAAAAGTAAGAAAAACAGGAATCAATCAAAAAAGAAAGTGGGATGAATTAAAGAAGAAATGAAATTAAGAGAGCAGGAAAGAGGGAAAGAAAGAAAGAAGGGCGAAGTAAAGAGAGAAGAAAGGAAGGAAGGAATAAAAAGGGTGTTACAAATGCTTCAAATTAAAAATGATAAAGACTGTTTATTTCCCTAAGCAAAGTTTATTGGTGAAATTGAGTCCAGAATAAGCATGTTCTGAAGAATCTTCCGTCTTTGAACTCACATTTATAATATTGAAGCGTTTGATAATTTAATATAGAACAGTTTTAAATGAACTGCAATCTGTTACTTTCTGAAATTCCATTAGGAGTGTCCTATGTTTATCTGAGAAAATCAGATAAAACAAGCATTGGAAATGCAATAGGTCTCGCATTAGGAAAGTTTGAGCGATTGGTATTGTAAATGACACTTTTTTTATTTATGTGTTGGTTTTGAAAATAGCAAAATTAATAGCTTTGTCAGTTACAATGTCAATAGTTTTAACTTTCGCAAATGTGACACCTATAGCATTTGTAATGTAATGTGTGTTGTATTTACGTGACTTACATGTATTGACATTACAAATAACAATGGCTTTTAATTTTGTAAATAATTAATACTTAAATAAAATGTATTGTAATTTATTATGGCAATAGCTTAAACGTTTGTAAATACATTTTGTGAAGATTATGTTCAGTGTATTTTATTGTGACGAAAATCCAAGAAGATTGCATTTGCACCTACACACACACAGAGCCACACACACACACACACACACACAAACACACACACACACACATATAGATGTGGTGGTGGATCTGGGGGATATGGTGGTGGTGGATGTGGTGGTGGTGGTGATGGTGGATGTGGTGGTGATGGTGGTGGATGTGGTGGTGGATGTGGTGGTGGTGGTGGATGTGGTGGTGGTGGAGGTGGTGGTGGATGTGGTGGAGGTGGTGGTGGATGTGGTGGAGGTGGTGGATGTGGTGGTGGTGGGTGTGGTGGATGTGGTGGTGGATGAGGTGGTGGATATGGTGGTGGTGGATGCGGTGGTGGTGGTGGATGTGGTGGTGGTGGATGTGGTGGTGGTGGATGCGGTGGTGGTGGTGCATGCGGTGGTGGTGGAAGTGGTGGTGGATGTGTTGGATGTGGTGGTGGATGTGGTGGTGGTGGGTGTGGTGGATGCGGTGGTGGTGCATGTGGTGGATGTGGTGGTGGTGCATGTGGTGGTGGTGCATGTGGTGGTGGTGCATGTGGTGATGGTGCATGTGGTGGTGGTGCATGTGATGGTGGTGCATGTGGTGGTGGTGCATGTGGTGGTGGTGGATGCGGTGGATGTGGTGGTGGTGGACGCGGTGGTGGATGTGTTGGATGTGGTGGTGGATGTGGTGGATGTGGTGGATGCGGTGGATGCGGTGGTGGTGGATGCGGTGGTGGTGGATGGGGTGGTGGATGTAGTGGTGGTTGGGGTGGTGGATGTGGTGGTGGTGGGTGTGGTGGATGTGGCGGTGGATGTGGCGGTGGATGTGATGGTGGATGTGGCGGTGGATGCGGTGGTGGATGTGGTGAATGTGGTGGTGGATGTGGTGAATGTGGTGGTGGATGTGGTGGATGTGGTGGTGGTGGATGTGGCGGTGGATGTGGTGGTGGTGGATGTGGTGGTGGTGGATGTGGTGGTGGTGGATGTGGTGGTGGATGCGGTGGTGGTGCATGTGGTGGTGGTGGTGGATGTGGCGGTGGATGTGGCGGTGGATGTGGATGTGGAGGTGGATGTGGAGGTGGATGTGGAGGTGGATGTGGAGGTGGATGTGGAGGTGATGGTGGATGTGGTGGTGGTGGATGCGGTGGATGTGGTGGAAGTGGTGGTGGAAGTGGTGGTTGATGTGGATGTGGTGGTGGATGTGGTGGTGGATGTGGTGGATGTGGTGGTGGTGGGTGTGGTGGTGGGTGTGGTGGATGTGGTGGTGGATGCGGTGGTGGTGCATGTGGTGGATGTGGTGGTGGTGGATGTGGCGGTGGATGTCATGGTGGATGTGGAGGTGATGGTGGATGTGGTGGTGGATGTGGATGCGGTGGTGGTGGAAGTGGTGGTGGATGTGTTGGATGTGGTGGTGGATGTGGTGGATGTGGTGGTGGTGGATGTGGGGGATGGTGGATGCGGTGGTGGTTGTGGATGCGGTGGTGGTTGTGGATGTCGTGGTGGATGGGGTGGTGGATGTAGTGGTGGTGCATGTGGTGGATGTGGTGGGGCAGCAGCAACCACATACCAACCTTTCAATACCTGGCTGCGCAAGTTAAGAGAGCACAACAATAGTCAACATTTAATAAAATCCAGTTAGTTGCGACTGAAGTGGCGCCGGACGTTAACGTGTGTTAAGAATGTTTTTATTCCTTTTAAATCACGGAGAAAGAAGAGACTTCGCATAACTAAAACATTGAAATACTCGCATTTTTAAGCAAGGATGCAAAAATTGTAAACATTGCACACACAAAACAAGATGCAGCGCCTGGAATCCAGAAAGTATGAGACGGGGGTGTGTTTCTGAAAGTTGTTGAAGGTATAGAAGTCTGATGCCCTGTCAGTTGGTGGCGATGCTTTAAGTCCCCCGGCCCTGGAAGTACAGAGGCTGCAAGGTAACTGGGCAGCAAGTTACTGGCTCTAAATATTATGGGATAAACTGTTCATTGTCAAGATCACACACATTTTCCAGCTGCACATACTGTAAGCTATATAGATAATTCGGTCAATGTTTATTTGTTTTGAATGCCAACTATGAAATGATGAAAATAGAAGTGGGTGAGGGGGCTGGGCACGAAGGAAGGAGAAATGCGAGTCACGGCCAGAGGCCGGCCGTGAAAGCCTTTGATGCCGCAGGGGGTGGAGCGGCAAACTGAAAGCACGGCCGGCCGGCCGTGAAAGCCTTTGATGCCGCAGGGGGTGGAGCGACACCAAGCTGGGCAACAGATGGCTGACGATTTGATGCTGTGCACGCGCATTTTAGGTCAATGCGCTTGCGCATTGACCTAAAAGCGCACGGGCACAGTATCAAATCGCCAGTTAGGTGAACTCTCGATAAGCCCCTATATATATCTCGCTCGACCTAAAAAGGACAAAACAGGTTCTGGGTTCCTTGTGTTCTGTTTCATGGAGGTCCTGGCCTGGCAGTCGGGCTGGACTGTTCCCATTGGAGCAGGTTCAAGACAGATTTGCATATGGCTGGGTCCAAACCGAGGTGGCACAGTGGCCGAAAAATGATTGACTGGGATGCAGCCCGAATGATTGACAGTGACCTGGATTAATTCATGCATTCCACCCATTATCTTGTTGTTTTTGTAGGTGACAACCTGTGTGTGTCGGGTATGCTTAGACATGGGTCCCGTGCTCACTGTGCACCTGGAATCAAGCTATACCTGGTTGATAAACCCTGATCAGGGAAAAACTGGTCCTAGGTTGCTTGCTTTCTTGTTCAGTGAGGACCTTGCCTGGCAGTTTGGGTTGGACTGTTTTCATTAGAGCAGGCTCAAGACTGATTTGCTGGGTCCAAACTGAGGTGGCATAGTGGAGAAAAATAATTGACTGTGGTCGAGGCCCTGTGCCAGTGTGCTGAGATTAATTCAAGCATTCCACCCTTCACCTGGTTGTTGTTGTTGCAATGAATCCTGACTGGAGGCACAGTGTGTATCAAAACACACCTTAACTGTAGTAGGGGTGAGGAATCCAGGGGCCAGATCTACAAATACATTTATAATGGCCGCAATGCTGCGATTCTTTAATCACCGGATTATCAACCATTAAATGCCTTTTTAGTATATATTAACTCCATTCTGCTATTACAGAGCTCTCGACTGTTGAACTGGGGAACCAGGTTTGAGTCTTGGCATCAGCTCAACTTCCTGTTATTCTGGGCAAGTCACTTAATCACCCCGTGCCAAAAAACAAAACAAAAAATGAATGTGCCTTTCTGTAATGTAACTGGTGCTCATGAAAAGTACTACAATACATTTAAGTCCAGTTTGGGCTATATAAAACTGCAAATAACTAAGTAAATATGTGCACAGCGAATCGCAAAAAAGGTTTTAGAAGTACCAAATAATTCGGAAGGGGTGTGTTTAGATTAGAACATCCCTTCCAAACTGCAATGGTTTGCGACCACAAATTCAGTCGCAAAACCTTGCTAGGCTAAAGACTCCTGAAAGGAGGTGGTAACTGATTCACAAAGGGCAAGGATTCCGCAGGGACACCTACTTTGTGAATGTAAAAAATTAAGTTTGTTAGCGAGTAGGTAGTGGTCCAGGGGACCACACCCACCTCTTGAACAAACTTTTTATTTAAATGCATGCCAGTTTCCTCTAAAACAAAAGAGCTGCATTAAAAAAAATAAGTTTATTGAAAATAAATGACAGACATGGTGGCATGCTGATTCTTGGAGGCCACTATCCGTGTGCTTGTGGTCAATTGAACTGAGCTGCAATTTGAATATTACTTAATTATAATTAATGAATATTAAGTAGGTCAAATTAGGAGGCAATCCAATTTTTTCTTTTTACAATCCGACCTAATGGTACATAGATCGGTTCATAAAAATATTTACTGGTCACAAATTACTGCCAGTATTTCGCAAGCAGTGCACACACATTTGGCCCTGGATGTTTTTGCACACAGACTGCACGTACATTCACCACTTTTTGCCACCGCCTGCACTTTACTGAAAATCGTGTTTCATTTGCAAGTAGGGTTTGTTATTTGTTTATTTTTTACATGTGAATTGCATTATATACCACGTGCTCTCACGGCCCGCATAGTACTTGAAATGGTCCTATTACCCAACCTAAAAGAGTTATGTTTTATTTATCATGAAAGTATAGAAATTTGCGTTGGCGATCCCAGAAGTTAAACCATTAACCTATAGATTCTTTCAACAGGTATATATATCCCACTGACGCATCTGGCCGCCTTCAATAAATTATAGAAAAGAAGCAGCGTGCTGAGTAGGCCCCTCGAAGCGCTGGCTCAGTGTTGAGAAACGCCCACGTATAGCGCTCCAGGCCACACATTTACAGGTCCCACCTGTGTCAACAATCCCACCGCACCCATGGGGAGAGGCAGGACGTGCACATTCTAAAGTATCCTTAGACAGAGCACCCCGCCCCCACACTTTACAAATTCAAGGTCACAGGGGGCACTTCCGCCTGGAAACGCTTCTCTTGCATCTCTCTGAAAAAGTATGAATAGCCACAACACAGACGTGCATATGGAGCTCAGGAAGAGGGTTATTTTATACCCCAAGGCGCTGCCAGGGAAACCTAAAAGGGACAAGTTCAAGAACGTGTTTACATTATGATAATTCCCTCCACAACACCGAAATGTTGGCATATAGGAGAAACGGAGGCGGGGGGGTGGGGTTTATACAGTGGTTTCCCAGGATCACACCTGTAAGGCACCTCATGAAATGACATGTATGAAGATTGGGATTCTGTCGAGCACGTATGGCACAGAGATACTGAAAGAGTACCACAAATGTAAGTCGCAAAAAGCAAGGACATGTATAAACACTGAGTTATTGCTAAGAATGTAGGGCCTAACAAGCAAGGACATGTGCGCACTGAGATACGGCTACACCACGCATGTGTAGCAAAACATACAAAGACTTGCACAAACACTGAAAATGGTCAAAAATATAAACCACAAAATGAAAGTACATGTCTAAAATTCAGACACAACTAATACCGTGAGGCACAACATGCAAAAATATGGGTAAACGCTGAGATACTGACACGTGAGACAGAACATGAAAATACATACATAAACTGAGATTATGCCAGAAATGTAAGCCACTACGTGAAAAAGACATGTATAAACATTGACATACTGTCACAGAAGTTAAGTATGCCGTACAAGATGTGTGTACCATGCACGTAAGGCAGAACATACAAGGACATTTCCACAAATATACGGTCATGGTATAAAACGTTATGTAGAAATCCTGGCATACTGCCATGTTAGCATTGTAGAACATGCAAGTACAATAAAAACCTCGATATCTTAGCCCAAACCAAAAGTAAAGCATACCAAACAACAACATATATAGGTGCTGAAGTACTACCAGGGTGCGGGGGAGGCGGGGGGCGCGGGGAAAGCATGTGCGGGCGGGCGGGCTTTGTATGTATGTGTGCGTGCGTGTGACTGTGGGGGAGGGGGGTGTGTGTGTGTGAGCGAGTGTCTGTGTGCCTGTATGTGTGTGCCTGCGTGTGCATGCGCTCCCAGGTGTGTGCGTGCATGCAGAGGGGTGGGGGCTGCCTGCGTCTGTAAAAGCAAGGGCTGTGAGTTACTCTGCGCATGCGCGGGGGCAAGCCTGTTCATTCCAAGCCAGCCTCAGCCAGCCTCGGGAAAAACGAAAGTAATAAAAAAGCGAAACTGACACTGCCACTGCAGACAATGCTGCGCGCTCCCGAGGTGAAATCCGGCACTGAAAACGCTCGTAACACTTTGGTGTCCACTCTCCTAAAAACGGATCACATTAGTTGTCGAGCTGACAGCATTCATGCTTCGCATGAATGCTAACGTCAGCTCGACCTAAAAAGGACTTTCCTAAAAGAAATTTACGACACACAGAATTGGCAGGAGACAGGAATGGATAAAAAGTGAAATGTGGCCTGTGCACAGGTCTGGTATAAGGGTCCTGCTGCTCACATCATACTCTAAACACAAAGGCAACATCAAAGTAATAAATTACAAACAAAGACATTGACACAGATGGGAACTAGCTTGTGTTTGATGTGCTCCTTGTGCAAGAGTAAAATGCAGTCAACCAAAGTGAAGTTATCATGTGGCTAAATTGGGCTGACCACATGACCCATGCTGTATGCTGTAGTGGGTAGAAGCAAAGTGTGAATGACACACCAACGGATGACTAAAAGCTGACGAAAACCCCCTTTAAATAAGTACATTGTACATATAATTAAAAAAATCAAAAGGTCTTGGCTAACAAAAGACCTAAAAAACAAGCACTTCAAGTCAGCCAAGAAAGCTTTCCATTGGCTTCCACCAGAATTCAGGATTCAAATCAAAACGCTCTTCATTATAGACAAATTGCATTGCAGCAAAGATCTGGGCATTATGTTCCAGGCAGGAATGTACATTCTTCCTGAGCTCATTTGTTTAACTATGCTTCTTTAAGAGACAGAACTGTATTAAATACCTTTGGAGGCCTATGATCCGAAACTATAAAGCAGCCTTTGCCCTCTATGTGAAGGAGGCTACCCACAATCTATACTACTATTATAAAGAGAGAACTTCGAACCTTTGAGGCGGGTAAACTCAGGAACCACAGCACCAATCCAAACACCTGATACATCGTTGTAATTGTCAGGATCTGCAGATGGACATAGGCTATATAAAAAAATAAAATATACGTTCTTTAAAATATAAAAACAAAAAAAAAAAGTAGTCCCTTGGAAGTAGCGCCGGCTGCGACGTGCGTGCTGACATCAGGAGCGCGGGGAGGAGCGGCGTACAGGAGGCGAGGAGGAGCGGCGTACAGGAGCACGAGGAGGAGCGGCGGACATGAGAGCGGGGAGGAGCAGCGGACAGGCGGGGAGGAGCGGTGAGGAGCGGCGGACAGGCGGTGAGGAGCGGCGGCTGAGGTAGGTGAAGCGGCCCGTGTGCGGCTCATTGGGGGCCTTGAAAGTGGCGGGTGCGCTCCGGGGGACCCACGGACAACGTCGGGGCGGGCGGGGGCCCTGAAGCCTGAGACAACGTCGGGGCGGGCGGGGGCCCAGAAGCCTGATTGCTCCCGGACAACGTCGGGACGGGCTGCTAGTTAAGTATATTTCTGAAAACAGGCATGCAACTAACTGTAAGTCCTGCCTCATATGGACCAAAAATGCCAGCTCAACGCCTATGCTATGAATCGGGTTGGACTCTAACTTCCCTTTATATGAACATTTGAATTCATGTTTTCTTTTCTGTAGGTTTCAGTAGTCTAGCTTAATACATAGCACTATAAAACTAAACAAATACATAACTTCAATGACGTTCAACCCTCATGATGAAATTTAGAGAACGGATACAGGGTACACTATGGGGTAGAATACCATCCTACCTAAAGGCACCAGACAAATTCACCCCATTGACGTGTAACAATGAACAGCAGCAGACAGTACGAGACCCGGGTGCGGAAGAGCCCATTTGGGCCTGGGAACGTAACCTGGGAAGTTGCTCCCAGGCAAGGTATGGCACTAATGCTGCATGCAAACACAGTTTGTCTCCCCCAACCACAGACACAAGCTACTACACTACAAATTCCTACACCAAGCATACACAACCCCACTAAGATTAGCAAAGATCGAAACCCCACGATTGCATAGCTGCCCAAAGTGTGGCACAGTTCAAGCAGATTTTATACAACTTGCATTGATCTGCCCTGCTATCCAAGCCTCCTGGACGCATATCCTCGCCATGCTAGCAAAAATGACGGAAGTCTCCAATGACTCTGATCCCTTGCACGTCCTCCTTGGCTACATCAAAGCCCGACTGCCTAGCATTATGCACTTCACTGCAATTGCACTACTGCTAGCAAAGCGCCAGCTAGCCCTGTACCGGGGCAACAACAAAAGCCCCACCACAGAAGACTGGCTAAAATATATGATCTGTTGCGACACTACCAGTGAGGTATATGCTACATTACAAACCCCATCTTCAAAGCCCATGGATATTTGGACCTGTTAATTATTGATGGCGAGGCCTCTGACACAGACACCACTTAATTAACCACATTCTTTGACTTACTGCCCCTCATGAATTCATTACCTGCTTTTACTGTAGGATAAACCTGCCCCACTGCCATGGCCCTACTCCTACCCACTAGTTGATACAGTCTTTAACCCCGATGGATGCCCATGAGTATCCTTTCTATTGTTCCATAATTTACCTCGATATCTGTGGTTGTCACGACCCACTCCTACACCCCCTGCATAGTGGTCTAGCATGCAGGGCTCATGTTGTATTATCCATTTGGTGCTGTATGGCATGCTATGATACCATGACTGCTGTTCCCCAAGACCTGTAATTCCTTTGTGTTTGAATCACTGTAAGCATCCCCCAGAACCTATGAATCAATAGATTATCTTGCAGATGCTGTTACTTATGCCTTGGTGTGGTTTTCTATTTAATCCCTGCAAGCTTTCTCCAGAATCCTGTGAGCCAATGGCAAGCCTTGCTCCAGCTGTATTGAGGCCTTGCTGTTGTTTTCCACAATGCACGTTTGAGCAAAAAGGATACATGCGTTTCCTATTAATTGGTTCCAATCATCAAGTTGCATGTACCAATTCAATAAGGGCAAAGAGAGTGTACTAACACGTGTTTTCTTCAAGGGTTCAAGAACGTTTTAGACGGCAATGTGCCACATGAACCACATCTGATCTAGCTACATCTGTTCAGGCTTCGGGAGGGTATATAAACCCCGCCCAGCCCTGAGTCGTTGCTTGGCTTCGCTTCCTGCGGACCAAGCTTCAACCATCCCACTCACCAAAGTAACCTGCCGGAACCGAGAGGCACTACAGTCTCCTTCATGTCCAATTGAACAGGTGACTCCAGCCCCCTTGACGTCATCCTCCTCTCTCCTTCTTGCACCACTACTCAAGACAGCCCACGACTCTTATTCGAACTTCAGTCAAGTGGAAGAGCTACACTAAGTATTTGATATCAAGTTAGTGTGCACAAATCCACCCATAGTAGTAAAGGGGACTGAGTATCAGTGTCTTCAAAGACTATATGGCCTCTCTGCGGTTAACAACAGTAAAATCAAATCTCCCCTTAGGAAAACGTTGTGTTACCACCAATCCACTCAAACACTAGCCAAAAAGATCTTCATATAGATCACTCAATGATCAGAAAGATTCTTCAATCAAACTATTACCACATCATTATGGAGAAACTCCAAGTTTTTATTGATGTATTTCATAAACACCACATCCAATTATAATAGTTATAGTAATCCACTGATAAAACATTGTTGTACCATGACATGTTAAAATATGACGCAAAAGAATAACCAAAAATTAAAAGGGAGAATATGAAAAAGGGAGAAACACAAAAGACAACAAACACGTGCCTATTTTGGTAGTGCCAGTCTGCTCAAAACATTTTGCCTGATACATATATTTTACCAAGTCACTGTACAACAATGTTTTAACTTGCATGATGGTCATGTGATAACTGGATTACTATAACGAATTGATCCTTAGGAGTGCAAGTAACTCCAACCTGTGTTCCTAGTTTATCCTTGGGAGTGCAAGTAACCTCAACCTGTGTTCCGAGTTTATCCCTGGGAGTGACTCACTCTGTGGTTTTGATTATTTGCTACAAAAAATAAAAAGCTCCCTTTCCCTGCTTTTGTACAGGATGAGGCTATATGCCTCTTGCACTCTCAAGTGGAGTATTTACCCTTTTATTTCTCAACTAATAAGTCTAAGGTAGGCTACCAAAAGGAATTTTTCTATATTACAAACAACATTGATTTCAATTAAAACAGAGGCCATGTTAGTGCACTGATTGTAACTGTCTTCTCTTATTTCCAGTGCATTGCATCATCACAAACCCAAGGTCCTGGTCCAGTGCATATCTATCTAACAAACGCAGAAGGTCTCAGAAGTGACAAATTCTGTTACACAGTGTTGCACAGCCACTGTGCAGAACAAATACAGCAAGTCTCTCTTTTATCTAAACCCAGCTTCCACTCTGAAGCTGTGCATGATCTAGGGAGTTTGGTCCCTTGATCTTGTGTGGCTCTAAGAGGCATAGGAGGTCCCACATCAGCTCCAGTGTCGTCTTTGCGGTTAGGACTAGGTGAGTGCATGACAGTGGTCATATTGACTCTGTAATCAGAATTTTTGCTCTGTGTATATAATTAAATAGGCTTTTGCTGTTTCTACAAAAAAATGAAAATAAGGCAGGAAGATTGCTGGGAGGAGTGCAGGGTTCCTAGGGGTAGGCAGGATTGGCGACGGGCGGGTGGTCGGCAAGATAAATGAGGGAGCTCCAGTTCTTATCCTGGAACGTTAATGGCCTGCGTGTGAAGGGAAGGAGGCATACAATCTTGCAATATATTAGGGATTCCCCCGCGCAGGTCATAGTAATCCAGGAGACGCACTTGCTAAAACAAGAGGTCAACGAGAAAATGAAAAATCTGAAATGGGTAGACAAATTTCTCAGTACGGACCATAATGCCAAAATCCGTGGGATTGTCATCATTTTTAAAAAACAAGCCAAAGCTCAGATCACAGATTACAGGGCCGATCCGAGTGGTAGATGGCTAATAGCCAATGTCCAGTTAGATGGGGGAGCATTCACCCTGGCTGGGTATTATGGTCCCAATCAGGACGACCCTTCCCACCTCAATACAATCCAGAACCACCTGATCACCTCTCAGAACCCTGTGATATGGATGGGCGATTTTAACCTTCTCTTAAATCCAAAATTGGATAAATCAGCTAGTTCTACAGCACAACCACATAGTAAGGCAAGGTCAACCCTCCTTACATGTATGTCGAACTTGGGGTTAGTGGATTTTTGGCGGGAGAGAGCCGGTAACACCTTGGGGGTTTCTTTCCATAATCATAAATATAAGCATAAATCTCGCATTGACTATGCCCTGTTCAGTTTTATTCTCAAGGACACTCTGAAAAATGTGTTTTACCTTCCCTCTCATCTGTCCGATCACTCGGCTATTCTCTTCACGTTAGTATTAGGCCAGAATGTCACACACACCTCATGGTCCTTCGATCGTACCATCCTACTCGAAGAAGACGAGAGGGAATTTCTTATAAATGAGTCCGCCGCATTCTTAGAACATAATCTAAATTCTGCCCCCTTAGTGTCTGTGTGGGAGACGTGGAAGGCGTATTTAAGAGGATGTATCACCAACCGTGCCTCTTATAGAAAGAGCAAATACAGAGAAGAGGTATTAAACATAGAGCGGGATTTGGCACTCATTGACTCAAATGACCCCGTGTCTCCAGTAAATCCTAAAAGACGTAACGACCTAAAAGACAAACTAGATTCTATACTGCAGGAGAGAGTGGCGAAGAGGTGGAAGGCCAGTAATCTCTCACACTTCGATTATGGTTAGGCTGCAGGCAAATTGCTTGCCTGGAAAATCAAAGCAGACCAAGCCAGAAATTACATTAAAGAAGTGAGAGTAGAGGGGGAAGCCACCACTAGGATCTCCAACTCAGAAATAGGGGAAGCCTTTCGGGCGTTTTTCCAGAACATATATACTGATGGAATCGCAATTAACGCAAAGGAGAGGGATGCGTGGCTAGGGAAGGTGGGCCTCCCTACGCTGACCAAGGAAAAGAGCGATCGTCTTGATAAGGAGGTAACAGAAGCGGAAGTCACCAGAGCAATTAAACAGTTGAAACGGGGGAAGGCCGCAGGGCCTGATGGCATACCCGGCGAACTATATCGGATTTTAGACACGACTATTGTTCCAACTTTAACTGACTTGTTTAATAACATCTTAATGAACGGAGTGGCGCCACCCATGTCATGGGGTGAGGCAAATATTGCCCTAGTTCTAAAAACGGGAAAGGATCCGGTCGATTGTGGATCTTATCGCCCGATCTCGCTCCTAAAAGCAGAGAGTGCTGCCAGATCGTCGCTGAGGGAAAGCGGAGGGAAGCGGAGCGATCACTGAGTAGGGCAGAGTGGCGGCGGAGGAGCAGCGTGGTGTTTTTAGCTATTAACGGGACCGGGACCGGGAGTTAGCAGCGGTAACCGGGACCAGAGAAACTCCGCAAACCCCGCGAAAACAAAGACTCCGCAGCTCCTGACGATTCCCCAGCCACAGCCACAGCCACAGCACAGCAAGACTACGCGGGGGGACACGACCAACCAAAGGGTTAAAGGGACAACCGGCTAACTAACCCCCCCATCCAACAGCACAGCCCAGCCCAACCCAGCACAGCCCAGCCCAGCCCAGCCCAGCTCGTGAAGGCGTTGATAGCGCCAGGCAGCACCAGGCAGTACCGGCAGTACCAGCATGACCAGGCACACACCAGGACTAAGCCGGTGAGTGCTGTGTTTGGGGGTGCGTGGGGGGGGGTGCCAAAGGACCAAAGGACTAGTGCTCCGGCCACCAAGCCAGCAAACCACGATCAGTGACAAGATCAAGCGGGGGCCTGGGCGCAGCCTACACTCCAACTCCCCCAAATCTTAGACAGAGCCCGGCACTGAGGGGGAAGGGCCACTGCCGGCCGGGAACTGATAATGTCAATGTACCCGGGGGTCGGGGGCTAACTGAGCAATAGCTCACTGAACTACAGCCAGAGCACCGCCACAGCAGAGGCACGGAAGAGATACAGACCCCGTTTACAGCCTAGAGCCTTCAGCCTACAGCCTTACCACGGCACCACTACCCACCATCCTTACCTGAACTCGTGAAGTTTGCAGACGCTGACCACTGCACGACGCTTCTTGGACTCTCTGCCCCTTTTTTCAGCCTTTCCACCCACGCCTCGCGGCCCCCGCTTCGCGGGAGCCGCTCGAGGCTGCCTAGTGCCGGCTCACCTGATCAACGAGGATACCGTCGTGGGACTTCCAAGGACTAAGGGACTGCGAGGACCAGCGGGCGCTGCTTCAACTAACTCGCCGCAGCTGGTCCTCTTCCCGACCCCTCCCGCCTCACCTTGAAGAGCGTAGGATTGTGAGCGCTCTGTGTGAAGTTTGCAGACGCTGACCACTGCACGACGCTTCTTGGACTCTCTGCCCCTTTTTTCAGCCTTTCCACCCACGCCTCGCGGCCCCCGCTTCGCGGGTGCCGCTCGAGGCTGCCTAGTGCCGGCTCACCTGATCAACGAGGATACCGTCGTGGGACTTCCAAGGACTAAGGGACTGCGAGGACCAGCGGGCGCTGCTTCAACTAACTCGCCGCAGCTGGTCCTCTTCCCGACCCCTCCCGCCTCACCTTGAAGAGCGTAGGATTGTGAGCGCTCTGTGTGAAGTTTGCAGACGCTGACCACTGCACGACGCTTCTTGGACTCTCTGCCCCTTTTTTCAGCCTTTCCACCCACGCCTCGCGGCCCCCGCTTCGCGGGAGCCGCTCGAGGCTGCCTAGTGCCGGCTCACCTGATCAACGAGGATACCGTCGTGGGACTTCCAAGGACTAAGGGACTGCGAGGACCAGCGGGCGCTGCTTCAACTAACTCGCCGCAGCTGGTCCTCTTCCCGACCCCTCCCGCCTCACCTTGAAGAGCGTAGGATTGTGAGCGCTCTGTGTGAAGTTTGCAGACGCTGACCACTGCACGACGCTTCTTGGACTCTCTGCCCCTTTTTTCAGCCTTTCCACCCACGCCTCGCGGCCCCCGCTTCGCGGGTGCCGCTCGAGGCTGCCTAGTGCCGGCTCACCTGATCAACGAGGATACCGTCGTGGGACTTCCAAGGACTAAGGGACTGCGAGGACCAGCGGGCGCTGCTTCAACTAACTCGCCGCAGCTGGTCCTCTTCCCGACCCCTCCCGCCTCACCTTGAAGAGCGTAGGATTGTGAGCGCTCTGTGTGAAGTTTGCAGACGCTGACCACTGCACGACGCTTCTTGGACTCTCTGCCCCTTTTTTCAGCCTTTCCACCCACGCCTCGCGGCCCCCGCTTCGCGGGAGCCGCTCGAGGCTGCCTAGTGCCGGCTCACCTGATCAACGAGGATACCGTCGTGGGACTTCCAAGGACTAAGGGACTGCGAGGACCAGCGGGCGCTGCTTCAACTAACTCGCCGCAGCTGGTCCTCTTCCCGACCCCTCCCGCCTCACCTTGAAGAGCGTAGGATTGTGAGCGCTCTGTGTGAAGTTTGCAGACGCTGACCACTGCACGACGCTTCTTGCACTCTCTGCCCCTTTTTTCAGCCTTTCCACCCACGCCTCGCGGCCCCCGCTTCGCGGGAGCCGCTCGAGGCTGCCTAGTGCCGGCTCACCTGATCAACGAGGATACCGTCGTGGGACTTCCAAGGACTAAGGGACTGCGAGGACCAGCGGGCGCTGCTTCAACTAACTCGCCGCAGCTGGTCCTCTTCCCGACCCCTCCCGCCTCACCTTGAAGAGCGTAGGATTGTGAGCGCTCTGTGTGAAGTTTGCAGACGCTGACCACTGCACGACGCTTCTTGGACTCTCTGCCCCTTTTTTCAGCCTTTCCACCCACGCCTCGCGGCCCCCGCTTCACGGGTGCCGCTCGAGGCTGCCTAGTGCCGGCTCACCTGATCAACGAGGATACCGTCGTGGGACTTCCAAGGACTAAGGGACTGCGAGGACCAGCGGGCGCTGCTTCAACTAACTCGCCGCAGCTGGTCCTCTTCCCGACCCCTCCCGCCTCACCTTGAAGAGCGTAGGATTGTGAGCGCTCTGTGTGAAGTTTGCAGACGCTGACCACTGCACGACGCTTCTTGGACTCTCTGCCCCTTTTTTCAGCCTTTCCACCCACGCCTCGCGGCCCCCGCTTCGCGGGTGCCGCTCGAGGCTGCCTAGTGCCGGCTCACCTGATCAACGAGGATACCGTCGTGGGACTTCCAAGGACTAAGGGACTGCGAGGACCAGCGGGCGCTGCTTCAACTAACTCGCCGCAGCTGGTCCTCTTCCCGACCCCTCCCGCCTCACCTTGAAGAGCGTAGGATTGTGAGCGCTCTGTGTGAAGTTTGCAGACGCTGACCACTGCACGACGCTTCTTGGACTCTCTGCCCCTTTTTTCAGCCTTTCCACCCACGCCTCGCGGCCCCCGCTTCGCGGGTGCCGCTCGAGGCTGCCTAGTGCCGGCTCACCTGATCAACGAGGATACCGTCGTGGGACTTCCAAGGACTAAGGGACTGCGAGGACCAGCGGGCGCTGCTTCAACTAACTCGCCGCAGCTGGTCCTCTTCCCGACACCTCCCGCTATTTAAAGTGAGTTACAGACGCGCTAGCGGGACGCGCGCGGAGCGAAGCGCGGAGCGAAGCCCGGGCCAAGGGCGGGCCCGTTTCAGCCCGTTCCAGACTGTGAGAGACTGGACTGGGCCACGGTATTTGTGTTTTCATCTCTTGACCTCCTGATTTATACTCTCTCATTGCTAAAAACTCCGGCAAACTATACTTCCATTCTTGTTTACTGCGAAGTTTAGCCTTATTGTTTCCTTAATATTACTGAGCTAGAAACGTATAGAGCGTGATCATGAATAGAGCCACCAGGAAGAGAAAGACAGAAAAAAACACTGATAAAATTACTGACATAACTGGTCCCATTGATGTATTTTTAAATAAGACAAATGCAGTTATTGACAATACCATTCAATTGATAGAACGAAGGGTGTCACATGAACTGGAGGCTGCAAGGAGAAGATCCTCTATGGGTCCCCTCGCTTCAGCACTAACTCCAATCCTTAAGGGGCCGATAATTCCCTTGTTGAATCAAGCAAGTGCACAAGTTCACACAGTTCCAAACACCGTGGACTTGTCCGCAACACAATTATCATCAGGGTCTGACTCGGTGGATGACTTAGAAAAAACACCGGATTTACAACTTCTACACAACCAAGACTTAGCTGTGGAACCTAATTTAACGGGTGAAAGGGAGGGCGCCATACCCAAGAGGTTAGGTAGTGGGTTGGTTATACAGGAGACTCCTTCTGCCCCACCAAATATTGCCTATCCCTGCAACCCGAACAAGAACAGTCATATCACTGTAGTTCCGCAAATCCATTCTTCCACCAATAGAGTGGTTCTCAACACGCTCCCACAGATCACTAAACCACCGGGGAACCTAGATGAAATAGGCGCTGTAGGTGGTTTACATAAACCTTGCACCACATGTGTGTCACTGCATGATTTTCTTACTAACAGTTTGGGGGAACTGCTAAAATACCACCTGCAACCCTTAGAAAAAAGTATAAGGATTATCGAAAAACAACTTGCAAAACTAAATACCCCTGTATTTACTCAAAAGTCATTGGGCACTTTAGATACGGGGGATGGGAAACCCAAAGAGTTAAGTAAAACGGCTCAACCGCTTATTTCACTAGCGGCTTGCCCAAAGCCCCTTGCACACGATAGAATAGCAGACTCCAACACTAACAAAAGTGCCAGTTCAAATCCACAAAACACACCTAAACCCCTGACTGCAGATGGGAAGGGTCAATCTGATATTATCAGTGGTAGTGTACAGCCTACCCCGGCCCTCGTGGCCCTAAACACCCAGTTAGCGAATTTCAAGGAGACCTTACAGTCATCACAGAAAACTCAGCCTCCCCAATTCCAGGGTAGAGAGAGAAAGGGTACTAGGCATAGGCGCCCGTTCCATCTGCCGCCTGAGGCTACCCCTTACACAGTAGTTTTAACAGGGGTGCCAGAATTGACAGATGGCTCGGATGAGCCCCCGTGGTCATTGAGGAACAAAGTTCTGCAATGGCTAAGTCAAAATAGACCTCTCCAGTCATCACACCATAGCAGAATAACTTCTGTGAGAAGAGTGCACTGGATTGGGGACACGAAAAAAAGTCTACAGGGTGACTGTGTTATAGTCAACTGTGACGATCCTGCCATGGTTGACTATATCTCTTCTTGGCCAGCCCTCGAAAAAAGGGGGGGGATCGACGTACAGCGTCTTTCCTTCTTTTATCCCCCTTTAAATACCCCCAATTATGCTGTTCCAACTGGCTGGGATGAAGTGCAAGACTGGCCCTGGACGCAGGTGGGTTACTCGAATAGAAACAGGAATAGCAATAATTACTGGTCCAGAGGCTGGGATTCTCGCCCCTGGTACCATAGTAGAGGAAACTCAAATCCTGACTTCTGGAGGGGGGCTCCCACAAGGAACAGATACGACTGCTTAGACATGGTCGATTGACCAACAAAGGTCATCCCTGGGGCTTTAGTAATCTTAACCCCCATAAATAAGACCCAAGATGTCCTTACTCAGGCAGAAAGTACTAATTCCGTGTTAAGGAGCCCACTAGATCATGCTAAGGGGGGTGGAAACCTGTTAGGCCTACACCTAACCGAGCAAACTAGTATGCCACTAACTGACCAAGGACTTGGGTCCACAGTCGAAACTACCTGCATGTCCGCACACCAATGCAGAGCAGATAATATTCTAACTCATAATGAGTTTGGAATTCTGCCCGTGGGTATTGCTCCAGCAATCAGCCAGGAAGAACCGAGTCCATGCAACGAGGGAAAAAAAAACTTGTTAAAAATAACATCTTGGAATATTGCCGGGCTAGCTAAAAAAGTGAGGAACCCGTTATTCCTAACTTTCATGGAAAGGCAGGACATAATTTGCCTGCAGGAGTGTTGGGATTTAGACGAGACCCATGTCGAGGGTTTCAGCACATTCTACGTCCCTTCGATTCAGGGTACTCGAGGTAGAGGCTCGGGGGGACTGTGCATCTTTACCTCTAACCTCTGTAAGACAGAAAAGTGTATTCATGAGGTTAGTGGCTCAAAGGCAGGGGTTGGGAGCCTACTACAAGGTCTGTTTATTAAACTAAATGGGCGTTCTTTCTTTCTAATAAACATCTATAGTAACGCGCCGATTGTGGAGGTTAAAACCTTTATAGCGGAGCTTGACTCACTGCTAAGGAGAGGTGGGCAGGGGGCAGACTGCCTTCTCATAGCTGGGGACTTTAATTGCCACCTATGCCCCTATAGCCAAACAAAAAACTGTGGTATTTTTGACTTAAGGGGAGACCCGACCACGCATTTTGAACACTCCATAGTAGGCAACCTGCTAAACCAATTTATGCACGATTGGGATTTGGCCTTCGCCAATGAACTATGTGAGCCATCTGTGTCATTTCAGACTACTTTTTGTGGCCGTGGAGCAGGTACTGTAATCGACTTTATCTTAGTCTCAAACAGGAATCAGGGCTGGGTGGTGGGTTTTGATACGGAGGATCTGGCAATAAGCGATCATTTCCCTATCAGCACTTCCCTTAGTCTAGGGAATTCGGGAACCACAAAAACAAGCACGATAAGCACACTTCATGGTCGCTCAGTGGCGCTGGCCAGAAAAAACGGCTACGCCATAAAATGGGCAAAAATCGATCCCACAAAGTTCCTGAAAGACTTGGTTCAGAAAGAAATGGGCCAGTTTTCCATCTGCCTAGAATCAAGCTCCAACCCCGAGCAAATAATACAGGCGTTTGACGGGATTACCGCCACAATAAACGCCAAGTTAAATAAGAAACAAAAGCTAGGGGAGGCAAAAAGACTACATGGCTGGTTCAATCGAGCCTGCACCAAAGCACATAAAGCCCTCTTACAGGCCCTAAAGACAGTCCCAAGGGATAGTGGCAGAGTTAAGGAGGCTAGGCAAGCATATAAGCAGACCTTACGAACCAGACAGTTAGACCTCAAAAACGCAGCCTGGGAAGCCCTTATTAAGGCAAGTGCCCTAAGGGACAACACCATGTTCTGGAAAGAAATCAATGCTCCCTTCTTTTCAGACAGGAAGGAAGATTCTTTGGAAATTGGCATACCAGAAGATACCTGGGTTGACTATTTCACCTCCCTCTACAAAAAAGAATCACTTGCATTGCTGGAACAAGATGAGTTGGAGGTAGAGCGAGAGGTCCATTCACCGTCTCACAGAAATTTTCCACTAAATATAATGTTTACCCCTGCTGATGTGGAACAAGCGATCTGCCAGAGTGCTAGTCAAAAGGCCCCTGGGCCTGATGGAGTTCCCATTGATCTATTTAAGGGGAATGTGGATCTCTGGGCCCCCTTACTAGCAAATGTCATGAACGCTTATACCAATTTAGGTTTTCCCAACACATGGCACGAAGCAATACTCATCCCAATATTTAAAAAAGGGGACAGACAAGACCCAAAATGTTACCGTCCCATCTCCCTGCTAGACAACCTAATGAAAGTAGCAGGGAGGGTTCTCTTAACTAAATTACAAGCATGGTCTGAGAGCAAGGGGATTCTCTCAAAATTCCAATATGGATTTAAGTCCGGATTGGGAACCGTAGAGCAAGGTCTAAATCTGTCCCTAATAATAAATAAATATATTGGAGCAAAAAAAGGGAACCTTTTCCTAACATTCGTTGATCTAACCTCGGCGTTCGAATGTTTAGATCACGGAATGTTGTGGAGAACCCTGGCCACAATGGGGATAGATAATAATATTTTAAGTTTTATTCAGGAGTTGTACAGAGATGCAGGCGCTACGGTGAGATTTGGCAAAAATGGCGAGCAAACTAGAAAGTTCCCCATAGCAAAGGGTGTCCGCCAAGGCTGCATACTTGCGCCATTTCTATTCAACTTATATATTAACGAGGTAGCAGTCTCGTTAATTGCTCTGGAGGTGGACTACCCAAAGATAAATGGTCTCCCAGTCCCACTATTGCTATACGCTGATGATGCGGTGATTATGGCCCGCACTCAGCGGGGACTCCAAAAGGCGTTAATGGGTTTTGCAACCTTTATGAGTTCTAGGGGCCTAAAAATAAATGTGGGGAAAACGTTTACGATGTCTTGTACCACCAGTAAAAAAGTGCCTGACTGTAAAACCTTTGTTAATGATTCAAAGATAGCTGTGTCTAAAACGTTTTCTTATCTGGGCATTATTTTTAATAACAGGGGGACATGGTCCTCAGCGATCACCTCCCGGAACTTGGCTTTTGCACGCTCGATAGGGGCAGTTAAACAATTTGCCAAAAAACTAGGCGGGAAACCGGTAGACACACTACTTAAGATATACGCAGCTAAGTGTGTGTCTACGGCGGTTTATGGGGCGGGGATCTGGGGTCTTGCGGATCCCTCTCAAATACAAAGGGTGGAAAATGCTTTTTTGAGATACCTTCTAGCAGTCCCGCGCTCTACATCCACCACCATATGCCACAATGAACTTGACAGACCCCACATTAGTGATTTGATAAAGATAGCGCCAGTTATGTTATGGTTCAAGATTTGGACATGTGAGGACACGACTTTCAATAGGGAAGTAATTCACGATTGCTTGGGGCAAGCCGAGGGCACCAAGCAGCCGTGGTTGGCATATGTGAAGAAATTTCTGAATTCTATTAACCAACCAGAGTTATTCTCAAATCCAACATCATGTGCCCTAATCTCAAAAAAATCACTAAAAATGTCATGCCTTGGTTTATTGGAGGACAGGAGATATTATTTAGATGGGCACAAGTCCACTATCGTTGCCCATCGCCAGATCCTCCATGATCAAGGCCTCCACCCTTATCTGGCGCCCAATTTTTCATCCTACCACAGAATGCTCTTAGCACGAATGAGGACGGAATCTTTTTTCAGGTTAATAACGTTCCCCGTGCCAAATGAGTGGTCCGGGAACCTGATAAAATGCCCGTGCGATGGTGTAGCCACCCAGTCTAACATACACTGTATCCTCTTCTGTCAGTATTATCAGTGGGGGAGGAAAAAACTTTTGATACCACTGTTAAAGGCATGGGGTCTGAGAAGTTGCAAATCTCCATTGTAGTGATGATAAAATTCTTGTCGTTCATTATAAAATGCAGAGGAACCATGAGAAATGATTAGGAGCATGAGGGTTTGTATGAGTATTATTTTGTGCCTAATAACATCATATAATACACAAATATGTTTATATTTACCTCAATTGCTCCTTCGCTTTAATGAATTTATCTCCCCATCAAATGTTTTTAAATGTAAAGTTTTTAATGGTTTTTAGATCAGATTAATTGATAAGCCTAATGAATTGTATTTGTGTAGTGTCTTTTAAATTCATGCAATTTTTTCATTGTGTCTTGATTGTATTTTGTATTTATGTTCGCTTTTATGGTGTTTGTTAAATACCGAATAAAGCTATCTTTGAATCTTGAATCTTGAATCTACCTGAACTCGTACTGCCCCCCCTGGCCACAGCACCTGACGGACCCCCTGCTCCTTCCCTGACGGCAGTAGCCCCTCTCGCGGGAAGGGTCGACAGGCTTGGGAGAGTGAGCGGGGCTGCTTTTGACAGGGTGGACGAGGTGGCAAAAAAGTCCCATCGCCGGGGTGCGGAGTAGACCTCACTAAGACCTAATACCTTATTAAGGCCCTGCCCTGATCAGCACAAGTCAGGCTGGTTGCATGAGCGAGCCGTCAAGGAGAAAAAGGCTACAGCTGAAGAGCCCAAGAGCTGAAGAGAAACGAGCCCAGGAATTCAAGAGTCTAAGATTCCAAGAGCCAAGAGCCAAGAGGACACTAAGCAACGGCTGCACAATTGGCGTGTAGGTGTGAGCGCTGCACTAGCGCTGTGAAAACAATACCTCCGCCACAACTCGCAACTTGCAAGCAGCAGACAGCAGGGGAAAAGTAGACAACCTGCCTACAACTGCAACTGCAACTGCAAGCTTAAAACACTAACTCAAAGGGTTGACGGATCCAATCCAGATCTCTTAAAGACACCACCGGACAGTGCGCACCCTTAGTTTCCCCAGCTTCTACCTGCCGGCCGTTTGCAACCGAGGGCTAAATAGCCCCAACATGAGATCTGGAATGATCCGAGGGAACCAAACGAACAAGGGAGGGACAAAAAAGCGCAAACAAAATCTTCAGCCATCCAAGGGGGAAAAAGAGGTTCAAACAGATACATCTAAATCTATAACGAAGAGCCCATTACTGGACATAATCGATCTAACGGACTCAACTGAGTCAATACAGAACCAATCGGCTACAAACAAACAAAAAAGAGATACGATTAACAAAGAAGGGAGAAATAAAATGAATAAAACTTTGGTACAGCCCAAAATCTATACAAAATGTTGCTTTCTAAAGAACCCAGGGGACGCTTTATTCTCAAAGATCAATAAAGTATCAGGCCTTCAATCGCCTCTTGAACCACTTTAACCAATCCTGCGTCACCAGCCCGGTGACAAGCAGTCCCGACTGGACGATGGCAATAGCAATAGCATCAGTAACAGTAAAAGAGACATATGAATAAAACTTTGGTACAGCCCAAAATCTATACAAAATGTTGCTTTCTAAAGAACCCAGGGGAGGCTTTATTCTCAAAGATCAATAAAGTATCAGGCCTTCAATTGCCTCTTGAACCACTTCAACCAATCCTATTGGCAATAGCAATAGCATCAGTAACAGTAAAAGAGACAAAAGCACAACATCTATAACATCACCCCAAATAACATCAACACCTCAGTGCTATAACATTAAACCGGGGCAAAAGCGCGAAACGGCAGGTACCCCGGCAGGACGAAAAACGGCCATAGACGCCAATTTAATCCAAGTACATTGGCCAAATGAAGCCAAGGACATGTCGCCATCAAAACTGGAGGAGTATATCTTTAACATCAGCAGCAACTCCGAGAGCGTCAGCATGAGCAATGAATTTGGCCACGGGGGCATAAGTAACAACGGAGAGTGCAAGAGGAATGAGGAAACCGCTACCGTACCGGCCAATAGAGACGGAACCCTCACTAGTAGTCCTTGACATCACAAACAACGAACCCACACTAGTACCCAATGCGTCAAAAGGGACGCGAAACAAAGACACAAGCCAGAAGAATCTTACCCCAGAGGTGATCGAAATCTCTTCTTACCTAAGGAAAGAGGAGTGGGAGGAACTCATAGCGGCTTACCCTAAAGACCTGAGCATAAGTAGGATGGCCAGTGAGACATCAAAAAGCGGAACGGCATGCATGCAGACAAAAATAGCAGGAACAGGGAGGCCAGAAATAGCATAACCCCTCAAAGAGCCACCCGTGTCCCAAGAAGCGGGTCTTAAAGAGAGCCATGGAAACCAGGATGCAACTCCAGCACAAGCCAGGCAAGAAAGCGTATGGCCCAGCCTCCTCAATACAGTACAACTTCTGGTGGATGCAATACACTACCAATCGGAGAAAATGGACACTCAACTAACGCTATTAGACACGCTGGCAGTATTTGTAGTTGCAATAGATGGAAAGCTGGGCACGCTAAATTCACTTCTCCAGAGTAAATTTTACCAACTTGAGGATATCAAAAGGAGAAACGGCATCGAGTGTGAATGTGGCCCAATCATCGACAAGCTGGCCACCCTGCCGACATTAATGTCAGACTTATGCGGTCAGCTCAAATGATCTGCCGAACATAGTCAGAAGATCAGCATTGACGCACAGGGGCGCCCAAAAACCAAATGATATCGGAAAAGTGACTACTGCAAAAGCAGGGGCGGCCGAGGTAGACACCACCCTCAGCAAGGATACAGCTGTCGAACGGCATGGCAAGACATCGATGTCTGGAGCCCAGGATCATCCCAGGATGAAAGAGTCAATCCAGGACACAGGGGAGAATAGAATGGAGCCAATAAAATCTCTACCAGCGGGTGCCGAAGACGACGCTGATACAAATCAGAAATTAAACGCCAAACAGAGGCGAGCGAAAAAACGCAAAGGGAGGAAATACAAGCTTTGCTCAAAACGTGAAGGCTTCAGGCAACTCTTTGGGCAAACTAACCCCGCAGAACAAAACACGAGCAATCCGGTGGAAGTAATAACACCAAATAGTGATCACGACGAAACAAGCGGCACATCCGAAGATAATGTCCAACTAGCAAACACAAGCTCAGCGATAACAGCAGCTGATCTACAAAGCGATCAAGCTGCTATGCCTCAACACTCTGGGTCCACCACCTCACCGGATGACTCTGGGTCACGGAATTGGCAAACACACAACATCCAGCCTTGTATAAAACCCATGGGAAACCCAAAAGTCTCCATTGGCTCAAGGGGAGAAAAAACAGGAAGACAAGATCGAGGACTCACTGAAAACCAAATACTAGCCATCACCCAAGCAACCGTGTCAACTCATCTACGGGCAGACCAGACAATGACAATACCTGCCCCCGTAGCCCTGATTTCAAATACGCAGCATCTACGCTGCGAAACCTCTGGATTAACCGTATGTGCAAGGGATCAAATCTCAGCATGGGAGCACAACAGAGAGGGCTATCAGGCATCAGCAAATGCAACAAGTGGCGCGAAACGGACACCATTACTAAATATGGACATCGTATCTGGGGGCGCAACCAACCAAGGGAAAGATTCGGATGCCACATGGTTCACCCCAGACTTTATATCCAAAAGAAGACACGACATCCTCAATAGAGGCAATATCTTACGATTATTGGCCCACATCCCCTCACTGTCATTCGTGGCAAGCTCTGACCTGAAGTCTATTGAATTTATAGTTGCAGAAGGCACAGGAAAAGAGGTGACGAAGGCGACTTGGGCTTCGGCAGACCTGGTACAAAA
The DNA here is from genome assembly GCF_964261635.1 of Lissotriton helveticus. Classification (NCBI taxonomy): domain Eukaryota; kingdom Metazoa; phylum Chordata; class Amphibia; order Caudata; family Salamandridae; genus Lissotriton; species Lissotriton helveticus. The sequence goes on along the minus strand of NC_136071.1, from coordinate 1,066,247,305 downwards.
GATCCTTATGGAATCCGAGACCTTTAAAAACTGGGGCATCACGATTAAGCCTTTCACAAAGCCAGAATATCCAGACGTATTGTGCTCTGAGAGAAGCCTGAACTCGAGGGAGCACGCAGAAGGCAGTAAAATCTCGGTTCTCAGGGGCGCTGCCGGGCCAAGCTGTATTGGCAGAAATGGGTTCATCGAACTTGCTTACGAGGAAGGACAGGGAAGACAAGCTCCAAACGGGTGGCAGGAACAAAGACGGTTCGTGAAAACCATAACAAACAGCAACTGACACGCGGAGCGGATAACAACGGAGCATCCACAGAATCAATTGTGTATATGCTCCTGGAATATAAATGGCCAGGCATCCAAAATGCTGGATATGGATTTCATAGCCTACATTCGATCCTTTGACTTAATTGCGCTACAAGAAACTTGGCTTGCTGAGCCCCCGCACCTCCAGGGGTACCTACGCTTTTTTTCTGGCGCCAAGAGCTTAGCCAAGTATGGGCACTTAAGAGGAGGTTTGGTAATATATGTAGCTACAACTAGCTTTGTGATGGTAAAAGAAACTGGGCCCTCGGTGACAGCTGCACTCGCAGTTAACCTGACACTGACAACAGGCTCAGGCAAAGCAACTAACAACTGCACCCTGGTCAATGCTTATATTCACCCCAAAGGAAAGAAAAAAGCAGCGGAGGACTTATATGCCTTCATAGAAGAGTGCATCACGGGGGAAAAAACAGAGAACCTAGTACTCACTGGGGACTTCAACCTCAATCTCATGGGAACAACACAAGAGGAGGGAATTATGGCACAAAACACATCTTGGGCCCTACCACTACAAGGAAAGCCACAAACAGCCAAACAATCAAAATTGGGAAAAAAGGTACTCGAGGCATTAGAAAACTTCAATATCAGGGCACTAAACGACAGGTTTGCAGGGGATAACCCGCCAGCCTCAACTTTTCACTCAAGAAAAGCGTACAGCACACTAGATTACACCTTCATGTCACTACCACTTTTTCAACACATAATATCCTATCGGATAGGGAACCAAATAGATAGCGATCACTGCCCTCAGGAAATCACCATGGACCTTGCTAGACCAACTTACGAGCGTTCGACGGCTCCTAAAGAGTCCATCTATACCGTAAACCTTAGAAAAATTAAGTATTCGGCTGCAACGGGTGAAATCTTGATAGGACTGGCAAAACAACATTACATGGAGCGTACAGGCCTCAACGAAGTAACGAAATGGGTGCAGTTTACTACCACCCTGGGGCAACATGCAACAAAGCCCAAAGCGTGCACGAGGATGATCAAGCTGGGTATCCTTCCCCGAGCACACAGAGGGAAAATTAAAGAAATAAAAAACTCAATCTCTAACTTAATGAGAGCAGTACAGCTGGACCCCAATGACAAAGGGAAGTCGGAACAACTCACTAAATTAAAAGCTTCATTAAAAAAACTAAAGTGGGAAGCAAACAGAACTATAGAGGAACAACTATGGGCAACACTTCATGAGGACATAAAAAAGAACGACGGGGCAAGGTTTTGGAAAACAATAAATTCACTAACGCACCCTGCAAAAATGGAGACCACATCAAACATCACAGAGGCAACCTGGGCAGCTTATCTCGATAACCATTTTAACCGAGACCTGTCGTCTAATCAGAATACGAGCGAACCTATTTTCGGACAAGCCCATGATGTTGGTAACACGTCACAAAGGTGCCCAATTAACCAGAACACGGTGGGTGACACAGATCATATATCACTGCAACCCAAAATCAAATGGCAAATAAAGAAAGCAAGAAGGGAAGGAGCGCCGGGTCCAAACGGGATCCCGCCCGTCCTCTTCAAACAAGATATGGATTATTGGGCAGCGGCACTTGAACCCCTTTTTCGGGAAATCAGGTACACTAACATCTTGCCAGACACTTGGAAGGGCTCCATCATTGCCCCCATATATAAAGCAGGGGATAGGGGCCTCCCTCAAAACTACCGGCTAGTTGCCTTAATCGATAATGACGCAAAGTATTTTGCAGGGCTCATACTGGAAGAACTACAGGCATGGGCCACGAGGAAATCTCTTATACCTGTTAATCAAACAGGCTTTGTCAAAGCAGTGGGAACAACAACAAACATATTGACTATGGGTATGCTTATAGACAAGGCAGAGACAACAAAACTGCCCCTACACCTCTGCTACATTGATTACAAAGCGGCATTCGACAACATCAACTGCAATCTACTATGGGCAAACTAAATGGCTGGGGCATCCCAAAAGTTTTGTTGGAGCTGTTAATTAACCTACACACTGACACCTGGATTCAGATCAAGGTGGGGGACGGCTCAATGCTGTCAAGGCGGATACAAACCAACAACGGCCTTAAGCAAGGCTGCGTACTGGCCCCCACACTGTTCAACCTGTACCTGGGGGACCTGGCGCCCCTACTAAACAACTACAATTCACACTCGCCAAAATTAGGAGGCCTCAATCTACCATGCCTCTTATATGCAGACGACTTGGTGCTAATAAGCCATACAAGATTAGGGCTCCAAAACCTCTTAAATACGACCCAGAGATATTCCGAGTCAAATGACTTAACAGTGAACCTCGAGAAAACGCAAACAATGACAATCAGTAAAAAAAAAAAAAGAAAGCTTTCTCGTGGTTCTGGAACAACACCCGCATCAAAGACACCTTGTCGTACAAATACCTAGGTGTGAAGATAGACAGTGGTGGCCAATTCAGCGCACAAAGGGCTAGCATAAGAGGCAAAGGCCTTGCTCTGGCAATCGCTCTAAAAACACTAAACAATAACCTCTCCGGCCCTTCTCTAACACCTTTACTACATGTCATACACACCAAACTGTTACCAACACTAACTTATGGGAGCGAGGCTCACCGAGGCAGAGATGCCATAACACTCGACAGCACAATCGTGTCGGCATATAGAATTATTTTCAGCCTCCAAAAGCGATCCTCCCCAGCACAGATCAGACTGGAATTTGGAATTCGGCTACAGCTTTTGGTACGACAGGGGGCATATATCTGCACTTGGGACAAAGTGAGAAAAACGACCGAAGGAACCCTGAATGAATATTTATGGAAAGAGCTAGAGCAGTCCCAAAACTCACCAGCAGCAAAATACCTGGCAAAAAGCTTAGAGAACATGGGGCTGGCAGAGCTCTGGGCGTCCGCTGCAGATCATAAAACACTTAACAAGCTGGTAAAGAAATTGATCAAGCTACAGTCGTGGGTCCAGGATAAAGCCATCCTATCAAAAAGATCTCACGCTTGGATGGTATACATACCCGACACAAGCCCCCCCAGCCTTATTTCGGTCTGGGTTACGCAAGAAAAACCAAATTGACCTTCTTAAGATACAGACTGGGCCTGCTACCATGCATTCAGCACCTTCCTCACTGGCTGAGATCGAAAGCAGGAACCCTATGTCGGCTATGCGGCACCGGGGCAGAAGACATGCTGCACCTGCTATGCTCGTGTGAGGAATGCAAGAAGAAAGGAAGCTCCTGCTGAAACGCCATTTTATTCTACACGGGGCACGTACACGAAGGAGCGCAGTGCTAACCTGCTTCTCAGCACAGGACCCTCAGCTGAGCTGCAGCTTTGTGAAATTTCTAAAAGCCGTGGAAACAAAACTACCAAAAATTGACCCATGAAAAATCAATAAATTAGGACATCTGTTTTAACTCATATTGTGGAAATCATCTATGACGCAAAATTTTATGCAAAACATGAATGGACTAGCAGGCCTACAAAGAGGATGGTAAGTATAGTACGGCCCAATGTAGGCGGCCTGCAAACAAAATTTCTCTTTTATGTTGAATCGTTTATTTTTATCTCGTCATTGTATAGCATTGGTCTTAAACGTATGTTTTTTATGCTGCATTTTAACTTCTCTTATTGTGTTATTGTATCGCATTGGTTTTAATTAACTGTGCAATAAACTTTAAACTCTCCTAAATAATGACTATAAGATCTTTGCAGCAATTTTGGCAGCACGTCTTGGGAGCGAGATCGGTACGATTATCCATCATGACCAAAAGGGTTTTATCCGGGGATGCAAATTGGCTGACCTGACTTATGACCTGGTTGGGGCGATTGATATCGCCTCAACTTTTGTTCTCCCTCTCGCAATCATGACGCTTGACGCCACAAAAGCATTCAATAGGGTCAACTGGCCCTATCTAGATGCCGTAATGAGGAAATTCCAACTTGGTCCTAAATTTTGTCGAGCAATAAACCTGTTATATAGTGATCCTAGGGCCAGCCTCTTGGTCAACGGCGCCCGTACAAAGCCTTTCCAAATTATGAGGGGGACAAGACAGGGGTGTCCGCTTTGCCCCCTCCTGTTTAATTTATATGTCGAACCCTTTGTTCAGACTCTTAGGGATGGCTGCAGCATTCCGCCTTTCTCCTTCCATGGTTGGGAGAAAAAGGTCGGGCTCTATGCTGACGACATTCTTATTTATATAACGGACCCCGGTCAGGCCTCCCCCATGGTCGTAAGGAGGGCAGAGGAGTTTGGGAGGTTCTCGGGTTATGAAATTAATGCTGGGAAAACCGATCTTATGGCCTGGAATATCGATAACCTTCAACTTCCAGTAACGCCTTCAATCCGCTACCTGGGAGTCAGAATTACCCATGACATCGGTATTCTGGCCCAGACGAATCTAGATCGGGTTTCCCGTGAGTCCAAGGCACTGTTGAAAGCATGGTCCTTCCTCCCTCTCACGGTTTATGGGAGAACAAGCTTAGTGAAAATGACCATCCTCCCCAAATATACATTTATCTTTAATGCTATTCCACTGGCATTCGACTCTAAACAACTCCACAAATGCCAACAATATATTAACTCCTTCATCTGGGGATTTAGGTCCGCCAGTCTGGCCTGGAAAAAACTTAGGAGAAGGAGGGAGAAGGGAGGCCTTGCACTGCCAGACCTGGAATATTACGCCTGGGCATTCCACCTGTCTCACTCCAGGATGCTGCTGAAGACCCCCGAAGACAACTCAAACGGGTGTATGTTTAAGGCAATGCTATCTGGCTCTAATCTACCACTGGATGGTTTTATGTTCAAATTTGGACATCAGAGATATTTCAAGAGGGTGAGGTTAAAGATTTTATACCTGTTTGTAAAAGAATGGACCCAAATAAAAGCTAGGGTCGGGTTGGCATATTTTTCGAATCTTGCTCCAATCTGGGATTCCCCGGAACTCCCCCCTTGTCTTGCTGATAGTCTTACACCTCCTTTATTGGATGCAGGGGTACTAGGATGGGGAGAGTTGGTGGCGGGAGGGATCTTGGTAGAATGGTAGTTTTTTTTGAGAGGGTCGGTTCAGCTTTATCCTGGTTTAAATACATGCAATATGCCAGTTGGTTCCGAGAACAGTTAAAGAAAAATGTAAAACTTTGGGGGTATAGCTCGCTAAAAACACATCTGGTAGATAGATCAAGGGGCCCCAAAGAGGTGACTTTTTGGTATTGGTCCATCATGGAGGAAGCTGACGGAGATTTCGATCCCCCGAGTGAACTGTGGGGAGGTGATGGTGAAGCTCAGGCGGAGGACTTATGGATCAGATCTTTCAGCCTCCTGTACAAAGTCATCAAGCCTGCCTGGTTGAGGCGTAACCATCTATTTACTTTGCATCGAGCATATCTCTCTCCCCAAAGACTCTCTAAGTTCCAACCAGGGAAGTTCTCCAATAAATGCCTTCTTCCGGCAGCTTCCGATGTCCACATGTTCTGGGAATGCCCTAACATTAGTACATTTTGGGAGGAAGTCAAGACTTCTCTAGAGTCAATCCTTAAAACTCCGATCCCTCTTTGCCTGTCGTTAGTTATATTCGGACTGAGCGACAACATAGTGGGGGCAGAAAGAATATTTCTGTTCTATGCTATCCTTTTAGCAAGACGGCAAATATGTAAAAATTGGGTCCATACCAACCCTCCGACTCATGCAGAGTGGCTGACATCGCTTTATGAAATATCTAAAGTGGACATGGCAAGATCTGGCAGTTCCAAAAGCCTCGTCTTCTGAAATTTCCTACTTAAGTGGAGATGAAAAACCATCTGGGCATCCGGGTTTTTTTTTTTCCCCCGGGTCCGATGATTAGGCCCTGTACTCCAGGTCCAGAGGGAGGCCCCCCGTGCCACGACGAAACTGGGCCGACAGCTTGAAATAAGCCTTGACGGAGTAAGATCTTCCGGAAGATACCTCCCGCCAATTTGATACGTTTGCCTTGGGGAAGAACAAGACCACTTTTTGGTCTCCAGCCTTTCAAGGACATTAATGGTGGTTGGATATTTCTTGGAACGATAATGTGGCTAATGAGGACAAAAAAAAAAATATGAAAATAATGTTCAAAAGCAAAAAAAATTGCTATCCTTACACAGATGTGCATCTCTGTTTTGAAACTGATCATGAAATTACGGTCGCTTCTGTTATTCATTTTCTTTACAAAATATAACTTTCCTAGTTTTTTCTCTCCCCTCAGAAGGTATCGGGAGATTTACTTGTGGCTCCAAGCCTGAGGTTCCAAAATTGCAGACAGAAGTAAAACCTCTCTTGGCCAATAAGAGGACCCTATTTATTTAATTTTCAGCACTTGTGGGGCCAACCATACGGATATACCTAAAATTTTAACTCCTTCAAGCACAACCTGAGCATCTCTTTATCGCTAATTTCTTGAAAACAGCTGGATAGATCTCCACAAAGTCACAAAAAGCATACTTTAAGGGAAAAGTTCTAATGTTTTGCCAAATTTGGTGTTATTCCATTAAGCAGTTTTTTCAGTCTCAGACACCAAAATGGAAAACATGTGAAATTAGGGTTTTGCTACCCACACCCCAACACCTCCTTCATGACGTCCACTTAACAGATCAGCACAAAGCTTTCCATAAAGGAGCTGGGGTGGATTCACTTTTTTGGGGAGAATGTTGTGGGCAGATTAGTTAGAAAAACAACAAGTGACCTTCCTATGGAAACTCTGGCTTTACTGTAAATACACTGGTGCTAGGGCCACCAGTGTAATATATATCTATTACGTATTAAATGTGTTGTAAGGTTATGCAGGCTTTTGGTTTGCATTGAAATGGGAAACGTCATTGTGGTGAATGAGAATGTGCAGTAAGTATAATCATAGCAGTGCTTGCATGGTAAGTGTTTTGTGTATTGGTTGAGTTCGCGGTTGCAACCTATATTTCAGGTTTTTACCTGATCATGATGGCATGTGAAATTTGGCTGCACAATTTTCAACTATTCTCCCTTTACTCCCACCCCTCGCCCGCCATCTCCACTAGAGACATTCCCTACACCTTCCAGGCTGTAATGGGCCAATTGATCCAGACGCCCTTTTGAGGGGTAAAATGACTGCAAAGAAGACATACAGATTTAAATGAAGCAGATAGTTACTTCCTATGCAGCAAAATCTGTGTGGTGGTTGGGCACCTAACTCTCAAAGGAGCAATCAATACTTTCTAACACGTAAATTGAACTATCTTTACTGATATCGAAAAGGAAAGGCAACACTACACCAAGTCTCACCTTCAATCTGCACGACATCAGTCGTCGATTGTGCAGGGTCTAACGCCCAGTGGAGTTGTCGCTGGAATTCCAGCCTGTCTTCTGTATGAATCAGTTCAAACACACTCTGGTGAATAACGTCGGACTGTCATAGGGAGGAAATGAAATAAACAATGACTACTAATGCTGATAACACATCTAGTAAATGGATGAATGTGATTAGAAGAACACGTGTTAATAATGACCTCAATTTGCATGTTTGTTATTTGTTTCCCCATTATTTTCCTAAAAACGTCCCATTGTAAGATTTCTCTTTTACTCTCTATAGTATTTTTAATCAGTCTGAACCAATGTGTGGAGATACTCAACATTCTAATAAACTATTTTTGAAAATTATTACAACATCTTAGAAACAAATAATGCAATCTTACACCATGTCAGCTGCCTTTACAGGGAGGAGTGCTGTTTTACTATCAAATGCAAATTGCATATTTGCAAGACAAAAAAAAGTGGTTCAAAATAATTAGAATACTTTATATAATGTAATAAGCCACAGTGGCCAGGTGGCTCATATTTTGATATGACTTCTGTTTTTCAGCTTTTATTTTCTCTTCTGTCATTTATTAAAGTGATAGTAATGGCGGGTATTAGTAGATTACAATCCTAAACACGGTTTCCAAACAAAAAAGTGTTCAATGCAGTACTCGGCCAACCCACAGCCAGGACACCAGCAGAATGTAGACTAAAATGTGCAAAAAGGAGAAAAAAGATATCAGGCCTCTTCTATCTATGCACTCAGGATCTGACACCACAACCCCTTATCCATAAGGACCTACCTATCCCCAATGCTGTTACAATTTAGGAAAGAGTTGAAGATTCACGGCTTTAAAGAACACTGCATCAGAATCCCTCCAATTAATGAATGACTTTAAGCATGTCTTTGAGCATGCACAGTACTTCACTGCCTTTTGCTAGGTTCACACTAACCAAATACCATATACATACATTCATACATACATACACACATACCCAGCAATTTCACCTGTCTCAGGAAAGTGAGGTCACTCATTCACATGTTGGCTGATTCACTAATGCAATAACCTTGATAAAGGTGGAATAACACGTACTTGTTGAAAACCCAAGTAATCCTGCACGGTGGAGGATGCATAAAATACAAGACCATCGGCGGTGACCACCAGTACAAAGCCATTCAGAGCCTAGAAAACACAAAAAGGCATGTATAAAAGACCATTTACACATATCTAATTAATACAACCATGGCATTATTTTGAATCACAGATAAACATAAATGAAACATACCACTTTTTACAGTATAAAGAGAGCAAACCAACACACATTATGCAAACATCAACTACATACATATGACATCTATGCTGGCTTACCTGAAAATGCGTTATGTACCTACTTACATATAGATGTAAACATCAGTGTCAAAAACGCAGTTTCAAGCAACATTTACGAATTTGTGCACATCTTAATGGCCATTTCTGTAGTGTTGTGCTACCAATAGGTGTAAACAGCCACACAAATCACTCGTTTGTGGACAACTTCTGACAGGCAATAATAGTAAAACAGAAGGGATGAAAATATCACCTGCACCTATTTTACACCTTGTGGGGCTTATTTACAAGACCCTTGCGCCACTTTTTCATCATTTTTAACATGGGAAAAGTGACCTACTCGTGGCGCAAGGGGCTTGTAAATAAGCCCCCTTAGACCGGATTTAAATTGCCCCATTGGTCTACGATCAGCAACAAACATGGGATGCAGACATGGTGGACGAAACCATCAACTTCTGGCACTGTGGCACCAAGTCATTAACTCCAAACAAGCATCTGCCTTAGGCCTTCATCAGTAAAGAATACAAAGCGCACATGGCCCCTGCTGCAAACTTCCTCTCAAAGACAAGTATAAAGCTACCATTCAGCAGAATCCAGATAAAGAGATGGAAGTCGCAGATAAGAGATATGCCTTGCTTTCATTTTAGGGGCAATCATATCTATATGCCACAGAGGGGTCATGTGACTCTTTATATGCCATCAGTCAGTAACCACAGAAAAATGTGTGGCACTGGTAGTTGTCACAGAGATTTTATACTGAATGCGGCACGCCTCTAGGGAGACGCACTCTATAACATGAGACAAACCAAATTAACATCTTTTTGGGACCCTCTTGCCATTGCATGGGAGCACTAATATCTACAAAGTTTTTATAGCAGTGTGGAGATCAACTCTCATACCCGGATGACCGCGCACTTTTAAAACAAAAGATAATTCAGAAGTCAGATGTTATTTTTCACCAACTGCAGTTTTGGAGTATTATCAAGAGGGCCCTTTATCGCCCCAGTTAATCACGGAACACCGTCTTCCTCCTAAACCCCTGATTTACCAACCATGGGTCCAATTCAGAAAGCCAAGGTAGCGTGAAAATCGGAATAATTGCAAAAATGGCGCTGGTTTACGAGTAGAAGCTATTCACAAAAGATGACTTTGCACTTGCAATTTTCTTTCTCCTGTGGATTATGTCCTCATGAATGTTAAGTTTAATTAAATTCCACGAAAGGGGCGGGGAGTGCATGTTCCAGGGTGGAGTTTCTTCTGTTAACTTTAGTAACATCAACAAACTCTGAGCTCACTCTGGTGCTAATTTTAATGGTGCCTCTGATCTTGTTCACAACAGAGGTTCATGTACCTATTTAGGGAAATAAAAACTGATTTGCAAAAGTCTTGAAAATAGTTGGCTACTCAAACATAGTAGGTTAAATCTTGTACAAACAAAATTGATAAATCGACGAGCAATGACGTGCGTCGTATTATGCAAGTCAATTTACTTCACTATTAGTAGATACCTTCCAAGAAACTAAACACAAGTTTATGCTGTCTCCTAAGCTCGTTACGTATTCCATTTCTAATGTGGAACTGCACTTTCTATTTATGACCTTTAATTACTCTAGGGTCTCTCTTGCTTTCCCCTTCGCTGCGTCATTTATATTGTTGCCCATCTTCAATAGTTGTTTCACTGTTCTTCAATTTGTTCGATTCAGACGATAAGGATAAAAGCCTATGACTGACTATGCCGCAGTTCCATCCCGGCAAATTTTAATCTCCAGTAATCACCAAACATGCTGATCTATTGCTCCCATGAAGACTATAAATTCATCCTAAATTAGATTCCCAATAGAGTAGTTTTACGGGGGTACCTTCTTCAACCTTTTTGCCCGCAACTTAACTGAGAACAGCATTTGCTAAGTTTCGGGGATGCAGTGGCTACACTGTGGAGTGATGCTTACTTGCATAAAATGTAATCTAAGAACAGTGACAATAGGAAAGCAGGCTTCTTAGTGCTGATAGTTTTTGATGGATATGCATGCTCAAAGACATAACCTTAATTGCTTTTGCAATAATGAATACAAGCATCACAATAAGTCCACCTACAAGACTACTCATAATCCATTTCTGTGGATCACTGAAAGAATATCGACGGACAGAATATCGATCATCAAAAATATCGCTGAGAAAATATCGACAGTCAAAATATCGAGTTTCTATCTACAAACAGGTAAGTACAAAAATATCGAGTTAAAAATATCGTTTACAAAAATATAGTTGTAAAAAATATCGTATTTACTAAAAACAGCGTTAAATTAAATTAATATTAATAATTAATTACTAAAATATACTTAAAATTACTTAAATTAACTTATAATAATTAAATAATTAATGAAAGTTAAATAAATATTTTTTTATTTCATATTTATTAAACATATATATATAGTAATAAAATATAATAAAATAATACCCAAAAACTGAAAACTGACCCTGAACCCTAAAAATACCCCTTTACCCAAAAACTGAAAACTGACCCTGAACCCTAAAAATACCCCTTTACCCAAAAACTGAAAACTGACCCTGAACCCTAAAAATACCCCTTTGCCCAAAAACTGAAAACTGACCCTGAACCCTAAAAATACCCCTTTACCCAAAAACCCAAAACTGACCCTGAACCCTAAAAATACCCCTTTACCCAAAAACCCAAAACTGACCCTGAACCCTAAAAATACCCCTTTACCCAAAAACCCCAACCCTAAAAATAAAAACGATATTACTTCACTTACCTTAAAAACGATATTACTTCACTTACCTTAAAAACGATATTTTGGCTGTCGATATTCTGTCCTGTCGATATTTTCTCCAAACGATATTTTGGAGTCGATATTATGTCCAAACGATATTTTGGAGTCGATATTATGTCTGTGTACCCATTTCTGTGCACCAATCTTTCTGGTATCCCTTATATGAACTTAGATAATAAGTATGAACATCTTTTTGGTTGAACATTGAGACCCAGATTTACTGATCTTTCATGCCACAGGATGCAACACAGAAAGGGAAATCTGTAAGCTGCACTGCGAGACAGGGAGAGAACAGAAATGTGCCATATTTATTAAGATACAGCACACTTCTTAACTGATCTTCTGAGCAAATTTTATAATTTTATGAACAGCCACCTTAGCTATAATGCTCAGACACTGTGGAATTTAAGGGCGGCCCCTGGCGCTATGTGTCTACACTCATTATGTCCTGGTAACATCGTCTCAAATTGCTCTTATTGTGATTTTAAATGTAATCCCTCTACTAAGGCTGTTCAGGGGATTCAGCCCCCAATAAAAAAATGTCTTCTGAACTGCCGTTCATTTGTTAAGCATTCTGATGAACTTATGCTCCTTATGGAAAATTGTAGTCCCGATGCCCTTTTTCTTTCGGAAACATGGTTGCAGGATGAGGTTGACCCAGCCATTACCCAGATTTTACAGCTAGGGTACTCACTACAAAGAGCGGTTCGCAAATCAGGTAGAGGCGGGGGCTTAGCAATAGTCTTTAAAGATCATTTTTGCTGTCGGTCATCAACCGAGGAGCTACTTGACTGCAAAAGTTTGAGCTTTGTACTGGAAATTTCACCTACGGTCACCTTCTCTGGCCTGTTACTCTACCGGCCACCTGGACCTGTGGGTCAGTTTCTTAACAGTCTTCTGACCCTTGTTGCCGAATTAGCACTATCTCCAGCTAATTTTACAGTTCTTGGAGACCTTAATATACACCTAGATTATCCATCCAATCATCAAGCAGCGGATCTTCTGTCTAATTTGTCAGCTCTCCAAATTGTACAGAAGGGTTTCGCACCAACACACATCAAGGGTCACCTCCTTGATGCAGTGCTCAGTAATGACTCAAAATTCCATGTGGGCACTCCTATATCCTTCCCGTGGACAGATCATTTACTTGTTGCCATGGAATGCGATGCTATCGTTCCCCCCGCGGTGCAGAACGCAGCCCCACTGTTAGTAAGGAAATGACCTAATCTTTCCGTTAGTCAGTGGTCCTCCTCATTAACTGCTTCCATTCCGTTGTGTGTCTCTGACCCGGGAAAGGCTAACAGTAATTTTGACGCTTGGATACAGACCTCATTAGATTCATTAATCCCTATGGAAATATCACATAAATTTTTTTTTAAACTCAGACTGGCACTTTGGTAAACGCCCAAACTAAGGGAATTGAAACAAATGTGCAGGAAACTAGAAAGGAGTTGGAGGAAGGCCCCAGATGCTGACACTAGAAACGCCTATAGAGACGCAATTAGGAACTAGAAAGCTGAAATAAAAAATGCGCAAGCTGAATTCTACGAGGGCAGGATCAGCACGGCAGCTAATTCCCCGCGGGAGATCTTTGAGATTGCTAAATCTCTTATCAGCGTTCCTCAAAACTTCCTAACCCTAAGGAAGCCCAAGCTCGGTGTGATAAGCAGGCTGAATATTTCCATCAAAAAATTCAGCTTATCTCTCACTCTTTTACTTTCTCTCAGGACAAATCTGCCCCCCGGTCCTGAGAGCACTCTTGTGAATACACAGTGTCCTTTATGTGAGTTCCCTCCGCTGGATGAGGCACTACTGTCCACACTAATGGCCAGAGTAACATCTGGTTCTCCCATCGATCCAGCCTCTCCGCGCCACCTTATGCTAGTGGGGGATGTAATTCAGCCAGTGATCCTGAAGGTTCTAAACGCTTCCATTCACTTGGAAATGTGCCCATGTTAGATCCTTACTAAAGAAACCCAATCTGGATCATTCCATCATGGCCAATTATCGCCCTATCTCTCTCCTCCCCTGGTTGGGTAAGCTGCTTGAGAAACATATAAACACCATTTTGGTCCACCATCTTGAATCTAACAATCTTTTCCATGATTCCCAAGCAGGCTGCCGCCCTAAGCTTGGGACGGAAGCAGCGCTCCTGGCAGAGACTGAGGGCGCTCTGAGGCACCTGGACCCAGGCGGCACAGCAGCAATTATATTGCTGGACCTTAGATCACAACATCTTGCTTTCTCAATTAGAACATCTTGGGGTGACAGGCTCGGCTCTTGCCTGGCTGCAATCTTTTTTGGAAGATGGTTTTTTTCAGGTTTCAGAGGGTGTTACTCTATCTAAACGCTGGCCCCTTAGCTGTGGGGTTCCGCAGGGATCTTCCCTGAGCCCCACGCTTTTTAATGTCTATATGGAGCCATTAGCTGGGATAGTGCTTCCTTTTGGCAACAAAATTGTCACTTATGCAGATGATACCCAACTGGTGTTTGGTTTCAACCACCTTGAGGGATCAACTAGCACTCTGGGCAGGTGCCTAGAAGCGGTAGCCGACTAGATGGCACTCTCTCATCTTAAGTTAAATGGGAACGTGTTCGGCGCTATCCGTAGACGCCATGCCCGTGGAGGACCTGCCTTGCTGGCTTCAGTCCCTGGGAAGCCCGAGGGAGTGTGTCTATTGTGGCTTCCCCTGGAGCGGTCATTTTGGATGTCACGCTCCGGTGTTGTTAGCATTATTAGTTTCTAGTATATAAGAATTTTGGCCCACCCTTACTCCAGAGGGACGTTACTTTCATCGCGCTTTATAGCCAGGACTCGGTTGTGAATATTGTCTCCGTTATAAACATCCCGAGGGCCCCTAGGCCCCAGGAATCGTGGTGGCTTTACCATCTTTGGTACTGCGAGCTTTGCTCAGACATTCTGTCCGTCTAGGAGATTCGGAGAATATACTTATGTGTATTGAAAAATCTCAAGATTGAGCCCCCCCTTTTTTGGTTATAATTTGAATTGTTGGTTTACCACTTGAAATTTGAAGAAAGCATCACTTCTGAAGAACTGTATTCTTTGCGCCCTGACAAAGGAACTGTGCATAGTTGTCCTTTCCGAAACGCGCGTCGGCGCCTTTTCCTTGTTTCTTATTGTATGTTTATAAATATTGTATTTTTGTGTATTTTTTCTTCTTTGTGTATTGTTTTGTATAATTTTCTTATTGTCATGCAAGTGTGTATGGTTGTGCGGCTGCATGTTAGGATGACTGGTTGCATCAGGTTGATTGGGGGTGGTTGTCTATCTCTAATATGTTAAATTGTACTGTATATATTTAAAGAAAATTATTCTTCTATGTCTAAAAATAAATAAGAAATATGTTTTTCAAATCAATTGTTGTGGGACAATGTTGATATATACAAATTAATGGATATATTACCTATGTACTAAATGTGCTTTCTAGGAGAGGTTTTGTTCTCGTCTCATTTTGCTCCCTGCCTCCCTCTTCTAGTATTTCTGTACTCAGGGACCCTCGTTTGTTATTGAAGTTAAATGGGGACAAGTCAGAACTGATGTTCCTGGGTAAGTCCCCCTCTCCCAGAGCAGAGTTGGTGTGGCCTACTTGCCTCTGGACTATGCCGATGCCTAAAGAGCAGATTAAGAGTCTGGGAGTGTGGCTGGATAGCACTTTATGCTTTAATCACCAAGCCACCAAGCTTTCCGCCACTTGCTTCGGCCTGATGAGGTTACTGAGGAAAATTCTACCCCTTCTCTCTTTACAGGCTCGTAGGATCATGGTGCAGGCTCTCATCCTGTCCTGTCTAGATTACGGGAATGCTCTGTATCTGGGTGCACCACTGGCCACCATCCAAAAATTGCAGGTGACCCAGAATTGCGCGGCCCGTTTACTTCTGGAGGATCCTCAAAGGCAGTCGGTTTCTTCTGCCTTGAAGAAGCTACACTGGCTGCCAATTCAGGCCAGAATTTGGTTTAAGGCGATGTGTATTGCTCATAGAGCCATGTGGAAATCAGGCCCTGCTATGACTTGTTCTTTAGTGACCCCCCTACCTTCCCTCTAGAAACCTTCCTTCCTTGCAGCTCCACGGAAAGTACGGCGAGCCAGATGGGGAGGACGCTCCTTCTCGCGAAACGCTGCTACTTTTTGGAACTCTCTGCTACCCACTCTGCGCAGTGAATCCAACTTACAAACTTTTCGCAGACTCTTGAAAACTTTTCTCTTCCACTAATCTATATACTCTAGCCTCAATTTCTTGGCCGCCCGGTCCTAGCGCCACGAGGCCTCAGGGTAGAAGTGCGCTATATAAATCAACTTACATTTCATTCATTCTGCTCTCTCCTTGAGCTGCTACATGTGTGGCCTCTAGTAGGCATGCCATGGTGCAAGGGTGTCTGTGTTGTGGTCACAATTGTTTTTGTGCAGAAAGTATACCTTCCTGCACTAAAACAATCCTTGGAGACGTATTCCTCTTTGTATGTGTGCTGCAGAATGTGAAGTGTGATGAAGATATTTCTCCTTGTTACGCCAGCATCAGGAAGGTGCATCTTTTCGGCGAAAACCCAGGATTATTGACGCTAGTAAATCTGGATTTGAGTCAAAATACATGTGGGTTTCTACAGGAATGCTGATACTCTACCCATGTAATGCTTGACCGACGCAAGGTCATACAAGGCAACACGATGCATGCTGGACTATTAGGGGGCATTGTGACACAAAGTCACGCAAAACACGATTTGAATGGCTAAGTAAATCCATTATTTTGCGTCATAACTGCATCAAAAAAGTGGAGTAAAAAGCGAGAGAAACTGATAGTACATCTGGGCCAGGCTGTAAGATAGAGGATGGATGCTTCCAAAAAGGAAAAAATACAGCATGACCCCCTTCTCCATTTTGATACTTTGCCTTCTGTTTTCTTCAGGAAAGAAATATGCCAGGTTTCCCACCAGAGCAGTCCTGAGGAGAACATACCTGTCTGTTGGATTGTAGGCATCAACACCAAAGTGTGCTTGCATTATGGCAAGATTGGTCCTGCTCTATCTATCAAACTAATAACCTTTACTGAGACAGTTCTGTGTGGCCCACACTGCAGTGCTACAGAGCTGCATGCTGCCCAATTTCCCAAGACTATGATTAGTCTTGATGTCTGCTGAAGCTCTACTAGTCTACCCTGCTCCTTACCTAGGTTCAGCTTTCAGCCCTAACTCAGAACAGGGAGACCAGAGACATAGACACAGATTACCAAGATGACCACTCGAACATTCAGAAGACCAGATATGTACAGTGGAAGAACCATGTACCTTCAAGTAGAGGTGAACAGAGTGGTGCCTGGTGAGAATGTCTTCCTCTTACCAACCATTGATTGTTGTGTACATTCTTGTATGACCAGTGACCACCACATGCCCTTGTATGGTTCCCAGTAGCCTCTGCCATGCCTGGGAGCCAGAAGAAGAGTTATGACAGCATACTTCAGGATCCTTTTGACTTATAAATCAGAGGCCAGCACTCTCCTGGTCTCCATGTTCGATAGATATGTTCAGAAGCTGAAAGAGGTTCAGTGTGGTTTGTGTTTGGAGGGTCTGTGTTTGTGACATCACTCCATAATTAGCCTGCTGGTTCATACCTAAAGTTGTTCTTCTTCGGTACCAATATCTGTTACCTCTGGTTGTGGAGCCACTTCACTGTTGTTGTCATTAGCACGTTTGGGAAATGAGCCATGCAGTTTTCATGGTACAGACATGGTGTAATATATGTTATGAATCTCATAACCTTTTGCCTTACAAACTGAGATACTTGACTTTAATGCAGTAGAATAATGTTTTCTTTAATCATCTGTTGCGGGAAACAGCCATTACATCGCGGCTGTTTCCCAGCATGCCATTCACATCACAAGCGTTACCACGCATGCGTTGTAACAGCGCCTAGTCTATACTGCGCATTTTTTTACAACGCAAGTGCTTTTACTACGCAAGCCGTTATAACGAATTTTATTGGAAAGGTATGTATGGTAAAGGCACATACGTTGTAAAAAAATGTAGGCGGTCCATGTCGTTGTGAGGAAACAGAGGCTTTTCTGTTTCCTCACAAAGACGTGCACTGCCCCTCAGACGACCGCAGGAACCAGGAGGAGAGAGAGGAACCACGAGGAGAGAGAGAGGTAAAAGGGATATAGTCTTTTTTTTTTTTTACTATTTTAGGGTAAAAGAGGGTCAGGTGGTCGTGCAGGGTAGTCTTTTAGGGTTTAGGGTAAAGTCGGGGATCGTGCAAGTTAGTGGTTTAGGGTACGGTCGGGGGTTGTCAGGGTAGTGTTATTGGGTAGGGAGAGGACTGAGGGTCGGGGCATGGTCGTGCAGGGGTAGTGTTTTAGGGTTTAGGGTAGGGTTGGGGGTCATGCAGGGTAGTGTTTAGGGTAGGGTCGGGGGCAGGGTCGTGCAGGGGTAATGTTTTATGGGTTTAGGGTGGAGTTGGGGTGTCATGCAAGGTAGTGTTTTAGGGTAGGGAGAGGACTGGGGGCCAGGGGCAGAGTTGTGCAGGGTTCGTGTTTTAGGGTTCAGGGTAGGGTCGGGGAGGTCGTGCAGGGTAGTTTTTTTTGGGTAGGGGGACGACCGGGGGTCAGGGTGAGGGTCGTGCAGGGGTAGTGTTTTAGGGTAGGGTCTGGGGGTCGTGTAGGGTAGTGTTTTAGGGTAGGGTTTGGGGGTGTAACTTACCTTAGACACTTTAACCAAGTGTAATGGCATGCGTGGTAAAATAATGCGTTGTAATGGTAGGTCATTGTAGGAGTAGTAGCGTAGTAATACCCGCGTTGTAATGGCAAGCATGGGATTAATATGCGTAGTATCATCATACATTAATCTGTTGCAAATAAATGTACTTTCCCTTGTTATTGCTAACAATTAGTGAGCTAGAAGCAGAGTGTAGATTAGCTGTTGGAATGAATATGATCTATGTTGTGAATTATAAACAGCATAGCATTTATAATAACTTAGGGGTCTATTCTCAAAGATACATTTACACACGCTGATTAACTCAGGTGTAACTTATTACTGAAACTTGTAGTAAGTTTACATTTTACATCACTCCACCCATTCAAAAGGGAGGGTGGAGTCTACTACAATCGGATTTAAATGAGTGTAAAGTTACTACTAGTAACTTTTCAAACATATGCAGTGGATGATAAATAAAGGGGAAAAAATAATTAATGATGATAATTAAAAACTGTGTAAAAATATGTTTTTTATTAAATCATTAAATGAGATATATTATTTTCATTTAAAAACGTAAGAGTTTAAAAGTTTAATTTAATCATTTTTAAACATAAAACTCTATACCTGAATTGCCATGCAAGGTGCCGAACTAATTTCAAGGCTGGCCTGGAGTCTATTACAACAGTTTTGTTTGCCTTAAATTTTATTGCTTTATTGATTTGTAACAATCACATTGTTTGCAGATTCCTTTTACTGTATTAAGATGTGTATATATGTCAGTTGTTAATAACACGTTGTTCATTTTTACAAAGTAACAACTCTGACTGCAAATATTGTTTTTATTGCAACTCCAACAACTGGGCTATGCCATATTCAATTTCAACTTTAAAGACCCCCAGTCTGAGGCAAGCCTTGAGTAATGGACAAAGCTAACTCATAGTCACAAACTCTCTGGAGGCCGTCTTCCAGTGCACATCAAGTTTCAGCATCCTGGTTAGGAGGCAACATCTGAAATGTGACCTTTCATCTAGCTGGTTCAAACATGGGACCAGGGAAAAAGCACAAGAGCGTGGCTATGCATTTTATCAACTGTATCAGCAAGCGCTTGCCTTTGAGGAGCACCTTAGGACCACGGCAAGTACCTCAATCTGCTAATCAGTGGGTACAGGATTTAGTTCTTTGCTTCGAACACCTGTACTATTAGCATCCCACATTAAAATGTTCCCCACCAAAATAATTGACTATTTCCCCCTTCCCCCCTCATGGCTGTAAACTTCCACTCAGTGATAGCACCTCTCTTGGCTGCTGAGATGGTGCTCTCAAACCTCTTCTCGAGGTCTCTGAATACCTCCTCCAGCCTCACACTGCACACCCTCCTTGACAATGGAGCCCTGGCTGTCTCATCTCTTGAGTCCAGATAGCACAAACATAAATCAAGAGCAGCAAATGCCATCTTTAGACATGCAAAAAAACTGGGCTCCAAAATTGAACAGGTTTCAGGGCTTACAGCTTTGCTAATTCGGAGTCTCTTTCAGGAGTAAGTGCTGACTCCAGACTTCTAGAGACTGCAGCTTTCAGAGTTTAGTGAAAGCGTAACCTTGGGGTGATTTTTGCGTTCTAAGCTTGCAGGACTGAAGAAAGCCTGCACTTAATTGGAAAAGACTTTCAGGTTGGAATAAGCAAGCTCCGGATTTCCTCCACACAGCTGAGTACAGACAGGTGGCATTCTATCGGGTTTCATGGAGAAACCGGAGAGCCGTGCATGCAGGCAGACTTTACTGCATAAACATTGCAAAGTTCAGGTGTTTGGGCTGTTAACAAAACACGTTGGCACCGTGTGAGCGCAGTAAAACACGCCAGGTCCTTTCTAGCTCCAGGCACCTCTCTGACTTGTGTTTGCTTGTAGCTAGCTAGCACACCGTGCTGTTCCAAAAAACAGCTTATGGCTGGCATACACAATAAAAATAAAAAACATTTGGTCGACCTTTCCATCAGCCAATACTGCAAGCGAAATTATTGCAAAATACCGCAAAGGTTAAGAAAATATTCTAGAAGCACGGGCAAAGCCAACAGATCTTGCCTTCAGGACTTATTGGCTGTGCAAGTGCCTTTGGCAGTGTTATATAGCATCGGAAAGGTGCTGTGTAGCATGGCTAAAACAAAAAATATAAAGTGTAAAAAAAGTCACAATGACGTGGTCATACTATCTGCATCATTGTGTAGGCGCATGCATACTTGATGACATATGAATGCACAGGCACCATTACGCGGGGGCACCTACGAAATGAAGCAAGCACCAAACACAGTGTGTATGGAGGGCAGCAGAGATGCAGGTGGGGTGAAGCATCGAGAAGTGGGCAGGAAAAGAGAAGCACAAGAAAAAACAACATGGAGGGCCAGCTAGAAGCATGTAACGTGGGGGAGGTGTTGTGAAGTTAGCAGACTAGTGGTTGTGGGTGGAGCTAGGGGAGGACAGGAAGAGGAGGAGACGGAGTGAGAGGAGGGCAGTTAGAGTAGGGACAGGGTTGAGACAGGTTGCAGATAATAAAGCTCCTGAAATATAAGAACCTGTGTCTGTGGTTCTTTGTAGCACGATGCTACAACTGTCGACGAGGGTGGGATGAGCAAGACTGCAGCCCACAGAATCGTGTGAGAGCACCCTGTCCCCTGCAGCGTCGAAAAAGAAAAGTCCGCTGCTGTGTAATGCTGCCAGCCAAAGGAGAGACCAACAGTAGGTGACCCTGCCCCTCCTGTGATTGTGGGAGCCCAGAGGGAGCCGCTACCACGAGTGCTGAAACGCTCTAGAAAAGAAGTTGTTTTCGCGCCGAAAGCGTGAGCCCCGCCTGATGCGTGAGCTTTGGCACGCTATCGGCACCGAAGAGCGGGAACTCAGAAAGTGAGTTGGGAGCCTACCCCAACCCAACCTGACGACTGCAGTGGCCAGAGAAGAGTGAATCCTGGGGTGGATCGCCCCACGAAGGCCTGCTGCCGGGCGCTGCTGAGCGCGAAATAATTGGAGCCTGAGCGAGCTCCGACGTCGGAGAATCTCACGCCGGATGCGTGAGACTTGGCACGCCGCCGCCGAGGACCCTGCAAAGTAAGGCGGGAGCCCACCCCAACCTCACCTGACTGTAGCAGTGACCAGAGGGAGCTGAATCTGGAGGGTGCTGCCCCTGAAAACGACTGCCGGTCAGTCCTGGGTGAAGAAAAGGGTCGAATGCAGAGAGAGAAAGTAGTGCCTGCAGATAACCACGGCGGCCATCTTTGAATCAGGCAACTTTCAGGACACCTTCCCTGTGCAAACTGCAGGCGGCAATTTTGAAGTCAGGCATTGAGCAAACAAACAAGCATTGGCAAGGAAACAAGCATTGGCAACAGAAATAAACAAGCACTGGCAACAGAAAATAAACAAGCATTGGCAAACAAACAAGCATTGGCAACAGAAAGTAAACAAGCATTGGCAACGGAAAATAAAACAAGCATTGGCCAACAGTTGAGCGAGCATTGGCAAAGAAACAAACATTGGCACCAGGAAACAAACAAGCATTGGTGGGACCCAGTGAGTTTGGCAAAAGGAAAAGAAACGCAAACAAGCACTGGACTCCACCTCCAAGCAAGCTCTACATAGAGACAAGTAGGATTCGTGAAACACCTACTGCAGAATGGTGTCCGATGATGAAGAGGCTAAGCCTAAGGTTGCAGGTGGGTCGCACCTGCGAGCACCCGAACCTCTCAAAGTGACCACTGGGGGAACCATGGGTCCTAAATGGCAAGAATGGTTAGAGGAATTTGAGGATTACATCGAAGGATCAGAAGTGATCGTGGACAAAAATAAGTTGATTGCCCTGCGCAACTTGGCAGGGCGAGAGATAGTCAAAATTATCAAGGACCTTCCTGCCACTGAAGCGGACACCTATGACAAAGTGCGAGACGCATTAAACAAAAAATTTCTTCACAAAAAGAACGTCGACTATGAACGACATACCTTCCACTCGGCTCGTCAAGGGAAGGAGGAACCAATGAGCGCCTTCATGATGCGCCTGAGGAGACTAGCCAAGCACTGTGCATTTGATAATTTCTCAACAGATGCTGCAATAAAGTCGCAAATAATTGATGGATGTCACTCCGACCAACTGAGGAGACGATTGCTGAGGAAAGAACATAGCCTAGACGACATAGAGGAAATGACACGAGTCTTTGATCAAGCGGAAGAGTATGCAGCCGACATCGAAACAGGGCACAAAGGAAGTCGCGAACAAGTGCGACGTGTACACGCTAAAAGTGATCATCGAAGGAATTCGAGAGACAGACAATGGAGGTCACGCCCGTCATCTCGTCAAGAGCAGTCAAGATATCAGCGGCGAGAACCGTGGAAGAAAGACAAAAGACCCGAGAACGTGAGGAAGTGCTTCCGTTGCGGATATGACTACCCCCATGTAGACAGTTGCCCTGCCATGGGTCAGAGATGTCGGAAGTGCGGTAGAACTAATCATTTTGAAGTGATGTGTGGGGAATACCACAAAGAGAGACGAAGTGGAGCCACAAGGACAGCTCAGCCCGAGACAAGAAGAGGTACCTCGAGAATGTCCCGGTCCAACACCCGAAGACACCATGCACGAGCGGTCCAAGAACAAACTGAGCAGTCGTCTGGGTCGTCACACTCCAGCCGGAAGTCACGTCGGTCCAGGTGGGAACGGAGGTCACCGTCCAAGGAGTCTAGGCCGTCATCCAGAGACTCAACCTATACCATTGAATATCTGAACCTAGCCGCAGATCCAGACCAACTTAAGACATATCCTCGGCTGAACATCAAAGTTGGCAATCATGATACAAAGTTTGTACTAGACTTGGGTGCATCCCTGAACTATATTCCAGTCACCGAATATGAAAGAATGAGTCTGCGTCCCCCCCTGTCCTTTGCACCAGTCAGAGTCTTCACATGGATGGCTAAGAAGCCACTTCCCTGCCTTGGGAAGTTCTCGACGACTCTTAAACATGAGGACACATCCATCTCAGCGGTCATCCATGTTATCAAAGGCCCAGAAGCGGACTGTCTGCTGAGCCTACCGACAGCTGAACGCCTTCACCTAGTGGAAATCCTCTTCAAGGTCAGCGGAAACCAAGATGTGACCCGTCAGTTTCCCAGATTATTTCAAGGATTAGGCAAATTAAAAGACTGTCAAGTGCGGTTGCATATTAATGAACAAGTCAGACCCGTCGCTCAACACCCTCGACGGGTACCGTTCCATCTGCAGACCGCCGTGGAAGAAGAACTCCAGGACCTGCTAGCCACTGACATCATCGAGCGCACCGAGGGCCCAACACCGTGGGTGTCCCCAGTAGTTATCGTCCCCAAAAAGGGCACGGCCAACAAAGTCAGACTCTGTGTGGACATGCGCCTGCCCAACACTGCAATCGAAAGAGAACGACATCCGGGACCACACTTGAGCGATATGATCTCAGCTCTCAACGGGGCAAAGGTGTTTTCCAAGTTGGACTTAAATAAAGGATACCACCAACTAGAATTAGAGGCCAAGTCAAGATACATCACCACGTTCGCAACCCATCTGGGGTTGTTCAGATATAAGAGACTCAGTTTTGGAGTTTCCTCAGCAGCCGAAATATTTCAAGAAGCCATCCGACAGGTCATCCAGAACATTCCCAACACGCTCAATTATAGTGATGACATCCTTGTGTATGGTTCTGATCTACGAGAGCATGACGTCGCACTCAATCGTGTTTGCCACGCACTACTGGAGGCAAACCTGACTCTAAACAGAGAGAAATGCGAGTTCCACCAAGACACATTGAAATTCTTTGGTCATATCTTCTCAGGCGCTGGCATGAAACCTGATCCTGACAAAATTGGGACTCTGAACAACACAAAGAGTCCCCAGGACGTCAGTGAGCTCAGGTCATTTCTTGGGATGGCCAGTTACTGTGCTCGTTATATCAGGGACTATGCAACAATCAGCCATCCCCTCCCATCTTGACCAAACAAGGCCAACCGTTTGAGTGGACTCCACAATGCGAGAAATCATTCAAGGAGATCAAGAAGGCGGTGGCATCTGCGGATCACCTGTCATATTTTAACC
This sequence comes from Lissotriton helveticus, assembly GCF_964261635.1. Lineage (NCBI taxonomy): Eukaryota > Metazoa > Chordata > Amphibia > Caudata > Salamandridae > Lissotriton > Lissotriton helveticus. The sequence goes on along the minus strand of NC_136071.1, from coordinate 1,066,222,804 downwards.
CACAAAGAAAGACTGAGATAACTGTGGATGCCAACCCGGTCGGGCTTGGAGCCATCCTGACACAGTATGACAACGACTCAGATCCACGTCGAATCATTGCATATGCGAGTCGTAGCCTGACTGACCCGGAGCGAGCATACTCGCAGCCCGAGAAAGAAAGTCTTGCCGTAGTGTGGGCATGTGAACATTTTCATGTTTTAATATATGGTAAACACTTTACTTTAATCACAGACCACCAAGCTCTCGTCACCATTTACGGAAACCCACGATCCAAGATGCCCCCAAGAATCGAGAGGTGGGGCCTAAGGCTACAGGAATACACGTTTACTATCATCCACAAGCCGGGGAAGTTAGAAAACCCGGCTGACTACATATCCAGGCACCCACTTGCATCGTCAGTCTCTAATTCCTCCATTGCGAAAGAGTACATACACTTTGTGACTGACCAAGCTCTTCCTCCCGCTATCCCAATGGACACCATCCGAGAGAGTACAGCCCAAGATGTTGTCCTGCGCAGGATTCGGCACAATAGGTGGAGACATGATTCTAAAGATGAAGAGACTGATCCTATCATTAAACAAGAAATGCAAGCCTTCGAAAATGTGTGCAGCGAACTGTCAGCCACCACTGATGGCATACTGCTGCGAGACCAGCGAATCGTGATTCCCACTCAACTGAGACAAGGAGTAGTTGCCCTTGCCCATGAAGGACATCGGGGTATTGTGTCAACCAAACGTGCATTAAGAGAGCGAGTGTGGTTTCCATATCTCGACCAAATGGTGGAAGCCACCTTGAAGGACTGTCACCTCTGTCAGCTCACGAGCAAAAGTGATCCTCCAGCACCACTGCACATGACCCCTTTACCACCGGGAGTGTGGCAAGAAATTGCCATTGATTTCTATGGACCCCTGTCATTGGGCAAATATGTGCTGGCCATCATTGATGAGCATTCTCGATATCCCATTGCATACTTTGTACCGTCTACAAACGCCGCGAGTACTCTCAAAGTACTTGATGAAGTCTTTGCGGCCTGGGGCGTTCCCTCAAAAGTAAAGACGGACAATGGACCCCCATTTAATGGACAAGAATTTGCAGCATTTGCGAAACATTTAGACTTCCACCATCACAAGATCACACCCCTCTGGCCACAGGCCAATGGAACAATTGAAAGATTCATGGCCACGCTCAAAAAGACTTTTCAACATGCGACTGCGGAGGGAAAGGACTTACAAGTGGCACTCAATGAAGTCCTCCGAGCTTACCGGACGACTCCTCACGCAACCACGGGACAATGCCCGGCGACACTCATGCTGGGACGTCCCATGAGGAACCGTATTCCAACGTGGGAAGGGGCCTTGCGACCATCATTGTCATCCACTCAAGACCATCAAGAAATGATAGCAACCGACAAGCGCCGAAAAGACAAAATGAAGTCATACGCAGATCGACGGAGAAGAGCAAGGTCACTCTCGTTACATGAAGGAGACCATGTGCTCGTCAAGCAGGAGCAGCAGAGAAAGACCGACTGCCCATTCAAGGATGAACCGTTATTGATCACGAAAAAGAAAGGAACTATGTTGACTGCAGAATCAGAGCAGCGGCGAATCACGAGAAACATCTCGCACTTCAAGAAATTGCCACGAGACACCACTGAAACCCTGCTGAGTGAAATGGACACTCTCGGTTCTGAAGAACCACGTTCAGTTGGTTGCGAGAACACTAGTTCAGTCAATGAGACACGGAACAATATTAGTCAGAGAGCCAAGTCACCACGACCTCATCGTGACACACGTCCACCCAAAAGACTTATCGAAGAAATGGACTAAGAAGTCAGTGTGTTTATTTGTTTTGTTACAAAAGGGGGAGATGTTGTGAAGTTAGCAGACTAGTGGTTGTGGGTGGAGCTAGGGGAGGACAGGAAGAGGAGGAGACGGAGTGAGAGGAGGGCAGTTAGAGTAGGGACAGGGTTGAGACAGGTTGCAGATAATAAAGCTCCTGAAATATAAGAACCTGTGTCTGTGGTTTTTTGTAGCACGATGCTACAGGAGGCAGCAAGTTTCGCACAGGGAGAATAACGAGAGAGCTTGCAACACAACGGAGAAACAACATGCAGTGCAGGTGGGATTCCCTGGCAGGAGGGAAAGGGCAGGTAAAGCACAGGAGGAAGAAAACTGAAAACTCATGCATTCTCAGAAGCAAAAAGCTGTTCCCCAAAAGTGAGCAGCGGAAGGATAGAAGTCAACTAATCAGAGAAATGGTAAAGAGGCTATGCAACGGAGGAGGAACAAACACCACATGAATAAGCTAAGGCTAGGAAAGCCACTGAATAAATAGAAACGTCTTGGTAACATCACAACTGGTCTTTTGCACCCAGACAGCTTGTACTGTCAGCTAGGCCCAACTTAAATATAATAAAACAATTATAGCAGGCTTGCTTACCATGTTAAATGAGCACATTGGGCGAGCTGTGAGAATTGATTGTGATAAAAATGTCTATGTAATGTTGCTAAAATAATTACATAAATACTTCAGTGAAGATATTGGATTCCTTAATGCTGACCTCATCGTGCCTCACACCTGTTTTGCTCGGAAACCTCAATTCAAGTATTCCATGAGGTCCCATTGAATTTCTGAACTTATTTTAAGTACTGCAAATGCAAACTCGCCAGTTATCAGCACATAATCCATGGTATCAAGAACTACTTATTAGGAATGTTTCTGAGTACATGGGTTGCTCTGTGTTTATAGTTCTTTTAGTAAAAATGAGTGTGAAGCATTTGAGTCTCAGCAGGGCAGACTCAGGTTCACATACTTCTGAGGTCTGTAACTGAGTACCATAATTTGACACAGCTTAACATCTGTTGTCTAAAGTACACAGCAATTGGACAAGCTATATCAACAAGCATTGGAAATGCATTCGGTCTCACATTTGAGTTTCACAGCTACTGGCATTGTAAATGAGTTTTACAGCTGTTGGCATTGTAAATGGCAATGTAGGCAACAGAACGCATTCATTTTATTTCAGCAGCATAATAAAAAGCAATACACCATAACCATACAATAACCCCCTAAAAAAAACATCTCACTGATAAGGCTTTACACTTCCCTAGGCTTTGTGAGACTACAAAGAAGTTACCTTAAGCACATCCTCCCAGCTGTAGAGCATTAGCTCCAACTATGGGAAAGTGGATTTAAAAAGCATTTCACAGTGGGGAAGGTGAATAACCAACTTAAGGTGAGTAACCAGATGATGACCTGCAAAGGAAAAGCAAGCTGTATGGAATGATTTTGTGGCGGTCCCATCATACTAGGACCGTTACAGGCTGAGTTATGGAAAGAAATGTGTTTTGAATAAAGGGCTGCAAAGCATTATGGGCGAGTTTCCCTAGTGCAATGAATATTGAAGTATCATCTCCCCTGCTGAGCAGGGAGAGCTGAAGTGAAGATTTCCTTTTGTTTTCTTTCCTTCTGCAGCTCGTTTCCTTTTAAATGGGCGCACAAAAAAAGCATTTGTTTGTCAAGTTGACAAAAAAATGCTTTTTTGGCAAAAGCGCCCCATGATGCACTTTCTCGATAATGTCAGCCGCCCCCGTTGTTAACAGGAGCCGCTCCAGGGAGGCGGGGCCACCATTTTTAAATAAAAAAAGAAAGTGTTGCGAGAGAGCTTGTCCTGCCTGCAACAGCAGGCAGAAGAAAACCATTTATCAAAATAGTGCTCGGTGGCTGTAATTAAAGCGTACCGCGTAACAACACATGTAACAGGGCATTTTGTCATGAGAGGTTACAAACTGATACAAGGCGGTACAAAGAAGGGACTATTAAGCCTATTCACCAATGAAAAGCCTTGGTTTCCAAAGGACAATCACACATGCCAAAAAAAAATATGGGCAGGGAGTGGGCGGAGATTCAAGTCCATATCGCAATACAGCATGCCTTACAGAGCAGCACATGTGCCACCCAGGCTCGACCTAAAAAGGCGTTACTATCACAAAGGTATTAGCCACAGTCTCAATGCATTATAATGGGGCATTGTCGTGCCATTTAGGTAATGTTACGAGTTTCCTATTAATCAAACAGAGAATGGCAACCTGCTTCATAAAAACAATTGGTATTGACATGATTTTCAATCTATTGATATATTCTGTGCTCCCTTTTGAGGAATTGATAACATTATGCACATAACAGAGTAACCATGAGCTCAAAATATGAGTAGTTTGAATCAGAGAATTATGGGCCTCAATGTCAGGTGTTTGGAGGGCAACATTATTGTGTATTGAGCTCTAGAGTACATTTTTCGGTATCCATGTACCCTGCCTGCCAAGGTTCTATTTTACAGCTTTACTAATGGGCAAAGAAGAGGTCCTTGGGAAACGTTGCTGAGAGCGATATTTAATACAATAACTTTCTAACTTTTGCACTGTGGAGATGTTGCCAATATTGATGCTGCAAATATGTTACATGAAGCAATTTAGGATCATTTTCTTGTTAATGGTTGCTTGAGTGATTGCCAGTGGCTGAGATAAATTTAAGTGGTCCATCCACCAACAACCCTGTTATTGCAGTTGACATCCTAGGTGCTAAAGGCATGCCCTGACGAGGGTCCCAGGCTCACTGTGCCTCTAGAATCAAGCTATACCTGGCTGAAGAGCCCATAATAAGGGCACAAAGAGCCTAGGTTGCTTGTATTCCAGTTCAAGGAGGACCTGGCTTGAAAGTGCAGACAGGGCTGTTCCCATTGGAGCAGGGTCAAGACTGATCTGCATATGTCTGAGTGCAAACAGAGGTTGCGCAGAGGGTGAAAAACGATAGAATTGGGATGCGACCCTGAGCAATTGCCAGTGGCTGAGATTAAATCAAGCATTCCATCCATCACCTTGCTGGTGTTGAAGTTGATGCCACAAGTGTGACGGGTATGCCCACATGTTTTTCCTGTGCTCACAGTGCCTCTGAAATCAAGCTACACCTAGCTGAAGAGCCCATAATAGGGGCGAAACCGGTCCCAGGTTGCTTGGGTTCCGGTTCAGGGAGAATCTGGTGTGGCAGTTTGGGCTGGACTTTTCCAATTGGAGCAGGGTCAAGGCGGATTTGCATATAGCTGGGTGCAAACTGAGGTGGCATTGTTTCCACCAATCACTTTGTGTTGTCTAGTAACAAAAGGCCTGGTTATGAGTTGAAGTGTTATACATTGCCCATGATAAATAACGATACCATGGGGTACATTATATATTGGGTGCGATAAAAAAAGTATTATGAGTTATTGGGAATAACATCCGGATGTTGGTGTTTCACACACAAAAATAAGCATGATAAGCTAAATACTGTATGTTTCTCCACTGTTAAATTTGGGAAAGTTTGCCCAGCTCAAATTTAACGAAAGTTCAGTTATTCAACACATTCGATATATATTGGATACATTAAATACCTTCAAACTCATAATTCCAACCCAGGCGTAAACAGAGGCTTACACATGGTTCAGCATAAAACAAGCAATAATCAAGGCCTAAGTAGTATTTTTTAGAGCCTAGAGACCTCTGTTCTTGGTTGGAGCATTAGACAAAAAACATTTTTTCTCCTTGTGCCTCAAATGGAATATAATGGTAATATATTCTAACTCTGTCATTGTGTACATTTGTGATATTGTTTACAAAAGAAAAGTGTACTCTTTAGTAATATAGTATTAATTAGATATACCCTTGCACACCAGCTTGTTTGCCGTTTTCGTGTTTGTTGTGTGCTCCTGGGTGTGCACTCCATCGTGCATGATGTAAATATGAAACTGCGTGCCCCTAGAATTGGGGAACGTCCCCTGGTCACAGCTTTTGTCCCCGTCGGGGTTGTAAATGTTTCAATCCTTATTTCAACCAAATAAATTGTAACATCCCTTTAATTCATTAGTTTTTATTCATTTGTTTTTTCTCATACTTAGAGTTGTAAATCACTTTTATTTCCAGATCCTTTTGATGTTTAAATGCATATTAGTACACGATCCAATGCATTTTGGCTAATATAAGCCTTCATCAGTGAACCATTGTCTAAAAATAAATGTTTCATATTTAATACATGAGGATACATGAAGATAGTTGCTCAAACCATGATTATGAAACAAATGCTGTCCCATGGTGGTAAAAAATGGTGAGTGTCACAAAATGAAACAGTAATATAATACTTAAAAAGAATGTTAACCGCAGTAATCCGTAGTGTTATCAATATGAACACGATTGGTTACCGCTAGACGGTAATTCCGTGAATTGGTTCCCGAACAGGTGTTATCTGGGGTGCTCCATGGTGATACGAACGCTTATTGGCCCATATTCTGAAACGTGTATTCAGCTAGATAAGCCGCTTGAGGTAAAACTGACCGCTAAACGGTGAAAACGTGTATGGATTCACAATCGGGTATATATTTCAGGTGCTGCATGCTGATGCGAATGCTTACTGGCCAATATTGTGAAACTTTTAATCTGCAAGATAAGCCGCTCGGTGAGTGGTGCTTAAGTTTAGATCGTGCTTTCAATGATCAACACAGTATCGCTATATTATAAGTTAATACGTGCTAGAAATGCCGCTTGAGGTCACTAACAGTGATTTACGTGGTAATGATACATTGCCAGTTAGTGGCTGTTGCCGTGTGTTTAGGTCTAATGTGCTTGCATGGCTCAGAGAGTGCGTCTAGTTTAGTTATTGACGGTCGCATAGTGACTTACTTGTGGTAATTTCAATTTCGGTGATGAGGTGTTGCTACTTGCGCGTATCTCATGCTGTGAGCGAATGTTTATTAGTAACTCGTAAAATAGTGAACGGACTAAACATGGGGGCCGTGATGACTCGGTTTCGTCAGGCGTAGTGAAAATAATGAAAGGATTTAATTTCAGTCTCACTGTGGGTGCCATATTTAGCGTCCTTGGTAACAATTGTATCTCCTAAATATTGGCTGTTAACAATACATATGTTGAAAATATCGTGACATTTTGATATGTAAACGGACTGTGACACATTAAACAAGTTTTATTGCTGTATAAATAAAATATATTGTGACATTTTGATATGTAAACGGACCATGATTTTCCTAGTGCAACTAATACATTAAACACGCATTTGAAAAAAACTGTCTGTGTTTACATAACCTATTTACAAGGGAGGTGGCCCAGAGGCTTCTTAGATAAACTGTTAGAAAATGTGAATGAATATAACTTATAGGTAACAACTGTATTCCACTCTATCATTCAACCCCAATGGTTTGAGGGTTTCTAGTCTGTGAATCCAATAGTTCTCTCTTTGCAACAATGTTTTGTTGTTGTCTTTTCCTTCCATTTTCGGTACTATCTCCAGTACCGTGAATCTGAGTTGGCTGATGTTGTGTGATGCTTCCATGAAATGGCTTTCTACCGCTGATTTGGTCATTCTGTTCCATATGTTTGATTTATGTTCATTGATTCTAGTTTTAATGTTTAGTTCTGTTTTACCAACGTAGCCTTGTCCGCAGGGACATTTTAGAAGATACACCACATTCATGATGTCACATGTAGCTGATACTTGTAATTTAATTTCCTTGGGTGGGTGATGGTCGTTCCTCTTATGACATTATTGCAATTGCTGCAATTGTGGCACAGTACTGTGCCCCTATGTGTATTCTCAGTTTTCAAAGTTTTGAATTTAAGTATTTCTCCCAGGTTCCTTCCTCTTTGGTATGCAAAAATTGGTTCATCCTTAAAAATGTGGTTGAATTCATGTTCTTGTGCCAATATTGACCAATGACATTTGATAATATTTTTAAATGCTTTGCTTTTGGTAGAATATTTTGAAACAATGACAATTCTGGTGTTTCTTTTAGGGGAGTTTTTTCCAAAATATAATTTCTGGTTTTTTGTGCACATCGCGATATGGCTTGATTCAGTACATCCTGAGGGTACTCTCTTTGTTAAAATTTTGTTGCCATTTCCTCAATCCGGTTGTTCGCTTTTATTGGTGATGATACAATTCTTTTCACCCGAAGCATTTGTGAATATGGTAGATGTCTCTTTAAGCTTTCCTGGTGAAAGCTGTGGTATGTAGGAGATTGTTACGGTCTGTAGGTTTACGGTAAATATCGGTATTAAAACCTGTATTGGTTCTTGTGATCTCCACATCTAGAAAGGTGATATTTGTTGTGCGTATTTCTGATGTGAAAAAAATTTGATCATCTTTGTTGTAGAGTTCTGCAATTGCTGCTGTTAGGATAGTTTTTGATCCACTCCATATTATGAACACATCATCAATGTATCTTAAAATGAGTTTGGTGTGTGTTTTCCATGGTTCTTGTGAGAGGATATGCTCTTCCTCATATCGTTCCATAAAAAATTTTGCATAGGCTGGAGCTGCCGAATTTCTCTTGAAGTTCCCGATTGTTGCAAAAAATATTGTTCTTTCCATTTGAAAAAACTGTGGTACAGAGTGAAACAAAGGAGTTCCATCAAAAATATTTTCATTTCCATGTTGAGCTCAGTTTGTAGTAGTGTATGTTCTATTGATTCAATCCCTTCTTTGTGGGGTGTGGAGGTATACAATGCTTTGACATCCATAGTGGAGAGTAAAATGTGTTCCTCCAGTGTTAGTGTCATGTTTCTTAATTTATTTAAGGAGTCGGTCATGTCCTTAACATATGTTCTCATTTTTGTGATGCTTGGTTGTAGGTATTTGTCTAATAGTTGTCTAATGGGTTGGTGAATACTGCCTCTAGTGGACACAATTGAACGGAATGGGGGTTTCTTTAGGTCCTTGTTTATTTTCAGGACCATATAGACTTTGGACTCCTAGGGTGGGGCGGTGTTAGAAAATGTTTTGATCTCCTTGTCATATGCATTATTAACGATCATCTGTAATTGATTGGCAAACTGTTCTGTTGGATTAATATCTAGTTCTTGGTATAATGTTCCTTCTGATAAGTGTGTTTCCACTTCTTGATCATAGTGTGGTGTTGAGGATCACGATTGCTCCCCCTTTGTCAGCCTTTTGGAATGTGATTCTAGGGTTATTGGCTATTCGTTGTAAGATGCCCCTTTCTTCTCCTCAGTGAGGTTGTTCAGTTTAGTTTTCTTGGTGTAATTCAATTTGGATGAATCAATTTTAATAAGATTTTCAAAGATGTCTAGTGTCTTATGGCTGGTAGGTGCCATGCACGTACTGTGGGGTGCTAGGCCTCGTAGTTGGTCCTCTTGGATAGATCTTTGTTCGGGTAACACATTGTCAAAAAAATGTCTGAGGCGTAGTTTCCTCATAAGTTTGTATAGACTTATCTCTAGTTCTAGTTGGTTAGTATCCGTAGTCGGTACATAGGTCATTCCTTTTTGTAACGTTTTAAGTTCGATTGTATTCAATGGTTCATCTAATATGTTTATCACCAAACTGTCTAGTTCTTCTTTGTCTTGTCCTTTTTTGTTCCCGCTGTCGTACTCCTGGTGTTTGGGGTTTCTTTTTTTTTCATCCCACCTGGGTATACCTTTTCTGATTGGCCTGCCTCTAAAAAAGGCTCTGTTATTTCTTGTTGTTGGGTAGGTCCTTGTGTTCGTCCTGAGGTTTGTGGCTGTTCTTTGGGTGTTGATTGTCTTGGTGTTCTGAGTTTGTTGTGCCACTCTCTAGGTCTGTTCAATGCGTCACTTCCTGAGGATGATGTGTCTGTCTGTTGGCTATCCGGTCTGTTTTGTCGACGACGGGCATATACCTTTGCCCAGGTATAAACCTCCCCGAGTTTGTAGACCACCATATCGCAGGCGGAGTTTTCTGATTTTCCTTTTGTTCACCTCCTGTGAGTGTTTGGTTAATTGTGAGTTAATGTCCTCTAGTGCTTTGGACCAATCCTCCGATGACATTGAGTTGGTCAGTTCGTTGGTAACTGCGACGATCTCTTTTGATAGTTCCTCCAGAATATTAGACAGTTCTTCCATGATAAGAAGAATTAAATATAGAGAGCATTTGTTAAGGATCGCGTACCACTTGTCTTTAAAGTTTTGTGCATTCTTACAAAGCAACGGCTTCAATGCAATTCTTAGTCCCCTAGGGATACGTTGTGCAAAATGGTATTTCACTAAAGTGCTCGCGTGCAACCTCTGATTTATCTCCCTCTTAGTTAGGTATAGTAATTGTCTGATGTTTTGCTCCTTGTTTCTATGGGATGTAAGCTCTGAGGCGACCTCGTGTATTAAGGAATACATTTGTGATGCTTCTTCGCTTGAGAAAGCAAATGTATTGGTTCGTTGATCTGTGATGTTTGTGATTTCCTCGTATTTCATGTTTCTTTTTGGGTGCCAAGAGTATGGTTCTGGAGAATAAATATTAGATACACCCTTGCACACCAGTTTGTTTGCCGTTTTCGTGTTTGTTGCGTGCTCCTGGGTGTGCGCTCCGTCGTGCATGTTGTAAATATGAAATGCGTGCCCCTAGAATTGGGGAACGTCCCCTGGTCACAGCTTTTGTCCCTGTCAGGGTTGTAAATGTTTCACTCCTTATTTCAACAGAATACATTGTAACACCCTTTAATTCATTAGTTTTTATTCATTTGTTTTTTCTCATATTTAGAGTTGTAAATCACTCTTATTTCCAGATCCTTTTGATGTTTAAATGCATATTAGTACATGATCCAATGCATTTCGGCTAATATAAGCCTCCATCAGGGAACCATTGTCTAAAAATAAATGTTTTATATTTAATACACGAGAATACATAAAGATAGTTGCTCAAACAATGATTATCAAACAAATGCCGTAGATGCTGTCCCATGGTGGTAAAAAATGGTGAGTGTCGCAAAGTGAAACAGTAACATAATACTTTAAAAGAATGTTAACCACAGTAATCCATAGTGTTATCAATATGAACACGCTTGGATGGCCAAAACGTTTCCAAAACAGAATTTGTCTCTGATAATATCCTCTACAATATTTTGTAGGTGGCTTCATAGATGGCACTGCGACCAAGATAATTCAATGTGAAGTAAAATTTTCAAAATGTCAACTGTGTTAGATGAGTAGGGAAACAGAACGTATCTAGTCGTACCGTTACCTGCTTGCTACCTTTGCATTGTCAATGAAAAGGGAACTGATAATGGGTCTTCAGGAGAGAGTATCATCTGTTCAAAGGATAAACCACACCCACCCTAAGTCAATTGTAAGTCTTTTATCCCATTAGTTGAAAGAACAGAAGAGTATTGAGACCTCTACAAAGCTTGGAGTTACAGAGCCTAGTAATGGAGTCCTGCAGCTGTTAGGTCCGAGTCAAACAGACGGCCCTGGATGCCACTGAAATCATCTGCACTGTAGTACCCATAGAGCTAAGTGTACATAACTTAAAATACTGAAACAATGGTACTGATGTGATACTAACATAAACACAAAGATGTGAGGGGCCTAGAAAGACTGTGGCAGTCCACAGAGAACCCAACAGCATATCTGATGCATTCCAATAAATAGCGCAGATTCTGCACTAGTTACAAGCGCAAGCACACAGAATTTGCACTGTTTATCCATGTTAAATTTTTTCTTTAATTTACCACACTATTTTCATTATGAACTGTCAATAACTGGATTTCATTTTGCGTAGTACAATGGCACTCAAGATGTCCTGTTAAATAAGACACAGATCCTTTAGCTTGACTGTGTCCATAACATTATATCAGTGTAAATTCCAATACAGTAAACAGGGAATACTACCATTTCCAAATATCCCTGATCACGTTTATTGGAAAGGGCCCTTTTTGCAGGGTCATCCACAAACTTTTAGCCTCTTCCTCCTATTTTTTACTGACTTGCCAAGCCCTAACTCTCTCTTTTCTTAAATATAGGGCACCCCTATGGTAGGTCCAAGGTACCCCACTGGGCAGGGTGCAGTGTATGTGAAAGGTAGGACATGTATTGGAGTGTATAACATGTCCTGATAGTGAAATACTGCCAATTTTGTTTTTCACTAATGAAAGGCTATCTTGCCCCATAGGACAGAATGGGGAAAGCTTTGTAACAGTTTACAAGTATATCTTCCCATAGGGATAAGATTGAAAAAATGAGTTTGGTATCCCTGAACTCAGAATTTAATAACACATATTTTAGTAAAGATGGATTTTAAATTGTGTGTTTGAAAATACTACTTTTGAAAGTGGCAATTTTCTTGTTCAACCATCCTGTGTGCCTCTGCCTGGTTGTGGATTGACTGACTGGATTTGGAGTGACAGGGGCTAGGGAGGTGCAGTGGCTCCAGAAATCTGGTTGAGTCAGCACTAGGCTGAATAGGCCTGGTCTGCATTTGGAGTGGTGGGAGGAGTAGCACCTGTACCTGAATAGGGCTGCGCCTGCCTTCCAAAATGCTGGCTCCACCCCCTGTGGTGTGCCTGGGGCCTAGGCTCACACTGACAATGGATGTTGTTGTGCGCCTGCAGAGTTCCCCCAGAACTGGTTTGAACTGGGTTCAGAGACCCTTGCACAAAGAGGACAAATACATTTTGGGGTATAAGAATCAGACCTAAACCCCAGACTTTTAGATCATTCCTGGAATTTAAGAGGAACCTTTGCCAAGGGGAAGAGCTGGAGAGATTGAGGAGAAGCACTGCCCTTGCTATGTGTCTGGGGTTGGCCTGCAGTTGCTATTTCTGCCAAGGAAAGGAGAAGGACTTTGCTGTGTGCTGTGTCCCCTGCATGAAAGAGGTCTCCAAGGGCCTGAGGTGAGCTGGCCTCCTGTTCTGAAGTCTCGGGGACACAAAGACTACACCCCCCAGCTCCCCTGAACTCTGCTATATAATACTGAATCATCTCCCTATGAGGTTGGATGGCCAAAACGTTTCCAAAACAGAATTTGACTCCGATAATATCCTCTACAATATTTTGTAGGTGGCTTCATAGATGGCACTGCGACCAAGATCATTCATGTGTAGTAAAATTTCCAAAATGTCAACTGTGTTAGATGAGTAGGGAAACAGATGTATATAGTCTTACCGTTACCTGCTTGCTACCTTTGCATTGTCAATGAAAAGGGAACTGATAATGGGTCTTCAGGAGAGAGTATCATCTGTCCAAAGGATGAACCACACCCACCCTAAGTCAATCGTAAGTTTTTTATTCCATCAGTTGAAAGAACAGAAGAGTATTAGGACCTCTACAGAGTTTGGAGTTTCAGAGCCTAGTAATGGAGTACTGCTGCTGTTAGGTTCGAGTCAAACAGACGGCCCTGGAATCCACTGAGCAGGGGTTTTCTAAAGTGTGTATCTCCCCCTTACCCTGACTAGAAGCAAGGGTCACTATTTGGACAAAGGTGCCTACCTCTGCCAACTAGAGACCCCCATTTCTAACAACACTTAAATAACATTTCTCATATTTCCAATCCACCTCGAACATATGACCTCCTCCTGCTTCTGGCTACCTTTTTTCCACTAAAGCAAAAATCGGTTCAATTTTGTGGAAAAATAAAGATTGCAATTTATTTGTAAGTAACTGAAAAATATATTTGTTATACAATTCCCTTGCATGGTGTGATCAATGTCGGTTAGCCCAATGAGTTAATGTATATGCTGCTGAAATCTTTGTATGAGCTGCAGGTCACACTTTGGCAAAAGCATATTTCTTTTATTTTTAGAAGGGGGAGAAAAGTGATTAAGGGCCTGATTAAGACTACTAGGAATGCCATAGCTGCGGTAGTAATGCGGGCACCGCCGCAGCGGAGGCCCGACCATCCTATTACAAGTTGGGTAGTCAGTCTGCCATTGCACCGCCGCAACCACAAGGGATCAGAGGTCGCAATATGCTAGGGGGGATGGCCTTGGTACTGCCAAACATATTACGAGTTCCCTATCCGCCACAGTTTACATGGCGGTACCTGGCCCTACAGGGCCCCCTGTTGCCTAAAGGCCATGGAGTACATGCTGGGGAATAGATAAATAATATACAGTCCTTTGGCCACATATGCATACAGAACTTTGCATCATCATTTAACAAAAATAATATATATACTCTGGGATTGAAATACATAATGTAGGATTATAATGTATTTTGGGGGATTGAGAGGGGTGTGAAATGGATGTATGCAAGGGTATGATCGAGTAGCAATATGTCTAATGACTGTAATGTACGCCAATTTGTATATTTCCTTTGTTAATAATTATTTATCAAATTATACTGACATTGGTGTTTATAAGATTTAAATAATGTTTGCATTTTTGTATCAATCATATTGTTTCATTGTATGTACTTGCATGCGCCCTCTACCAAATTTCATGAATAATTGCCTGAGATCTCTTTTGTAATTTATTGATATTATCCTTGCCCTGGGCAGTTTAGCATGTTGCAAGGGACTCCTTCTTCTTTCTAATTAGTGCATGCTGGGTGGGGGCACATGTTGTGAACCTCTGTGTGCATGCACCCCAGTAACTGTGCGACTACCTTTGACGTTCCCATTGCGGTGCCTATTTCAAAGGCACCGCCGTGGGACGCCAAAGAACTTCCCTCAAGTGACTGTACATGTCGTAATCTGGCGAGCGTTGTGCAAATGGATTTTGCGGTGTGGGATCACGGATGTTAGCGTGGTGGTCCCTCTCCTACACCACCAACCTTATAATCAGGCCGTAATTGTTTTTTGTGGCTTCAGAAACAATGGGGTATAATTACAAGGAAATGGCGCAGCGCAGCAAATTTTGCAGTGCCACGCTGCAGCATTTAAAAAATGTAGGCATGTGCCAAATTTACAAGAATATGGCGCTCCCCTGTGTTTTCCCTTGCTCTGGCACTAAAAATAGCTACCTAGCGCCAACAGACACTCCCTTGTGCCATAGTGCAAGGGTGCCTGCATTGCAGGGATGATTCCCTGCAACACAGGCACCCTTACACCATAATGCAACCTTGCACCATAGGTTTTGCTCTTTCTATGTGTGCTGCATTCTACAGCACACATAGAAAGAACACATTGCCTTTAAAGATTGTTTATGTGCAAGAAGGGACAATCATTCCCTGCAACACAGACACCCTTGCTGTGCAGGGATAATTTCTTGCAATGCAGGCACCCCTACACCATGGTGCATGGGTATTGCATCGAATGATTGTTTATATGCAGAAAGGGATACCTTCCTGCATATAAACAACCTTTAAAGGCAATTTGCTCTTTCTACATGTGCTGCAGAATGCTGCACACATAGAAAGAGCAAAAGCAAGGAGAAAAAAAAGTATTTCTCCTCGTAGCGCCAATCTACCGCCTGCTTTTGCATGGCGTTAGTTTCTGGTGCTGCCTCATATTTACACATCTTGTAGATCTGGGGCAGCGTCAAAAAGCAATGGGTGTTGCGGTGAAACACCCACAGCAAAACCCATTGCATGCCCCCTTCACGCAGATATCTGCGTGAAAGAGAACCATATTTATAAGGTGGCGTTGAGCCACGCACATTGGCTTAATGGCACTTTGTAAATATGGAGCAAGGTATTGCGCAACCAGAACGTCGAAAAAAAGGATGTTCCGGTGGCGCAATCTCCTTGTAAATATGCTCCTATGTGTTCTAATCATACTTGCCAGCATGGCGTAATTCTTGACAAATCATACTCAACTCTGTCTTTCACAGTCCTGTTACAAAGGTTCGAAAAGGAATATGAACTTCCGAGCAGTGGCTCTGCATTCTTGTAACTTCTATCATGAAGTGTGGTTCAAGTTAAAAAAAAAAATACTGCTAAGGGCTGCCCATGCCTGTCTGTATTTTACTATTCATTTCTACAATTCAGTCACATTTAAAAAATGCTTGAGTACAAAATGAGAACCACATAGTTTCAAAAGGTTCTCAGGCATGTACCTTGTTAACAACATTTTCAGAGGTGTATGAGGGGTTTATGTGCAAGATTAGATGTGTGTGTGAGCAGTGTGTGAGGGTAAGGTGAAAGTCCAGGATGACAGGTGCCTCAGTGCATGGTGAGCAGTGTATGAATGTGCACAGTGAGCAGTGAGATTGTGCAGGGTGAGCAGTGTGTGAGTGAGCAGGGTGAGAGGCATGTGAGTGCAGTTTGAGCAGAAACAAAGTGGTAGTGGTGTGTGAGAGGAGAGGAGTGTGGGTGTAGGGGGACAGGAGTCTGCATGCAGCTTTACAGGTGTCAGTGCTTGGTGAGAGATGTGTGAGCAGTGTCTGAGTACAAGGTGAGTGATGTCTGCAAGCAGGATGAGAAGTGTTTGAGTGGAGGTTAACTGCTGCCAGTGCAGGACACATGTCCTGAGTGAGCAATGCATGAGTGCGCATGGTTAGCACAGGGTGAGTGGTGCTTATGTGTGTATGGTGAGTAGTGAGGTAAGCAGTTAGTTTAAATGGAGTAAGACATTGGGTTATTGGTTGAGTGGAATGGAAGCTCCACTGAGACAACACCCAAAATCCTTGTCAGGGTGAGCCACAAATGTTCATAAATTAAACTTTGCTTGGCACAAAGGAAGTCGCCTTAACTTACAGGCAATGTGCAAAGTATTTATGCAGTACAAAAACAGTATAAAGTGAAAAGACAACACAATACAACTCCTACACCAATTTAGAGAAATTGTTTCACAGCAAAATGATACAAAATCCAATAAGGAGAACTGGAGATATGCAATTGTAAAGGTTTGTGCGAGACAGCGTGAAAGTCACAAGTTCAGGCCAAATGTGATGAAATATTGGCCGGATATAGGGAGCAGGTGAGTCCTGCTGAAAGAGTTACTTTCAAAGTTTAGCATGAAGAGTCCCATTCCCAGTTGAAGGGGCGTGAGGAGCAGGAAGAGTGTTGTGGATGGTCGTCGAAGTACAGTGAAGAACAGGCAGGGCGTCGCCGATGGTCGTCACCGCAGCACGAAGATCCTGTCAGGAGTCACTGATGGTCATTGCTGAAGCTCCACTTTAGCAGTCACTCGGAGCTATCTATGGTGTAGTGCAAAGTGCAGATCACCCATTGGGGGACATGGCTTGCAGTCACTGCGGCGCAAAAAGACAGGTTTACTGGGGCTTTGCGTTGATGGGTGTCAAGACCCTGATGCAAATAGGCCCATTCAAGTTAGCAAATTGCCCAAAACTTCAGGAGAGCTCAACTGCGGACAGACCAAGAGTCCAGGACCTGAAGGGCACCACTTGGTTGTAAGGAAATTACTCCAACAGAGGCCAGCAGGGCTCAGGCAGATCCAGTTGCAAGTCTAGCGGCAAATCAGCTTGGCAGTTGCAGGGAACTTCTGGAGCATTTATGTCCCTATAGCTCAGGCCAGGAGGCCAACTGGCTGAACCTTGGAGTCACTTCAGACTAGGATGAAGAATGCAGGTCCAGTCATTTTTCTCAGCTGGCAAGGCAGCAGAGTAGCAAGGTAGCAGATGGCAGTTTTTCTGGCAGCTGAGCAGCACAGCAGTCCTTCTTCTGTAGTTTCCACAGGTCCGGGATTGTAAGCACATGTTCATTATTAGTTTGCTTGTATTTCATCCTGACAGAGATTGTGGTTGCTGCAGGCTTCTCAACCAGTAACTCACTTTCCAACAATGTGTTAATAATGTGAGTCTAAGCTGATAAGTATATGAGAAATGTGACTTCAGGGTGAGCATTGTGAGTGCAGGGTTAGTGGTGTTTGATTAAAGTGTGTGAGGTTTATGGGTGTGCAGGGTGAGTAATGTGTTTGTAGAAGGTGAGGGTGTGCATGTGTGTAACCTGAGCAGTTGTGTTGTGTGGATGAGCAGGGTGAGTGTAGGGGTGTCCAAGGTGCAAAGTTTGTGAGAGCAGAGTGATTTTTGTGTCTAAGTGCAGGGTGAGAGGTGTGCCCATGTTATATTTGAGTAAATATACTTTTGTGAGCCCTGGGTGTGGCAGATTTAACCCATCAGATTTGCCACTCCATGGAAGAAACCCAAATAACAAGATAGGATTTAGCTGTGTTCACAGTTACTCTTCTATCACGGCACACAAGAAATCTGCTGTAAAAAAGTGATGTACTGCCAGCATTTAATCTTATCAATCTTATCAATAGCCCTTGCAAGCAAATCACAAAATCTGCTGAGTGGTCTGTTCAGAAGAAGTGATGTAGTCTGAAAGAAGTAGAATGGGAGATAAAAGTTTCACAGTAATATGGAAAAAGAGTGGTAGGGTTGGTGTACCGCATTTTTTCTTTGAGTAATTATTTGGTTAGCAATCACAATAAAGAGTAGGGCTGTACTCATGAGAACGAAATTCAGTTTTAAATTGAAGGACCCTTCAGGAAAAACTGCAAGTCTACTTTTATCAAAAAAGTGAAAAGGCACTTGTGTAGTTAGATGTTGCCTGCTGTAACAGTTGTGAGGATGCAGAAACAATATTAGACAACTGATGTTATTACTATTTAACTCAAAGCCATGGTAGCCTGGTTTTAGAGATGGACCAAAAACCTCCTAGCAAAAGATTATCTGAGTAGGGTTTAACGGTCATTTTGTGTCGGAACAGGGACCACTTGTACCTTGACAGAGTGGCTTTAAGATCAGATGCCTTAACCATCAACCTTCCAAAGTATTCTGAGAACTCTTCTCCCAGCAGGAGAAGAGACTTGTGTACTTTCCTTGTATTCCTCATACGGTATGGGGCAGCTTGGGTGTCTGATATATATGTGAGAATTCTAAGCTTTGGGTGATTTGGGGGTGTCAGTAGGCATGCACAGTCTGGATACAGCTATGGATTTCCCCATTAAAGACCACCACTATCATCTGGCCTGATTGGATAACCTAGGAGTCAGGACTTCTCTTATGGCAATTATTTCGCCTACTAAACCTAGTTTCCTTTACAGAAAAGCTGCTTTGGTACTAGGCCATTATTTGTTCACAAAAACCTGAGATTAATAATCTGTTATGACATGAGTCAACGTGGCACTTTTATGTTGGCTTGCATAGTTATGAGATGATCTCATAGAACAAAAGATGTGTGCCAGTCGCTGTGTTCTGCCACATCTGATAATTCGCGAAAAATGTTTGCTTCTTCTTTTCCTACTTGTTTCCACTACCGACTTTGTATATTTTCTGAACATCACAAAGTAGATGAAAACAAATCTCCAGCTCTTGGTATAAATTCAAACTTTAGAAGGCGATGTTTTATGCTAGCATGATTTGAAATTCCACAAGCACTATTTCAGCTGATTTAATTAATCACCGATCTTATATGAACAAATTAGATCAGCAGTTCTCAACCTTTTGACTTCTGTGGACCCCCACTGAATCATTAATGGAGTCCGGGGACACATTGGTCATAATTGGAAATCGAGAACCCCAAGCTTAAACATTTTTTATAGTTTGGACTTCAAAATAATACACAAAAATACAAAAACAAGCATGCGCCAAACAAATGCTTAAAAATTGAAATATTTTGTATAATTCACAATTAAATATAGATAATGTTTTCAAATTTTCAATTTTGCTACTTTATTTGCATATACTTTTTAAATTGTTATTGATTCTTTTTAATATTATTTAATTTTGTTAAACAGTCGCGGATCACCTGCATATGACTTGCGAATCCCCAGGGGTCTTCAGACCGCAGAATAAGTACTACTGCAGTAGATAATTTATTAATGTTATTCTTCCTCTTATCCCCACCTTTCCCTTGTTCATTTACATGAAAAAGGTGGCAGAAAAAAAATAACGAGGTGGAGAAATATCGAATTTGAAATATTGTGACACAGTAATATTGTGTGAAAAAATATTATTGACAAGAATATCAATTTTAAGCTAAGTATTATTGATGGTAAAAATATCTATGTTGTTAATATCAATGTTAAAAATATCTATGCTGTTAATAATGATGTTAGAAATATCTATGTTGTCAATATCATTGTTATTAATATTGTTTGTTAATTTTTTTATGCGTTTTGGTATATATTTTAATTGTATATGTTATATATTGTTTGTATAATTATTGTTAATGTTTTTTAATGTACTTTGTAAATGTTTAGTTGTTTTTAAATTTAATGTATTACTTTATTAGTATTTTTGTGTGCCCCCGCGGATTGTGGGATTCATAAGAGTACAGGGTGGGAAGAAATGTAATTATATTTAATAATTAGTCATTAATTCATGTACATTTTTTAAATTAATAATTAATTATGTTAATTGTGCAATTGTTTTATTGCATCAAGTTTAAGGTGCAGGTTGGGGAGTATTTACGGGTATTGGGTGGGAAATAATGTAATTGCAATTCAAAATTAATTATTAAATAATATTAATTAATTAATAAAGTATTACATTAATTCTGTAAATATTTTTTTCATTGTGTTAAGTGTTAGGTGGGAGTTGTGGGGTTTGTAGGGGTATAGGTTGATAAGTAGTTTAATTATAATTATTTAATAATTCATTTTTAATTATTATTAATTAATTAATGTATGATTAATTATGTAAAAACTTATAATTTATTTTTGTATTCATATTTTTGGTGTGGGTTGTGGTTTTTGTTGTGATAAAGGGTGTGAAGGAAATTCATTATAATAATTGATGATGACTGTTAATTATTTAATTGATAATGAATTGTGTAATTAAGAATTATTTTGAATTTTTATGAGTTGCAGATTCTTGTGTTCGTAAGGGTAAAATGAGGGAAGTTAATTAAGTATATTAATTTATTAATAGTTATTTTTGATTGTTTCATTGATAATTCTTTATGCAAATTATGTAATTAAGATTTTTTTAAACATACATTAGGGGGCCGATTCGGATTCGGTAAAATCCTGTCCGAATCGCCGTATGGAGCATTTTTCTCATACGAATCGTATCCCAAACCGTCCCCGTCGTATGATGTAGGACGATGTGCACCCAAAGCAGTTCTCTGTACGAATCGTACCAAGGACCGTACGACTCAAGAATCCGTACGGATCGCATTTGGAACATGCAGTACGCGATGTCCGAACAGGTCGAAGCATCATTTTCTGACCCAGCAAGTACGAATCGTCCGGACAACACTCCGTACGACTCTCTTGATGCGGGAGCTGAAAACGTCCGGAAAAGCAGATTTCGACTCGAAATGCGTACGAAACGCCCCCCCCCCCCCGGGGTCGGTGCGTACACCCCATGATTGCAGGGGTACGGTGCGTACACCCCTGGATTTCAGGGGTACGGTACCCCATGATTGTGGGTGTATGGTGCCTTGGGGTACGGTTCGTACCCCCCAAGGCTGTAGGTGTACGGTGCGTACACCCCGTGCGTACACCCCGTGCGTACACCCCGTGTGTACACCCCTTGAGTTTAGGGGTACGTGCGTATGTCAATGTATGACTCTCCGTACGAATTGCTTCTACGCGATGTTTTCCGTACGAATTGCGTACTCAATCCCCGGTCCGGATCGTACTTGTCGGGTCATACAGCATGTTTACGATTCGTACGGTTCACTGTGAGGGTCTATGTCATACGGATTTCAGCTTGTGTTTCGTGCGGTTCGCAATGATTCGGACGTATTTTTTATCTACGGATCGTACTACGCGATTCGGACGGATCTGTACGATTCGGACGGAAAAGGCTACGAATACGAATCGTCGTACGGATTTGTTTCACGAATCGGAATCGACCCCTAGGTGTGCATTGTTGGGTGTGTGAGGATAAAGGGAGGGAAGTTAATTAAATATAATTATTTTACTATTACTTAAATACTATTAATTGTTTAATTGATAATTATGTATGCAAAATGTGTAACTATTATAATTTTAAGATACATTTTAGGTTTGTGTTGTTTACTTTGTAGAGGTATAGAGTAGGAAATTATTTCAGTAACAATAAATGTAAAAATAGTTATTTATCGTTTAAGAAATGTGTTCTTTATTATGTTATGTGTTATGGTTTTTAATTGTAAATAGTACATTTGTTGAATGTTAATGTAAATTAATATGTAATTATTTTTATTTAAAAAGAAATGATGGATACATTTTAGATTTAAATATTAATATTTAATAATATGTAATGTAGTTGTTAAAATATGTTATTATTTTAAGTGAACTAGTCTCTAGTGTTGCACAGGCTAGAGTGGGAATAGAAAATTGTACTCGTCCACTATCCAATGCTGTCTACTGTTGCACAGGCTGTAGTGGGAATAGTACGTTTTACCCCTTCTGAGTCCAACTTTTTCCCTATTGTTGCACAGACTGCCCTCTTGAGTCCAACGTTTTCCCTACTGTTGCACGGCTTGAAGTGGGAACAGTAAACCCCCTCAGCAATCCAACATTTTCCCTACTGTTGAACAGACTGGAGTGGGAATAGTACATTTTACCCCTCCTGAGTCCAACACTTTCCCTACTGTTGCACTGACTGCAGTGGGAATAGTATATTTTATCCCTCCGCAACCCAACACTTTCTCTACTATTGCTGTGACTGGAGTGGGAACAGTAATTTGTACCCTTCCTGGATCCAATGCTTTCCCTACTGTTGCACAGACTAGAGAGAGAATAGTCAATACAAACTGGAGGTACACCACAAACAAGGCTCTCCAACCCCCTACTGACCATCACCAACACCCCCATATCACCACCTCCAACAAACAATGAACGACCCCAACCCACAGTCTCCGACCCCCAACTACCTCTCTCTTCCCACATGCAAGAGGACGCTGAAATCAAGACATGATTTGCCACACCCCTTGCCCACGGCCCCTCACAGAGTCAATACTGACAGCACAAAAAACAAAAGCCAACACAGCAACGACAAACTCTCTCCTTCTCGGGACAACCCCGCCCAAAACACCTACCTCGGAGGAGACGGCACACCGTCTCGCCTTACTGGGAAACCAGCTAGAAACTATAATCCTGGGCCTTAATAAAATCTTACTGAACCGCACCACGCTCTGAAAGCCCAGCCAACACCCTCACCGGACTCCCACTTTTTCTATCCCCACACACCAAAGTCGTTCCAAGGCGATGTGCCCCAGTTGGATCTCAACCTCCCTCTTGAACCAGAAACCGAGAACCAAAATAACAAGAACTGCAATGTCCACGAGTGAACCGTTGATCTTGCCTCCTCATATGATACTCCCTCTACCGTCATCACCAAAATCCAAGATCCAGGTGATCACTGGATTCAGAAGAGGTTACTCCCCTTCAAGATCCCTAAGACCCTCTGCCTTCCTGACTAACATCCCCAGGACCCCCCTAATGAAGAAACTCAAAAGAGAGGGGACCTCCACCAACTGCATGCTCTTAAACTGCAGATCAGCCACCAAACATGCAACAGATCTGGCAGAATCCATCCTCACCCATGACATAGACATCACGTTCATCACCGAGACATGGCTGAATGATTTCTCCTCCCCAATCATGGATATGCTCGTGCCCCCAGGCTTTGCAATCATCAAGAAAGACAGAAAATACCAACGAGGAGGGGGTACAGCAATCATACACAAGAACAACATCTCCGTAACGGGAACCAACACCTTCAACTAAAACACCAGTGAATGCCTAACCGCCAACATTAAGACAAGTGATAACAAAACACTACTCTGCCATCTCCTTTACCATCCGCCAGGCAACACCACCGCATTCGGGGGAACACTTGTCTGACCTGATTGCTCACTGCTCACTCCGAGACTCAAACTACTTATTTCTAGGCGACCTCAACCTACACCGGAATGAAGAAAACAACTCGCTAATCCAAACCCTGAATGACCATCTACACACCAACAACCTTACCCAACACTGCTCAGAGGAAACCCACACAGAGGAGCGATCCTAGATGCCATTATAGACACAGTCACGATCGAGCACATACTGCCCTTTGACTGGTCCTAACACATATCATCCTAATCCAGATCAACCAAATTATCCTATAACAACCCCCCAGGCAAGACCCCACAAATGGGCAAGAAATCTATTCCCTTCACTGACCTAGAGGAAAGGGTAAGCTCTCTACTTCCCATCCCCACAGATGATGTCTCCACATCCGAACTCGCCTCCCACTACAACACAACTATGACTTCCATGAAGGGCCAATTAGCCCCCTTGAAATTAAAAAGAGTCAGGAACATTCCTTCTAGATCCTGGTTCAACACAGACATTAGCTCCGAAAGAAGACAACTAAGAGCTTCAAAAAGACTTTGGTGGAAGAACCCTTCCACAATCCTCCACGATTAACTCAAATCCGTTTTTTAGGAAGTACAAAAAAACCATAAAGAACTGTTAGACCTGGCATTTCTTGGCGTGAACACCCCAGAATTTTTGCCTCTACTTCCTCTATTTTTGGTGCTGTGATAGATTTTGTTTTGCCAACTTAGAGGCTTTGGACACTTTGCCACTGCTAAACAGTGTCAAAGTGCAAGTGCCCCCGTATAAAGTTTAATGGTAATAGGTTGTCCATTATTTGGTATGTTCGCCTTACTAGTACAGTCCCTAGTAAAGTGCTTAATATGTGTGCCAGGACTGGTAATGCACATGCTACTAGTGGGCCTGCAGCACTAATTGTGCCACCCACACACGCAGCCCTAAAAAGGAAACTCAGGCCTGCCATTGCAGTGCCTGCACGCAGTTTGTTAAACTGCCATGTTGTACTGACAAGTGCACTCACTTGCCAGACCTTACCCTTCCCTTTCTATGCACATCAGACACCCCTATGGTAGGTCCAGGGTACCCCTTGGGCAGAGTGCAGTGCAAGGGAAAGGTAGGACATGTACCAAGGTGTGTACCATGTCCTGACGGTGAAATAATCTCCATTTCGTTTTTCACTGTTGAAACGCCAATCTTGTCCATAGGTTACAATGGGAAGGCTGTGCAATATGTGTTCCAGCCTATCTCCCCAAAGGCTTAAGATAGAAAGGTGAAGTTTAGTATGCCTGAACTCACAATGTAATAACACATCTTTCTATAAAGGTGGTTTTTGCATTGTGTGTTTATACACCGCTCTTTCAGAAGTGGCTGGGTTTTTGTGCTCTAAACATTTCTGTGTGTCTGGATTTGAAAGTGATAGGATCCCGGGAATGTTTTGACCTAGGGGAGGAGGTGAGACAGCAACAGGCTGACCTGCATCTGGAGTGTAGGGGGCGGAGTATCCCCTAGAAGAGAAAAGGCCTGGGTTGCTGCTATAAAATAATTGTCCCATCTCCTGCTAAGTGATTGAGAATCCAGACCCCCACTAATCAAAGTGAGAAGGTGTCACTGACAGGGAGGCACCCAGAACTGGTTTGAACAGGGGTCAGTGCCCCTGAAACACAAAGACTTTAAAGCCATTGAGGGGTATAACAATAAGAGCTGAAGACCCTGAACTTTGGAGTATGGTTTGATCAAGATTGAACACGACTGGAGCTACTTCATGGTCAAGGGGAACCTTAGTCAAGGAAGAAACAACTGAAGAGACTGAAGGAAAGGACTGACCCTTGCTGTATGTTCTGTGGCTGGCCTGCAGTTTGCTGCTTTAACCAACGAAAGGCTAAAGTGACTTTGCTGTGTGCTGTGTCCCCCTGCTTGGAAGGACTTTGCTGTGCTGTGTCCTGAAGAAACTTATCCCCAAGGGCCCGAGGTGAGCTGGCGACCTGTTGTGGAAACACAGGAACACAAACATTTCCAGGAGAGTCTCAGCGGCGCTGTGTGTGCGTGCTTGTTGCAGCCTGAGACTCTCGTAAGGTGTGCTCTGTGATTGTGGGCACCTGGAGTCCAAGCAAGGATCAGTGACGCGGTGTGCGCGTACTTTTTACAGCCTGAACCCCTTTGTTAGGATTGTCCAGTTATTGTGTGCACCGGAATCAAGGTGAGTCTCATCAATGCTGTGTGCATGTGCTTTGTGCACCATGAGACCTTCGTGAGGATTTGCCTTGTTATTGTGTGCCCCAGAATCCGAGTGAGTCTCATTGACGCTGTGTGCGTGTGCTTAGTGCACCAGGAGACCTTCGGAGGATTTGCCTTGTTATCGTGTGCACCGGAACCAAGTGAGTCTCATCAACACTGTGTGCGTGTGCATTGTGCACCGTGAGACCTTTGTGAGGATTTGCCTTGTTAAAGTGCACCCAGAGTTTAAGTGAGTCTCAGAGACGCTGTGCGTGTGATCTTCGAGCAGCCTTAGATCTTCATGTGGAGTGCCCGGTGATCATGCAACCGAAGCTCAAGGAAGTCTCAGCGACGCTGTGTACATGTGCCCTGTGGCAGCCTAAGATCTTCGTAACCGTAGCGGCCCAGACCTGCAGCTCCGGAGGAGCTGAGCCGCTGGCCTGAGCTCGCAGTTGCCAATTCACAAGGCTTGCATTGGAGGCCCATTCATTAGGAGAGGAGAGTGAGTTCAAGCCCCCCAGGTAACGCGTGTCGACTCCTGGGGCAGGATGCGGGCTCGTAGGGAGACGCTCTCGGCCTCTCTCTCATTCCGGCAGCGTGAGCCTCTGCTTCGGCTCGTATTGCGGCCCGTATTGCCAAGGGAGTGGCAGTACAGGGGCCGGAGTGCGGAGCTGCAATTTGTGATTACATAGTACCCATGTTGGGGGCAACTGTTGAGATGCTGACTGCAAGTCAGAAGGAGTGGCAAAGAGACCGCCTAAGGCACAGTGATCGGTGCCTGAGTGTATTACACATTATTCCATTTCTGCATAACGGAGTACCTGACTGTCATATTACGCATTGCATCAATTTCTGCATAACGGAGTACATGATTAGAGTATTACGCATTCCATTATCCCTGCATAACAAACTACCTGATTAGTGTATGGCGCAGGGTATTATTTCTGCATAACGAATTACCTGATTAGTGTATTACGCATTGCCTTATTTCTGCATAAAGACGTACCTGATGGTTGTATTACGCATTGCATTATTTTTACCTTGCAAAGTGCCTGATTGTTGCATTACGCATTTCATTCTTTTTACATTGCAGAGTGTCAGATTGCTGCGTTGCGCCTTACATTATTTTTACATTGCAAAAGTGCCCGATTCTAGTATTACGAACTGTATAACATGATATTAGGATTACAGGAGAATGTTTAGAAGTGCTCATTAATACCGCCAGAACTTACAAGGGCTGGCTGGCCTAACAACCGGCCAGGAGAAATAGTACACAAATTCACATGTTGATTTATATTGTGTGGTCTCATTTATATATTTTTATATAAAATGTATACTCGTTTTTATAAAACTCGTGTGGAGTCTATTTGTTTTTTTTTATTTTTGTTTTTTTTATCCTCATTTGCCTCTGACCCCAGCAAATTAGGGAAACATCCTTTACGACACAACTTTTACCACGCAGTGCCTTTACAACGCAGGTTTTTCAACGCAAGTCATTACAACGAATTGCGCTGGGGGGGCGCTCTAGGATAGGTAATAGTTTAATTTACTATCCAACACCTTCCCTACTATCCACGGGGACTGGCGTTGGAATAGTAAATTAAACTATTCACTATCCAGCACCCCCCAACGCGAGTCGTTGTAACGACTTGCGTTGAAAAACCTGCGTTGTAAAGGCATGCGTAGTAAAAGCATGCGGTGTAACAACGTACATCCGCAAACTAGTAGTCTGCAGGTGTCCACTGTTACTCACATTTGAGAGGTAGGTTTTATATTTAGGGGAATTTCCATTTTGCCAGCCTACCAGTGGCATCTTACTTGTTGCTAACCTCTCGTTGTTCTTTGCTATTCTGCTGGCCAGGCGAGAATTATGCAAGAGATGGATAGAGGTTTCCCCTCCTAAACACTCTGAATGGCTTTCATCGGTCTACAAAACATCTATAACAGACCTGGCCAGACCGAAAAATAGCAAGAAAAAAGCAACGTGGGACTGTCTGTTAAAATGATCTTCAGCTCAATTAGTATAGAAACCAAATCTGATCCTTGAAATCTGTAAAGATCACCTTCTGTTTCTTTTTTGTCCTATGATGAGGCCTCATGGGAAGCTCTTAGACCGAGATGTACGTATCCCCTTGGTATCACTGGGTCATCAGGTAATAGTGATCCAAGAAGGGCTCTATCGACAAGTCTGGTCCCGGGTCGGCCTGAACTGACAGAGAGCGTGGAGTCTATTTGTGGTGTCATCATTGGGTTGCTGTAATCGTGGTTGCAAATACTTTACACATTTGCCTTGAAGATAAGCCTGGCTGCTCGTGCCCAGCTACTGAGGGCGTAAGCGGGGTCTATCTCAGAAAGTGACCTTCCTTACCCTGACGTGGAACCGCAGGTTCCTATTTGGCCTAAGGTACCTACCTCAGCCAACCAGGGATCCTGTGTCTAACTAGAACAAAAAACACATTTTTCTGCAACGATCTAGACAATGCAAAAAAACAGGCCCAAATAACTCTTCAACCTCATTAGGCAACAAACTTCCAAGCCCCCAACATCCTCAGGTTGGGTCTCCAAAGATCGGTGCGACAACTTTGCCAACTTCTTCAATGACAAAATCACTAAGATTGAGCTTTCACTGGACAACAACCGCGGTCCCCCCCCACAAGAGCCCATCACCAGACAGAAGACATCACACCCAAGCACACCCCAGGGCCATGGAAATCCTTCAACCCCTTCCCGGAAACGGACATAGTCAAACTGATCTCCACCTCCAAACCTTCATCTGACGTCCTAGGTCTTATACCTGCCCAACTGGCCAAAAATCTTCAACTCT
The DNA here is from genome assembly GCF_964261635.1 of Lissotriton helveticus. NCBI lineage: Eukaryota > Metazoa > Chordata > Amphibia > Caudata > Salamandridae > Lissotriton > Lissotriton helveticus. The sequence goes on along the minus strand of NC_136071.1, from coordinate 1,066,194,315 downwards.
CCCTAGCCCCGCTCTGGAAGAAGATCATAAACAGCTCCATAAGAACTGGAGTCATACCAGACTGCCTCAAAGTCGACCAAGTCACGCCATTACTGAAAAAGCCAGGCCTGGACAACAATGATCTGAACACTTTCAGACCTGTCTCCAATCTCCCTCTCCTATCCAAAATCCTAGAAAGATGTGTCCTCCTACAACTGACTCAACACATGGACAGCATCAACCTTCTAGACCCCCACCAATCGGGCTTCAGAAAAGGCTGCAGCACAGAGACCGCGATCCTTAACGTCATGGACGATATGCACAAGTCACTCGATATGGACCAATGCTGCCTACTCATTCTCCTGGACTTATCGACAGCCTTCGACGCGGTTGACCAAAATCTACTCCTTAAGGTTCTTCAAGAAAGGGTAGGTGTGGATGAGGTGGTCATACATTGGTTCTCCTCCTTCCCCCACAACCGCACCCAAAGAATAAAAATCAAAAACTTCTCGTCCGACCTACACCCAGTCAGCAGTGGTGTCCCCAAGGATCTTTTTTTTAAATTTTTTTATTGAGGGTTAAAGTGCAATACAAGGATTATACAATTAACTAGGCAAATATAGAGCAATAAAATTTGATACAGAGATAAAAACAGATAAAAGCAGATGTACAATTCAGGATGTGGGAATAAAATTCATTAAGAGGAATAAAATACAGATAAGAATACTGACTTCAAATCATATTCTGGTTCTAGCCTCCCTCCATTTCAACACAGGAGCCCAAAGGTGTTTTCCCATCTCCCGCTTTTTAACTCCTTTAAGTTCATATAAACATGACTCGATGTTATCAATACCTAGGAGTCTCGAGAGCCACATCTGAAAGGAGGGTGCAATTGCATCTTTCCAACCGGCTGAAATCAGTATTCGCAGCACAGCTACTGACATAAAAACCAGGGCTTCCTCATCCTTTCCCAGAGCCAATTTTGAGTCTGTACCCATTAATACCAGCGTAGGGGATAGGTCGATCTTATGACCTAGCAGTCCCTCCCAGAATGTCATTATCTCATCCTTAAGTGGGTCCAGCCTATCACATGTGACAAACATATGTATTAGGTCTGCTTGGGGTGCGTTACATCTAGGCCAGCAATCATCGGACCTAACATCCCATGCAAATAATTTGGCCGGTGTATGGTAAAGATTAAAAACTGTTTTAAAGTGCTGGGCACGTAGATTAGAAGCCCGGAAAAGCTTTTTATTCAAATCAAGAGCGAGGTCTAAATGAACGTCGGGGTCGCCCAGTCTAATAGCCCAGGCACTTTCCATTTTCCCGATGTCATCCTGCAACCTCTCTGCCAATTGATTATAAATTACTTTAATCTTTCTACACCCTCTAACCAAAGCCTCAACAACAGGAATATCCACTTTGGACTTTAATTTAGGTCTTAAGCTCCTTAAAGTGCGTGCAATTTGTTCATAAAGGAGCCAATGAGTAGCTGGAATGCCAAACCGCTTTTGCAGCTCCTCAAACCCTATAATCTGATCCCCTCCATAACGTCATCAATAGTCTTAACCCCGATTTGCTTCCAATCCTGAAGATTCCTATCCGTCCTCAATTGTGGTAATAAACATGAGTTTGCCAAGTGAAGATAGGAATTTAGTTTTGGGGCTTTGTCCCCCAAGGATCAGTGCTCTCCCCGCAACTTTTCAACATCTACATGGATCCCCTCACCACCATACTCAATAAAGCCAACATCCTATTCCACCTATATGCAGCTGACTCCCAGATCTATCTTGAAATCTCCTCCATTGATGACATTCAGAGACTCAATGTCACTCTAAGAGAAGTTCAATACTGGCTATCAATAAATAATCTAAAACTCGACCAAGACAAAATGGAAATCCTCCGTATTTCCAATATAGAAGAGAACCCCCAAATCGTAGAACAGCTAAAAGCTATTGATGCTCTCAACGTCAATCACACCCTGGCTGATTCAGTAAAATCGCTGGGAATCACCCTGGTCCCAAATCTTGACATGGCCAAACGGATCAAGAACTCCTCCAAGAGCGCCTTCCTCAACTTGAAGCTACTCAACAAAATAAAACCCTTCATCCCGCCCAAGGCCTCAAACAAGCTACTCAATCACTGGTGCTGTCTAGACTTGACTACGGCAATGCAGTCCTCACAGGTACAGCGAAATCCCACTTAGCTCCCCTCAGAATATCTCCCAACACAGCAGCCAGAATGGTCACTGGAGTTAAGAAATATGAACACATCTCACCCGCACTCAGAGAACTAAAATGCCTCCCAGTCAAAATGCATGCCAGCCTCAGAGCTGCCTGCCTCACACACAAAGCCCTGCACACAGGGAAACCAGGCTATTTGGGCTCCAAACTCAAGAAGGCCAGTCAGACAAGGAACCTCAGAAGCTCCAACACTCTACTCCTCATCCCTCTGAAAACACGCAAGCAAAAAGCCGCAGCCAAGTCCTTCACTGGAAATGCACCCAAAACCTGGAACTCTATTCCAGTCCATATCAAGACTACCCCCTCCTTTGTAAAATTCAAAAGACAGCGCAAAGACCTCTTCCTCAATCGTTCTCTGTCGAGCCGATAGCTGCAGTTGAAAGCGCACAAGCCTAAACTTTGCATCACACTGCACTTTGACATTAAGACTTGTACCTCCTCCATGACCCCTGCCTCTATCCCCCCTCCCCGAAGGAGCCTCAGCTCACGTCAAAGTGCACACAATTAGGACACTATAAGACTTCCGTGCATTAATGATGTACAGCGCTGAGACTTCCAAAGTGCCTCGAACCAATATATATATCACTGCTATAGTGTTTGATTCTCGCGTGACGATTATTGTAAAGCGCTTCAATACCTTCGGTTCTGGCCAGCACTATATAAAACTCCTTAATAAAAATAAAATAATAAAATAGTTAATTTTACCCCTCCTGAGTCTAAAGATTTCCTTATTTTTGCAGAGACAGGAGAGGGAATAATATGCGTATTATTCGTTCAATTTGATAGTTTTGTTTATATTGATTACATTTGTATTATGATGTTTCTGTGTATTTTACACTATATTATTTTGATTTATCAATATTAGTAATATGTAACATAATTTTAGTAAAACGTCATTTTAAATTTTATTTTTTAGGTGTAATTAAATTAGTATCTCTTTTAGAATGTTTCCATTTTTTTTACAGTTTGTAATTTAGTGTGTATATGTATATATATCTATATATCTATATAGATATATATACATAGATATTTTTGACTCGATATTTATGTCCCACAATCTTTGTGATTTCGATATTTTGTCAGTGAACCGATCTACACCAGACTTTAGCTTAATTGTTTGCAAATCTAGCGTCTTCGTAAAAATTACCTACACCAATCTAGAAGCAAATGGCTTAAGATATTGTTATCAACAAACATCAACACCAGTTTTAGGCACTGCATGAAAGCATTAACGTATTACACTACCTTATCTGGCATTTGCACCTGAATTGGGATTAAATCCCGGCCTTCATCGTGCAAAGGTTCATTATTGCTCAAATCATTCACGAGAATCACAGGAGCATGTCTAAACTTTCTCACACTGCATTACATGCACATCCTTAGGAAAACTGTAACTTTTCTCTTTTTTTCTTAACACTTTTGTTTTGCACTATTTCTCAATTTCGTATGCCCAAACAGTGAAAATGATGTTTATTCCTGCACTTTTCCACGCATTCTTCAGCAGGAACGCCTGTGCCAAGCAGAACAGCATTCACGTAGTTCAAATACAAAACAGCAGAATTCCAGTCTGGGGAGAGGTTAGGGTCCAGTGGCTAAGATGCTGGTCTCGGCTTTTAGGAACCTGGCTTTAAATCCTGGCAGCTGGAGAGCAATCAATACATTCTTGGCGAATCTCACTGAATCCTTGGCCTGATTCTCAGAGAAGGGCATAGATCAGCACCCATAAGTTTACTAGCTAGGGTAAGTGAGAATGTATGGCTATTTGGAATAATCAAACTTTTCCAGCCTTCGGTTGGATACTTGTGCCAGCCAGTGCTTGGCTTGTAAGTGAATGAGTGTCAGTGCCCGCAGCTGTTCTCAGACGCCATGTTAGTGCACTGAATACCAAGGCTGCGTAATCTTCAATTCACTGTATGACTCTGTAATCCTTTAGCGAGCACTCCCTTCCTCTTTATCTCACTCTTGCAGATTCCTCCTTTCTCCCTTTGTGACGGTCTTTCAGTCTTTCTCTTCCTCCTCCTTACCCCTGTGTTTGTTTTTACTTTTCTTGCTCTCCGAAATGTCTGATCAGGAAAAATAAATGCCGATCCCCAAAAATGAGTGCAGGTGGCCCCAACGGGCAACCACTGGCTCAAATTAACCAGTGGTGCGAGGCGGCAGCCTTCCAGGTGTACTTCAGGAAAACTTTTTTGAACAATATTTTTTCAAGTAAAAAGATACAATCCTACGTTATAGCATTTAAACAAAAAGAGAATTTTCAACCACACTTGTTTACATTTTTAATTATTTTTCCGTATAATAAATATTTTTCCCAGGAGAAACCCCTTTCCTACCTTCGTCCCTTTACCTTCCTGTCATGCAAAATAATTTTCTCCAGCTCCAGTTAGGAGTGAATGAGCGTGGTGGACACATGGAGAGGAGTCTATGAACACCCACAAAGATGTATGTTTGCAAGTGTTGACAAACCACTCAGGTGTCTCAGCTGTGGAAACTCACTATCTTCCCAAAGGAGATCTACACTTACTGAAAACTCTTTGTGAGTAAACAAACGATTTAGCATGTGTGAAAGCAACTCGTCTGAATTTAAGAAAAAGCATAGAGAATTGTAATGTATATTCTAAAATATGAAAGGCTGTAAGTCAAAGTTATACACATTGACAGCTTTTTGCATCAGACTCCTTCTGTCTTATCTTTCAAATTTGTGCAGGGTCAAAAATGTAAAAATGTGAAGTGTTGAAATGTATATATTATTAATTTCATTGCATCACCATTTCGTTCACTGGGCCAGTTTTATGCAGTCTGCTGTTAATTACTTTTTATTGTACTGCCATCTTTCTATATACAGAACGTATGGTAGATTACTTCACCCATAAGTAAATACATTGAAATGAAGAAACTATCTAGACTGAATGATATGGAGTATCTTTTAAAAAAAAGTGTCGGTGCAACCCATGATAAATAGCTGGAGGAAAGAAAATCGGAATCCCCACTTAGATACCATACCAAATCAGGGGCTTAGAATGGAACTTTTAAGGGTGAGAATTGGGATCAATCCAGCTCGGTCAAACGACAAAATAAACAAGCATTTACAATGCAACGGTCTCGCCTTTGCAAAAGTTAGAGCTATTGGCATTGTAAATGACAATTTTTTTATTTATGTGTTGGTTTTGAAAAAAGATAAATAAATGGCATTGCCATTTAAAATGCCAATAGCTTAATGCTCTCGCAAATGCGAGACCTATTGCATTTGCACCTACACGCACAAAGAGAGCCACACACACACAGAGCCAATCACACACACAGAGCCACACAAACACACACAGAGCCACACACACACAGAGCTTCACACACACATAGAGCTACACACACACAGCCACACACACACAGCCACACACACAGAGAGCCACACACACACACAGAGCCACACACACAGAGCCACACACACATGGTGGTGGTGGATGAGGTGGTGGATGTGCTGGTGGTAGATGTGGAGGTGGATGTGGTGGTGGTCGATGTGGAGGTGGATGATGTGGTGGATGTGGAGGTGGATGATGTGGTGGATGTAGTGGTGGTGGATGTGGTGGATGTGGTGGTGGATGTGGTGGTGGATGTGGTGGTGGTGGATGTGGTGATGTGGTGGTGGTGGTGGATGTGGTGGTGGTGGATATGGTGGAGGTGGTGGATGTGGTGGTGGATGTGGTGGTGGTGGATGTGGTGGTGGATGTGGTGGTGGTGGGTGGTGGTGGATGTGGTGGTGGATGTGGTGGATGTGGTGGTGGTGGTGGTGGATGTGGTGGTGGTGGATGTGGGGGTGGTGGTGGATGTGGTGGTGGTGGATGTGGTGGATGAGATGGTGGTGGATGTGGTGGTTGTAGTGGTGGGTGTGGTGGTGGTGGAGGTCAATGTGGTAATGGTGGTGGTGGATGTGGTGGTGGTGGATGTGGTGCATGTGGTTGATGTGGTGGTGATGGATGTGGTGGTGGATGTGGTGGCGGTGGATGAGGTGGTGGTGTTGGATGTGGTGGATGTGGATGTGGTGGTGGTGGATGTGGTGGTGGTGGATGTGGATGTGGTGATGGATGTGGTGGTGGTGGTTGTGGTAATGGATGTGGTGGATGTGGTGGCGGTGGTGGCGGTGGATGCGGTGGTGGTGGATGTGGTGGTGGTGGATGTGGTGGTGATGGATGTGGTGGTGGATGTGGTGGATGTGGTGGTGGGGTGAACAACCTTTACAACGCAACGTTTACCACGCAGTGCCTTTACGACGCAACTTTTACAACGCAAACCATTACAACGCATTGCGCTGGGGGGCGCTCTAGGATAGGGAATAGGTTTAATTTACTATCCAACACCTTCCCTACTATCCACGGGGACTGGAGTTGGAGTAGTAAATAAAACAATTCCCTATCCAGCGCCCAAAAGCACTATGCGTTGTAAAGGCATGCGTTGTAAAAACAGCGTTGTAAAGGCATGCGATGTAAAAGCATGCGTTGTAATGTCATACATCCGGTGGTGGATGTGGTGAATGTGGTGGTGGAGGTGGTGGTGGATGTGGTGGTGGATGTGGTGGTGGTGGATGTGGTGGTGGTGGATGTGGTGGTGGTAGATGTGTTGGTGGATTAAAATATATATTTTTCAATAAATGATACTCAATTCGGGGTTACATTCGTACATACATTATCAAAACACTGAAATATGTTGAAAAATAAACGTTTCCCTTGTAAAGTCTTTATCACTTGTTTTCAAAACATTTGCTGCCGGATTTGCATATGGTTCGGCACATACTCTGCTCTAAGAGCCCATCCAGATCTCTGCTTTTGCCACTGAACTAATACTGTAGCTTGGACTTCCTCCAAATGGCATGATAACCTTACGCATTGAATTCGCTGGATAAGCAGGATAAAACACGAACAACAACTTGCGTAGAAATACAAAATAAAAATATGTTTGCATTTGTTGGAGCAAATGTTACTCAAAACTGTCAGAGTATCCTGACATAGACACTAAGGGGGCAGTATGTATTAACAGAGCACATTGGTTAGGAAACAATGATAAGCAAACATTCGCAGTTTGGATGTGGTTCACTGAGATTTTAAGCACAAGTCCTCAAGAGCCAACAAATCAATTAGACTGGAAGTGCTGATAAACTAGCTATGCTTGGAGTTCGTTTTACATACGCCGGGTGGAAAAAAGGAATTAGTGGTGGTTCAGTTCTAGCTTTCGTCGTATTGCTGTACAGCAAACTACGCCACAGAAAATATTATTGTGCGGGTGGTTTTTTTCCAAATCATTCCATAAGAGATAATAATTATCATGTGGCGACAATCCCAGCTCCGTAACAATACTCCCACGCCCATAGCTGAAGAAATACTTTGTCATGGTGTCAACAAGACTTTCGTCCTAACCCGTCCTCACACTCACATTTGTAGCAGACAATGACTGGTGTTGGAGGACTACTTCTGCTCCTCAGCCCGATAGATGCCCACAATAGAAGCACTAGATCGGAACCTAATGACAAGAACGGGCCAAAACATAAACAGGAAGTGACCACTATCCAAAAACGACAACTTTTGCTATCAATTTATTTCACCAACCAACGGCGCCCTTATGAACTTCCACCAATCACAACGAAGCTCTGCGTGGCTGTTATTTCCCCACGTTCTGCCTATCGTCACTTTATTGATGCATTTGAGATAATTATTGCAACACGAAGTGAGCGTTTATATTGAACTCTTATGATATAAAACCTCCAAAACACGACCCTCTCCTTTTGAACATTCGCAGCTGTGTCTTTGGGAAGGGGTGTGCGTGGGTTTTTGTTTCCAGTCCGCTCTCCATGTTATTGGCGCTGCCGTTTCCTGGTTCTACTGCTGTATGGCTCTGATGGCTGCAGAGACACTAGGACAGCGAGCAGCGCAGAGAAGGCATCTGGCTTACGCGCAGCATAGCCATCTTTAGACGTAGAGCAGCGCCTACGGTATCCACTGAAGCGACTGGTTATAAATAGAACACCTGTGGAAAGACCCTGTTGGCTGAGGGATTGTCGGGGAAACATACCTGCTGCCGACGCTGTTCTCACGGGGAGTCAGTCGGGGAAGCTAAGGTCTACGGCTATCTCTCACGATAGTTCTGCCTCTTGCAAGGAAGCAGACCTGCTGCCGAACCTTTGATGTGCACAGAGCAGGCAACTACTGACACTTTAATGTCAGGCAGGGCTTGAAGTGGGATGAAACAAGCGCTCGCCATTTTTGTCACTCAGCCCCGTCCTTTGCAGACTGGGGGCGTGTTTTTCTTTCTCCCCTCTTCTCCATTGGCTGGAATGTAAACAACGGGCGTGTTTTTTACTTGTTGTTTACATTCCAGCCAATGGAAAGAGGAGAGAAAAAAACGAAAAAAAACACGCCCCCAATCCGAAAAATACGGGGCTTAGAGCGAGAGAATGACGTCACTGAGACTTCTTCTCCAATGGCTGGCCGCCGTTTAGGAGGCCAGCCAATGGAGAAGAGGGGCGGGGTTTACCCTCGCTACTCAGAGTCATTAAGACTCGCCGGCGAGACTGCGCATGTCGCAGCCTACGCTAGCCGAGACCTAAAAAGGAATTGATGGGTCCAGATAGCAGATGCACATGCAGGTTCGGTTTGAAATGTAGTTGCTTGCATATATTAATGGATTGTCAAAAATTAGTAGCCCAGCGAAAACAGTTTTTACGACCGATTTTCATAAAATATAGTATTAGGTCCCGTCTGCAAGCAATCGAGGTCCTCACTGATATGCATCACCTTGATATCGCCATAGCTGTGGCAAAGTTTATCCAGGCTGTTAAAAGGTTGTACATGGAATAGGGAATGGAGGGATAGATTGAGTAATGAGGAATAGAGATTGAAGGTTTATCCTTTTTAACATTTTAAAAGAGGTTTTAGTGCAAGCTATTTTCTTATAGGACAATTGAATGTTTTTTAGCTGCTGTATGAAATTGTTTTAATATATCTATGATGGAGGATATGAATATCCATAGATCTTAAGGGAATGAAATGTTTTTGTAATTATTTTAAGAATTTTAAAAAATGTGTATTCTTTGTGGTTTAAAGATTTATGATCTAAATAAACTTTATTCTGACTGACTGACAATACTTTGAAATGTGCATTCATCTTCGCCACCCAATCAAAGCTTAATAACAAGTATATTAAACATATCACTGAGAGCTTCAATAGGACCAATACACTGCCACCTTACTGGTGTACTTTTTTGTGATGCTCCCATTTCAACATTGTGGCATATTCTGTCCCTGTTTCAGGCTGAAAGCTTGCAAGAGAAGCTCTTTTATAGTGTCTCATATTTAAATCTTTGTTTATAACCAAAATGTTTTTAGACTAGAATGCTAGAATTCTTTACATCTGTTAGGAGTATCAAAGTTTCACCACAAGTTTATGGCATACACAGCAAGATGAAAAGCATGGATTATTCTACAGTATCATCACACAGGCATTTATTGGATTGTAATACCCACCTTTGTGATATAACTGAAAATGACATCTTGTTCATTAGAAATAAAGCGTGCCGGACAATACAAAATCCAGGCATTGGAGACCCAATGGCCTAAAGGGGCCTGAAGACAATATGGACACCAGGCCTTTTTAGGAAAATGCCAACTATGCTTTCTTTCAAAGCCACATCATTTTGCTAACAACATAGCCGAGTTGGCATTTATAGCGTCCTATCTCTTGAAACATGCCATGCCATGGGCCACACCAGCGAATGGTTGCCAAACTTTGTTTATACTGCATTTTACTCTAACGGGGCTTTTCATGCTTCAACCAGCAGCTGGTCTCTTACATTAGTCACCTCCAACAGTTATTTTCAGGCAGTGCCTGGCCTGATAAAGCAGCAGCAGCTACATTCTGCCAAGCCTTGACGGACAATTTAAAGATACTTTATCAGACCCACTTCTACTATGGCCAACACTGATTTACCCTTCCCAAGAGACGCGCAGCAGAGCAAAAAGCACGGAAAAGAAAGGCTATGCCTCACAAATCTGATCCCACAGCATCAAAATTCCCTGAGATCTCCACTAACACAGAAGCACGGATCCACATCTGGAGTGTTTGTAAGGCACTCACTAAGAAAGAAAGGAAAGACGGCAAAAATAACTTCTTCTGAAGGACCAGTTCGTCTTTTGACTCTGGCAGACTCAAGGGACTCAGGCTGTTTTATGAATTAGACATTTGAAGTCCAAAAAGGAATCCTTATTAATCATCAGGAAATTCCTGATGAAATCAAGGGTACTGATTGAGCGCCTCTGACATCTGGTCTGGTATGTAAACAAACGCTCCCTTTGGTGATGGTTTGCACAGATTGACATTTAGAGGCCCTAGGGCCTCTTCACAAATGTATATTTGGTTGTAAATGTAAGTTTATGACTGGACTTTACGTTTTCTCACCTGCCAGGTATTCAATGAGATTCTTGTGAGGGGTAAACCAATGTATGGGTGCACAGATCTATGCTGAGAGTGCACAGATCTCTGTTGATGTAAATACTGCCCAAGATATAAAGAATGTATGCTTCAAGGGGTATTGTGTCTAGAAAACTGATGCGGAGCAATGGATACAAGAACCAGGGAGGGCACAAACAAAAATAATATTGTTGTACAATGACAATGCTTTAAATGTCAGAAATTGTGTCAAAGAGCACTACAGTGGAGCCATGACACTGAGGCAGTAGGACATCTGGGATAACAAAAGCTTCAGTAACGTCTAACCAGCTATTTGTGTGGGTTGAATGTGTTGCACTCCATCACAGACTATGTCAGTATATGTACACACTAAGAATTCCCATACCCAGTGCCCTGGATTATACTATCCACCAACCAACCCTATGCTCCATCAACCCAGCACAATGATATCAATGGATTTTATAGTTGAATTCCTAAACTCACTGGCTTACACAACACCCTTGATTGTGGTGGACTATTTAACTAAATCGGGACACTTTATTATGTTGCTGAAAATACCATCCACTGTAGAGCTAACTAATGTCTTCTTATATCACATGTTTAGATTGCATGAATTACCAGACATTATTATCTCTAATAGGACAACATAATTGTCAGCACATGTTTGGAAAGGGTTAACCAAAAGGTTAGCCGCAGTATATTTTTTCTCCACCTCCTATCATCTGAAAAACAAATGGACAGACTGAGGGACACAATCAAACCACTGAACAATATCTTCAGTGATCCAATATGAAACATGAAACAGAGCAGTGTAAATCAAATGCTTAATTAGAATTCACTCACAGCAATTCCTAGGATAGTATAAGGAGAAGTTCTCCATTGTATTGTACTTTTGACATTCATCTGACATGCTACTATCTGCTATCTTTCCAGCTCCTGTCTCATCTGTTAATATGTGTCTGTCTCATGAGGGTTGTGAGACTGTCAATGTATCAATATTTTAGTAAAGGCAAAAGCAGATTATAAATGCCATGCTGTCTGTGTCACTGTCCAGTACCACCATTTTACAAGGTAGGAAATATTGTTTAGATGTCTATTAAATTATTGTCCATCCATGGTTCTCAATTCTAAATGTATCTCCCAGTTTGTAAGTCCCTTTCAAATCTTATGGTTGGTTGGGCCTCTGACTTCGAAGCTGTTTTTATATACACAATGGTATATTTATTCAGTGGTTGATGTGCTTCATGTAAAACCTACTAAATCCATCCATAACTGTTTGCCCTCCTCCACCCACCTTGGTTGATGGCACTCATGAATGTGAGATGGAGCCTATATTGGATTCTAGATGGTAGCATGGACTGTTGCAATACTCACTACTATTAAAGGATTATGATGCTTCTGAAAGATTATGTGAATCTGCAGCATTTGTTCATGCTCCCCCCTTTGGTTTGATGTTTTCTTGTATTTCCAACCAGGTGGGGTCTCCTGAGAGCAATTCATCATTGGAGTACTCTCAAGATTCAGACAATACTGTCCTTACGTGAAACTATACTCCATATAAACCCAGCTGCACTTTTGTAGGTGCTGGAACTCGCATGCTGCATCCAATCAACGCAAGTCCACAATTTCATCCAGACCAGGAAGATCATGGAGACTATAGGTGGTGGTGACTAGAATGTAAAATAGGTTTCAGAGGTAGAGTACTATGGCAGCAAGGGTTACTTCAAGAGAGGCATAAGTGGTTTTGAATGTACAAAGCATCCTGTTAGTATCCCATGAGTTGAAGGTGTCTCCTAGTTTAGCACCCGGCTCTGCATCTTCTCATTTAGCATTCTGTACCTTACTGGTTCCTTCTTGATTAATATTATTGTCCTGCTTTACTGTTGGGTTTCCTGTGATCCCAATTCAATCCTGCCTTTGCCTGATTCACCTCAACATCAGGGGTTCATCATCAATATCCAGGACACTGCCACATCCACCTTGGTGAATACACTGTTCGATCTTACTAAGTAACCCACTCACTGCATGGTTAGGCTCAGCTAATGTTTAACATTTATCTGATGCCATCGAAGCAAATACTGAGTGTTGCCTCCACCAACTACAGCGAAACGTCATTCTGACATCCCTGATGAGAATCCTGTGTTTTCATCATTCCTCATTTTCTCCCTAATTGCTTTGTGGGACTCTATAAACATACTTGTATCTCTAGAGAGGTTTGAGGAGAACTGGGACTCTGCTGGCTATACTGAAGCCTTTCCTAAAAATTGACAAATATTTTAAGACTTGCCAGACTTGGCGGTTTGAGCCACACTAAGGATGATTCATAAAAATGTGTTCCTTGCCTGACCAACACTAATTGTTCATCCCTTGAACTTCAGGATAGTAACATAGCACAACACATACACAAGTCCCTCCTCTACCACTCCTGGTTTGGTCCACGGAGCATATGCTATGGCAGATGACAACACACAATAAGGATCTCTAATTTTAATGAACAATAAACTTATAGCATGGCCTCACTAACAAATGAGGTATTAACCATGGTATTGGTAGTTCCATATCCAATTCCATTTTGTAATCTCTTATTTTGGCCCAGACGTTGAGCAGACTAAATCTCTGGATGAAAATAAATACATCTGAGGTGTTTCTGCAGCTATCATAATTCTGATGGAGCAATAACTGCTATTTCGTGCCTCAGCGGAATAAACTGTCAGTCATAATGAGGGCCAATATACTATAGTGTCCAATATACTATTGTCACTATACATATAAATGAAGTTATAGTGGTTGAGTTTCCTCATTTCATTCATTTGTACAAGCATTTGTTTTGTATGAAATCAGAAAAAAATAGCCAAACCTGTTTATCTCATTACTTATACCAACACATGTGAGTTATTTAGGTGTGGCTCGCTCAAGAAGCTGTCTACATCACTTATTGATTGTTACCAATTGATTGAAGGCACATTATGGGCTTCAGCTCCATCCAGAGCACAGTTACTCTCTTACCTCATTCTATTGATTGCTGATTGAATTACACTATTTTTTACGAAGTGCTTCCATTGCAAAGCAGGAAGGACTATTTTACATCTGAAAGTAAAGTCAATCACTACACCGATTGTCACATCCATTGCTTTATTTCCCATATGAATTCTATAAATAAAGCAATCCGTTTTTGCTATTTGTATCCAAGCACTGGCAAAGTCAGTAGGTCTGGCTTTATTGTGCTGAACTGTATTTACAAATGCCTGTGCTTGCAACGCGTTCACGCATTGAAGCCTTGACGCACTGGTTTTGCCAATATTTTTTTTTAATTTGGAACAATTTGGATTTTGAAAAAAACCCGAACAAACGCAACCTAGTTCTGAAAATACGTGTCTCTATTTCCATGCGCCTAAATATTTAAGAACAAAGCTTAAACTATAGAAATCTGAATGGACCCGTAGCATAATAGTCTGTGGTTAAAAATACACTGCCTGGAAAAGCTCTGCAGAAACAATCTGTACCGCAGTCAGGAAACCAGCTATTTCCGTAAAACAAGAGCTTTGTGTCACTGGCTTCCCACCCCCCCGCCCACCATAGTACAGATTAGAAAATGCACCCGGGTGCAGACTTTAGATCAGCGCTGCCAAATGTTTGAACATGCACAAAGCAATTCTATCTGTTGGTTCACTGGCCACGTTGTAATTGACCTTAATGGAAGTAAAGAATCTTTAGTAAGTATAAGGAGGTGCACGTTATTGTTTAGCAATAAGAAGGAGTCCCTGCTGTCATATTACAATTGTAATAAACCGCATGCCTGCTGCACTCACATCTCTTGAACTTGCAAACTTCTCAGAAACCGTGGACTCTACAATAGAAAACTAAAAAACAAGCACTCATACGGGAGCAGAGAAATAACTATTGTTTAAGGACAGAAACACCTAAAATGCACACCCGGCAATCAAAATTAAAGGCAACATGGTCATTTTTAATCTGAAGAGGCACAAATCACAACCGTTCCAGACAGCTGACCAAACATTAGCTCCAACTAATTAATGCAAAAACGTAATGTCGTTCAATGCAAATGTTGGTGCAAACTGCTCGAAAATGGTAGGAAATTACCATGCACGATCGGGTGTGACACAGACGGGCAGATTAAATAAACTTGCTCTGGCGCAAGAGACAGGACAAATCCGCTTTAAAAAAGAGTTGTTGCGTGTGAACGTAAATAGAATCCATATAACACATGTAAAAACGAAAACCCACTAAAACAATACATGATGTACATGATTAATTTATATATGGAATATGAGGGTTAATTTACAGTATCTTGACTTCAATTTTGCCTTGTTGCAGACCTTTAGCTGCAGCCTGTCCAATATTTCTATACTCTATTATAAAAGAAAGAAAAAGAAACAAAATATACCTGCTCCCGTTAACGACTGGTGCAAAACTTTATGGAACATGGCCTATGCCTTCAGCAATGAATTTGGGTTGGAACTGAAACTACCTCCAGTAAAATCCAAATAATACTCGGTCTGCAGGGGAAACATCAGAGGAATCGGAAACCCTTTTCACTTAAATTTGAATTTACGTTACATTTGCCAGGCAGCAGCTATTAGCGCTATTCAACATAATCATCTCCAAAGGCGAGATTTTCAAATCATGACATTGTGTAGTTTAGTTGCTGATGCCTGCAATCTTTGACTTGGAAAACCATTTTCTTTGAGGTCAGCTGTTCACCTCCTCAGAGTTGGAAAAGTCCTACTTGGCTAACACTGGGCCCATTTATCTCAAGGTGAGCAAGGACAGGTGGGAGACTCTTCTTTTCTACTTGTCTCTTTTGGACTTTATATGTATGTTGTTCATATATTTATTTTCTCGTCACTCATATAAGGGCAGCATACAATCACATAGTTATTGCAATGACTTTATCACCTATGCAGACACAGATTGAGGTTCCTGGGCCTTAGTGCTTTGAACAGGGTAGTGCTCCCTTGCATAACTGGAACATTCATATGTTCCAAACGTATTGAGTCTGTACTCTGTGCACCTCTGGTGAGCTAGAAGAAAGCTAAAAAATGTTTCAGAAGATTGCAGGAATGTTTGAGCTTTTACATTGCAATTAGTTTTAAGTTCAAGTATGGAATTAAATGCAAAGCAAATGTCCCCCCAAATCATCTAGTAGTGTAAAACAGGCTGTACCTACTGATGTGATGTTAGAAGATATTAGTTTCAAAATAGAACTTACATCTATTTTACTGATAGGGTGGCAAATCTAGGCTGCCATACTGGGGTATTGAAGAGGCTATCCATCATCCCACATATGGCTTCTGTTAGAGATGATGGTGAGACCCTGCTGCATACGCAAGCAGGGACCAACAAGATAACAACCAATTGCCTTGGGACTATACACACACACAATGTGACCCTTGTACTAGATGACATAAATAATGTATTACAGAAAGCTTCACTCCCTGCCCAGTATCCCACAGCCCCCGTATTGTTGTTTACTTTTGGACAGAAAGCCTCCCAGGATGAGATGTCGAGTAAAGAGGAAGCAAATGGAGCCCTAAAAGTCTGACTGCTGGGAAATCGCCAGGAATAACAGCTTATCAACCAAACCTTAACCTGCATATGAATACACCCTGGCCAACAAACAACTGCTGGTTCAAGGAGATGGAAACAACAGTCAATGGGTGAGATTTAAAGTGCAGTGGTTCCTAAACCAAATAAAGACCATTTGGACTACAAGGCATATCAGTCATTATCGATGCTGAACACAGAGTACTTGGCAAAGGATTGGCGAACAGGCTCTAGAAAGCCATTATGAACAGGTTAGGATATAAAAACCTGGGAAATCCAGTGTAAGATTTTAAGTGCAAGGAAATGCCTCTTTTTGCATGACCACTCACACGTTTTTGTACTGGTGCTGCTGGTGTTTTGAGTTGGATCAACCAGAATAGGCATACGTTAATTTACCTTTGAAACCCCAGTATACAGTACCATGGGTACCCAAGGCCTCTAAGTTAAAGTGCCTCTCTTGTACTGCAGCACTTATTTTGCCACCACAAGTGTGACAAAGCAAATTGGGACTCTCAGCCCATCATTGATGGCTGGTAGAGCAGTTTTAAACTGCTAACTCGACTTTGCCAATCATTTAACGTTTAATGGCAAAGCCCAAGCTTCCTTTGTAATATTTATAAATCACTCCTAAGCAGGCCTACTATATTTCTAACCTGGTTTGGGATATTTGTTTGTGTGGTGTTTTCACTGATTTATCATTTGTAGTGTTGCGCAAATACTTTACACATTGCCTCTAAATTAAGCCCAACAGTTGTGTGCCAAGCTATCAAAGGGTGAGCTAGGTTAATGTAGGGTTTGCTTGACCCTTACTCTGACTGGTATTGTGGTTGATGCTTGACCAGGGCTCAAACACCAATCAACCAGTAACCCAATTTCTAACAGCTAGACTCTACAGCTGGTTGTAGTTTTTATTTAGAATTAGTCAAACTTTTGAGTCCAAGTAAACATGTTGCCAAATGGGCTATCATTGAAAGTAGTGGTTGAAGGTCACGAGGTACAGCTTCTGCAGATGAAAGGTGGATTACAGTCAAAATACACACCAACAGGAGGAAAGATGAAAAAAAGAGGGAAACCTATCTGAAATATAAACACAACCACAGTGTTTGTGTGTCCTAGAGACCCTTTACCTTAACCAACTGCAAGAACAATATATGTGTATTGTACTATCTCAAACATTGCCTGTGTTTTGTACCTCATTAATATGCTAACACAACATTTTCGAAACCAATTGATGTTACATCTAGGTTTAAGGAGATACTCAAAAGATGGACAAAAAAAACAATAATATATAAATGTGCCATAACATCAAAGAGACACAATGATCATAAATATAACAAAAACAGTGATATGTTTCAATACATTCTTTGCATTTGTATCCATCTGTGTAAAATCTGGTGAGATGCACATGGTTAAGGTATTATGTTCTTGGAACGAACCTGTAAGAGCAGCTCTCCTTCAAGCAGATACAGGTTTTCCCCAGGTCTTCCTGGTTTTGCTGTTCTTTGTTCCTCATGATTTCCATTTCCGTCAGTGCGAGAAGATTTTAGAGCAACTGAAAGAGAAATACATGTTTTTTTATTACTTGTACAGTCATGCCATACGGTAAGCACTGTATTAGATAAATACAATCACCCAGGGCGTGACTCACAAAGGTAAACATACATGTTTGTGTAAGTTCACACGTTTTGACTATTCACAAAACTGCATTTTAATACTATGTTTACGATTGCGGAAACTCGACAGTCGGGCAGAGAATTTTTTTTTTATGTTCTGAGTTCTCTGCCCCGACTGCGAAGTCTTGGTGCTCATAAACAGGGCCGGACTGGGAACCACAACCGGCCCTAGCAAAGTGCTCGGCCGGCCCCCCCTCCCGCCGAGGTGCCGCCGAGCTCTTTGCCGGGGCCGGTTTTCGGACGATTTTGTTACAGGGCCGATTTTGCAGCTATGCTGCAAAAACGGCCCTGTAACAAAATCGGCATCCAGGGGCCCAAAAGCGCCCCCCACCCGTGCGGCGTACCGGGGGATTGCCCGGTGCCCGCTATGGCCAGTCCGGTCCTGCTCATTAAACGTACTATTAAAATGAAGTTTTTTTAAATAGTGAAAAGGCGTAAACTTACACAAACGTGTAAGTAGTATACCTTTGTGAATCAGGACCACAGTTGGTAAAAAGTAACGAAACATTTGTACAATACAAAATAACATTCTTTCAATTCATATTTTTTCACCGGCGGCTTGGGCCAAATTTTCCTATGACAACATTAGGTGGCGTCCTGCCCAAATGATGATGTCAGCCGGAGTAAATGGGGTGAATACGGCATATGGGAGCTTATCTTTATAGATGACTTTTATAGTGGCTATACCCAACATAGGATCAAGGCAGGAGATGTGGGGGCAAGTGGCTGTGTTTAAACTTGTTAGAGAAAAGTATTGGTAATCAGACACACACACACACGTAAGGGATATGGCTGAAGGAAGGGACAGAAATGAGACTGGTCTTATTAAACAGGGTAAAGGGAAATGCATGATTACAGACTGGATACATTAAAAAGTGGCAGCTGCAGATATAGGATGAAGCCATTCAAAAGTGGTGGGTTGTGAGTTAGGACAAATATTTATGGTACATGCCTTGATGAAGTGTAAGAGGTTCCAGTTTTAAACACAGGTTAAGGAAGTACCCAAAGGGCCAAAACATTCAGAATATTTAAGCATTCTTTTGTTTTTTATGTATTGCGCTGTGATGATCAATGCACGGTTAAACCGTAGAGGTCCGAATCACAAAAACGAACATATAAAAGTTGGAAATTAACACCTCGCAGCTTTTGCCCATGTTTAGGAATTCTCCAAAATTTCTAGGCGTGCTCGCTTGTGTAACTGTATAAACCGATGAACTGTAAACGGCGCACTTTTAATATGAGTAAATGGAGCACAAAAGACAATTTACATTTTTAGGTTTTGTATCTTTTATTACTCCCCTTGGGAAAAATATTTCTACAATAGACATTTATTTTCTCTTATACCTACTCAACAGTTCTTACTTCAAATAAATATTAGAAAACTGGAGTGCTGAGAGCTCCATTAAAGACAAAGGAGCAGCAGCGTCTATATAAACTGGTAGAGGCCAGCTGCTCTCAACATTTCAATGTTCTACTAAAAAGCCTCAGCCTTTCACTTTCCCCTGCCTCTCCGAACTACATGGAGTGGGCAGGGGAACGTGAAAGGAAGAGGCTGTGTTGCAGGGCACACCAGAGCCTTCCCTCCTCCTCCTCCCATTTCTCAGAGTCACTAGAGCCTTGAAGGGAGGGAGGGAGAATGCTGGGACTCTCTGGCTTGGCTGAATGAAAAAAAAGCAGTTTAGCCAAGCCGTGGAGAATCAGGGGCTAGATTTCAGCTCCTTTTCACAGCTATTACTGTGAATGTTCAACAGCTAACAGCATTGGCCCTTTGCGCGGCTGTTGAGCAATAGCAGCAACAACAGCGAAACAAAGGCTTTGGAGCCTCAGGATTTCAACTTTCTCCGTCTCTGATGCCTTGGTTTTTCTGAATAAGACAATCTGCACTCTGAGGGTGAAATGTTATAACAGCCTTACAGCCCCCTGCAGTGTGCTATACCGGGCATTAAAGGCCCACTCCCTTCTTAAAGGCCCAAGCCGTAGAGAGTGCCTTTAATGAGTGGTATAGGCCATTATGGCAAGCTAAAAGGCTATATTAGAACATTAGAATTTTGAGAACTCCACTGAAGACAATAGACTGGCTACAGCCTTATACAGGCAGGTATAAGCCTTCTACTCCAACATTCAAATGTTTGTCTTTCTTTTTCTCCCTTTTTAATTTAGTACAATCTACCCTTAGTAAGCGGAATATTCTAATTCCTTGTAACCCTTCTGCCTCAGGTTATGCCTGTTCTTAAAGGTCCGCACCCTCATTATAACTCAGATTCAGGACCTTTAACAACCGGGATAGCCCTCGGCAGTGGGCTATAATGCTATAATATTGGGCCTTGACACAACAAGTTCCACAAGCATTCAACAAGGTGTGACAGACACATAGTGTGGTGTTGCACAATTCCTTCTGTTTTTGCTGGAGTAAGGATTTTACACACTTTACCACTGCTAACCATTGCTGAAGAGCATGTGCTCTTTCCCTAAAACATGGTAACACTGGCTTATACCCAATGGCATATTTAATTTACTTATAACTCCCTAGGAAAATGAAACTACATGTGCCCAGTCCCTGTAAATTAAATGCTACTAATGGGCCTGCAGTACTGATTGTGCCACCCACTTAAGTAGCCCTTTAAACATGTCTCAGGGCTGCCATTGCAGAACGTGTGTGTGCAATTTAAGCTGCCGTTTGACACAGAAAAATAAACCTTGTGCTGGGCCAAAATCTTCCTTTAAAATACATGTCTGTCACCCCTAAGGCAGGCCCTGGAAAGCTCCAGGGGCAAGGTGCAGTGTATTTAAAAAAGAAAAAGGCAGGACATATGCTTGTAAGTGTTACAAGTCTGGGTTGTGAAAAACTCCTAAACTCCTTGTTCACTTCTACAAGTCTTATAACTCCCATTGGATAACATTGGGATTAGCTTATTACATTTTATAAAAATAATTCCCAAATATAAAGATAGACCTGGTTCATGGTTGGTGTCTCTGGAATCAAATTTAAAATCCAAACTTATTGTGAAGTCAGATTTTAAATTACAATTCTGAAAATGTCACTCTTAGAAAGCTGGCATTTTCCTGCCTTCGGCATTTGGTGCCTGCAGCCTGTCTCTAGTCACATGACTGGGTGTAGTGGGCAGATGGGCTTTTTGTATTCCTCCTAGACAGCCACACACAATGGGAGCTTAGGGGTGACAGAATGGACCATCACTGACAGGATTGGAGGCAGGAGCTGGACCCACACAAAGGTCTGCACACCCCCTGTAGTTAGTCTGAAGGCAGGATTGGACAGGTAGGGAATCTGTCCACTTCACTGCTAAAAGCTTCTCACCACTTTAAAGACAAAACTGCATATAAAAGAAGGACCTCAGACACCACCATTTCAGTACAGTTTTGGACCTGTGGACACTCTGCCAGGAAGGACTGCTGCACTGCTGAAAAGACAGCCACTCTGCTGGACTGCTACTCTGCTGGACTCCTATCCGCTGTGCTGATCTGCAACCTGCTGCCGCCCACTTGCCTGGGAGAGAAGAACTCGATATGCATCAATTGAACAGAGAACCCAGAGTGACTCCAAGGGCTAATTGGCTGGCCTCCTAATCTGAAGCCTCTGGGACATAACAAGCTTCCAACCACGCTGCACCTGGACTCTGCCATCTGTGATTCTACCCTGCCAAGTGGTGCCACCCCAGCCCTGGACCCTTGGAAGTGGTCTTCATGTGCTTTCCAGCAGAACCACTGCATCTTCTCAGCTGAGTGGCGCACCCTCGAGCCAAATCAATGCATCTCCTCGGCTGAGCAGAGCATCCTCGAGCAGAGCGGAGGCCTCACCACTACAGCATGAATTGGACCCGGCGCAGAAAGACTGCATCACCCTCGCTTTCTCCATTACGCATCCAAAGCCAAAGGCACGATACATCTACTGTCCATGTCCTCGCATCTCTCATTGGCGGCAGCCTCAAAACCAACGCAGGACACCCTCACAGCTCCTCGAAACCGATGCATCACCAGCTGCTCGCTGAATCCCCTACTCCAGACTTCGCATTGCAAGCCCGCCAACGGGATCCTTGATGTTGACTCAAACAGACCTTGCACCATGGCCTCGCTGCATCTTGGAATCAAAGCATTGCTCTACCTTCTTCTCTGAAGCCCTTAGCATCTGAAATTTTCTGGTCAAGTTCGACCATTGTCACTTTTGGAAAAAATCAATAGGTAAATTAATAAATTAACTAAATAACTAATTGCTGATCAATCAATTTTTTATCTGTCTGTTATTTAGGAATGAATTCGTTATTTGAGATAATACTATGTTTCCCATTAATATCGCTGATCCTATGCCGCATTCAGAATTTCGTGCAAACTGAGAGTCCACTGAAAAAATAAATAAAGGGAGACTCTACTACCTGTATTGTCTCCTTCATAACAATACTACATAGAAGGACATTTCTGTCAGCAGATTCCATTTCAGATTTAGTATTTTTTCCAGAAATTGGAGGATATTCAGTTACAAAAAGATTATTAATTAGTCCAGTCCATGGTGAGCAAATTATTTAAGAAACATAGAATTTTCACATTCAATTAAAATCTGGAATTTAACTACATCATTGTTTTCAAGATTTAGGTCTTCTGTTTAATATTCCTAACTACATTGTTAGGATGTTTCTAAAGAAAGTTTCACATGTCTGTGGTCGAAGACTTATTGTAAACAATACATTAATACATAGTTTGGGCTTTGTATCAGCTCTTTGCTTATGGTTGGATTGCTTTATTGTCTATCTCAATTCAAACTCGTGATTTGATTGCTTTCCTCCATATTCTTGTTTTTGGCTCACCCTTGAGGGTATCTTCTTTACCATTGAATTTATTGACTGCATTACATATTTTCACTGCTGAGAACAGTTCATTCTTTTTTATGTGTGTTTTAGAACTTATGACGTTCCTTGCTATTTTCCCTTCCCCTCAAAAAAACGAATTACTCCTCGCACACTTCAGTGGCTTTATTGAAATATATATATATATATTTTAAAACAACTGATTTTGCAAGGGCCCTAATAGCTGTAAACTACTGTTCAGCTGCTCCCTACCATGCTCCTTCATTGCTCCACTATCCATCCCCTGCACCTGCTCATCCCCCTTTTTTACACTTAAAACAAATATATTTTTGTGATTGCCTCAAAGCTGCACCTTGCTACTGGGCCACCCACTTCATTCTAGGGCTGTACGAGGCTTGCAAGAACCAAAATGTTGTTGAAGGTTAGAGGGGCAAGTAGAAATTTAATCAAAACCTTAGACTTCATGGATGTGTTCTTTGATAAGTGACTGGTAACAGGAAAGGTGAAGGGAAGGGTTTCTCATATTATAAACACCAGCACACACAAAACTCCAGGATTGTTTACATTTTCCCCTCTACTGCTACACATTAGAATTAGCTTGGACCGTAATTCCTGCCAGGAGACAAAAGGAAAAACATTCAACCATAGAATGCAGATGGTGAATATTAAATCTGTCATCCTGAGGGTGGTCTTCCCCCATACATTTTGCCAGCTTACCTCCTTTTTTTGCTGTATCTTTTTGTTGGCCTTAGGACGTTTAGCACTTTACCACTGCTAACCGGTGCTAAAGTGCATGTGCCTCTCCCTGAAACATGGTAACATTGGTGCCTACACAATTGACATATATTTTTTACTTGTAAGCCCCTTGTAAAGTGCTATACCACATACCAAGGTTCTGTAAATTAAATGCTACTAGTGGGCCTGCAGCGCCGATTGTGCCGCCCATCACAAGTAGCCTTTCAAATCTCTCAGGACTGCCACTGCAAGGCCTGTGTGTGCAATTTACTGCCACTTTGACATCCCATTTAAAATCACCTGCGAAGCCTTAAACTTCCTTTTATTACACATAACTCACCCCCCAAGGTAGCCCTAAGGACAGGGTGCTGTGTAACTAAAAGATAAGATATGCACTTTTACGTTTTACATATCTTGTTAGTGACAAACATTCAAATGTTTTTTTTTTCACTACTGTGAGGCCTACTTCTCTCATATACTAGCATTGCTAATTCCTTAATAAACTTTTAAGCTGTAATTCCTGATTAGAAAGGAGTAGCTGCATCCTGTGTTATATCTTTGGAATGGTAACGATAAAACCTCTTAACTGGTAAAGTTGGATTTGACATTACTGTTTTAGGGAAACCACTTTTAAAAAATGGACATTTCTTTGTTGTTACTGCTCGGTGGGCCTTGCAGCCTGTATCAAATATACGTCTGGGGATGGTGACAGCTACACTTTGTGCACTCCCTCTGGACAGCCGCAAACACAGGACGAGGGGGTGTGATAGAAAACACATCTGCATTCATCTGCACTCTGATAGCTCTTCCTGGGCAGGAATAAAGAGGGGGATCTGACACACCTGAATAGGCAGTGTCCTGTTTCCCACACAAAGGGCCGATTACCCCAACTGATAGTCTTGAGTCATGGATGGGAAGAAAGGAGGACCTGTACACTTCAAGAGCCTGCTATGAAGTCACCTCCACTTCATAGGCACAATTGGTATAAATACTGGGGGTCTGACCCTACCAAGACAATACACTACTGGTCCAGTGAAGAAATTGTCAGGAGTAAAGACTGCTTCACTACGACGATTGACACTCTGCTTGACAGCTCAGGGGTGTGGAATTTAATAAAATATCTACCTGTTCATGGGGCAAGTTGTTACATAAATCTACATGTCCTGTGACAAAATCGATTTTTTCCTTGTGTGACATGTAATGCAGAGACTAATTAAGGCAGAAATCTCTTTATATAGGAGTTCTGATATAGCCTTCTTGATTATGCCAGGGTTCATACCATAGTAGGGTTTGAATACTGAAAATTCCCTTATGTTGCAACATTTTCACAGATCTCTATATTGGAAATGAAGTTAGTGGTAAGCACTAGTTCCAGGGTTCTTGTGAATTCATAAAAGCCATATATATCAGCACTTAATGCTAGGACATATACCATGGTGCATTTTTGATAATTTCTTTTTTAATTGGGCCCCTAATTCGGTCTGGCGTTAACCACGACCTTTTGTGTTTATTAAAAAATGTTCTCTCCCTCTGTCTATCGGCTGGCTTTACTGTGAGTGACAGCATTCTGCTCTTTCACAAGGAGCATATCAGCACACAAAGTAGTTTTATACAGTAACAAGAACTACTGTGGCAATGTGCGCTTTTTAGCGACCCAAAAATATTTTTGCTTTTGCCAATGTTTGTTATAACGGTGAGGGCCTGGCAGCTCCCACACCAATAAGATTTTATAAAAAAACATGCCAAAACAAGTCACACATTAACAAAACCAAAAGGCTGACTACCAATTTCCGACCTACTGGCTTTGTCAATGCTTGTTTATTTGTTTCTCATAATCTTATTGAAACTGGCTACACTGATTTTTCACACATTTTACAACATGATGCTGCAAAGAAATAGTATTTAACATTTTACACTAGTTTCACAAATTCTTTTTCCTACTTGCATTTTTAGGTGAAGATTTATTTTGAAAACAGAGAATCCTCAATCTAGCTTTCAAGCTTCTGGAAATATTTGCATCTAATCAGAAAGCATTCTGGGACCATTATACAAAGCCTCATATAGCTAAACTTTGAAAATGTCTGTACACATTTTTATACTGGAACGACTCTCAGTAGTGCAGTCCGAGCTTACAAAATTTACTTTGAGCGAGAGCGTGCACCCTAATAATACAGGCTTTGCATTAATGAGCCTTAAATACAATTTTGTACAGCATTAACACATGGGCACAAATGTTCGCTTAATTGCAGACATTGCCCGTCCCTGAACGATACTGTGGTATACTATAATGACCAAAGGGTTTGTACTGTAAGAGCCAACAGGGTTGTGCTGTAGGGGGATGGGCCTACTTGTCTCAAAGACAAAACACACATTAGAACTTTTTGCCCTTGACCCAACACAATATGTCCTGGGTGTCAGGCTATAGGAATTCCACATCCCTGCAGCTGCTCTGGAAGAACTGCTTTTCTGTGCTGCCCTGCTTCCTGCTGATCTCGGCCCTGCTGACGACAAGGACTGGATCCATCTCACTTGAACCAAGAGTGACTCCAAGGACTTGCTGTCTTGTCCCTTGTTGTGAAGACTCAGGGCTATCAAAGACTTCCTTCTACCTTGGAAAAAAACGATGGATTTAGGCCCAGATCTCTGTACTGGGGTGAATGTATGACATTGATCTGCATTCTGTCCATCAATTGTTGTTTTTGCATTTGTCACCCCAAGTGGGATGGGTATGCTCAGATGTGAGTCCCATGCTCTCCACACCACTGGAGTCAAGCTATCCTGGCTGAAGACGGCTGATAGCCAGAAACCAATCCTAGGATGCTTGATTCTGGTCCAAGGAAGACATGGCTTGGCAGTTCGGGCTGGACTGTTCCCATGAGGAACAGGGTCAAGGCTGATTTGCATATGGCCATGTCTGAATTGGGGTGGTGTGGTGAGCAAAAAAACGATGGATTTAGGCCCAGATCTCTGTACTGGGGTGAATGTATGACATTGATCTGCATTCTGTCCATCAATTGTTGTTTTTCCATTCCTTCAACCTTGCAACAGCACCTGGACTCTGCCATCTGTGAGTTCTGCCCTGACAAGTGGTGTTAATCCAGTTCTGGGCCCTTGAAAGGTGACTTCTGCTGTATAAAACCATCAAAATCATTGCAGTGACGACTTTGCGTTGATCAGAACCAACACACTGCCCTGTGATGCCAACACAGGAGCTAATCGACGTCATCGATTCAATGGACTACGCGGCTTGATGGAGACACACAGCATAGCTAGAGGATGACGCAGTGCCTGAAAAATAAAGGGGCTAATTGACGAAGCCTTCATCTCTTGTGCGGATCCGAACGGACGTATCGAGTGCTCAACGTCATCGCTTGCGCCATGCACGATATTTTTTCTGCGGGCCATGAGTGAGTCCTGCAGCCGTCCATTGCAGTATGCCTGAACTTTTAATTTACCCTGGTCCAACGCGACCTCAATTAACCCCTAAGCGCTATTTACTTCTACTCTCTTATTTATTCTTTAAAAATTCATATCTCTGCTTCTACTTATTGGATATTTGTTGTGTGGTTTTGTTTTACTCATAAGAATATAATCTATTGGTCTAACCCTGTGTGGTATATTTTTGTGGTGATTTTGTTGTGTTACTCTGTGTGTGTGTGTTGCACAAATACTTTGCACATTGCCTCCTTAGATAAGCCTGACTGCTCTGTGCCAAGCTACTAGAGGGTGCACAAGTTATCTTTTAGTGTGTATCTACCTTACCCTGACTAGAGTGGTGGCTCCTGGTTTTAAAAGGCGCATACTTTCCTTTCCTTAGCTGACAAACATCTCAGAAACCATATTCGGGACATAATAAGGGAATATACACATTTCAATCACCAGTTAACCAGTTTTATGGGATACTTTCAAAGTCACAGTGCAGGGGGCAATACATAGCTAGCTATAGCATGAAGAAGAGAGTTATTCCAGGCCAAGGATCAAATTAGTAGAACACTGTGGGAATAAATACACAGCTATATTTAAAATATTGCACCAAACAATATGAATACAATAAATCTGTGGGGTATATACTAGCATTTAGTGGCAGAGAGCATCAGGCAGGGTTCAGCATCAAAAAGAACATAAAGAGACAGTTGTATTAGAACCAGAAGCTACCACACATACTTTTCAGCAATATTATCAAGCACTTTACACTCAGGAACAAAATTATTCTGAGAGTGCAGTATGTAACTACCAAATGACAATATCACTTAAACAACTAGCCCCACAAGAGTTAATGCACTGATCCTGTTGCGGCTGGACTACGCCAATGCCCTTTTTGTTGGCATACCAGGGCTACCTGATGAAGAAGTTACAGGTGGTTCAGAATGTGGCAGCCAGACTCCTACTGGGTACTTCGGCTGGGAACAGCGTTCAACTTCATTTACGATCCCTCCACTGGCTCCAGATGGCGGAGAGAGTCAAATTTAAATCATTGGTACTGGCCCATCGTGCCCTTCATGGCTGTGGCCCCCTCTACTTGCAGAGACGCTTTTCATTTTATCGGTCCTCATCCCTACGATATGCTCATATTCCCCGCTTCAAGCTTCAGAGGTTTGGGGGCAGATCCTTGGTAGTGAAGGCTGCTGCTGCTGGAATGCTCTTCCTCTTGTCCTGTGTATTATTCAGGATCCAGTGGCTTTTGGCAGGAAACTAAAAACACATCTCTTTGCTTGATTTACGTTTCATACCCCGCTAGGCTCCGCGCTGGGATACTCATGAGTAGCAGTGCGCATTACAAATTTATGTAATATAACATAACATAGATAGTCCTTTTACTAACAATGGGGTTAAGCTGGCCACTACCTTAGCCACTAGTAAAGGAGCAGGCTAGGATAGTATTCTACTGAAATTCTATAAAAGCTTCCTAGAAGCAATATTACCACTGTTTATGGATGTTTTCACTAGCATACATGTATGTAGTACTACCCCTTCTATTCTGGGATTATATCTTGATATCTATATTTTTTATGAAAGATGAACCAGCTAAAGAGAGAGAAACATACTGGCCAACCTCAGTTAACAATGCTGATGCCAAATTATATTTTAAAATCTTCTATTTATCTATTTGTAAAGTACAACAACTACTCATAGCGTGTTTGGGGCACTAGTTGATAGTACTGATCCTCAGTATCATGGAGTTCAGAATGCAAAATTGAAAAGCCAGGTGTTAAGCAGGCGCTTGATGACCAAGATGTCCTCTGTGGCACAAAGCTGCAGTGTGAGGGCATTCCAATCTTTGGCAGCCAGGTGGGAATAAGACCTACTGCCCCACGTTTTCCTTCAAAATTTGGGAAACACACCAGAAGGGAGGTCGAGGAGCGTAGTGATCTATTTGGGTGATAGGGATAACACTTTTTGACAAATACTGAGGACCGGAGTGAAAGAAGGCTTTGTATGTCATGACAGTTCCCTTAAACCTCACCCTCTCCTTGATGAGAAGTCAGTGAAGTTCTTTCAGGTGAGGTTGGATGTGAGTCCTTCTAGGCAGTCTCAGCAGAAGTTGCGCTGTGGTATTCTGCACCAACTGCAATGTTCTCAGGAGATAAACCGGTGGGCCCAAATAAATACATATATAAATCAGACTTGAGGTGATCAGGGCCTGGTTCACTGTTTTCTGCTGTGGAATAGGGAGATGGGAGAGTAGCTTCTTTACGCTTTTTAGTAGTCCGAAACTTGGGCCAACAACACTCACTACCTGAAGGGCAAAGGTGGCAGAGTTGTCAGATTTCACTCCCAAATTGCGGGCCACCGCAGCAGGGACTGGTGAAGGCAGAACCCCAATGAGCCCAATGTTATAGTTCCAGTCGGAGGGGGAGATCCCAAAGAACAATATTTTAGTTTTACTGGCATTGCATTGCAGATTGCGCATCCAGTGAAACACTTCAGTAATGCATGCCATGGAATTGCTCATCGCATTCAGGGCATTTTTAATAAGGGTGAAGAGCAGTTATGTATTGCCGGCGAACGAAACTACTTGTATGCCATAGTACATCAACAAGGGTCGCCAAAGAAGTCATTTAAATATTGATGAGTGTGGGACTCAGTGCAGTCCCTTGGGGCACAAAAAAAACCAAAGTCTTTGGTTCTGAAGTAAATGGAGCCATCCACACAGTTTGCCTGCAAGGAAGGAATGGAGCCAGGCCAGGGTAAGGCCACCCACACCGATGTCGCTGAGGCACTGTAATAGTTTAGGGTACGAGACAGTGTTGAAAGCTGCCGATAGATCAAGGAGAATCAGGGCCATCTCTTGGCCCAAAGATTGGACTAAAGAAAGGACTAATCTCAGATGGACAACAAATGTTCATACCAGAATGTGACACCACTACCCACATAAATACGGCTATTTCCATGTTTGAAGCTGCAAATATTCTATCAGAGTAGGCTGGGTTTTCATTGACATGGGCTCATCTGTGCAATATTAAGCTGTGGATGCAAGTAGGTGGTAAATTTATCTCGCTGGTTAACAGAAATGTGTGATCAACCTACAGCTAATACAACTATGATGGAGAAACAATCAGCTAGCATCAGAATCCAAAGGGGCACTGGTTATGGCTGCACTTTATCCCCATTATTATTTGCTTTACGCTCAGAACTATTTTATTAAGAATCAAATCTGCAAAACAAATCACCAAGGTACAACTTAAACCCTGTGAATTGAAGATTGCTGCTTGCACAGATCATATTGGTATTTTTACACAAGATGTGACTAAGGCTATGATATCTATGGATGAAATTCACCTAGAATTTGGGAAATTGTCAGCATATGCATTAAATACAACCAAAGCTGAGTTTATAACTAATTACAACGCGAACCCGATAGCCAGTTAAATTAAATCAGTGGTAAAACACCTGGGAGCCTACATAACATCTAACCCACATAAGATTTTTTAAATTTAACTTTAAGCTGCTTGTCAAGAACTCAAACACACGTATGGGGAAATGGGACAGAGTAACCCATAAAATAATTGGTAGGTGTAATTTGGTCAAAATTACTATTCTGCCAACGTTTTTGTCTATTCTATTCAATCCTTGTATATATTCATCTAAGCATTTTTAAACAATTAGAAGCAGCTATTTCAGTCTTCATAGGGGGAGATAAAAAAGTACGGGTAGTCAAATTTCTTAAAATTTCCCAGAATCTTGGTGGGTTGGCAGTACTTGACCTTAAATGTTATTATTGAGCCACTATTGGAAGCTGAATGGCTAAATGTATAAATTATTCACGATTATTCAAAATGCTGTTTAGGTCCAAACGCAACTGCCGCCGGCGTCCTGTGGTACTTTGATCCTAATGTTTTACAGAACTGGGACTTTTAAGATTCTATCTTTTGCCAAAGGCTCTGGCAGCAATTGAGAAACCACCTTACCATACCTTTAATCCATCGATACCTTTCAGTTGCCATCAGAACAGCTCTACCAGAAATCTTTTATGGTTCAAATGCATAGAGCTGGGGATGTATAAAAATCACACTCTGAGGGCATACAAAGACCTTGTGGTAGAGTACTGACTTCCCAGAGGTGGCGTTTTCAAATACCTACTGATCAGACATTACCTTGTGCAATATGAAATAGTACTGGATAAAATCAACCTCATAGATTTCTTAAACAAGCCTGTTACACCCAATAGTAAAGTCAGCTATATAACTTTCAGTGAAAACTTACCCAAATATAATGAATCTCTGGCAGAAATATGGACCATGGATTTAGGTACTGTTGTTACTACTAATAATGTGAATAGCTTTAGTAGTAAATACTTCAGAACAGCGAATTTAATAGCCCAAAATTTCAAGACAATCCACAGGAAATACTATACTCCCTGCAGACTACATGTGTAGAAGTATAAATCAGATTACACTTGCCCAAGATGTCTAATTGAGAGGGTCAATATTGTACATATGTTTGTTTTATATAACAGACTTATCAGTCTGAGGAAATGTTGGTACACTTACACCATCATATTCTATTGGGATTGATATGACTTGGCAGGTTGCAATGTACCATTCTAACTGTATGTTTTGTTCTTAGCTCTGATACCCAATTAATAATAGCTAAAAAATGGGCAGATTCTAAACCACCTGAATTTCCACATGTGTGTATAAAAGATGATATGAAGCCATAATATATTGCAAAGGTAAAAATGAGAAACGAATTGCAGCAGTGTGGGCTAAATTCCATTGGCAGCTTTTCTCTTCTTTTTGCTGCACCTAAGAAATTTACTTTAATAATAACTATTGTGGCTGATACTCAAAGAAAAGGACACACTTGTCTCTCATTGTATATGTAACTAGTAAGTAAACATAAAAACTATCCATCTTGGACCAATTTTTTCACATACAGAAAAACAATTCCAAAATGGCCTTCCATGCCTGCACATGCGAGTGTATGCATCATGATTCACAAGTAGCCACTTTTGGGGATTTCTGGTTATTTTTTCCTGTGCAAAGGGATACGTGCATTAGCAATGCCAATAGAACTAATCTCACCCGTTAAATGTGAGACCTATTAGCTTTGTTAAAGCTGGTTTTAAAAACTTGCATATCAGAGCTAGTATATTTTCATATTTCCAAGGGGAATTATCCCCAGATTTTTGACAGGATGTAGAAATATTTTTTAAATAAAAGAAATAGGAGAAGATTTAATTTCCTTTTCTGCAACCTCACCCATAATGATTTAAATAATTTTGTGAGAGATACAGAAGGTGAAATACATAAACTGTGCATACTTAATTTATTCTTTGAACTCGATCAATTATCATTAAAACTTGATGATGTGCAACTGAAACGATAGCAAACTGCATGCAAACTTAATTATAGCCCGACCACAATGTTTCAATCTCAAAGAGCCATCATGGTGAGTAAGAGATATTCTGGGTAAGAGTGGGCGATAACATCAATGTGCTTTGTCAGTCTACCATTACTGCTACGACAAAATGACTTATCATAACTGGTTTTAGTGGAACAAAGAGTGTTATCTTTAATCAGATAATTATTATCCATCTATACTGTCTTAGTGGTTAGGGCAGCTTGTTGACTTCTATACCATTCTATAATTACATATCAGCATTTTATTTAGGCCAGTGTTTCTTGATACTGTAGATGTGTTTAGTTATGTTAATCACATTATACATTTCCCCCTTGCTAATTTCCCATTTTAGTCAGATCATAGTTCTGGGGGGTTTGTAATCTTCATTCTAATTTGCAACGTTGTCCTTTTGTGTATATTATTTACCCACCACAATAAATTGGTAAAAAAAAAAACATAATACATTTTATAGTTTCTAAAGGTTTGCTCCTCAATCAGGAGAAAAGTATACACCTAACTGAGTTTTTTTCTCCATTTCATCCGCACCTTTCCCAGACTAGCCCCCTTGGTATCACAATTATTCCGAATCTGTTGTGCTTGGATTGAATTGTGCGAATAAGTGAATATGCGCTAAAGCTACTGAATTACTTTGTTTTGTATAGATGGCATACATGAAACATAAAGTAATGGTATGGGGTGTCAACACATTGATGACATTGCTACATACGACCACATGTAAATATTAAGGATGAGATTCTAAAAGAATAAGGGTTGTGACCACTAAAATATTTCTCTGGTTAATAAACAAATTCTCCGTATTTGCCTGCTTTCAGTAGCTTGCACCACGCACATGGGACACTCCCAGCCCCACGAAATCAATGATACATTGTCAAGTGAAAATATGTGAATTAAATGCTTGCTTGACAGCTTTATTTACTATGCAGCTAATGTCACGTACAGACAATACATTCATGACCTTAAAAAAAGTTGAACTGCGGGAGCAAAAACATTTACATTGACAATAATACTATCGGAGTGCTTGTTAGATTGGAATACATTTTCACTGATTCCATCAAGTGGCCTTGACCCGTCTGTCCTGTTAGAGTAGTAACAAGTAGCCTCCGTAAATAAATGCGTTATTGATCGCTTCTGTTCAAATTATGCTTTTAGAGTTAAGGCTTTTTCAAGAAGCACTGTCCTCTAGTAGCATTAGTGGTACAATATGCCAGATTGAAAATAGCCACAAAAGACATTATAAGTAATGTTATACATGGCCTCCATAGAAATCTTCTATTATTTAACTCCTTCGCTGCGGCGGCTATTCGGCCGCAGCGCTAAGGGGGCGGGGCGGAAATGCGGCGGCCGCAGGCTGGTGACGGAACCGCTCCGTCACCAGCCTTGGTTGATCTATGCTGATGATGGAGCGGTTCTGTCATGCCCCTCCCCCGCTCAATAGAACGCTCAGCGCAGGCGTGCCGAGCGGGCCATGACGGAACCGCTCCGTCATCAGCACAGCGCCACCGCAGCTGATGACGGAGCGGCTCCGTCATCAGCATCGAAGGAGTTAAGCCAGATAGTGAGTTTGTTAATTAACTGCTATGCTATAGCTACAGGTAATAACACAACTCGGTACCCCTGTGGCTACGCCCTAAAGGCCTTCTTGGCCAGGCTGGCAGCTCTCTGAGAGCCTGTCAGTGCAGTGCTGCTAGTCTGCTTTGACTGAAAACAGAAACACAGCTGTAGCAGGGGTAGGGAAAGCAGGGACCATTGTGGAGGTTGGTTAAGGATGACAAGTTTTTTTTTTCTTTCACATTTATTCAGGGAGGACAGGCCATGTTATATATTGCTCCCTTATAACTGCTCTGCCCTGGTGTAGCAGCTCCAAGCAGGGGCAAATGAGTTTGGGGGTCATACATTACATCAAATGATGGATGTGTAAAAAGTGAATTACAGGGATGAATTTCTCCTCTGGGTTCTGTGTGACATCAAAGAAAGCTCAAGCTTCGCTCTTTCTTGTTGTCTATCTGATGTCACCCAGAGACCCTGAGTGCAACAAAATCCCCATAATTCACAGTTAGCCATCAATAATCCTATATATTATCACTGTGAAATAATTATAGTGAATAATTAATCGGAAAACTGTGCATCGGAAACGAAGGTGAATTTACCAAGGAGTTTAATTTTTATGTAGTTACACGAAACCATAAAAACTATGATTCTCCTTGGATATTTTTAGTGTTTTATTGTCACAAAAATGTGTATACTTAACTGTTACCTATACTTGACAATGCTGCTCCCATGTACTAATGTAATTGATTTTTTTCCTTTTTATATTTTATACTTAGAAATATTATTGGAGTATAACTTATGATTATGAGATCATGTATGTCATACCCTGTCAATATTTCAATGTTTTCATTTAAAAATCTACCATTAACCTATGAGTCCTACAAAATATTACAATTTGTAACTGTTGGACATACACAAGTTCGTGTTGGAATATAACCATGAGGAAAGTTGTTAGCAGACACAGAAAAGCAAAAAACGAAGCCAGCTAACGAAAGCATTTAAAATATCTGGAAAATATTTCAATAAAGAATCTTGAAATTAAAAAATTAAAAAATTAAAAAATGGGATGAGAAAACTGAGATGGGAGTCACAAGGTAATGGAAAAGAAACAACAAGAGGAAGGAGTCCCAGCTCTTGCATTCTTAACCGAGAGTGAGTTATTTCACCATGCGATCTCTGGCTAATTCCATGCTCTCTCTTGGTTTTCAGTTTGAAGCATTTTCTTTTCAGGAAACTGTTCCCTTTGCACAACACACTGCACCTGACATTATGTTGATATTTCTTTTAACGTTCTGACTACTGTGATCTTTCAAAGTTTTCAAGACAATATACTTTGTTAGATATTTTAGATTGGAGCAGACATATAAGGGTGAATGACGGAGCCACTCAATATCACTCCCCTCCCCACCCTAAACACTTAAAACACCCAATACTCTTGCTCAGCCTAGACATTAAAAGTACCTTTACCCAACTCTAAACCCTAAAAAACCCTTACCACCTGAACATTCTTACCCACCCTAAACCTTAAAAAATATCCTTGCCACCCAAATACCCTTAGCCACCCTATTAACACTCTTACCACCCAATTGCCCTTACCTAACCTAAACATTAAAAATACCCTTTCCACCGCATACCCTTACGCACCCTAAATCTTAAAAATACCCTTGCCACACAAATGACCCTCACCCCCACCCCAAACTCTAAAAACACCCTTGCCACCCAAATAACCTTGCCCATGCTAAATGCTAAAAACGTGCTGACCCCCCAATTACCCTCCCCCACCTGGACTCTAAAAATATTCTTCCCACCAAATAACCTTACCCAGCCTACACCCTAAAAACACCCTTGCCACCAAAATACCTTTACCCACCCTAAAAATACCCAAACCACACAATAACTTCATGCCCTTACACATATATATATATATATATATATATATTATGCTCAAATTCTTCCAAATTTGTCAAAGAATTACCCACACTCACGGAGTTGATATTTCCAAGGTTGGTTTTTATTCACAGACAGGACAGACGCCCTCGCGTTTCGGCACACAGCCTTTCTCGATGTCGGTAGCCACCAGATACCGGCATGTTTTTAAACAATATCCTCACATTGAAGGAAGGACTACTGGCTAGCTGACGTTCACCAGCACCATCTTGGAGTGGTATGTTTTTCACAAAGATGTAATCACCTTCTATGCATATTACCGTTTAAACATACATGTAAACACCACTTTGTACCAGCAATTCAAACTGTGAAATGTAAGTTTTTCTAACCATTCCATATATACAGTTTCTTTGTATTTAAATCCAGTTGTATTGCTTGTTTTACAAACAAAATTGAGCCGTGTATCGGCCATTATCCTCCCTTAGATGTTATTCAGGTCTGTTTTCAAATCAAATCAACCATTAACAATTCCTGTTCTATATACTTTTTTTTATACTATTTTATCATGTGTCAATTTCATACTTCATTTTTTCACTTTTCAATTCATTAATCAAATTCATGTTTTGCGGTTAGCGGATACCAAAGCATATTTCATAACTTCATATCAAAATTCAAAGAGTCATAAATCAATCATAAACCCAAAAATGAAGAGTTGATTCACCCAAAACAATCCCGTACCACTTATTCCTACCTACATATATACATATATATACATATATACAAGTAAAGGTATCATGTAAAGGTATCATCAACGCATCCTTGCAGTGCCATTGTACGTTGTTACCATTCTTTTAAGTACCAATGTGAACCATAAGGTCTTCGCCACTATTCATACCCCATGGTGTTTTAGTATGAAGGTCAATAATATACCTTGATTCAAGCCTTCAGAGTTTCTTAAGTCTATCCCCTCCTCTGATATTATCAGGAACCGAATCTAATCCGTAGCACAACAACTGGTTCCGATCACTTTGATGTTTTTCCGCAAAGTGTCTTGCGACCGGATAGGCTTGGTCCACCTTGTCTATCGCCCTCATGTGCTCTAATATTCGGATTTTGAATGGGTGCACCGTACTGCCTATATACTGCAGCCCGCATGGGCAGACAAGACAGTACACCACATACGGTGTGCTGCAAGTGATAAACTTGCTGATTTTCCTAACCATACCAGTGTCTTGAATGGTATATGTAAGCTCCCTTTTGCTGTTACAGCACGCTTTACATTGATGACAGGGGAAAAAACCTTTCATACTCCTCAAGGTGTTAGTTGTAGGAGGTATTTTTTCTAAGTGGCTGCTTACCAATTGGTCCCGGATGGACCTAGCCTTTTTGAATGTGACCAGTGGATAATTAGGGACATCCTCACCTATGACATTATCGGCTTTTAAAATATGCCAGTTTTTTCTCAGCATTTGTTTTTGGTGACTCGCCTCCGCTGAGTATGGGGTAATTAATCGGAATTTACATCCTTCAGTTCTTTTGTCCCTACTGTGTTCCAGTAACCTATCCCTGGTCATGGCTCTTACTTTGCAAAGTGTTTTGTTCAGGGTGATTGGATTATATCCTCTTACAGTGAATCTGGCTACACTCTCAGTGGCTGCTGTATCAAAATCACAATCGCGTGTACAATTCCTCCTGAGTCTAAGCAACTCCCCATAAGGGATACTTTGCACTAGTTTGGGGGGGTGACTGCTAGTTGCATATAATATCGAATTCCCAGCAGTGGGCTTCCGATATAATGAAGTTTCGATCTTGCCCCCAACAACCTGTACTCTCAGGTCCAAGTAGTCCACAGAAGTTGGACTAATTGTTCCCGTGAAATGCAAGTTGTGATCATTTTCATTCAGGTGTGCGATATAGTGACGTGCAGTTTCTTCTGTGCCTTGCCAAATGATAAATAAATCATCGATGTATCGATGCCATTTTACCACTGAGCCACTAGATATGTCATCCCTGTAGGTTCTGGGCACCCGCTCCTCCCACCAGCCAACGAACAAGTTCGCATAGCTGGGAGCGAAGCAGGTGCCCATCGCCGTACCAAACACTTGTTTGTAATAATTTTCTTCAAAAAGGAAAATATTGTTGTTCAAACAAAATTGCAGAAACTCAATTAACATGCAGTTATGTTGTGCATATCTTAACTGTCTTTTTTTCAAATATACAGTTACCGCTTCTATTCCTTTTGAGTGTTCAATACAAGTGTAAAGACTTGTTATGTCAAGGACGACCAATAAGTAGTCAGATTGCCATTGTATGTTTTGGATTTTAGTTAAAAAGTCCTTGGTGTCCTTCACATGGGAAGATAGTTTAGTTACCAAGTTCGCTAGAAAAAAGTCAAGAAACCTTGAGACATGTTCCGTCAGTCCCTGAACTGAAGAAACAATAGGAATATATATATACAAACACACACACTCACATATACATTTGTATATGTATGTATATATAAATAAACACACACACACACACACGTTTCTGCCATATAGTACACCGTCCTTCTGCACCCCCTTCCAGTTCCACTATTACAGGCCCAGTATGTCTCAGGCTAGACAGAGCACACGCCAGCAGCGTAGCAGCGACACACTCTCCTCCCACCGGGGTCAGAAGTAAGGACACCATCCCTCTGCACCCCCCTCCAGAGTTCTGCACCCTCCCACCTGGGAGCGGTACCCCTGGAAGCCAACAACCGGTCAGGACACTGATTACCGATGCCCTTCCCTCCACGTCAGGCTGAACCTGAACCTGGCCTCCCCCCTCCTCGGGAAGCAACCTCCAGAGGCCCCCCAAAAAAAAAATGGTCAAGCACTCTAGACGGTCAAATGCCCAGCGAACCAGGACTTCTGCACCCTCCACTTAGGAGCGGTACTGCCCAACACTAGGACCGCCGGAGTTCTGGTTACAGAAACTCCCCGTCCTCTAGACACAGTAAGATCCTCCTCAAATGACTTGTAAGTACAGCCTAGGCCCCTGACCTGGCGCTCCCTTAGGGAACCCTCCAGGCCCTGAGACAGGGTTTCGGGCCAACATGGGACACACCGTCCCACACTCACTCCACCTCCACTGAGACAGGACGCGAGCCCCTACACCCCTACCATACTAATGGGACCAAGCTGGGCTACACATGAACCTCTTCACCTACACAGGATCATCAGATACACAAGTCACTACTTTTAGAATCACTCCCTAATGTCTCTGCACGACATTCAGCACACCGCCAGACATCCACCTCACGTGCAAGCTCCTTAAAAAAAACTCACACAACTCCTCTAGTTCAACACAGCACTCGTCCACACAATCCCCCTCCAGACTGGTGAGACAGTTCCTCACTGCCTCCGACTCTCAACCTGTCACCCTCTTACTGAGCGCACCAGGCACCATACTCAGGGAAATGGGAATGGGAATTCACGCACTGGACACATTTAAGCTGCCACCACTGGATCCTACCATACTGGGGAATCCAGACGCACACACTACACTCAGGGACTAACCACCCTCCTGAGCAAGCAATTTCTCCTCCACCCTCCCTCTCTTCCATCTACCCACACAGGGACAGGAATAGGGATTGGACACTGGACCCAGCAAGGGATTCCTAACCTATGGGAACCTCCCCTATCTACTGGCGTCCCGCCCTGTCATTTTCTCTCATCTGCCACTAAACATAAAGCGCAGGAACACCATCTGAAAATGACACTTTTGAGGAAAAACAAAATCAAAAACAATAATCCCAAATATGTGACTATTTGAAAAACGCAGAGTTTTTGTAAAGTAGCCAGTTGTCGCTATGGCACTGGGCAAACGCAAGTCCAAATCCGCACCGCTGACCCACCAATGTTGGTAGGCTAAGGCTGATGCCAAAGCCAGGCAGAAACCACCATTCCAGTCAGGGCAAGGAAGTCACACGCCAAGATAACCCCTGCTCACCCTCTAGGTAGCATGGCGCGAGCAGTCTAGGCTAAACTCGGAGGCGATGTGTAAAGCATTTGCGTCAGCGCACGACAGCAACAACATACTAGGCACACCACAAAAAGAGACTCCACACAAGGTTATATTAAAATAACTTTTGTATTGTCAAAACATATCAGATAGAAATCACACATGTACATTGTGCCAACTGGCACGGTAATATTCACAAGGGATTATTTACAAGACAGGGCCACATGGGCCCCTGTCTGAATCGACACGTTGCAGATATAGAAATACTTGTCAGAAATTAGAATAAAAGTATAAAACTTCACTGTAACACAAAGTAACAGTTATAGATCACATCCAGTAACTACTGGGAACAGGTAAGTACCTCCTACGCAACCCTAAACCCCTTAGGAGACTGTCACGCAGGGGACCAGGACCTCACTAGGACCACCTGTACTAAAAGAACAGCCACCTAAGTATCACACAGCATTTAGGGGTCTAAGAAAGAACACATTACCCATGATGTATGAAACACATTCAGAGGAGTAGTAAAGGAAAACCACCTAAGTATCACACAGCATTTAGGGGTCTAAGAAAGAACACCTTACCCATGATGTATGAAACACATTCAGAGGAGTAGTAAAGGAAAACCACCTAAGTATCACACAGCATTTAGGGGTCTAAGAGAGAACACATTACCCATGATGCATAGATATACATTCAGAGGAGTAGTAAAGAGAAACACATAATGTATAAACCTACACATTCAGCGGTGTCAAGAATAAAGCACATGATGCAATAAAATTACATTCAGAGGTACCAGAATAATACAGTAGCGCAATAGTCACATGATGTCTAAAAACATTCAGAGGTGCAGGAATAAGACATGATGCAAGAAATCACATTCAGAGGTGCAAGAACCATACAATTGCGCAAAACCTACATAAGCCACCACCTGTGGCAGTCCCTAGGCCAACTGGCCTTGTTGGGGCCAAAGGCCCTCCTCAAGATCACGTGGATCTTGAGGATCCACGTGATCATTGAGTATCATTGGCACTTTGTGCTTCTTGGTTCTATTCCTTCATAAAACTTTAAAAAATCATATTTCGGGGTGTGGCCAAGATGGCGAGCTGAGCGGACGCACTCTCCGCGGCTCCTCCGACCTTGGGCCCTTCTGACCGAGAATTAACGCAGATCTCCCCCCGGACTGTTGGGGCTAGAACGCCCTGAGTCTCAATGTCAGGGCCTAAACGATGCAGGGGCCCACTACTTGCTGGGCCCCTGGGAACACTCACAAGGGCCTAAACGTTGCAGCTGGCACTAAGTGCTGCGCAGCTAGGTAGGCCGGGCACCTCTGTGCCAACTCTATCCCTCTCAGGGACTCCTTCTCCATCTTGCGCCTAAACGGTGCAGCTGCCCACTAATTGCTGGGCCGCTGGAGAATCATCAAAACTGCGCCAGGGCCCTCACTGGCCCTCAGGCGCAAACTGCGCCACGCTGGAGTCTCGCAGGCTCTACACACATCTACGTCCACGTTGGAGCCACACAGGCTCTGGCATTACTCGTGCCCAACGTTGGAGCCACACAGGCTCTTGAAAACAATGGTGCCCCCTCCACCTAAAACGAAGGGCCCCGAACCTTCTCAGGGCTCTACACAAGCATGGCCCCCAAGCCCCTCACAGGGACTTCTGAGACAGCTACGGGCCCTCGGTGGAGCCTCTCTGGGCTCTAGGCTACGTTGGGGCGACCCGCTGCCAACCGGGGCCGCCCTGACTCTGTGCCCCGAAGCGGCACCAACCTCCAGCAATGGGGGCCCTCAAGAGCCCCTCGCGGGCTCTGTAATCCCGGTGCGGCGACCCACTGCCATTCGGGGCCGCCCTTACTCAGTGCCTCGACCGGCACCGCACGGAGCTTCCTCCCCCGCAGCCCTTCACTCACCGGCTCTTCTGTGCGGCGGGGGCGGGCTCCGGCGGCATCTGCGGAGCTCCTGCTCCACGCAGACTCTCCTCGCTTTCCCGGTCCCCCGTCTCGGGACCGGGACCCAGGGTGGAGCCAGCAATGCTCCCGGAGTCAGTCTCCTCTCGCGGGGGCGAAGGCGGGGCTCTCCCGGTCACATGGGAGCCTCGCTGCTCCCGCGCCGGACTTCTCTCTCTCGGCAGGGCTCCCTCGGCACACGGGAGCCCTGTCAGCCGGCCGCCACGTTTCCTCCTCGCCGTCTCTTCCCCTCGGGGCTCCCTCAACCAAGAGGAGCCCCGCGAACGGCCGCCATCTCCCGGGGGTCTTCCACTCCCCCTCTCCAGCTTCCAGAAGCCAGCCACTCACAGCGCGGCTCCTGGATCAGGCCCCCCTCGGAGGACCAATCAGAGCACGGCTCTCTTCGGGTCTCGACCAATCCGGTCGCGGCCCCTTCGTGGTTGCTTTTCTTCCGCGGGAAAATCGAGGTGGGCACTCGTAATTGCTAAAACAAATACGGCCATGAAACCTCAGCGCGTCCAGCGCTACCAGCGGACATAAAGAGCTCCTCAGTGCTAGAACAGTCAAGAGAAAGCGCTCTCAAGCGCTTGGGGGAAATGAAGCGCTCCAAAGCGCTAGACAACAGGCAGAGCGCTCCCAGGCGCTCAGGAGGAAGCTCAGCGCCTCCAGGCGCTAGAAATACCGTTCCAGCGCTATCCACAGGACAATGCAGCTCCTCCATGCTGCCAAAGCCCCAGAGCTTCCCAGGGGGGCAAAGCCAAGTCCCCCCATCAGCCCAGGCAGGGCAGAGGGGTCCCCCAGGAGTCCAGGAAAGTCCATCAGGAGTCCAGGGGCTGGGCAGGACTCAGGGAGTCCCCTGAGCCAAAGCATCAGCACGCCCCTGGCAGATTCAAGTCAGA
The DNA here is from genome assembly GCF_964261635.1 of Lissotriton helveticus. NCBI lineage: Eukaryota > Metazoa > Chordata > Amphibia > Caudata > Salamandridae > Lissotriton > Lissotriton helveticus. The sequence continues at coordinate 1,066,151,716 of NC_136071.1, read as the reverse complement.
AAACAAGAACAACTTGGAAGGGAACACAGCCCCTTCTTATACACAGAAAAGGCTTTGAAGTCTTTTGAAGTCTTTGTGTCAGCGAGCCTCTAAGCCCTGGGTGTATCTGGTTTCCCTCTCCTGTCAGCCTCAGGTCAGAGGTGACAGTGGGTCCTCAGGAGGGAGAGCCATCAGGGGTGGGCTGCCAGGCACGGCACGGCACCACCAGAGCCCTTTCCTCCCCTCCCTAACAGCAGATGGGGGCCTTTCATCTACGGCTGACTCAGACCCCCTCCTCCAGACAGTCCATCTACCAGCAGGCCCAGGCTCATCAGCCAATCACGTGCCAGCAGACTCACTACACAATTATGCCAACTTCTAAAAGTGGTGCTTCTAGACTAGACACAGCCATGCCGCATACACCATTCTGCAGCATTCATTCTCACGAGTTCATACATATCAAACTCGACCCTGCACTCCCCACGCATCAGGAATCTACCACGGGCATACATATTCCCCATTCATTCCTATGGGAGGGCAGGTCGCTCACCATCCATACACAGAGAGCACACGCACTTAACACTGTACCACAGTGAAAAAGTGCGCAGAGGCCTAAAATCACCAATCCAGGTTCCAAAAACAGGCTAGGAAAAAGCAAAAAGTCACGGGGTAAACCTGCCCAAAGGACCGGGTCCAACAGTTACAAAGGCCTCTCGGAACTCAAGAAGATTTACATCCCCTCGAGCTTTGAGAAGCCTTTGTTTTATTTGTTAGAGCATTCTTCCTTCTAGTGGCAGAATGTTCTAATAGAATTATAGCCCTTCGTAGCAGGGCTATACCGGCTATTAAAGTCCAGCTCCATTAGGCTACTTTTCATTTGCACAATTTACAAGATTTTTCGGGCTAAAATGTGCTTACTTACTTACTTACGTATGCCAACTACCCCTCCTGAGGTATAAGCCATCAACCAGGACTCTCCGTCCATCTCAGTCCTGGACTTTTCTTTTAATCTGATTCCAGGTGTAAACTATTACCTTGCAGTCAGCCTTGAGACCTTAAGGCCTGGTTATTTAGCCTTCGTCTTTTCCTTATCATTGATGGTTCCAGGTCAGGACTTTCCAGGTGGTGCTACATGCGGGCTTGTGGAGGGTGTGACCAATCCAAACCAAGAGTCTTTTCATAATTTCTTCATGAGCCGGGAGTTGGAAAGTCTGCTGCCATATGTAAGAGCTGCTGATGGTGTTTGGCCAGTAGATTTGGAGGATATTCCCCAGACAGAGTTGTTGAAGTTCTGGACTTTGTTGGTGGTGAAAACTGTTGTCCTCTAAGTTTCTGCTACATACAGAAGGACAATTTTACGTTGGTGTTAAAAAGCCTGTTGTTGGTTTGCAGATGGTCTGGAGCTCCAGATCATATTTAGCCAAATGTAGGCAGCCCTTGCTTTGTCAATTCTTGCCTTGACGTCAGTGTCTATGCTGACCTGCTTGTCTACGACACTGCCCAGGTAGGTGTAGGTTTCAACCTTGTTCAGTGTATCACCTACAAGAGTGAGTTCAGTTGTGCTGGCCATGTTAGCTTTCAGGATCTTGGTTTTTCCCCAGTGGATTGCCATGTTGGGCTGATGTGGCTGCCATTTTGTCGGTCTTGTTCTGCATCTGCAGATGTGTACGGGAGAGTAGGGCCAGGTCCTCTGTTAAGTCCAGGTCATTGAGATGTATCCCAGGTGTCCACTGGATCATGTCTTCTCCTCGCTATGGATGATTTCATGATGCAGTATATGGCTAGCAGGAAGAGCAAAGGTGAGAGCAAACAACCCTCCTGGACTCCGGCCCTCACTTCAAACGTTTTTGTGAGTTGTCCTCCATGGACTATATTGCAGGTCCCTGATGATTCTTACGAGTTTATCCAGCACACTATAGTGCCAGAAGAGTTTCCAAAGTGCCCTCTGTCCATGCTGGCAAATGCCTTTTCAAAGTCAGTGAAGTTTTCCATTCCATTGACTGCTTAATAATGATGCGCAGTGTTGCAATTTGGTCTGTGCAGGATCTATTTTTGCGGAAGCCAACTTGTTGGTCTTGTAGCTAAGCATAAACTTGTTCCTTAATTCTGTTCAGGATGACTATTCTCAAATACTTTGTCTGGGGTTGATAGAAGTGTTATCCCTCTGTCGTTTGCGCACTTACTTAGGTCACCTTTCTTGGGGATCTTGATAAGATATCCCTTCTTCCAGTCTGATGGCACCTTTTCCTCTTCCCAGAACATTCCAAACATGGGGAGAGCATGCATACTTATGTTTAAATGTCTGCCTTCAGTGCCTCTGCAGGAATGTTGGGAGGTCCTACTGTCTTCCCCTTTTTCAGATGTTTGATAGCATGCTGCATTTCTTCCTTAGTTGGCCTGCTGCAGTTTATTGGCAAGTACTTATCAGATGGCTATATGTCTGGTGTGGACTGGGGCATGGGCTGGTTCAGCAGTTCTTTAAAGTGCTCCATCTATCTTTGTTGTTGGCCTTCATTACCCATGAATGTCTTCCCAGTTTTGTTTGTAACAGGTCTTTCGGGCTTGCAGTATCTTTCCTTTGTTATGTCGTAGCGTTCTTTAAAGTTCCATGTCTTGCTGCTTCCTGGGCTTCTGTGGCAAGACCATTGATTAAACTTGTCTGCTTTTAAGCTTCTCTTTGCTTCTTTGTTGGTTTTGGTGTATTCGCCTTGAGCTTTCGCTTTCACTGCTATCGTTTGGCTGGTGTTGACTGCAGCTTTCTTTTCCTTTCTCTCTTGGATTTTGCAGAGAGTCTTGGAAGAGATCAAATAGTTATGCTGGTGTTTCTTGGGACCCAGTATCTCCTGGCAGGTGTATGTCAGTTTCCTTTACCTTCTCCCACTGGATTTCTACTGTATCTCTGTCATCCTCTAGTTCTTGCAGGACTTGAAATGTGTTACTGAGGGTGACTGATTATTCACTGGGTATCTTTGTGGAGGGTGGTATTATATCGCTGGCATTGGTTTGTCGGCTCCATCCATGCTTTCTTCAGCATTAGGTGCAGACTGGCCACAACAAGGTGATGGATGGTCTGATGCCATGTCCACTCCTCTTATCACTCTCACATCCTTTAGGGACCATAGGGAATTTCTTGGCAATGCAATGCAATGCAGACATGGTCGATCTAAATTCTATTTTGAACAGTCTAGTGGCACCGATGTTGCCTTGTGTATTCTTTTGGGTGGGAATACACTACCATCTATCACCAGCCTGTTCAGGGCACAGAGATCTGAGAGCCTTTCACCATTTTTGCTCATGTCGCCAAGGCCATGGTTGCCCATGATTTCTTCGTACCTAGTGTTGATACTTGCAATCTTGCCATTGAGGTCCCCCATCTGTATGGTGATGTCTCTCTCAAAACATTTCTCCAGGATGAACTGCAGTCTGTTGTGAAACTCTTTTTTTCCTCTTCTTTGCTGTCAAATATTCAAGTTAAAAAAAGTTAGAAACTGAAGTTTCCCACAAAACCTGTAATGATGATTTAGCCAGTAGCTTCTGCAGCAAGCTGAATCGTAATTTACTCCTACTCTGAATAGGAGCTGAAGTAGATACAAGGCAATATATGGAGCAATATAAAACACCTAAAAGAAATAAAACCAAACTTGTGTACATCATAAATGCTGAGAATCAATGAGACACTGTTATAATACAAATTCTGTGAATAATGTAATACACCTGCTAGAAGAAAAATCGCTAAATTATGTTACATTGCAACAGACGAGGAGCTATTGACAATCTGCCACAATCTTACGTGTGAACATCAAAAAGACACTGATACTCTGTGTGTGCTGAGACGTTAGTGATACTTTCTTACTGCATAACTGTTTGGAATAGTAATATTCTGTGTACATTGCAACTGGTGAAATGGGAATATTGCACCTATGTCGGGTGAGTGCCATATTTTTTGTATGGCCATGTCAAATGAGTTGACATATGTATGTATGTATTAGTATTTATATAGTAGAAACCTAGCTGTGAAGCAACATCACTCACACATTACCTGAGGGATTGGGAGTCGATCTACAAGATTGTATATATATATATCAAGGGAGGATTACCCAGATACATCTTACATATACATTAAGGCACAGGGAGATAAAGTGTTTTTGCCCAGAATCACACGATGTTGAGTCTAAAACCAAAGCTGGGATTCGAACAACTGTTCCCAGGTCCCAAAAGTGGCCTTTAAAGCCTCAAGGTCACATCTCCTCCACAACATATAATTATTCTAAATAAAATGTATATACACATCCTTTGGTTAGCCTGAATTACGTATAGTAAACAACACAGTCTGTTGTATATAGTCACTTATCTTTACCACTACATTCCACATTACAGCTGCAGTCTTACCATGCTTATGCAATCTCTGGGCAAGAACCGCATTTAAAGGTCAAAAAGAACCAATAAATGCTGATCCTGCCTAGAGTTTGCATAAGCATGGTAAGATTGCAGCTGTAATGAGGAACCTAGTGGTGGAGATCAGTTACTACGTACAAAAGACTGAATACATCAAATAGAGGGACGAGGAAAGGTTGTCCTATCTGTTCCCCGGAACTCAGTAGAGATTATCAAAAATGGATAGGACACTTGTTACCACTTATACCAAGAGAAATATATTGTAAAATATATTGTGAAACCCTCATAAACGTTGTGTATAACGAGAAGCGGTATATCTTATTCTCCGCCCCACATAAACGTTTTGGCAGCAATCATCGGGTTTGACAAAATTGTGTATTGCCTAGCCTCGCCCGAGGCTTTCTCTGGTTTTTTCGTGGCAGTCTCCAGAGATAAAAAATTCGAATAACCCCAACAGAAAAGGCACAAAAAGGGATAAAATAGTTTCCAACCGATTAAAATACTCTTTATTATTAGTATCGGTGGACAACTAGTTTAAAAGAAGTTGGTATGCTCGCTGGAAAATTAGGAATCCATAGCATATATTAGTAGTATTGACAAAACGTCGACATGTTTCTGCTCTGTTGGCCCGTGGGTCTAAGAGCATTCGTCAGGACAAAAAACAACAATAAACAGAGATCTACCTATCACTATTTGTGATGTAGGGGGGTAGAGGTGTAATTTACAATCTTACCCTTACGTGGTTCTATGTAGTCACCTCTAAATCAGGTGAACTTGAGTGTGCGAACCTTAATTGTGTTTAGAAAAAGGTTCCCTCAGGAGGTCCCAGGCCGCAGCGGAAATGTGTTGTGCTGGCTTAGATACTAGCAAAGCACTGTACAGATTCCAGATGAGAAAGTCCAGTTCAGTTGTGGATTTAAAGACCTCGAGAAATACACCAAATAATTTTCACATACACAGAGAGAAGCTTCAAATTAAGTATACCAGGAAATCTGGATTAACCAGACAGCTGGAATAACCATTCACTGCTTATCCAGGCCTGAACGCCTGATCTTTTACAAAGCTGCATTCTCTGGAAACATGAGAGAGACAAGGGGCCAGTCAGCCCCAACAAAAAGATTGGCTGCCTCTCCAGTAACTCGATAAGGCCGAGAAGGAAAGTTCTGAATACTTTGGAGCCTTTTTGCCTCCGGGCCTGGCAACAACGAGCTGCTTTGTGATACAAGCAACCTATTTGAGCTCTGCTGCGCAGGCTGTGGAGCCGTGTGCGCTTGCTTCCCATGTACAGTGGAGGCATCAACCTACATGTTGAAGAACTTGTGCAAATGATGCACGTTTTACAAACCGCTTTTAGTGAGCATGTGTTCAAGCGTTCTTCATTCTATTCATTCAACAAAAGACAAATGCAGAAGCTGGAGGGACTCAACCTTCTAGTTTTCACTTCTCGCCAAGAACCGTGGGGTGATATGTTAAAGACATTTTGCACCGGTGCAAAGAAAAAGGCTAGAAGTTTTTTTCAACATTTTTGGTGCTGTTACCTTAGGAAACAGGCAAGCGTTATTTACAGAAAGGTGAACGGGGACAACATTATTCAGAGCCAGAGGGAACCAAAAGCAGATTTTTTTGCCTTCTCCCCCTTTCTTTCTCTTTCTCCCTTCACACATATACACACTTTCCTCTCCCTTTTACTCTCTATAACCACCAACTCTGTGTCTGCTGCAATAAGAACTAGGGAGCTGTAGGGAGTGAGAGAGGTGGCAGCAGGTCTATAAAAACCCACCAGCAATGGCTCAAGCCCCAACAGAAAATGGCTGACACGAGCAACGCTCAGAACAGCCTTCACAACATTTCACATAATTGTTTGATCCATTTATGTAAAAAGCCATTTGCAAAACCAACATGCCTGATTTGAATTTTCAGTCCTGACTAACACCTGCTGCAATGGAAAGAACAAACCTATTTGATTACTGCATAAAATGCATCTATGAGATAAAGAATTCACCTGCATCATTCATAAAGCCATAATGACCAGCACTTAAGTTTATCTTGCGGACAAGTTCACCACTTCTGGTGTCTCTTGGCACACCCACAAGCAGTCCACCATTACACTGGAGACAAAGGGCCTGATTTGGAACTTTGTGGAGAGGTATCGCGCCACAAACCTGACAGATATTCTGTCTACCTTATTACTAGTGCATTATATCCTCATGCACTCAGAAGAATAGAAAAGAAACAACAAGGCAGGATGCTTTTTTTGTCCATGTAACAAGGATCTGGAAAAAGATCCTCGTATTCATAAGGGTCTCCCCAGAGCTGCTCCCATTTAGGAAAGAGTTGAAGACACCCCACTTTAAAGAACACTAGATCACAATGAAGTCCAAAAATCAACTACCTCTCATATCACTCTGACTACATGCTTAAATTTCACACTGTATATCACTCCATTGCCTTTATGGTTATGTTTGTCCTAACAAATACCACATACATAGATTTGTGTTACTCCCTGGGAGGTGGAATGCTCCAAACAGCCAATAACATGAGGTGAGACAAACGCAACTATGGGAGGAGCCAAAGCCCACTTTATGAATCTTTTCATGAAGTGGAAATAGACAGCTGTCCAGTCAAGCCATGCCCAATAGCCAGAACAAATGCGAAGGGGAAATATTAAATTGTCTCTACTTTTCAAACTGGTGGAAAATGAGTTTACCCTTAGGGCAAAATCAAACCATCCCATTTTTATCGTGCAAGCAGAAAAGCTATGAAAAAAAAGTTTATGCTACTTTGTTTCAGTAACGGTTGTTAATGGACTACAATATTTTGTTAAAATATGTATTAGAAACCTAAAATTCTTTTCATGCAGAAGAGTGAGTAACATATGTTTAGCAACAGTTCACTAATGACTGTATTCATGTTTGCCAACGTGCACAAATATCTATGTAGTATGGACTAAGGCAAACATTCTTGACTTATTTGGGGGTGAGACAGGGCAGTGTCCTAACCCCCTTCCTGTTCTCTCTAAGTATATAAATATTGTGGGTGCGGTGCTGGCTGCTTCGCCTAAAGACCTACCACAAGTTGGGACACACCGTGTACCAGCCCTTCTTTATGCCGATGATGCTGTCCTCATGCCAAGTACCCCACTTGCCCTCCGCCATTTACTGACAAATGTTGCTGCTTATATGGAGGACCTATGGCTTTTAGTAAACCAAACGAAAACCTTTGTGATGAAGTGCGGGTATAAATGTGCTAAGTGCTGGGACTTAAAAATCCAGGGCAAATCTATATGCTTTACCAAAACTTTTTCCTATTAGGGAATCTTAGTTGATAAAGAGTGCCTATTGAAAAAGGCAATCTCCAGTAGGAAACTAGAGTTCAGTAAAGCCTATGTGGCACTTAAGAGGGTTTGCCAGACGACTTGGTTCATATCCACCAGAGCTGATGATGACAGTCTATAAAAAGGTAAATGTCTTAGTGTTGCACTTTATAGGGCAGGTGTGTGGGGATACGATAAATACGGTGAAATACAACTGGTTGAGAACGACTTTTTCAGGAACCTCCTTACCACCCCTAAAAGTGCCCCAGTACATGTCTGTTATGCTGAACTCTGAGCACCATATATAGCAGACCTGATTATCTTACAGCCTATGTTACTCTGGTATAAGAATGGACTTCTGCACACACTGATTGATTTAAATCATGCCATAATTAAGGATTGCCTTAAATCTAGCTTATACCAGCTTAACTTGTGGCTAGTTTACATCCAAGTGTTCTCTAATGACCTGGGCCATCCGGAGTATTTCGAGAAGCCAGAAACCCTAGCCCTCATTAGTAGAGTCACTTTAAAAAACGGAACAATGTCACATCTGGAGAATACTAGATTTACTTCTGTCATTTGTAAATCCAGCGTTGTGAAAAGTCAATTAATTTTGACAACTCCCAATATGCAACCTTATCTAATAGCAGGTTTAAACTCAAGACATAGGTTTATCTTGGTTTGATTAGGATTAGGCACTTTCCATAGATTGGTCAGCCTTCCACATATGTTTATGTTTATGTATTTATTTTTATATAGCGCATATATCACCGTTCGTTCTCAGACTGGTCAAACTTCCGACCTAGTTGCCCCTGCAGTAAAGGTATGGCCCAGAACACCATGCATGTGGTGCTTTTCTGTAAGTTTTATAACCCTCAGAGGAAGCCCTACATCATACCAATTTTGAGAGAAGCATATTCTACGAAATGTCGACCTATGTTTTTATATTTATAATCGTTGCCTTCTTTGGCGATCTATCATAATATGGCATCTTTTATGTGGGCGGTCCTGTACGCTAGAAAGAAGACCTCTTAACATCTCCACAGCAAAGTTTTGTCAGTGTTATCTCTATGATGTTTTGCTGGGTGGCTATGTGGGCTTAATGCACACACGTAATAGGAATTCTGTGTTAATGTAGGTAAACAATACATTAGCTACTTTTAACTCATAAGTGCTGTTCACCAATTCTATGTGCTAATATATTGTGGAGCTGATATTAACTGAAAACCTCTTTGTATTTGGCACAAGGTTTTATTACGGTTATAATTTGAGCTGATTATATGAATTTTACTGTGTCCTTTTAATGATTTCATACTTTTATTGTTTTATGTATTGCTTTTATGGATGGCTGATCGCCTCCAAATAACTTTATTATTGATTGATATTGATTGACTTATTTTCAAGTTAAACAAGCAGTAGAATAGGGGCAATCCATGTGCCATTTTGTTTGCATCAGTGCAAGGTTTATATAATGCAGCCCACACATGACTCATTTAGATGCTAGTGAATTTAGGGCATTAAAGCTATCTGAATCCATTTAATGACGATTACAAAATATGGGCTGAGTTTGTTTTGTACAAGTGCAACGTTGCTATAACATGACATGATTGGTGGAGACAAACATCTAAGTTCTCTTTTACAGAATTTTGCATTAGTGGAAAAAGAGGTCATCTCAATGTTGCTCTATTTTGCTGCTCTGTAATATAGAATATAGTAAAAACATTTTGCTTCAGTCCATCTTAAAGAAAGGATTTTGCAGCAGAGCATACACTGTGGTGATCGATTGGGGCCAATTCTTAAACTTATATACCGCCCCCTGGCCTTAAAACTGTCACAAGCAGGCTATCCCTGGGAAGGCCATTCCTGGTAATTGCCCTTGATTACAAGGTCCAACTTGACAGTGGCATACATTAGTGTGGTGATGCACACGCCACCACCCTGATGTCCCTGTTACCTAGGCCATCCCAAAGGGTCGCTGGTGGGATGGTTGCCTCAAGGAGGCATTGGGTCTTGGGAATTTTCCGGGGACTTTCTTTCTGGAACCGTACATGCACACATAATTTATTGCCAAGGGAAGTCTGGGAGATTCCTTAGGGACAGGATAGTCTGTTCATCAAAAATAGGAAATTGGAGATCAATAGATCTAAAACCTATGTGATGGAGTGCTCTGGCCGAGCTAAGTCAAAAACGAAAACAAACTCCCATTATTTTATAGAAGGTGAACAGGTTTTAAAAGTAGACAACTTCTGCTATTTGGGGATTAATTTCTCAAAAAATGGTAGCTGGGACACCGAACACAAAGCGGTTAAAACTAAGATGATTAGAAGTGCCAATGGGGTTTTCGTATTCGCAAAGAAATTGGGAAATAGACGTATAGCAGATATGCTAAAAATCTATCAATCTAAATGCCTATCTGCTGCCCTATATGGGGCAGGAGTTTGGGGTGTAACATCTGCCGGGTGCCTACAGATAGAGGAGAACAACTTCCTGAAAAGGCTCCTGTGTCTGCCCAAATCGACATCTAATACCCTGGTTCATAAGGAGACGGGGTCTCATTTCTTGAACGATTTAATCATGCTAAGACCTTTATTATTGTGGCGATCTGTTTGGTTAAATGAAGGCACCTCACTAAACAGAGCTATCATTGATGGTTGGTTGATTGCTTTATTTCGATATGCATATATCATAAAAGCATTACAAAAGATAGAAAAGTAAAACAGCATGTCGAAAGTGTGACTGTACATAAAAAAATAAAAGGAATAAAAGCCCAATTGATTAGAATAAATTATCTAAAACAGAATTAAATTGATACGGACAGTCTTTTTAGTCGAATCAACCAAGCCCATTTTAAAAACTTGGAAACAGCACAAACAATGGTGGGGGCTGAATTAGTTAATAAAATCCGGAGGGCGACCGTGTGCTGGCGAGTGCCCAGTTCTCTGCAAATAGGTTTGAGCCATCGTGATCTAGGGGGCCCATAGTCCGGGCATTCGAATAGAAGATGTGGCACAGTCTCAGGTTTGTCAGAGCATAAGGCACAATAGCGTGATGCTGACTGTGACTTGTTCCACCTGGAGCAAAGGTCGGCAAGGGGTAGAGTTCCTATTCGGAATTTAATGTACAAAGACCGGTCCATGGCGATGGTGATTAAGTCCATGTAGGGCTCAAAGGCAACAACATCTTTTATTAGCAAAAAAGCTGCGGTGGCATTGCAGTGCTGCTGGCTGCTGGTGCGCTTCGTGGAGACCTATTCCCAATATAATTTCTTTAGAGACTCCTTTGGGGGAGCGGAGTGGCTAAGCCAGCAGGATTCCAAACCTAGATTCCCTAGAAGTTGATTAATGTCCCTGAGCCATTTGATCTTCCGCCAACCAACAGAGCCCATCACCTCTGCTAGCCCATCAGCATAGGGTTTTAGCTCCGGGACCCTCCACAGGCGAGCCCAAAGCAGGAGAGGGCGAAGGCGTGCCTGATCCCTAATTGCTTTGCAGCCTACATGCATTAGCACCGGGACTGTCGGGGTGCTTATCGGGATAGCAAGGAGATGTTTTAAGAATTTGTTCTCGACCTTGCTCAGAGAATCCAATTTGCCTTGGCCCCATAGTTCAGCTCCGTAAAGTGACGCAGAAACAGCTCGGGCTTTATAGATGTCTATTAATGGGGCAACACAATGTTTGGTTGAGTTGCTGTACTCCTTGAGAAGGGCCCCCCCCACCCTTTTATGGCCAATTATCATTTTGTTGATGTGGGCAGACCAATTCATCGAATCGCTTAAACGGATTCCCAGGTAGTCAAATTCTGCCACTCTTTCAAGGGGGGTTGAATTCAAAACAGGGGGACGGCCAAGTTTGCGAGGGGGATGCATGACTAAATACTTGGTCTTGTCCACGTTAATGACAAGTCCTCTGATGGTGCAGAAGTGCTGGAAGCGATTCAGGAGTTTCTGGAGACCTTGGGGGTTTTTTGAGATGAGGAGGGTGTCATCGGCGAACAGCAATGTTGGAATTTTTACGCCTCCCAAAGTGGGGGCGTCTGCTGGTTCACCCAGCAGGTGCTCCACCACCCCATTGATGTAGAGGGAAAATAGGGTGGGAGCCAAAACACAGCCCTGCCGCACTCCCCTCTCAACCTTGATCTTTTCGGTCATTTCCCCATTAAGGCCCCATCTAACCTGGGCATAGGTGGCATTATGCAATTTGATAAGCAGGTTTAGAATGTACGGGGGCATCCCTAGACCGTGCAACACCCTCCAGAGTTCCTCCCTAGGAACCAGGTCAAAGGCAGTCTTTAGATCTATAAAGGCCAAGTAAAGACTGCCTTTGCCTAGTTCCACCACCTTCCAGTGCAATACCATGAGCCTGAACACTTGTTCTATAGTTCCAGTTCCTGAACGGAACCCGGCTTGCATGTCAGACAGAATGTGGTTGTCATCCACCCATTGTAAAATCCTCCCCAAAATAGCTTTCCCCGCCAGTTTCTGACTCGAATCTATTAGGCTTATGGGCCTATAGTTCCCGGGTAAGTCCCTGCAACCCTTTTTAAAAATTGAGACTACCACGGCCCCTTTCCAGGAGTCTGGGACAGGTCCTCCCTTGATGATTGCGTTAAGAAGGGCCGAGATCAGTACCCCCCATTCTTCTGAGTAGGCTCGAAGAATATCTCCTGGCAGGCCATCCGGGCCAGCTGCTTTTAGTGGCATCAGGGTTTTGATCTGCTTTGTGACATCCTGTACAGAAAACAGGTCTAGGGCTCTATCTAAGGTGTATGGCGGAAGAATGAAGGGATCATTAAGCTGGCCTTCTATGGCGGAATAGAGTGTTTGAAAGTGGGTAAACCATGTCTGGGCATTAATGCTACAGGTCCTCAGTGTATCCTCGGGACGGTTCCTGTTTCCCACCAAGTCCCAGAAACCTTTAGCATCTCTCCCTTGACTGGCTGCCAAAAGGTCCTGCCAGTAGTTGTTCTCCCACTCCTTCTTGGCGTTTTTTTGGCAAAGGGAATAGAGCCTTCTCGCCACTCTAGTCCTAAAGGGTATTTTAGATTTGACTGCTTCAATAAGGAGCGACTTCGCCTCCCTACACTTCTGGTTAAACCAGCCCTGTCTAACCCTTAAACGGGGATTCCTCCTGTTGGTACTAAATGGGACTATAAAAACGTCACTGATAGCCTGGGTTAGGGTGCAGAATCTGGTGGTCACATTCAACAACCCACCCTCACAGGGGTCAAGGTTATCTAAAGCTGCGGTGAGGAGCTGCCTTATGGCATTAGTCTTCTCCTCTGAGAGTAACAGCTTTGTCCACTTTAGTCGTCGACCGCAGTTAGAGACTGCTGTCAATTCCGGAATGGAATTGCAAGCAGTTCTACTCTCAGTGCCAGATAGCCACCTATGGGACAATGTGAGCGAGAGGAGATTGTGATCACTCTCCACGGAAGGTAAGATCACCATATCATTTACCATGCTCCACAAATTTACGTCAAGAAGAAAGTAGTCAATTCTTGACGAATGTCCAGGCCTGTTGCAAGTATGGGCTCCAGCTTTGTCGGAAACAGTCCTGCCATTAGCGGCCCTCAGACCAAACTCCATAGTTATGGAGTTAATCTGAAGGGCCATCTCTGTCCATTTTTTAATTGGACTAAGTTCTAAGGACGGTATCCCCCACCTGTTATCATGTGCCTCTTGGTCTTGTGAAATTTCGGGGCCCAGGGGCTCGAAGGTGCAATTAAAATCGCCTGCCACCAGAGTACAATGCTTATGTGGGGATTGCCTCACCTTGGACCAGCATATGAAGATCCCCTGGATCAAATATAATATTGAAAATGTTCAAATTGTCTTTGGATATGATGTGATCAATGATCGGTTTTGTGTATCTGATAACCCCAAGTCACATATGAAGACTATGTTTTTGAATTCCTGTATAGAGAGGCGTGCCTTGGAGGATTCAAAACTTATTACCTGTAAATTGTACAATGGCTTGAATGAGTTTAGTGGATTTCATCCCTACTTGACACAGGTGACTAGAGTCTCACACCAGTTTGTACTCACAAGAATGAGGATGGGAATTGCACACCATCTGGTTGCGTGTCCTAATATAAAAACGCGCCCTGTGGGACCCTGTCCATGTGATCACAAGACAGAACAGAGTACTGTGCACTTTCTTTTTTCTTGTACCATGTACAGTGAATTACGGAAAATTTACTTAAAGCCGATTTTGAATAGATTTGGAGTAAGAACTATCACAGAATCTATGAAATTGCTTTTTAATATGCATCATCCGGACATTTGCTTTTTTACGGCTATTTCCTACAGAAGGCTATCAGCGCTAGGAAAAGCATGTGTTTTTAATGATTCTGTTTTAATGTATTTACTCCATCCCGCACTGGATAATTATTGTTATAACTGTATTTTTCTTTATATTTTTTAATCTATGAATTGATTGTATATGCAACTCTATGTGCTTTTATGGACATGTTTTATACTCCGAATAAAGCTCTATGAAATGAAAGGTTAGTCCAAAGACAAACTGGCAATCCCAGGGATTACCTTCCTTGGAGTGCATGTGCTTTCCCTGACAAAAGTGGAATCCCAGAGATTCCCTGACCCCACAGGCATGCATTGAACATAAAATAAGATTACCACAAAAAGGAATAAGACTGTGGGCCTGTGGGGTGTGTAGGGTAAAGGGTTATGTAGATGCACAAAACATATTCCTTGTGCCAACACTACATCGATATTCCTGCAAAGCACATGATTCTGTTAACTTTTCTCAATATTGCAACCACACATGCCAATCATTTTACACAAAAGTTTGGACTGGGTCAAAAATATGAAAAACTGTTGCAACAGTTTACTGCCTGTTAATAAGGAATGGAGCTCAAAGATTTTCCTCCAACAATTTTTACAAGTTTTTATTGGTGTGAAAAAGGGAGTGAAGTTATTTTCCTGGATTCCTAAATACAAATCAAGCACACTAATATTGCTCCATCTTTTAAACGTAAAGGGTGGGATTCTCTGTCCTATTTTGTGTCATCCCCTAATAGATAAGCAGCCAGTCAATGTGCTTCATTTTAGGCCCATATACCTTACTATTTAATTAGTTAGTTATGTACATGGTTTTCTGAAGTGTAGGTCAGGTGCAGGCCGAGGCAAGAGTCAGAGCTCTGTACAGTGATAGATAAATTTAAACAGAAATAACATTACATTCATGAACAGGATTCATAGGTAGATAAAAACAATTCGAGATAGTACACTGCAATCCTAGACAGCGGTCGAGAGTGGCTATCCAGTAGGCAACAATGTATGAGTACATACCGTTTGATTTCAGAGAACTCTTGTAGAAATGAAGGGCTCACAATAGAGTTGGGACCTGTAAGAGGTTCAGTGGAAGAACTCAACAATAGCTCATGTCCAGTGGGACATCACTCTAAGTGCCCCCATAAACAATTCCACAAGGAAGGTGGTTGGGAATACTCTGCATAACTTGCCTGCAAAGTAAATCCATGCAGAATATCCGGGATTGAAAGGAAATGGAGACAGCTACTGGAGATTGAGGCTGTGGAGATTAGGGTTGAGATGGGAAATATTGAAGGATTAGAGGCGTGGCTTGGACGCCACTGACGATGGCCGCCTGAGTTGGGAGCTCTGCCGCCCGCAGGAACCTTTAGCGAGAACCTAGGCGTGTTGAAGCAGGAAACTGGATTCTACCTATGTCGGATCGACCAGTGAGTGTCAGTGATCATTTTCAAGGTCAGGTGAAGCCTCATTTGCACTTTATGCTCTTTCTGCTGCTGAGGTGTTTGCAGTCGCCATCCTTTTTTGATCCACTGCTCTTCACTGGCAAAATGCTACACGCAAGTTCTATAGATTGCGTTTATTTTTCAAGATAGTTATCTGCTTCATTTTCCTCAGACTTAACTGGACTGAAGCTCCTTACCTTTTATGCATTCTATATGTACAATACATTTTGAACTTAGTCTGCATTCTGATACAAATGTTTTTTGTTTTGTTTTAGTGATACCTCATCCAAAAGCACCAGATATTTAGAGCTTTCTAAATGGCATACTTACTTGGATATGTCATGATGTTACTACTTGGAAAGGTCTATTATAGGTTAAGACACCTCCTCTCAGGCATGTACAGCAGCAATAGCTGGTGCCTAAATACATTCCTGATTTTTCTTCCTTCCTGACAGATGTTGCTGGATACCAGATACTTTCAGGGAGAGAAAAATGTGTCCATACCTCATGGATCATGAAGAGACTAAAAAATTAGACCATGCCTCTGATGCTCTGATGCTAGAAGTCCAATTCATTGTTGTGCCTTCCCCCCAAGGGTTAAATGTAGATAAAGTAAACTGGGTTGCATTCTCTTTAGGTGCATTAACATTAGGCCCTGATGAATTTGATTGTCAAAATACATTTGTGGGACTCTCTAAGAAGCAGCAATCTTGTACTTCTACCAGCCCCCCAGTTTAAATTCACCTCCATAGGTGGAAGGTCTTTCTCTTCTCAGTGCCTGTGTCTGTAGAACATATTTCCAATGGAATTAAGTCACTTCTCTCCTTATATGTTTTCAAAATGGTTCTGAAATCATATCTTTTGTAGGTTACATGCTGCTCTTTTGCTAAGACCTGCACCAAGAGATCTCCTTCCAGATGTAGTGAACATGTTAAATGCTCAGTAAGTCTCAGTCTAAGTAAGGAGGATAAGCACCGGGTTTGGATGTTATTTAGGCACTGGGATCAGTCAAGTGCACGCAGTGGAAAGATCAGAATCTCCATTTTACGGGGAAGATGGGAGAAGAGCAATGTTACAGAGCTAGAGTCCAAGGTTAGCCAATGTAAAGGCAGAAGTAAAGTAAAGTAAAGTCCACATTTGTAAAGCGCACAATCACCCGTAAGGGTCTCTAGGCGCTGGGGGCCGTCAGGAAGATTAAGCGAGCTATTGCCCAGAGTCACATGGTGCTGGGCTAACCTGCCGCCGGAGCCGGGGATCAAACCGTGGTCCCCAGATTCCAGTGTCAGTCGCCCTGGCCGCGGCGCCACACCTCTTCCAGAAGAACAGGGTAAGTTTCGGAAATGTAAACAGATGAGTTTTCTGATTTGTTTAGAAACTCATATCACATCAAGCACTGTAGCAAGCATAGCCAAAGGCTGTCTAATGATAATGCAAGCAATGACAGAGCAGGATGTGGGACTATGATAATGGAAGTAAGCAACAATACGGCATGAGGGTGGTATAGGTGATGCGAGGGAGAGAGAAGGATGCATAATACAGTGGCACCTTGAGGTTTTTTGGGGCCACCGGCAAGATATATTTTGGAGTATCCCTGTTTCGATCAACTTTAAATTTATTACCCACTTACAGCTAAAGTGGCCCTCTTGACCAAGCAATACATGAACAATCAAAAACAGCCCAAAGCTCAAGCTGCTTGTTGTCCACACGCTAAAAAGCAACAAACAAGAGCATAAAGAAGCATTTAAAAACCCATTTTATTTTCACTTGGATCTAGATTTTTTTACATGCAACATCTTGAAGTCAACGTCATGAGTTGGATGTTTAGACTTATGTAGGCCGGGCATTCATTTTAAGATTCTGTTAAGCACGTCCTGCTTTCAAACTGAAAAAGAAATCTGGTTTTATGTGGATTCGTTATTTTCCAAATAACTTTTCTAGGGCCCTTTGGAAGGTGGGTCCGTGGGCAATTGCCCAATTCGCTAATACCTTAAAACATCTCTGGGGAAGTGGTCACATAGGAGACAGCACAATAAGTGAGCAACCATCTTGTTTTAACTTCTACTTTCAACCATATACCTTTAAGATTATTTATGACATTGTCAGAGAAATCTAAACAAGGCCAAATCCCAGGAAAAGAGGTGCAAAATTGAAAACGGTATTGCACAAATTAATATTTTCTTGCAAATCACCCCAACACTGTGATGCTGGACAACACATTTTACCTAACTGCAAATGCACCCAACATGAGAATAATATGTCAAAGAAAAAATTATTCGTAAATAAAAAATGTTTGTCATTGATGACTTCATCCACCATGGGCTATATGTGGAGCCATACAATGTGTACAGCAGTGTATAGGAAGAACTAAAAATGACACCACTACATGCCCTTTGGACTCTTACCACAAAATACTTTTGTAGCCGTTATTAGATCTTAAAGGGGGTTCCTTATTTAATGGTGGGCAGGAGTCTGTGTGATGATTACATGTACTTATGACTGCAGGGTCTCGGAGAAGGAAAATACATATGTGATCAAACTTGAAACAGAAAAAGAGCCCCTTTCTATTATCTGGGATAGGTTAGCAAAGGTGAAATATATACTTGTTATGCTTGCTTGGGTTGCAGTGTTGAACTATAACCCATGAAACAAAATCAAAAGTAAGATAACAAAAAAGCACTTGAGTCACAGTTTTACAGTATTCAATTCTGATTGTGAAATACGCATAAAGTCTCTTTCTGTGCTGCTAATGCATAACTTGAATAATTTATAATAAATAATTTCGAATGAGCCCCACTTGATTGTGTTATATGTGGATGGTGTTGCTAAATTTAGGACAACCCTCACACTGTCTCACTGGTGTTAAACACTAGTGAGACAAATTGGCCGACTGCACAGATGAGGCTGAACTGGGACATGCAGATCCATGCACTGTCCAGAGACCTGGGAGCGGAAGAGAGAATACAGTGGCAATTATAATGGTTACCTAGAGGTTGTAACTGCATGTCCTATCATGGGAACTCAAATCACAGGATTTTCAAGCAATGCTTTCAGTGAGGTGATTGATGATATGGCAATAAAACCGATGAAATTGACCAAATATCCTTCTTCAAAGACAGGGTGGTTAGCCATTTTTTAAATGATTGCCCTACGGATGGTACCTTACACTTTTATGCACATGCATAGTTAAACCAAGACTTAGCATCTGTTTCTGAATATCCAAGAGTGGAGGGTAGAACACATGGGACACTTATAGTCTACACAGCCACAAAATGAATTCTCTGCTAAACCTGTTACTCCAAAAAACTGATACGTTCTTTAGCCTGATATACATATATTCACCCCTTTTTAGAGCTCTCAAATTATTTGTAAAGTTTTTTTTTTGACACATTATCTTTAAGGTAAGTAGATGTGGAGTTAACCATAGTAAATCTATACTTACCTATATGCACTTATGTCTTCAATATTTTTGTCTTCTGTATCTAGGCCTCATTATTGTGATAAAATGGTATTCACCACATTATAAGCACAACTACAACACTTAACATCCAATGGCTGCTATATTAAGTGGCCATGCTCTTTTGGTTGTCAAGGTCTGCAATGCCAAAACTGGGTTTGCCAATCCATTACTCAAAGGCACCACAGGAACACACCAGTGTAGTTCTTGGCACCTAAGAGCTATACAGTCGGGTGGACACAAATCACTAGTTAGGAAGAGACTAGAGAGCTCTGATTGTCACTGTTAACCCGCGTATGTCCAATTTTAAGAAGGCATCAGGCCACCAGTGGTAAATGACTCTAATTATCACAACTGGTGACCCTTCTGCCCTGACTGCCCAGTGAACTGTCAAGCTAGGCCATTCAGTCTCTCTCAAACATGGACATAGTGAGCTTGATTTTCAAAAGTAACTTACACTTTTCAGTAACTTTACTAGTTGTGCCTGTTCACAAAGGGCTTGATTCACAAAGGTAACTTACACTTTGAGGAATTTACATTTGTGAATAGGTTAACTACTTTTTGCTGATTTACAAACTCCAAGTGTAAAATAAAAGCAGCATGATATGTCCAGCACCACCTATGTCCATCACTGGTCCTGCAACACCCTCCAGGGAAAATAATAGAGGAAAGGAATTTAAATAAAATCCCCCAAGAAATAATATTAAATTCATTAAGTTACATTTTAATTTAAAAAAAGTTACATTCATTTTTAAATTCAAAATAAGGTATTGGATTATACATAATAAATGCATACTATGTTATAATATTTTTGATATTATATTGTATTTATTGATATTTTAAACTATTTTAAATAATTTATTTCAATTTGGCATCATTTTTATGGGGTTTTATTTTAAATGTCTAAGCCTACCTCCATTATCTCCTATGGAAGGTTGTTGCAGTAACAGTGGTTGACTGTGTGTGGTGATAGACTTACTACTTTTTGCTTATTCACAAATTCAGAGTGTGTTACCTTTGTGAATCTGGTCCTTTATGAATAGCCAAAAGTAGTACAATTATTCAAAAGTGTAACTTAGATTTGTGAATCAGGCTGAGTGTATCCAAGAGATATTCTACACCCATGTTAAGGAGCCTTTTCTGCTTTAATCAGCATAATATTCAATATGTTTTATAAATAAGCAAACCACAGTTTGTTTTTAAGTATTCAAAATGAAGGTTGAAGTTTTTACACCCCAGCAGTATTCAGTGCTTGGAGTGTGCAAACACCTGATATATTGGCATGTATTGATTTAACAAATGCATGCTTCCAAGTGTGCCCTGAGAAGATGGGGGTTTCATACACAGGCCCCAAGAGAAATAACAAGGTGTTGCTCTTAAGACAGACTATAAACACATTGTACTATTAGTGTCTGACACTTTAGAAGATGTGGAGACCATACAACTGGGAGGTCTGAATCAAAACAACATTTTGTATATTTAACTGTTTAATTGTCCTTAAATGGGAAGAACGCTATTATGGAATTCAGTAAAGAAAAACGTTACATTGCTTAATACATTTACGTAAAAATCATTGTAGATGAACAAATTTGTATGTATGAATGGCACCAACAAAAAGCTCCTGCTGTGCTATAATTCCCTTCAAAAGGTTAACCAAATACACAGTCAAAAAATTGCCTCAGGCATTTGTTTCATGTTTTGATGAACTTGGTTACCATAGAAACTTGTTTGAACGGGGTGAAGGACTGCAATAGCTAAGTAAACAGCCAAAAATACAGTACTGAACTCCACAATCCTAGCAGTGTGTTTGAATACCATCTCCGACTCCAGATAAAAATCAGACTGGGAAAAGAGAAATGTCTGTTATCAGCACTGGAGAGGTGTGAAAATGCTGAGTCACCATGCAGCAGCAACATGTGGGAAATGACCGTTATTACTGTTCAAGGCTTACTTTCTCTCAGTGGTCTGACCAATAAGACCAATAAGAAGCACTCGCTGAGCTAATGGAAAATCTGACTTGTTCATGCAGTTTAGCAAAATCTCTGTTAAAAGTATATCCAAGCATATAATGCCTCAATGTACTAGATGCAAATGTGAAGAACAAGTCTGTGATGAGGACATTTTGTTCAGGCAATGGCATAATGCAAAATTATTAGGCCTCTGCAGAATGTAATTAGGGGCCCCAAGCCCATATCTCGGAGATATTTGGGCTGAATGTGACCTACTTGAATGGTTGGATCAGCCTGGAGTTTTGAGCCCCTATGCCCACTCTGCCCGCGATACCCCGAATTCAAAGCTCATTTACCCTAACATAAGGCTAACAAGTGATAAAAAGTCATGCCGAATTTTAGCCACCACTCTTTGGTGTATTGGGATTTGTAAACCCAATTATGCAAAAAAGCACATGCAGGTCGCAGAAGGAAAAGTGCTGTTGGCCACGGAACCATGTCTGTCTGAAGGTGTCACATATGGCATGGGGCCAGCTATGTGAAAGGGGACTCCTGGTAGGGGAATCCGTAGGATGTCCACACCCGGGCAGCTTCAGGCGAATTGTGCATAGGCTTTAGGATAGCTCCTATTGGGGATTTTGTGTGTGGGAGGGTGTGGTGTGGTTAGCCATTAGGCGTTTTTTTCATAGTTTGCATCATTCTGACATTGTGGTTCTGTTAAGCAGTGAGGTTTCTGTCCTGGTGAGGTAATTAGGGCCTTTAGGGTGCTTCGTACGTTATGGCGGAGAATGCGGCAGCAGTTCGGGAAGCCTTAAAGGTATTGTGTGATGTGGGTAGGGAAGACTTGATAAAGCCTGGTGTCCTGTCGTAGGCTTTTGTAGGCATGTCCCGCCCTAAATACTTCACGGTGAGTGATGTTGCAGCTGCGGTGCTTGCGTGTTCACTGCAGCAACAAAAAGTAAAAATTCAGGGCGCTTCTAAAATTGAGGACTTGCCTGGGGATATGTCAACTTTTGTAGGGACATTGCATGAATAAGGAGACTTACAGGGTGATGAGCAGTCAGAGAGCATGTTGATAGGTGACAGGGGCTGTGCATGTACACACACTGTCAAGGGAAAATGGCTAATGAAGGGCGAGTCCCAAGGGAGTTGGAGGAGTGAGCCAGCAGCACGCTGAATCTGTGCCACCTGCGAGCCGCAGGGTAAGCATTGCAGGCCAGCAGGGGCAACAGAGCGCTCACATGTGTTAGGCAGCTTGAGCATTTGCTTCAACTGTATGATAATTTTGCCAACTATGCTGAAGAGGAGAACATCACAAGAAGAAGTTGACTCACAAGTTTAGCGTGTGCTCTCTCCACCTAAATGGTTATCAACAGGGGATTTTAGAATAAATAAAATTGAAAGTGCATCATTTGGTACCAAATCCCAAACAAGAAGTGGTGCCATTATTCCTAATAAGGCGATTTGGCAGAACAGGCCTATCAATCAGGGGCCCATGTTCAGTTGGGGCTAGAAGTGACAGGCAGAACAGACGGCAAAGGTCAAGGTGAGCCCAAGGCAGTTTCCAAGGTAGATCCTAAGGCAGGTAGATGGATGTGGGTGTCAGGAGGGGAGGATTTGAGCCATGGAGATGTTAGTCAGGATGAGCACAGGACCACAGTTGCTGTAGGTTGGGGCGACTTGCAGGACAACGGAGAGAGAATGCTGCATGAAGCTGGCAAATGCAGTGACTACCAGATGGCTGGGTTTGAAGTGACCTGGGTCAACTAGCCAGAAGAGAGGGAGAGGTTTGGAGCAACCATCCCGACAATGAGGGAGAAGAAGGCTTCGTAGGGTGCAACCTTCAAGAATGTTGACTGGAAGCATTTTGATGGGGGTGTGGTTGATGGCGAATGTTCAGGTGTGAGTCGTGTGTATGACTTAGGGCAAATAGAGTGTGAATTTGATTATGAGGAAGTGGAAGAAAGGGAAATACCACGCTGACAAGAATACAGAGAGGTCAAAAGAGTGGATGGGGAAAAAAGGATGGGATACTAAACTTCTTTCTAAGAGTTATATACCACGGAGCCATAAGTGGAGGTGCTGGAAAAAAGAAGGGGTATTAAGAGAGTGCAGTAGAAAGGCAAACAGGCTTTTGTCAGCGAATAAATGTGTGGGAACAGATCCTATTTCAGAAGGTGCAGCAAAAACAGGTAAGAAAGACTCAGAGAGTAGTAAAGGAGAAACTGACAAGGTAGATGGGAGCACTGCCCTCACAACTAAGATATTGACAGAATAGGAAGAAAGAGGTAAAGAATCAAACAAAAGGTTTAAAAAATACTTCCTTACATGGGGATTTCTATTCCTTTGGGGGAGCATTTGAGCAATGGGACTAAAGAGAAGATTTGGAGGGGAGAATTTGTGGATGTATTCATATTAATACACAGAGAGATACAATCCAAGGAGGGTTCTTGAGAAGAAGCTTAGGAACTGGCAAACAGGCTGAGCGTACCCACTACAATTGACACATGGACGTCTGCATTCTTAATATTTGCAGCATCTACTGTGAGAAATTTCCAGAGAGGGCTGTCTCCATATTCAAATATATGTATACCTTTCAGAAGGCCAATATGGAATTTTGGAGGCTTCGCATGGTTGCATTATGACAAGGAGTTTAAGGCATGATGGTGCTTATACCAGATAAACAATGGGGGAAGTTGACAACAAGTTATGGGTGCAATGGATGTACCCACATAGGCCTCCCTTGTCAATGTACAATACCGGTGTTTTCTCCTGAAGCACACTATTGCTCTAGTGAGATCAGTGTGTCCAGGCACTGAGTTAGCAAAGTGCAACATCAAGTCTGCTTTTCAGCTACTCCCAGTTCACCCTGTAGACTTTTCTCTTTTAGGTATTCAATTTGATGTCAAATTGTTCATTGACAATGTTTTCCCAATGGGACGTACCATCTCTTGCAGTCGGTTTCAGTCATTTAGCACGTTTTTGCAATGTTGTTTCACATTCAGAACAGGTAACAAATTGATTCTGCATTATTTGGAGGACTTTTTGTTTGTAGGTGCAGGAGGCACATAGGATTGTGATAAGTCTTTAAAGCAATTTCTGGATATGTCAGTTGAGTTAGGCGTACCTTTGGCTCCTGAAAAAACTGAGGGTCCTACATACCTAGCTTTTCTTGGTATTGAATTGGACACAGTTAAAATACAGGCGAGGCTGACTAAACAGAAAATTAAGGAGATTGTTGCTTTACTTGAAGGAGCAATGGAAGCATCTAAACTAAAACTGAAACAAATTCAACAACTGTTTGGTCATTGCAAATTTGCATGTTGTGTTGTAGGAGCAAGCAGAACGTTTTGTTGTTGGCTTGGTTTCGTCATGACAGGGGCTAAGTTACTGTACCACAGCATTAGGATCTCAGCAGTGATGCGTGCGGATTTTGAAGTTTGGTTAATATTCTTGGAAGGTTTTAATGGCATCACCATGTGGTCTATGGATTGGATTTCTTTTGGTTGGTTCAGATATTCTTAGATGTGGCTTGCGACAATGGTTTTGGTTTGTTCTGGGAAGGTAGATAGTGTGCTGAAAGGTGACCATCAATTGGGTGGAAGAAGGTAGCAGAATTGCTTTCTTTAAATACTTTTCTCTGTTGGGGGTTTGGGCAGTGTGGGAAAAGAAACTGGATAATAAAACTGTCTCCTTTCATGTGGACAATAAAACTGTAGTGGATTTGGTCAAATGGTCACAAAGAAAAAGATAAACATCTTTTAAGGTTACTGCAAAGATTGATACTAGGCTGCCTGATGCATAACAGTGTTTTTAGAGCCAAGCACGTGCCAGGTGTGGACAATAACATCACAGACACATTGTTTTATTCACAGTGGCAGAGATTCGGTTGTTTGGCGCCCAGAGCAGATTTGAAGAACACAAAGGTGCCACAGGAGGTATTGGAGATAGCAGACTAAGGATACTTGAACTGGTTTAAAATCTCTGGCAGTGAGCACTAAAACATTTTACAGGAGAGCATGGGAAGAATTTTGGAATATGGGGGATATTCATAGAAGTCAAGATGAGCAAGGGCTTGTGCTGCGTATGGAGGATGTGTTATACTTTATCATGAACAATATGGAAAAGAAAGTTTCAGTTACAACAATTGCTAGTTAGTTAGCAGGTTTGAGCTTTTATGGTAAGTTTTTCTGGGGCTAGGAGCCTTCAGTTTATGAGATGGGTAGGCATCTCACAAGAATCGGAGAGGTTGCTTTATTACGGACCCTATTTTCATGAAATTACAGTCACGCATGGTCAGAGGGCATCCTTTATTTGTTTTTCTTCTTTTGAAGAGATGTTATTCATGTTATGCATGTATTGGCTATTTTTTGGCATATTTAGGATATAGGAATTGCTAGAGAGAGGCTGATCTAGAGGTATGAGAGTAGAAAACATAACCGTGACAGGTGAAGCAATACAGGTCTTTTTTTGAGCTGTCTAAAACTGATCAAAGAGGAAAGGAGACAAAGATTTTACCTAACAAAATAGGTGGCTTGGTATGTCCAGCAGTCATGAGGCAGAAATTTAAGGCAGCAGGTGGGGCCAAATCAGATTTGTTTTTTGCTCACAATGATGGAACTAGGCTACTAGCGTCACAAGTGCTAGGGGCCATGAGAAAGTTTTATGTCATATTGGGGAAGATCCTTTCATTTTGGCACCCATTCATTCCAAATTTGTGCTGCATCTGAAGCAGCCAGGTTAGGTTTCACTTTAAATGAACTGGAAAGATTGGGAAGATGGTCATCTGATTACTGTCTACATTATATCAGAGGAAATTAAGAATGCTTTGCCATTATGTTGTTCTTAACTCTTGTTTCTCATTTCAAGTTGTGTGGCAGGACTGGTGGTGGCTTCCTTTTCTATCTGGATTGTAGGACATTCTTTCAATAAATCGGCTGTGAAGCAGGCTGAAAATCATCCTTTCGGAAAGAAGCTGGGCTTCCGTAGTGACAAAATTGAGATTGAATGGTGGGGAAGGGAGGCATGAAATGAGGCCAACTTTTGCCTTGCTTGTCCAACCTGGTGTCTGTGAGAGCGTGCCCAGATCTTTTACTTTTACATTTTGGAGAAAATTAGCTTGTGCAGTTGTCTGGTTTGGGTTTGATTGAAGAGCCGAAAAAAGATTTTGATGTGATTGGGAAGTCTTAGTCGGGTACAAATAGTTTTTGTTAACAGCCTTAGTACCTAGAAGAATACGGCAAGGTGCAGTAAAGTTTACAGCAGTAGAAATAGGAAGGCATAAGAATAAAAATAGGAAGACATAAGAATAACCGGGAAATTAAGTGTTTTTGTAGGGCCAGAGGAGTAGGTCAGTTGGAACACATGGACATCACAAAAGAAGATTTCCAACTTTTCAAGTAGGACGGTGTTCACCTGCCATTTGTGGGCAACAAATTGTACTTACTTGAATTGAGGGAAACATTTATCTTGATATTAGCCTTGAAGAAGTGGTGCTGAAGATTTTTAGGCTGTTGGGGGCATTGCAGAGTAGGCTTTGGAAGAGGGAACACAGGGGAGTGATGGTTGAGTCATGTGTGAAGATCCGTGAATGAATGAAAAGGGATGGTGAAGACCGAAGGTTTTAAGAATAGTGTGAGGGAGTTTAGTGTTGGGGAGGTTTAAGGGTGGGGCAGTTAGGATTGTTTATTGTATTATTGAGGTCAGAAATTTCAAGAATTGTAAATTGTTCAACGAGTTTCTGCACTGCATACGTGTCCTAATAAAGTGTCCTTTTACTCTCACTTGGACTGGTTTATTACGCCATTTTGCCCAAGGGTTTTTTTGTTACAGTCTTACCAATTAACTGTATGTTTAAAAGTGGCAGTTGCATTTCAGGTGCCATTGTGTCGCATTTAGGTGTCCTTAACATACATCTCTACAACTGGTTATTTATCTAGATTTATCCCTCTTAGGCTGTGTCCAAAATATAATGACAAATGTGCTTTACACTGCCTGTAGTCAATTCCCTGCATTTAAACACAGAAGTGATGGAAGATAAGCATCATTATGTTTCCTTTCTGGTGACCTAGTTCCACAGTAACAGTCAGCAACACTTAGGGCATAGAGCATCGAGTTAAAGTTGACCACTGTCTAACGCATTTTGAAAAAATGTAAACGTTCAATCTTCATCTAACTAAATGGTAAAAATAACTTTGTATGTTAGCAGGACAGCTTTCAGTCATTTTCATGTGCTGAACTGAGCAACTGAAAATATTTTTAATAGTTTATACTCTTAACATCATATTGTTACACGTATATGCAAAGTATGCATGATACTTTGTAGGGGGAGGGGTCAAATTTGCTTTGAAAAAAACGCTTTCACATGGTACTTAAAATACATTAACATTGGCTGTAAACCACCACACCTCTCATAGTCATTAACAGTAAATGCCCTAACTTTTCAGTTTACTTTTCACCAACATTAGAAGGTTTGTATGCCTATTCTAGGAAGTGCACAGACAGAACACATATTCTAGGTGTTCTTTTCAGGCTGTCACACCTCAATGCATTTGATATAAGATTAGCATGGGGAATTCATACCATATAGAGAAATAACATATAGGGGTGAGATGGGACTTAACACCGCGAGCTGCTGACTTTGGAATTGGAGAACCGGTTTTGAATACTGGTGTTGGCTTGACATCCTGTGATGGTGAGCCAATCATTTAATCTCCTTGTGCCTAATAGAAAAACATCTGAACTTGTTTAATGTAAACTGGTGCTCACGTAAGGAGCTCTAATGCCCTTTGGGACAAGTTAAACTATATGAACACTGCAAACTAATTTTTTTTTAAATAGAAAAAAAAATATGAAAGCAACTAGTAGAAATGTGGGTACTTTGTCCATTTATGTCAATAAGTGTAAATGACATAAGCCCTCAATCTAGCAGAATGATTCTACAGAACAGGAACAAAAAGGCGTACATGTGAGAAGAAGTTAAGAACATGATGATCAACTCAGTAGCTCATGTAGCATACAACGTATGCTTCTCTGTTATTGTCGGCTTCCCACAGGCTTAATTATACCTACTGGAGCCAATTAAATATCAAATGCAATTTTTTATCATTTCCATCCATTGTGTGGGTGTGTGTGTCTGTGTGTGTGTGTGTGAATGCAAGAGAGCATGTGCACACATGTGGGTGAATGTAGGTGTGTGTGAATCTGAGTTTGTATGCAACTGAGACATGACTAACGTCATGTTCTGATAGATTGTTAACAGGGTGCTTCTCAGTCTTCATGTTATTCTGAAAAGTGGAATTATACAGTGCACACTTTACACTGTGGAGTTCCCTACATCAGCCATCCTCAACCTCTACCTCTTACCATCATGGATGCTTCTTAACCACCTGCCATTATTCCAACTTCACTTAAAGCAGCCTCCTTTAACATTGTTCTAAAAAACAGAATGAATTTCCACCTCTATGGACTATACTTAAAATACTGGAGACTTGTGATACCTTGCAATTTCGGAAATGTCTGAAGAACACCCCACCCTTGATAAATGCCATTTTGGCATCCTTCTTAAAGAGGGGGGTATAAATTATACTTCATTATCCACCTGTATGAATCTGCAACATGCACAGCTCTGCACCCTACGGACTGCTAAACATTTTGGGAGTGTTTGACACTTGATCTAGAAATAATAGCAGACTGAATGCCTAATATTGCATATGACTAACCAATCACAGGCTAATTTCTAGCACACTGTATCCTTCCAATATACTTAAAATGCTGGAGAAATGTGATACCTTGCAATTTTAGAAATGTCTGAAGAACACCCCATCTTTAATGAATACTATATTGGCGTTCATCTTAAAGGGGGGGGGGTATAAATTCTACTTCATTATGTACCTATATGAATCTGTGACATGCACAGCTCTGCACCCTATGGACTGCTAAATATTTTGGGAATGTTTGACACTGTTGATCCAGAAATAATTGCAGACTCAATGCTTGATATAACTGGTGGCAACAACGTTGTCTTGCAGAATTCCTAATTCTCCTTCCAAGTATGAACCACCCAAACCAAATTGCATCATGTTTTCTTGTCCAGTTCCCTGATTGATTGGGATGCTCCTTAAGGCTCTTCATTGTCACTCTCAATTTTAATGCCTGAGACGTCTAGCCACTTAACCAGCAGTCATAAACAACATTCTCAAATATATGCTGAAGATACTTAGCAGTACTTCCTGAAGGATGACAAAAATGTTGCCCTCAGCTTCAACTCAATAATGCTCTAATGATAAACAACCTATTGAATCAAAAGTCAAAATAGCTCTGGTAATGCACAATGCTTTCTTTACTTTCACATCAATTGCGGAGAGCAATCCTCTCACTCGCCTACAATTTTATAACAATTTGAGCCACACTGAATATCAGCCACTCAAAAAGCAGTTCTCCACAATTGCTTCTTGGACTTGATAAATGCGGATTGCTACAGAAGACGTTTCCCTTAATCCCATTCCCAGAAAACATTGCCCTCATCAAATGTACCACTGTGGCAGCTCTCTTTTACTCTGGCCTGCCTCAGAGAGGCATCCACAAATCTGATATCCATAGAGTGACACTTTGCATACTTGTAAAAGTTTCATTAGGACCTTATTTGATCTGACCTAAAAACACTTCACTGGCTTCCCATCATGAAATAATCCAATTTCAAAATTCAATCTCTTATTAAAAAATTCATATATGACATTGGCACTGTGTGTCTCAGGAACATTCCGTCACTTCAAAACCAAAGTTGCGAACTCATATTTAAAAACGAATTTTCTCTTCAATACACAGACATTTCAGACATTCTCATTTGGAGCCTGTTAACCTTCTGTTACTTTAACCTGTCTTTGGATCTATTTGCTAGTAAATATATCCTCCATAGCTAACCATATGTCTTGTCTCCGAAACCCCCTCTCATTTACAAACTATAGTAATATTGTTTCAACATCTTCTTAAGGCAGGAATTATTCCAGTGTGTATCTGTTGCTTAACAAAATTCTTACATAGCTAATATTATCATTAGCACTATAATCCTCACGATCATCCAAAGAATGGCCAGATTAAGTATTTTTTCATGACTCCCCCTAGATTCTTCATAGTCAGTACATATAAAGATAAACCAGTTTACCCTCTAATAATTTTTCTTCAATGCGCATGCTGTAGATACACCACTGTTTAGCGACTGAAGTTTCCCATATGTTTCCTGTTAATTTATTTTTGCACTATACAAAGATCCAGAGATTAGACAATTGTGGTGTATGCATCTTTACATTTCAGGATATATTACTTTGCGTTTTTAAACTTTTTTCTCTATATGGAATCATATTCCTATGTGAAGAACTACATTTCTCAATTATCTCTTACAATAATTGGGTGTCAGAACGTTTTTACAACCAGTTTTTACGAATAATCAATACTTTCACCTAAATATAGGTGTACAAAAGAAACAGTTTGTGAACACACTCAATGATGGGTGTTCACTACCTTGCCCTGGAGATTGGCCTGCAGCTATCCGTAACCTATACATTTATGTTCCTGCTCTTAATCCTAAATTCACAACTGTGGAAAATCCACCCAATATGAACAATTTCCACTGTCCAAAGTTCCATTCACAGTAGTAAAAGCTTGCAGACCCTTAATCTTTGAATCAAGATCTATAATTTCTGCCTGACCGTTTTTGTGCATGGAAGATGTGCAAATTGCTGGTGAATCAAATCCAAAGCTTTCTATTAAAAAGACTAACCTCAACTAGCTCCAAGACATAAAGAGAAAACATGGCTGAATCACTCATGTACCTAGCAACAGCACAATGTAATATTTGTTGTAGTTGGACATTATTCAAGATACAAAGACAATCCTAAAAACAAGTCCTTACATTCAGAGCACTGACCCCCGTTGAAAAACATCCTGAAACTAAAGTTTATAAAAAGTATCCTTTTCATGTGTAAGCATAATCTTTCTCACTAACTTAATATGTAGAGAATTATACATACAAATAAGTTAATGTTTTGGACTGGATTATTCCATACACATCTGTAACTGATTGGGAAAGATGCACAGATATATTTATAGTACATTCTTGGCTACAAGTGCAAATACTAGCACATGGAACAGTGCATGCTTAGACCACAATCCAAAAGAGTACGCAGTTAAAAATAAAAATGTGTTATTGTGGAAAATAAAGTTGTCCATTTGCAAGATTATTTGCCAAATTGTGCTAAATACATCATTGTTCTATGTTTTTAATTAATGTGGCTTTTCCTATACTTGCCAATTGGCTTCCACATGTAATGTATTATCTGTTGGGAAGCTACAGGGGCCTGAAAAAGAGGAATGCTTTCATACGGAAATGGCAAACTATTAAAAGGGTACTCAAAATGGAATCTTTGTTGTGGTATGGTTGGAAAAATGTCTGACTTTTTGTACACATTCCATTTGTATTAGCATTTTATTTTGTTTCACATTGCTGTTTCATATATGTGCATAGCTTGTTGTACACTAGGGAGCGAATAAACTGGCATGTTTCTAGAAATAATGAAAGAATCACGTTAGCAGATCTGGTCCGAAGTCAATATTGGTGATGCAAAAAGAACTGTTGTTAATTAGACTTAGGGCATGATTTAAAGTTTGGCCGACATGTTAATCCATGACAAACGTGACAGATATCCATCCACCATATTACAAGTGACATAGGAAATAATGGACTTGTAATACAGGGGACGGGATATCCGTTGCATTTTGTGGCGGAGCAACCTGATCTGTCAAACTCTAAATCAGGCCCATAGTCTGTGACTTAAGGTGTCAAAAGTCCCCGGTGAGGCTGCAACTGTGCTGCAGAAATTGCAGATAATTGTGTGATAAGTCCAGAATCACACGGCCATTCGGCTGCTCAAGAGAAGCTGGGGAGCAACATTTATTGGATTGAGATCTCTGATACAAACCTTTTGCCTCCACTTTGCTGCACTCTGTATTCGTTTGGGTCGATCGTTGCACTTCCAGCTGGTATATATAGCCATTTAAGGTGTTTGGGATATTCTTCATCTGCAGGGGAAAGTGCAAGGAATTGCAACCCTTCAAGGAAAGCAAAATTCGGTATGTTCGAGGTCACTCCAAACACATAAAAAAGCATTAGCAAAGCCAGTATGCCTGGCGTTGGCCACCAGCCTTTTGGGTTTATCAATGCTTGTTGTGTTTTGTCATGGTTATAGCAAAACTTTACTGATGAGGAAGCTGCTCATCAAGCTAAACAAATACATTGGCTAAAAGCAAAAATATATTTTGGTCTCATGGGATCCTGGTAGTCCATTGTTGGGCGATCACTGAGGACATGGGTTACAATTTGAGAAAATGTCAGGAAAGTTTAATGAGTGTAGTTTTAGACAGGAATTGGATTTTGATGGCGCTTATTTTAAGTAAGAATGACCAGGAATTATCTTCTCTTCCTGTGGCCAGTAGTGCAGCAATGTTCTGTACATTCTGGAGTGTGTCAGTGACATTACCTGGTCTGGGGAGGTATCATTTCACATGGATCCGCTAGAAGGCAATAAGGATTCCCAAAACATCTGCAAGCAAAGTTTGACTGATTTAAGGGGGAGTTTACCTCAAGAGCCTAAGCCAGAAAGTACATTTGCCCCTCTCTGAGATCCTCTTTGTGACATAGACACAAATGGAAAGCAAATGTGACATGGGAGAGGGGTTTGTTGACTCACAAGTTGAATCGTCATTGGGGTACAGAATGCCCTCAATACAGAGGCAAACCTCAGTGACAGATAACTTGTCATCTATGCTAGTTCCTGTATAAAAAAGGGTTGCTGTTTTGGGATGAAGAGCAGTAATAGAGGCCAACATTACTGAGCATTGCTGTTAGACAGAGCAACAAGCAGGTGTATATGAGGGTGGCATACCTATGGAACATTTCACAGCTGCCTGAGGCGAGGGTGAATGTTGCGATTGGTGGAACTCAAAAAAGAGAACTTCAGATACAGACTGTCTACCTGGATCCACTGTTACTTTCTTTTTTGAGCAGTGAAATAGGGAATGTTATTAACATATTTTCACCAAATGGTTTATCTAATGTAAAGTTATCCTTTTTTTAAAGAGTAGCTGCAAAAACACTCTCTTTCAATTAAGCCTCAAGCAGGAGAGGGGTGGAAAGCTGAGCCCATTAGACTGCAGTTTGACCGAATTCTATCACACATTTACATAAATCATTCCTGCTTCCACTTGGATCTTGTCAATAAAATCGCAGTACTCTCAAGTGATCAAAAGGTGACATGCACTGCTATATAAATCATCAAAATAAATTAAAAACTAGAATCCCTGAATAGTACGCTGCATATTTTCAGTGAAATGTATGTAAGGACTCTATTTGGTTGACGAGCATGACATAAAAGTATATTATTAAATGACATTAAAATATTTGCACAAATTCCCCTTGTAAATTAATTGTGAAAAAGGACTGCCAACCACTTTTAAATTCACAGTGGTAAGCATACTCACAGGGCAGTGGAACAACAGCAATTGAGTGAGCTGGTTTTACTACAAACACTGCACCCACATTCTCAAATGCAAGAATAACTTTATTGGCGGGCGCCACCAATGTAAATCAGCCTATCCATTAGGGTCGCACAATATTTAAAATACCCTGGCGTAATTTGCAAATTTTCAGGAATTTTGTGTTACCTTTGATACCGAAAATTTTCAGAAAGTATACCATTACACCACCTTCCATAATTATGCCACTGTTTGCTCCAAAACGATAGTGCTGGAACAATATGAACAATCAGAACACAAAGGGCCGCTGTTTGCAGTTATTATTTTACCATATTTCTTTTTTAGAGCAAAATACATCTGTGTCAAAAACTGATGAAAGGACCAATTTTACAATAAAATATTGCGCTAGATGACAGACTTGCATTCTGCGTAATTACATATAATGTCACGTAATTTGTACTAACATTTTGCACAATTATATGATAGCAAATAACATGGACTTCACCCATCTCTACTTCTTATATGTCTACCTGCCAATAATATGTCAAGACATAGGGATTCATTTAACTACATGTAGTTACAAACTGTAACAAGCATTGGCATAGCCAATAGGTCTCGCTTTTGGGACCTTACGTGTTTTGCCATGCAACACTGGATGTTGTTTAATCAAGGATATTGTGCTGGATAACTAAACACTTATAATGTCCGAAAGGTGAGACCTATTGGCTATGCATTGGGGGGCCTTATAAGTGTTTAGGTAGAGCTATTGACTTTGCCAATGTTTCTAAGCTGTGCAGCATGCTGAGAAGTTGTAATTAAAAAGTGTAAGAAGCACTGAGTGATGCTGTGGTGTCGTTGAGTGATGCTGTGCTGGCCCTGAGTTATGTAGTGGTGGCACTGAGTGATACTGTGGTAAAGCATAGTGATGCTGTGGTGGTACTGAGTGATGCTGTGGTGTTCCTGAGTGATGCTGTTGTGGCGCTGAGTGATGCTGTGGTAGCGCATAGTGATGCTGTGATGGTGCTGAGTGATGATGTGGTGATGCTGACTGATGCTGTGGTGGTCCTGAGCGATGCTGTGCTGGCCCGAGTGATGCTGCGGTGGTGCTGACTGACGCTGTGGTGGTGCTGAGTGATGCTGTGGTGGTGCTGACTGATGCTGTGGTGCCGCTGAGTGATATTGTTGTGTCCCTGAGTGATGCTGTGGTGGTGCTGAGTGATGCAGTGATGGTGCTGAATGATCCTGTGGTGTTGTTGAGTGATGCAATGTTGTTCGGCCCTGAGTGATGATGTGGTGTCGCTCAGTGAAGCTGTGGTCATGCTGAGTGTTGCTGTGGTGGCGTAGAGTGATGCTGTGGTGGCGCTGAGTGATGCAGTTGTTGCCCTGAGCGATATTGTTGTGGCCTTGAGTACCGCTGTAGTGGTGCTGTGTGTTGGTGTTGTTGCGCTGAGTAAGGTTGTGCTGATGCAGAGAGATGCTGTGGTGGTGATGAGTGATGCTGTGGTGGTGCTGAGTGACGCTGTGGTGGTGCTGAGTGATGCTGTGGTAGCGGTGAGTGATGTTTTGGGGGTGCTGAGTGATGCTGTGGTTGGGCTGAGTAATGCTGACGCATATGTGTCGGAGGTCAGAAATTTCTTGTAATTTATGTGACACTAACCACTGCTTTGATTTTTTTATGTTTAGATTTCCTTTGTAACGTGCCACTCTCAGAAATACCTAAACTCCCATACCTGACCTTAAATTTATGTATGTGATAATTCTGACATACTGGCAGAATTTTCACACTCGTGAGAGTACGTTATAAATGTAAAATTCAGCTAAACCTGATTCTCTGATTTCAATTTGGTATTTTAAATCGATACATTTCTTACTTGATGCAGAATTCGACTTCGTTTGGTAAAACAATGCATGGATTGGGCCCTCTTTCTTAAGAAATTGTGTAAATATGTTTGTACATGTTTTAAAAAGATATTCAGGGACTAGGTTTTAGTTAAAAATCTGTTGTCCGTATTAAAGTCTTTATAAGCAATAGATGTGTGATGCATTTTTTGCAAATGGTTCATAGTCCATTTCCTACATGTATGCCCTGAAGCAACAATCCTTGTGCAAAATGAGCTTGTACACAATCTAGCGGGCTGGCAAGCCCCCACCGCCCAGCCTGCCAGGAGTGGCCCAGACATCGAGTGTGCTGGGGGGGGCGGAGGGCAGAAGAGCAGGAAGCCTCTTATCACTCACAGACTGTCAGTCCGAGAGCCGTCACCCAGCCATAAATCTGTGTACTGTAAATATGCCTCGTGAAAGGAGCCGGGACAAGGCCGAGGGGTCCGAGTGAAAGACAGCAGGCCAGAGAAGGGAGGCGAGAAAGAGGGTGGAATAAGGGAAGACAAGAGGGGAAGGATGGACGGGAAGAGGGGAGGCAGAAGAGGTGGAGCGATTGAATATTGAACATAGGAAAGAATGTTGAAGAAGGTGGTATACGAGAGGGCGAGGGAGGAAGGTGGGAGGAGAGGGAAAGAGTAAAGGAGGCAAGCAGCGACAGTAGGGAACAAGACGCACAGCCGCGATCTGTGGATCTTACTACCAACTGCCATAAGCGCATAGGAGAGGCGCAGGAGAGGGAGAGTAAGAGGAGGGGAGGGAGAGTAATGTTTCCTTGTCCTGCCACAGCTGCTTGTTCCAGGCCGCGAGACGCACTCAGTGGTGGGGGAGGGGGAGGAGGATTGAAACGCGCGCTTGGGAGTCAACAAAACATGGGCTGCTGACGAGAGAGGAAAGCCAGATGGTAAACCGCAAGCTCTAGGCCATGGTAGCATTTTCTTAAGCCCACTTACTAAAAGTCTCGACAGAGCAGCCCATGCGCTGGCTCAAGCGAGACCTAAAAATGAGTTTATATTTTTCTGCAGGGATAAATCACCAAATTGTTTAGGTTATGACAAAATACAGAATGCTGAGCTAACCCCGCATATGGGAAACATATCATGCTCATCTATTTTAACAGACGGTTTTATTAGCACATTTGCGCTGCCGGAATGTCACTTTTTTTACGTTCCGGTGGCGCGATGTGCCACTGGCATATTTATAAGGCCACATAAAGCCAAGTTACAAATATGTGTCCCTTTCACGCAGAAAACTGCGTGCAAAGGGTGTTCCATGGGTGTTGCTGGGGGAGTTCCTAGCAACATCCATGGCTTTTTGACACTGCCCCAGATGTACAAGAAATCATAAGTCTGAGGCAGCTCCAAAACGTACACCTCCCCAGGAGAGGCGTAAGGGAAGCACAAAGAGAAGAAATATATTTATTTCTCTATTGTGGGACAGAAATATCGCCGCAAAACTATTGTGGAGAAGAAATATCAACAACAAAAATATAGCTGACAAGAATATCGACTGACAGGTAAGTAATATCGATTACATAAATATCTTTGTAATAAATATCGTTAACAAAAATATAGTTTCAAAAAATATCGATTCATTAATTTAATGTATTTTAGTTTTTTTAATGAGAATTGTTATTTTATTATATGTTTAAGATTTTTACTAATTTATTTTTAGTTTATTTCTGCGTTTTTAGTTCCGCAGCGGGTTGTGGGTTTATAATGGAATAGGGTGGGAAGTAATTTAATTTTTTAACATTTATTGAATAATTAATGTGTTAATTGATTGATTAATAATAGTTTAATAATTAGTTGTTAATTAATTTCAACTAGTCAATTAATAAATAATTAGGTTAATTGCTTAATTAGTTTTAGGTGTGTTTTGTGGTGTTTATATGTGTAAATTGTGTGAAGGGTGGTAATTAATTAATTTGTTTAATTCATTATTAAATACTTTTGAGTTAAATACCATCAAGTAATTAGTAATTAGTAATTGTAATTGTGTAATTAATTTTTGGCGTGTGTTTTGCTGTTAATATGTGTAAATGGTGTGAAATGTGATAAGTAATTAATGTTTTATTGATTAATTAATACATATTAATACATTAATTTCCATTAATTAATTAGTAATTATTAAATTTAATTGTGCAATTAATTATAGGTGTATGTTGTGGATTTTATAGTGTTAAATAATGGGTAATTTTTTTGTATTATCTTCGTTAATAATAATATATTTAAATGTATATATGAATTATGTTAATAGCGCGTTCCCTTCTGTTGCACTCACTGGAGTGGGAATAGTACATTTTGCCCCTCCGCTATCCAGCACTTTGCCTACTGGTGCACTCATTGGAGTGGGAATAGTAAATTTTACCCCTGCGCTATCCAGCGCTTTCCCTACTGTTGGACTCACTGGAGTGGGAATAGTAATTTTTACCCCTCCGCTATCCAGCGTTTTCCCTACTGTTGCACTCACTGGAGTGGGAATAGTAAATGTTACCCCTCCGCTATCCAGCGCTTTCCCTACTGTTGCAGTCATTGGAGTGGGAATAGTAATTTTTTCACCTACGCTATCCAGCGCTTTCCCTACTGTTGCACTCACTGGAGTGGGAATAGTAATTTTTACCTCTCCGCTATCCAGCGCTTTTCCAACTGTTGCACTCACTGGAGTTGGAATAGTACATTTTACCCCTCCGCTATCCAGCGCTTTCCCTACTGTTGGAACTCATTGGAGTGGGAATAGTAATTTTAACCCTACGCTATCCAGTGCTTTTTTTACTTTTGCACTCACTGAGTGGGAATAGTAATTTTTACCCCTTCGCTATCCAACGTTTCAACTAATATTTTTATTTTGCTATTAAATGTATGTATTATTTTTTTTAATAGGTTAATGTGTTAATTAAATATAGAATATTTTATTTTAAATTACTTATATATGTGTTTATTTCATTTTTATGTAATTAAAAAATGTTATAAATTAAATAAAGATAATAGTTAATAAAATGTATTTTTGTAAATATATGTATATGTAAAAAAAAATGTTTATATTTAATATATTAAGTTTATTTGTTATAATTAGATTAAATATATTACATTTAATTTATTTTGGTAATAATATTTATTTTAATTCATGTTATTGTTATAAGTCAATATTTTTTACATATATATTTTTACATCAATATTTTTGAGTTGATCTTATTGTACTTACCTGTTTAAGTATAGGAATTCGATATTTTTGTAATCGATATTTTTACATTGATATTTTTTTCAACTATATTTTTGCAATCGATATTTTAACATGGAACCCCCTTGCACCATGGTGCATAGGTGCTTGCATTGGCACACGGCAGACCATTGTGTGCCGGCGCAGGGGAAAAGAAAAGGAATGCGTTGTATCTAATAGATATCGACACATTCCTGCCCTATTCTTTTGAGATAGGGCAGCGCAGCAGGAAGGCCTGCTGCGCTGCCCTACAGCAAAAAAAAACATAAATGAGGCCCTTAGTTTTTTATTTTTAGGAGGGCAATTTCACATAAGCCTTCTCTGTTGTGTGGGGGTCTGTGCGTGTGTGTGTCATGTCTCTGGATTTTGTGCTGGAAGTAACCAAATAAGTTTAAGAAACATATACATCAATGCTTTGGAGCCCTTTAACGTATGTTTCGCAATGTGAACGAAGGGTAGTGCATTAAATTATTTGCTGAATACAATGTAAAAGTATGTTTTCATAAAGGTATGAGCAGCAACTTCTTTTTGATGAGAGTTCCCTTTCAGACATGTCCTATAAATATCCACAAATGATCTGGCGTTCTCTGCACAAATCCAGTGGTGTATAAGTGATGGCAAAATTACATTCATGACCCCGTTTATATTTTAATTAGTACCTTATTTTCGCCAATAAATCAAAATTAGATCTTCAGTTCATTATTTTTTTCCGTTTTTTCATAAACCTATTGATAGTTCACCATCAAATGTTTTTATCTCCCTTGATCCTCTACTTCTCCTATGACAAAATACCACTTTTACATGAGTTTAGTGCATTTTGTATACCATGTACATGGTCTGTGTCAGCAGGAAACAAAGGAAACACTGACTGTTGATGACTTTGGTAGCAATATTATAGAGATAGACCGTCTAGCATTCACTACGAGCATAACACCTACTGCACTTCTATGTTTTGGTTGCTAAGATTCAATAGTTTATCAAATATTTTCTGAAGAAGAGCAGAGTGCACAAAATACTTTGAGTTCGGGTAATATTAGGAGTTTCCTTTGGGGCAGAGAATCTGATGTGAAAACCGATCACAAACCTTGGAAGAAGATATTTAGAAAGAGGGGCATTTGTGCCGTTTCTCCTACGACATAAAAATCGGTAAATAGTTAGCAAGGATACATTCCTGCTATGTATAACATGATAGCGTATTGTCTTTCCAAATTGACTCAGAGGCAAAGGATAGATCATATTGTGAGAGCTGGTGTGGTCACAGAGGAAGTGATATCTGAAGTAGAGTGGTTAGAGGGAAATGTACAAAGATGAGGTGCTGCAGGAGGTGTGTGATTGTGTGAGTAAAGAATGAAAGGACAAGAGAAATAGTAATGGAGGTTGTAATGCTTTCTGAGTGAGGACAAAGCGTTCTATAAGCATGGTTGGTTGACATTTAAGAGTACACATCTACAGACCACTAACAATTTTAGATGAACAACCAATTAAGCTGTCACCTGAACATCTGTGTATTTTTAAAACAAAGTCAATGCTAGGAAGTGATTTTTGGTGTCAAGTGCTACAGTTAGAGGGAAAGGAAAGTAAGACACTGTGCAGACTATGCATTCAGTAATAACGTATGTAAGCTCAGAACTCCACCTACAGCATGTAGGAAGGTACCTACTGGATTCTTAGAAAAGGTTGCTTTTGACGTCATTCAACCTATTTATGATGAAATGGCATCATGGTATATCTAGTGACTAATGAGTATGATTTCCAGATGGATAGAGGCATCTCTTGTAAATGATATCTGTATGCATACAATTATTCCATTTTTGGATCACCTTTGTCTAAAAGAGGGTTATCACATCATGTCTGATGGGCAACTGTTTTCCATCTTACATCTAAAGAAATAGTTTTTTAGCTGACAGAGGTATAACCCAGGAAACATGTTCTCTACTACCTAGATGCAAACAGAATGGTGGAAAGATGTAGCAAGACACTGAAGAAAGGTATACAGCTTGCTTAGTAGTCCGGGAAGGGTCGCTTTGTTTTGTTTTCAAGGAAGGAAAGTAAATGTTTGCATAGATCTTGGCTGATTGAAAAGGAAAGAGATTGAAGTGGTGAAAGGCTTTATCCGAAGACGAGGAAGATTTGTGAAAGCAAGAATAAATTAGCAGAAGTGAGGGAATTAAAGTGAATATTGTTGTGGTTGAATCAAAAGTCATTAAATCACTTAGGATGTGAAGATGTGAAGATGTTCAGAAACGCTGTCAAGACCACAGATGGTCAAAAATAGATCTTAAATTGTGTGTCACTCTTTGGTGGTAGCTATTTGCCACAAAAAAATAAAGTTGCATTGGATGGAGTGATGGTGAAGGACAGAAGAGCGATAGTGAACCACAACCATGTTAACCTGTTTTGGAAAATAAAAAAAGTCGACGAAGGAACACTGTTGGGCCAATTTATTTGAAGTACACTGTCTTGAAGTTCATTCAATTCAATATTGTTCCATAAAATAGGAGTATGTGCTGCTTTCTAGCTATCTAACTGTGGGAAAGATAGAATACGAACTAATGGAATGAAAGTAGATGCAGCTGAATCCATGAAGTGTGGTGTAATGAATATTTACCCATATTCTAAGGTTGGGTTAGTTACTCAAGAGTAGTTCCTAAATTACATGCTTAAACTGAAATATTCTTTGTGTTAATCTAATTTTCCATAGCCCATGTGTATACATCAGAAGTGTTTCTCAACCTTTCTTTCTACACATTTATATACTCATGTTATCGAAATAATAGTGAGGTTCAGAAAGTAGTAAGACAAAGTGATCAAGTTCAATGATATGCTGTCTGACTTCACCAATCACCAGCAGTTTGCAGATTCTTAAAGTTTAAGTAATAAAGAAACCTGCTGAAGCTCTTTCCCTGCAACTTTTAATGAGATTCAGCACACAACTGCCATAGGGTCACTTATTCTTAGCAGCTGTAGTAGAGGGAGGATGAATAAAAATCTCATT
Organism: Lissotriton helveticus; assembly: GCF_964261635.1. NCBI lineage: Eukaryota > Metazoa > Chordata > Amphibia > Caudata > Salamandridae > Lissotriton > Lissotriton helveticus. Next base: position 1,066,110,272 of record NC_136071.1, on the reverse strand, counting down.
AACTTAGACGTGCGGCACCAGAGTGCACAACTATATACTTTTTCTAAGTACACCTTAAAGAAATTGAAATGCAATGTGAATCACAGATGATGATATATTAAATAGAACATTTTTCATTTCACAATAATGTAGGAGGATAATTAATGCTAATTTCAAGTTATTACTGTTTTTGTGATATTTTGTGACCAATATTGGACCATGTTTTCTGGGCTTCACTGCCATTTAAGCTGAAAATATTTACTCCAGATATTGATCGATTATGATACTCTTTTAGTAAGACCACCAGGTCTAAAGTTGACTGAGTGTGAGCCCGACAGGAGCTGGGTCTCAAGAGTTTGATTTATGTAGAAAAAGCATGCCTCCAGTTATCACACTTGGGGGCTGGTTACGATGGCGGTCAGACTCATGTCTGATCGTCATTGTATTGGGAATGGGCCACCCGACAAGCTGTTGGTGGTCCTGCATCCTGTATTACAATGCGACTGCCTTCAAGGAGGTCGCCAAGTGTATTTTTTGTATTGTGCTGTGTGCTGCAGGCTGCAGCACACGCCGCAGACCAAAACATGTACATTGTGCATATATCTGGGCCCATGTCTGGGAGATAGTGGGTAAGGGGGCTCATTAGGGGTCGCCAATGTGCCTTTCCGCCAGACCTTTCATGGTGGGTTCACCGCCATGAAAGGGCCAGTGGAAACTAACATTGTAATGCCTATGGCAGGCACCGCCACCATTGTATGCTTAACAGACCGTCCGATGGGCCGATGGGCTCATGTCGGATGGTCTTTCTGTCCTGACCATCCGCATGCCATCCTAATGTGGCAGGCGGAAATCTTTACTGCAATAGCTCTCAGTGGCAGTCCCACAGCCATCGTAATCAGCCCCTTGGTCTTGTGCTTTGCCAAATCTGCTTCAGAAATGTATTTTCCACCAATTACATTAGGACGGTCGAAGAATATTAGTGGGTTGAGTGCACTGCATATTAAATTTGTTCAAAAATATAGAGCGTGGGAGGTGGGTTTAGGAACCACGCAGTAACTGGCAGCACACCTACTTATCTCCTACAATGCAATTTGGGAGCTGCCACCTTAGTGACTGATCAGAGAGTAAGAGGCAAGAAGCTTCTCCTGGATATTATGACTGACTAATGGATTTGTTGCAAGAGTGCAGTGAAAGACAATTGCATAGAGAAGCCCTAATTATACACACTGCACCACAAGTGCATCAAACACTATTTGTGTATTTTATTTATTTATTTATTTATTATTGATATTTATTAAGCGCGAACGAATACCCGTAGGCGTCTCGGCGCTAAACCAACTACGATCTTCAAAGAGTGTTTCCATTACAGTTTTATTGGTTAAAAAGCCAGGTCTTCAAGCGTAACAAACTAAAATTGATTTTAGAACATGTTCCATTTCACAACATTCTGATAACATATTTCAAGGAGAGTGAACACCTTTAGACAAAGAAAAAACGATGTGGTGTGCCACTTCTCTAATTTGTTCCATACAACAGATACGGAAGGTGTCGACTCATAGCCCTAAAGACCAACAAGACTGTTGGACTTAATACACTGAGACGTTTTAAGGCATTGGCAAAGTGGGCAATTGCCCAGGGCCCTCACCTTCCAAGGGGGCCCCATTGGGAAAGTTAACTTTTTCTCAATTTCACATCTAGATATCTCTGACCTTTCTCTAGCATGTTAAGTAATTTTTGACCGTGCATCTGAAAGATTTTTTGACATCATGCCGGCTTTAACTATCTGAAAATGGGAGGAAAAAAACTGAAAGATGCTTCAAACAGAGGCCCCTAAAATATATGTTGCACAGGACCCCAAAAATCTGTAAGATGACAATGTCGGTAATACCTTTAGAATACTGCAACAATTTGTAACACCTATTTCATATGACAGAAAGAAACAATCAAAGAGATGAGTTTTATATAAACACAAATATATGAAATTAACATTATACCCAAACTCTGAACAGATGTGTACTGAAAGCTCTTTGAATGTTGTTAACAACCGTAGTACATTAATTAGAATGATACAGAAGTGAACGTTAGTGATTCCCATAAGGCTATGGAATGATGCATGCATACAAACAATATGTAACAGATCAGAGTAAAGCTCAGGCATTTCCCACTCCACACACATAACTTCAATGGGTAAGATTTCATATACTGTACCTGCAACGGATCAAGATTCAAGAGGTGACCAGCCAATTAAGAAAGAGCATTTACTGCACAGTGTAAATTTACATTTACCCTGACTGACCAGTGCATAAATACCATTGAAAATGGTATATTTCACTGATTGGTGTGTGCCAATGCCTCTGAGAAATTGCTGAGTCGCCGTCGAGGAATTACTCAGTAAAGCACCACTTCCCCTTTTTTCGGCTGAATTTTTCTGCCTAATTAATACCAGGTACAAAGTAAACCAAATTATTTCGCAGAACGCTGTCAGTGTCTAAACATTCAATTAAAGTGCAGACAGGAATTTACAACATGTGAGGTGGATAAAGTCGGAATTTTTGCCAGTTTATTTACTAAAATGGAACATCATCGCCCACCACTTTTCCAGATCAATGGAAAATTGCAGAAATCAACGCCCTCCTCAAGAAGACCACAGTTCACTGAAATCTACTAAACAACTTCTGACTCATCTCCATGCTTGCCAATCCAGCCAAAGTGATTGAGAGAGCCAGCAACAAGCAACTCACAACTCACTTGGAACTTGACCATCTTCTAGAAAACACTCAATCCGGCTTCAGAAAGAATCACAGCACCAAAACAGTTCTCATCGCAGCCACCAATGACATTGAAATCATCCAGGACCAAGGAGAAACAGTGTCCCTCATCCTGCTCGACCTCTCTGCATCTTTTGTCACTTTCTCCCAGCACACTCTCAACAGAAAACTCCACGAGATTGGCATGCAAGGATCCACTCTCACATTGATCTGCTGCACAGGATCAGGCTGCCACCCTTCACATCAGAGACCATGAAATTGATATGTGGAGTCCCACAGGGATTGTTCCTCAGTCCCACCCTTTTCAACATATGCATTACACCGCTCGCCAACGTCATCCTATCACAATACATCACCGTCATCTCCTACACTGATGACACGCTGATCCACTCCCTGAAGGATGAAACAATCAGCACCAGAACCAACTTCATCAACTGCATGACCTTGGGAGCAGACTTGATGTGAACCAATAGCTTGCAGGCAGAAGTACTGGGCGACAAGACATATGGGATTCTACCTGGTGGCTGACAGAGCTATGCCCAACACCCACAGAACACGCAATAAATCTAGACAACAAGCTCAACATGAGAGCTCAAGTCAAGGCATTGTACACATCCTGCTTCCACATCCTATTCATGCTGCGAAAAATCTTCACAACACCTGACGGACTGTCACGCAATGACTCATCACCAGCAGGCAATACCCTCTATGCCAGAATCCCCAAACTACTCCTAAACTCTTGGCCATCCAGAACACCGCTGTAAGACTCAAACTTGACCCCCCACGTTACACCCGCATCACACTGCACCTCAGGAAGCTTCAATGGCTCCCCATTCACAAGAGCAGCCATTTCAAACTTCCCACGCACACCTATAAAGCCCTAAACAAGACAGGGCCAGAATATCTGAACAGCCACATACACTTTCACCAGCCTAGCAGATACCTACACAATGCATCTCTCTCACTTGCACACATTCCCCGCATCCGTAAAAGCAAAACAAGAGGTTGCTCATTCGCCCAGATCACACCCAAGACATGAAACAAACAACCTCAACAAATAAGAGTCTCCTCCTCACTTCTTGAGTTCCACACGAAGCTTAAGACCAGGCTCTTTGTATAAGCACCTTGGGGACCACAAACCTACACACCTGCCCAAGCACCTGGATACCTTCTTGGATGACTAGTGCACTATGCAAGTCAATATAACAACAAAAGAAACAATCCATTGAAAAAATGTAAGCTGGAAATCAGTTTGGGAGGTGTATGGAGTTCATTTTTGAGCAAACAAAACATGTAAGAGATACAAACACAAGATATGCTTCTGGATAACAGGATTAGAATATTTTACTTAAACCCATAACACAGTAGGAATTTATTAGGAGCTTATGTGTATTTTGTGTAACTGCCTCTCTCCTTCACATTTTTTTGATGTCTGTGGCAGAAAATGTTCTTCAGTAATAAGACCCAGAAAAAAACAAGCACTAGCAAAGCCAATAGGTCTGTCGTTGGTTGCCAGCCTTTTAGCTTTGTGAATGCTTGTTTTGTTTTGTGGATATTTTAGGTGAACTTTTTTGTTGAGAGAGCTGCAGGACCCTCAACAAAATATAAAAATATATCCTTTGCTAAAAGCAAAAATATTTTTTGTCTTAAAAAGTACACACAGCCGTAGCTGGCCCTGGCACTGAAGGGAACTACTTTGTGTGCAGGCCGCTTTTTGTGAAAAAAAAAGAATGAGTCGCTTGCAATGAAGTTCGCCGATGGGTGAAGTGGGGTGGTCCACTGGACCATGTTGTACGCTGTAGTTCTTGAAAGAAAAATGTGACTGACACAACTACAGACCAATGGATAAAGACAGCTGGTTGACTGCGCCAATAAGTACATTATGATAGAATTGTAATAATATTGAAAGGACCTTGCTAACGTAAGACTTCAAATGGTAGGATATAACTGCAAGTCACTTACTAGCTGACATGCTGCCAAAGGCTCTTCAGTAAACAAAACAATCTCAAATGAATTACTAATGTATTAAGTTGATTTAAAGTCTTTTCAATTTGTTGGCAGTGAAGCGAAAAATAACCAATTGCACATGACAAATGCACAAAAACTGTTTATTCGAATGTTTACTTTTAAAGTCGTTATAGTTTTAATATTTCATTTGGCACTTCACCATTATCTAAAAGGATAAACAAAAATAATCTGACACTCCAACCACGCTGTCCAGAGAAGAATTATCTCTTTGTGAAGAGGTAAAAAGTATCAGGGCAGTGGAATCCGAAGGCTCTGTGCAGTCGGAAAGAGGAAAAATTGGAATATCATGCTCTCAAACAATTAATTTACTTGAATCGTCCCTTGGTATGTTTTATGGAAATACCAACGTCGACTGCATTTAAGTAAGGACACTAGGGGCTGTTTTGATTACAAGTGTGGCCTGCGCCAATTTCGCCTTCTCGTGTTTGTACTGCAAACCATGATCTGTGGCATTACAGACGTTATGACCATTTGGAAAAATGCTCTCGGCCAACAAACAATCTAACTGAGACAGAGAAAGTATTCCATGAGGTACTGATTTGAAAGATTTTGTCCAACTTGTAGTGAAGGACTTGGTACATCTCAATGAGGATCGCAATGACCATCCACAACTACCCAATCTCTTTGGAGGAAAGTCAATGACCCCTATTAGAGATACAACTTCTTGTCAATGCCAGCCTATGAATTCTCTAGGGCAGAGTTAGACAGGATGTGTGGCACCATGAACCGTCTAACCAGTCTGTTGAGATAGGCCAACCATGAAATAAAAATTATTGGCACCAATGGATTTTTGGTGACGTCATCAGAGTGGTGCGTAAATGTCACAAGAACCCTCAGATACATTATAGGACCACATTAAATGTTATCCCTTATGCATTTTTTAAATTACATGTTTATTTTGGGGTGCTTAGGTTAAAAAAAATGTTCCTTAAATTGCAACTCACAATGGGTACTGATTGGCATTAGTCTGGTTATGCCTATTTTTGTTTAATAAAGTATTGGTAAAACAATGGGCAATGGTGAGAGCCAGTGACCTGATGCAATTCTTTGACTGCTGAGTTTTCTGCATAGTTATAGATTTCCTGCATTTGTCACATAATTTGATTTCACGTCATATGCGTATGATACCCAATCACGGTAGACATGACCTCCTGTGACAAAAAGTACAGGCATGAATTTTTAGGACTGTATGGCAGCTACTGGAAACTGGGTGAACTTAACCTGAACTTGAAATCTGCTAAATCAGGGAACAATCCTACTCTTTGGACCCCTTCCTGGTGGCTGAAGGAATTAGGTACCCTGCTTTCTCCAGTGACCAATGTTAGGAATCTGGGAGTGGTGATGCACAATAAGCCGCAATTTGGCCAACTGCTGCCAGAGTGCTGACAGGCACGACCAAATTCAAATGCGTCTCGCAAGATATCATCAAGCTACACTGGCTCCCTGTTAGGCAGCGTACCAGATTCAAAGCCCTTGTCTGGCCTATAAAACTCTTCTTGGGGTAGGTCCAGACTATCTGAAGCAAGCCTTCAAATGGTACAGCCCAGAAAGAAAACTTTGTTCCTCTGATGGTCAGAAACAAGGGGTGCCCAGATAAATGTACCAACTAGGGTGGAAGACGTTTTGTAACTTCAACCACAAAAGAATTCAGAAACAAGCCTAACCTTCTAGCTTTTATGAAGGATTTAAAAACTTTGTAATTTTCTAATTAAGGACGGTTATGTGTTTTTCATTCAGAGCTAGCGCCTTGACACCTTTGGGTATTTGTTTGCGCTTAAAAAATGTCAATAACCTAACATTTGCATAACTTGCAGACCTCTCTGTAGTGGGTAGTTTTACATATGAAAAGCAAGTAGCATTCATTTTCTTACGCTGGTAACCACATTTGGTAACATGGCATAACAAAACGTAACATACAATAACCAACTATCTACAGACCAGCAAGAATTAGGAGTGGGTGTACTTGACAATGTTTCACTCACTCGCAGCAGAACACTGCTGAAGGACATTTGTTTTCTTTGAAATCGATCAATTGTAAGTTAAATGTTAGCTTCCCTTTGAACAAAGTGATATGGCCGCATGTTTATGTTATCTTTTCCGCAGGAATACGCCCTTCCACTCCTCTAGGCTGACTTCCTGTTATTCACATAGTGCTTCTCCTTCGCTATTGTGCTTTTTTCATTAATAACAGGGAATATATTAACCAATGGCACAAAAGAAATAAAACTGTACTACAGCTATAAAAAAAAAACTATTTATGCACACACAAAAGCGTATAGGCATTTTGCAAACATTACCGAAATAAAAACCATGGAGTGGGGATTACATAGGAGGCCACAAGTGTTGCCTCATTTTCTGTATTCCTGAGACACCGCACTTGCATTTGGGTTTACAGGTAATAAAGTTTGAAAGAGTCTGCTACACTGTCAATAAATGTTCGTCTGCCCATCGCGGAGACAGGTTCACACTACAATTCCATTGAGCTAGGGAATGCTGAACTCTGCTGTTGTATAGCAAACCATCAAACAAATCATCATGGGATAGATTTGCAAAGGACAGGCACAAAATGTCTGGTGTGGTTTGCAAGATCGTAGGCTGACCTGGAAACTCAACATAAACTATTTGAGGCGGCGACCAATATGGAATGGACCACCGCTAACAAACTTAGGGAATCTGTAAAAATCCACTCTCCCTAGCACGCATACCGGGTAAAAAACCTCTATATCTAAACACAATTTCTGGGAGATACTATGGGTGGGTGAAGGCAGCAACAGTCGTCCCATTTCCGCACCCTAACCTGCAGGGCAGAAAATCATGCGTTTCAGCACTTTATTTCTGCTGGCACTCTTTGCTACATAAGATCCTAACACAGACCAACCTTAAACCCTATAGTGACATAAATAACTCTAGAAAGTGATGCAAATTGATTAGTAAAAGACACAATCTTGAGATCTGCTCAGAGCAGCCTGTTTGTCACACATGTTGCACCACTTCTCGTTCTCTCAATTATCTATTCGAGGATGGTTCTGCCTATGATACACGTCTGTACAAGTGAACATGGTGAGGTACGAAGGTGGAAACTCAGATCTAGCATACATAAAATGCCAAAATGTGACTTTACTACCTATTTTGTAAGGCTGGATGTGTTTCCCTTACATGTGCGTACATCCCAAAAGTGGCACATCTTAAAGCAATGCCATTGCAGATTTCATTCCTACAATACAAACCACACAAGCAAGAAACACAAGCAGTTTAATTTATTTATTTATTTTGTTTACATATTGGTTGTTAATACAGCTCGGAAGTCACTTCTGAGTGCTTGAGATGGAAACATCTTAGGAATTTGAAAATAATACAGTGTACTGTTAAAATCCATCAATCCAAAACCTTCCAAATCAATGGGAAGCTCTTCAGCTCAATTGTAAATGTGTGTGGAGAGGAGAGCGAGATCTGCCCTCAAAGTGTATGCACTTAGGGCGGTGGATTGGCAGCAAGTTTTGGTAAGACAACCCTAGGCATCTGGAGGTGTGACAATATTGTAACGTCTGCGTAAAAAAATGGTAAACCACTTTGATGATGGTAGGCAAGTTACGAAATCCATGGAGATTCTCTTCCAAGGTCTATTTGATTTGGGTGATGGGATCAAAAATACTTTTCTTCAGTTTGGAATACAGAGCATGTTTTGTTAACCACTCTAGCCTGAAGATGATGTTTTTCTAAGGTTTATGAACACATCAAAATATTGTCAAGGTAGATGATTAGATATATATCAAAGATATCGCAGAACATATAATTCACGGAGTACTGCATTGTCACAGGAGCATTGCATAGGCTAAATTGCATGACACAATATTTATAATGTCCATAACAAGTAGTAAACTTCGTCTTGAGGTCACCACAGTTTTAATCCAGATGAAATTATAGACACCACTGAAGTTGAGCTCAGTAAAAATCCTTGGTGGGTTTAATCTGATCTAATAATATAAATATAAGTGGAAGAAGGTAACCATTCTGAAGGGTGATGGCATTCACCTGTCTGGAATCCTCGCTCACACACCAAGACTTGGACATAAAAAAGATTGGAGTTCTTGTCGATGAAGTCAATCAGCTGATCAAGCCCATAACAAGCCTGTCCTTTAAATATTCCTGTAATACTTTGTCTTCTTTCACCATTGAAGGGTAGATTGTATCATCAGATATTTTAGAGCAGGGAAGCAAGTCCACAAAGCAATCATACTGCCTGGATGGTGGTAACATGTCTATCCCCTTCTCACTAAATAAATCCAAACATTCTTCATAAGTTGTGGGAAATGTGTACAACAGTAGATCGTGCTGTGTGGAGGAACAACGAATCAGTGCTTGAGACTTTGACTTCTGTGGACGAGGTAAACAATGAAGTTCACAGTACTTAAATCTGAAACTGATACTCCACTCTTGCCAATCAATTCCTGGAATGTCATGTCCTAAGCAAAATGCCCCCAATATAACTTTGAAGAAAGACGCTTTAAAAAGATCGCTGATACTCACGAAAAAATGGGAGCAGTCAATAGCAGACACTATAAATTCAGATACACCTTACAAGGATCTGCCGTTTTAGACTGGGTAGTGTGTTTTCCTCTATCTGTGGACAACAACAGATTAAGTATCCGACATACCCACAATATAAAAAGGTAAACTTTCCTTCTGTTTTTCTAGTGGAAGAGATTTTTTTAAAGTTCCATTTGCATAGGTCTGTCGGTAGTCGACGGTGTTTTCGGAAAAGTACCAACAGTTGCAGAATCCACTTTTTATTGAGAAACAATTTGCAAGTTAAGTTGATCAAAGCATTTGTGGTTTTGGCTGGATTCACTACAGTTGATAGAGCATACTTAAGTTCTTCCATAAACCATATTGGACAATATCAGCCACCACATCATCTGTGCAAGCTGTTTCTGCTTTAAATTGGTTCCATTGGCTGATATATAAGTGAATACATCTCTAGACCCTTTCTGTCTGTAAATCAATAAAGCAGTATGTTGTACCTTTATAGATTGCTATTTGTCAAATATTGCATTTAGTTGTTCAATAAATCAGTCATATATTTTTAGCAAAGTACTCAGACTTACTAAGAGGAGAATGGCCCAAGATGAGGCATTTTCAGTAAAATAGGACAGAACAGAAAAGCAACTTTATCTGTAGCAACACAAAACTGGGATGGTTGTGACAAAAGTATTAAAGGCCTCAATAGGGAAAAATAGCTTACTCATAAAAATTCATTCAGAATCACTCGTAAACATTTCAGCAAGTAAAATAGTTGACAGCATATTACAAGCCCCAGGAACATGTTGCTTCAATTCTGTAGAGGTTGCAGGATGACCTGCCATAACAATGAAGGGTGTTATTGCTCTGTGTGACACTTTATTAACTGTATTCAAAAGATAAAACCTCTCAATCCAGGCTTTCTTAATGTCTTCTTGAATTTTTTACATGATCATGGCCTTCACTCGAAGTGGACTGGAGTCTGAACTCATGTAAGATATTTTTCTCTTTTTTGCCAAGCTACTAGAGTCAGGACAATGAAGATCAGTTAAATACAGATGAGGCTCCACCACTCACCCATTGCATTTTTTGTTCTGCTAATTACTTTTGTGCAGTTTGACAAATCTTCACGAAATGCTCAAAACTGGTACACCAATCACTTCAGCTGATGTCTGGAAAGTTTTGGGGTTATCCGTCAAGTGGAAGGCTTTTTCCCCATGAAATTTTCCATGGGGATTTTAGGCACAGCCCGAACTACTGAACGGAATTATACCAAATTTGTCAGAAAGCTAGATCTCGAGCCAGAAAGAGTGATTTTTATAATCTGGTATAAATCTAATCAGTAGTTTTGGAATTATTAAAGAAAAAGAGGTAAAGATATCTAGGAACGCTGACCCACAGTGGCAGATCCACGTGCCACTAGCAATGCTGTGATTGGCTGGCCGCAACTTGAGAGCAAAGTTGTGGCTGCCATTTTATGTATCAAGCCACGGGCCTGAAAATAACAGTAGAAACTGATAGAAGGGGCCAGGGTAGAGGTACCTAGACCCCATGGGTGTGCCAGAGGTGTCGGGGAGGGACCCCCTGATGGGCAAGACATTGCCTCCAAACTTTTTTTTTACTCGCACATGGATCCACAGATTGATCGGAGCACTCAATGCGGCTCTCCTGTATGAATCTGAGGTGGATCCAGAGGCCAATGTTTTGGGTTACCTCGATGTGAAGCATATAGAAGGGACAGGAGACTACTTAACATGGGTTGCTAATACCAAGCAGAGATTTTATTTGACGCGGTTGAGACTTAGCACTTAGTACTTTTTGGTGCCTGTCCACATCAAGGCTTCTGGTTTCACTCTTTACCGTTATATCCTTGTGACAAAAGTTCCCAGCAGTCTTCAGCACATTTTATGTTCTTTTGTACATTTAATGTCTACCCAATATTGCACTATTTGTGCCTATTATTACGTACCTGTGGCACAGGATCTTACAAATATGTAAAGTATCTCCAGGTTTTAAATTCAAAAAATTTCAGTTTACATGTCGTAAACTATGCAGGCCAAGCGCCTTAGAATCAGAAAGACATTGGTAAATGCCTCAATCAATGATAGTTAAACAACATTTATATTTAGCTGTATTTGTAGTTATTCTGCTGGCTCATCAAATTATCTTTTTATTGCATTACGTATTTATTTGCTTATTTTTTGACATTTTTATGTATTTTTAAAGTGCGTTTTTATTATGTTCTTTTTTTATGGCTATTTAGACAAATAAAGGTCTTTGACGGATTGATTGATTACTCACACACCAACTCATAGACTAACGCAGCCACTCACACACAGTGGTGGCTCGTCGTGGGAGTGCTGTGTGGTGGTGGGGCAGGGGCGGGGCAGGGTGGGGGGGTAGTGGAGTCCAACCTACGACGGACAGGAGTAAGGTAAGTAAGTAAATAAATAAAAACAATTTACCTTGTGCGCGCTGCATCGCCAACTCGGGTCATTAGGGCCGGCTAGTTGTGGTGCATGGTGATCCTGCGATAGTGAAGTGGACGATGGAGTGGTTGGTCCAGGAGAGTTCCGTGTCATGGCTGTATTTGACTCTGTCACTGGTCGTGATAATTGGGTCAAGCATGTGTCCTGCTCTGTGTGTTTAGTTGGTGACCAGCCAGGTCAAGCGGATGTTGCTTATGCGTTCCAGGAGTTTGGTGGAGTTAGCGTCTGTGAGGTCATCCAGGTGGAAGCTGAGGTCTCCGAGGAAGATGTGGAGCTTGTACTTGATGGCTAGTGGGGCGATGACGTTGGTGAAGGCGTGGCAGAAACTGGTACATGGTCCTGGGGGTCTGTACGCGAGGCTGCCTCTGATGCTCGTTCTGTCGTTGGAGTGGATTTGGAAACTGAGGTGTTCCATGGTCGGTGTTGTCTTGTCCTTGGTGGTGGTACATCGGATTGTTTCTTTGTGGATAATGGCAAAGTCTACTCTGTGTTTGTTGGTGTGGTTTTTTGTGCAGTCTTGTAGCTGTTGGATGTTGCGATGTCGGGGGTGGAGGAGTGGTTGAGCCATATTTCTGTAATAAAAATCACATCAGGGACTAGGATGGTCAGACTTCGGTGGCGTGTTTGCAGAGAGATTGGGCGGGTTGCAGTTGGCGAAGTAGGAGTGGAGAAGGTATCTGTGAAGGTGTGAGGTCATGAGTTGTAGGTGGAGAGACAGCGGTGGTAGGTGAATGGCCCTGCCAGTGAGCGAGGCGAAGTGTGACAACAGTTGTTGCAACGTCTGGGGGCCACGGCCCGGAGTTCGGTAGTGGAGTACCTGTTGGTGGTCTGAAGGCCAGGGTTTCCTGGTGCTGAGCACAGTCCAGGTGCGGATGTTGCAGACAGGCTTGCCTTTGGCGCACTTGGGCACCTGTCACATAACCTTTTTACCTCCACCAATATTATTCTACAGGTCTTTGCTTCCACAAAAATACATACTTGTTCCCACAGTATTTATTTGTAATGCTTTACATTGCCATGCAAAATTCTATTAAAGCCGGATCTACTGACATTAGATTAGCAATGCTTGTTTTTACTGTTGAGGTCCATAATATTACCACAAGAATTGCCTGCAGGATACACAAATTAGTGTTATATACCATACCTTGCATAATACTCTCAAAGTGTGTCTTTACAAGTTCAAAACAGGCCTAATTTCAGTAAAAGAGTCTGGCCATTGCTATGAAACTCCTACAGAAGAAGCTTTGCGGTGCCTGGAATTGTGACATGTGGAGTGGGATGCTCTATAAATGTGGTCCGCAAGTTAAAGAGATCCAGTCTTTTATAAGTAATACACTTACACTTACTGGGCTCAAAAATATGAAATCCCATAAAGTGTATTTCTAGTTTTGAAAACAACTCTAGCAAAATGATCTTTGCTGTCTATACATTTGAATACTAATCGTGCTCGATAATTTTGCCCATACTTAAAATGAGATTTATTTATTTTGAGCCATTTAGTCAATATTTGGAGCAGTGCTGTAAACATGCAGTTATTCTATTTTTCTCTTTAAGGGATTTAGGGCCCTATGTGTTTAGAGAGGTGTTCTGAAGCCACGCCCCTTTTTACACCACTCTGCAAACGCGGCTTCTGGAGCACTGCTGGTGGGGCGAAGAGGTCCTTTTGTGTCCTGAGGACCTCAGGACACAAGTGGACTTCATCCTCTGAGCAGCAGTGCGCCAGAAGCAGTGTTTGCAGCGTGGTGTAAAAAGGGGCATGGCTTCAGAACACCTCTCTGCAATGCAGCTTTGTGGCGCTTACTGGAGGTACCTGGTGGGCTACTTGGCCACCAGGGACCTTCAGGATTCAAGGGGACTTAATCCCCCAACTTACAATGCGCCGGGGGGCGCGTTTGGACAGTGTTGCACGGAGGGGGCGGGGCCTGATATAAGAAGTGTGCAAACTCGCCCCCTGGCGTGTTGTAAATTGGGGGATTACATCCCCTTCAATCATGAGGGTCCTAGGGACCAACTAGCCCACCAGGCACCTCCAGTAAGCGCCACAAAGCGGCATTGCAGAGAGGTGTAAAAAAGGCATGGCCTCGGACCACCTCTCTGCAACGCAGCACTGTCAAGCTTACTGCAGGAACCTGGTGGGCCACCCTTATTTAATGAAGCCCCGGGAGGTGGCGGTCCCCGGGGCAGCTTGGAGGGAGGTGGGGACTAGCCCACACATTACTTTTTGAAAAACAACCTGGGGAGGTGGCGGTCCCCGGGCCTACAGGGGCCCCTGTGGGCTCCCGCTATTATTTATTAACAATGCCTCTAGGACCTGGCCCACCCGGGGGCCTCATTAAAATGAAGCACGGGAGCACGGGTGTCATTTTTTAAAAACATTTCGATGGTATTCATGACCCCAGCACAAATTCGGTCAAAATTATGGGGAGGCTCTGGGGGACCTTGGGGGACCCCCTGAGCAAGCCTAGGGGGTCAGGGTGTTTCTACCCTGCCCCCTTTTCTTGCTGTTCATTTTGGAGTGTTGGCAGCCAATCAGAAGTCAGCTCGTGCTCGTGAGTAGTCGCAACGCCTCCTCGGTGCTCAGATATCGAAATTTTTAATTTTTACATTTCTCAGGAACTACTGAATGGATTTACATCATTTAGAAGGGCTCTTTCTGAACCAAGGGCTACCTTTTTGCATAATTTGGTGTAATTCCGTTCAGCAGTTCGGGCTGTAGCCTGTTTAAATTTTCCAACGGAAATTAACATGGGGAAAACAGGTTTTGGGACCCCCCTTTTTTCTCGACCCCGCTTGACGAATCAACCTGAAAATTCCAAGGTAGGAGCTGACCAGAGCGGGCCATTAGTTTTGAAACTTTCGTGAAGATTTGTCAAACGACACAAAAGATATTGAGAAAATAAAAAATGCTATTTGAATAGAAACAAGATCCTAACTATAACTACTAAACTAAAGGGCCTGTCCTATCCTAACAAGAACCCATAAAGAGTTCCTTCTGGAAAAGAACATGTAGATTTTGGAGCAAAATCAAAAAATAAGAGGAAGATCGTACTCCCCACAAAGGGTAGTTCTGGAGACTCAGTCCAGTATTCCGAACAATTGAGTAGCAACCGTCTAAAAGGGTGAGAGAGAAACTCAGTAGGAAGTCACCGTAAGCAGTAGCTTTTGGCAAGTAAGCAAACACAGCAACATGGCAAGGGACATGGCAGGGTAGGGATAAATGAAATGAGTACCTCTCTAGCAAGGAACATGTACTATATAGAAAGCAGATAAACGTGTTGCAAAAACAGGTGAATGTGTCATTGGCTCCAATGGTGAGAGATTTTTCGATGATTTGTCGTCCTCGATTCCCACGGTAAATGTCCCAATCAGCATGAAGTTAGTTAGAAATGGCTACAAGGTATTACAAGAAGTTACATCTACGAAGGTTCTCATGAGAACTTTTTGCAAGTTTACTCTGTTAGCTGTCTGGTGTCCCTTGAATTATCAATAAGCTATTTTACTAAATGAAATATTCAAATAATGGTTTGTCCTGGTTAGATCACAAATTGTAAGCTGTAGAAAGCATTTTCTTTTCATGAATACACTTGCTCATTATGTATATGTGGCAAAGAAAACAATCTAAGTACAGTGAAGTCATATGGTGTGAGAAAGAATACATTTTCTAAGGAAACAGCACATTTCACAAAAAGTGAAGCCCTACAGTTCGAATGTTAAATCACTATTTTATGAAAATCTATTATTTTCTTAAAGGGATAAAGTAGAATAAATGAAAAGTGCAGCCTAGTAAGTGGAAAATGATGGAAATTAAAGCTTTCTGTCGAAAATAAACAACATTTTCACATTTGCATATTATATAACGGCACATTTCTAACATTTGACTTATTATGAATTTTCATGTTAATAGTTAGTGTTTTTCTATATTATTGTGTGCTGAGATTTTCGTAAACAAATTGCAGCTTCCTTAACAGCATAGTTATTAGGATCCTTTATTTTAAAAGCAGCACCTGAAAGAACACAAAGATAATTCAGTAATCACTACCTGCCCGAGGCAGAACACCTTTTCTCAGATAAACAGACTGATTATATGTAAATAATTCAAGCCAAATAAAGAAGTAGACAGAGGACTGGTGGGTACACGTAAGAATGCTGTGCTACAGGGAACCTAACAGAAAGAAACCACACTAAGGGGTTGATTCCGATTCGGTAAAATCCCCTACGAATAGCCGTACGGAGCATTTTTCCCGTACGAATCGTACACCTTCGATGTCCCCTTACATACGATGAAGTACGATCGGAACGCAAAGCAGATCTCCATACGAATCGTACCAAACACCGTACGACTTACAAATACGTACAAATCGTACATGGAACACGCAGTACGCGAAGTCCGTACGGATCGAAGCAGCATTTTCCGACCCAACAAGTAGGATTCATTACGACAGCACTCCGTACGACTGTTTTTCTACGGGAGTTTAAAACGTCCGTATAAGCACATTTTGACTCGAACTGCGTGCGAACCGGACCCCCCGGGTATGCGAGTACATCCCATGATTGCAGGGGTACGGTGCCAAGGGGTACGGTGCGTAGTGGTACGGAGTCACGGGGTACGGTGCGTAGGGATACGGTATCACAGGGTACGGTGCGTAGAGGTACGGTGCCACGGGGTGCAGAGCATAGGGGTACGGTGCATGCCCCCATGATTGCAGGGGTACAGTGCGTATGTGAATATGTGGCTTTCCGTACCAATTGCTCATACAACGTTTCCCGTACGAATCGCGTTCTCGGTCCGCGGTCCGGAACGTAATTGTCGGGTCATACGGCATGTTTACGATTCGTACGGTTCATTTTCAGGGTCCAATCGTACGGATTTTCCATTGCTTTTCGTATGGTTTGCACTGATTCAGACGTATTTTTTTTATTACGGATCGTACTACGCGATTCGGACGAATTTGTACGATTCGTACGGAAACGGCTACGAATTTGAATCGTCATACGGATTAGTTACCCGAATCGGAATCGACCCCCAAGTGACACAAAATATGTGTCTTGATGTACTAAACAAGTGAAGTTCATGTGCTCAGAGGTGGATTTGCCTGATGCCTACAGCAAATACCATAAACAATTCATCCCTGAAGGTGGTCAGGGCCAGAAACTGAGAGCCTAAATGAGCAGCCCGCAGACTGCCTCTGCAAAATACTGACTTTTAAAGGAGATGTGGTCTTGTTGATAAGGTGCTGACTTTGGAAGTAAAGATCTGAGTTAGAATCTGAGTCACAGCACCAAAACAAAACTTGTTTAATTGATGTAAATCACTTAAAGTCTCTATACTAAAACATATCAATATGTCAAGTGCAATTGTAAGCATAGGGAATGCAATATAATTGTGGAATCTAAAGATATACACTTCATGTATCATAAAAAGATATAATTTCCCACTTTATGGATCAAATACCAATTTACCCCAAAAAGTACAGCACTTCTTTGATCTTCTGCTAGTTTCAAGCTACATAAATACCAGTACATTCATGCATTCTTCACAAAGATAAGCATCTTGGTGACCTACAAAACGATTGGGAGGATTCTAGTGTGGAAAAGTAAATTTTGCCATGTTCTGTGTCCCTACGCCTCATCCATCATATGTTATGTGTGCATGACCAATATGCATATGTTATTCCCCATGTCCGATTAATGACGCAATTCCAGTTGTGTCCACCTTTAGTATGCTAGTTTCCAGTCCTCGTGAATACTACGAATATCAGGCCTATGTAAAGTAATGTTGCCACGTTTCCCAGTGTGCACGTTATTCCATTATAAAATCTCCGTTTCCAGGCCTCAAAAGGGCCCGGACCCTGGATTCAGCTTCTGTCTCCTGAAAGCCTCGCTGAGGAGCGATACAGCCCCCACCTGTATCCTCGACCCTTCACTTACTTCCTGCCTCGCAGTGCCCGGTGCAGCTTGGCTCTGCCTCTGAGTCTGCCAAAAGTATGTTATAGTTCCAGCTATCAGTTCAGTCCTCCTCCTCTGCATTCCTAAGCTACTGAACTGCATCAATAGTTTCCGTCATTGTCTAGCCTTCTCGTCTCCACGTTAGAGAAATACTGTATTTAATAGTTATTTAGTATTCTTCATCACGCACTACATGTAGAATAATGCATGGTCCAGTCTTAGAGTCAAGTTAGCTTTTCCCCTCATGACTTCTAGTTTATATCAACATGTTCCCTAAACATCAGATACCAGATAGGGTTTAGGTACATGTCGCTCCGACCCTCCAGACTCTAGTCTCTGCTCCTAACACAGAGTTCATAGCCCCCAGCTTCTCCTAGTAACACGTCATTGCTAGTTTCCGCGCACCATTAGGTTAGAGGTCCCGGCTCCTTAGGTAGCCCCCTCCTATGTTTCCGCCCATTCATGACATATTCTGTTACGTTTGCACCACATGTCTATGTATATGCCCAGTTACACCTCTTTTTACTGTTATCTTTCGCGACTGCTACGCGTCACGCCTTCTGCTCCACCCACTGTTACGCCTACTGCAATGTAATGCTATGTGTTCGCGCTATGTATATATGCCTGTGTTTTGTTATTGAATGTTAGCGCGCTCATCCCAGACCTAGCCCCAGCAGCTGCTGGGCCTCTTTTCCCCTGTTGGGCCCCAGTTGTCCTGCTGGGCCCTGTCATTCTGTTCCTATGCAGGTTGTCCTGATCCTGTCCTTATGCTGTAATAAACCTGCAGAAACTCCTACTACCTCGAATCTTGACTCTTATTTATTGAGCTATCTGTTATGCTATAAGTCTAGTCAAAAATAGGGTATTATTTATTTATTTACCACATAATGGCGCCCGAATAGGGACTTGCCCTTTCCCCACGCGTCGGTGAAGCCACGCCGCCCCCTGACCCTCTGCAGTCGTGACGGAACTCTTCTGCGCAGTGGCAGATATTTCTGCTCAAGTATCCCTCAGGCCCACGGAGGAGACGGAGGAGGCGGTCCAGCATCCGAACGAGACGGTGGAGGAACGCGGCGAGTCCCGACCAGAGCCCAAGCCGAGAGTCCAAGGTCCGAGGTATCCGGAGGCCCACCTGTAACTGAAGTCCGAAGTCCGAAGTTCGTCGTCCAGTCGTCCAGTCCAGTCCGAGGCCTTCCGTTCCGTGCTGCCCGGTGAGTACCATTGCTGGGGTAGTATCTAGACAGGACCAATTTAAATTGACTCCTGGTCCGTGGGTTGGTGGTGCCCAGACTCACAAACGAAGTGTTCACCTAGGTGGATACGGGTCCTGATGCGTCCCTTTATGGGACCGGTATGTTCCGTACTGTTACAGCAGTGCATCCAGTAACTCTAGTCTGTTCCGTTCTCAAGAAAATCTGTTCTATTTCTGTTCTCAGTATTCCAGGTAATATTCTGTTCGAACTGTTATTTATAATGTTCTTTATGTATTTTAATGTTGTGGTATGAGTGTGATGTGATTTCGTGTTTTTATTGTGTATTGTATTGTGTCCAGATTACAGTTCAGTCATGCCTATATTTTCCAAGTTACGTCAGTTAAAAACTAGAAAAGGTTTATTAGAGGAAGCAGTTCCTGTCCCGCCTAGGGACAGTCCAGGTCATTTTATGTATCAGAAACATGGCATAAGCGCCATAATGTATCTAGATTTATGGGTAGAGTATACCAAACAGTTAGAAGAAAAGTATAGATGGCCCGTATCGGGTACATGGGATGCCGAATGTATCATGCGAGTAGAAGAAGCATTATGGAAAAAGAAAGCCAAACAGTCACAGAAAGATGCCATCGAGTTATGGCGTAAAGAAGCTCATAAAAGAACCGAAAAGGAAGTCAGAAAGTCAGAGTTAAGTAGAGAATCCCAAGAACGAGCCCAAGAAAGAGAATTAATCGAGATAGGTGAACAAGTCAAAACCGAACAGTCAGACAGACAGAGGCATGCCCTTATTAAGGGTATGTATCCTCTCCTTGCCGAAGGAGTGCCAAAAGCGACCCCAGAGGCATCTAGTAATTTCCCGCCACCATTAGTTCCGACCAAGCTACGTCACAAACCGACCGCAGCTGATATTTTTATTTCGTCCTATCTGGACGACACAGTCCCCGAATATACAAATCATGTTCGCGCTCCGCCAGTCCCTGTAAATCAGGCACTTCCCGCTCCTCCAGACACCGGAGTACCTGTTACGGTACCCCCGGTCCAGCCTACAGTTCCACTTCCCACTCTGCCAGGACGTAGAGCCTCAGTAGACGACTCCAGTCTAGGGGCCGCAGGAGGAGCTACTCCTCAAACCCCGCCGCCACACAAGCGTTTATCAGCACTCGAATTACATGCTCAAGCATCACAGCGTACTCCTAAAAGTAATAAGTCTGTTACAGAAATCAGGCAAGCCCTTAACGAATGTGTTTATGATCCAGTTCCAGGCGAATATACTATGGTTTTATATTCCTTACGTGTAAGGAGAGTGACCGAGTATCTAGTCACCTTGCCGAATATGAAAGAAGATCTAGACAGAATATATCGTTTCATCCGTACAGGGGATGATCCAGAAAGTATTGGCGAGATTATGTCTCAAAGGAAAGCCGAAATTCAGCTCATGATATTAAAGTTCCTGATCAATTGTCTAATAAGAGAACAAGATTACCCGTCTAAAGATCCCGCCGAAATGAGAATCCTGACAAGGTGGAGTGATAATATAGCCGAGGGTAAGCACAAGACCGTCAGTGCCATGGAGAATATGTACAAGAAAATTCGTAAAGAAATAATAAGGTTACACGACCAGCGTAAAGCAGCACAAGTAAGCGAGAAAGAAAGTATCTCTGATCCTGAAGAGGAAGACGAGAATCCCGTCAGAATAGCGTATGTAGGAAAATCCAGATTTCCAGATCGCCATTTACGTCTAGAACCCAAGTCTATTTTTCATCATCCAGCACCAGAACAAGGTTCTCTAGAACAAGTATTTCAAGCTACCGATCACATTCTGAAATCACGAATCGGTTACAGTGAATTAAGTACCATGCATGAACAAGAACTAGCCCGATCAGCAGTCCGATGGATTACTGATTCTACCACTTTTCCAGACGAAATAGTGGCACAAATGTTTCTGAAACTGCCCCCAGCCGAGCAACGACTGGTGGGTATGTATATGATCCAGCACCTCATTACTCTGTATGAGGGTCAACATTCTGATCCAGGCCCGTTACACGATATCCTGAACGAGTTACTCCAGTATAGATGGAGAGGTCTAGGTACCGATTTAATAAGTGTCATTCTAGAACAGCGTCACAAGTATAGAACGTTTTTGAACCCACATTTTGTTCATGTCTCACCCCCAGAAAGTAAATCGTTTTACATAGACAGACAGAATCCGTTACGAGAAGTCCACCCAGTCCAAGGGGCGGGTGGCGTAATGCAACGAGTGTTTGTATACACTCCGATTTCAAAGATGGAACTTCTTGAAATGAAGAAATTAATTCCCTGTCATGACAAAGATCCAGCAGGGTTCCATAGAGAATTAAAAGACATGCTCCGTATGGGAGAATATACTTACCCAGATATTATTAAAATGTTAAAGGTCCTGTTACCCGCAGGGGTGTATGAAAAGTTAAAGGAAAAAGAATGGGAGGTGGGAGAGAAAAAGATCGATTGGACAGCTCTAGAAGCTGAAGACAAGGCACGAGTACCAGGTACCGGTCTTGGAGATAAATGTAAAGAATTACCAGAATTATTGATTCAAGTTTTACCCAGATTATTGACAACTAGGAAGGAAGACTGGGATGCAATCTCAGCCTGTAAACAGAAACAAGATGAAGATATTAGTGATTTTTATTCTAGATTTGAGAAATGTTTTAGTATTAACAGTGGTCTCAAGACAAGTAGTGAGTCATACCCTCACCTTTTCGTTACCAAATTAGTCGAGAATTCAAGCCCACAAATTAAAAATCGAGTTTTGAAAGTTGAAAGCACCTGGCAAGCAAATACTCCGTCCCAGATGCTCCAGATGCTCCAGTATCACCAGAATAGAATCAGAGAAGAGCAAGAACACGAGAGAAAACGTATGAAAGACACGAAAATGAAAGTGCTAGTTGCACAATCTGTTCCTCAAGACAGTCAGAAGAGGGGTCCAAATCAAGCCAATCAAGCCAGTCATTCTGCAGCTCCCGTTAAAGGGAACTGCAATTATTGTAAACAGCCAGGTCATTTTATAAACGAGTGTGCAGTTCTGAAACACAACATAGCTACTGGTAAGACTAAAGAAAGACCACGTCCGCTGAGACAAGAACAAGTTTCACAGATTCCTCAGTCACAGAATGCGCAACAGACAGTTTCCGCACCGCAGCCTATAGCTGCAACACAGCATGTTACGTCACAGATGTATCAGTATGCACAGTCCGAGTATCCAGAGTACCAGTCATATTCATGAAACAGCCTAGAGAGGGAGGTAGGCTTGCCTCTCATCGAGATACCTGTAGACCAAGAAGGTCCCTATGTTCACAGTCAAGTATTAGGGAAAGACAGAAAGTTTTTGATTGATACAGGGGCAAGTAGGACCACAATTAGTCATGCCGAAGTTCCAGGGGCTCCACTCTCAGGCTCAAGAAATGTTTCCCTTGGGTTTTCAGGAAAACCAATAGTTAACGAGATATCAAAGCCAGTCACTCTAGATGTAGGTCCATTGTCCCGTACTACTGATCTGTTACTTACTAAGTCATGTCCAGAAAATCTGTTAGGCATTAAGACACTGAAAGAGTTAGGTGCAGTTATTTGCTGTTCCCCAGAGGGAATACGTCTGTTCCTACGTGACTTTAAGGGTCACTATGTATTACGAGATTTTGATTCAAGATTGTCTAATGTTCCACAGCATTTATGGGCGCAAGGTCCAACTGATGTAGGTTATATGCAAATCACACCCCATCGTGTGACTCTCAAACCAGGTGTAGTGTTACCACGAATCAGACTGTACAGATTGCCACCTGAGGCTGTAGCAGCCTTATCCAAAATTATTGACGAGCTCATGGTTCAGGGAGTAGTTGTAGAAACTGACTCCAATGTATGTAATTCTCCGATCATTCCAGTCATGAAACGTACTGATCCAAATGCACCCCCAGTATATCGATTAGTGATTGATTTACGAGAGCTTAATAAATGTATTATTCCTCAGTACCCAGTTGTCCCAGATATTTCTTCCCTGTTAACAGCCATTGATTCCGAAGCCATGTTTTTCAGTGTCATAGACCTCAAGAATGCATTTTTTAGTGTTCCAATTCATCCAGATAGCCAGTTTCTTTTCGGATTCTGTTTAAATGGAAGGAGCTATATGTTTACACGCGCTCCTCAGGGTTTCACAGAAAGTCCTAGTATTTATAGTCAAGCACTTAAGAGACAACTGGACAACATTCACATGCCAACTGACACTGCCCTGCTCCAGTATGTCGATGATCTACTGATCACTGCCCGTTCTGAACGTGCTTGCGAGCGAGCATCCCTTACAGTTCTGTATTTTCTAGCCGAGATGGGGCACAAGGTGTCACCTTCGAAGCTTCAATTCTGTGTCCAGCAAGTGGTATACTTAGGACACTTGCTGTCCAAGAGGGGTAGGCAGTTGACACCCGACCGTATCCAGTTAATAGCGAGTCTTCCCCAGCCCAGAACCCAGAAGGAGGTACGTGCCTTTATCGGCCTAACTTCTTATTGTAGACAATGGATTCCCCAGTATGCATTTCTAGCCAAGCCACTGATACAGTTAACGACACAGGAGGCAGCCGTATCGACTGTCCTCCCTTGGACATCTGAACATACACTTAGTTTTAACGAGTTAAAGAAAGCCCTATGTCAAGCTCCAGTTCTAGCTACACCGAACTACAGTAAGCCTTTTACACTTTTCGTTACTGAACGGGAAGGTACAGCATTATCTGTTCTCAGACAAGATCAAGCAGGTCAATACAAGCCCTGTGCTTATTTTTCGAGCACACTAGATCCAGTCGCCCAGGCGTTGCCTGCGTGCCTCAAGTCAGTTGCAGCCACAGCACTAGCTATCAGACAAAGTGATTCCATAGTTTTAGGACACTCCCTGACAGTACAAGTCCCACATTCAGTAGAAGTTCTTTTGAACCGAACACAAACTCAGCACTTGACAATTGCACGTTTAACAGGTTATGAATTGACACTGTTCCAGCCACACATAGAAATCAGACGCTGCAACGTTCTGAATCCTGCTACACTGTTACCATCAGTTAATTCAAATCCAGACACACATGACTGTGTGGAAGTAGTTAACATTACGACAAAGCCAAGACAAGACCTGACAGACATTCCGTTACCAGATCCTGACCTGACACTTTATGTGGATGGTTCATGTATGAGAACTAGTACAGGAGAACTAGTCGCCGCGTATGCAGTGACTACTGACACTGAAGTTATTGAAACACACCGTATTGACACCCTGTCCGCTCAAGCAGCAGAGCTAGTTGCTCTGACACAAGCCTGTATACACGCCAAGAACCTGAAAGTTAATGTTTACACAGATTCACGTTACGCATTCGGAGTTGTACACGACTTCGGAGTGCTCTGGCAGGAGAGAGGTTTCATGACTTCTCATGGAACCAAGATTCAGCATGGTCTCCTTATTCAAGCCCTGTTAGATGCCATACATTTACCGACATCTATTGCTATCATGAAATGTAAAGCACATACGAAAGTTACAGACATTATTTCCCAAGGTAATGATCTAGCAGACCGCACAGCCAAGCTTACAGCACAGACTCCAGACATTCCAGTTAACATGACACATACTCCAGATCCGATTACATGCATGACAGTTAAGGACCCTACACAAGATGTCATAGATATCCAGTTACATGCTACTCCCGATGAAATCAAGAAATGGTCTGAACAAGGAGGGGTCCAGACAGATCAAGGATGGTTAACGAAGGGTAGAGCCACATGGTTTCTCCCCGATTCTATGGTTCAAGTCATTATCAATACCGCACATAGTCCAGCACATTTAGGAGAAAAAGCTATGTTAGATAGTATCCAGAACATTTGGTTCAACAAGCATTTACGAGCTGCAGCCAAACAGAAAGTCCGTACCTGTATGATATGTTGTCAGTTTAATCCAGGTAAAAGTGTCCCGGTGGAACAAGGTGGTTTCCAGCCCCCTGACCACCCTTTTGAGGTCCTCCAGATGGATTATATTCAGATGGAGCGATGTCGAGGTTTCAAGTATGTCCTTGTAGTTGTATGCGCTTTGTCCAGGTGGACAGAAGCATATCCAGTCCCAGATTACACAGCCGCGACCACTGCCAAGCAGTTGGTTCGTGAATTTTTCCCTAGATACGGACTCCCTAGAGTCGTATATTCTGATAACGGTCAGCCATTCTCCTCAGAGTTAATGAAGCACGTTTCCCTGTTGTTAGGGTACCAGTGGAAGTTCCATTGTGTACGCCATCCTGAAGCAGCCGGTCTCGTAGAGAGACATAATCAGACTCTGAAAATCCGCATTGCAAAAGTCTGTAAAGACAAAGGTGTGGACTGGTTAATAGCTCTGCCAGTCGCTTTATTTTATATGCGCATGGTCGCACATTCCAGATCAGGTCTGTCCCCGTATGAGGTCGTATTCGGCCGCCCCCCTAACATGTGGGGTACTCCTAGACCCCGAAGTATTACCGATGTTTCATGTAATATGCTGACAGATTACCTAGCTTCCTTGATGTCTGCCCTCAACTCATGTCGTTCACAGGTTGCCGCCGCATTTCCAGACAATACCGAGGTGGCACCGCACGAGATCGTTCCAGGCTCCCTTGTGATGGTCCGAAATTTTGACAGATCAAGTCCGCTGGAACCACGTTGGAAGGAGCCACGTCAGGTCCTCTTGACCACCCGAACTGCCGTCAAGTTGGAAGGCAGGAAGGGGTGGGTCCACCTTTCTCATGTAAAACTTTTCAATGGATTGAAATCAGTCTCCAAGAACATTTCCAAGGATTTCCGGGATTCGAAGGACTGCCAAAACATTGTTTTAAAGGACTGTCCCGCACAAGACATTATTACAACCCCTCCCTTGTTAGAGAAAACTCCGCAGCAGGAGTATAAGCTCAAATTAAGGTCTAGTAAAATAAGTCAGTCAGTTTGATTGTATAAGTCCTCCCCTAGGTGAAACGGTTAGATTGTTTCTGACATGTATAAAATAGACCCCCATAGTGAGAGAGTCAGTCGAAGTTCACTTCAATGTATCGTTTTTCTGAGTTTCATATTATTCATCAGCATTTTGATTTCCTGCACCAGCTATGCGTTCTATCTGTATTTACCAGTTCCTCATGTAAATATGTCTACTAATGCTACAGTAGAGCACACGTTTAGTGATCTGCCTCCTCACGAATATTCATACCGCCTCGCTATGCGCAACAACACATTTATCCGTATGTTACATTACTCACACCAGACCAGCAATGCCACAAATTGTTGGGTGTGTGGTCGACTCCCCCCTTTCCAGACACCGAAGGGAGTTCTGCCACTTTTCCCTTATCCATTCTCACATAATGGTTCGTGTGGAGCATGGTCCACGTTAACGTCATCCTCAACAGATATGTCTTTTCTTAACGGTACATGTTTTCCAGACAAGAAAGGTCTTCCCCACAGAACAGGTTTAGATCTAGAAAATGAAGTATATAATTTAGGTAATTATTCGTCGAATTTTATGGTCCTGAATGTTCAGTCTGATACTACTCCAGACTTACCTGCTATTTCAGTACTACCAGTCAAAGGCGAATTATGTGTCCGTAGTTATGGTTCTGTACACATAGGTCATAGTGATTGTACTACTGTTATCAAGTATAGTGACAGTGGGAAATCTGTTTTTAAAGCTTCACGTCATTCGTATTTTATTTGTGGTCAAACCGCATATGTTCGTCTGCCCCTCGATTGGGAGGGAACCTGTTACATTGCCTTCCTACTGCCACCTGTTTTCCTAGCCCCATCTGATTATCACAGAAACACACATCTAGTACACATTAGACATAGAAGGGAGTCCCCAATTGTCGATTATACTGAAACTACTCTAGAACAGTATACAGATTTCAATAAAGGTTTCTTCTTTTTTGTAGGACCTGTCCAGAATAGTAAACTGATCCGTAGGTTAACAAGAACCCTTGAAGCTGTAGTTAATGAGACTGCCTCTGCTCTAGGTAACCTAACCGAAGAACAATCTGCTATGAGATTTGTCGTTTTGCAAAATCGTCTCGTCCTTGACGTCATACTGGCCGATAGGGGCGGGGCCTGTAGAGTCATCGGATCTAGTTGCTGCATTTTCATTCCAAATAACGCGCCGTCTGTTTATTCAGCTATAACCAGACTCCATAAAATTGCCCATCTGTTACACCAAGATCCAGGCACCTGGACATGGTCCGGTTGGTTCTGGAATATAATTTCCGCATGGGGATGGAAAGTCCTGTCCTTTCTAGGTATTGCAGTAGCGATCATATTTAGCTGCTGCCTCTGTATACAATGTGGCCCTGCGATTTGCAGCATGTGTGCTACCTCTTGTATTCCTAGTCCCAAGCCCCGTTCTAAATCCCGTTCCAAGACAATTCGAGACGAGCAAATGGTACTGTATGAAATGATAGATGGTATCATGAAAATTGATGTTTCCTGATGGAAACGTAGTGACAAGGAGGGAATGTGGAAAAGTAAATTTTGCCATGTTCTGTGTCCCTACGCCTCATCCATCATATGTTATGTGTGCATGACCAATATGCATATG
The DNA here is from genome assembly GCF_964261635.1 of Lissotriton helveticus. Lineage (NCBI taxonomy): Eukaryota > Metazoa > Chordata > Amphibia > Caudata > Salamandridae > Lissotriton > Lissotriton helveticus. The sequence continues at coordinate 1,066,082,740 of NC_136071.1, read as the reverse complement.
TTATTCCCCATGTCCGATTAATGACGCAATTCCAGTTGTGTCCACCTTTAGTATGCTAGTTTCCAGTCCTCGTGAATACTACGAATATCAGGCCTATGTAAAGTAATGTTGCCACGTTTCCCAGTGTGCACGTTATTCCATTATAAAATCTCCGTTTCCAGGCCTCAAAAGGGCCCGGACCCTGGATTCAGCTTCTGTCTCCTGAAAGCCTCGCTGAGGAGCGATACAGCCCCCACCTGTATCCTCGACCCTTCACTTACTTCCTGCCTCGCAGTGCCCGGTGCAGCTTGGCTCTGCCTCTGAGTCTGCCAAAAGTATGTTATAGTTCCAGCTATCAGTTCAGTCCTCCTCCTCTGCATTCCTAAGCTACTGAACTGCATCAATAGTTTCCGTCATTGTCTAGCCTTCTCGTCTCCACGTTAGAGAAATACTGTATTTAATAGTTATTTAGTATTCTTCATCACGCACTACATGTAGAATAATGCATGGTCCAGTCTTAGAGTCAAGTTAGCTTTTCCCCTCATGACTTCTAGTTTATATCAACATGTTCCCTAAACATCAGATACCAGATAGGGTTTAGGTACATGTCGCTCCGACCCTCCAGACTCTAGTCTCTGCTCCTAACACAGAGTTCATAGCCCCCAGCTTCTCCTAGTAACACGTCATTGCTAGTTTCCGCGCACCATTAGGTTAGAGGTCCCGGCTCCTTAGGTAGCCCCCTCCTATGTTTCCGCCCATTCATGACATATTCTGTTACGTTTGCACCACATGTCTATGTATACGCCCAGTTACACCTCTTTTTACTGTTATCTTTCGCGACTGCTACGCGTCACGCCTTCTGCTCCACCCACTGTTACGCCTACTGCAATGTAATGCTATGTGTTCGCGCTATGTATATATGCCTGTGTTTTGTTATTGAATGTTAGCGCGCTCATCCCAGACCTAGCCCCAGCAGCTGCTGGGCCTCTTTTCCCCTGTTGGGCCCCAGTTGTCCTGCTGGGCCCTGTCATTCTGTTCCTATGCAGGTTGTCCTGATCCTGTCCTTATGCTGTAATAAACCTGCAGAAACTCCTACTACCTCGAATCTTGACTCTTATTTATTGAGCTATCTGTTATGCTATAAGTCTAGTCAAAAATAGGGTATTATTTATTTATTTACCACATAAGTTACCTAATTATGAACTCAAGAATCACTGAATGCATAATGACAATAAAAAGCATAGCAAACATTCCCGAAGATAACCTCTCTCTTGTGATACAAGGCCTGATGCAATATGTCACAGTTTTTCAATGCAAATAGATGGAAAAATTCCAAAAAGAAAAATGTAAGTAAGAGAATAGGCAGCGTCATACTTCTAAGGAGAGGAAAAAATGATTGTCAAGAAAACAATAGTGCATGATCTGGCCACACCCTCAGGTAATTAATCATGTACAGCTGCTGGAAAACCAAGGCCATACATTCGAACAAAAATGCTAGGATCTTGAAAACAGCAGAAGGTGTGAAACAGGGTATACACTGTCATCATTTCGGAGATCCAGGGTAAATGTATCAAGATAATTTTTACGAACAATGCTCACATGCTTGTACAACAAAACAACCAAGCTATTACCTTGGGAACAAGGTTATGATAGTTCTGGAATGATCTAGATATATCAATTTTCTAGCCAAGCACTCTGAACTAAACTGAAACCACTCGAATACTCACAGTTTTAAAAGACAAAACAGTGACAATTAATATCATGAGAAAGATCCAATTTCTTTTTCTACAAAAGATGCACTCTAAGGAATAAGATCGGGTCTGTCTACACATGTATAAGGCTTCAGCCTTTAACAAGATATTTGGAGTATTTATGTCTCTACATAAATATGCACCAAATGAGTCTCAAGACCACAAGGTTGATCAAAAAATGGTGGCATATTTAAACAAAGTCAAACTGAAAACAAATATTGGTCTCAATCATCTCTGTTTATGCCATAAAATCTTTTTAGAGGAAACATAATTTTGGAGGACTGACGCAAAGATCAAGAATGACCGACCGGTAGGGAAAACTACACAAGTTAATTACACGCCATGAGAATAAATCTGTGCTATGTTCTGTATCTGGCTGGAAAAGAGGGAACGCCTTTGAGAATCCAGAAACATATATTTATTTATTTTATTATAGCCTTATAGCTGTAGCAGGCTCTACCGGCCATTGAAGGCCCGCTCCAGCGTTAAAGGCCGGTAGAGCCCCCTACAAAAGGGTTATAAGGTGAATAGAACATTCTGTCCCTAGAGGGCAGAATGTTCTAATTTGTAAAACAAAGACCTTACAGAGCCTGAGGGGATTGAAATCCCCTCAGACTTTGTGAGTCCTTTTGTTCACAGTAACAGCTGTGAACAAACATTGGAATGTTGGAGCTCTGGGCTTCTACTGGCCATTAGAAGCCAGGAGCACTCCATTGTTTTCAATGGAGCCCTCACATTCCAATGTTCTAATTATATATATGTATATGTTTACGTATTTATTAATGCAGCAAGAAATTCTTCAATCAGCCATGTTGTACACAGCAGTAAAATATAGAAGAAAGTGGTAGGGCAAAGTTGGCAGAGTGGCAGAAAGCAGAGAATGTTAAAAGGTTGTTAGACAAAGGAAATGTGTTTTGTAATGGAGACAACAGGTGCTTAAAACACAATGCACACTACAGTTCTACACAACGTTCTGTTGAACTGTACCCATATTCTGGAGAGACTGAACTTTAGATGCTGTTCAGTGAGGCTTAGGGTTTATAGAAGGTTCAGTACAGGAGATCAGATATGTTTGGGGTGTGCTGACTAATAATGTAAGCCAGGTAACAAAGGTATATTCCATGGAACACGCTGAATTAGTAGTTTGTAGAGGGCCTTGTTTGTGGTTTACTGCCATCTGGCCTAACATCCAAAGGGGGTGATGTGTTTTTGCTTGCAAAGGTTGAATAAAATTTGAGTGGCAAATGCTTATACCGGTTCCACGGTAGAGAAAGGGGGTTGAGGGAGGCCCACAAGCAGGTTGTTAAAATATTTTGATTTACTAAGAACCAATGAAAAATGCTTTGGCAGTGCAGAATGAGAGAGATAGTCATAAGTTTCTTATGTTAATACCTTAATAGCGAGCTGACACGTCAGTAACAGTGATATATGAGTCCACGTAAATCGGAGACTAAAACATATCTTGGGTTTTTAGCAGAGGTAGAGGAAGTCAGTGTAAGGAGGCACTGGGTGGAGAGATGGGTGAAGGTGTTGAAAGTAAGTAAAATACATCAGTGTTTTACGAGGTCAACATAAGCGAGCATAGAGTCTTTCAACAAGAGATGTGTTTCTGTAGAAGAGGAGAGAAGAGAGGAAAGAGGGATATTTATTTGTCTTTGCTGTAGAGATGGTAGGAGAAGCCAAAGGTGGAGCTGATTTCACCAACGGAGGTGCCGCCAACAGGTAGAGGGGCCAGTGGGAATCGATTATAATCCCACACCACAGAATAAGAGAGACCCCACTAAACCACTGTCGATTAGAAACTTGTCTGTTTACCCATGTATTTAAATCATAGGAAAGGCTGTGGGCGTTCACCATATATCATTCATTATTTTAGTATGCTTTTAGAATGTGATGCTATTTCTGTAAAAAAAAACATTTTCTGCTGAGGAAGGATAGTTCAAGTAAAAAAACAAATGGTTATTTGTACAATATTCCGTACCACAACCGTAAATAACATACATATTGCTTTCAATTGCACATATATGGCATAAGCACATGCCATTGTTGTCTATGAATAAAATCCCTTGACATGTTCACATTATAATATGCCTAATTTACATTTGTCTCACAAGAGAACCATGGCAACATTTGAAAGTGGCGCAGTGAAAAAGTTGGGTATGACTTTAATGTAGCGATCGAAGCGAGAAAACTTAATCGACAAAGATGGGTCCAGGATGGGTCCTTCTCCTGAGGAAAAAATCAGGTTGACAAATGGTGCGTTTGAAAACAAATTCATGACGTAGAAAAGTAAGCTGTGGGAATATACAGTCTTGAAATACTAAACACATAAAAAACTGGCCAATATCTCAATGCATTAATATGCTCAACAGTCACTTTAGTGTGCAAATTGGCCTGGTCTAGACAAAGGTAAAACTTCAAAGACTATTCTCCTGACGGCCTTTCTGGATGCTAGAAGTTAACTGTTTCCAGTAAGGAAGGGTAGAGAGGTGACAAGTTCTACAGCACTGTTTCAAAGTTATTGTAAAATGACAACTGGTGCTTTACAAAAGATCTAAATAAATCAAAAGAAATAACCACCAAAGTAGAGAAGACAATTGAAGAAGGACTCGTGCCCTGCACCCTTTTCAAATTTGCAAAATTCTACACAAGATGAACAATAGTCATGAAAAAATACATTCAAAAGCACTTATATTACCATTTTTAGTAAAATTCTATCCAGGACATAACCTGGGGGCAAGGGGTCAGACGCAAGGATAACTTGGTCCAGCAAGGGGACTGACGGCAGGTGGGGAGATACAGGGCAGCAAGATACTTGGAAGGCCAAACAAGCTATATGAAACGCAGCGCCATATGGGGGAGCCCCCGGTGCGAGCATCCCCTTTTTATACCAGACTTAGGGACCCACTCGAAGGGCTTAGAATTGAAGGCAAACACAGTCGCTGTTGAGCGTCAGCTGTTTGCCGGAGGGCTTGAATAGCCACATGCATAAGGAGCCAGACAATGGCTTGGTATGGGTTTAACATGTCAACAAAAGACGTCAGCACCTTCCCATTCACAAAACAGAGACCCACAACATGGCAGAAAAAGTATTTAAGCTGTAAATGTTTATTTACATTAAATTCAAAGGCTGGGGGCACATATAGGGAAGCAACGCCCCAACACTCTTATAAAGGAGCCGCCGCTGCAAGAGAATGTATATGGATGGATAGAAAGTCAGAAAATACTGAGTTGAAAAAGCATTATTTGTGTTTTATACAGGTCACAAGTGTGTATATGTACCTTTGGTGAATTGGCTTCTTGTTCTTAATTTGAAATATGTCATTTGTTATTTTGTCTCTCGAAAGCACTCTGATGCACACACACACAGGATTTATGGCACTGTCTGAATAGTTTCTTCTTATATTACACTAGTGAATTAGTTTAGGCAAGGTAACTTTGTGCATAGAGACAATACTGTGTAGTTTGTAGAAAATTAGATGAATAGAAATCTGGCATAACTCTAGGAGAATGTTCCAGGCTACAGGAGTCTGAAAAGAGAAAGCTGTATACCCTCTTTTCTCAGTTTTACATCTGTGTTGTAGACTTAAGTACTCAAAGCATCCCTTTAAAGGCTTTGTAATCATCGTTATGGGATTTGAGAAGTTTATTATGCACATTCACCAAATCTTGATTTCTTACTTTTAATGGTCTTTGCCAAAACCATATATCAAGCCTGACTGGCGTGTGATGAGACAAACCAGTGCCCACCACAACTTACAACTTGTGTCTTGTTCTTTCATGAACTGCTCAGAATTATATGGTCTGCTTGAGTGAAGGACCAGTTGACAGGAGAGAAAAAGATATTAAACTCTCACCAAATGTCTCCCATGTCTATATCTGTGATTTTGTCTACTAATGTCTGATTAACTCATGTAGTTTTCCTTTTGGATTGGTCACTCTTGATCTGGGTCTCAGTCTTCCAAAATGATGGCCCCTCTAAAAAAAGAGAGTTTAATGTATGAATGTTGTGTGCACAATACACATGTGTGCTACACATGCGTACATTACATGGCTATGCTCAAGTTAATAATAAACATACCAAATGAGATGGCGAGATACTGCTAGGCTGATTTTGGTCCATACAACTGAAAAAACAAAAAAACCCTACTTTGAATCATGAGGGGATGTATCATTTGCCATAGAGTGCCAGTTAGATTGGATGAGGAAGACTCACTCACTAGCCGTGGAATGCTTCATCATCGGCTACCTCATCCCACCATCGGGAGATGGTACAGCTAAAAACATACAAAAATGAGGGGGCTCGTTACACAAGTGGCTGAGTAATAGAGGCCATTAGGTTTGCCTGCCGGGATACCTCTAGACGAACGTGTGACTACAGAGGATACCAACTCCTTTCATCCAATGGAGTGTTAGCTCCCTTGAGTTAGGGAACCTTGATTCCCTGGGTTGTCAAGGTAGGAATCATATTCTGACAACGCTGCACTTCATACTTACTCAGTGTTAGAAGTAGAAGATAGGGAAGCCCCCCTGTTAGGCCTTGACTAATTCCCCTGACCGGTAATGGCATGTATGCAGGCAGAAACACGTTTGCATATACGGATGGTTAGGTCATTGTAACGGTTCACGATCCTCAGTTTTAGCTTTTAAACTCTTATTATTATAACAGTCTATTTGAGCAAAAACCGAAACTAGTTTTACAAAGTCTATCATCCTAGACGGCCTCGCATTAAACCATGCTCATAAGATTCCCTAGTTGTCTTATATAAATGATTATTTTAGTTTATAGTTTGAGCTACCCATTTTGAGTGACCGCAAAAGTATCCTTGTATTGAGAAGAGTGTAATTATGGCCTCTTTTATGTATTATAGACTGGTGCAAAGAACGTGGTAAGAATCCAGGGAGCAAACAGGTATGACATATTTATCGAATGATTTTGCCAGACGGCTGCCAATCATATCTGACCTGGGTAACCAATAGCCAGCACCATTGTGTCCTAAACAGACTGCGTCTGGGCACTGTTCATCACTTGGGTCTCATTCCTGATACAAATAAATGTCCTACAAGTAATACCTGTAATGGTGTATTGACACAAAGCACACAGCACTTTATCTTATTTTGTGGTTTTTATCCTAGTTTGAGGAGACATTACTTAAAACCAATTTTTATTGCACAAAATATCCGGGATTGTAAAACTGCTGCATGCAATATATTCACACTTGGGTATGCTTTAGTACTGAAATCTATATTTGGGTGCTATGCACTTCAGGTAAAGCATTGTATTGTAGTGCAAATTAACGGGAACAATTTCACTGTTTGTAATTGTTATTGTTTTAAAATGTTATATTTACTGGCGATATATTTGATGATCTTTTCTCGTATCAGTATTTGTATGGTGTTAGCTGTACCTAAGGTACCCTCTATTAAACGCATTACCCTGGGTTTAATCTTAAGGAATTTTTAGTCTGTCTCTATCTCATCTTGTCCAGTAAGTTTTATTAAGAACTCGCTTGTAATGAGGTTGAGTACCATCTTACCGGGGTAGGATGAGGTCGCGAATGATAACGCATGCCACAACTAGTGGGAGAGGCTTCCTCATCCCATCTAACTGGCATTCTATGGCAAATGATATATCTCCTCGTGATTCAAAGTAGGGGTTTGTTATTTTTTTCAGTTGTAGGGCCCAAAATAGGCTGAACACTGTCTTGCCATCACACTTTGGTGTGTTTATCTCACAGTGTTTGTGGACTGGCGTACCTCCACTTCTCCCTTTGGGTTAGTAGTATGCTTTAGTTAGTCACATATGATGTATCTATGGAAGATACTTAAGTAATGCAACCAAAAATGTATTGACAGTAGCTAAAGAAAGGTAAATTGCAGTGATCTGATTCAAACTGTTTACTACAATGAATTGTGTCACTAAAGCAGAGAGCACACGCATAACTAACATCATTTGAGAGTTCTGAAGACGGACTAAGCCAATCAGAATTCCTTCCTAGACTGCTGGCTCGGACCTTGTTGATTGCCTTCAGTCTGAACTCAGTGAGAACGTGAAGCAGGAACACAGATCAGCCAAGGACATTTGGTTTGTGTACGTGTCTGTGTTTTGAAATTAGGTGGCCATGCTTATTCCCTTTCTATTAATATTACTTGGCATTGACTGGTGTTTTCCTCATTATGCACCCTCGTCTTTGCCTCTGGCCTATAAATGTAAAAATGTGGTGCAGGCAATTACCAGTAGTTAAAAACTCCTACAGAAGGCATTAATTGTTTTAAAACCCCGGACAGGCATCAATAAGGATTACTGATTGAAAGATAAACTTGAAGCCGTTAAGATACAATGCCTCATGCAAGAAATACATAGTCAGATGCAGCTTCATCATAGCTTCTGGCACGCTCAGTGAAAACAGGACTGGCAATGCCAATAGGTCAGGCTTTAAAGCACCAACACGTCAAAATACAGGCATTCACAAATTCTCAATAGATATTCTGCATGTACAAACTGTTTTTATCACATTAAACCCTTCCCTGTGTATATTGTAAATAAAGATTTTAATGTTAAAGTGTGATAACTGAATGCACTTTAAAATGTGAAAATAGTCCCTCATGCCATCAACTGGAAGCACTTCTGGAAGGTGAATTAATACTCCACGAGGCCACTAACTTAAGTGGAGAACGTAACACCCCTCTGGGTGGAGCTAAACCTCATTCTAAGTCAATTTTAAGAATGTAGTAACAATATGGCCTGCAGCCAGCTGTCAAATCAGACTCAATGAGATTCACAACACCAAATCTAGCCAAGCATAAGAAAACACCAAGGACATGCGTGACAAAGGTAACTTACACTTTTGAGTATGTTTATAGTTTTGAGTACGTTTACTACTTTTCAGTTTTAACATACTGCACTTTTGTGGTAATTTACACGTTTGTGACTAACATACACTTTTGCAGTAAGCCTAGCACTACACATGGCCAAGCCATGGTGCTCCAACACCCACAAATGGAAAATAAGGAGGTTTGGACTTAATACAATCGTGTAAATGATGTTCAAAGTATACGTTGCTATAAAAGTGCAGTTTGTGAATATGTAAAAGTTATAAACGTACTAAAAAGTGTAAGTTACTATAAAAGTGCAGTTTGTGAATAGCACTTAGTAAATTTTGTAGGACTACTATAATATTATAAAATGTACCAAAAAGTGAAGTTTGTGAATCAGTCACTCGCACGGGAAAAATGTTTCTATTAACTCTTAGGGGCATATCATCAAGAGGGGGTGATAATTATCGCTAAGCGCACTTAGAGCTAGGATAATTATCGCCCCCCAACTCTGAATTTTATCGCTGAGATAGCGTACTATAAGCAAGGCTTATCTCTACAGCGATAAAATTCAGAGCGCAAGCGGCCTAACTGTGTGATTATTGCTGGAAATCCAGCGATAATCGCACAACTTTAGGAGATAGCTTGCTGATAGGGCTACACATACTTAGCCATGATATCCACCTTCCATAGGATATCATGGCTAAGTCAGTTTCAAAGCAGGCGTGAGGAAAGAAGCGATAACAGAGGTTATTGCTACTTCTCCTGTCGCTATGCTGCTCTGCGTGATGCTTGATAATAGGAGAAATGCCGCTTAGCGACATTTCTCCCGTTATCCTGGGTAGGAACGCCCACTTTGCATCTCATTAGAGATGCAAAGCTGGGCGTTCAGGGAAAGTGTGAAGAAGCATGGATTCGCGCGTTATCATGTCCTTGCTAATAGGGCGTTAAAATTATTGCCGCTTTTCGGCCGAAAAAGGCCGCAAAAGCGGCGATAATTTTTTAATGCCGCCTTGTTGATATGCCCCTTAATCTAACATTTTAAGAGATGGGTTTGGTTGGAACATCAGTAAAAGGGATACCGATTTCTTGATACCTGTGCTAATAAAGCCTGGATGCAAAGAAACATGGCACTGTTCCATACCTCCCTCGGAGCACCGAGCTCAGACAAGCATCAACACCCTCACGCAGAAAAAAGGAAAGTGTTTCTTACCCTCAAAAAATCCTTTCGCCCTCAGGTAACTGACGCTGAGCCTCAGCACAGACAATTTATCCAGTTTGCTGATAATATCTTGTGAGAATGGCAGCAGGCCAGCCAGCCGATCCAACTCCGTATTTAATCTGTCTCGATGCCTCTTTGATGGGTTCGACTTGGCCCCCTCCGAAAAGGAAGACTTGACTCTGCGGAGATACAAAAACAGACATTATTTAAAGCGTCAGACGCAGAATACTTTATCAGCTGATCCTAGGTTCGAATGTTACATCTAGGACTACCTTCTATAGTCCACAAAACTGCTGACAGAATATACTAGAAAAAAAAGGTTGACAGGTCGTCCCATCACACAATATAATTAGTTTAAAGGGGCCATCTGGTGTATGATGTCACAATAGCTCTCAAAACCCAAGCTGACATCATTGAACAAGGCCAATATTCTTAAATGCTTATTGTTGATAATTGATAGAAATGCAGTACTGGGTAAAGAGAACACTGGATGCTCCCTTCAAGCGGTCTGCCGTGGCCCCTGCTAATAAATATAATACTATGTGCAATAATATAACCAGTCCTAAATTTGTGCCGGTGGGGGCCACCAGCCCTCGTTTTAGGGGACCAGATCTTATTTTGTCTCATCAGACATTTACATAAAGCAAGAAAGGGAAAACACACAAAGTAGAAAGAACAAGCATTTGCAATGCAATAGGTCTCGCAGTTACGCGAGTTTAAGCTATTGGTATTGTAAATAATAATGCCTTTTATTTTTAAAAAGAAAACAAAAATAAAAGGCATTGTTATTTGCAATGCCAATAGCTCAAACGTGAATCAATGCGAGACATATTGCATTGCAAATGCTTGTTTAATGTAGTGGGAACTCGACCCAAAGGTATTGGAGCGCATTACACGAGCGCCAGTTACGTTACACAAGGATACATTCATTTTTTGGTAGGCACGTGGAGATTATGTGATTTGCCAAGCATCACAGGATGTCGAGCCAACACCAAGTTCTAAAGTCAGCAGCTCTGGTTGTTATGCCACATGTTTTAAAATCATATTCTTTACAAAGTTAGCATTGATAAGATCAGAAACCAAATCTGCTCAAACCATGAATGAAGGCTCTGGAACATCATCCAATCAAAGATCCGACTAAACACTCACTTCCCCGCATCAGGAAGGCGCTGAAACCTCTCTCTCCGATGATGTATCAGCAGGTGACACGACCATGGGCAGACTCATCCCTGGACAGCACTAGAACAGAACCCGCTCCTGGCTCTAGGCCTCACTCTACTCAGGTCGACAAGCACAAATCACCGCTGCTCCCCAGCTAGATTCGCTTTGGAAGTGATTAAAGTGCATGTAAGGCGGCTGCATGAAAACTGCCCTAAACCCACGTGGGTGTAATGGAGGCCTGGGCAAAACTGCCATCACAAAGGCGTAAGTTTGCACTATTTCGCAAATTTCACGTAAGGCTAAATTCCCCAAATTATGCTAATATGCCACGTAACGTATTATATGTTGCTCGTGGCCCCAGCTCACACGAACAGCGCAAATGACCAGAGCGTAAGAATACATGTCACGCTAAAATATTGCACCAAGTGGTGGTTTTGCATTACGTGTAATTTTTCCGAAATTCGGCTTGATTACATAACTTGAACGTATTTCACACATTCCTGGTGCAATGCACGCTCTGCTTCATTCAAATGCGATACATACATCTAAGTAACATATTACGATAATCTGATAGTTTTAAGGTGTCTTCCAAACATCGCTCGTCGCGGGTTCATTGTTTAACAAAATCCCATATACCGGTTCCTGCTCGGGCTGATACAAAGGCTGCTGTGAGTGTCCAGATGCCCGCAGCGCCTGGATCTATCCGGGTTAGAGGCACTGGGAGCAGAGAGACCTTGCCTGCCTCTCTCAGGGTGGTCAGTGCTGGAACCCTGAACACCCCTCTAAGGGTATAATCACCTGCAGGTGCCAAGTTGTTCACTTTTAGTACGGCCCGTTATCTGCAATAGCCTGCTTGGACGTTTCATGCAGCGGCCAATAGGCTCTTTGAGAAGATGCCCTCGTGTGCAGGGGACACGTGTGCTCCGTACCAAGCCCCACTCATCTTCAGGGGGCAAGTGAGGAAGTTCTAGAGAGTGCCATAGTGAACACGCTAGTGTTCAGGACAGAGCAACCTCGGCATACACAGACGAAGATGGGCCTGTCTGCAGAACTCGTCTGGAGGGGCCAAGAAAGGGCTCTGGTGTTAAGGAAGCAGCTGTGGAGCTTAGAGAAAAATCCATCCTGCAGGTGGGGTTAAAAACGCATCATAAAAGGCCCTGCTGAGTACCTAGTCACGTGGGCAGTTTGAGGGTGTTCCGCTACCCACAGGGGCTAAGTGGGAGACACTGCAAAGATGCGTACACGGGCCAAGTGGACTCTTTGAAAGGGCTCTAACGGTCTATGGGGCAGTGGGGTCATTGCGTAGGCAGCTTCAGGTGCGTACACTACAAAGGAGGCCCGTATCCTCACTGTCCGCAAACCTTCATCTGCTAAGTGCATTAAGGCAGAGTGGAGGAAACTACACACTTCAAGGTCCTACTAGTAAAAGCGCCGCTTAGACTCTAAAGCCCGGCTTTCGCAAGGCCAGCAGCGGGTGCGCCTCTTAGTGTCGCTCATATATGCGCGCGGCTGTGAGCCGTTCGATGTTGTCTACATAGGGGGAGGTCCCCACAAACAGCAGGCACTAGGGGAGACCCAACCCCTCATCTGTACTGGAAGGCGTGAGAAGGGGCTGTCAGAGAGCGCCAGGTGCAGGAAGGGGAGATGTAAATAACATATTAAAAAAAAAGCCCCTTGTATGGCAACGCGCGGGGTGCCTCTTGGGCAAACAAATGGCCAGTGTCATTGGGCGCTGCGGTCACGTCGAGAGCTGCTATTCGGTGCACAGAGAGCTGGAAGGAGGGGGGAGGAAGAGGGGTAAAAGCGAGGAGCACTGCGAGACAAGCATAGATAGGGATGAGGGCTGGGGTGTGGGTGGCGTGAGAGGGGCTGAGTCTGGATGGAGGGGGGTGGGAGGGAAGGCGTCAAGAAACACACGGGGCTTCCCTCGCTGACGTCACGTGCGTCAGGCAGATGAAAACGTGACTGCGGGAGCTCCGGCCTTGGAATAAAATCTGGGAAGAGAGGGAGCGTCATTTCACAGGCTCGAGCCGCAGGGGGCGGGAGACCCTATTGCGGCCGCTGCGCGCCCTCGCACAGCTCGTCGCTTCTTGTCCTGCTGCCTCCCGGACAGAGCGCGTGTACAATGCGCCACACCGGGTGAGTTTGCACGTTTCCTCTTGGCAGGGGTGGGGGCGGGCTTGGTCGTGCCAGGGAGCCGGTCTTAGAGGCGCGTGTACGGTGCGCGTTGACGGGCCGTGGAGCCCACGGCAGAAGGGGGAGGGAAAGTGGAAGTTACTCCACGAGGCTTGCAAGGGAGACAGGAGATGGGCACAGGGCGTGAGTGTACGTGGTGAACGCGCGCGTTCACCGATCCGAGCTGCAGCCTGCGCGTACCCATCTCCTGTCTCACTTGCAAGCCCTTGAAAGCAGAGTCGACCACTATAGGTCTCGCACTGCGACAGCGCTTTGCGCTGCGTCGCAGGTGCAAGACCTAAAAAGGAAGAGAAAGACAGAAAAATCTTCACAATGAGAGAAAGCAGGAACCTGTAAGAGTGAGATAAAGGGACTACGAGTGTCTGGCAGTGGATTTAAGAGGCATGAGGTGGATTCAAGAATATGCAGTCTTGGTATTCCGTGTGCAGACACCTAATAGTGGTTGCCGCTGGCTTCTGAGCATAGCTTTAGTCACTGGCACTCATTCTTTTACAAATCAAGCACTGAATATTACTAAATTTAACAAGCAGACATTTCTACAGTGTGAGCAGCTGTGAAAACAAACCCAGGAATCTTAAAATTATGGAAATATTGTGCTGGGAGGGGGCAGATGTTTATCTTATCTTATCCATTTTCAAACTCTGATACAGGAATAATCACGTTTATGTTTTCCTCATCAACGTTAGGTTTGTATCCTCGTGACAATGAACTAAGGAAGCACAATGTACCACAGCTACAGCCAGTTATACCAATGCCATAGTCCCTCCTCAGGTTATACGTCCACAACGCAGGCAATGGCCTATAGCAAAGCATAGGTAGGGAAATGTTTGGCCCACCCCTCTGATGAAGGGCTTCATGTTATTAGAACGTTCAACACAGTGAAAAAATAGGCGACTGTAAATTAACAGAGGACTGCTATAGCAGAATACTCCACCGCAAAAACCCATTTCAAATTTATAGGTCAGTTTCTGGAAATGTTCCATTATCTTACACTTTGCTAAGGCCATGCACAGTAGTACCCAAACACCCACTCCAACCACCATTTGCATTGTGCATACATTTCATTCTGAAAATGAAAGAAATTCGAGGTCTTTATCATCATACATCATGTGAACAATAAGCGCCCAAAAAAGGAAAAATTTATTTTTTTACTTTTTCAAATAAATCTTGTCATGGAAGATGATCATCCGTGTTTCAATAAAACGTCTATATCATGCCAATACTGAATTTCGACTGAATGTATACCAAATACTGTTTCTGAATATAGGATATAAAACAGAGAAAAAGGCAATATGTGATATATATATATATATATATATATATATATGCTTTATAGAAATCCAAGGTACCTTACGTGCACAAAACTGGATAGACGGGTTCACCTAGTAACCAATGGTCCTTGTTCTCATTAATTGTGCCTATATAATCTGAGAAAAACATCCATTTGCACCGTCCTATAACTACACATAGTTCAGGATTATGCTGGCTTTTGTTTGAGGTATTTCTGGTTCCCTGCTTAATTTTAGTTCTAGATTTAAAGAATCTACAAGGCCAGAGTGTTCACGACAAAGTTACAATTGTGTAGGTATGTGATCATAGGGAATGTGTATTTCCTGCCACTGCATACATTTCTTCAGATTAAGAAAAGAAGTGTTTGCTCACCATTTAGTAGGTAAGGCCAACATGCTTCTGCACTTTTTAGCAGCATGTATTAAGCCTTCATCAAGACAATAGATGCTTACAATATCATGACCTAGTCTGACCATTCAAACTCAGCACCCCGTGGACATTAGAAAAAGTTTTAGATGAATACTACTGACAAAGAACATTTTTGCTAACAAGAGGAAAAAGACAATGGAACTGATTAAGAAATTAGGTGAACATGCTAGTGTAACTTATCAACACACAAAAAGTGATTTGCACATTGACATTCCTCAACATGATCAAAATTATAATTATCAATATTATTGACGTTCACTGCATTAAACAATATGGTACATTTTTCACTAGTATACATTTAGGGATGGGTAGAGAACATTACAGAGAAGGAGTGAGCATCTAAAATGGAGTGAATATCTAAAAACTCCAAGGTTTGCGAATACTTGAACATACTTTGTAGGCAGTTTGCCACCAAGAAATTTCACAAAAATTACCCGTGTGGGACAGGAATAATTTTCTTTTTAAAGTGGGAAACAGAAAATAATGCCCCAATATTTAATGTGGGTGTAAATAATGATGTTAGCCCATTTGGAAACACATTTTATTCACTACTTTTGCTTTCTTAAAAAAATAAAACACACATGTACAAATGCACATTTTGGAATGGCTTACTCGCCTACGCCACTCACCACAGCTGGGCTGCAATAGTCTGACACCTACACAAACTAGTTTGTGCACTGGTCAGCATTATGAGGTGTGAGAAAGCGTGCATTCGCATTACATTTGGTGAAACCTGCTGGAGTTTAACGTGGGAAAAATGTCTGGTAATGAACAAGACAAGCACATTTTGGTGCTGTATGTACTAACCTCCACACAATATTCTCCATCGTTGGGGACAGAACTTGGAACATCGATACATTTGCAAATTCCAAGGTATTGGCTTAGTCAAGTGCAACAAATACCAAAATAATGGCAAGTGTAAAGCGTTCCTACAGGGAGAGCTCCTGGAAATCTAGAGCAGTTGTAAATTTGTAGAAGTACTGTTCTTGGGCTTCCCTGTAATACCGCAAAAGTTGGAAAACTACTCCAAACATAGAAGGAAAAACAAAGGAGTAGCTATACATCTTATAAAATGATTGTGTTTCTGAATAAGGCTCATTATTGTTTGGTGTAGTTGTGTTCTAGCTGCAGATTTCTGATCTGATACATACAGGCTGAAGCAAATAATTAAGCTGGGAACAAAAACAAGGCAGAGTACATTTTAGACATCATCCATGCATATTTTCAATAAACCGGTGCGTGCAAAATTATAGTTAACCGTATAATAGTAGCTGCTTAAAATGCACAAACTGAATCACTTATTTCCACAGACAGCAAAGAAGAATTGTCTCTGGCAGAGCATGTATTTACACAAGAAAATATAAGGTTTTTCCACCATTCAGACAAGTGGTAATCAGTTTTTCTGGTAGCAGACGTAATTCTCTATCTACTACTGTCATTACATGTTATATGTTATTTATCTACAATAATATATGTTCTCTACCAAGATATATATGCAACTAAACAGAAAACAAAGGTCTTCTGAAAACATCTTGTACAACATGGCATTGAAAATGTGGTCAAGATAATAAATACCTACAGAATTTGAAAATATCAGTTTGTAGTTCTGTAAATCTCTTAAATAAGAACACATCTTAGAAGTTTTCACTATGTGTAAAATGCACAAAATTAGCTGATCCATCTTCGGGAAGACTTTACCACCAGAACATACTTTATAATAATACAAATTTCTAGAACATGGCTTACAGGAGAAACCACGACCCTTTATCCAATATTTTTGCTTAGATGTTGATACAGTATAGTAAAACCCTACTGTGGCTCGGGGGTGTCTCATAGAATTTTGCCAAACCTAACTGCCTACCTATATCTCTGTGGAGATCGCAAGATTGAGCATACTTTACATGCAAACAAATAGCCAATATCCTCTCTGGGAATCATTCTAAAATCAAAACAATGAGGCTAACTTTATGATGAGATGAATGCTGATAAAAAATATGACAACAGGGAAGTAAACTATCTTAACTGTTCAAGGCAAGCACAAATGACAAGAGTGACGATAATTAATTGATTAGTCAGGAGAGCGCACACAAAGGATTGCAGCAAGGAAAATAAGCTGAGTTAGGACAATGATGACGGTGAGTTAAGTAAGGAATGGGTGAAGTCAGGTGTTTGTGGAAACACTCTGAGTGACGTCAAGAGACTGGAGAAATTAGTCCGCAGCATCATGAGCCGCATGATTTAGGAAAGAAGAGGCGAGAGATGTGAGTCTGAAGCCAGTGATGAAGCAGAGCTTCGCATTTGCGACTTGCTTTTGTCATGAACCTCGCTCATGTGTAACCAAGTAATAATTTGTACGTCTTACTAACCTTTATTTCATGTTTGAAACGAGGTAAATGAAGCTTGCATATGTGTATTTCTAATACGATTAATTCGAGTCCATAAGATGGCCGCTGCTTTGAAATAGCTTCTGCGCATGCGTCAGTCACACTCACGTGTCCTGATGTGTTTGCAGGTTTGGAGGGAAATAGTTGCGCATGCGTAATACTTAGCTTTGGCAATAACGTGGTACTGCTCGTGCCATTGCTCTTGTGCCTGTGTATATGTAGCTAACATTTAGACTGCATAAGTATATTTTTTAGTGATAAGTTGAAAGTACAAAACCAATGATGTGTTTTCATAACGTTATTTCTATGTGTAAATTTGTTCTCGCTTACTTTTCATGTACCGCGGGAAATGGGGGTCTGACTGAGCCGAAAGCCATCTTGGAGGTCCTTACTGCGCAGGACCGTCCGCCTGGGGAGAAGTCAACCTTGGCTGGTGGAACTCAGCCAGCTGGCAGGGATGGGCAAGATGCTCCTGAGAAACTGACCTGCGAACTCAGCAGGACGGAGTCATGTGTCCCTATTCTGAAACAATGTTAATTTGTCATTGTATTTCCCTGGATTTTCTCATGAGAACCCCAATCTCGCTAGGCGGTACCCAGAGATGCAAAGTAGGCATCCAAATAGTGTGTTCTGATTGGTGTGTTACCCAAATCCTACCTTAGGACCAATCCAAATTGAGGGATTCTGACATTTTGCAACATTGGGGGGTGGTACACCGTCCCCAAACTGTATATCTACCCTGGGTTCACCTAGGGAAGTCGTCCGACTTGTCTTGTTTAGCTGACCTGTCACTGACCCAACGCACTCAATAGGTGACTGAAGATACAGAGCACTGCGGAGTACTCTGTCCGAAATTGACCATAGACTAAGGTTCTACTGAACCTTAAAGTGCTGGCGAAGCACTTTGCTGGGAGTTCGCTGACCCAATCGGGGTCTTGATCGATAGCTGCAGAGAGGGTGGAGCGCAGGCGTTGCTTCCGAACTGCGGGTGCTGGTCCTGTCCTGAGGGTTTCCTGTCCTGTCCTTAGGTCCTGTCCTGATTCCTAATCTGAGGGTTTCCTGTCCTGTCCTGGGTGTCCATTCTGCACCTGCTGTCCATTGAGGGATATCCTTCCTTGAGGGTTTCCTGTCCTTAACTGACCCGTGGCCAGGGTTTGGTTTCCACACCAGTCTAGGTAAATATTGCTCTAAAATCTTTAAACTTGCACCTTTCTATTTTTCTGTCTTTTGCTTCAATAAAGACACACCTTTGCATATGTTGATTTTTCCATGCTTTTGCCGCAAATTATTGAAACGTAAAGTCATTGCATATTTTCATAACGTTTCCCATGTTACCCTACCTGTTAGAAATCATATTTTGCATTGCAGTTTGTCATTTTCTGATATGGTCTAGAACGGCCTTTCTTAAACTGTCCAAAGAACTTTTGCCCTAAATGCATAGCGTTTCCTGTTGCATTCCCATATTAGCAATTTCATGATTACCCTGACTTTATTTCTCTATAGTTATGTACTTTTCATTATCTTGATTATCGATTGTCTTATCCTTGTAAATCTAATGCTTACTGAGAACGAACTTTAGATAAAGACTTTAAAACTTCCAGTTGTCCGTGGTCATTTTACCAAAGTATTAAATGTCATTTTGAGTTGTATTTTGCTGCCTTTCCTTTTACAGCTAGCTCCCTGATCCATTGTGGTCATAGGTACCCGTGTCGGTGGATGGTAAGTCGGGTACGCTGAGGAATAACAGTAGGGAATTCACACAAATTGGTAGCAGCCCGTGAAGTCACCCGGTCAATGTATATGGTGAATTGAAATATATGGGCCCGAAGCCGGAAGCGGCGAAATTATTGGTTGGGTGACCTCGCGCGCTCTATCAGTTTTTCTGGTAGCAGACGTATGGTTAGGGACTAGTTAAAGGTTAGGCAGGATTAGTTAGACTAGTTAAGTCGGTAGCTGCTAGTATATTAATGCTGCTATAAGAGCGGCCGTTCCGAGGGACCTGATCATTCTCTTGAGAGTACGCTGCTTTGAAATTTATGAATTGTTTTATAATTGTTATTCTTGTTCTTATATTGTTATATGTATTAATCCATGCATTTGTAAACCGTCTCGTTCAATGTTGTCCGAACTCCCCGGGGAATTGAATGGCAAAGTGGTGAATAGAATCCATTTGCCTTGAGGTCGCAGGCTCAAGGAAAGTTAGGTGCAGGTTAGGTACAACCGGGAAGCACTAACTAGGGTTTTTCTGAATACGTGTGTGAATAAATATCAGTAACGAGGTTCATTGGCAAAATTCCAATAGTGGCGTAACCTAGTAAGGGTCACATCGGAAGAGTAGCAGGTTCATCGGAGCTTGGGTGAAAGCAGAGGGGTCCGCTGGGAAACCTTAGACTCGGATATATCCCGGAGAAGTGGATGAGTTTAGGGAAGTAACAGGTTCACTGATGTTAGAGTGAAGGGTAGGCGGAAGAGATCTACCCGCAGCGTGTGAAAAGTAAATGGAAGTAGTTTACTTGCAGTAAATTAACACTTTCTCTGTCTAGACACTTGAGCACTGTGGCGAATGTGTATTCGTTGTAAAATAACCAAGCACTGAGCACTTTTAGAAAGAAAGAAAGAAAGTTTCCGTTACCTTGTGAAGGGAGGGAGTCAGCCGCGAAGCGTCTCTGACGTCACTCCGTGCCGCGCTGGGATTGGTAGAAACAGCGGGCGGGTAGCGGGCTGGAATTGTGAAGGAGGGGTGAGCGCCGAAGCGTGAGAACTGTCTCACGAAGGGGCCGCGCACCCATTGGTCGAAACTATTTGAACGCGTGCACCCCATTGGTCGCACGGAATTGCAAGACGCGTTCTGATTGGAGGTAACTTTGTAAACAAAGTTAAGCGTAGAAATCGTATGTGGCACTCGTATTGTCCAGAGA
This sequence comes from Lissotriton helveticus, assembly GCF_964261635.1. Taxonomy (NCBI): domain Eukaryota; kingdom Metazoa; phylum Chordata; class Amphibia; order Caudata; family Salamandridae; genus Lissotriton; species Lissotriton helveticus. The sequence continues at coordinate 1,066,062,594 of NC_136071.1, read as the reverse complement.
CTAGACCCGATCCAAGAAACCAAGGGTTTGAAAGGGATCAGTGGAAAGCCAATAGATACGATATTATGTACGGAACTAAGAGAAAAATGTCCCTTGTAAATAAGGTAAAGAATTACTTCAAAACGGACAAACCGATTAAATCCAGAGAGGGCGTTATTGTTCCACCACCCAATACTCCCGCCTCTTTCATGATGTTTGATCGAGGGTACAATACCTGTGTATTGGCTTTTCCGTTAGACGGTACTTTCAATGGTAGGATTTTATTTAATTTGAGAACCCGAATGAATGAATTGCATCCCAGACCGAGACTAACGCAGTATGAGGCATTAGAGGAATGGGAGATTGAGGCTTTCGAAAGAGAGAAACCCCGAATGGACAAAGGTCTGACCAAGTGGTACCCAAGGCTGAAACAAGAGACCAGGGATAAAAAGATGAAACAGTGGAGACAGAGCATGATTGTTGAGGGTCTGTTTCCCATGATGCCAGCATGTACCCCTTCGGAGGGAGAGAAAAGGACGGAAAAGGGTAAGCATTGGGGGGCCCTGGGGGAGTCAGACGATGAATTATTAGATGACATCTTTACGCGGAGTCCGCCCCCTTATAATGAGGGAGCCCGACCTTCCAGTGCAGGAGAAAATCCCCAGCGTCCATCTATTAAGGAAGAGGACAGATCCCTAAGTAGGGGGGGAGGGGGTCAGATACCGCCGTATTTTGAGAATCCCGGACCCGCGGAGGTAAGAGATATATATCCTAGAGTGCCCGTGAGCCCGGAGGAAAAATATTCCAGCAAGAGAGTCTTTTTCCCCCGACCTCTTTATGAAAACGAAGAAAAACCATTAAGTTCAGGAATGCCCTTTTTACAGCCTCCATATGAGGAAGAGCGCAGGTCATTTGGCACAGGAACTTTGTTCCCAAAACCAAATTATGGTGGAGGACCAAGTGAAACGCATCCTACTGCCCCGAGTTTTACCCCTCACCTGACCCCACAGATAATACCTGACCGAACATTAGGAAGAGTACTAGGTGAAAGGGAGCAAGAGGCCCTAGCTAGACAGAGAACAGAAATAATTCAGAAAATCTCTCAGTTAAATGCCAGTCCTGAGGCTTTGACTATTCCGGTAACAATCGGACCAGTGGTTCCGTTGTATGGGAGTAATCAGGGAAGTCCAAACCCTCCAGTTATTAACCCAATCATGGCCCCACCAAGGCAGGAGCCCCTACTGATAGACGATCAGTCCAGTGAGTGCGAGTCCGAAGTTGTGTTCTTGGATCTGCCAAACAAACAGACCGGGAAGGTAATGCAGAAGAGGCATAATCCTTTTAATGCGAAAGAAATTAAATTAGAATCAACGTCAGGTACTAGGAGTGTCTCTCTGGTAACTCCGGAAGAAATTGAAAATTGGAGTCGTGAATTAGAAAAACAGACTCCACAAACGAAACCTTTAGACCTCTACAAACTGAGGGTAGAAATAGAGGAATTAATGGCAGGAAATGTGGGATTAGACAGATTAAATACCTACTCTGAAGAAGAGTTGCTGTTTATGTGTAAAAGCCTTACCAGAAGTACCAGAGTGCTCCACGAAAAGCTGACAGACACTGCAGCTAGTATGGGGGTAGATATTTCAAGGTCCAAGCCCTTGCAAAAACCTTACAGAGCTGAATTCTCAGACAAAGATATAGAGAACTTGAATGTGTCAGGGAAAAAGTTGCAGATTAAAGAGTTGCTAGCAATTTTGCAAAAATGGGGAGACGTGGAAAAATGGAAAAGCAGGTGGGCACGAAAGAAAGATGAGGCTCGATCCAGACAAGCGACCCCTGAGTTCGCTTTGAGAGAAGTAGACAAGCCCGAACAGTTATGCCCCATGCGTGAAGTACCAGGTGGGAGGTATGTGCACGTTCCATGGTCCAGACAGGATATTGTGTCCTTTAATAACGATTTCCCGAAATTGTGCGAAAAGCCAGTTGACTGGTACCGGCAGGTGGAAAGGTTCGTAAAGGTGCAAAAATGCCTGTGGAAAGACCTGGATGGATTTTTCGATATTGTGGTCCCGGTAGATCTATGGACCGAGTGTAAAATAGCCATAGCCTGGCCTAGTGAGGAGTACCCGAGGGACTCTAACACAGGGGAGCCGTCGATTGAAGTGATGAAAAAATACGAACAAGTAATTCAGCATTTGAAAAATAAGGTGCCCGCAAAGGAAACTGATTGGACCCGGATAGATAGAACCACGCAGGAAAGAGACGAGACAGTGCACTCCTATTATGAAAGGCTGTTGCAGTTATTTAAAACATACAGTGGTATAGATAACATCGAGATGAAGGATATGACGCATTTCATTTACAGGTTTGTAAACGGTTTAAGACCCGAAATTTGTCAGTGGATAAAGGATAATAAAATCTGTTGGCATACCAAAAAGGTAGACGAGGTCCTACGGTATGCAAAATACTGTGAGGACGAGATGGAAGAAAAGAAAAAGGCTCTCAAGGAGAAGGTTATGTGGGCTCAAGTGAAGCTCGCAGAACAGCAGGAAAAACAATTGAGTAACATGGCCAAAAACACTCAGAACCAAGCTCCTGGGGGTGGGGGAGGAGGTAAGCCCCGGCCCAAAATGAGCAGAGAAGAGGCTATGAAGAAATTTCCCTGTCACCAGTGCGGAGAAATTGGACACTGGCGAAACGAGTGTCCTTATTTGCCTGACGATAACCCCAAAACACCTGATTTAACTCCACAGACGCAGAAAGAAAGACCAAGAAAGACTCAACCACAGGTAAAAACGATTCAGGTGCCCCGAGCTCCAAAGCAAGTATATAAGGGAAAATCCACAGAGGGTGATGAGGTAGAAGTCTGGGAAAGCAATGAGAACAGAAATGCAGCAACTTCGCAGTATTTGTTAAATGATACCTTCCTTTGTGATGACCAGTACTGACGGGGCCTGAGAGGGGAGGACGAGGAGTGCGTACTTGGCGCCTCCTTGCGGGTAGACCACTCCGGACCATACATTGAAGGAGGGGTTGACGGAAATGATGTCACTTTTCTGTTGGACACTGGCGCTACCCGTTCTACTGTGAGAACAGTGGACGTTCCAAACCTACCCCTCTCGGGAGAAGCCATCCAAGTAGTGGGTGTATCTAATCAATTGATTAGTACTCCTGTTACTAAACCAATGGAGATATCAATTGGAAACTTTAAGGAAATGCATAGATTTGTCGTTTGTGACACCAGTCCAGTGAACTTACTGGGACGTGATTTGCTGTGCAAAATGAACTGTACCATCTTTTGCACACCAAAGGGAGTTGAAATTCAGACCCCAGATGAAGATGGCATCTATAAATTAATGTTAATCAGACCTGACTCAGAAATTAAACGAATGACTATGCAGGATTTGCCCAAAGAACTCCAAGAAGCAGTGAAGCCAGAAGTATGGGACTTTACTGGGAAAGATGTAGGGTTAATGAAAAACGTGGACCCCATACAGATAGCAATCAAGGACAATGCAGTATACCCCAATACTAAACCCTACAGAATGAATGCAGAAGTGAGAGCAGGTGTTACCCTGGAAATACAGAAATTGCTAGAAGGAAACATCATACAGGAAGTATTGAGTAGCCCATGTAACTCACCGATTATGGGCATCAAGAAGCCTAGTGGCAAGTACAGAGTAGTGCAGGACCTTCGAAAAGTCAACAAGATAGTGGTCCCCTGCTGCCCTATTGTCCCGAACCCAGCAGTGATTCTGTATCAGATTCCCTGGGATGCTGAGTGGTTCACTGTGATAGACCTATGTCATGCATTCTTTTCCATTCCCTTGCATCCAGATAGCAAATTTCTTTTCTCATTTGCCTTCAATGGTCACGTGTATGTCTGGAACAGGGTCCCTCAAGGGTACACAGAAAGCCCCTCTATCTTTAATCAGATCTTGAAAAAATGTTTGGAAACTTTGGTCTTACCTGGGAACTCTATCCTAGTGCAATACATTGACGACCTCTTGGTGGCGTCTAAAAGTCATAGGGATTGTGTGATTGACACCATTGCCCTACTGAATCACCTGAGTGAGAAGGGACATAAAGTGGCCCCTGACAAATTACAGTTCTGTGCAAAATCAGTGAAATATCTGGGGCACCAGATAGAGAAAGGTGTCAGGAAAGTAACATCAGAAAGGGTGAGAATAATTCAAAAGATGCAGTTACCCCGTACTCAGAAAGAGATCAGAATGTTCCTGGGAGTGATAGGATACTGCAGGCAATGGATTCTGGGATTTGCAGTCCTAGCTAGGCCCTTGATAAAAATGACCAAGAGAGGAACACCGGATGTTGTACAATGGGATGATGAAAGCTTAACAGCCTTCACAAAACTACAGGATTGTCTGTGTACAGCCCCTGCGTTGGGAATGCCAGACTATTCTAAGGAATTTGCCCTATTCTGTGACACTCGCGATAATTGCGCGTTGTCAGTCCTGACACAAGAACATGGCACAACCAGAAGGCCTGTGGCATATTTCTCTGCCACCCTGGATCCAGTGGCTGCTGGATTACCAGGATGTCTGAAAGCAGTAGCTGCTACCTGCGCAAGTTTAGAGCAGAGTGAGTCCATTGTCATGGGACATCCTGTAACTGTGTATGTTCCACATGGAGTGGTAATTTTACTGACCAGAACCAAAACTCAGTACCTCACCCCTAGTCGGCTGACTAAATACGAGAGGATTCTTGTGGGTGCTGCAAATGTAAACATTGTTAGGTGCAGTATTCTGAACCCCGCCACTTTGCTCCCCGACCCAATGGATATGGAAGGTGGGGTGGATGATGAGCATAATTGTATTGATTTAACAGAATTCAGCACCAAACCACGCCAAGACATTAAAGAAACACCGTTGCCTGTGCATGACAAGGAATTATTTGTGGATGGTTCATGTCTAAGACATGAACAAGGAGGCCTGAGCGCTGCCTATGCGGTAGTCTCCTTAACCAAAATTGAAGAAGCAGGTTATCTATTTGAAGTAAAGTCTGCACAAGTAGCCGAATTGATAGCTATGATAAAAGCTTGCAAAATTGGGAAAAACGTACGCATAACAGTGTATACTGACAGTCAGTACTGTTATGGAGTTGTGCATGACTTTGGCCAGTTGTGGCTACAGAGGGAGTTCCTGACTTCATCAGGTACCCCTATTCGAAATGGAAAAGTTGTCCAGGACCTTTTAGAGGCAATCCAGTTACCAAAGGAGCTGGCAGTGGTGAAATGTGTTGCTCATAAGAAGGGCATGGACACTGTATCACTGGGAAATGATTTTGCTGATCGAGTGGCCCAATGGTGCGCCAGAGATCGATATATCATAAATCCAAAACGAGGGGGGCCAGGAACCAGCTGCCAACTTCAAGTGTTTGAAGAAGTGCCTACATGGGATGAAGTGAAAGAGTGGCAGCAGGCGGCACCTTGGCAAGAGAGAGAGAAGTGGAAGGAAGACGGGTGTAGACCAAGACGTGTGGATGGTGTCATCTTGGGCCCAACTGGTATGCCTGTGTTACCTAGACACTTACTTGGCACAATGGCGAGATTGATACATGAAGGATCACACATTGGTAGGGACGCCATGATTCTAGTGTTCCAACAGACTTGGTACAGTAAAAAGTTCAGGAAAGTAGCAGAGTCCCTCTGCCAGAGGTGCCTGCCATGTCAAAGGATGAACGCAGGCAAAAGAACTGCGGTGGAACTGGGAAAAATTGGGAGGTCAGGGGGTCCCTTTGTGAGAATACAAGTTGATTTCATCACCATGCCACGTTGTGAAGGGAAGCGATATGTCCTTGTCATGGTCTGTTTATTTTCGAAGTGGGTGGAAGCTTTCCCTACTCCCCAAAATGACGCAATGACAGTAGCTAAGTGTTTACTGAAAGAACTGATACCTAGATTCGGGGTTCCAGTCACTATTGAATCAGATAGAGGCCGACATTTTCAGAATGATGTAATCGACGAACTCTGTAAGGCCTTTGGTATCACACAAAAGCTTCACTGTGCGTACCGTCCAGAGGCTTCTGGAATAGTGGAACAAATAAATGGAACTATCAAAAACAGACTAGCAAAACTGTGTGATGCATCTGGCATGACCTGGGTGAAGGCCCTGCCCTGGGTCCTGATGGGACTCCGAAGTGTTCCTGACCGCAAGACAGGCCTAAGTCCCCATGAAATCCTGATGGGAAGAGTGATGAGACAAGCATGGGTACCAGGAAGCAAACTGTTGAGTATTACTGATGATTTGGTGCTTGAATACTGCAAGAGATTAGGTGACCAAGTGCGTTCTATCTCTCGCCAGATCGGAGAAGACGCCATCCTCAATCCAACGACTCCTCTCCACAAACTGGTCCCGGGGGACTGGGTCAAGATAAAGAAGCATACTCGGAAGAGCTGCCTGGAGCCAAGGTGGGGAGAGAAGCGTCAGGTGATCCTGGTAACAACCACAGCAGTAAAGTGTGCAGGGGTTCCACATTGGATACACGCCAGCCACACCCAGAAGGTATTACCAGACGAAGAGCCTGAAGAAGAAGGGCGTCCAGCAGAGGACTCTGCAGGAGCCAGACCAGAAGTAGCTGACGACGTACAGCCCAGTACCAGTCAAGCAGCGGGATCAGCAGACGTTGGCCCAGGAATAGTTGATAACGAACTACCAAGAGCCCAGCCTGCTGAAGGGGTCCAAGAAGCTGAGCCAGAAGTAGCTGAAGACGAGCTGCCGAGCATATGGCCAGAGGAGTGGATACCGTTGATTGATCTCACCGAAGACCCCATTCGAACAAGAGAGCGACTTTGTGAAGGTAGAGAGTGGACTAGAGAGGAAAAGCAAGGCACAGGCGAAGAACCTCAGGATCTTGAGATTCACATCAAAACTGAGGAAGGAGAAGGTCAGACAGGGACAGAACAAGTGATTGATACTCCTCCACTGACTCCTGATGTCGAGAAGGGACAGACTAGACATAGCGTAATAGTTCGAGCAGAAGAAAATCCAGAGATCGAAGTGCTTGAACAGGATCAGATAGGATTAGAAGAACGTGTTCAGGAAACAGAAACAGAGACATTTGAAAAACAAACGCAAAACTGTCCTGAACAAGGCCAGATTAGTAACCAGGCAGAAGAAATAGATGCTAGCCCTGGAACTAGTCAGATAGAAGGAGAAGAAACTGAAACAGAATTGCCACAAACTAATGAAAACAAGAGGGCAAGAGAAGAAAACGAAGTCCAAGTGCCAACTAAAAGACTTAAGAAAAGAAAGCACATTGAGCCTGGATTTGTCAAGAAATTGAGGCTAAGGATAAAAACTGTGGAAGAAAAACGTGCAGAAGAAAGGAGAAGTGCTCGCATAGCTGAGCAACAAGAAGGTACCTCCAAAAGAAGGAGTGATCGAATAAAGAGACAAAACAAAAAGTACAAGTCTCCTGAATGGACGCTCGTTTTGGAAGAATTTGAAGATCTTGATATAACTGACGAAAGCGACGGAGAACCCGTCCCTGAGTACTCTGCCGAAGAAGAAGACGAGCCACCGTGAATTTGCACAAAGTAAGCTACTTGTGTAAAGACACAAAGAGGGGTCGAGAAACTTCTTCTGAGCCAAAATGTCTGATTCAAGCGTGAATGGTAGACCTAGTCGCAGCTGTTGCAAAACATGCTGCAAGGTATGTGTATGTAGTATAGTTATACTGATATTAGTTTGGATAGGACTAACAGTGTTCATTCCCTTTGCAGTGAGCAAAAATACTAATATTTACCCTACTGAAATTGTAAATACTGACAGTGAGGAGCTGACAACACAGAGTGTAGCAAGACATGAGAGAGCACTGAGACAAACAAAACAAGACTTAGAAGCATCAGATGAGGGAGGACTACATTATCATGGAGTTAAGAACAGGACACACTTAAATGTTTTCGCAAACTTGTTAATACACTATGTAGAGACTATGGAAATTGAAGATTGCTATGTCTGCATGAAGCTACCTACCTCTGTAGCTGAAGGCGTGACATACCATCACCTGCCCCTGACATATGGAATCTCCTGTAGCATTTTAGCCAGTTTATTTTACAAAAGAGGACTGTTACAGTACTATTACTCTAACAATGACGTGATCTTTTCTGAACTTCCTATACGTGGGAACTTGAATCCTGTACATACCAAAAGTGACGTTACTCGCTACATGGGCGAATATTTTCTGACTATAGGTAATATCGACATAGGTGACGCACACAGAGATAACTTGACTTGTTCTTTGCGTGAGCAGGAAAAGATGTTCCTGAACATGGCAGAGAAAAGGAGAATAAAAATACAAAGAAAGGCAGATGACGAAAGACAGAAAAGGCCAAGATGGGCAGAGAACATGGAAGGCACCTCAACTGGTGGGGCGGGTCCTGCTCTGTTGCTGGATTTTGAAAAGAAAGGCAAGCTATGTCTTCACCGCGAGAAGACTAGCTATTATAATAACATTTTCATTGGTTCCAGTGAATGCGAACATAATTACAAGGTAATTGGAGGTTGGGGTTTCAAAAATGGGTCAGAGCCTGTGTTTCCTGGAATTTATTATATTTGTGGGGACAAGGCTTATTTCAAATTGCCGGATCACTGGTATGGAAGCTGCTATTTTGGCATTGTCTTCCCGAAAATATACCATGTGAATGGAGTTGCTGGAAGCAGTGAAAATACTAATGGCTTAGTGCGTAGTAAAAGAGAAAGCGTAGGTGAAATAATGGGTAGTATTTTCAGTGCACTGATACCTGGAGTGGGAGTGGTTCTGAACACTCACAGAATTTGCAAATTGTCCACTATAGTGGATGTGTTGTCTACTGACACAGCTCATGGATTTCTGCTGGTCAATACCGAAATGGTTGCGATCAGATCAATGGTTTTGCAGAACAGACTTGCTCTTGACACCTTATTAGCAAAAGAGGGCGGAGTCTGCCGGATGTTGAAGGCGCAACATTGTTGCACTTATATTCCGGACAAAAGTGTACAGCTCAAAAGATACGTGAAAAACATTACTAATTTGGAAAGGGAACTCAAACCACTCGAGGTTGACAGTGCCTGGAAGAGACTGGTAGATGGTCTCTCAAATGTAGGTCATTGGCTTGCTAGCGTAGGTAAAAGCTTATTGTTTAAGGTACTGATGCCAATTGGAATTATAGGTCTTATCCTATTCTTCATATTTGTCTGTTGCAAATGCCGTAAGCACACCAGAAAGCATCAAGTGAATGCGAGAGGAGTGAAACGAAGTGTGGATGAGCTTGAACTGGAGGAGATAAATAATCAGATATACAAAAGGGTGAAAAATTCTCACCCTACCAAAAATGAGAAAGAAAAGTTGAATCGCTTGTTGGAAGAGATAGAGCTGTATAAAGTGTGAGAAGTTGGCATCTGGTTCCATTTATTTTGTGATGATAGTAAATATCATCAAAGAGGGGATTGATGAAGCAAAGCTTCGCATTTACGACTTGCTTTTGTCATGAACCTCGCTCATGTGTAACCAAGTAATAATTTGTACGTCTTACTAACCTTTATTTCATGTTTGAAACGAGGTAAATGAAGCTTGCATATGTGTATTTCTAATACGATTAATTCGAGTCCATAAGATGGCCGCTGCTTTGAAATAGCTTCTGCGCATGCGTCAGTCACACTCACGTGTCCTGATGTGTTTGCAGGTCTGGAGGGAAATAGTTGCGCATGCGTAATACATAGCTTTGGCAATAACGTGGTACTGCTCGTGCCATTGCTCTTGTGCCTGTGTATATGTAGCTAACATTTAGACTGCATAAGTATATTTTTTAGTGATAAGTTGAAAGTACAAAACCAATGATGTGTTTTCAAAACGTTATTTCTATGTATTAATTTGTTCTCGCTTACTTTTCATGTACCGCGGGAAATGGGGGTCTGACTGAGCCGAAAGCCATCTTGGAGGTCCTTACTGCGCAGGACCGTCCGCCTGGGGAGAAGTCAACCTTGGCTGGTGGAACTCAGCCAGCTGGCAGGGATGGGCAAGATGCTCCTGAGAAACTGACCTGCGAACTCAGCAGGACGGAGTCATGTGTCCCTATTCTGAAACAATGTTAATTTGTCAATGTATTTCCCTGGACTTTCTCATGAGAACCCCAATCTCGCTAGGCGGTACCCAGAGATGCAAAGTAGGCATCCAAATAGTGTGTTCTGATTGGTGTGTTACCCAAATCCTACCTTAGGACCAATCCAAATTGAGGGATTCTGACATTTTGCAACATTGGGGGGTGGGACACCGTCCCCAAACTGTATATCTACCCTGGGTTCACCTAGGGAAGTCGTCCGACTTGTCTTGTTTAGCTGACCTGTCACTGACCCAACGCACTCAATAGGTGAATGAAGATACAGAGCACTGCGGAGTACTCTGTCCGAAATTGACCATAGACTAAGGTTCTACTGAACCTTAAAGTGCTGGCGAAGCACTTTGCTGGGAGTTCGCTGACCCAATCGGGGTCTTGATCGATAGCTGCAGAGAGGGTGGAGCGCAGGCGTTGCTTCCGAACTGCGGGTGCTGGTCCTGTCCTGAGGGTTTCCTGTCCTGTCCTGAGGTCCTGTCCTGATTCCTAATCTGAGGGTTTCCTGTCCTGTCCTGGGTGTCCATTCTGCACCTGCTGTCCATTGAGGGATATCCTTCCTTGAGGGTTTCCTGTCCTTAACTGACCCGTGGCCAGGGTTTGGTTTCCACACCAGTCTAGGTAAATATTGCTCCAAAATCTTTAAACTTGCACCTTTCTATTTTTCTGTCTTTTGCTTCAATAAAGACACACCTTTGCATATGTTGATTTTTCCATGCTTTTGCCGCAAATTATTGAAACGTAAAGTCATTGCATATTTTCATAACGTTTCCCATGTTACCCTACCTGTTAGAAATCATATTTTGCATTGCAGTTTGTCATTTTCTGATATGGTCTAGAACGGCCTTTCTTAAACTGTCCAAAGAACTTTTGCCCTAAATGCATAGCGTTTCCTGTTGCATCCCATATTAGCAATTTCATGATTACCCTGACTTTATTTCTCTATAGTTATGTACTTTTCATTATCTTGATTATCGATTGTCTTATCCTTGTAAATCTAATGCTTACTGAGAACGAACTTTAGATAAAGACTTTAAAACTTCCAGTTGTCCGTGGTCATTTTACCAAAGTATTAAATGTCATTTTGAGTTGTATTTTGCTGCCTTTCCTTTTACAGCTAGCTCCCTGATCCATTGTGGTCATAGGTACCCGTGTCGGTGGATGGTAAGTCGGGTACGCTGAGGAATAACAGTAGGGAATTCACACAAATTGGTAGCAGCCCGTGAAGTCACCCGGTCAATGTATATGGTGAATTGAAATATATGGGCCCGAAGCCGGAAGCGGCGAAATTATTGGTTGGGTGACCTCGCGCGCTCTATCACCAGGAATGGGCAATGTTAGGAAAGTAGAGAAGGAAGTTAGCAGAATGAGGAAGATTCAGAGTATCAATGTACTAGTCACACTACAAGTTGAATTTTAGAGATCATCACAAGTGCATGTCAGAGTTTATGTTACATCAGCAGATTTTTTGACTTTTTTCTCAATTCTGCCACCAGCGATATAAGGATCCAGTTGATATATGTAATAGATAACGTCATTATGATTACACGAGTCAAAGATAGAGATTACCTTCTTGTGCTACCAATGAGTGAATACCTGAGCGATCAGTGTGTCCGTAACTTGGGGTACCCCCTTTTTGTCTATGAAGGTCCGCACCCATGTTGCTTCCAGTTCCTTTTTACTAAGGCTGGCGAGGAGTTTCCCAGCTTTATCACCTACTTCATATAGCTGGTGTAATGTCGCCAACAGTTGCTTTTTGGCATTGTCCTGCATCAAATCACGGTATTATGTGTGTGTGCCTCACGCTTTCTAAAGAGCAGGGAGTCTGGTGAGGCAAATAACTGTTCTTCTAAATGAAGGATCTGACGTTCTAAGTTCTCTAGTTTCAATGCCCCGAATTTTCTGGGAGAGCAGGTTCTGAATCCTTTCTCTTAGAATGGTCTTATAAGCTTCCCAAAATATAACACTGGAAAAAACAGTCTCTTTGTTTTCAGTAATAAAGAGTTTGGTGTCTGTCAAGCGTCTATGTCGTTTGGAATACCCAGTAGTATATATTTGGGATCTGTCAGTAGCATGACCTCAATCAATGATGGCGCTAAGTTCTTTTATGATCTCGGTCCAGCAGGCCTGGATGCAAGGACACCCCCATATTGTGTGCATCAAGTCGCCCATTGCGAGCTGGCATCTAAGACATGTCTGGCTGCTGCCCTACCGACATAAATATAACGCACTCTAGATGAGGATATGATGGTTCTTTAATGTGTACTGTGGAGCTCCACTCTGTACTGCCTTTCCCATATGGACTTGTTGCTGCATGGGCAGTTGTGTACTGTGTAATTATCCTCCATAGAACCGTTGTTACTGTTTAAATAACAATGTGGTCGTTACAGTAAATACAAAAATAAAGAGACATTTACAAAATAAGGAAAACTAAGGAATGACTTGGACCAGTTGCGATGGTGTCATGTTTCTGGAGATGGTGACCTAGGACGACATTACCTGGAAAACCGAGCCGCAATTCAACCAGATAATACTAAACCGACACACCATATAGAAACAGTGTGATGTTCTACTCTCTCCAAACACAAGAGATATGACTGTAATGGGTACGTCAATCTAGATCCAGCCACTGCTGAATACATTTCAAAATAGATAGCTTTTTTAAGTGGCAGGGAAAGATATTTCCTGTTACATCTAAGATTCTAATATGAACATACACCGCCACACTTTTTGTGGATATGTTAAAATGGTCAATCTAAAACGATGGAAATGAACAGAAACCCACAGAACTCTGGACTTTCCCTCATTTCTTCATCAAGTTGTCTCATTGGCTTGATTATTTTCACCTCTTCCAAAATATGGTTCACATATAAGAATTCCAATAAGCATTACATTGAAAATGGCTGGTCTGTGAAGGACCTGACGCTTGCATGTAGTGAACCACAGTTTCCTCTGCTTTAATTAACCATTAGCTATCATACAGCATTGTTGCAAACTGGTTATTTTTATGTACTTTGTACTTCTCATCCATGTGGCTACAGGTAAGCCCATCTGAAAAACTCTCCATGCACACTGAGTTAAGTACCTGTGGAGTGCTCGGATCACTGACAGAATATCGAGGAGCAAAATATCGACCTGCCAAAATATCGATAAAAAAATATAGAATGACAGAATATCGACTTCCTATCTACAAACAGGTAAGTACAAAAATATCGAATCCAAATTATCATTGTAAATAATATAGTTTGTTAAAATATCGAATTTTGTAAATGTCTTAAAAGTAATGTAAAATAATGAAATAATGACTATAATTAAGTAAAACATACTTAAAATACTTTAATAACCTTAAAATTATTAAATAATTGTTGTAAATGTATAAAAAAGACATGCATTTTTATTTTTTTATACATATATTTGTTAACTTAATAATATTACAAAATATTCAATATTTTTTGTGTTGGATAGCGGGAGGGTAACATTTACTATTCCCACTCCAGTGAGTGCAACAGTAGGGAAAGCGTTGGATAGCGGGAGGGTAAAAATTACTATTCCCACTTCAGTGAGTGCAACAATAGGGAAAGCGTTGGATAGCGGGAGGGTAAACATTACTATTCCCACTCCAGTGAGTGCAATAGTAAGGAAAGCGTTGGATAGCGGGAGGATAAAAAATACTATTCCCACTTCAGTGAGTGCAACAGTAGAGAAAGCGTTGGATAGCGGGTAGCTAAAAATTACTATTTCCACTCCAGTGAGTGCATCAGTAGGGAAAGAGTTGGATAGCCTAGGGGTAAAAATTACTATTCCCACTCCAGAGAGTGCAACAGTAGGGAAAGTGTTGGATAGCAGAGGGCTGAAATTTACTATTCCCACTCCAGAGAGTGCAACAGTAGGGAAAGTGTTGGATAGTGTAGGTGTAAAAATTACTATTCCCACTCTAGTGAGGGCAACAGTAGAGAAAATGTTGGATAGCGTAGGGGTTAAAATTACCATTCACACTCCAGAGAGTGTAACAGTAGGGATAGTGTTGGATAGAGTAGGGTTAAAAATTACTATTCCCACTCCAGTGAGTGCAACATAGGGAAAGTGTTGGATAGCGTAGGGGTGAAAATTACTATTCCCACTCCAGAGAGTGCAACAGTAGGGAAAGTGTTGGATAGCGTAGGGGTAAAAATTACTATTCCAACTCCAGTGAGTGCAACAGTAGGGAAAGTGTTGGATAGAGTAGGGTTAAGAATTACTATTCTCACTCCAGAGAGTGCAACAGTAGGGAAAGTGTTGGATAGCGAAGGGGTAAAAATTACTATTCCCACCCCAGTGAATGCAACAGTAGGGAAAGTGTTGGATACGGGTAGGAATAATTTACTATTCCCACTCCAGTGAGTGCAACAGTAGGGAAAGTAATGATGCAATATTTAAATATATATAAATTAATTATCAATACCAATAAAAAATTAATTAAAATTAATTATCCATTACAACATATTTAATAATTAATTAATTATACATGCCAGTAAATATTAATTATTATGAAAGAATTACCAATTAATAATTAACAACAAATTAATTTTCAATACCAAAAAGTAATAAAAAATGATTACCAATTAATAATTAGCAGTAAATTAATTATCTATACACAAAAACATCAATAATGACTTAATTACAATTAAATTACTTCCCACCCTATTCCCCTATAAACCCACAACCCACTCTGAATAATAAATTAATATAATTATTATAATTATCAATTAATCAATTAATAAAAATTAATTACTGATTAATAATTATTTAACAATAAATTAATTGTCAATACCAATCAATACAAATTAATATTTATTTAATTACAATTAAATTACTTCCCACCCTATTCCCTACTAACCCACAACCCGCTACAAAACTAAAAAGCAAAATTAAATAAAAAATAATTAATAATTCCTAAAAATTCACATTTAATTTACTTAATTAAATTACTTCCCACTCTATTCCCCTATAAACCAACAACAAGCTATGGAATTAAATTACGCAAACATTTAATAACATAAAATTCATTACTTTTAAAAATACAAAGAGACATTACAAAAATAATACATACTTTTAACACATATACTAACACTTAAAACACTATAACAAATTCTATATTTTTAGCAACTATATTATGACTGTCAAAATTACTAACTTCGATCTTATAAAAATCGATATTTGTTACCTGAATTTCGATATTCTGCACCACTATATTTTTGTAACTCGATATTATATCCACTTGATATTTAAAACTTAATATTTTGCCATTTTGATATTAAAAATTCGATATTTTTACTGTTCACCGGAGTGCTCATGAAAATCAGTGAATTTCAAAAAGGTTAATGGTTTCAAAGAGAGGCCTATCTCATATTCTTATCAAAATAATCACCATGTAGGAAAATGTATAATAGCTTTCTCGCAAAAGTTTTATCTGGTTTAGATCTAAGGTATGATTCCATTTTATCCAGTCGATGAACCTCTCATGCTACTTTATACCTTCGAAGTGTGTTTAAGATCATTAGTGAAAAAACTAATTTTACTTCCAGACATATGCTTAAACTTTGTGAGGGCAATGAAAGAGGAACCTACTAGAACAATGGGCAGTCCATTGAGAAGTATGGATTACACATTGAGAGTTCATAAAAGTGCCTTCTCTGACAACTAGGATATTCTGGCAACATTCACTTACCAATATATAAATACAATATCTCTAGGTTACTAAAGGTACCTATAACAAAGAAAATCTGCATGTTTCTTAAGTGCTCACAAACTTTATAAGTTTAATACCCTTCACACATTATGCATAATATGAATTAACCAACTATCACACACAAACGTTATAATACCAGAATATCGTAGACTAAATACAGGCTGACAAATGTATTACAGCCTCAATCCTCAATACCGTGTACAATATTGTGTACAAAAATATTGCCCCATTGGAGTTTCTAATACAAAATCTACATTCATAAGATATTTTTGTGGCTGATATTTAGGATAGAATATTTATGTCGGACAGAATTTTCCACAATGCTATTCTGATATACAATGCACAGAAACACGATCAGGTAAGTGAAATTACCAATAAAAAGCACAATATAGCCAGCTAGCAGAGCATTTAGAACATGATAATAGTGCATGGGTTAAACAGGGGACTAAAGCATAGTGAGGGTGTTTTTCTCCAACATCAATCAGGCCAAAAATAAATGTCTGAGTATAGGATCAAGTGGATGCACCAAGAATGTGTCCAAGATCCACTTCAAATGTAGCCCTCTCCTCCACTGAGTACCACACCAGATGAATGACAACTCATTGGAACACAGAGTGAATACCAAGAAATTGTAATTATAGAGATGTGACTCCAGAACTTGCTGAAAGAGACTGGAAAGCCCTGTGGTAGTATCAGGCAGCAAACCTTCCATTAATGTTGAGGCTTCATCAATGAGAAGATGGCTAAAGAAAACAGAGTTGGTAGTTCATGCTGTTGATTGTTTAGGTGAGTAAGGGGTCAACCAGGAGGGCAATCCACACAGAAGTGTTTATGTGATGGAAAACAAAATGAAAACGTTTTAACCAAAATGTTTATATTCATAATTTTTTCCTCGTGATATCAAATCAGCTGAATAACAAGAGACAGTGTAAATGATGAAGGGCCCACCCATAAGCACAGGATAAGCCCATTTGAATGGTCCAAACAGGTGCAAACATTTATGGCAAAAGAACACTCAGCAAACATGAACTTGATGGAAATTGGCCACAGGTATTGTAAGAATCTATTCTTGAGAGAGAAAGTGTTAGCATCCAGATAATGACAAAAACGTGATTCTGTGTGGTTTTCACAGAATACCACCTCTTTGCTTTTCGACTTCATTGTAAACTCTGTGCAAACCGAACTACATCGGGAATATCCCACAGAAACATATGACCTGAAGGGCCCAACTTTAATGTAGTTCTGTTTCATTTTGCGCAGACGTATACAATGATAGTATTATATCACCGAGCTCTTTATGTTTCAAGCCACAAAAAAAGAAAGAAAAAGAAAGCCTACAACCGATCCTTCTCTAGAATAGCCCCAAATATTTGGAACTTTCTCCCTTCTGAGATCAGATGCAACCCATCCCTCTCTAGGAAATAAGTAAAAAAAAATCTATACAACAAATTCCTCTCTCATTAGGATTTGGTCACGCCCCAGTTCCCTGTCTAGACCCGAACCTCCTTTTGTCAGCTGCCTCTTCTCACTCCATAACATGCCTGCGTCTTGGGCCAATGTTAGACTACACCCCTCAAGTAAATCTATGATTCACTACCTTGGGGAAAACTGTGCATCTACTCTCCCCACCCGTGCTTCTCCGAGCCACAACTACCTCAGAATCTTTGTGTACACTGTCTATCATATTCTTCTTTGATTTATTGTCACTGTGTATTTTGATTTACACGTTATGTAACTCAGGAACTTGCTGGTATTCTATTTACATATGCCACTGGATTTCATTTACGCGTTTTTACTGTTAACTATATATTTTATCTACTCTCTATGTACCTATTGCTGTTGTGCTTACTCTGTGAAGCACTAAGTTGTCATGAATGCAAGCGCTAAGATGCCATCTTTGTTCTCTACTGTGGTGAAAGACCATGCACCTACTATCCCCTCCCTCACATCTCAACAACCTCAGAACTGTTGCGTTCACATGTCCGAATGTCTATAGGATTCTTTTTTTTTATAATGTTGCTATGTATTTTTGTTTGTGCATTATGTAACTCAAATACTGGTTGCTATTTTGTTTTCATGTGCCACTGTATATCATTTACTTCTTTTTACCGTTCCTATCTATATTGTTTTTATCTGCTCTCTAAATACCTCATGTTATTGTTTGTTGTGCTCACTCTGTAATGCGCTCTGATACCATTGGGTCATGTTCGCACTATACAAAGCATTTTAAATAACTTGACTTCAGCAATTCCAAAAGAAAAAGATTGCAACTACGTCAAATTACTTTGCAAAATTATATCAAACTCTAGGGCTTCCAAAGATGAAAACTTCTCAATTCACGAACAAGAACAATGATAGCAGATCTAACATAAAGCTTTAGATGTCTTTTGCACAGGGAAACTCCCGTTAATATTTTTGCGATCTCCATATAGGAGTACTATGCAGCAAGAAAAAGAACAGTTAATGTGACAAAATTGTGACAAGGACAGGTAGACTTGATCATATAATGTCAGTGGCTCATCTCACGTGGCAAGCTAGCTCAATTTGGCCTTGCGGTGCTTTAAAAGGATGTATGACGGTACAACGCGTGGTATTACCACGCGTACCGTTACAATGCAGGTTTTTCAACGCAAGTCGTTACAACGACTTGCGTTGGGGGACGCTGGATAGTGAATAGTTTAATTTACTATTCCAACTCCAGTCCCCGTGGATAGTAGGGAAGGTGTTGGATAGTACATTAAACTATTCCCTATCCTACAGCGCCCTCCAGCGAAAGTCGTTGTAACGACTTTCGTTCTAAAACCTGCATTGTAATGGTACCGCGTTGTTAGGGTTTCGTTGAAAAGGATGTTCCCCCTTTAAAAGAAACCTTCTAATCTTACAACTCAGTTAAAAGTTCAGGTGGGATTTAGGGCCTGAACAGCCAAATTGTGTAGAGTGTCACTGCTCTGCTATTTCTATTTGGACAACAATGTGTCGATTTGAATCACGCCTTCATATAAATTGTAGTGCACACATTATTAAAAGCTTAGGGGGTTATTTCGTTTGGCAGATGTAGGACATCCACCAACATTTGGCAAATGTTCCGCCGTCCCTATTTAGCTCATGTCCTGCCTTCGGGAAATAATAAATACCCCTAGCTTTTGACGCTTTTTCCCGTAGTATACATATTTGGCAGTCCGAACTGCTGTTAGTGACATCTTTCATTATTTTGAGAAATATTTTAGTAATTGTTTCATGTGCTGCAGTAGTACAATTGCTCTGCATTCGTGCTTTGAACAAAAATAATAAATAAATATAGCTTGCAGGCTTTGCCCATATTTCTAAGTATTTTCTTGAAGATGTAAGCCAAAGTTTAGAGCAAAGAGAAACTGAACTTGACTGCTTTCTCCATTAACTGCTCGAAGAGTAACTCTCTTCGCCTGCTCTCAAAGTTGAAATTAACCCAGACGTTTTAGGGTGACATAGCACACCCGGTATGCATAATGTATGATATGAAGAACTATGAAATGAACACAACATGTACCTACAACCAAAGCAAGTATCTGAAGCAAGGCAAGCAGATAATATTATTTCACCAGCCCTAATCCAGAGATCTAGCTTTCTTCTAGGGATCCATGTAATTCATTAAGAACAACTCTTGTTCAAACAAAACGAGGCATTGCAATGCAAGTTACCATCCATATTTGTCGTACTCAATGTGTCCTTTACAGCAGCCAGCTGTATAAGTAACTTAACTAAATCTCATTTGAAAAAAGTACTTTAGAAGATGTATTTACTATTTGTTTTCTAAATTAATATTAAAAATCCAGTCTTCATAAATCTGGGAAATAGTTTTGCATGTCCCGGCTATTCTAGGTTTCACCCCAGAGAAGTTTCAAAGAGTACTACATTTTAAATCCTGCTTACATTGCTCCGTTTAATGATGACACTGCCTTATGAATATGATGAGTTAAGAATAGAGAAGATGGTAATTGTGAAAGGATTTTAGTGTAATTAAAATATTTCACTTTTAATTGAGTCAAGCACTACTTTGTTTACCAAGTCTCACATTACAAGCCTTTCTGCCATTTCAGTTTGAGAAAAACAAATATTGGTTAGTTCACTCTGCACTGCAAGCTGGGTATGTTTGTGCGTCCCAAGCAAGTGCATGTTAGAGTCATCAAACTTTGCAAGAAAAGTTAAGAATTCAGATGAAGAGCAGCAATTTCAAGTGCAATTAAATAGCAACAACAGAAAAAAATCAGAGATTGAGAGGAATTAGTTTAATGGCCTCTCTTTTTTGGGTATCAAATAAAAGCAAACTTATAATTAAAATGGTAGGAAAACCCTTTGACTAGAATTATTGAGTTTTAGAATGATACCACCTGTCTTCATCATCAGTATTCTATATTTTCTTATAAGTGGCTTAGTAGCATGATGAGCCTTATTCCTACAAATAAGCAAAAAGGAAAAAAGGAAAAAGCCAATAATTGCAAAGTTTTCAAGGCCAATAATGGTTAGGGAAACATAATCGCTTAGTATGATTAGATTATCATGCTATTTACTGTAACAGCATGCATTAAGAGTTGGCGGAGTGCCAATCAATACTCTCTGCTTTTCTAGTGTACAGTAGTTTCATTACCACATTATCAGCCATTTGAGGAATTCACACTCTGATGCAATGCAGGACAAGATTATTGCACACCCTTCTAAATAAAACAAGTTACGCCTTATCCAATTTCAAGACTTTTGCGAGGCGCTCCAAAAACACGTGGATAAGATATACTTATTTTAGGTGATGGGAAGCCTGGGCCACTTTCAAAAAATGAAGGGAAGCATAAGAGGGATGTTATCTATGAGACTCAGTTCTTAACTAAACATGCTACTGCCTCAACCCTATATTACAGCATTTCTGGTCAATCCACACGGTTGCATTTTTTATTGCCACTCAACTACCACATATTAAGCTAAACAAGCACTCTGAGACTGTGAGTGAAACAACTAAAAGGTTCAAGCAATTTGTACCTGCTGCCTTAGCTTTAGCATAGATAGCCTCTCCCATTTCTTTTCATTACACTTTGTTAATGGTCTTTGTTGTATTTTCAATATAATTTCATTTAAATGTACTTGACACATACTGAAATACCTAGAAGTACCCCTGTATAAGAAGACATATCAAAGAATACACAACACACAACTGGTCAAAGTAAAACAACAAGAGGAAAAAGCAACTTCAGATGCCACTATTAAACTGTTCAGAATGTATAAAAACCTTTGAGACTGTGGACTCCACCATGATTCTCCTGTGCTTAAAGGAATAACATCTGGAATAAGTTTTGGGCCAGGTTCAAAACATTCTTATTAGAGTGCAGGAAGTATATTAAGTAATTTGTCAATACATCTAAATACCCAAATGTGCGGAGTACCTCAACGTGCAGCCTTGTACAACCTGTATGTACTCCCCCATCTGCTTCAAGATAGAGAGGCCTTAGTTGTAAACTGCATGCGGACAGCACCTAAATATTGACTGATCCTAGTAATACAAATGATAACCCTAGTTTATCTGAGTATCTTATGAATATAAGTGGACTATAAGCCAGATGTACAAATCCATGTTGTAATCAGAAACCTGGCAATTTTCAAAGTCACAAAGTTTGAGACTGCAAAGTGGCTTTTTGTTATGTTTTAAACCAAGGTTGTGACTCAGAAATGCATTTTCTGACTCAGCAAATGGGTTTAGTGAGCCATACTGAATCGCAATAAGGAAAGGGCATAAAACGGCGCCACATCCTAATTAAGGAGGGGTAACTGATTTGTAAAGAGGAAGTTGTCCCACTAGGACACCTTCCTCTTTGTGAATGGTGGGGTCAGCCTCGATGTGAGGTAGGCCGTGGTCCACAGTGGTCTGTTGGACTGCTGCCTTATCCTCCCATGTTATTCCAAAGGGAGAATATATTTTCATAGCATGCTTTAAAAACCAAAGATTCCTATTTGGAACTGCAGACACGATGATGGTGGTCTGCTGTTCCTTTTAGACCACCATCCTTGTGTGTGTAGCCAGTCAGAGAGTGTCCTAAGTCGTGACCTGCCTGATTAATATTCATCAGTCAAGTTGTGCAGTGACCCCCACCACCCCCACCGACTGAAGATTTTGCAATGCGACCAGTTTGTAAATACATTGCATCACAAATTAAAGAATGGTCACAAAAAAGCCCACACACAGTATGTGACTACTTGTTGTGACCAGTTTTTTAGTGCATAATTCCTTTGGGCTTCATTGGAGTAAATCAAAATTCTGCTCATAAGCAATGACCTGACAGCTGCTCCTTTGTTAAGCTGGCCACATGAACAAGTCCCTGTTCCTACAAAGGTGGTATGCAATTATGCATTCCTTTTTATTCCAGTTATCATTTTCTCCTCAGATACAAGCCACTTTAATATCACTTGTTTTTTAATTATATGCTTTGGAAAAGATTGGTCCTAGCTTGATAACTGATGATCATTGTCTGTTGGTCCCAACTCTGGTGCTATCCATGTTGCAATACTATCTGGAAGCCTACCTAGGCTTCCCAAAAATGAAAGTCCAGATGTTGCAGATAGAAGAAAACAGGACCATATGCACAATCGTCTGTTTATGGAAACATTAGCATGTTTGAAATTAACTACATTGGTTGTTGGTAGATCAATAAATCCATCACAAAATCTTGACCCTTTTTTTGGGCAGCTCAAAATTTCACTTGCCTGAATGTTTCTTGTATCATCAACACGGCAGGTCTCTTTGCTCTGATCAGGGTGAATTGTGACTGTCTCGATCGAGCTTCAATAAATTTGAGAAGGTTGCAGGCACCAAAATGACACAACAACAACATGATTCCCAAAAGACTTACTTTAGAGCATTACCTGGCAACATTCAAAAAGAGGCTCAAATGACACCCGCTGCAAACTTAAACAAGTCTTCGCATAGCCAATAGGTCTCGCTTTGGGACCTTATAAGTGTTTAGTTATCCAGCACAATATCCTTGGTGCAACAACATCAAGTGTTTCATGGCTAAACACTTAAAGATGCCAAAGGCGAGACCTATTGGCTATGCCAATGCTTGTTTTGAGTGAGTGGCTTGTGCAGGTATGCCACTGTGAGGTAGAGATGCTGCGAGTGCTTTTACAGGAGCCCCTGTGAAATTGCGCCTCATCCAAATGTATCTTGGGTCTGGTGTAATACTTCTAGCCCCTATTCCCATCTTCTCGCACCAAATGCATCCTTAAATGTCTCATGTACAGCCAGGTTGAAACTCCTATTACCCCTGCCCCCAGTGACACTTTACCCATCACAGGTGGTGGTGGAGGTGGTGGACATGGTGGTGGTGGAGGTGGTGGTGGTGGATGTGGTGGTGGTGGTGGACGTGGTGGTGGTGGACGTGGTGGTGGTGGTGGACGTGGTGGTGGTGGACGTGGTGGTGGTGGTGGACGTGGTGGTGGACATGGTGGTGGTGGAAATGGTGGTGGTGGACTTGGTGGTTGACATGGTGGTGGATTTGGTGGTGGTGTATGTGGTGGTGGTGGATGTAGGGGTGGATGTGGTGGTGGTGGATGTGGTGGTGGACGTGGTGATGGTGGTGGACAAGGTGGATGTGGTGGTGGATGTGGTGGTTGTGGATGTAGTGGTGGTGGTGGACGTGGTGGATGTGGTGGTGGATATGGTGGACGTTGTGGTGGTGGTGGACATGGTGGTGGATGTGGTGGTGGGGGTGGTGGTGGATATGTTGGTGGTGGATGTGGTGGTGGATGTGGTGGTGGTGGTGGACGTGGTGGTGGATGTGGACGTGGTGGAGAACGTGGTGGATGAGGTGGAGGACGTGGTGGATGTGGTGGTGGTGGACATGGTTGTGGTGGTGGACGTGGTGGTGGTGGACATGTTGGTGGTGGTGGATGTGGTGGTGGACATGGTGGTGGTGAACGTGGTGGTGGTGAATGTGGTGGTGGTGGATGTGGTGTTGGTGGTGGTATTGGTGGTGGACGTGGTGGTGGTGGACATGGTCGTGGTGGACATGGTGGTGGATGTGGTGGTGGTGGATGTGGTGGTGGTGGACATGGTAGTGGTGGACATGGTGGTGGACGCGGTGGTGGTGGACAAGGTGGTGGTGGTGGATGTGGTGGTGGTGGTGGACGTGGTGGTGGACGTGGTGGTGGACATGGTGGTGGTGGACGTGGTGGTGGACATGGAAGACATGGTGGTGGTGGTGGACGTGGAGGTGGACGTGGTGGTGGACGACTATTGCGTTGGAGGGTGCTGGCAGAATGCGGAAAGAGAGGAGGATCTCCAAGGGGGCACATGGGAGAGCAAAAATTAGGCTGAATATTAGAAACAAAAAACAGCGAGTAGATAGAACACGAAACAGATTTAACGGGGTGGTCCCTTCTTATAGCGCATGTGAATGTTCCTTAGCACCCTGTTTTTAGTAAAACTCCTATTACCCCTGCCCTCCAGTGACGTGCCACTTTACCCCTCACAGGTGGTGGACATGGTGGTGGTGGTGGACGTGGTGGTGGTGGTGGACGTGGTGGTGGACATGGTGGTGTTGGACGTGGTGGTGGATGTGGTGGTGGTGGACGTGGTGGTGGATGTGGTGGTGGATTTGGTTGTGGTGGTGGTGGACATGGTGGTGCTGGACGTGTTGGTGGTGGACGTGAGGGTGGACATGGTGGTGGTGGACGTGGTGGTGGATGAAGTGGTGGTGGTGGTGGACGAGATGGTTGTGGACGTAATGGATGTGGTGGTGGATGTGGTGGTGGATATGGTGGTGGTGGACGTTGTGGTGGTGGCGGATATGGTGGTGGACGTGGTGGTGGTGGTGGACGGGGTGGTGGATGTGTTGGTGGGGGACGTGATGGTGGATGTGGTGGTGGACGTGGTGGTGGACATGGTGGTGGATGTGGTGGTGAACGTGGTGCTGGTGAACGTGGTGGAGAACGTGGTGGATGTGGTGGAGGATGTAGTGGACGTGGTGGTGGTGGGCGTGATTGTGGTGGTGCTGGTGGTGGTGGTGGACATAGTGGTGGTGGACGTGATGGTGGAAGTGGTGGTGGTGGTGGACTTGGTGGACGTGGCGGTTGTGGTGGTGGTGGTGGACGTGGTGTTGGTGGTGGACGTGGTGGTGGTGGACGTGGTGGTGGTGGACGTGGTGGTGGACATGGTGGTGGTGGGCGTTGAAGACATGGTGGTGGTGGACGTGGAGGTGTACGTGGTGGTGGATGACTATAGGGTGCTGGCAGCATGCGGAAAGAGAGGAGGATCTCGAAGGGGGCACATGGGAGAGCAGAAAGAGGCTGAATATTAGAAACAAAAAACAGCGAGTAGATAGAACATGAAACAGATTTAACGGGGTGGTCCCTTCTTATAGCGCATGTGAATGTTCCTTAGCACCCTGTTTTTAGTAAACAGGGGGACCATGGGGAGATTAATTGATTAATCACGCATGAGGATCGCGTGCGGTTAACTGATTAATCACGCATGAGGATCGCCTGCGGAAGCTGGTGTTGTTCGAGTCATGCCATGACAATGTGAATCTGTGCAAATTACTTAATCTCCCATGCCTTCTAAAAAGCAATGTGTTCCTTTGTGAATGTGCTCTCGTGTAATGTAACTGGGTCTTGTAAAGGTCTCTACTACTCTTGAGTTCAGTTTGCGCTGCATGAATTTGCTAAACAAACAGCCAGCAGACCTTGTAGAGCAAGAGCCTATTATATCCGTTCATGTAGCGCACAGCACAGCAATGAGGGCTCTGTATAGCCCAGTACTGCACACTACACAAGAAAACAAATATCTGTTGACGTAGGGCATGCACAGCAATGAGGGCTCTGTACAGCCCAGTACTGCATCTAAATTAAAGCGCATTAAAGCGTAATGCTCCGTTAATAAAAAAAAACACGTCGTGCCTGCAGTGAGAGTGGCTCACAAAGAAAATAAATAAGTGGGTAATTAAGAGACACTGTCTCCCGCCGCAAGTAAAAGATCCAATCCCGGTGGGCAGGGCCAAAAGTGGATAGGGTGGTAATCAGGAGGGACTAAAAGGCCTCCTGGACAATCGTAACACCCGGTTTTGCATAATTGGTGATGCAAAATGACGCGCACCAATGCAAAACACGGGTGGAGCAGAAAGCGAGCTTCTGGTATCGTATTGATTCCAAGAAGCCCTCGCATGGCGACACAGCGCTTGCGCGCTGCTAACGCCAGACGAGACCTAAAAACTGAAATAGCTGCTCATTGCCCTTGTTTGTCAGTAACTGCTGATTTTGTCTTTAAAGGTTCATGTAGGTTTCACCTCCCTGCATGTCTTGATTTTATATTGTTATTATGCTGATCTTTAGCTGTTACTACTTTGTTGACTTTATGTACTGAAAATGAAAATTGAAAATGAAAATAAAATGTATAAAGCTCCTTAAACCCAGGATATCTAAGCGCTACGCCAGAAACAGGGCTTAAACACAGCAAACCTAACCATTAAGATGAGACAAGCCAAGTCTTCAGGGATCTTTAAACAAAGTACAAGTGTCAGAGTGGGTAATATGAGTAGACATGGCATTCCAAAGCCTGGCCGCAGCACTGGTGATGTACCAGCCACCCCATCTGGCTTTCTACATTCTAGGGATACTGACTTTCCACCCAGAGGAGGATCTAAGTGTCCTGTCTGGAATAAACCAGTTAAACAAGGCCGAGAGCTGTTTAGAACATTTATGATGGAGGGCTTGAAAGAATGAGCAGATAACCTTATATAAGATACGCTTCCTAAAAGGGAGCAATGCAACGCCTTGGCTTTCTACTTTTTTAGGTCGAGCCTAGCTATTGCGTAAGCAATCGCTATGCGAGAGATATAGAGGGGCACCAGAAAATCCTACCAAGAGTGCTTTGGAATGCAGATTATGGCCAGTGCATGTGGGCCGGTCGCGCGCTCCCCATTTGCTCCCCCGCCCCCCATCAGATTTGAAAGGAAGCCACTCGCACACCACCATTTGTCTGAGCCTCGGCATCAGACTTCAAAGGAAGCCGCTCCCCCGCTCCCCGCCCCCTTCATCAGTCTTCAAAGGAATGCGCTCCCGAACTTGCTGGCCTCGCTCTCGTGAGCCTTTATTTATTTGTTTTCATGGTCTGGTCTTCATCCAGCTCTCTCTCTCCTTACCTCTGTTTCTTCCCCTCTCTTTCGCTTTCAACCTTGTTTCCATAGGTTAATTTCCTTTCCCCATTCACTCTACTTTTTCCCCTCCCAAGACATGCTTTCCTTTCTCTCACAGCTCTCTGCTTTTTCTTTCCCACATTCTTTTTTTTTTTTTTTTTTTTTTTTTGAAAATCTTTATTAATCAACAGGCATTTTAGACAGGTATTTCGTTACAATATTACAGTTTGTGGTCCGTTTTTTATCTTTTGGAGGTACATTCCTTTGTTATGTTTGCTCGGTCGGAACTTTTTCGGAGTTGCATTGTAACAGTAAATTTTCTTGTATCATACATTGCGTTTCAGAAAATTCCTTCACACTTGCATTACACAGTTTTCTCAGCACATGCTTGCCCATACATTCGGTTATTAACCTTAGCATTTGTGTAACACTAACTTCTTTCCCACATTCTTAATTCACTTTCATTTTTCCGTGCTCTCTGTTTTCAATTCTGCTAAGCTCTGTACTTTTCTTTCATTTTTCGGCACTCTCTGCTTTCTTTTCTCCTATGTTCTCCTTTGTTTCCTCCCACACGCCGTCTTCCTTACAGCCATTCTTTGCCTTCCCTTTTTCTCACATAAGCTGCCTTCTTTTTTCACATACGCTCTTTACTTTATGTGATAACGATTGCTTCCTTTCTCCTAGTCTACCTTACATTCTTTTCTGTGCACTGTGCCCCAAGTTTCTCATGCACTCTGCTTTTCTTCTCCCATGATCTCTGCCTTCCTTTCTCCCATGCACTCTCCCATCCTTTCTCCCTTGCTGTCCGTCTTCATTTTTCCCATGCACCCTCCCTTCGTTTTCCCTCTCACTCTGCTTCCCTTTCCCCATGCCCTTCACCTTCCTTTTCCCATGTCCGCCTTGCTGTCACCCACGATCTCAGCCTTCCGAAGCCGCTCCCCCGCTCCCCCTTCCCCATCAGTCTTCAAAGGAATGCGCTCCTGAACTTGCTGGCCTCGCTCTCGTGAGCCTTTATTTATTTGTTTTCATGGTCTGTTCTTCATCTAGCACGCTCTTTCTTTACCTCTGTTTCTTCCCCTCCCTCTCGCTTTCAACCTTGTTTCCATAGGTTACTTTCCTTTCCCCATTCACTCTAATTTTTCCCCTCCCAATACCTGCTTTCCCTTGTCTCACAGCTCTCTGCTTTTTCTTTCCCACATTCTTAATTCACTTTCATTTTTCCGTGCTCTGTTTTCCATTCTGCTAAGCTCTGTACTTTTCTTTCATTTTTCGGCACTCTCTGCTTTCTTTTCTCCTATGTTCTCCTTTGTTTCCTCCCACACGCCGTCTTCCTTACTGCCATTCTTTGCCTTCCCTTTTGTCACATAAGCTGCCTTCTTTTTTCACATACGCTCTTTGCTTTATGTGATAACATTTGATTACTTTCTCCTAGTCTACCTTACATTCTTTTCTGTGCACTGTGCCCCAAGTTTCTCATGCACTCTGCTTTTCTTCTCCCATGATCTCTGCCTTCCTTTCTCCCATACACTCTCCCATCCTTTCTCCCTTGCTGTCCGTCTTCATTTTTCCCATGCACTCTGCCTTCGTTTTTCCCTCTCACTCTGCTTCCCTTTCCCCCATTACCTTCACCTTCCTTTTCCCATGTCTGCCTTGCTGTCACCCACGATCTCAGCCTTCCTTTTTCCCATGCTTTCTAGCTTCTTTTTCCCTTTCTCCCATACTGTCAGCCTTCCCTTTTTTCCATTCTGTCTGCCTTACACCTCCCATGAACTCTGCCTTCCCTTCTTCCTTGCTCTCTGCTTTCCTTTTTTCCCATGTCGACTTTTCTTTCTCTCATGCTCTCTGTCTTACTTTTACCCTTCCTTGCTGCCTCCCTTTCTCCCATAACCCCTCCTTTCTATTTCCTGTTCCCTGATACACACTGCCTTTTGTTCTGTCTTAAGGTCTACTGTTGCTTCGTTCATGGTCTCTCATCCTTTCTTCCATGCAGTAGGGTGTAACTTTCCCCTTAGTCTCTGCCTTCTGTTATCCCATAAACAGTTTTTAGGTCGTGCCTTCTGTCATAATTTCTCCCAGAATCTGCTCTCCTTTCTCCATTAGACTATTTGTCTTCCATACAAATATTTTATTTTGCATACACTGTATCCCCCTTTAACACATGCACTCTATCATACATTATCCCATACAACCTACCTTCCTTACTCCCATACAGTCTGTAGTCTTCTCCCATTCAACCAGACTTTCTTTCTCCTATATGCGCACCATACATGATGGCTCATTTCTTAGGCTGTCCTATCTCCCATACACTATACCTCCCTATTTCCCATACAGTATGTGTTCATTTCTCCCATGCAATATTCTTAACTTTCTCTAACCTAATCACTCGGGGGCACCACCACATCACTCTGGAACACCACCACATCACTCGGGGACACCACCACATTACTCGGGGACACCACCACATCACTCTGGGACACCACCACATCACTCGAGGACACCACCACATCAATCTGGGACACCACCACATCACTCTGGGACACCACCACATCACCCGGGGACACCACCACATCACTCGGGGACACCACCACATCACTCGGGGACACCACCACATCACTCTGGGACACCACCACATCACTGGGGGACACCACCACATCACTCAGGGACACCACCAAATCACTCAGGGATACCACCACATCACTCAGGGACAACACCACATCACTCCGGAACACCACCACATCACTCGGGGACACCACCACATCACTCGGGGGCACCACCACATCACTCAGGGGCACCACCACATCACTCGGGGACACCACCATATCACTCGTGGACACCATCACACCACTCGGGAACACCACCACATCACTCGGGGACACCACCACATCACTCGTGGCACCACCACATCACTCAGGGGCACCACCACATCCCTCAGGGACACTACCACATCACTCAGGAACACCACCACATCACTCAAGAACACCACCACATCACTCAGGGACACCACCACACCACTCAGGGGCACCACCACACCACTCAGGGACACCACCACACCACTCAGGGAAACCACCACATCACTCTGGGACACCACCACATCACTCTGGAACAACACCACATCACTCTAATACACCACCACATCACTCACCCCAACCACATCATCACTCAGCACCACAACAGCACCGTCCTTGCTTTCTACCAACAAGCATTGCCATAGCCAATAGGACTCGCATTAGGAAAGTGTAAGCTATTGGCTTTGTGAATAACAATGCTATTAATTTATATATGTTCAAAGCCAACACATATTTAAAAAAATTGTCATTTACAATACCAATAGCTCACACTTTCTTAATGCGAGACCTATTGCATTGCAACTGCTTGTTCTTTCGAGTTGCTGCACCTTGATTCTGAGCCATTGGCATTGCTGTGCATTATAAATAAATATAAACTAACAAAGTAATAGCTAGTTTGGTCCTTAACGCCCAAATGAGTAATTTTATAAAGAGTAGTCACCAGTAGAGGTATATCTCTGAGCATGGAACCTCTTAACCAATGTCCATGGAGAAAAGGCATATCTAACTGATTATCAGGAAGAAATTCAGATATTTTAACATTCATGTTTGGGAAGGGATCGTACATTAAGTACTATGAACCTAATGTATTCATGTTCTGGATATTCTTGCTTTTCAAGCAGACATCATGGAAGGAGGTTCACGGGATAGTCTGCAAGTTATCTTTGACAGAATGGAAAAGGTTCATAAACTGCAACTTAGAGTGAATGATCCAGGTAGAAGGAAGGTGTTCAGAAGTAAAAGCAGCAGTTGGGCTATGGCTGGATGTATTTGTGATGCAGGGCTGCAGGCAGTCTTGCCTTAGGTGCACCTTCAAAGTCCTTAAATAGGGCATGCTGCCTCCTTAAATAGATAAACGGCTTACCAATCAATCCGGGTGACCTCATCAAACTCACCCTTATATAGGACATATGCCGTGGCAGGACATGGTAGCATTGCACCTCCCAAGCATCCCTGCAGAGCCGGGGTTTGTGGCATAACAGACAGTGGTGGGTACCCCATGCTGAAAGGGCGAGGTGCCTTTTACAGATATTCGTAGTCCTTTGACTGAGTGGGGGACCCGTGAAAAGTGGGGGCCCATCTGTGCCACAGGGGCTGCAGCGGACTGCGTTGCACCCCTGACCAGGGATACTTGATCAAGGAAAGGAAAGCAGAACAAGTAGAGAAAAGGAGCAGAAATGGAGACCAGCAACTTCTCCCTATTCTCTGCTACGTTCAGCAAGATCATAAAAAAGACCTAACAATCTCACAATTCTAAGGGCGTTTTTTTACAAGCAACAAAAGAACACAGCGTGGACATGTGTGTTTCTGTTAGTGCAGTTAATTTTTGCAGCTATGAAACTGCAACATCAAAAATGAATCCTATAATACATTTTTGAAAGTTTAAACAGATGTTTTTTCTATTTTGAATGAAGCTTTTTTTCACTGACCTAGTTTTGGATTTCATTTGCATTTTCCCTTTTTTCATCTGAGCTGTCTTGCATTGCATCCAGTGCTTGTTCCAAATGTAAATCTGTGCCGGGCATCGTTTGAAGGAGCTCAGTCTTTTGTAATCTCATCTGGATCACATGGCTGACCGAACTTCGATTAATCAGTGTTATTTATCTTATAGCGTCATACTGTATTTAAATTATAGTGTCATATGAGCTCTCCAGCTAAGAAGCCATCATACCACAGTATGCACTGTTAAAACAATCAAATGCCGATGCTCAAATCGCCGAGTGAGGTAAAACGCAGGAACCGAGATTACTATTTTTAAATCTTTGCTATTCATGGACAATATAATGTCTTATTTAAAATCTTAAACTTTGAACAACCCGTATAACTGCTGCTGCGATAATTAATGTAATGACATCAGCAAACAATAGGCATTAAACAAATCTCTACTTTTTAACAATGCACTTCAACTACTCCTTATATTTTAATTAAAAAAACTTACCAGCGGCTGGACTATATCAAATAATGCACTATTTCTGAAATACTGAATAAAGAGAGGATGTGGCCTAACGGCTAGCGCGGTCAATCACGAAGTTGGGGAACCGGGTTCTAGGCTCGGCAGGGGCAATCAACAGCATCATGTGATTCTGGGCAAATAACTACATCTCCCCGTGCTCAACAAAATGAATGCGTCCCTCTGTAACTTAACCGGTGCTCATGTAAAGCGCTACCTTAGGGTTGAGTTCGGGCTATATAAAACTCCAAAATAAATGCAAACAATTTAACCCTCTCTGGGGTCACAAAGTACAATGTGAAAAATTATTGCGACCGACTCTTTCACTGTCACCTGAAAAGCGCACGTTTTAAATCAGATATGGCTAAAAAAGTAAATAAAGACTCGGGGATCATCCTGCCGAGGGTTACACAGAGGTTGCAAAATGTTAAAAGAAATCTGATCGCACAAAATCCTTCCGAGTTGTTAATCAATGCGATGAATGGCGTCGCTAGAAGTGAATTTTAGGGGGGCACCCATCGGGTCACAAATAAATCTGGAGGGGTCAGCTACAAACGTTGTATATTTTTCTTTATCTACAGATTCATACACATAGGTGTTAAACTTTTTAAGCAAACAACACTGCTTTGAGTGCTGCTTTCCCCTGGTCGGATGCATCTATCTTTTATCTTTTTAATTGGCTGATGACTGTATCATGAGCTTTTTTACATTTTGTGAGATTTTTAACCTGTGTATGTCCACTGGATGACTTGTTTAATATATGAATTTGAGAAATGTATAATTTTTAAACTATAAAATGTACTATACCTGTTTTACTTTGAACTTTACTTTGATGGCCCTAGTGGCCGAAATAAAGTCATTTGGATTGGATTGGAAATGAAAAGTACTTGAACAAATTCATGTGTGTTGCAAGGTTCAGTGTCAAATAGTTTTTTCTGTGTCGCATCCTGGTACATTGAGCAGCTGTGGTGGTGCAGAAAAAATGGGTGCATATAGAGCTGGGGGCATGGTCCCTCTCTGGCCCCCATCAAAAGACACCACTGCTTAATGGGTTTGGCTATTTAGTGATGTAAATGATACATCAATCAGAAATGAAATATGAGACATGTCCTACTGAGTTATAAATAAAAAGGTAGAATCCCAAACAGTATGTGGAGAGACAGTCATTAAGCTAGAAGATGTTGTGTGTCACATTTGCAAAAAATCAAGATTTCACGATATGTACCACATCAAGCATGCCACTGGGTCTGGATACATTTATTACGAGAGCTAAAACTCCCTTTAACCAGAATATAGTGCACAGTCATATTGGACTAAAATGTACAGGTGTTTTGAGACCATCTCCTGTGCTAAGGCTGTCTAATGAGTAATATAAACCAATTCCAATGCAACAGGTAGATACAGTGTGGTCTAGACAACTAAACTGCCACTAAGCAAAGAATAAGGACGTGTAAACGTGACATGAAAATAAAATATGAAATGTTGAGCTGGTTTACCAAACTAGTCGTCTTAGATGGTGGGTTTTCACCAAGTTCTACATGCATAAAACAACTTTGCACTGTTGTGAACAATAGGTCTTAGAAAAAAAGATACAGGCTCGTCATGAGCTAGAACCAAGAATAATAACTTTACACATCACCATAATGCATATCACATCATTTACTTCACAAACTGATGAGCTTTATGCTTGTAACAGTGAATGATCATTTGTAACACGAGGCACATATATGTTGGAGAATGCTTTACTCCCCTTCCTAGATGGCATATACTATTTAGAGATATTGTATGATTAGATACTGAGAAGGCCCTCAACAGGGCCACATGGACATTTCTACTGTCAATCATGTCAAATATTGCTTTGGTCTCAACATATTTTGAAGCATTAGGGCTGTATATCGCTACTTCATTGCACCAGGAAGGAATAATGGCAACACCTCATTCATTTTGACCTGGAACGAGAGACTAGAAATAGTTTCCTTCCGCTCCCCTTTTATTTATTCTCATGTTATAAGCTATACTATTTATGATTTTGAGAATCAGACAAGGGCATTTCATTGGGATCATCACAATCTAAAGCATCGTCCCATCCATATTTTCTTAATCAAAGCAGAAAACTCTATTCCAGGATAAAGGTTAGATGAGAATGCACCTCAATCCAAGGTCAAGGCGCGGATTGTGCATTCCCCCAAGTGAATGTCAGAGAAGTCTGGACAATGATGGAAAGCAAATCACTCAATTACTTTTTTGAGGATGACCTAGAAAAAACTAAAGACGTAAATTAAAACAAGGATTGGCAACACCGGTAGTTATGTTGTTGACCGCCAGCTGTACAGCTTTGGCAATGCTTGCTTTGTTTTGGCATGGTTTTTGCAAAACTTTATCTTTGAGAATGCTGCTAGGCCCTCAACATTCTTTGAGAAAACTTTGGCTAGAAAGAAACTTTCTTTCGGTAACAAAAAACACATTGTTGGAAATGGCCCTTGTTGCAGTTATCCTCAAACTTTTTGCTTTTTCCTCCTATTTTTTTCCTGACCTGTTTGTGTTGGTTTTAGGACTCTGGGCACTTTACCACTGTAGATCAGTGCTAAAGTGCATATGCTCTCTGTGTAAACTATGTTATGGATTGGTGTTTCAATGATTGGCCTATTTGATTTATGTGACAGCCCCTAGGAAAGTGCACTGAGAGTGCCAGGACCTATAAATCAAATGCTGTTGGTAGCCTGCAGCACTGGATTGTGCCACTCATGCAAACAACCCGTAACGTGTTACTCTGGCCTGCCATTGCAGAGCCTGTGTGCAGCCTGGGGCTGCCATGTCGAATTGGCAAGTGCACACACTTGCAAAGTCCCTACACCTTCCCTTTTCTACCTGTGAGTCGCCCCTAAGGTAGGCCCAAGGTACGCCCATGGTCAGGGTGCATTGTATGTGAAAGGTAAGACATGCCCTGGTGTGTGTGGCATGTCCTAATATTGAATTACAGCCTACTTCGTTTTTCACTATTGCAAGGCTACCTGTTCCCTATAGGCCAGAGTGGGCAGTTTGATTATAACATTCTATAATCCTAACTGACTCAGGGAAAATGGTAGAAATTAGAGTTTAGTATGCCTGAACTCAGAATGATAAAATACATCTTTTAGTGGAGTTGGTTTTAACATTCTGTGTTTGAAAATGCCACTTTTAGAAAGTAGGTATTTTGTGACTGAACCATCCAGCCTGCCTCTGCTAGATTGTGTATTGTCTGTCTGGTTTGTGTGTGACAGGGGCTGGGGGAGACTCCAGGAGACAGGGTGAGTCAGCACAGGGATGAATAGACCTATTTGCATATAGATGGGTGGGGGGAGAAGCACCTGCGTCTGAATAGGACTGTGCCTGCCTTCCACAATGCTGGCTCCACCTCCTGTGGTGGGTCTGATGACCCTGGCCCACACTGACAAAGGAAGAAGGTGCACACTGGCAGAATGCACCCAAAACTGGTTTGAACTAGGTACAGACCCCTCTGCCTTTAGAGAACAAAGGATTTGGTGGTATAAATATTGGGGTCCAGACCCCAGAGGTTTAGATTACTTCTGAACTAAGGTACCTGCCAGGACAAAGGACCGGGAAAGCTGGAGGAGGAGTACTAACCCTATGCTGCATGTTGTGGGGTTGGCCTGCATTGGTTGCTTCTGTCTTGGGTAGGGAAATGACTGGACTGTCCTTTCATTATCCTGCTATTAAGAGTTTTCTCCAAGGGCTTGAAGTAGAGCTTGCCTCCAGTTGGAAGTCTCAGGGATAGAAAAGACTTCAAAGAACTCGCTGGAATCAAGGAACCTGCCAAGAAGAAGAGCTGCAAGAGAGTCCAGGAGGAGTACTGCCCCTTGACTGCGTTGTTGCTTTGTTGGGTTGGCCTGCAGATTCTGCTTCTGCCTTGGGCAGTGAAAGGACTGGACTGAACTTTCTCTACTTGTGCTGATTATCTCCAGGGGCCTCCTGTTAAGAGCTGGCCTCCTGTTAAGAAGCCTCAGGGACTGCAAAGACTTCACCAACCTCTGGGTACAACTCCTGGAAACGCTGTTTCAGTTGCTACAGAGAAGAGGGAACCGCGACCGACTCTGTCACCGACTCCGTCGCTGACCTTGTGTCCTGAAGGCATGGCCGGCTGCACCGACTTGCCCTGCACCGCAGGTCTTGGTCTCACCGACGCCGTCTGCACAATCGTCACCGAGCCGCTGCCTGCACCGCATCGAGGGACACCGTGCCCTGCACCGCTTCCACTTTGCACCATAACCGCAACGGACGTCACGACCGGCTCTGTCACCTGCACCGCAACCTGCCAGCACCACATCGAGCACCGTCTTGCCCTGCACCGCAAGCCTTAGTCTCACCGACACCGTCTGGACGATCGGCACCGAGCCGCTGCTCGCACCGCATCGAGAGGACACCACACCATGCACCACTTCCACTTTGTATCGCAACCACGAAGTGATGCCAAGACCGACTCACACCGCCGTGTGAGCCGCACTAAGAAAGGTACTGTTAACGAGTCTGTTCATGCTGTTGCTGGCCCGTACCGGCGTGGTCAGCTGGAACTGCAAGACTCTGTTGTTTTCAGCATCGTGGTAGGCTCAAACCGAGCTACCGACTTGTACGAACTGTGTTTTCAACACATTTTTGTAATTTAATGACATCTTGCGAATTAACTATTTTTAAAGTACTGTATTGTGGATTTGGTCTTGTTAGAAGTGTAGAAAGTGTAAAAAATATTGGATATTTTTCTAAACTGGTGTGGTGTCCTTTTGTAGCGCTAACACTGTGTTACTGTTAGTTATGTACAAATGCTTTACACACTGCCCCTGAGATAAGCCTGACTGCTTGTGCCAAGCTACCAAGGGGGGAGCAGCAGTTATTTTAGGAGGGTAACTCCCTTATCCTGACTAGGAAGAAGGGTCCCTACTTGGACAAAGGTGCAAGCCCTTGCCAAATAGAGACCCCCATATTTAACACACATCCAATACATTGAGTAACTCACCAACCCCTTTTTAACAATACTAGCCACAGGATTCATTAAAGTCTAGGTTCCTAGCAGCTAGGTATTTTTTAAAGATGTTTTTCCTGATCACTTTGACCCTTCCACTCCTACACCAACAATATAGCCCACACCTTCCAAAAAAGTGTTCCCACATCTCCGTTGTTCGGAGCACGCCCCATCCTGCAGCGAAAGAACCCAATGATGAATCATGCCACTAAGGGGCCTTTTGGTGAGTGAGGGTTATTTTAAGAAAATTCATTCTTTCCCAAAGGGATCACTTACATTTGGAAATATACCATTTTGAATAAACCTTATCAAGTGGACTTCTTTTGATTAGCTATATGATACAGGAGGCAAGATCCACCATGTACCTCTCTCTCCCCTTTTTGATTAACGTGGTTACAAAAAATATACATTGCATAGTAGTTCCTGGCTCTCAGAGAACTAGTTGGTTTGTATGTGCTCCTTGTGACAGGGCCGAATGTAGTCACAATAAAGTTAGCCAATAGCTGAAGTGGGTTGAACCACGGCCCCAAACTCAAAGCTGTAATGGGCAGTAGATAAATATAAATGCCTCAATATCAGACATATGAATAAAGAGGCAGGCTGAAAGGTAACTATGAGGAAGTTTATTATACTTATAATTTAATAAAATTAAGGATAGGGAGAACGGCAGACCTAGTGAAAGCTTCTAGAAGTATATTATGCATATAATGTTAGTACTATCCAAAGGTCATGGATAATGCCAGATCTAAAAATGATCAATCAGTGCAATGTTTTATCTGACAGACCATCATTTATAACATGCTAATTAACTTATCCTGCAGAACATTTACAAATTGCTAATAGTTGGCAAGCAGTCATACAATGTTACAAATCGCACACAGTAATTTATTGACAATTGCAGTGCATCAGAGGCCAATAAGGCACCATAGTAGGCCCCCTTAATTCAGATGGAATTCCAGGTATGGGGTGAATGGCAACAAAGAGGGCAAAAAGTAGGAACACATTACGTAAGGTCTTCCATTACTAATGAATGATGTTAAAGTGTGGTTACAGTTTGCATAAATGAATATTTCATGTTATCAGGTCATCTTGCCACAACTACAAATATTATTATTATAATCAAAACTATGAAATGGCAGTTGTAATTTAATACAGTCCCTTTAGACGTTGGGATTACTTTTAATTATGTATTTATGGCTGCATTCCAGTTGCTGCAATTTGTCGCGGACTGTACATCACCACTTACGGTAAAATGTTTTCTACTGTGAGGCAGTGTTTATGGGGTTGCAGAGATTTGAAACACATGTACTCACTCCTCTGTAAATTTCCTAGAATGTACGATAGGGAATTGTAAAGCTATAAAGTCATTGGCTTTCATGAATGTTGCTAGAGTTTTTGTTCATCACTAATAAATAACATGCAGAAATGTGGATATATTCTCGAATTGTATTGCACGTTGTCCTGGGGCTGTTGCACTTGAAACATACTTCCTATGACGTATAGAATAGCCTTTTTAGCTCTTGCTAACAAGGCCTCAATTTAAGCCCAGACGCCATCTTTTTCAGAATAGATGTCTCTGATGTATTCCCCTGCGTATTTCACTGTGAATCGTTTCTGCAGCACACCGTCAAGCACAGCCATGCTTGTTAATTTCATTGACATTGTTCTTGCTGCTCTCGATGAACAACTTTCCAGGTCACAATAATGTAAGGTTTCCAAGGGCCATCCGCTAGCTCCCTGTGCCTTGTTCCTTCATAATAGTTTGCTGTTGTTCATATAGCTAGTTGTTGTTGCCATCTCCAGATGGCATTAGCATAGAGGGGGTAGAATCAATATTCATGTCGCGGTACAGTCCTTAGGTGCTAAGACAATATGACATTTCATAAAAATGTGTACTGATTTGCTGAAAATGTTATTTCTTTTGCTCACACCATGAAGAATATGTATTTCTATTTTGTTCTATGAGAAGGTTTCCTATATAAACCCCTGATTTTCAGGAGTGAACCAGAAGTCTTTCCAACTGGTGTTGTCTGTTTCTCTGCTGATTTTGCTGTGTACTTAGCACTTGTACATTTTCTGTAATTTGCAAATTTTCTGTAAAGTCTCTATTCTAAGAGCATTTATGGCACTCATGTAATGCTTTGGAATTCACTACCACACCTTTTCAATTTCTGTAATACATTTTTTACATGTGGAGTGAGACCTTACTTAATACATTGTATATGATATTGTTGTGGGGTGCCTTATCTCGAGAGACACACTGCTTCATGAAACTGTGGTGTCACACGGTCTCCAATTTATCAGCTCTTGGGGGATTATCTGAGATTATATTTTTAGGGTGCGTGAATTTAGGGTCTGATTGCTCCCACAATGTCATACAACAGTGTCTTTTTCTCGAGTGGTGCAAGCCCCGAGAACCTGTCTACCATGTTTCCTCTATTAGTGTTGACCTTCAAGGGGTGCTTACTTCTACTCCCATTGTAATCATGCCCTCGGTGACGTTGAGCAGTTACGTAAAGTTGTGTTTGTTTATCTCCTACATATTTAGAATTGTGTCTCACTTGCTTATCACATGGCAGGACTCGATGTTCTGCTTCAGCTAAGTATCTAACCTTAACTTGTATCCACTCCAAATTCTTGTTGCTTAGCAGTCTCGACAGAGCATGCGAAGAGACTTATGTCCCTTTTGTAAAATTGATTTTATTGCACAATTCATAAAAAAGAGGTTAGAATTCGCTAATCGCATTTGGTTTGCCATCCCTGATCACAGTGTGAATGCATTGAGGCCTCCTGGTCCGGGTCATGCATCTCTTAGAGAAAAGCGACTGGTCGTTGTTAAGCAATTGTTGCGTGGCAAACACCACCCAGCTACTTAAAGTCCCCATAAGTGCCGGAATTAGTGACGTCATTGTGCACCCGATCACATTTGGAAAAATCTGTAATTTATGCACCTGGAAAGTATTCTTTAGGACGCTATCGTGAGAAATGACAGGCATATGTTATTTGGCAAGCTGAATAGTAATTTTATTATATCGCTTCTTACTGCACCTGTTACATTTGTAAGTCCTGTCAGCTTTGTTAAAAAAAATGTATTCATATTACTTTTCCATGGTGCTTATTTGCTGACTTAAGAAGCATTCAAGCCTGAAATGACCATGCCAGTATTCAAAGACAGGACATTATCACAGTAGTGAGCAGCACCCCGTCAACCCGATGAGGTATCTTATCTGCATGCTCACTTTGAAGGCCTTTGCTATCGTACAATTTTGAATTTATTCACATAAATAAAGATTTTCAAATCACTTCCCTTTTTCTTGCTTCCTTTATTTCGCCATTTATCTCATGATCAGAGGCATCTTTGGTGCATTGTGGCAGTAGTGCAAGCTGTGGTGCGTGCAGGACTCACATCAGTGTATGGCTCCCTTGCTGGCCAAAACAAACCGCTACGTTCACACTTAAAAGTCCAATCAATGATGAGTATATGTCTTCATTTGCTTTTGAACGGTCCAAAGAAACATTGGCTGCTGTTCTAATTCTGTTGTTTCATTCACTTAACCCTGCAGCACTAAAAGTGATGGTGCCAGGACGTCTGCTGAACCCTCCTAAGGTAGAGTATGTTTATATTTTTTAAGCATGGGACAGCCTGCCATTTAAAGGTACATTTCATCATGGGCCATGTGTTATTGGGTTTCTGTTTGGCAGAGGTATGCACGCTGTCCAAGCAGGAACCACAATCCTAGTCAGGGTAAGTCAGATACACACCATAAATTAACCTGTGCCCACACTGGCAGTGTGGCCCAGAGGCGGTAGCTGAACTTAAGAGGCAATGTGTAAGGCATTTGTGCAACACTTCAATCAGTAACACAGTGAAAATACCAGAAAAAGATTCCACACCAAGTTAGAATAATAGAGTATATTTATTCGAACAAATCAAGACCTAAATGACAAAACTCTAATTAGTATAACAGGTGTTGTGAATTTGTAGAGAATAAATGAAAATGTAGTGCTTAAAAGTGTAAAGCGTCAAACTTACACTTACCATGCTAGACTGGGAGAGATCCATAATTTCAGGCCGACGACAATGGAGCATGGGTTGGATACAAGGACCAGCTATGGCCCGCAGCCAACCACTTTAGATGTGTCATCAACAGAGTCGAGATGCAAGAAGAAATGAAGCAATGCGTTGTCGTCGACCCGCTGAACTGAAGTCAACATGTTGGTGTCGAGCCTCGCAAAGTTAGAGATGCATTAGAAACTGGAGACTATGCACCATTCAATCGGCAATGCGAGGTCAGCGGTCCGTGCGGCAGCGGCAATGCATCGATGTCAAGAGAGACACTGGTTGCAATTGGCACAAGGTCGTCAATGCGTGGATTATAGCAGTTGCAACACTTTATAACCACATCCAAGGGCCCAGGATTGGATTGGAACCACTTGGCAGGGCAAGACTTGCAGCAAGCAAAGTCCTGGTGCTGTTGCAGGTTGATGAAAACTCTTTGATGGCCCTGAGACTTAGTACAGCCCTTGAGTTCAAGTGAGATGGGTCCAGTCCTTCCTCAACAGGGCAGAGAGTAGCAGACTGTAGGGCAGTAC
Organism: Lissotriton helveticus; assembly: GCF_964261635.1. NCBI lineage: Eukaryota > Metazoa > Chordata > Amphibia > Caudata > Salamandridae > Lissotriton > Lissotriton helveticus. The sequence goes on along the minus strand of NC_136071.1, from coordinate 1,066,021,003 downwards.
AGAAGAAAAGTAGTTATTTCAGAGTGGCAGTCCTTGTAACAGCACAGCAATTCTTTTTTACTGGCAGAGTTCACCACTGGTCCATTAGTGTACTGATTGGTGGCGTCAATGACCTAGTATTTGTACCCAGTTGTGCCTTTGAAGTGGGAGTGACTTCAAAGAGGGGCTTTGAAGTGCACAGAGGTCCTTCATCCCATCTCTGGCTCCAGACTCACTTCAGGGGGGTATGCAGGCATTTGTGGGGGGACAGGAAGCAGCATATTTAGGTTGTCAGTTCCTCCCTCCCATCCTGCCCTCGATGACCCATCTGGATGTAGATGGCCACTCACTCACACCTAAGCTCTCTTTGTGTGTGGCTATCTATAGGGAGTGCACAAAGTCCAGCTGTCACCCAGCCCAGGCGTGCATTGGTAGCAGGCTGCAAGCACACAGGACTAAGAGCAGAAAAATGTCATCTTACTAAAAGTGGCATTTTTAAAAGGGCATTGATACATTTGGCTTTACCAGTAAAGAGGCTTTCTCATTACCATTTCAACAATATAAAATCTGACAGCTCTACTCCTTCCCAATCAGGATTTACAGCGGAAAAGTGCAAAAAGGAATTCCAAATATTAACCTATGAGAGGGGTAGCCCTCACAGTAGAGGAAAACAAATATGGGTGTTTTTCACTACCATATACTACTATATGTCCTATCTTTTGATTACACAGCACCCTGCCCTATGGGCTACCTTAGGGAATACTTATATGTAATAATTAGGTATATTAAGGCTTGGAAATGGGGATTCCAATGCCAAATCAACATCACAGTGTAAAACTGCACACACAGGCCCGGCAGTGGCAGGCCTGAATCATGTTTAAAGTGCTCCCTGTTTGGGTGGCATACTCAGAGCTGCATGCCCATTAGTAGCATTTAATTTACATGCCCTAGGCAGATGTAGTGTATAAGTAAATGATATATGCCAATTGTGGATAAATCAATCAAACCATGTTTAGGGGAGATAGCACATGCACTTTAGAACTAGTTGGCAGTGGTAAAGTGCTCCGAGTCCTAAGGCCAACAAAAATAAGTCAGTAATATTAGAGACAAGCAGACAACATATTTGGGTGAAGACCACCCTAAGGCTGACAGGTCTAACACCAATGTTTTCCATCAGATATCCACTGGTCAAGTTGGACTATTTCGATGAATAGTAGAGACCTATTCTGTATTCTGCCATAAGCACAAACAATATATGTCTGTGATGATATGTTTATAGTGTAGATATAAATAAATAGCAGCGGATCACCGAACATGTAGATTTAACTCTGAGATACGACACGATTGGATCAATCAATCAGGGGGTATATAAAGTGCGCTACTCACTCGTGAGGGTCTCAAGGCGCTGGGGGGGGTGCAGCTTTGGGTCGATCGAAGAGCCAGGTCTTGAGGTCCTTCCTTCACGTGTGCAGGGTCGGGGAGCGTCTGATGTTCATGGGGAGCTCGTTCCAGGTCCTGGCTGCGATATAAAAGAAGGCTCTCCCGCCTGTTCTGTTTCTGCGGATGCTAGGGACATCGGGCAGGGCTAGGTCCGTGGAGCGGAGGTTCCTCTTGGGTATGTGGAAGGATATTCTCTCATTGAGGTATTTGGGTCTGATTTTTTTAAAGGAATTTTTAGGCGTGGGTGAGGAGTTTGAAGGTGACACTCTTTTCGACGGGGAGCCAGTGGAGGTCTCGTAGGTGTTGGGTCATTTGTTCGTGGCGTGGAGTCCCGAGGACGAGCCTGCGGCGGCGTTCTGGATGGTTTGGAGTCTGCATAGTAGAGTTCTATTCTGGATCCTCCTAACTTTTGGATTTTCTGTGTTTCTGAAATGCTAAACCTTTTCACTTAATCACTTCTGCCTCTCTAAGGATACAATCATAATTGGTTCTTCTTCGATTATTTATTACTAGTCTACATTAATATTTTTTTTATTTAGTTAGATATTTTATTGATGGAGTTTGTGCAGCCCTAATATGTTGGCAATACAAATGCCACATAGTATCAGAGATCACCGGGAACGAGTAACAACGACACAGTATTTATGAAATAAAACAATACTAGCATTGACTGTACTTTTGCAGACAAGGGTTACAAACGACATCAAAACCACCATTCCAAAGATAGAGTATTCCACCTAACAGCCTTTGGTAGGAGAAGGTTATTTACATAATACTGTGGAAACAACAGAACCGCTATTGAATTATCCCCATGCTTGACCATAACAAACAGCTAAGAGATTAACAGGGGGTGATCGACAAAATCAATCTGACCATCTATCTCAAACCTGGACTGAACTTTAAATGTCCCACCAACCTGACTGCAATCACCTGATTCCTATAACCCCCTTCCCTAAAACACTCCTGTCCTCATAACAAGATCATGTGGAAACAGACAGTGAACATCAATTAACCAGTGCCCACCTGTGAAGGACTCACATTTCCTAATTTGAAGAAATACTATTTAACAACTAGCACACTTAAGTGGCTTAAGGTGAAATATTGGAATGTCGCTGTCACGTGTGATCAATCTCTCGCCTCCCACCCGCTCTCCCCAGATCAACAGCATTTCTGGGATGTCTTTCACCTATCTGTGAGTAATGAAGAATCATTTGCCTATGCTTTGTTTCTCCATCACTTTTTAGTATTCCATGCTACCATTGTCTCTCTCCAGGACTAGCGCAGTGCTCTCCACCTCAGGCTTCCAGCCTATTTACCTAATCTGGTGCAAGTTATCCCTAAAACAGCTTCTCACTTCTTACTTTTAGGCACACCTTAGATGTCGCCCATTTCCAAACATGTTACCAAGCTACACTGGCTCCCACTGCCAGGAACTTCATGGTTAAAGGTCTTCGTATCTGTCACAGGGCTACTACAAATTCAGGCTTCATCTTTCTCCTGTTCAATCAATCAATCAGGTGAATTTATAAGGTGCGCTACTCACCCGCTAGGGTCTCAAGGCGGTGGAATGGCGGGGGGGGGGGTCCGCTACTGCTCGAATAGCCAGGTCTTGAGTTGTTTCCTGAAGGAGAGATGGTCCTGGGTCAGCCGTAGGTGGATGGGGAGGGAGTTCCATGTCTTGGCCGCCAGGTAGGAGAAGGATCTTCCTCCGGTGGTGGTTCTGTGGATCCGTGGGACGGTGGCGAGGGCGAGGCTGGTCGAGCGGAGCTGGCGGGTGGGTGTGTAGAATGTGAGGCGGTTGTTGAGGTACTTGGATCCCAAGTCGTGGAGAGCCTTGTGTGCGTGGGTGAGGAGTCTGAACGTGATTCTCTTGCTGACGGGGAGCCAGTACAGGTCTCTCAGATGATCGGAGATGTGGTCGTGGCAGGGATGTCCAGGATGAGTCATCCAGAGGCGTTCTGTATGCGCTGGAGTCTTTTCTGGAGTTTGGCTGTGGTTCCCGCGTAGAGGGTGTTCCCGTAGTCCAGTCGGCTGGTGACGAGGGCCTGGGTGACCGTCGTCCTGCTTTCGGTGGGGATCCACCGGAAGATCTTTCGGAGCATGCGCAGGGTGTTGAAACAGGATGACGAGACGGCGTTGACTTGTTTGGTCATCATGAGGGAGGAGTCCAGGATGAAGCCTGTTGAAGTTTGCTCTTCCACTCTTCCTGAACTAAACACCTGGTGCTACACAAAATTTGAAAATCTTGACTGGGCGGATGCCCATTTTCTCATCTAGAAGCAAATCATCTGAACTCATCACCATTGCACATCAGTGATCAACACAACACACCATGTTTAACTTTGGTAACCTGTTAAAAACTTGGCATTTCTCTAATTAACAACCTGCCCTGAGTGCTACTATCAATGGTCCCTACTGTAACAAAACATGACAATGGGCAGTCCTGTGACTCCTAAATATAAAAATTAAAATAAAATAGATACATTGTTTGTAACATAAAGATTTGCAGATTCGAATCCTCAACTGCCGTTGTGCTGTAAAAGTATTATAAGTGCAGTTTCAAAGACCCATGTACAGCCATAATATGCTAGTAGCACCCTCATATGATCAGCTTTTCATCTCAGATATTGGCTCAAATGCCTCTAAAATTTGTTTAGCTTTAAAAGAGTGGTTTAACTAACATTCCCCTCTTGGTATGCCGTGTTTCATTTGTGGTCCTGAAGCCTGATTTGGAGCTATATATTATGAACTGTTAGAAATTAAGGTTTCTAATTGGCAGAGTATACACCCTATCCAAGCAGGAGACACAATCCTAGTCAGGGAAAGTCAGATACACAACTTAACACCTTGGCTGCTATGGATTTTCCCCTCCTGTGCTGTTACTCCAGATTTACCATTGTTCATGACAAGGTCAGCTCGTCATAAGCACACGACCAGTGTACTGCATGACGAGCTGAGCTCGTCATGAGCATGGAAGGGGTTAAATTAACCTGTGCTCACCCGCTGGTAGCTTGGCACACAGCAGTCACGCTTAACTTAAGAGGCATTGGGCCAGATGAACAACCTTTGGAATTTGAAACTCGAGATCGCACCAAATTGCGAGTCGCCATTTGCGAGTCACAAGATCCAATGTACAACAGTGTCTCAGACACTGTTTGCTATTCCCAATGGAGTCCCAAACTGCATGCCTCATGAATGTTAATGAGGCTGTCGCAATTTGCGACCCCATTGGGAATGGCTGGCACTCCCAGGGATGGTGGATTGCTGGGGTCAGCAGGCAACCATGTCTGGGCTGCATTGTCAATAAAGCAGTTTTTTCTAATGCAGCCCGTTTTCCCTAAAGGAAAACTGGATGCATTTAAAAAATAAGAAGAAACATTTCAGTTTAATTTTTTAAGCAGTGGTCCCTGGGACCACTGTCTGCTCTTAAAAAATATTTGCGCATCCATTCCCAAAGGGGAAGGGGTCCCCCCCTTCCCATTCGCGAGTAGTTTACCACCCTTCTGGTGGTAAACTGCGAGTGTTCTGCGACCGCAATTGCGGTCGCAAAACATTCATACATAGGTTTTGGAGTAGCTATTAGGAAGGGATGCCCTTGGCACGCTCCTTCCTAATAGCGAGTCACTAACGCTATTTTGCGAGTCGCTAATTGATTAGCGACTCGCAAAATAGGGTTGGTCACAAAGGGGCTGAAATCCCCTATGTGACCGCAAAAAATGGTCATACATCCGGCCCATAGTGTAAAGTATTTGTGCTCACAGTAAAACAGTGAAAACACCACAAAAAGACTCCACACAAGTATAGACAAATAGAGAATATTTATTTATCTGAGCAACACAAGACCAAAACAACAAAAATCCAATAAGAAGAAGTTGGGATATGAATTGTTAAAGAGTAAATCCAAAAACAGTGTTAAGACGTCAATAGTGCTGAAAGGTTACCTGAGGTCGCAGTAGACCAGGGTAAATCCAAAGTTCCGGTCCTTCCTACTCCTCATTGATGCAAACTGTGTGCTGTTGCTCAGTTTACTCCTTTAGTAGGAAGAAACATGTAAACTCAAAAAAGCTTATACATGCCCCTACCAGATCAATATAGTTCAGATACTGGGCCAAAAATTATATAATCAGAACCATGAATTCTGTACATTTTAACTCATCCTAAACATGTGAAATAAGTCTTCACAGAAAGTTCATTGGAAGTGCAAATGAGTGATATATTTCCCATTCAGACCGCAGCTGCATAAAAGCAACATCCAAAGCCAACAGGTCACCAGTTTGCCAGTGCTTGTTTGCTAAAAGCATTGGCTATAGATTTTTGCTGCAACAACTGGAAAAGCCAATAGTAAAGTCCAATAATCATCTACATGTACTTTCAAGATGGCTGTGACATTGCATTAATATGGAACAAGATAGTGTTCTTGGAGTGTTATTATTTATACTTTCAAGATGGTCTTCATGTTGCATGACACAGTGTGGCATGACATCACCGGTACCCTGTGTGTAATGCCTGGGTGATGCTAGTCGTTTTGCCAATGATTGTAATGCCATTCTACAAGCACTGGTAAAGCCAAAGGCATGAGCAGTGGCAGGCGGCAGCAGATAGTAGCACAAGGGACTACTTTCAGTTTTGCCATGTAACAAACGTCAGCAAGGGAAATGATGGCAAAGCCTTGTAACCTTCTGCGAAATGTCATGGCTTTAAGGATAGCACAACCAAGCAATGACAAGTCTTTAAAAATACCAGAAGCCAATGGCTGAAGGGACAGAGCAGAAGCCCACTCTCTGTACAGTATACCCACACTGTATGTCGTATGTATGTAGTGTTGTATTAGTAACATGAGGTTACAAGTGTCTGAGAGTGAGAACTGAAAAGGACCATTCCATATGGAAATACAAAATACACACACAAAGCAAAATCGATGTATATTTCATTCACACAAAATGTTTTACTATGGGGGAAATGAGAAGGCATAATCAAACAATATTTGCAAAGATGGATGTGTGGTATGAATGTAACCATTTCACAATACAGGTATCTTCCTAACACACAACTGCTCCACATTTCACAATACCGGTACCTCCCCTCCAACACACACATGCCTCCACATCGCCACTACCGCTGATTGGGAATTGAGGGGCATATTATCAAGACTGGAGATAAAATTATCGCCGCTTTATCGGCAGAAAACTGCCGATAAGGCGGCAATAATGTGCTTGATAATTTCCATAGAGCATATTATCAAGCCCATTATCGCCGCTTTATCGGCAGTTTTCTGCCGATAAAGCGGCGATAATTTTATCTCGAGTCTAGATAATATGCCCCTGATTTCTTCAACCTAGGGCTTGAATTCACCAATCTTGAACCTACAGGGCTCTTTTAAAAGCACAACGCACTATTTGCTGCTTAGGCCAAACTTCCAGTGGGCGGTGGTCATTCAAATTGCAATTTTGTGCGAAAGATGGAAACGTTGTCAAATTATGAAGAGTGGAGTTGCCAGTACCTTGTGTGAAAACTGAGGGGCATATTATCAAGGACCTGTGTTAAAATTATCGCCGTTTTATCAGCAGGAAACTGCAGATAAAACGGCGATAATGGGCTTGATAATACGCCCTTGTTAATTCCCATAGAAGCCCAGGTTAACATCAGTACATGGGCTTCTATGGGAATTAACAAGGGCGTATTATCAAGCCCATTATCGCCGTTTCATCGGCAGTTTCCTGCCGATAAAACTGTGATAATTTTAACACTGGTCCTTGATAATATGCCCCCGAATGTGATGTGAGGGAATAGCTAATGGTAGAAAAAACCCCACATGATTCACACAGAAGACAGCCCACACGGTACACTAGGGCATATTACCAACCAATAGAGATAATTTTTGTCTCTAACTTATTTAGAGACAAAAATTATCGCCGCACATCGGCGATTTTTATCGCAGATAAACCTTGCTATTAGCAAGGTTTATCGCAAATGCGATAAAAAACGGCCGCAATGCATGAATATCGCTGAAAAGTCAGCAATATTCATGCATTATCGAGCTAATGCTCTTAGCCATGTTATCCACCTCCCATTGGATAACATGGTGAAGAACTGCTCCTGGGCAAGTGTTAGCTTTTGGAGATATTCGCGCTTAGCGCAAATATCTCCAAAAGTTGGTAATAGGAGATAGCGATGTTAGTGACTGTTTTCAGTCGCTAACATCTTGGCACGCCCACTTTGCATGTCATTAGTGATAAATATCACTGAGATGCAAAGCGGGGCCCAAGATGGTCACTATCTCCTATTAGCTGTCGCTAACTGGTGTTAGCGACAGCTTGGTAATAGGGAGATAATTTTATCTCCGCTTTCTTGGCTTTTAAAGCCAAAAAAGCGGAGATAAAGCCCCTTGATAATATGCCCCACTGTCCCCACACAAACGTTTCTGCTCAAATCAGCCTCCCCCAGGAGAAAGCCAAATAAATCACCAAACCTACCCCCAGCAAGGCACGATTGTGAGATCATCTACATGGGCAGAGAGAGTTCAGCCACAATCTGTACCAGGACCAAGGTCTCTTTCACCCCAAATCTGCAAGCAGTGTAACTACAGGAGCAGATAGGAGGCGACGTCTTTAGCAGGGTATGCCAAAGCCGCGTTTCACTCTTCTACTGGCTTTGAGCAGTGTGTTGTCTTTGGTGCACACCAATTTATCTGGATACGGCTGCAGTGCGATCAGTTCAAGCTCCACTCTCACAAGGAACTGATCAGCTTAAAAATAAACTCTAGACCTCCACTGTGAATGTGAACCCTCTCCAGTGTAAACATCGACGCACAGCGCCTCGTCCATACAGTGTGTGAACGTGAACACGCGGAGACATGTTCAATGACTAACACGTCTTCCTGTTAACTGCACTCTGCGTTGTAAACACAGCAGTACGTCACTCGGCGAGCACTTGAACTGTGTAGGCATCGAAGGCTGAATGCCTCACGGTCTAGCAGATGTGTTTTCAGATAAAAAAAAGTCTTATGATATCTTAGGTGGCCTCAGGCTACACTTTGTAACTTGTGAAGAAGTTTCTGTAATCCACGCAAATAGCTCACCCCTCTCTGCCGGGTCATCGAGTTTGGGGCCCATTGGGGAAAGGGGGGGGGGGGAGAAAGCACCGACCCGAGACTCAATGTAAGTGTGATAAAGGCCGCTTTATTGGAAGCAGGTGCATCCTACACAATAACATCCTCGGCCTGCGCCGCACAATCTAAACCTCATAAATATGTAATTTCCTGCCTCACCCCCACCCCCTCCCCTAACTGATTCCCACAATCCACAAACATTAACCATTAGCATAACGTCAATTTGCCTCTCCACCTGGCTAAATACTTTATTGTGCTAGACCTACCCCCCGATACTCCAAACAGTTCTCCACTCTTCCCCCATATATTAGGAAGAAACGCCCTACATACATAATGCACCCCACACCTGCTCCAGCGACATGCGAAAACCCCCCACCCAATCCAAAATTGAAAACCCCTTTTTGCACATAATACAAAACATTGTAACTAGCCTTGAAAAGCCCTTGCGCAATTCGCCACAGAGTCGAAGCACTTGTCGGCTACCACATTGTCATCTATACAATAAAGAGCAATGATCCACAAAGCAAGAACTCTTCCGCTGCTATTGAGCCTAAGGACACCAAGATGCGCCGTCCACCAACTTATCACCCCGGTCACCCCTTCATGCACCAGCCTCCAACAAAAAATTGCCCAAAATCCCCAGTGCCCCCAAACTCCCCCGCAAAGGAAAATCCCCCGTAAAGAGTATCGCCTGCCCGTGGGCACCCCCCCCCCCCCCCGAATCATGGCCCAGGGAGGGAGGGAGGGAAAAAATTGTCCACCCGCCACCCCCCGCCCGGCGGCCGAGACACCTCACTTAAAATGGTGTCTCTGCCGCGTGGCCGGGCGGATCCTAAAGCCCCGCCCAAAAGGGAGCCCAACCCAGCCCCGCCCCCCAGCCCAAAAACTACCAAAAACACCTAACCCCGGTCCCGTGACGGCGCCATCTCTACCCCCCCCCCCTCTCCCCGGCCCCAAATTCCCCCGGGCGGGGCAGGCCTCCCTACGGTCGGCCCCCCCTCCCAGGACCCCATTGGGGCCCATTGGGGAAAGGGGGGGGGGGGGAGAAAGCACCGACCCGAGACTCAATGTAAGTGTGATAAAGGCCGCTTTATTGGAAGCAGGTGCATCCTACACAATAACATCCTCGGCCTGCGCCGCACAATCTAAACCTCATAAATATGTAATTTCCTGCCTCACCCCCACCCCCTCCCCTAACTGATTCCCACAATCCACAAACATTAACCATTAGCATAACGTCAATTTGCCTCTCCACCTGGCTAAATACTTTATTGTGCTAGACCTACCCCCCGATACTCCAAACAGTTCTCCACTCTTCCCCCATATATTAGGAAGAAACGCCACTCGAGGGACGAGCTAACGGTCCTCGACCCCCCCCTAGGACTCCCCCTCCTTAAACCCGGGGCGCGCCACCTGGCCCATTCGGCAGGCCCACCCCCTAACGATATGGCCGCCGCGGAATCCCCCAAACCCTGTGCTCCTATCCACGCGTCCAAACCGCCGGCAGGTCCTCCCCCAACCACAGGGCCATGCCCTCCGTCCCAATGAATAGGGCCATGCCCCCCGACACCACGTACCGGGCCATGCCCTCAGTCACCACGTATAGGGCCATGCCCTCCGTCACCAATGTAGAGGGCCATGCCCTCCGTCCCCAATGTATAGGGCCATGCCCTCCGTCACCAATGCATAGGGCCATGCCCTCCGTCACCAATGTTTAGGGCCATGCCCTTCGTCTCCAATGTGTAGGGCCATGCCCTCCGACACCCATGCCCTCCGTCACCACGTATAGGGCCATGCCCTCCGTCACCAATGTATAGGGCCATGCCCTCCGTCCCCAATGTAGAGGGCCATGCCCTCCGTCACCAATGCATAGGGCCATGCCCTCCGTCCCCAATGTTTAGGGCCATGCCCTTCGTCTCCAATGTGTAGGGCCATGCCCTCCGACACCCATGCCCTCCGTCACCACGTATAGGGCCATGCCCTCCGTCACCAATGTATAGGGCCATGTCCTCCGTCACCAATGTATAGGGCCATGCCCTCCGTCACCAATGTGTAGGGCCATGCCCATCGTCTCCAATGTGTAGGGCCATGCCCTTCGTCTCCAATGTGTAGGGCCATGCCCTCCGACACCCATGCCCTCCGTCACTACGTATAGGGCCATGCCCTCCGTCACCAATGTACAGGGCCATGCCCTCCGTCACCAATGTATAGGGCCATGCCCTCCGCCACCACGTATAGGGCCATGCCCTCCGTCACCAATGTATAGGGCCATGCCTTCCGTCCCCAATATATAGGGCCATGCCCTCCGTCACCAACGTATAGGGCCATGCCCTCCGTCACCGATGTCTAGGGCCATGCCCTCCGTCACCAACGTATCGGGTCATGCCCTCCGTCACCAATGTTTAGGGGCCATGCCCTTCGTCTCCAATGCGTAGGGCCATGCCCTCCGACACCCATGCATAGGGCCATGCCCTCCGCCACTAACCGTATAGGGCCATGCCCTCACCCGGGGCGTGCTTCCTGGCCGCGGAATCGAGCTCCCTAACAGGTATGCCGCCCTAAACACGGGGCCGTGCCCCCTCTCTGGCGCAGAGGCCCAACCCTGTGAACACCAGGCCTGAGAGCCGCTCCGTCCCCCCAGAGAGAGAAGCCCTCCGGGTGCGTGTCCCCACACCTGCGCCCGTCCGCCAGGAAGAAACCCCTGCCGCTCGGCGTCAGACCCCCAGTCCCCCGGCGGGCGTGCTCCCTGGCCACGGAGTCGAGCTCACCACGTAGATGACCACACTGCCATGGGACCGTGCTTCCTCTCTGGCGCCCCGAAAGAAGTCCTCCACACAGTGCGTCACCCCCAGAGCCTGTCCGCTAGGAAGAAACCCACTGCACCACGTACCCCTCCCGCCCGCGCAACCGTGACCTCGTTGCGACCCCCCCCCCCCCCCCTGTCCTCGGCGGGCGTGCCCCCTGGCCACGGAGTCGCGCTCGTTACGGAGATGACCACACCGACATGGGACCGTGCTTCCCCTCCGGCGGCCAGAAAGAAGTCCTCCACACAGTGCCTCACCCCCAGAGCCTGTCCGCCAGGAAAAAGCCCACTGCCAAGAACGTACCCACGCGCGACCGCAGATCTCACCCACTCGCGCCGGAAACGCCCGCGGTCCCCTGAAACTGTAATGTTGTCCGCCGTATTCACAAGTGCATCTGCAGCTATTTGGCAGGGTTTTTCCCCTCCAGGCCGTCAACTGTGAAAATGTCACTTTTGCAAGTTTTATAAGCTTGCCTCCTTCATACTACTAAAATGGAAAAACGTACCTCTCACCCAGGCAAAATGTCCCATTTATAAACTCTATGCGCCTGCCTCCTCGTGTCCCACCAATAAAACGTGTTCTACAGAAAACATAAGTGTGGTACTCCGCAATAGCCCTGTGGAAAGAAAAGATCAGCAATAAGTCCACCGGAAAGAAAAGTATGTATATATTGTAAAACGTGGGATCCAAACACAGAATGCAAGAAAAGTAACCTGGGCCCAGATTCAACACACTTTACTGCACGGAGGCGCAAAGTGCAACTCCGCCTTGCTCTACAGAAACCGTGTAGCACCGAATGTACCACGAGCCGCCTTCTAAAACATGCCGGACCCCCGCAAAGAACGTTCATATATCACTAAACAAAGCCCTCACAGGTTCCGGAGTAGCAAGCTACCCCACTGCAAGATGTGATGCCGCTGTTAAGTGCATGGCACCAACTTGCGGGTTGACGGTACCTTATTTCTGATGTGTAACTATTCTGAGAGACATGTCATTCTGTTTACTCAGACGCTCCAACACATCCCTTTTTTGGGTCGTAAATGCCCACAATGCCGTGCTAGGAAACATTTGAAGGACATGGCAAAACAAGGATAAGCTACCCCCCCTAACGCACATATTAACAGTAGAAGGTGGAGCATCCCAGTGCCATGATTAGAATTTAAAAATTAATCCATCTACCTTCGTGTACTGTTCCCTCCCTAGTGTTTTGGACCCCCGTGACTTAAGGTTTCAATCCCTGCCCCAGCTCAGGGAAACCAGGGTACGGCTTTGCCTCGGACAGCTTCCACCACCCACGCACACTTCGAAAGTATAGCCTGTCCCTTCATTCTTTTTCTCCTGCATAATATTCTATGTGAAACGGCCACTTGGCACGGAATGAGTGATGCGGGATCGTTCCCACCTTTCTTACAAGCCTCAATATCAATCAGGAGTGATCTAAATAATGTAAACGTTGTAGCGGAATTGTGGTTGGAAAAGAAAGCCTTGCAAACCCAAATGGACTGGTTCCGAATAACATAGGTGCATGTGAGTCGCAAGTCACAATTGTCAATCCAGATATGGTTACCACACAGGGGAAACCACTCACAAATTAAAACTTCCAAGTGCAATATTACCTGCACCCAAACTGCGAGCTCACTCTAATCACGAAACCTACACGCATATAATTATGTATGCCAGTACGTATGCTAATAACAGTACGAGACTGAGATTTCGATGTGCAAAACTTACGACCAGACGACAAGTTATCTGAACGTGCATTCGAAAATGTACAAACTACCAAATAGGTAACCAACCACACCTGACGCCACACACACTCACATGAAAGTAATCACTAACTAAACACCAAAAGGATGCTGCATGCCACGCCTTTTCATTGTCTCCTTAAACACCCATAGTCACTGGCACCCACTTAGAAGATGGAGACAATACCCGCGAAGAGGAAGGGGACTTTCAATAAGAAGGCAGACTTTGTGGCCATCTACTTGGCTAGCCACCTAGTTAGCTCCAGCCTGCCTCCACCCACCCCCTGTGGGGAAAGACAACAGCCCCTGCAAACAATATCCGGACCATAAACCACGTTTTGAACCAACACTCAAGGTCTTCACCCCCCCCCCCCCCGCCCCCGCCCCCAATACAACAGTCTAGGAGCCCATCTGTAGCAGTCTAAACACATGCATAAATACATTTACCAGTATTGGTAGCTTTTGTAAGTAAGAGGGCTTGTTTAAATATTGTACCCAGATGCCCGAAAAAGAGCGTAGTTGATAATTATCCAGTGAGAATGCTCAAATCGGCACGTTATCCTACTTCAGCACAGCGAGCATTGGAACAGAAATCAAACAGCAACATGTCCAGTGATGCCTCCGAGGAGCAATCCACTTTTTAACCTGTGACTCGCCACTCTCGGAAATCCGCCCCCGACGGGGGCCTTTGGCACTCCAATGAACTTTTATTGTCCGAGCTGTACTGTGTGGGGCACCCCGGCGGCCGCACGGACCCTTCGGGTAGGGGGCAGAAGTGACTCACCTAGTCCCACGTGGGAGCCTGACCGCCCGCACTAGCCAGAACAGGCCCATCCGCTCGGTCACGTGGAGCCGCAAGCTGCTCTCGCCGAGCTCCTCCCACGTCCATCGATGTGTCCAGCGATGCGTCCCGCGCCTTGAAAGTCTCCTCACAAGCCCGACCTGACCCATCGGAAAGCCCGCAAAGTCCCGTCACCCACAATCGTGACGTCCCCTCCGCTGCAGGCCCTCCGCTCGTGCCGCAACCATGGGGATTTGAGGAGATTGTTAAAAAATTGTCCACCCGCCACCCCCCGCCCGGCGGCCGAGACACCTCACTTAAAATGGTGTCTCTGCCGCGTGGCCGGGCGGATCCTAAAGCCCCGCCCAAAAGGGAGCCCAACCCAGCCCCGCCCCCCAGCCCAAAAACTACCAAAAACACCTAACCCCGGTCCCGTGACGGCGCCATCTCTACCCCCCCCCCCCTCTCCCCGGCCCCAAATTCCCCCGGGCGGGGCAGGCCTCCCTACGGTCGGCCCCCCCTCCCAGGACCCCATTATAAAAAAGAATGTCAGTCAAAACTGAACAGTGCATGCGCTCCAGCAGCAGACAATGCGCCTGGAAAGACCACTCGCAAAGACGCACCACTACACTTGACACCATTTTCTAAAAACTATCCATAAAGAACAGTTTAACGGAGACTCTAAACACCACGACATATTTTTTTCACTTCATTATGAACAACGGGTTGTTTACAATGCAAATGCTATCAAGCTGTACTGCAATGAAAACTCGTATTCTGCAGATGTTCTCTAAAACTGTAAAGAGGCGTTCCTTTTTTAAAAGCACGCCACGCATGACCACTAGGGTGGTCAGTGAAGCCATAAATAGGACGGCAGTGCTTCAATAGAAGAAAATAAAAACAACCATTGGAATATATGACGATTTGTAAATTTAAGAAAGACTTCATTAATTAGTGATGCTTGTCTGTGGTGTGCAGATGGATGAGTGAGTGACTTACAGCCTGATTCATCATTCTCCCGTTTTGCGAGCCCCTAATAGCGATTCATAACGAATCGCTATTAAGGACTTGCAAAACGGGATTCATGTAGAAATTGCATAAAGAAATGCGATTCCTACACATTCCTTATTTGCGATTAGCAAATTGCTAATCGCAAATAAGGAATAACTCCCCATTCATTCCTATGGGCCAAAAGGCCCATAGGAATGAATGGGGAGTATTCCTTATTTGCGATTAGCAATTTGCTAATCGCAAATTAGATAGCGATTTAAAGGGTGCCAGGGGTGTCCAACGGACACCCTGTAGCACCCCTTAAATGCAAATTGAAACAGGTGTTGCGCACACACATGTCCAAAGGACATGTGTGTGTGCAACATGCAACTTAGAAAAATGCTTTTAAAAGCATTTTTCTAAGTTTTCGCTATTTACCACAAGGTTTGACCTCGCGGCAAATAGCGGGCCGAAATTGCGAATTTGCAATTTTTAAATGGATGATGAATTGCATTTAAGGAATCTCAAATAGAGATTCCTTAAATGTAATTCCTCGCAAAATAGCGAAATCGCTATTACCGATTTTTGCATTTGGAATGATGAATCCCAAATGCAAAAATAGCGCTCGCAAAGGGCCAGATTCTCAGAATCTGGCCCTTTGCGAGCCGATTTCGGCTTGATGAATCAGGCTGTTAATGTGGTGACGAGTCAACGGTTGGATTGATGAGTGGGTGCAGAAATGGTGTGACTAAGTACATGAATAAGTACAGTGAGTTCCGAGATGGATGAATGTTTGAAATATGAGTCACTGATGAATGCACTGGTAAATGCACAGCTGGCACCTTTTAACCTGGGAAACAGGCTGGAATCTCGGAGTTGCTCAACATCCTGTGGGGGAAATTTACGAGCCCCTAGCGCCATCAGGGCGTAACTTATTTTGACGCTCCGGTGGTGCTGTGTGCTGGCCCATATTTACCAGGACACGCAAAGCCACTCTGCATGGATTTTCATGGCCTTGTAAATACGGACCCTTGGGGGGCGTGGCTTAGCGCCCATCGAGAATGGCGGCGTCCCTGTGAGCGCTCCGTGCCTGCCAAGGGAGACAGGCGGTTCGCACGCTCCTCCTTACTCGCGGATGGAGAATTAAGCCCGCGGAACACACCAGGCATGTCGTGTCATCTTGGGTGAGACTCCTTGCAGCTTCCTTTCCCTATTTCTTGGAGGGCACTTTTCGGCCGCAACCTCACAGCGGCCGCGGACGCCATTTTGAGCGTTTACCGCGATTTCACTGAAGGACGCTACCCTGACTCCTACGAACCCCTACAATGCTTGGCTCTGATTTCTTTTTGTGAGGAGGGCTAATGTCAATCCCCTCTTCAATACGCTGACTTTCTTGGCTTTTTGCTCGCATGTTTAATATCGACACAGCCCTTCTCGTTTTTGGCGGCCATTTTGTATTACCTAACCTGCGTTTTTTTTTTTTTTGTGTGACACTTTCTCTTTCTTATATGGCGCTATACAGTGCACGCTTCCAGTTTCTATATGCAGGATAGACTGTTACATTCTCTCTTTTGCCCTGTTTTTTTTCCTGCTAGCATGTGAAGGCTGTTATTGCATCTCCTAGTTTTGGAAGTCATTTTGGAGCCTCTTGCGCCCTTTACTGGAATCTGACTTTTTGATAACATTTTCAGCAACGCTATTTCACTGCCACTGTTTTTTTGCATTCTTTCGGCACTTCTACAGTGTACACAGATCATTTGGTGGATTTTTTGTTCCCAACTAGTGCCTCATGGGCAGACTTCCGGCGGCTCGCGCTAACAAGATCCAGAAGCGCACCTTCATCAAAAACTCCAAACTTTTCTCTGCATTGGCGCAGTTAGAGGCTTCTCAAACACCTGCTACCACTGTTCCCTCATCTGAAATGGAATCTTCAGTGCAGCCATCTGGGAAAATAACCACTAAACGGCTAAAGAAAGATCCTCCCTCACCATCCAATTCCACCCCGAACACCACTATGGAATTACTCCTGGAGGAAATATGGGCTTTACGTCCCTTTATGGAGGAAACCAACTCTAAACTACAAGTTCTGACAGATAACTGGTCGCAAATGGAAGCTAGAGTCACGTCGGTGGAACATACTGTTGTATCTCCAGGAGTCGTCTGCTAAGGTTTCTCATATGCCCTCGCAAATTACCTCCCTTCAAAAGCAGGTCGAGGAGCTCGAAAACAGAAACAGACGCAACAACTTATGTATCTACGGCCTGGTGAAAGGTTGCGAGGGAAGTGACCCCATTGCTTTCTTCAAGTCTTTTCTACCCAAACTCCTACATCTGCCAGAAGATACTGCACTCAATATACAGCGCGCCCACAGACTCGGCCGAGCTACCTCTCCTAATTCCACTTCATCGAAACCAAGAGGCGTCATCATGTATTTCCTAGAATACACTGATCTTTTGAAAGTTCTCTCAGCTGCCAGAGCGTCACCTCGTCTTTCTTGGTCAGGTTCCTCCCTATTTTTTGCGCAAGACTATGCCAGAGCCACAGCTAATCGTCACAAGGCCTTCCTGGACATGAGACCGGAGCTCCGCTCAATTGGCGCCAGATATAGTCTTTTCCATCCTTGCCTCTTCAGGGTTACCTACAACAACAAAACAACAACCTATGAGGATCCTGTTCGACTTCGGAGCTTCTTAAATTCCTGCCGAGCAGCTGACATCGATGTGTCTGGCGCTTCTTCTTCGTCCTTCCCTCCATGATTTTTATGAGTTGTTTTGTATTTTTTCCTATTTGACTTGTTATGTTTATTGTTCACACTGCATTACTTAACTCCTTGTTCTCGTACTCCTTCCTGGTTTCATATGGTGTTCTGTTTTTGTAGTAATTTTTTTCCAAATTATCTTATTCCCTTTCCTTGCATGTTGTTGTATTAGTTTCTCATTGTTCCTTACCGATTTGTCCTTTTGTTACTCTCCTCATGTCTCCACAGCATTTTTTTTCTTGCGTCCCGCGTTGTCTTCCTGGTTGGACGGT
The DNA here is from genome assembly GCF_964261635.1 of Lissotriton helveticus. Classification (NCBI taxonomy): domain Eukaryota; kingdom Metazoa; phylum Chordata; class Amphibia; order Caudata; family Salamandridae; genus Lissotriton; species Lissotriton helveticus. The sequence goes on along the minus strand of NC_136071.1, from coordinate 1,066,003,126 downwards.
TCGCTGACCTTGGATGTCCCGCCTTCTCCAGTTGGCTCTACCCCCCTCCTCCCTCCCGCTCGAACTGTTTCCTGACTGCCCTCCCCTGCTTCCCTCCCCTGTAAGTACGCTTTTTCATTCCTTGTTTGCATTGTTTGTTTATGTTCATATTCCCTTTCTCCTAGCCTTTCCTTTTCTCTTCTCGTGTTTCAAGATGTCCTCTTTTTTTTATTTGCTTCTATTTGTCTACTTCTTCTGCTACAATATTTTTCTCTTTCGATGGTTTTGTATTTTTTGCTCGTTTGTTTTTGCATTTGTCTACTTAGTTTCTTTCTCTTTTCTTTCCTCCTTCTCTTCTCATTGTAACCATCCTCGCTTTCTAGTTTTTTTCCTTCAGATATTGTTCCTCCTTTTCCCTTCTCCTTATTCTTATTACTTTTCCTTCTTTCTGGCCTTATTTCTTATTGTAAACATGGCTTGTTCTTTTGGCATTTTCCTTCTGATTGATTCAGGATTTTTTTCTTTTTTTCCTTCAATTTCATACTCTCTCTTTTTACATCTTATATGTGAGTACATTTTTTCTGTCCAAATTCTTATTTCTATTCTTCCTCTCTTCATCTCTTTTTCTTTCCTTCTCTTATGAGGTTTTTTCTTATTGTATTTAATATCCTCAGTATTACTCTTTTTAATGTCAGTACGTATTGTTTCATGGAACGTTAAAGGTCTCCATTCCCCCATTAAGAGACAACAAATTCTTTCTCATCTTGCCAAATTGAATGTGGATTTTGCTTTTCAACAAGAAACTCATTTATCTGAAGCAGAATCTGTTAAGCTTAAGAGGGGATGGGTGGGAGAGGTGTTTTTTTGCTCCTGGAGATGGTAAACGTAAAGGTTTTGTCATTCTAATACGTAAATCTCTTTCTTACTCCCTGTTAGCTACTGAATTTGATACTGATGGTCGATGGTTATATGTCAAGCTTTCCTTAAGGGGTGGAACACCTTCTCTCTTCTTAATGTTTACGCTCCCACAAATGGTGACCCAAAATTTTGGCGTGATATGGCTGCCCGTATCTCCACTCTCATCGATGATAATTTCATTATGGCAGGAGATTGCAACCAACCTCTCGACCCTTTTCTGGACCGGCACTCCAAAGCTCCCTTCGTTCCAAATAAACCTCATAAACTCTTTGCCCAAGCAGTCTCGCAGCATAAACTTATTGATGCCTGGCGTCTTTGCAATCCAACTACCAAAGAATTTACCTTTTATTCTCCCTCCCACCACTCCCAATCACGTATCGATTACATTTTTCTTTCCCATCATTTGTCTCAATCTCTCACCCAATCAGAAATTGGCCCTATCTTATTATCTGACGTTGCCCCAGTCTCTATTAATATTGATGTTCTTCCCAAGTCCACTGGACCCAAGAGGTGGCGTTTTAATAATTCTTTACTTTTGGATCCTAAATTTACCGCCTCCTTCGTTGACTTTTTTAACGATTATTTTACCCTTAATGATACTCCTTCCATTCCTGTCCACACTATTTGGGATGCATTTAAGGCCACTGCTAGGGATTTTATCATCAATTTTGTGGCCAAAAAACGGAAGACCGCTCGTAAATATACCAGCGATCTTCTCCAACACATTAAGGGATTGGAGCACTCCTACTATACTTCTCACTCAGAGGAAAGCTTGACAGCACTTATTGATGCTAAGTTGAAGTTTAACAAACAATCCACAGATGATGCTTCTCTTTTTCTATTGAAATCTAGTTCGAAATTCTATGGAGGGAAGAACAAGGCGGGGAAGATACTGGCTAACTATTTCAAAATCAAACATAATAAGTTAAATATAGATTCTGTTTTTGATGACAACGCTACTCTTAAACATAAGGATAGTGACATCCTTGACGAATTCTCTCGTTTCTATTCTACCCTTTATTCCTCTGAGACTCACCCCTCTCCCCAATCTCTTTCTGATTTCTTCTCTTCTATTCTTCAACCAGACCATTTCCCCATTGACTTAGCCTCTTTGGAATCGGACATTTCCCAACAGGAATTGCTTTTCGCCCTCCATTCTCTTAAAAAAGACAAAGCTCCTGGACCTGATGGGTTCACTGTTGAATTTTATCTTCATTTTTCCAAATTACTAATGCCCAAATTACACTCCCTTATTGGTTCGTTTGTCGCTCTTGGTAGTTCTTCAGGTACCTTCTCTGATACCCACATTTGTATCATCCCTAAGGAAGGGAAGGATCCTCAATACTGCAAAAATTACAGGCCAATTTCCCTTGTTAACATTGATTACAAGATTTTTGCTAAATTACTTGCAATTCGGTGGGACCCCTTTTTTCCTGAACTACTTGGCCCCGAACAATCTGGTTTCGTTAAAGGGCGTTATATTACTGGCAATACTAGAATTCTTTTTAATGTTTTATCTAAGTCCTCCCGCTTTCAAGATTCTCTAGCGGCTATTGCCCTAGATGCGGAGAAAGCTTTTGATAGGGTGGAATGGACCTATCTTTTTTCTGCCCTTGAATGGTTTGGTTTTGGCCCTAAATTTGTATCCTTAATTTCATTTCTTTATTCCAATCCCAGAGCAGCAGTCTGTGCAAATGGTCTGGTTTCCCCTTTCTTTGACCTGGGTAGAGGTGTACGGCAAGGTTGTCCTTTATCCCCGTTCCTCTTTAATTTAGCTTTGGAACCCTTTCTTTCCAAACTCAGACAAAATCGTAATATCCAGGGCTTCCAAACTTCACATTCTCACATCAAACTTCATATTTCCTTTCTCCTAGCCTTTCCTTTTCTCTTCTCGTGTTTCAAGGTGTCCTCTTTTTTTCATTTGCTTCTATTTGTCTACTTCTTCTGCTACAATATTTTTCTCTTTCGATGGTTTTGTATTTTTTGCTCGTTTGTTTTTGCATTTTTCTACTGAGTTTCTTTCTCTTTTCTTTCCTCCTTCTCTTCTCATTGTAACCATGCAGACAACATTTTGCTTTTCATCTCCAACCCTACTGACTCTATTCCCGCTTTCCCTGCTGAAGTGCATGAGTATTCGCAGATTTCAGGCTACAAGCTGAACAATGATAAATGCGAAATTTTACCCCTCCCTAAATACACCTTCAAACCTGATTTCGCTGCCTGCAATTTCACTTGGAGCTCCTCCCACATGAAATACCTAGGTTTACATATCACTCCATCTATTGCTGATACGGTTTCACTTTGTCTCAACAAATGTACTCAGAAACTCTCTGCTCTCACAACCAGATGGCACCCACTTTATCTCTCGTGGTGGGGGCGCCTTGATACCATTAAAATGTTGCTATCCCCTATTGTCCTATATACCATTTCTAACATTCCAGTTCCTATTCCCATGAAGTTTTATAAGAAAATCAACGTTATTCTTACCTCTTTTCTTTGGTCTGCCAAAAAGTCCCGTATGTCCCTTCTTAGATTAACACGCCCTAAATCAGAAGGTGGTGTTAATTTCCCTGATTTCCCTACCTACCACAAAGCCTTTCTTCTGCGTCAGGCCTCCTTTTGGTTACGTGATCCTGATGGCCCTTGCCCTCTATGGGTTACGTTGAAACGTCTTTCCCTCTCCCCTTTCACTTTTGCTGAATTTCTCTCTTTTTCTCGCAAACCACAATTATCATTCACTCCTATACACAAATTTACCATTAAGCTACTCTTGGCCTCGGCTCCGGCTCCTCCCTCCACCATTGCTGACTTCTTATCCACCACCATTTGGCATAATAAAAGTCTCCTGTCTAAACAAACCTTTTTATTGGAAATCTTGGAGGCAGAAAGGTTTAATTTGGATTTCTCAACTCTTTTCTCGCTCCACTTTCTTACCTTTTTCAACACTCAGCCAATCCTTTAATCTCCCCGCTTCCTTTGCCCGTATATACCTTGCACTTAAAGATTCGGTCCTGTCTGCTTACTCCCGGATCCAGCACTCTCATAACCTTTCCCCGTCTCCCGAACGTAGCTCACATTTACATTCTTTCTTAGCTGTCCCCTCCAAGGCCTCCCTCATTAACACATTTCTCCGCTCCACACCTTCTCCTCGTCCAAAATCCAAAGTTGAGGAACAATGGGAGCGCGACTTTGCGAACTCTTGCCAATCCCTTTGTGGGATAAATTATGGATCAAAATTCGCAAGTCTTCTAGGTCTGCTACTCTGACTCAAACACTATTTTTCATCTACAAAAGACTCCTTTTTACACCACAATCCCTCAATAAGAAATTCTCTTCCGTTCCTGACCTCTGTTGGTCCTGTTCCTCACCCAATGCAACTCTATTCCATATGCTCTTTTCTTGTAATTTCATTCACGACTTTTGGAAACAAATTTGGTCACAAACCAATGTTATCTTTCACACTCAAATTCCTTTTTCTTTTACACACATTTTTCTAGGCAGTCTCTCTACTTGTTGGGATCACGTTAATGTTGATGTGCGAATCATTGATTTATTGATAGCAGCTGCATCCCAACAAATTACTGTTAACTGGAAGAGTTTTGCAAATATTTCTTTTAAAGCCTGGTGGTATAATGTCTGTCATAACCATAGGTTGGATACAGCTTTTGTTTTCCCTCTTCATATGGTAACTAAACGCACTAATTTATGGCTTCCCATAACATTGCACTTTGATGCTTGTGCTAAGAAATCATCTCATCTGTCACCCATCCAGCAAGAAGTTTCCAAACCCCCTTGATTGACCTTATTGTTCCAATACTTTTTACCTTTTCACAGATTTTCTCATTGTTGTTTTTCATTTTCTTGTGTTATAACCTCATTTATTTCTTTTACAGCCAATTTACCTTTTGCTCTTTGTGCACTACTTCTTTGAATTGTTTTTGTTTCTTTTTTTTTTCTTTATATTGCCTATGTATATTGTATTGACACCTCTTGTTAGTCAGTCAAACACTTTTATTCGATTTTTAAAAAATCATAAAAAGACACAGGATACATTTCAAGGGTTACACGTACAGAAAAAGTTAAATAACACAGGGAGAATATTTACATAATATGTACATAGTAATTCATAGTTCATAGCAGCTGAATGTAAAGTGACATGAGCGCAAGCAGTTCCTCTATACAAAGAATAGATAGATAAAAAAGTTAAAAAATTTCGTTAATAATCAATCCGTTATTACATTTTCTGCGCTTTTTATTGATGCGTACTCCTGCTGCTAAAAAACTTGCAACATGAAAGGTGACGTGTGCATTGTGCAAAAGTTGCAGGAATAAGAGCGCTGGCTTCACATGTAAGAAGCGGGCCTCTCTAAGGATGGGGACAAGATATTTCCTTCTGATTTTACCATAGTGATCGCAGAACATAATAAAATGTAAGGTGTCCTGGGGTGAGAAGTTATCACAATCACATGGTTTATTGTTTTACGGCGTCTCCCATCTATAGTATGAGCCCAATAAAAAGTGAATTAGATTCAACCGAAATCTAATTAAAAGAAAGCGGTGGAAAGAGTTGTTTACAAATATCAGGTAGGGTTCTGGGCCTGGGACGGTTTTCAATCTGAAATTCCTTCTCACTGTAAATTTCATAAGTTCAGTTTCCTCTCGCTCTGAAATAAAAAGGTTCATCAGTGAATCCTTAACTATTTTAACGTCCGCTTTGGTTATGCTCATAGGTGAGTAAAAAAGGTCAATGCGTCCCACCTTTGCTAACATATTTTTTACATACAGCATCCAGGGGATCTTAAGGACTCCATCCAAATTTAAACAATCTTCTAGAATTTTATGATTTAAAGAGATCTCTTCATTTAACCAGGTTTTGAGCCAAATAGTAACCGGGGCAGATTTTATCACATCCGAGACATACCCAACTCCCAGTTCTGAGTGGGTGGAGAAAGTAGGGGTAGACTGGGGAACAGAAAGCAATGATCTTAAAAACCTGTTTTCTGCCCTTTGAATGGGGACAGGCTCTATGTATCCCCAGATTGAAGCCCCGTAATTAGCGATTGCGATGCTCTTGGCATTATATACTTTGAGGATCGCGCTCGTCGGTCTTGAACCCAGTTTTCTGGCAAAATTCAGGATGGCTCCTGTCGATCTGCTTAGTGCATTGGATTTCGCCTTAAGTTGGGGACCCCACGTACCTTTATCGTCAAATAGGACGCCCAAGTAGGTAAAAGAGGGAACCCTCTGGACCTCCTTACCTAGACAGACCATGGTTATTGGTCTCCTCTTTATCCCTTTTATTCCCATGATCATGACGTGAGATTTTTGTGTGTTCACTTTTAGGTCTAGTGAGGTCATGAATTCCCCAAAGGAGGCCAGGAGTTTATTCAGGGCAACACCAGTTCTCGCCAAGAGGACCGCGTCATCCGCGTACAGGAGAACTGAAATGTTAGTGTCTCCTGCACGCGGGACGTCGGCGCCCAAGGCAGAGAGAACCGGCTCGAGGGTGTTTATGTACAAAGTGAATAGGAGCGGGGCAAGAATACATCCCTGCCTCACTCCTCTCTCGGAGCTAAAGGAATTTGTGCACCTACCGTCCCTGGTCACTCTCACTGTGGCCTCCAGCCCCTGGTGTAAGTCAGCCAGAAAGCCCACTAAGGATTTATCAATGCCTATCTCCAGAAGGACCCCCCACAGCCTCGACCTGTTGACCAGATCAAAGGCTGAGGAGAGGTCCATGAAAGCCATATATAACGCTCCTTTTTTGACTATGGTGTATTTGGAGGTTATCAGATACAAGTTTAAGCATTGATCCAATGTGCTTCTTTTGGCCCTGAAGCCATATTGGGCGTTCGAAAGAATTCCCCTGCCCTCCAGCCAGGATGTTAATCTCCCCAAAATGACTCTGCCCAGGATCTTAACAGCAGAGTCAATTAGGGAGATAGGCCTGTAACAGGCAGGGTCATTCTTGAGGCCTTTTTTAAAAATGGGTATGATGATAGAGGTTGCCCAAGACTGTGGTATCACACCTGTTCTGGCTGCATTAAACACATTTCTCAAAATCTTTGACCAGAATGTGGGTGCTGCTTTGTACAGATCGGCCGGGACCCCGTCAGGTCCTGGGGCCTTGTTAATAGATGTCTTATTTATTGCATCCTCTATCTCTTCTATTGTGAAAGCTTCAATTGGGTCAGCATTAGAGTGGTCAGGGCTATCCTGTGATGGACTGGATCCAGTTTGTTTATAAATATTACCAAAGTGGGATAGCCACTGATCGTCAGGGATAACACACTCTGCTGAGTGGCTGTCTCCTTCCGAGAAGTATGAATGGTTAATAACTTCCCAGAATTTTGAACTATCCCGAATGACCTCTGGCGATTGAAGGTCCAACCAGGCCTGCTCTTTGATGTCCTTCTTCCTTTTCCAAATTGCCTGTTTATACTCTTTCCTTAGTTGGATGACTTTGGCCTTGTTTCTTGGTGTCTCTTTGAGGGCATATAATAAGTTAGTGTGGGCCCTTGAACAGTTAGAGTCGAACCAGCGTTTAACAATCTGTCTCCCCTTTTTTTTTTTTTTTTTTTTTTTTTTTGTTATTCAATACATTCTTTTTGAACTTAAAAAGTAAATACGGACCCTTTTCACATATCACTTTGCATGAAAGGGTCATGCGAAGGGTGTTGCTGTGGAAGTTTCACCGCAACACCAATTGCTTTTTGACACTGCCCCTGAGTACAAGGATCTGTAAATGTGATGTGGTGCCAAATACTAACACTAGTGAAAAGAATGCGTTACAAGTGGCACAACGAGGAGAAATACTTTTATTTATTATTTTTTTTAAATAATTTCTATGTGTGCCTTCTACAGCACACATAGAAGAAGCAAATCACTTTACTGATTGTTCATGTGCGTGTGCAGGAAGGTCCAGTCATTACTGGCAGTGTACATGAAGGTCCTTCTTTGGTCAATTGAAGGGGTGCAATATCTCCGGTCATTATTGGTGGAATATCTGAAGTCAGAAGAAAGGGTACAATTCCTCAGGTCATTATTAGATGTTCCTCTAAAGTCAGCAGAGGTGTGTAATAAGATAATTGGTTACCAGCTATATGAGAACTCAGAAGCCTAACCTCTTGCCAAATCAGGAAAAATAAAAATGTGCTTTCCATTTATCTATTCATGCTATGCAACTTTAATGACAGACCAGTCAACGAACCAATCTTAAAAGGAAAAAAAGGCTGTGTGTTATGAAGTCTGTGCCCAGTGCCAGCGGCGACTGTTAGGCACCAGAAGTGGTGGGGCACTTGAGGGGAAGGGGGGATTTAGAAAAAATAAAATAAAATGATCACTTACCTGCGCACGGCCGCCACCTCTCCTCCGTCCTTTTCTGCTCCTGACTCCTGGCAGCACACAGACTCCCCTAAGACATTTAAGAAGCTGCAGTCATGCTGTTAATAGTATTAATAGCATTGCAGCAGCATTGCTATTGGTCTAGGTGGCCCTGTTGGCCGCTCAGACATTACCTGGGACTATTCCCCACCCAGGAGACATGCTCCTCCTCCCTGCTGGCTGCTGCTGTCCGTCAGGATAGCTCAGCCCCGCCGACCGTACTGAAAAATAAAATGTTAATAACACTGCGTTATTATCATTTTATTTTTTGTTTTGCACTGCTCACAGAGAAGTGGGGGGATGCTCCTCCACCTTACCTGAGGAGCTGCCCCTGCCCAGTGCTTTCATAAAAGACTTTTTTGTTTTTAAAACTTTTTATTGGATTTTAGATTGAGATACAAGAACTATGAAATAATAAAACATTGATACAGTACAGTACAAAGCATATTTAATGGAGAACATAAGATAAGTATCCAAATTATGTATACAGAGAACAAAGGCCCCTGAGAAATAACATAAAAAAGGGAAAGGAAAGCCAAAGGAGAAGCAGGAACTTGTCTATGCAGGCCCATTAAACAAGGGCTGGACCATTGGAGGTAATCTAAATTACTGCGGGTGTATTAGCAATGGGGTTTGGTAGGCATTTGTGAACGTTATGAGCATTTGCGGGAGACCTTGGTTATTAACACCTTGCCTGCGGCGCCGATTCTCCCCCGGTGCTGAACATTCCATTCGCGGGTGTGGTCGTGACGGAACCATTCCGTCATCCGCACAGCTCAACCGTGAGGCATGACGGAATGGTTCCGTCACAAGCATCGAAGGGGTTAAGGCAGTGGTGTGAATACAAAAGGCAGAGGTATAGACAAGTATGGTAGAGGATTAAGATCAGACAACGCTCTTATGTGACTGGTGTGAGGAGCAGCAATGGGGATCAAGTTTCAAATATAAATACATTGTGGGGAACCCTGAGAGTGAACAGACAGGGAGTGCGACATGGTAGAGAGGGGGTTTAAATGTAGGCAGGACCAAGCACCCACATATCCCACAATTTATATGAAATCGGAACAGCCTCAACTATTCTGCACGCTCATGAATCCTTCTTTGTTAGACCAGAAACAAACCTTTAGCACATGTTGTGTTACACAGTGTGTAAAGTGTTTTTTTCTTTATCAATTTGGTTGCAAAAACTGTTTTGTGTCAACTATCAGCAAAAAAAAGGGAAATGTGTATATTGTATTTTCTTTTCTTTCACATTCTGCTTGCGTGGCTGTGATGAAGGGGTTTCAGAATAATAAGTGGGTTTCTGAGTACACAAATAATCAAAACGATTGTGCAAGAAAAGGCTTAACCATTAAGCAATTTGCGGCTGCTGAGCTATTTTATGTTTTATCTCTATTTTGGACACAGTCTATTGAAATCAACCATTGCAAGTTGCACGAAATACTGAAATTATAATCTGCAATTTAGAATGACTGCAAACTTATTATGTTTTACATTTTGAAATTTACAGTAAGTGGAATTGAATTCAAGATGCAAACAATATCTCATAATGTACTTTTCAAGTTTCCAGTATGTTGAAGCTTCCTGCTGGAAGGGGTAACTACATCTTTGTTTCATTGCTAGGAGTAGGCTTTAGAGAGAACTGTCCAGAAAACAGCCTTTCCTGAGTTCATTGTCATACCCTGGTTTGGATTACACAGTGGTGCTATTTCCTTGCTTTTAAATTTCATTTATGCTTACAAATTACTTTTAAAACACAGAAATGAACAAGGCAAAAGAAATAGACAGAACGTTTTCTGTTTTCAATTCCACTCTTTTTTTAAATAGTTTTATCACAGAACTTTAAAAACCACACTGTTTACGATCTCTCTAGTTTCACTTTACATCGTACATGCGATACTGGAGAGGGATTCCTTTTCTAATTACCACTTCAAAATGCATCTTTGCAAAGTACTCCTGTGGGCTTACACAAAATGTGACAGAATTCAGATAATCAACAGCTGAAGAGGGCTGCCAAAGGCCAACCCTACTTGTTTGTATTAATGGCATGAGCTCTAAATGTATGTAGCAAGACCTAAAAACTCGTTAGCATTATTGAAATTCTTATTGTGTTTGTGTTTGCTTTGAGACGTGCACCAGCGATTACACTCTCCATTTGCACATATAGGTTCATGGAATATGGGCATAGTCTTCCTCACTTGCAACACAACTCCTATGATTGAAATCATCAGACAGGTGATCATCATTATGGGCCATCAGTGAATACAGAACTCATTCAGACATTCATTTATGGTCAAAAGAAACTCAGTAGATGGTCCCGGCATAATGCAGAAGTTTGTTTGTGTTTGTGTAATATGTGGTCTAGTATTCTGAAAAAGGCAATACACATTAGCAATGCATACATTTTTGTTGACCTTTAGGAAATGTGCCTTGAGTCTTAAATAAAAAGCACTTATTTGTAACAAAATGACAATGGCATTGGTAAAGAAATGTAAAATAAATATGCTCATTGGGAGCTGTGAGCATAATAGAAACAACGCCCATCATGTATTCACACTAGCTTTGCCCCACAATGTTAAGATAAATCTACATCTTACAGAAAACTTTACTTTTGTGTTCCAGATTCTGTGATGCGTTATGACGAGATAACATAATATCAATCATTATTCTTTATAAAACATACCAATTCATTCTACAGTTTTTACATCTCTTAATGGGATGTATGACGGAACAACGCATTCGGTTGCAACACATGCCTTTACCACACATGCGTTACAACGTGAATGCCTTTATGCGTAACCTTTACCACACATTTTTCCATAACGACTATGCCTTTACCGCGCATGCCTTTACAATGAATTTCATTGTAAGGTCATGAGAGGTAAAGGTTTTCCCTGACCCCTGCCCTTTGCCCTCAAACTGGTCCCCGGCACTCCCCAGACCCTAGCCCTTTTAAAAAATCCCCAACCCCTGGCCTTAGCCCTAAAACTAGACCACAGCACAGCCTCCCCATGACCCCTAACTCTTGTTAAAAATACCCTACCCCTGCCCTGAGCCCTAAAAACTAGACCCCAGTGTGACCCTCCTTTAGCCCCCAGCCCTTGTTAAAAATACACAACCTCTGCACTAAACTCTAAAACTAGATCCCAGCATGACCCCCACCTCCAGCCCCGTGTCCTTGTTAAGAATATCCGTCCCCTGCCCTGAACCCTAAAACCGGACCCCTCTGAGACTCCCCCCATAAGGCCTTTACCATGCAGGTGCCTTTACCACCACGCATATGCCATTTCCACCAGTTCCACGCATATGCCCTTACCACTCATACCGTTACAACGTTAATTCGTTGTAAAGGCATGCATGGTAAAGGCATATGCATTGTAAAAAAAATAAGTGGTAAAGGCGATACGTGGTAACAGTGCATACAATGTTACTATTAACCAATGTAATGGTACACTCTTTTCTGACCCCATAGGTGTGGATGGGCTTGCTGGAATTTGAACAGTAAATCGAAGTGCTGAGGGATTATTCAATCGACAGATCTTTCTAGTCAGCTATCTTTAGAAAAAGTCGATTGTTTTTTTCAATAGAATGTGCTTATCATTTGTCAAGGGCCCATCATATTGCCAGAGAACAAGTGCCCATCACTGTGGCACAGAAAAAGTACAAATTAATTAGGGTGTATTTTCTAATATAGTGTCACCTCTATTTGCAAACATAACATGTGGACCCTCTCTATTCCTGTTCCTTTTAACTTCATGGGTCGCCACATAGTTGGCATTTGGCCTTTGATCAATTCACAAAGATTTTCTCTAGAACCAATTAGTAAAGGACTGAAGTCTCTCAGATTTACAGAACAACACTTATACCAAATTCACAAAGATGTAAAATGGAGATGGCTGGAGATGGATGCTCAAGCGTAAAAGGATTTCACAAGGATTTCTGTAAGTCTGTCTTAAAGATATTTCAGGAATTACTGCATTTTCTAGCAAGCAAAGTTCTTCATGAATGTGGTATAAGATGAATACTTTGTTAGAATTATCTGGTTGTTGACATTTCGGGCATCTTCTGATGCTAAATATCCTTCACTGTTTTAACTACTATCTATCGGACACCATTTGTGCACATGGGAACTTCTATGACCAAGAAGATCCCTATTCCCTTAGGAGGCACCCAGAGTCCATCTTGTTCCAAGTCATCTTCAACCTCTACATGGAACTGTTTTATACTATTTCCACTGGTAAGAGTATCAACATTCACAAATATGCTGATGATACACAACTCTACTAGACATTCTCCTCCTCCCGGACATCCAATGGTTCAAAGACTACCTGCATCTTACACAGACTTAGATATATAGCACAAACCTGAAGCTCAACCACACCAGAAAATAAATCTTGCTTTTCATCAAGAATAAAAAGGAACAAATAGACCAAACTTGATTACTGACTTGAACCTGGAAGGCCTCAAACCCTTACTTTCACCCATAACCATATTACTAGGATTAACTCTGGACACCACCTTCGCATCAAGGAAACCTTCACTGCGAAAAGTAAGAAAGCTTGCCACCCCTCTTTCTACTAAAGAGAAATGGAACCGTTCTGCCCAGAACGCCACTTCTGAACTGCTGTTTAATCCCTTATTCCCTCGAATCTAGTTGGTGGCCACGCTCACCTCCAGGGCCTCCCAGACTCAAGGCATCCTACATATTGCAGCCTCCTCATAAAAGTGTAGGATAGTATATCTAACAATTGCTACACAGTCATGTCTACCTTGTCAACCAGATGATAAGGCGTATGGTGCTAAGTGAGTAAAGCTCACAGCTTGGCTTTCTCTTAATAAAACACACAAACACTCAGAGCCTGGTCTACCCATCCCTTTAATTTTCATATCTTACGACTCTACCATGGGATACACATGATAACGTTTTTAGTTTCAGCAGTCACTGCACAAAGTAAAATTCACAAGGGCACGGCAGGGCACACAGGAGACACATCAACTGAATAAATAACCACAGAATTCCCTGAACTAGTCCTTTAGTGCCTAAAACTGAGTTCTCTCAAACCCTCGCTGATCCTCAATATGATGCACAATTCAGCAGAGTTTTTCAAGAGTTTTGCCTAAAAATCTACAAACAAACTGGATGGAGAATGCCTTTTGCAATCCCATTTTAGTTTGAAGTAGTTGTCAAGTGTGCTGATTTTGTTACAGCACACTCATACGAAGGGCTCTCCCCTCCTCTGCATGCCTCATCAGGCCCTTCTCTTCCGCCTTGGTAGGTCGGGTGGCTCAAAGACTCACCAGCCCACTTATAGCAAAATCAGAACTTTCTAAGCCATGCCAGAGTACATCTACGATGCCTTACAAAACCCAAAATTGCACTCACAATTACCCTCTGGTAGCTCTGGATACGAAACGAGAGGCGTATTGTTCCTCACAAATATACACAGCCCCATATAAAAAGCAGAATATTTCTATGTTTTATCCAAAATTATGTGATGTATGGGAGAGGGACTCTTAAGAGCCCTGATGTTTTTGTAAAGTGATACGCGTGAGCCAAGCACCGAACTAAAGAGCACTATTTGCCTTGTAAATTGTCAGCTGGCAACTTACTGCAGGGGGCTATGGGTCCCTGTGTGAATTCAACTTTGTCATGTCTAAGACAGTGGTATTTTAAAAGCACTTCTGCTGGCCACTGGGACCACAGCCAAAATGGAGTAGCTCTTTAGGATTGTTTCAAAGTGGTAAGCCGCTAGAGATAAAAGCTTGCAATACATTGACCTTTTATCAGGCCTACAATTTCAAGTTTGAAAACAATGTAAAGAGTAGCTATGATTCGAAAAGTAAACACATGATCTATATAAAGCTCTCTCGCTACCCTGCGCTGCAGCTGTGCTGGGGGGTGTGGGGGGGAGTGGGACTGATGAAAGGAGGGTTAATACTTAGAAGAGCAATGATTCATAAAAACAATGAACCCATAACATAAATACACCGAGAAACACTTCTCCAGCGACATTTATTGAAAGAAAAATATTAGGTAGCCGACTTAATTTTCATGTAATGACTGTGACAGAGCTCTCAAGTTACACCTAGTTCCTTGCGTGAGTAGTTGATCCAGTCCAGGTTTTCTCTGTTACATTCTTGGATTTTTAGACATGCTGGTACCATTATAAAACTAGAACTACAAGTTCCATAATGCAAAGATAAAACCTGGACTGAGTGAGCTACTCGTGCATAGATCTTAGAAACCTGAGAGCTCTGGTGTATTACAAGTTCCATTCGCAAGTAATGTCAAGGCCAGTTTCTTTGCAATCTGGCATTTGACCTCCTGAATTTGTAATGGACTATAGTACAGCAATGGGAAAAACATGAGAATGACTCACACAAGGAACTTGGAAGCTTAAGAGCTGTGTTGTTTTAGACAACTGCGTAGCATCAGTCATCACATGCTATACTGAGCCTCTTCCATAAATGACAATGATGCACAATCCAGTAGCTTATTACTCAGATGAAGAGGGGTGTGTGTTGAAGGTTAGTTTAAGGTTTCTAGTTTGCTATACTACATGTTTGGCAGAGTGTGTGTGAGTGTGTGTGTGTGTTTGCCTGTTGTAATGCATCATGTCTTTGAGTGTGTAGAGTTGCTTCAGACATCCATAATGTGTTTTTAAATTCATCACCCACTTACATATTTGTCATTTTCTATATATGTACATGTTATGTTTACATGTGTAAAATGTGCTTTATATAGGTGCATGAAGTGTTTACAGTTATATGGCTTCTACGGATGTATGACATTACAACCCATGCTTTTACCACGCATGCCTTTACAACGCGGTTTTTACAACGAAAACCTTTACAACGCATAGCGCTTTGGGGTGCTGGATAGTGAATATTTTAATTTACTATTCCAACTCCAGTCCCCGTGGACACTAGGGAAGGTGTTGGATAGTAAATTAAACGTATTCCCTATCCTAGAGCGCCCCCCAGCGCAATGCGTTGTAAAAGTTGTGTCGTAAAGGCACTGCGTGGTAAAAGTTGTGTTGTAAAGGATGTTTCCCGACTTCTACAACTTGTTACTTTACTTTTCAATATTTTTATTATGTGATTGGTATGGGTGTCTGTAATGTGTACAGGCAAAGGACTATTTTTGTACATAAATGTAATTCATCTTTAAGGATTTTATTTTTTTATATTTGTGTTACATTTGTATAATGTGATAGAAATAGATGAATGCAATATTTAAAGATACATGGCCTTTTCTATTCATTTCTATTTTTCAGATGCTGGGGTTGTGCTGGTAGTGTTACTCCATATCTCCATACCTCCTTCGCTTGCTGTACCTGTGAGTGGCCATGTGTGGTATGTGCCTTACTTACTCTATGGCTCGGATGAAGTACATCTTAGCCTATTTCTGGTGTACAACTACTGGAGTATATAAATGGTATAAATTTAGTGAATTGTAACTGACTTAACATTTTTTATATGCTTTGTACTTACATGTGCCTGTGCACCTCCATGAATATCCCTTCCCACACCTACACGTCTACCCATTTATTAGTAGATAATACTTATTTTCCAGCCACGCCCAACTGCCACTCCCACATTTACATCTAAAACATAGATCTATAAGTGGAGTTATACACACTTTCAACAAACAACTCTGCACAGAAACTGTACGATAGGAATAGGTGTAAATGTATGCCCACACCTTGGAGAATTGCATTTAAAAGTATTTGAAGTGATACTAATGCATTTGTGAAACGGGCCCCGCGTCTGTAGAGGCTGTAAGTATGTTTGCATACACCAAACTCTAATTTAACAAAATCTTTTCTACAAGGAGCTAAAAACAGCCCTCTTCTGTGTTTAAGCTGCTGGGAAATCCATTCATAAATCTATGGTAGACATTTTTCTGGTGTCTATTACATCTGGAACCTATGGTGTTGAACACAGTAACTTTAACATCCATTTATGTTTTTTTCTTTCTATTCATGGGATATCTATAATTGCCTCTGGAACATTTCTGGTGGTGGGGCATCACGCATCGTCAACTATTTTCTCCTCTTGTGTATGTATTTTACATGATTGTCGTAAAATAATTTTCATGTGTGTTTTGGGGAAATAATTTCCTAATAATTATTAGTTGTTTCTTGTAACAAGGTCACCACTCCTCCAGTGATGGACTTTCACTTAACACATTAGTGCAATGAGAAATACTTAATCTTGGATCCGGTGAAATGAACACTTTGCTTAACAATGGGAAGAGGATGTGGCCTAACGGCTAAGGGGTCGACCTCAAATCTGGGGAACCGGGTTCAAGTCTCTGCAACGACGCTCAACGTCCTGTGATTCTGGGCAAATCACTTAATCTCCCTGTGCCTAACAAAAATGAATGCATCCTTATGTGAATCAACTGGTGCTCATGTAAAGCGCTCTGATACCTTGGGGTCAAGTTTGCGCTATATAAAACTCCGGGGAAAAAAACACAATTGAAAACAAATAATTGAGTCCTAGCGACATATAGCCAATTACCAAAAATCACCTTAATGGATATGAATTGGAGAGTAAGCAATAAGGGAAAAATATATTTAGATCACATTACAGATCTATCCTCCAGTCACAAGATCTGGGCTGAATCCATCATAGTTTTTTAGCTCACTTCACCACCCCAGTTTGGACCCAGCCATATGCAAATCAGTCTTGACCCTGTGCCTCATGCGAACAGTCCAGCCCGAACTGCCAGGCCAGTTCCTCCCTGGACCGGAAATAAGTATCCTGGGACCGGTTTTGGGGTAAGACCCCTGATCAGCTGGGTTAGCCTGAATCCAGTGGCAAAGTGAGCAATAGACCAACGTCTGGGCATCGGTTAGTCGATGTTCTATACAAAAGAGGGTGTTCGGAAAAACAAACAAATCACCATTATCACAGTTTTCCCCATCATTATTATTCTACCTTTTAGGGATAATTTTCCCAAGTGTTCCTAATATACCGCATGCTCCATATGCTCCTTCAGTCACTGTGATGTACATCATCAGGATTATAAATCTTGAGGCGCCCAGACAAGTTGTAGGTCAATGCTAGTTTTGGACAAGCAGACCACAAGTGAACAACCATCTGATGTCAACCACATAATCCAAAACTCTCTTGCTGGTCGAAATTTGTTGAGGGAATGTATCACAGCCCTCAGTGCTTAATTGTGTAAGGAATGACACACCTGTCATCTGATATAATGCTATTCAACTATATTTATTCAACTCAATTGCATATTCACATGATGTCAACTCTTCAGGCCTGTTTTCTACTTGATATAATGGCTGTGTATGTGATGACTCTAACTATGACACTTATTTAGATCAGCCTTATAGGATATCAAAGCATTCGAATTTGATTTGAAACTTGTCTTGAATTCCATACACTGCACTCCTCTATAAAACTGCTCTCAGATCAGGGAGGCAAACTTTTTATCATGACCATTTTTTCCTGGTCTTCACCATTACCAAGTATCTTAGACTTTGACTAGTCTTCTTGGATGTATCAACCCCGACAATTCTTTACAAAATGTTCAACTTATCAGCTAATACTTTTTCTAGTATCTTTGTATCATGTTTTAACAGTGAAGGTCTGTACCTGTGAGTTCTTAACTGATCCTTGCCCACATCAAATATAACTACATTGGGGACTTTGTACTTTGCCATATTCTTATTTATTAAGTCTGCCATTCAACTGCAGCAAGGTGGACCTTCAATTCCTTGAAGCATCTACTTGCTTTCTAACACATCCACAGCAAAACCTATGCTCTTGTTGAAGAATAGGAAGGCCATGGATGCCACGTTGTATCTCATGAACCCCATTTGCCGCAAACATCTACTACAGTTTGTGGATAATGTCACCACTCATCAAACCTTCAATGAAGACACATGGGTCATAGCTTCCAGCCATGGTTCACCACCATGCTCCAATCTCTGATTATTACAAAATTATTACAAAATGCCAGGATGTTTGGTTTGCATATCAACAGCCTCAATTTCCTTCTGCTGTCTCCTGTACCAGTCATGGGTGTCTGCAGGAGCACGCTGCACACTGTGACAAAGGGACACCTTTTCACACATTCAATGTTTAAAGATTTTCTAATATCAGTGAAAGAAAAACATAACCTTTGTCTGCCTACCGCTTCCAATTTCTTTTAGAGAAGGTGTAACTGTAAAATTACTGTGGGCTGGAAAGGGAGTGAGAGAGTCTCACATCCTCGCAGCAAGACATTCCACCATGCCTCGTCACTGAATTGTTTCCTAAAATATTTGAAAACTTTTTATTTAATTTCGTTTGGTTTTCCACCTTTTTTTAAACTTCCATCTCAATCTGTAAGGAGAGTTACTATAATACGACAATAAAATATTTGATATTTTATAATTTTTAAACTTTAGTTATTTTAATACATTTTTTCATTTTAGTGTCGCACACAAGTAGCTAGAACCTTGAATATTTTGGCAACTATCAGTAATCTACAAAAAAGGATACAAGCAAACATTAGTTAAAACATACACACTGCAACAAAATTGGAATGTCATCCCGTCCCCTGCACTAAATTACACAGCTAACACATGAACATACAAATATATTACCTTGCCTAGCCCTGACCCTAAAACTTTGGCCCTCACAAATACATACACAAGCAATGGATATGCTCCTTTTGAGAGGAAAATACATTTAAACATTTAATGACATGAGAAACCCGATTATGACACTTTCTGAGAAAAAAGTAATTAACGTGCACCAACTACACGTTTAAGAAAACATGACAAAAAAAGGGAAACTTAGATAATGCATCGTAAAAGCATGCAGAAAAGATGTAGTCTAGATTATATAATTTGTACAAATAGTATAGACTGATCTACTAATTGAACGATATTTCATTAACGGGTGCTAGAGATGTGTTAATGGTGAATTCTCACATTTTGTAATTTATCCCAAATCATTATTTATTATCATTTACGTATGTATACCTAATGAGAATGTATCAAATATTATGATTAAATCTGATTCTGATAGGGAATTTTATTAATAAATTATCTTTTATATGTGTAAGCGTATGCACCAAAATGACAAAAAAAAGTTGGTGTTGCACATTCCTAATTAACGATGCCTTAACAAAACTTTCATAGATGATATTTCGCACATGTACTCCTGGTTTACACCTAAAACGAAGATTATAAAATGATTTGTAGAAAATATTTACAAATTAGTTCATACTAGAATCTCGACATCTTTATATTTCCTATGAATGTAGGCTTATTAATTATATATATTTTATGTTATATTTGCTTAATTTAATGTAGGTATTACTGCATATGTGAAGTCTCTTGACTTGCTGAATCTAATGCTCGTCAGAGAATTCCACAATATAACCAATAACATGAAACAGTGTTTTCTTTCCTGAGTCCTCATGTACTGTACAAGATACTTTGCTACATTTTCCAATACAATCCTGAACAGCTGCCTGGGAAACTGTCCCCTTGAACTTATCACTTATGTGCTCTTATAGTTCCGTTTCACACATTGGATTGCTTAAGGACTGCGTAATTCTCCCACCTATTTCTCTACATTTTGTATCTTCTTTATGTCGCTTGACACCTATCCTATACTAACTGACTAATGGACTGAGTGGTCTGACCAGATAAGGGGATTCCAGCAGGCGTCACCCTGGAACTTTAAGAATATAATAGTGTCTGAATTAACGTTTCTTCTGCAAAGTGCAGAGAGCAAGAGAGATATGAGAGAGCTAAGGGAGTAGAGACAGAGCAGAGAAGTGGCTTTTTAGCTGATGGATGAGCAGTTCTTTTGCTTACGAATTTCTACATGCACGCTAACAACAATTCTGAAAGATACTTTGCAGAACTTTCCTTTGCAACTTTGACTTGCTTGATGTGGACTCATCAGGCTTCCTTTTCGAACTGGAGCTTACGCTGTAAGTGCTGAGTGGTCTCGTCCTTCTTGGGAGACTGCTTGAACTGGCGTATTTCAGATCCATTCCTGAACTCTTCAGCTTTGGTATCATATTTCAAATGTCTTATTACAATTTGATTAAATTATCCCATATCCTGATTTACTGATGCACGTGTCTTACCTTAAGAATAAGATAAACTAAACTACATTTCCATATTGACTCTGCTATCATGATTTATTTCTATCCAAGTGAATGTGCATTCTTAATTGGGGTTTACTAATGAACAGGAAAGATTATATCAGAGAAATATGTGAGCATCAGATCTAATGTTATTATTGTGTATAGCTTTAACTGAGCACTTAGTATGTATGATTTTGGCTCGCCTTCATTTCTTCTGGAGACTTGGGCTCACCGTAATAATCTTTTATGTATACAGTATTGTGTTGAACGTAATGTACATGAGTCTGATTACTAGTTTGTAGTTGGGTTATCCAATTCCTGGTCCTCATTGGATGATATTTGGGACCCTTTATATCCATCCTCTCACTGCACTAAACAAGATCCATTGGAGGACCAAGAGAGTGGTACAATGATTGGCAGGGAAAAAGATACAATAAGAAGAAAATCAGTAATGATGGGCCTAGTAACGCTACTTCATTCCCATGGATACCTGCAGTTGGGGAAAAATGGCCACATTGTGCCTGCATGCTACTAGACTGAAAGAGTAACATGTCACAGATGCGAACAAGTTGCCAAAAATTACTACCATTCTTCCATGTCCAACATTATAACAGGCATGGCCCTCTAACCATGGATGCCTACAAATTGTCAAAAAATATCATTATTTTGCCAGGACCAGTATTTTACCAGAGTGTGACTCTAAATAAACCTATGAATTCACAAAAGCTGCAAAGAATAACAAACATTGTGGTAGGGTCACCAAATATGGGCAATGGTCATCATTTAGTGGATACCCACAAATTGCCAGGAGTTACCACCATTATGCGGTGACATGTCTGTAACCAGGAAGAAATATAGCAAGCATCATCCCATAGATGCCCACAAGAAGCTATGTAGCCATGGTTTACTACCATTACATGAGGGCCAGTCGGATGCCAGTGATGGGCAGTGGTCACCGTCCCATGGAGTCTCTCAGTTTCGCACTGCGAACCGATCGCGAAGTGATTGTCGCTGCGAAACTCTATTGTAATCATTTCTGCTTCCAAGGAGTCAAGGGAGACAGGAGACAAGTGATGTGCACGCGGGCGTAAACGGATCAGGTCACGCGCGCTTCCTGTCTCCCATGGCTCCTTGGAAGCAGACACACACGCACGCACACACACACATACAGACCCCCCCGCCGCCGCGCATACACACACTCACACACACACACACATAGAGAATCCCCCCCAACCCCCCGCCCGCCGCCGCCGCGCATACACACACGCACGCACACACACACGTAGAGAACCCCCCCCGCTGCCGCCTATACACACACGCACGCACACACACACATAGA
Source organism: Lissotriton helveticus (assembly GCF_964261635.1). NCBI lineage: Eukaryota > Metazoa > Chordata > Amphibia > Caudata > Salamandridae > Lissotriton > Lissotriton helveticus. Next base: position 1,065,981,389 of record NC_136071.1, on the reverse strand, counting down.
GAACCCCCACAGCCGCGCATACACACACGCACGCACACACACACACACATACATACAGAACCCCCTGGCCCCCCAGCCCTTACACACACACATCCCCTACCTCGGCTCGGCGTGTCTTCTCATCACAGCTGTTTATACCGCCAGAACCCCATCCGCCCTGCCATCGAGCAAGATGTTATCAAAACCTTGTATGCCGGAGCATCGTGCCGCCGTGCTAGCGACCCTGGAATGACTAATATCAATCATTCGATTTACCCAACGTACCGTGCCGTCGGAAATGGCCGGTTAATATCCGTTGCAATGTACGAACGGGCGGATTAATTCAACATACCACCTGGAAACTCGCGTGTTCCCCACGCAGAGGCTATGTTATTATGGAAATGTTCTCAAGACAAACATGATTTAACGGTTTTTGTCCTGATGATGATGATGCTTGCATTTCTAAATTGCATCGAAACGTCGTCGACCTTAAAGCACCATATGTTTTTTATAAAGTCACAAAATGTCATTAACAATGGTTTGCTAAAAATGAATCCAAGTCTGTAAAACTGAATACTAGTACAGACCACATTGTGCGCCCTTACATAATTTGCTTTCACTTGTTTTGTCTTGTTTTCTGTGGGTCACAGGTTGTGCCCACTTGTGTATACATGTTCACTATATGAACCAGTATATAAAAATATTTAATTAATAAATTCTTGTCCGGCTGGACAAAGGTCATACATACTATTTAGTATATGTCTATCATTTGCGTGATCCTAATTTACTAGGGTCCTCTGTTTTGTGTAATATATTTCTCATCACAGCTTGCGCAGGGACAGCCAACGTGCACGCGCACGGCGACGGCGTCTCCTGCGCTACAACCGTGGCCATGCCATTGGCTGTACTGCCGCCAACCGGCACTTGATTAGCTGCAGAGCAATTACGCAGCTTTATCCCTGCTTCTTGAAGAGTTCCCCGAGCGAGCAGTACGGATTCTTCTGGTATGTTGGTGTGTGGAGTGGTGTGGCTCACTGGTTAGAGGCGGCAGACCCGGAAGCAGAGAACGGCCCGGGACCAGGGTTCAATTCCTGACGCGGCAGGGTCGTGGACCAGGGTCAGCGGACTCGATAATTCTCGCCTTGGTGTCTACCCTAACCAGGGAGCACACTTGCCAACTCTGGGCATTATCTTGCCTCATCTCTACAACGGCCCCCCAAATTCGCCGGGGATGCCTGGTTTCACCTTGGAGATACCCAGTAGGGACCATCTCACATGGATAGCCAGGACGGGTTCCCCATCGGTCTACAGCGCCACGACACCTCAGGGCAGCAGTGCGCTTTACAAGACACATATATTTACATTTACATTTACATGTTGGAACCATCTGCGGATGTTAAAATAAACATTCTTTTGTATTGACAAAAAGCAAGGCGTAAATGTTTAAAAGTACTGCATACTTTCATTGTATTGCAGTTTCGTTACTATTGTTTATTTTCTGTCACTGCTGGCACGTTTCTGTACCCGCTCTGTTCGTTTCGTTAATTTGCTATCTAAAGCTGACTGATAAAGTTTAGTGTATGAATTGTAACCAGAAGTAGCTATGGCAAAAGATGGCCCATGCCGGTAGCAGACTGCTCCTGCCTCGTATGCCGCTTGTTTACTTCCGGCTCCGCTGACAGCTGCTGCCTGACCATGAGCGGAATCGTGGGCAACACTCTGAGTTCTTTACCGGGGCTGCTGGCGCAGGATTTCGGGGCCGGTAAGCTGGCGGGAACCTCCAAGCTGGGCACCCTGATCCGCAGCATCACTGCGCTCAGCTCCAGGCAGGTGAGGAGAGGAACCATTAGCGTGTAGCATCCTAAAATTCCCCCAGGGTGCACAGACATAATATCGACTACAGAATATCGAATGGAGAAAATATCGAGGAAAAAATATCGACAATATAAAAATATTGACAAAAAAAATATCGTCATTAAAAATATCGACAAAAATAATGATAAAAAATATCGAGTACAAAAATATCGACTCAAATAAATCGACTTGACAAAATATCGATATATAGTGGAAGTTAAAAATATCGAAAATATGTAGAAAAAAAGTTTAAATAACTAATTTTAATTAATAGTAATATAAATTGTAGTTTATGTTTAGGAGCGGGATGTTGGGTTAATAGGGGATAAGGGTGGGGAGTAATTTAAAATAATTAATAAATTAATATATGTGTGTAAATTATTTATATATTTAATTAATTGCTAAATAGTTATCAATTATTTGAATAATGTTTAATAAAAAAATTAATAGGAAATAATTAGTCATTAATTAATATTAATTAGTTAATTAATAAAGTAATTAGTTATTATTAATTAATAAATGCAATTGTAGTTTATGTTTAGGAGCGGGAAGTTGGGTTAATAGGGGATAAGGGTGGGGAGTAATTGAAAATAATTAATTAATTCATATGTTTGTACATTTATTATATTATTAATTAATTGGTGAACAATTAACATTAATTATTTAATTAATTAACTTATTAATTAGTTAATAAATTATTAAAATGTGTAATATTTTTTAATTAGTAATTAATTGTTAATTTATTAATGTTTATTAGTTATTTGAATAATGTTTAATAAAAAAAATTAATAGGAAATAATTAGTAATTAATTAATATTAATTAGTTAATTAATAAAGTAATTAGTTATTATTAATTAATAAATGCAATTGTAGTTTATGTTTAGGAGCGGGAAGTTGGGTTAATAGGGGATAAGGGTGGGGAGTAATTGAAAATAATTAATTAATTCATATATGTTAGTACATTTATTATATTATTAATTAATTGGTGAACAATTAACATTAATTATTTAATTAATTAACTTATTAATTAGTTAATAAATTATTACAATGTGTAATAATTTTTAATTAGTAATTAATTGTTAATTTATTAATGTCTATTAGTTAATTAATTAAGTAAATAGTTATTATTAGTTTGTTAATTAAATTGTAATTTATGTTTAGGAGCGGGATGTTGGTTTAATAGGGGATAAGTGTGTTGAGTAATTACTAATAATTATGTAATTAATATATGTTAGTTATTTTTGATTTACATAAATTAGTAAATAATAATATACATTATTTAATTAATTAATAATAATTAATTTAATTAGTAATTAGTAATTAATACGTAATTAATTATTATAAATTTTGTAAATATATTAATGAGATTTTTTTGGCCTATTATTTCGAAGTTATTGTTCATTAATTATTTAGGGAATATATTTATTAATCATAACAAATTTTTTTATTACAGCTATTTTTATTTAATATTAAATAAATTTTTTATTATTAAATAATTAGTTATACAATATTAATACTTTTATTTTTGGTAAAGGAGTATTTGTAGGGTTCAGGGTCAGTTTAGGCTTTGTGGGTAAAGGAGTTATTATTTATTGAGGGTAATTGATCAGTTCTGGGGTAATTGTTTTTTTTTATTGTGTGACAGTTTTCATGTGTTGGATAAAGGGATATGATTTGTCTTTAGTGTCAGTTGTGGTTTATTGGAGGAAGGATTATTTTCTGTGTTGTGGGTTAGTTTTTAGTCTTTAGATACAGGTTTTTGTAAAGGCTTCAGGGTTAGTTTTCTGTCCTTGGGTAAAGGGGTATTTTTAGGGTTCAGGGTCAGTTTTCTGTTCTTGCGTAAAGGGATATGTTTAGGCTTCTGGGTCAGTTTTCAGTTCTTGGGTTAAGGGTATTTTTTGGGTTCAGGGTCAGTTTTCAGTTTTTGGGTGAAGGGGTTTTTTTTGTGTTCAGGGTCAGTTTTGAGTTCTTTGGTAAAGGGATATTTTTGGGGTTCAGGGTTAGTTTTCAGTTTTTGGATAAAGGGTATTATTTTGAGTTCAGGGTCAGTTTTCAGTTTTTGGATAAAGGGCTTTTTTTAGGGTTCAGGGTCAGTTTTCAGTTTTTCCGTAAAGCTTTTTTTTTAGGGTTCAGGGTCAGTTTTCAGTTCTTCGGTAAAGGGATTTTTTTTGGGTTCAGGGTCAGTTTTCAGTTTTTGGAAAAAGGGTTTTTTTAAGGGTTCTGGGTCAGTTTTCAGTTTTTGGATAAAGGGGTTTGTTTAGGGTTCAGGGTCAGTTTTCAGTTCTAGGGTAAAGGAATATTTTTGGGGTTCAGGGTCAGTTTTCTGTTTTTGGGTGAAGGAGTTTTTTTTGTGTTCAGGGTCAGTTTTGAGTTCTTCGTTAAAGGGATATTTTTGGTGTTCAGGGTCAGTTTTCAGTTTTTGGATAAAGGGTATTATTTTGAGTTCAGGGTCAGTTTTCAGTTTTTGGATAAAGGGCTTTTTTTAGGGTTCAGGGTCAGTTTTCAGTTTTTCCGTAAAGGGTTTTTTTTTGGGTTCAGGGTCAGTTTTCAGTTCTTCGGTAAAGGGATTTTTTTTGGGTTCAGGGTCAGTTTTCAGTTTTTGGAAAAAGGGGTTTTTTAAGGGTTCTGGGTCAGTTTTCAGTTTTTGGATAAAGGGGTTTGTTTAGGGTTCAGGGTCAGTTTTCAGTTCTAGGGTAAAGGAATATTTTAGGGGTTCAGGGTCAGTTTTCAGTTTTTGGAGAAAGGGTATTTTTTTGAGTTCAGGGTCAGTTTTCAGTTTTTGGATAAAGGGCTTTTTTTTGGGTTCAGGGTCAGTTTTCAGTTTTTGTGTAAAGGGTTATTTTTTAGGGTTCAGGGTCAGTTTTTATGTTCTTCGGTAAAGGGATATTTTTTCGGTTCAGGGTCAGTTTTCAGTTTTTGGAAAATGGGTTTTTTAAAGGGTTCAGGGTCAGTTTTCTTGTTTTGGATAAAGGTTTTTTTTTAGGGTTCTGGGTCAGTTTTCAGTTCTAGGGTAAAGGAATATATTTTTGGGTTCAGGGTCAGTTTTCAGTATTTGAGTAAAGGGGTATTTTTAGGGTTCTGGGTCAGTTTTGGGTTTTTGGATAAAGGGGTCTTTTTAAAGGGTTCAGGGACAGTTTTCTGTTCTTGGGTTAAGGATTTATTTTTGGGTTCAGGGTCAGTTTTCAGTTTTTGGGTAAAGGGGCATTTTTTGGGTTAAGGGTTCCTTTGGTGTATATAAAGTGTGCTACAAAAATATTATACTAATAATTAGTAGGAAAAAGTTATACATTTTTGTTCTATTTATATATTTTTGGACTACTCAGCTACAAATATTATACAAATATATGTAAATAACATTATTTAACTATTGTACCTTTTTAAGAAATTTACAATTAACTGTCACATTATACTAAAGTAGCAATTCACATTTATACATGGTCAGTGTCCAGCAGATTACCTGATATTAGCTACACTGGAGTTGAATTGAAAGTAATCATTGGTCACTATCCAGGACCTTCCCTAATATTAGCTTGACTGGAGTAGGATTTGTAATTCATTATTGGTTAATGTCTAACATTATACATTATATTAGCTTGACTACAGTATCAATAGTAAATATTAATTGATCAGTGTACAGCACATTTCCATAAATTTGTAAATTATCATGTTATTATATTACAAAAAAATGCACAATGGGTGTTTTCACAAAACTTTATTACCATTTTAATATTTTTTTATGTGAACTATAATACAATCACAATCAAAAAGAAAATAACTGTTTTTGGAAATGTAGTATTTGCAGATTAACACATTAATATTTATGTACATGTTATAATTTTTTACATACATTTCTTTAACAACATTTTTTATGAACATAAATATTTTTATCAACATTAACATTGAGTAACAAGTTTTTATATAAACATAATTAAAGAATTAGTGTTCATTCTGCTTATTCATGTTATATTTAATAATGTTAATATTATATATTAATATTATTAAATATTTTTTTTTTACACTTAAATTTTTATAAAGTAACATGACAATTATTATATTTGCTGAAGATATGGAAAAACAATTTATGACATTTTTGCCTACATATTTCAGACAATGTTTGTATATCACACATAAAAATATATAATGTTGTTCAGTTTGTCACTGTAAAGGGGAATAATATGTTTATTAATAATTTCTGGTATTGGAAAAATATTAATTATGCAAGTATATACTTTTATAATACTTAGAAATTATTATTAACATTTTTTAATAATTAATAAAAAAAAGTATATTATTATTATTATTTATTAATAAACTTAAACATTTATTTTTTCTTTTCAGAAATATATATATTCAGATAAATAAATATACATTATTTCAGGGTATAATTTTTATTATAAATGGTTACAAATGTTTTATTAATAACAATAAATAAGTTATATTATTTATTATTATTAATTATTCACATTAACAATTATAATGTTTAGTTATAAACAAACACAACATTATTCCTATAAATTTACACAATTACAAATTAGTTAGATATATCATTTCAAGTGTTACATTATTTTTTAATATTATTAATATATAATAATTATTATATATTATTTAATATTAAAAATATTTTTTATTTTTTTACTGTTTAATTTTTAATGAGTCTAGTTTATTATTTTGTTAAAATAACAATGTTTATGTATTACTTTTTTATACTATAAGATTGTATTTTCTATAATACCTTTTCCAAAATGGTTTAAGGGGACTACTTTTTTACCGCGTAACGTTATTGTGCTTCATTCCGGACTGGAGAAGCTCGCGGTTGGGAGTTGCTTCGTGTGGAGGGAGGTAAGGTTGATTTTACATACAATTTATAACAGAGTGGTAATGTTTGATGGTATATTCTAACTGTGGAGGGTTTGTGTGTGTATGTATGAATTGTTTAGGTAGCGTTTAGGTTAAATGTCGTACTTAGACATGCGTCGTGTATGTTTTAGTTCTAATGTTATTTTAAGTGTTAGGAAAGGTCTTCTTACATGGTTAATGTTAATTGTGAATCTATTTACTAATGTTATGGGCTATTTGTGGGTGGGTTTCGTTATGTATGTATTTTGTAGAGGTTCCGGTTCCTCGCATGAAAACTACATGGAAGGAAGCGTGTTTTTTTGATGAGATACTAATGTATGACTTTTCTAGTTATATTTTGACGTGTATCTCCTATATTTCGTGTTTGCCAGGAGCGGTTTTTTATATTTTATAACTGTTTTTCGTGTTTTTGGAGGGTTTCGTATTGAATTGATACATTGATATGTGTGACCGTTTTTTTTAGAAGTTGTGTGTATATCACTTTAAATGCTAAAGTGTCCACACTACTGTTTTCGGATTTTCATGGAGCGTTTATTTCATTTTAACATTATTTTCGGGTTCTTGATCGTTTCTTATACTGGAATTATTATACATTGCAATGGACTGTATTTTGCTTTATTACGTTTTTTTCATCAACACAAATTGTAAGTATTTTAAGTAATTATTTTGTTGGGTGGGAAATGTTGAACTTAATGTAATGTGTATGTGTGATGTAATTATAAATATTGCATATTTGTTCACAAATATGGTACGAACTTTTGATCCGTTTCTTAAACAAATATGTATTATTTATAATTTTAACAGACATTTTTCTATTGTTATATGTATAATTATTGTAATAAGAGATTAGTATCTATTGTAGACATTTTTATAGTAGGCTTTTTGCAATTATTGACAGGTATTCTAATCCTCTAGTTGTCGGATATAGTGTGACTTGACTTTGCAGTAGTCGGAACATTTGTTTAGTTTGTTTCGTTAGTTTTGGACCAATTTGGGTCACAGATTGTTCCATTCTTAGTTCTTGATAGCTTTGTTCTTTTTTCAAAGCTTCTACTAGGTTATGGAATGTGGGTCTGGCTCTGCTTGTGGTAGCTTGGAAAGCATTATGCCACCCTTCTACACTGTTGTTTGTTTTAGCCTCTTGGTTTAAAGTGCTAAGATAGACATTCCACCAAGGGATATGGAATTTGGGTTGGCGTCGATGTCCAGATCTGTGCAACCTTCCCACCCAAGTATCTTCGAAATAGTCCAGTAATGGCGTTAGTTTATCTTCATTCCTCTTGTAATATGTGCTGTCAATTAATAAATTGTAGTGTTCTGCTACATCGGTAACAGGAACGTAGGCCAGTGCAATCAATTTTTTTATTTGATAGGCAAATGTGCTATCTGTTGAGTATAGAATACTTAAAGTGGATTTCTGGAGATGTCTCCATATGCTCTGGTTGAAATGATAGTAGCAACCCTGGATTGCTGTGTGGGGAAATGTTCTCAAAATGCTATTAATCATAGCTAATTCGAAATCAATAATTATTTTTTCTGGAAAATAATTATTGATTTCATTTTTGAGAACATTTAATATTTCTGCATAAGTGTTTTGCTGTTTGTTTGGTAGCAAACAGTAAATGAAAGGGATGTTATAGTTATGGTATAAACCGTGGATGGAATATAGTTGATAAAAAGGTTTTGGGCATGGTTTAAATGTTCCATCCATCATCCATTGGGGACACTGTTGGATTTTTCGTAAATTACTTGCAGTTGCAAACATTATGATTCTGTTTGTACTGCTTTCATTGTCAAAAAGGATAAATTTGTCTTTATTGTGTGTGATGGACATTTCTGGTGAAATAATAATTTCATCAAAAGTAGTAGGGTTGGGTGGGGTTGTGCAAGTGCGTCTTTTAGTGTATGCAATTGTGCGTTTTAGGGATTCAATAGAGGGTAGTTGACCGGAAGCATGGGCTGGGACTTTTAACAGTTCTTCCTTAAGGATTTGTGTTGTTGGTTTATCACTTTGTGTGCTAGCAGTTTTTATACTTTCTAAAGCATCTCTTATTTCAATTTCTGTGACATTGGGGGGATGATTGTGTTCCCTGGTAAATAACACACTAGTCTCCTCAGTTGTAGCCCTTCCATAACATTTGTTAGAGTAATATTTTGTACATTTCCAGAAAACTTTTCTACCACTTTGTCTTTCCTGATTATAAACATAACCCATATAACATAACAGTAATTTATTTTTCTGTGACATCACAAATTCTGCACCTTCTGTCATTTAGCTTAACTTGTTCTAGGAAAGAGTAGAAAGAAACAAAATTATAAAAAATATCTTTCACTTTGTGGTGCTAACATAATTAATTATGTATTTATACTTACAGTTACTAACAGTAGTAATCAGAAATCCAGAACTGTATTTTGAAGTCTTTTATTGTATGTATTTCTTGATTTACTGTTGGTATGAGAATATAGAAATGCTAAGTTAATGTTTACACATAACAAACGATTTTTCTAGGACAACGCAGTTTTTATTTTAGTTTACTACTACATTTGATGTGAACGTTACATATACTTACTTGATAAAATAGTTGATTTGTAGAATTGGGTGCAGTAGATCAAGGTAATAAAGTTCTGATCTGTAGAGAAGATAGAATAAATAATTGTACAATATTATTAACAATTTTTGGAATTGTTGGTAAATGGCAAATATTTAAAAGTATACTCACTTGAAAAAAAGTAGTTTTGTTTGCTGTAGGTAGAATAGATGTATGATGTATTCTGAATATCTATTGAGAAAATATAAAAAACATAACATGGTGTTAAGAACATATATTTTGTTTGATTTCTGAGGTTTTAGGCCAATTACAATTATACTTACATTTTTTACAAGGGTCGTTTTGTCTTTTGGTATAGTTGATGTTGGATGTTATAATTGGATCTGTAGGGAAGATGTAATATGCAAGATATGTTGTTTAGAAAATATGATTTATTATATTGGGTGTTTACTAACAAAAACATATATACTTACATGTTTAATGAGTCTACTTTTATAGATTTGTAGTATAGAGATAGGAAATTCTCTGATTATCTGTGAATAAAATGTTTAAAATAGAGAATAAATCTGGTGAAATAGTGTTTAAAAAAAGCAGTTGGTGTATAACACAACATTAATGTATACTTACTATCTGATTTTCCAGGTGAAGAAATAGGAACATGTATTATGTATTTATTTGTAGTACTTTCTATCAGAAATGTAGAAGGAGATAAAAAGTAAATAAGTGCAAGAGTTAGGAGATATAAGTACATTATCACACTACTAATTTAGATTTCTACATAATGCACTGTTACTTACTTGAATAATTAGCTAGTGAGCTGGATCTTTAAAGATGTTTGGTCAGGAAGAAATCTTCAGAGTTTTGGCATCTTCTTTCTAAGAGTTAGCAGCACCAAATGGTAGAATGTATGTATCCCTTTTATAGTATGTGTATTTTGTGTGCTTTCATTTAATTGGTTGCAGGGTGAAAGGAAGGATTGTATAGGCTAGTTTGAATTTTTTTGGGTTAATTGGTATGTTTGTCGATGTGAGAATGGTGGTATGTGGTGATTTCTGCATTAAAGCCAGTTATTTGTTAAATAAAATAGATATGTAAGTGGTTACAAATCATGAAAATGTTAGTTAAATGTGCAGAATATTTTCCAAAAGATAGAACGCATTTTATAGAATGTATAGGAAATGTAGTTAAATAGGAAGGTGATAAAAGTAACAGGTATTATATGTAAAATGTTTTTTCTATAGAGCACTGACTTTTATAGACTATTAATATGGTATTTTAGACATGAAATGTAGAGAAAGCAACTCGATATTTTTTTTTTACGATATTTTTGTAGTATATATTTTAGTAGTCGATATTTTTGTAGTGTTTGTGGTAATTTCATGAACAACGATATATTTGTAGTCGATATTTACTAAGGCAATATTTATGTATTCGAGATTGTTAATACTCGATATTTTGTAGTCGATATTTTAGTAGTTTGTGTAATAAGTATAGAAAATCGATATTTTAGTACTCGATAAATTTTCTACGATATTTTAGTAAGTCGATAATGTGACCGTCGATAATATTTCAGTGATCCTTCCCCCAGTCATGGTAGATGGGGCAGCTCGTCTTTTCAGGCAAGGGTCAGTGTGGCACAGTCTGGAGCAGTGTCTCCCTCCCACGCAACATTGGAGGGGAGGGCTCAGCCCATTAGGATAGTTTGTTTCATCCTGCTGCTGGTCTGACTGCGAGAGCAGGTTTTTGGGTTCTATGTAGTTCTTCCCTAAAAAAATGTCAACAAACAGTTGTGTCGCCTCATCTTCACTTCGAGCATCTGGCGACAAGCAGAGGTTGGGCGTGCACAACATAATAAGGTGGGGGGGTGGGCTCAGACTGTGTCATCACACGCCGAAAGGGAGGACGCTTTCTGCTATTATAAAGGGTCCTGCATGCTACTACATTTGTATCACTGATCAAATGCAGATGGACATTACCGTCATTATCCCACCTCACAAACTGATTTAGCTGCCAAGCGGGTAAATGCATTGGGTGGCCCCTAATGCCATTCCTGTTCTTTTGGGCAGCAGCGTATTGCATTCTGGGTCTTGTAGTTTCACATTTAACTTTGCAAGTATGGGATTTACCATCCGGTTTTTCAAGAACACTACTACTGGCTGTTGTTTTGTTTGTTTAACTGTGTTTGTGCTGCTCTGCCCGTTGGCGCTCAGTTCGTTCTGTGACAGATATAGGGATCGAAAGTGTAGTGGCCCGACCCATCGACATACTCGTTTCTCTCTGCAATCTGATCGATCCACTATTCCCTGGTCTCAACCTCTCCCTTGGATCACAGCACACCGCACCCTCTAGTGTTCCTTCCCTTGTCCTCTCTTCTGCTGAACCTCAAACCTCCAGAGGGAAGCGGGTCCTCTCCTTTGTTCTCGCCCCTCGTCTCAGCCTCCCTCTTTGACGTTACTGTCCCTCTTCTTATGTTGCCGTTCGGACACGCTCGCTGTTAGTCCTTCCTTGGAACTAGTTACAAAGCAAAATGCAGTTGTCAGGTGTGAAAATGCAGCACGAGTAAAAGTGTGAGGGGACAAAGAAACAAAAAGCCTGAAATGCTCAGGAGTAATTGAAATTAGGTCAGAATAATTGTGCAGCTACAGATTAAGATGCTCATTTAGACTCCAATGAAAACAAGCATTTGCAATGCAAGAGGTCTCGCATTGACACAAGTCTGAGCTATTGACATTGTAAATAATAATGCCTTTTATTTATGTTTTAAAAAAAGGCATTGTTATTTGCAATGGCAATAGCTCAAACTCACATCAATGCGAAACCTATTGCATTGTAAATGCTTGTTACATGGCTAGTTGGCTCCTGCTTCCAATCAGCACAACCAGAGGGACAGAGAGGGGTGCTTTTTTCTCTTTTAATGTTATTCAGCTAAGATATGCACTAAATCAAGCTATTCTACAAGTGTAGAAAGTGAGAAATCTGGACTATCCAGCCTTTAACTTTAACACCTAACTTAATTTAATGTTGTTTGTGGTAATAAATACGAAAAATACTTTCTAAATCATTTGCTCTCTGAACTCAGCGTGGATTTTGAGAAATCAGAACCTAAGATATTTTTAGAAGATAACTGATTTAATGAAAACATAAAACACTTATCAGTGTTCAATCACACATCAAGCTATACTCTCATAAACAGGAAAGAGACAGTCAATAATAATCAATGCAATTTTAAAACAAAAATTCTTTACTTAAAGTAGACCGACAATAAAACGGTATGGCCTTCCATCGAGTACACAACCAGAAACATAACACACTATATTAAAACATTTAACCAAATAGCAAATAGGCATGGAGGACTTTTTTTAATGGGTTTTGTTTTGTTTCTGCTTCAAGGTAACTAAGATACCAAGGGACGGGCCCTTTGTCCCCAGTCCAAGCAATTCTAGGAAGTGAAATGACAGATAAAACTAAGGTTCCCTGGAAATTAAATCGATGATTTACAAAAGTTGACCTGAGGACCTTGTTAATAATGAGGGGATACAATGAAACACAGTGAGAAACGTCAACCCAAAATGTAGACCTTTTCCGAAGATAGCAAATCCAATGAATGTAAAAACAACCCACTAAAAACGTTCAAATCCTAATGAGCTGACTGCATCTCTGAGTTCCACAAATGCAGACTATCAAGTTCAGCTTTAATTTCACTTCCGGGAGATGCGCCGAAAATACTATAAAACAAAACAACAGAAACTAAGCTCCAAGGTTTAGACTTCTGCTGGTGCTTTTAGAAAATGGAACCTGTCCACAGAAATTGCATTCCATTTGTTGTGACGATCCAAATAAAACAAATATGTACTAAACTATTTAGACTCCAGTAATACGGTCCGTGCCATAATCCTGACATATCCAAGAAACTGCAATTTACGGAGCACTATTTTGGACCATCTGATACATGGACAGTTTCACACAGCATAAGAAGTATTTATTTATTAATTAAGTTTTATATAGCACGAACTTGACCCTAGAGGGTATCAGAGCGCTTTACAAATGGTTAGGCAAGTAGAAAAACTATATGGCATATTGTTCACCTAACTGGGAACATTGTAAAAACAAACAGTAGTTAAACTGCGCCATATTTGTGGTCAGTCAATGATACGACCCATCTACTGATAGACGCAATGTCACAAAATGTCCAGTTGCAAGGGGTCGAAGAACAATCTGCCTACTGAGTATTCATTTGACAGGATCCTATTTACAAACCCCTGCAATTGGCTACAAAGGCATGGGTTGTGCCCAGAAAGGAAGAGCACACCACTTTCCCCGTGTTTGCATCTCCAAATGGGAAAATATTTTTTAAAGCAAGATACTTTCCTTAAAGGAACAGGTGTTGCTTTAAAAAAATAAAATCGAATTGTTTTGGAATACATCGGGGAGCATACAGTTGTCCTCTGGACATGCTGGGGAGATAGCCAGCCCTCCCTTGCACCCTCACTACCCCCACACCAAGGCTTCCATTAGGATGGGGGCGGACTTTGCCATCCCACATCCCATCGTGAAAAGGGACTGCCCACCATAAGGGCGGGGGTCCCATGGGGGGAATTAAGATGCGCCCGCCACAGTGGTGGGCGAATCCTGTTTTTTTAACATTGCGGGGGGCGGTGCTGAATGCACCGCCCGCCGCAATTTTAAAAATACATGTTGTGCATTTCAAACCACAACGTGACAGGCACCGTGCGGTGCCTGCCACGTTGTCCCTGGGTACCATAGGTACACCCCATGTGCACCCCCCACCGGGCGGGCCCCCAAAGTAGACTCCGCATGCCTTTCCATGGCAGCATTGATAAATGCCCATCCAAAAATGGGGGACGGTGTCTGATAGACACCGCAACCATATAAACCCTTTTCCACCTCGGTCGCAAGGCGACCGGGGCGGAAAAGCGGTGGACGGTCTTTCTGTCCGCCGCAGACCCCCCAGCCATGCTAACATGGCGGAGGGTCATTCCGGCACGGATGGCGGGCAGATCGCCCCCGCCAGGCCGGCCCGCCCGCCATCCTAATGGGGGCCTAAATGTCCCAATATGAAGATTTCCAAATCGAGCAACTTCCTCTGTGTGAACCTGCTTTGAGAAGTTGACAGCATTTAAATGGTTTTCTGCTGCATAAGCAGCAAACCATTGATACATCTTATTTCGTATGTGGGGTCGCCTCTTCAACCCTTTTCCTGGGATTCCGACAGTAATTCTTATTTGCAAATGGGATATTCCTTTTCGAATCGCAAAATGGTTTTACTACATTTCAAAATGTCATTTTGAGGTTGCAAACCATGTGATTTTGCGAATTGCAGGGTCAGCAACTGCAAAATCATGTTGCTCATCTGTCTCTATATTCTTTAAACACTACAGTGACCCTGATGACTGTGAAGCACTGCACACTAATTACTAAAGAGCTATATAGTGCCACAAGAAGACAACCCGCTAGGGGATGCTGCCAACCAAAAGATATATGAACAGTGCAAAGTCCAGCCACTAGGGAAAGGCTTGAGTACAGGTTCCCAAATAGTACATATTCGGATGTGAAGTAAATGTAAGACCAGGCTCGCTGAGATTTTCAACAGTATTTACCAGGGTATCATAAAAGAATACAAAACATAAAATAATACATTTCTAAATGGGATATGGGTCGAAAATATACGACTTTCAGTACTGCTGAATTCATTGCACTATACCTGCTGTAAAAGAACATTTTCCTACCCATTACCACAATATCTATTTAGTGTTTAAGTGCTAGATTATCATAGGTTTAGCTTTCAGGAAAACCGTATTGGCAGTCTGGAGTATCCAATTAGTGACCCTTTCTCTGCCCATCTTGTCTATGCATCACACAGAATTTGTACAGCATAAGTAATTTTCTAATCAGAATATTAATGTTTGCTCCCAAATGGAATATAGTTTCACACATACCTTTTGCTCGGGAAGTGTATCAAGCAGGCCATAATTCTAGTGAGGACATTATTAAATTCACTGAAGGGGGCCCTGGAAGGAATTTCCCTGTTTACGCTCTGAGGAGCTCAAACAGTTTCCCTGCTACTAGTAATTGTGTTTCAATGTAATCGCTGTTCTAAATCGGCAACCAAATCAGATACTGACTGCTTGCACTTCCTTAATTGGAAAAGAGGAGTACTAGCACTTCTTAGCGCTAGTTTTAGTACTTATCAGAAAATAGGTGTTAGACCCGGCTTCCTGGGGACCAGGGCACACAGGGGTAACTGCGTTCCAATCGCATCAACTGAAGTGTTCCCAACTGGTGCCCCAGGGCCTCAGTACTATTGCACCCAAAACTGGATAACCAAGTACTTCTCTCCAGCACTTTACTCTCTCAGGGTAGCGAGACAGAGCAGTCCAAGGCTTACTCAAGGAGGTGAAGTGGGGTTAGACATTCAGAATACAGTGCACACTGCACTACCAGCTGATAAACTCAATGTCCAGTCAGTGCTTTACTTTTTATAAACGAAAAGTGCCTTATTACACACAGGATAATTATACTACACATCAAACTAGGGTAAACAGTGAAAAACAGATGTCTCTACAACCCTCTGGGCCAGAGTTCTGACCCCAAACAGTATTATAGCGCCTAGATGCCAAGCACTATAAGAAAAGAGTTAACATGAAAACACACAATTTTCATTGCATATTACACATGTTTCACAGGGCTGCTCTCATTCGCTAGAGCCTTGACACCAGTCTTTGGATTGAAAGGATATAGTTTCAGCATATGATGTGAAGTCAAAGGTTCTTGATCAGCCCCATAACCCCAACCCAAAGCAACAGAAATGATGTTCCGTCCAGAGTGAGGACACTGCTCTAGTGGTGTCAGGGATCTGACCACAGGTGCCTAATGTCTTGGCACAGTTTACTGGTGTCCCACTAGTCCAGTACCCACTGGCTAGCTGTAGGAGGGTAGTAGCTGGAAAGTGTGTCAGTTCACCCTGATACCCACACAGATCACAAAAAGAAAGGTGGGGGCTGGTTTACTGGCCTCTATTCCCAGCTACTGCTTCAACAGGCTCCTACAGTGTAGGGGAGGAGCTTAGAGGGGATTTGATCTCACCTTCAAGGACTAGAATCAAGCTTTCCCCTCTCTGGCTCCCTTAATGTGCTGCAAGCTTCCTTTCCACACCAGCTTCCTTGATGTGTGGCAAGCTTCCTTTAAACACCAACTCCCTTGATGTGCTGTGAGCTTCCGTTCCACACCTTGGACAGCTGTCTGCAATTTTCTTGTTCAAAAGCGAATGCTCCACAAGTCTCACAGCTGGTCTTTTCCCATGCTGCTAATGCCCCGGATTCTCATTGAACTCCTGGCAGCAGACTCCATCTGTCATAGAGAAAACGTCCTTAAGTTCCAGATCCACTGAGCAGTGTCTTATCTCCTGCCTTCACACTGCAGGTCGCGCCTGGCTATCTTCTTCGGATGGACCTGAATGCTGTCTCTTCAGTCATAAAACCAGTATTGAACAACAGCTGACCACTCAGGCCAGACTTTTATCACCTCTGATTGATAGGCTCATCCAATCGGAGGGTCTGCTACTTTTGCATCCTGACTACACCTCCAATCACAAACCATTCATGGCATGTTCAATGCATGGCTAAAGCATGCACAATTACCCTCCATGTTTCCTGGTACCAGCCTGTGCAAATACCTAAAGAGGATTTTTAATTAACTCCAGACCAGGAGGCACTGACCAGTGGGGGAGGGTCCTCTTAACAGAGTTAGTGCAGCTAAACCCCGATAAGAGCTGAGTGTCTACCCCAGCCCACCAGGCCTTTCCAAGGAAATGGGGAGGGGCACAGGGAGCTGGGATGTCCAGAAGAACAGCTTGCATTCCTCACACTGGCTCAGCTCACCATTCTTCCCCAGTACACCCATGGGCTCTCAAACACAGGTAAGGTAGACAAAGGCAACAGTACCACAGGCATGGCAGACTGCACAGACTTGGTCAGGAGGGTGGCTAGGTACTCACACCCTCCTGACTAAAGATTTATAGCTGACACCACTGTCAGTCACCACAGCCTGGAAAGAGAGGGCAGTAGCGACTCTCTGAATAATAGGGGTGCACTAGGCATGCCCCCTTGACATCAGAGCCAAGCTCTAGGGTCTCACTCCATGTAAACAGGGAGACCCTCAGTAGACATGTATAATTGTCATGTTCACTGAGGTAGGTATCTAGAAACCATACAGTAGCTTTTGAGTGACTTGCCTGGAGACTGGCATAAGGCAGGGGAAGCACTCTCTCTAGAGACATGCAGGAGACTTCCGGTCTCAACAACAGGTAATCCTTGAGAGTCAGTACTTGTATTTTTATATTTTCACTCGAAATACATTTCTATTTAGGTCACCTATTCTCCCCTGTAATACAATCTACACAATGGTTCCTATGCCCACGAATGATTACATAATGTGGACTGAAAGCTGGCGGCCATGTTCTGGATAGTGTACACTGCAGCTGTGGAGTGATGTACCTATCTGCACAGCACCAAAGTTTTTTCTTCTCACTTGCCCAACAAATCCCGCAACATTCAGCCATGAGAGAAGAAACACAGGAGAGCAGGTCATTCTGTTCTTTAGTTCACTTCCATAGATGGTTGGGCATTAACAGAAGGCAAACTATATATATATATATATATATATATATATATATATATATATATATATATATATATTCACTGAAGAATCCATAGGTTTCAGCCACGTTATAGTTAGGAATTAGCATTTAAAAAACCTTAGAAATTCACGGAAAAAAACATAGGTTTCACACGTTATAGTTAGCTGGACATTTCACTCATAGAAAACCATTGAAATTCCCCTGTTATAGTTAGTTCAGCTAACTATAACTCGCGCGCCCGCAATGCACTGCTGATGACGTCACATATTACATCACTCATGACATGGTCAGTGACATCACTCAAGACATCACTGATGACATCTCAAATGACATCACTGATGACAGCATCCTTGTGAAAGAGTGGCAGACCTCCTCTCACCCTAATATAACCTTTGATACACACATTCAAAAATATAAACTAACATTTTCAAAAAAATGGAGATATCAATACCAGTTACAACAACCTATACATCCTGTTACACACCGATACTCATCCACAGAGTTACTCACACACATACTCACAAATGCAAATAAACTATCAAACATCTTGTGTATATAGCTATGCACACACCACTACACTAACTTCTACAGAAATGTACACATACTTGTTCTCTTAAACAATCGCGTATAGAAACACATTCTTATTTATACAGGAACTCTTCCAATCTCTCACTCTCACATATACTCACTTATATACATCAATACTCACATATACTAGTTTAAAACATATGTAGTTACTCATAAAGATACTATTGAGACAGTCATTCACTCACTAACACACCCATACACACACTCATCCACCCATTCAGTCCTGCACACATGCTGTCTTCAAAACACATACAGTGAGTCAGTCATTCATGCATCTGTGCGCTAAGTAATACCCTCCACCAAACCATACAGACACTCATTCTGATACTCAAAAAACCAACTAATAACCCATATAGACACTCATGTAGCTACTCACCAAACCATGCAGTCACTATACACAAAGTGAGACACTGATACAGATATTTACATATTTAAACATTACTCGCTAATACATGTATTCACTAAGATACACTTAATAAGTCAGTTATACAGTCAATTTTACAAAAAAAAATCCATGTAGACACTTATTTACCCATTTATTCTTCCATCAACCAGGGCCGGACAAGCTACCGGGCAGTTTGGAATGCTGCTGAGCTGGGGGCTGATTTCGTTAATGGGGACCTGCGTGAGCTAAACGAAATTCGTTTTGCTTTCAGTATTTCAAAGCGGACGCAGGTCTCCATGAAAGAAATCAGCCCCCACTGCTGTTAAATCAGGCAGCAGCTCGGCAGTATTCCAAACTGCCTGGTAGCCGGTCCGGCCCTGCCATCAACCTTTAGATATACATATCTAAAAAATATTTATTTTTCAGAAACACACACATTCACTGGATGATGTCATCAGTAATGTCATCAGTGATGTCATTTGAGATGTCATCAGTGATGTCATGAGTGATGTCACTGACTATGTCATGAGTGATGTAATATGTGATGTCATCAGCAGTGCATTGCAGGCACGCGAGTTACAGTTAGCTGAACTAACTATAACGGGGGAATTTCAATGGTTTTGTATGAGTGAAATGTCCAGCTAACTATAAGATGTGTGAAACCTATGTTTTTTCCGTGAATTTCTAAGGTTTTTTAAATGCTAATTCCTAACTATAACGTGGCTGAAACCTTTCGTTTTTTCAGTGAATTTCTAAGGTTTTTTAAATGCTCATTTCTAACTATAACGTGTCTCAAACCTATGGTTTTTTCAGTGAATTTCAAAGGTTTTGTAAATGATCAATTTTAAATGTATTAATTGTATTATTTTTTTATACTGATTTACTACATTGTTTTAAAGTATTTATTTTTTGATATTTTATTTTTATATTACATTACATATTTTTTATATAAATTGAAAAAAAATGTTTTTAAAAATATTGAAATTGTAATATTTATTTATTTTATTTTATATACTTTTTAATTTATATATATTTTATATAGCAGGCAATGATATCCTATTGAAGGAAATTCAAGTAACTGTAAGTATGGTTAGAATTACTTTTCAGGATCAGTAGTGGGCTGAAAGATGCAGCACTGAGGTCTCTCCTGATAACAGGTGAGTAAATCAGAATTCGTACTTCGGTTGATTTTAGAGGAATTTTTTAAAGTTCCAAAACTCCACACTTAGAAGAATTTCCAAGTGAAACCAGTCAATGTTAGCCTATGGAAGGAAATTCAAATTACTGTAAGTATGGTTAGAATTACTTTTCAGGATCCGTAGTGGGCTGAAAGATGCAGCACTGAGGTCTCTCCTGATAGCAGGTGAGTAAATCGGAATACGTAGTTCGACTGATTTTAGAGGAATTTTTTAAAGTTCCAAAACTCCAAACTTAGAAGAATTTCCAAGTGAAACCAGTCAATGTTAGCCTATGGAAGGAAATTCAAGTTACTATAAGTATGGTTAGAATTACTTTTCAGGATCAGTAGTGGGCTGAAAGATGCAGCACTGAGGTCTCTCCTGATAACAGGTGAGTAAATCGGAATTCGTAGTTTGGGTGATTTTAGAGGAATATTTGTACGTTTCAAAAATAGACACTTGGAAACTTTTCTGGTGAAAATCACACAATAAATTCCTATGGAAGGAAAAACAAGTTACTGGTAAGTACGCTTAGATTTATTTTTCAGGGTCCGTACTGGGCTCAAAGATGCAGCACTGACGTCTCTCATGATAACAAGTGAGTGAATCGGAATTCGTAGTTCAGCTGTTTTTAAAGGAATATTTTGCTCAATAGTGAAGGAAGGGGGCGGGGCCTGAGGTGACGTGTGCAAACACGCCCTGTGGCGCGTTTTAAGTTGGGGAATTAATTCCTCTTCAATCCTGAGGTCCCCAGTGGGCCAACTAGCCCACCAGGTACCTCCAGTATGCACCAGGGAGCTGCATTGCAGAGAGGTTTCAGAGGCCACGCCCCTTTCTTACAACACTCTGCAACGCAGCTCCGTGGCACTTACTAGAGGTACCTGTTGGGCTAGTTGGCCCCTAGGGGACCTCTGGATTGAAGAGGAATTAATTCCCCAACTTAAAATGCGCCACAGGGCATGTTTGCCCACATATCTCCTCAAGCCGCGCCCCCTACCTTCACCACTGTGCAAACGCGCCCCGTAGCACGTTCTAAGTTGGGGGATTAAGTCCCCTTGCATACTGGGGTCCCTAGTGGCCAACTAGCCCACGAGGAGCCTCCAGTATGTGCCAGGGGGCTGCATTGCAGAGAGGTGTAACAAGGGGCGTGGCCTCATTACACCTCTCTGCAACGCAGCCCCCTGGCGCGTTTCTAGAGTGGGAACTAAATCCCCTTGAATACTGGGGGTCCCTGGGGGCCAACTAGCCCAACAGGAACCTCCAGTATGCACCAGGGGGCTGCGTTGCAGAGAGGTGTAAAAAGGGGCGTGGCCTCATTACCACTCTCTGCAAAGCAGCCCCCTGGCGCGTTTCCAGAGGGGTAACTAAATCCCCTTGAATACTGGGGGTCCCTGGGGGCCAACTAGCCCACCAGGAACCTCCAGAATGCGCCAGGGGGCTGCATTGCAGAGAGGTGTAAAAGGGGCGTGGCCTCATTACACCTCTCTGCAACGCAGCCCCCTGGCACGTTTCTAGAGGGGGAACTAAATCCCCTTGACTACTCGGGGTTCCTGGGGGCCAACTAGCCCACCAGGAACCTCCAGTATGCGCCAGGGGGCTGTGTTACAGAGAAGTGGAATGAGGTCACGCCCCTTTTTACACCTCTCTGCAACGCAGCCCCCTGGCGCATACTGGAGGTTCCTGGTGGGCTACTTGGCCCCCAGGACCCCCGGTATTTAAGGGGAATTACTTCCCCCCATGAAAACGCGCCAGAGGGCGCGTTTGCAGAGTGGTGCAGGGAGGGGGCGTGGCCTCCTCCCCGATCCCGGACTTTTTTGTTTTTGTTTTTAAGAAAGGGGGCTGTGTAGCTCCCCTTCTTTTTCTGTTTTTTGGGCTTTGGGGACCCCATCCCCCAGGGCCCTGTGGAACCCAGCCCCCAGGGCATGACCCCCAAAAATTATTATTGGCCCCCCTCCCAACAGTTAAAAGTCCGGGGGGGGGGTGGTTGTCCCTGGCGCTGGGGGTCCGTCACGGAACCCCTATTTTGAATATTAGTGCCCCGGGAAGGTGGCAGTCCCCGGGGCGTGTGGGGGGCTTGAGCCCCCCCACACAGGTTTTGTTTTTTTATTTTTTTTAAAAAGAAACCCCGGGGTGGCGGTCCCCGTGGCTGCGGGGGGGAGGGCGTAAGCCCCCTCATACATTTCCTGAAAGCCCCGGGCGGTGGCCGTACCCAGGGTTGGTATTACAAATAAAAGAAGCCCCGGGGCGGGCCGTGAGCCCCTGCATGCATAACGTGAAAGCCTCGGGGTGGCAGACCCCGGGGCTGGGGGGCCCCTCTGTGCCCCCCCATTATAATTAGGCAAATTGCCCCTGGTATTTGACCACCCCGGGGGCTAATAACTAATAAGGCTGCTTCGTTTTTTTTTTTGTGGGATACGTGTATCCCGAGATTTAAATATATATATATATATATATCTTTTTCTGGGCCTTGGTAGCAGGCCTAGCGTTTTTCACGTTTCTTTTTATGTTTTCTTGTGCCTCGGTTCTACAGAGGCACAAGATGGCTGCCAACACTTCCTGGTTTGGAGTGTTGACAGCCAAATAGCATAAAGCTCGTGCTCGGGAGGGTACGTGTACTGTACGCGTACGGTACTTCTTCAATAGATATATCTATGATTTTACTTTTGATTTTCTCAGGAATTACTGAACGGATTTACACCATTTAACAAAAAGCGTGATCTGCGAACTAAACTCTACCTTTTTGCCAAATTTGGTGTAATTCCATTCAGCAGTTCGGGCTGTAGCCGTGTCTAGAGGTCCCTATGGAAAATTGCATGGGGAAAACACGTTTTGGGACCCCCCTTTTTTCTTGGCCCCCATTTGACGTATCACCCCGAAACTTTCAGGGAAGGAGCAGAGCGGAGCGCTCCATCTTCTTGGAGAATTTCGCGAAGATTCGTCAACCGGGGCCAAGTAATTCCAAATAGAATGTTGCGGATTTCCTATGGACACTAGGTGCTAACTATAACTACCTACTGGCAACCGCCAGTGGGTAATATATACATATATATATATATATATATATATACATGTTATCTTTTGGCTCCTTTCGATGACTGTGGCACTCTTTGGCTGCGTGTGACCCTGCGACCGAACCCGGCCGCCGTCAATTTCCAAACACTTCCCTTCTACGGAAGAAAAGAAAGGGTCGCACTCTGTCTTCAGTTCAAATCCTCAGTTTTTATTATATCTCAACAGGCAAAAGTTCACCTTGAACGAACAAAACCTTTACGCGTTTCGGTCTCCACTGAGACCTTGCTCACGGTAACACTCCTTTGTTTAACCACATGTTTTTAAACTAAAAATTCATTACATCAGTTCCTGAAACAATACTGCAGGGCATTAAGGGCTTTGAAGTTCTATACCATATGTTTACAGAAAACCTTTACTTTTTACAATTGACGAATCTCTAAAACCAAACAAACCTCACCCTCACACTAAACACATTCTTTGTGTTTGTGAGTTGGATACTTTCTAACGTAGACCACTCTTTTTATTGTTTTGTTTTTCTTGTTTTTTTTATATTGATGACACAATTAATTCCTATTTATTTACTCCCCTGGTGGAGCGTGATCCTCGTATATTATATTTATTGAGATTATGCTTTTACCAATTTATCAACAAAATATTATAATGTGTATTGTATATATATATATATATATTGAAAAAAAATAAAGGTTCAAATGGCGTTATAGTTAGGTGTGATAAAAAGGTTGGAATTTTTTTTTTTTTACTTATAAATTCACAGTAAAGGCCAAGAATTAAAGTGAAGTTATACTTAGGTGTGAAAAAAGTATCTAATTTAGTAGAAAGAAAGGTTAAAGTGATGTTGTAGTTAGGTGCAAATTTCAGTGCCAGCATATTGTTTTGAACTGATAAAAATGCAGAAATACACCAGTTATATTTATCCGCCTATCTATAACTTGTGCCTCCACTGTGCACTGCTTATGGCCTCACAGATTATATCACTCAAACCATGTTCTATTACATAATTTATGACATCACTGGCAAAACCTTAAATGGCATCATTTATGACATCCCTGTGTATTAATTTTGTTTTAAAACTCGCTTCACACAGAGCGGACTCACATGAGTTTTATTAAACTGCACTACGAGGTCCAGAAGGCAGAAGTAACAGCCCCGCCCACTGGGGCTGGTCCTCTTTTTAAAGTATTGCAGGTGACGCTGCTGTGTTTTTTGCTGAGATGCCACTGAAGAAGGGAACTTTTGTTCTTGAAATGCGTCTGGTGTGATCTTGCAATTGATGAACTTTCATGTCCCTTTGTTTGCCAGCCAGCTGCCACGCAATAAACCGAGGATGTTACACTTACCTGTCAGCTTTCCTCATTGGGGCTAAACCTTGTTGTGGATATATATATATATAGGACTCCCGAAAGAATCCCCGCTGTGTCCTTGGGTCATTCTGAAACAAGTGGTCTTTCCTGTGATATTTTCCGCGCAAGCCAGAATCACGGTGCAAGGAACCGTCCTGTCAAATTGCTGCTGGCAATTTTCTTATGTTTACCAAGGGATTGGTGATTGCCGGGACCGCCACAAGAACGGATCAGGCCTGTGGCTGCTGTGAGATGGCAGACAGTGACTGCACAGGAGAGAGGGTTCACTGTAGCGCTCTCTGCGGCCCGATTTGTTTTGAACTTGTGGCTGGGGCGTTGGGGACCCAATGGGAGCCCTGACACTTCAATGTGAGGATGGTTCCTGCCACTACACGGCCCTTTCTTCACACGGAATTGCAGCGCTAATTAAGAACTCCATTCTCCTGTCAACGCACTTGCCATTACATTGCACTCTGGGAGCTGTGGTCTCGCATCTGTTCACAGCTACAGCAAGTTGACTCGGGCCAGCTGCTCTCCCACCAATGAGAGCACCATATAAATATATGAAGGAGGGAGACGGCACCATCTAGTTGCAAAGGCGTCTGAGGAAGGCCGCTCCGGCCAAAATGCATAATGCCACGCAATTTGTAAATAAAGGACTCTCGAAAGAATCACCGCTGTGTCCTTGGGTCATTCTGAAATGAGTGGTCTTTCCTGTGATATATATATATATATTATAAATACACGTACACACACATATGTTATGTTATGGAAGGGGAAGTGTTCCTAGATATTTGTGACGATGCTGAGATAACAAAACATAGGGGTCCCGCCCTCTGAAATATGTGGTGGGCGCCCCTATCAACTGCGGAGAATAACTCTTACAGGAAAGTTGACAGGTGATTGAGAGCTCTCCTCCAACACCCCCAAAACCAGGAGAATGGACACCCGCTCAGGCACTGCAGCAGATGAGGATCCCTGTGTTACGCCCCAAGACGCAAGCAAAACAGCTATTTTTTATATCAGAAGGATTTAAAGCTGTAGAAAAGAAATAATACTTGGTGTGTTAGGTAAGGCAAAAAACACTTCAAGAACTGTGAATGGGAAATAAGTGTTATAACAGTACAATTCGACTGGAATTACAGTTTGGCGGCCACTGCAAACATGTTGGCTGAAGCGCCATGTTTCTACATGAGCCTCCACCAGCAGAAACCATTGACTGTCAGTCGATCAGATACTGGGCTCTCTGACATTGGCCTCAGACTACACACCCTATTAAAGGTGGAAATTCCAACATTATATTTTTTTAGTTCAGGACAACCAGGAAAGACTGATGGTCCTGAACAGGAAAAATATAAAATAAAAATGACCCCCCACACACTGAGAAAAAACTCCCAGTGTATTAGGGCCATTCGTATTTCTTTTTTGTTTTTGAAAAACAAAAAACTTTGCTGGCCAGCTGCATTAAACATGGAGGTCTTTCAGAAAACTTGCAGTCCCTTCAGATGAGCCTCCGTGGTGGCAGCTCCTGTAAATGCACTCAGACCTACGCCAGGCAGGCACAGATCTCTGAACATGGAATGCTGTCATCCAACAGGTTGGCAGAGGTTAGGCCCTTTGACACCATGGTGGGTCAGTGGGCTGCCTGGCAAGGCTGAATAAAGCCTTAAATGTCGTAGATGAGTGATATTTCTGATAGGCTTGTGCATACGTTATACTATGCAAAGAACAAAATGTACAGTTTACATGGCCTATCTGTTTATTTGGGGTTATTGTATTGCAGTTGTCTGTTGGTTACTGGATAATGCTTAATATTTGAGTAACTAATAAGTTTTTGCCTACTTGTATAATCTATGTTAAAACAATTACCCCCTTTTTTAAACCAAAACATTTGACTTTGTTAGTAAGGCACGTATAACATACTGCACTGTCTGCATTGTGGTGAATGTTAGGAATATTTTTTTTATTTCAAAGTATTTTTTATTGAATTTTTACCGGTAAAATCGCTATTCATCTACAGGATACAAGTCATTCTTGGTTACAGAGTTTTGGTTACATTTCAGGTTATATACTTGTTCTCCTGTGTGCCATATATTGTCTTGCTAAGAGGTGAAGAAAATCTGAGCGAGATGGAAAGGAAAGAGAGAAGAGAGAGGAGGAGTACACTGGGGAGGCTACTTTTGCGGTGATCTCAGGCACATTCTGGGGTTAACCTACTAAAAGAAACATATTAAATTGGACTTAAACTGGGGCTAACCGATCACATCTGCTGATGAATGTGTAATGCTTAGAACATGACTTTGGTTGTTTGTGGTTAGAATTAAGTTTTAAGAGTGTTTTAGGTGGAAAACTATCAACCTTGCAATCAAGTGAAGTGGGCAGACTAGTGCCCAGAGTGGTTAACACAGTACCTATCATCAGTATCTCTATTGACAGAATCTAGCTTGGTAACAAGGACCAAATGTAAAGCATTAAGAAAGTCAGATAAAAAACGTTTTGAGGCCAGGCTTATACATTTTTGGGGTGCTACATTTCAAATGTTTTCTAGATCCAGAAGCGCAGAATTATCTAGCCATCTCTAAGACATTTTGTGGTTTGTTAGACTACACTAAATTTTTTCAATTTAAGATATAGAATATGTGCTATTTGATATACAACAGGTTGTAGACTACATTTACATTATTTGTAAGATCCAGATTGACGGTTTAGGGGAAAATGTACAGTGTATGTGAGACAAGATGTACATTTATGTGGGCCACTTTTTTGGGCAATTTTGACAAATTGTTTAGAGAATAAGAACATTTCTTTGGTGCAGCACCTTTTCTGACAATGTAAGCCTTTAGTGGAAGGCAGGTCAAGTTATTTTTATAATGTTATAATTAGTGTACGAAAGATTATGTACCACAAATGTGTGTCGGGTGGAGAATGAGCTCTTATGGTGGAAAAAGAAAACAATTTCAGAGACAATGATATCAAAAAAGAAAGAGAAGGAAAGTTTGTTTCCAAGGGAAGGAATAATTAAAGACTAGGTTGCATTTTTAGGATTAAAATCATTGATATATATATCTGTGTATGTCTAATTTACAGTTCATGTAGGGCCATATGTATCAACAACCTGATTTGCGATTCTCAAATAGCGATTTTTTAGAAATCGCTATTTGAGAATCGCAAATAGGGATGTATGTACGAAATTGCAATTTTTTTGCGATTTCTTAGTATTCCTTAATTGTGATTTGCAAATTGCGAATCACAATTAAGGAATACTTTTCCATTCATTTCTATGAGCCAGGAGGCCCATAGGAATGAATGGGAAGTAATTCTCAACTTGTGATTCGCAATTTGAGAATGGCAAATTGAGAATAATTTCAAGAGTGCAGGGGTGTCCAAAGGACACCCTGTTGCACCCCTGAAATAAGCATGGGTGCACATGTGGCACACATACATGCCCTAAAGGCATGTATGTGCTTCACATTGCACTATGAAAAATGCAAAAAAGGGAATTTTTCAAGGAATTCGCAAATTACCACCAACTTGAAGTTGGTGGTAATTTGCGATTCCTTAAGGCCAATTTGCATTTTTTACACTCCTTACATTGCTTTTAAGGAATCGCAAAATTTGCGATTCCTTAAATGCAATCGCAAAATAAGGAATCGCAAATTTTGCGATTCCTTATTTTGCACGCAGATTTCTTTGATACATACCATTTAGCACTAATGCGTTCGCAAACGCCGAAATATGGCCCTGAGTGTCTTAATGTTAAATATAAAATATGCCATCAACTTAAAAAAACGCTCTTCTCGGGTTTTCAGATTACACCACAATGTACGTCTGCTGACCTTGTTTATCGTAAGTGACATGTCAACACATGTCAAATGTATTAGTTGGTGTTTCTTCTCCACATGTTATCAGTTAAAATATGAGCGACACTACAATTTATTGACTTTGTGATACTGTTGAGAAAGACTCGCCGAAGCTGTTTAGCTCATGGTGCAGGACTTTTCTCACAGAAGGAGAGCACACTCAGTCCTTCAGAGCCCTGAGCTCCCATTTTCCTTGTTTGCAATATCTGTCTCTGACTAACCTGCCCATCTGGTACAGTCAAAGATTTTGCTGTTAGGAGCCATAATTAATGAACTAGCTTATACTCTGATCAAGTAGTGTGGACACTTCTGTACTAGAGCTAACAATTGCATACATGCTTCCAGAAGGCAAATTTGTGATTACTGTGAATGTTTTGTATGATTTACCTCTTGTCCTTCCTTCTACCTTCCTCAATTCGTTTTAATTCCTTTTATCATCCCCTCACTACTAAGTCCCATTTTTAGAACTAATGAGTTCACCACAGTCGCAGACAGTGACTTTTTTGAGGAGTGGAGACTGTGGCGCTAAAAGAGGGTATAAGAGATGCATGACACAGGGGGAATTATCTACAGCTGGATTTTACTTTGCCTGAAGTGGAATACTTCTGTTATGCACGAGGCTAGCATTGATATATGTATCCAACAGTTGGACCCCAGATTATTCTTCCGCTGAGTACATTTTAGCTGTGGCTCCTCACAGAAGCAAGCAATTAAAGTCTAATCTTGCTATGCCGGGGTGACTCAGAAGTACTTGGAACGAAAGAGGTGGGATAGGGAGATTTAACAAATTCTCCCACAGATTGGAAGGAGAGTTTTCTTAGGGACTGTACAACAGCAAGGTCAGCTACTGCGACGGAAGCATCAAGACAGTCACACATTGGTACCACACACAAGTGAAACTTTGAGAATGGGACAAACACAGATCTGAAAGATGCCGGAAGTGCCCTGGCAGTAGCTGTATACTCATAAAATGTGGTATGGCTCTTCTCAAATCTTCAGACTTACTAAGAATCAGTACTTAGCACAATTGAAAAAATGGTCCACACAAGTACAGAGAGGGTCCTGCCAAATGCCATATGATGCCTTGTCAATAAACAAACATACCCCCTCGAATCCTGCCATGGAAGACAGATATCACTGGCGTTGTTTGCAGTTACTGCTTCTCATTGCGAGAAAATAAGGGAGCCTGGAACAGGGAGACTGGCTCTTTAGGCTTAGGGATTTGCTGGGCATAGAGAAAACCTTGCACCCCATTTACGGGAGGGCATAAAGCTAAGAATCAGACTGGGCTCCATTCTTAATGTGTCTTTATTTTGAAATCACCCCCTGTTACTTCAGATTGTTAAGAAATACTACTAAAAAGGAGGTGTGAGAATTCTGCTCCGGAGGGCAGGATATACCCACATTCACTAGGTATACACTACACCACATTCATAATGACTGAGCTCTCTTGAGCTCCCTGCCTCCTCTGCTGCTGATGGGTTTGGCATGGATAAGAGAAGATTTTCTTTTGTTGATACCTTGTTGGGTCAAGCAGCTGACTTTCATTGCCAGCCTGTGGCTGTAGGTTAGAAGAGTACGTGTACATTATCTTTCAAAATAAAAAACAAATGTGAACTATAATTTCTCTTTTCTATCACAGTTTTATTTTATTTTAGCCGAACTTGATTTCCCTGCCCCACAAGGCATGTTTGTTGGTGTTGTATTTTTGATTATCTGAGCTTTTGCACACTTCCTGCCTGGATTGGATTTAACAGGTAAAAAACAAGTGTGATGTCATGAAAAAGGCCATCAGCACGAGCTTCTTTTTTTCTCTCAGAGTATAAAATTGTTTTTCCTGTTATCAAACCACTTCCTGTTCTATCTCTTCAACATTACTGGGAGCGTTTCATGCACATCTCACACCCTGAAAAAACAATTTCACTTGCCTTCTATCATTATGCAAATTAGTTCAGTGCATGAAACGACCTGAAAGAAGTTGCTGAAAACCTGCAAAAATGCTGTGCTACAACTACCTAATGACTCCACCAAAGAACGCCCACAATGCCCCACTAAGAGCAGATTGTCTCATGCAAAAATGACATCATAAAATGGTGGAATTGTTCTGATCAATACAATTTGCTAGAACAAATGTCCACTGTTCCTGAACCAGGAATGGAATCCTGCCAGATATAACTATGTAAGAAAGTCATATCTGGGTACACAAAATGTTTTGTGAATAGGACCCTCTATCATAATTATTACAAAAGTGAGGCTTGTAAAATCATAAAAAGACAACAATTAAATTATACTAATGCTGGGATAGGAAAGAAGTAAAGTGATAACACAGAATCACTCGATTGAATATGGTATCATCAAATTTACTCCAGTCCCCTTTCCTCTTCACCAAATATGTAAATTAAATCTGTTGGTTCCATTCCCTATATAGTGAACAGAACAACAGTCGCAAACCCTTTTGAAAAAATATCAGGCCTTGCTCAAAATGATTGCAGGTGTGTGTCAGGGCTTTACATAAAGTATTTACAAAAACATGTTCTGGTCTGTGCACAGCCTTAACATCTTTCATAAAAAAACACATGTAATATCAAATCTGAGAAATTTTCGCAGATGCTTTATTGGAAGGCACGTTTTAGTGAAAAATATAGGAAAGATTTATGACGACAGAGAGCTGCGGCAAAGACACACAACGTGGCATAAAGTATAGCAATTACATTTATTTTCCAGCACACCACTATTTTTGCACTGGATGAATGCCTTTGTTTGCAGCACAAATAACACTTTCACTGCTTTGCATTACATTGCATTAGGAGGACATTCCAAGGTGGTACTTGGGCATTCCATGGTTATCGCCCATCGTTTTTTATACAAATCCTTATGTTGGCACTAGTCAGTCTTCACAGCACCAGCGCAGGGAGCAGCGTCAGTCCATATTTTCTTTTGTATATCGTCCCCTATGTTTTGTTCGAATTCAAAGGAGGCCTTATACAAATCACAAATGTACTGCTTTCCTCTGCAGTGCATGGCAAACAGATGGAAGAGGCCAAAAGTAGAAAGAATGGACAGATAAAAATTATAACCCAGAGTCAAATGGACCATATCGTCTCTGTAAACGTACAAGAAATTAAGGATTTTAGAAAATAATAATAAGTGTGGGTATTATGTCTCCAAGCAATTCAGCGGTGAGTTCAACCATCCTAAAGCGATGTATTCCTTTATTGTAATACTGGCTTCAAACCTTAAAACTATTTTGAAATGTAAGTAAATATTGTGAATAATGACATGCAATGACAAATTTGTGTTCTTGATTCACAAAATCAGGAATGGTGGAATTTTTTTTATGATAATTGGATTTACCCACTGGACATACTGTCAACCGGGTATAAGTTGAAAGCAAACCAATCTGTTCTCTGGGACGTGTTTAGGGGCATTCCAATATGGTTGTGCTTGCCAAATGTAGTGAAGACCACAGACTTGTAAATATGCGAGTGGGTATTTACCAACGTTTTGCAAGTAATTCCCAAATTGAAATCCGTTCAATAATGTATTTCTCACAAGGAATAAATACCTATTGGAGATGGGAATGGAGACAAATAGCCACAACATTTTACAGGGGTGGAGAAGAAGGGAGTTCTTTTGGGGAATATGGTTTTCACGAAAACAATCCACAAAAAAAAACCAGGCAGTTAAATGTCTGCATGTGAACATTCACACTAGTTACATTTCCACGTGTGTAATAATTGCACAAGTAAATACTCCTGAGAAGATAAAACTGCCACAGATCACACGAGTTGTCTGAAGTTCTTTCAGAATTCCATAAAATAAGGAAATTAACTCCAACAATAGGAGTAAGCTTACAGGTGTAAGATTGATATCACTGTTTTAAACCTTTACATTTGGAAAAACAAACATGATAAATTCCTAATGTGTAACAGCACTCCTAGTGTTAAGTACCACCAACGCAAAGTACAAGTTTGCCATTGAGACATACGCAATGCGTTTTGAGTGTCTGCTAAGGGAGAAACAAAATACCCTTCAAACCTTCCTAGTTAAAACAAGGATAGAAATAGGAGAAATAACTTCTCACAACAAAACCAACTAGCCTGTTCCTTGAATTCACGTTGTTTCAAGCAAGAACTCATATATTTCATGTTTCCACGGAAAAAAAAGTTTGTTTTCTTTTACCACTTACACTGGATCATGCTTAAAGCGCCCTAGTGTCCACAAAATGGCATGCAGCGCCCTCTAAGTCAACTAAATGAAGAAAGAAAATAAAGGGACAAAAACACGTGCGAATAACGCCAAGATCACTACACCCTCTTTAGCAACCCGTGAAGGCCATACCACTGTGTAAAGATGTCAACTTCGCCAACAAACAATAAAAGCAACCGTCTGAGAAGCACAGTTCCCATAGAATTACTCTGACTTCAGAACCAGAGGCTTCAACATAAACTACCTAAAATGCAGTCGCTGCTTTGTGAACTTTATAGCGAAAATACGTGGCGGTTCTTAACTGTTAATGAAATACCACCCTGTAAGATTTTATGAGGACACGTAGTGTACTAACTCGCTTGTAAAAAAAATGCCACGCTGGCTGACGCTTTAAATAAATGTTTACGTGTTTTTGCATCTGCCCACGTGGTGTTCTTCGGGCGCCTCAGTCCAACATTCTCGCAGATTAAAATGTCGTCATTCCTAAGGGGTGTCTCAGCTCCTAAGCATTCTGGAAAGCGGTACTTGAAATGAAAAATCAAAAGTTCATGTTTCTGAAAAGTGCCGGTACTCCCCAATTAAAAGGATTACGTTTCTATTGAGACGTGCAGGTGCACTCCCTCTCAAAATAAAAAAGTGCAGGTGCTCCATACCGGAGAGTACCGGCCCATTTAAAGCACTGCTGTGAAGTACACTGAGACTGGGTAGAAGTTCAAGGTCGGATGAATTCCATCTTTTTACCACGATCACTGACTAAATAAACGGGTTCCATGCAGGTGTACAATATATAAATGGTTTTATTGGTTGTATTCTGAACACCTGGCTTGGATCCGGGCCTCCTTAATAAGGATATGTGTTTACAGAACTATTGAAGGCACAGAAATGATGAGAAAGGCAAACTAATCAAGAATGTGGGTGTAAATACTTTCCAGCAGCTTCAAACAGTTAACTGATGACATTTTTTTTAACTCTGACTGGCAAAATAAATTACCCGGACGCCAGGTGACTGGTTCTGGCCAATGTGAAGAGGCAACATTGTAAAGACAGAGAAACAAACTGAAGACAACGCATTACAATACTTCACAGGAAGAGATACATACACTGCAAAGTGCCTCCCTCAAACACAAAACCATTACCTACGTTGGCTGTCTCAATGTATTTATCCAGCCTTGGCTTGTTTTTTTGCATAGCCTTTGCCCATACACGTCGCTGGAGGCCTGCTACAAACCACTGCACGTCAGGTGGTGAATTTGGCGTTCCTCCATCATGGAGCGCGATAATAAACCACCCACCTGGTCTATATATAGAAAAGCACTTGGTTCAATGTCCTTCTGCAAAACATTTGGAACGCTTGAGGACCAGCCCAAGGCTAATGGGAGAGTAAAATATTGCAGTCTGTATTTTCTTCCGCAAATCATTTAAACCCCACCCCTGCCATGTCACGACACCCTTTCTTTGAGGAATTTTAATATTTGTAAGATTTAGACTAAGACACCATCAGACACAACAGTTCTGTTTTTTAAAGGTTTTATTGAGTAATGCTTCAAAACAAGACATGATTAGTTCTGTTCTTTTTCCGCACTAACTCGCTAACAAGGAATGATATTTTAATCTATGTTATAAATTAATATTTAGAGCTCTGCAAAAGGAAGAGGATGGGAATGAGTATATTTACCAATGTATGGCGCATTCCTGCTCTCTGCCTGCACTGGCGCGCGATTTGAAGCCCAGTGCCAACGCTGGCACCGTTGAGTCATGGTGCAAGAGTGCCTGCACTGCAGTCAGTATTGTTTTTGTGCAGTAAGGGACATATTCCTGACAAAAAACTATCCTCAGAGGAATTTTGCTCTTTCTAAGTGCGTGTCAGAATGCAGCACACTTAGAAATAGGAAACACCGAGGAGAAATAAAGATATTGCTCCTCGCGGCGCGTTCCCTGGGAAAGCGTATCATTTTGAGGCATTCCCAGGTTTACCAATCTTGGCCTTGCATTGCTTGGTAAATCTGACTTTATTATTGCTTTGCGCTTGCACCACCTTGCACAACACAAGGGAAACTCAGTACTATGATAAACCTGGGTCTTAACTACTTTTGTATATTCCCACATATTGCTTTTCAGCCACTGTAGAGCACTGTGAAAGAATAAGAAAACGTGTGTAAAAAAACAGTTGATGTAAAAATGTGTAGAGTTGGGTAACACTGGGCGCCATTCCTTTCTTTAGAACCATATCTTTGTTCCATAAATAATGTATTCCTGTATTGTATTCTCATTTATCTTGATATGCAAATTATAGTTTATTTGGGAGTTGCAGTTCTTTCAATCATTTTTTTTTATGTCTGGCCTTTCAGATAGCTTTAGCTGACTTGCAAGGCTATTACTGCTTTTCCCCAAAAAATCACACATGATATACATACATAGAGGGCCTTTTGGTCAGCAGACTTCATCACTGGTCCCTACAATTGTTATTGACGTTTTGCTTCCGCCTTCAACAGCATAAAGCTTAGGGCAATGGACAGCCCACGTTACTCACGCTGTTTACTTTGAGTGGCTGAAAAAACCCTGTGCACATTGTTCATATCTTCCCAAACACAGCTATTTGTGTTCAGATGCAAATGTGGTTCAAAGTGTGTTTTTTTATTTTATTTGTTTTATAGTATAATTAATTACTTACTGGCTGTTTATTTTACCGGGACTACTTTTTAAACTTTACATTATGAAGTGCTCAAGTGATATTGTAACACTATAGGTACCTATAGTTTGAGTGCTTGGTTAGGAAGGTGAGTTTTATTGTATCCTTTACAAATAATGCTTTTAAAAAATGCATGAGACAGCTGAAGAATTTGTTGTGTAAAAAACATTCCAAGTGCTGGAGTTCACCGGAAGAATGTTTTTTTTAAATTTAAAATTATTATTTCAAGCCTAAGAAGCAATATTTAGTTGAGGGCATATTTTCTTTTTTTCCTTTTTGTTTGTGTCTCATACGCTTGTAATAATAATAAAACTGACCATTGCTTCAGCTTGCCAAGGCTACACCAATTGACTTTGCCACTGCTTCTTTTGAATGGTAGTATCCTTACAAAATTGGCTTCTGTGTTTTTAATACAATCTAGGGTTTTCTTCAACAGAAGTTCAAAAATCTCCATGTTCCAGTGATGTACATGGGTTGGAAGTCAATGTAGCACATACATGAATTCTACTGATGTTTTCATTTCTATAAAACGATATCATTTTTTTAAAAGTATAAAACAATTGAAAAATACCAGTAGCAAAATTATCTATATAAAGTTTGGAGAAAATATAGAATTTCAAAATGTCTAATGAGTTATTATCACTAGATGCATTTATAGATCTATATGTAAAGCCCTGTATGTCTATTTAAATATTTAATGAAGGCCAAACCGTGTGGCATGTTCATTCCTCATACGATCATGGGGTGCTTTTCTATCTCTTCAGACTACCTTTGATGACATTCATGAAGCGCCTGCTGCAGGTGCCAAACTACCACTGATGAAGCAGGTGCAGATGCACCGGAAGCCCAGATCCTTGAGGGGCCAATTCAACCATGATAATTGCTACATTTTACAACCTAACAGCAGTCAAAGGGACAATTCCCGTTGTTTGCACCGGGGCCCAGGACATCCTTGCTGAACTAATGCCATGTTGGGTGTTCCCACCGGCATATAGATGCAAATGTAAAATACACGGTAAACAGTCAGTTATCTTTTTAGAGATACACGCTCCTAGTTTTAAGTAAATTTAGGAATTAAGACACAGGCAGGCGATCACACAAAAAGGGCCAGTGGTGAAGCTGAGACTTGAACCCAAGGGGATGTAAGAGCAAGCATGTAGCGCCTGGAGCACATCCCCTCCACAGCTCTTCTTGTAGCTCGCTGTTGTTAGAAGGTGTTTGCCTGGTACGGGAGCGGTTTTCACTCACTGAAAAACATACATTTCCCAAAACATGAGAGGGAACTAAGCATTTCTCATGTCATAAACAAAGTTCCACGAAGTCGAATTTAAGGCCTGTCTTTAAAATGTGCATGTACAAATATAAACAAGTTTAACGCCCATCTACTTTTTAACCCATCAATTCTCATAACAGATTCTACAGTACTTAATTAATAGAATTTTATTGTGAATGGCCTTCATGGGGCATCAGAGAGGCACATTCTGCGCGGCTCAGGAATGTGAACTCCAAGGAGTTAAGTCGTGTTTCGGATTGTGGGAAAACAAAGAGGCGACTCCCTTTTGCACCATATCGCTAAAACGTGAGGCAAAATGTGTATGTTATAATGGTGACTCGGCTACATTACATTCAGGGTCAAAACAATTTACGCAGAGGCTGCAGTATATCCACCTATTTGATTTCAGGACGTAAATCGAACGTAAATGTATTTGTCAAAAGTGAAAAAAGTGACCGTGTTTTGCAAGATCATGTGGCTTCTGTAATTTAATCACCGACAAACATGGTGCAAATGATTCTGCTACGTGTTCACTTCGGAGTAAATTGTATATACCACTTGATCAGCAAAACCAATTTTATCCATTCTACGTCAGACATGCAAAAAAAATGGAGCACGCATTAAATATATTATGTGCTCTATCTTTGCAGAAGAGCACACTGTATTATAGGAAATGCGGCCGGGCTGTGCTCCTGTTTTCCGACAGGGAGGAAACAATCCGGTTTACGCAGCACGCAGGCCTGTGCCACGCGCGACTCCTTCAGACAGCGCTTGACTGTAGAGCCTGGAGCACATTGCATGACGGGATTTTTGCGCCCTTGTTTACATTGTTGAAAAGCGAAAACACAAGTCCCTGAATGTAACCGGAGCTGACTTTCTGCCTGAATGTCTAACATATGACATAGGGTCTATGCATGTGTAAGCTTTTGGCACAGCGGTACTCGCCCAAGAGGGTTATCCTGGGTTTAACTGTAGTAGTTAAATAACATTTCCGATCTACCAGCATGGAGGGGCGACCGTTTTAGCTTGAGTTTTTGTTTGCACTTTTGTAATCCCGTTATTTCACTTTCAATGAAACCTCAGACTCTGGGCAGGCCAGGACAGGGTCTGGTTGCTAAACAGGGCAGTGGGGAAGTTTCAAGAAGGCAGGCCTTGATTACAAAGATGCCCTGTTATATTCACAAGTGTGTTTGTCTAGAACAGGCCTCGTTCTCCAAGGAATAGCTGTTCACCGACTGGTATCTCTCCAGCTGCCAAGTTGCAGCTCTCTTGTCTGCAGCTAAGCTTACGAAATTAGGGGCCTATTTATCATGGGTTTGAGTCATGTTTGCACCATGCAGCATGGCGAGTGTGTGACGCAAACCCTAAAATGCGATTTGTCGACCCACACAAGACCACTTTGGGTGACCCTGAGTGGCTTGATAAATCAGTAATTGCGCAAGGCAGTGCAAATCACTACATTGTGTTATTCCATCCCAGGGAGGTGTTTCATGGGCGTTGCATGGGTGTTCCCTGGCAACTCCCATGGATTTTGATGCATTCCCTGATTTACCATCACTGCTAGACCTGGGAATACACTAAAATGCTACGCCTTCACAGGGTAGGCGTAACAAGGAGAAATTTCTCAATTTATCCATATTACTTCCTCCTTCTATGCACACATACAGAGAGGAATACACCTCAGGGGATTTTTTTTTGTGCAGGAAGGTCCACAAAAACAGTCCTTCATGCAAAGCAGGCACCTTTGCACAGTGGTGCAAGTGTGCGTGCGCTGGTGCTGGGCACCTCATAGTGTGAAATGGCTGGGGAAAAGGCAGGAATGCACTGTACTGTGTTAAATACAGCACATTCCGGCCCTTTCACTATAACACAACTCAGCAAAGTGGCTTGCTGCACTGCATTTTATAATGTTTATGCCCCATAGCATCTTAAATTAGTAATGTAGAGGCACTGCACATTAACGAAGCCTTTATTAACATTCCTTTTTGCAATCATGCCTGGTGCACCTATGTAATTACTGCTATTAATCTTGCATATGGTGGGCAATTGTGTAATCTATTTTGACCTGATCAATATTACGCCAATGATAATATTAGTAACTCAGGATTGTTTTCATTAAACATAAGTAGCTCATTTTACAGAAAAGTTTGGAGTATACTGAAGTCGAATATTCTTTCTTGATGTAAACAGCTAAAACATATATGCAGTAGACATGCTTAACATGTTCTTTCACAGTAACTCATGCACCTGGCCAAAGAACAGAGAGGCAAACA
Source organism: Lissotriton helveticus (assembly GCF_964261635.1). Taxonomy (NCBI): domain Eukaryota; kingdom Metazoa; phylum Chordata; class Amphibia; order Caudata; family Salamandridae; genus Lissotriton; species Lissotriton helveticus. Next base: position 1,065,942,666 of record NC_136071.1, on the reverse strand, counting down.
AGGCAGCAAAGTACCTAGGGAGTACCTGGAGTAACCATTACACTGCAAACACGTCCCAGAGCCCACACTTCCGGCCCCGCCTGAGCACGCTGCTGCTTAAACCCGTGCAGCGCTCACACACACACATAACAGGCCTTGTCGTCACTTCCTCCTTTCTGTGAGCATGCAAAGAAATGCGAGCCTGCACGTGTTGTCGCTACGCTTACAAAACAGGTTTTTATGTGAGACTTGTGTAAATCACAACAATGTAACTGAAAGAGTGAGCATGTGAGGGAAAGAAAACATAGAGAATAATTACACTTCCCAGGCTTGCTGGTACGCCTTTCCACATCCCTCTGTTTACTTGATGTGTGACTTGCATAACAGGCGCTCCGACCTCTCTACACATTTCTTTTCAGAATTCAAAAACATATCTTAAAAGTCTACAACTTATAATAAAAGGACTGGAGACTTTTAGCCGCGCTTGGGAATTAAAGAATCCTGCAAAACATTAGAACCCAAACAAGATTTTACTACGAAAAAAAATAGGCTGGGGTGGAGGGCTGTGTTGAGAGAATAAGAAAAACAGCCCCTGTGCAGCGTTACGGTCAATCATTGACCGTCAATGTCAAAACAAAATCGAGTGCGGGGGTTATCACGCATGTTTCTCATGTGCAGTAAGTGGGGGGAAAGTCGTGGTTTACCGTAAAGGGCGTGTACCCCAGACAAACAACCTGAGAAAACCCCACTAGTACTTCCCTGATGGCGTCAATGCCCAACCACAAACACACAACGCCCCCAAAAAAACGTTTAATGACAGAAAGCTTCTGGCCTATGGGGCTTGAGGTAGGGGGGGCAAGACGTTGATCCCTGAAGAAACACGCCGTTCCTCTGCTCTGGAGAGGCATGTGCTATGCCCCCAGTTCGCTGGTCACGCCCCAAAACACTTCGAACACGCTGCCAAGTGCGCCACACGTCCAAGTGCACAGCCCTGGGTGAACATCTGCACGTCCCCACCTGTTGGAGAACGAGACTGGCGCTGGCCACTTGTGGTTTCAACACTAGACAAGCCCACTGCCCACAATGCCCTCGTGTTTACACAACCCGGGCGTGCAGCAGCACGTTTACCTCTTGCCTCTTTCGGAGGCGCTGCGTGTGTACTCAACAGGCTCCTAAATCAGCCATAGTATTTACTACACACCCTGAGTTTTCCAAACACGGGTTTTATCAGTCCCGCCATACAAATGTATTTATTTGTGCTACACTACGCTAACTTCTGTTGCAATTAATGCACCCAACGCAACGAGAGTCACTTGGAACTGCGCGGCACAGAAAGCCAACGAACAAGGCCTTGCGTGTAAATGTTTTTGGGCTCAAATGTATAACAAGTGCAACAAACAGCAATATCTTTAATTCTTTGCGACGCTGAGGCGACAGCCGCACATTTGGGAGCCACGTGCCCTGCTGGGTAGCACAGACACCGCAGTTCACCTACACTATCATACCATCGTATCACAGCTTGCATCTCAATAAGCAAAGCAAGGTGTCACTGCGTGGAGCTATTGTTGGGACAGGAGTGTTTATTACAGCCCGTTTCCTGATTAGGTGATTATGCAAAATGCTCTTAAGTAACCCCGCAGAAATGGCACAGGGAAAACAGAAAGACAAACAACAACGAGGGAGATCTTACGCTTTCTGGACAGGCTTCCGCCTCTTGCGGCTTGCATAAATGGCATTGGTGTTCATCTTGAGCCCCTCCTGCGACGACGGCGCCCACTCCGTGGTCAAGATGCACTGTCACGGCGCTTCCCTTCTTCTGTTTACACTTCTGGGCTCATTCCTAGCCCCAAAACCAGATTGCACACTGTGTGCCGCTGTCGCCCTAGATGCTAGACAAGCCTCCGAAATTCATAAAAACAGCCCAGGTGATGCAAGGCAAGAGCGAGCGGCAGGGAGACGTCCTGGGGTCTCCGGGGACAAGGGTGGGGCAGGAGGAGGGCGGGTATCCCCGTGACAGCCTCACATGAGTGCCAGAGCCCCGTGCGCTTGTGATCCGAGTCTGGGCGCTAGACTGGGGCGGACGCCCTCGCGCTGCAATGACAGCAGCCCAGGCTGCAGCAGCGCACGCTGATCCGGGTGGCCTCGCTTACAGCCTCCGCCTCACTGTCTGTAAACAAGCCTTGTCTCTGCAGTCCCCCGAGCACTTGCAAGGCACTCCACGGCAGCTCGGTTCTGCGCGATCAGCCCATCGGAAGCGCCTCCCCGGGCTCTTGGATCAGTTTTTTTCGCTCTTCCCCTGAACTGCGCGGATAAATCAGCCAAGCGGCTCTCTGCAATCAAACAGGAAATGCTTGGCCGTGTTCTGCCAGGCCACTGCCCGCCTCAGCTCGGCGAAACTTCTCCCAGAGCCCCCTCTTGCGGTTCCTCCCACCAACCTCTAGATCTCCTCGGTGACAGGGCTCCCGGCTCACGTGACCCCCTTGACAGGCCTGCCAGAGGAGGGCGTTAACTGTTTCTCAGCCAGATGTGGACGTGAGGCAGGAGGCGGCAGGCTCTGCTCTACCCACGAAGGCAAACTCAAGTATTGCAACATGACTGCAGCTTTCATTCCCTGCAGTGTCTACACTTGGCCAGGATCCGCTAGGGCTTGTGAAAGGCAATAGGATTGGGTAAGTTGCATATTGTGTTCAGTGTTTTAAAGGCCAGGGCAGCTGGAGCAGAGACAGGCGCACATCAGCCCAGTACTACTTGAGAGGCCTGGTGGGCTTTATCACAGTCACGTGTGTGGATTTTTTAGGGCGACTGGTGAGCAGATCTGGGAAAGAAGAAGGCTTGTTATCTCAAAAGCCGGTAGAGTTGGAGGGATAGCCCTATTTTAGAGCATTTGGCAGAAAGGGATTGTACTACTCACGCCCAAGAATATCGACCTACAAGAAAAATCGTAAACAGAATATTGAAAGGTAACAACATATAGGAAAGTATAGATTTACTCTTCCTAACTCCACATCTACTTACCTTGAAGATGTGTGTATCACCAAGGTACATGTATGTGGCTGGAACACTATGAATCCTATACCTGGTCAGTGTTACTGAAAGTCCAGAAGAGGTAAGGAACGGTGAACATACCAGGCCGTTGTTGCAGCAGAGCAGTCAGTTGCATGTCGGGATAGTAAGACTTGGAAAAATTCTGCTTGAAAATCTGCCTGGAAAGGCTTGTTACCAAGGATGCAAAGAGTACACTTTTGTTGGACTCCGAAGTCCAACGGGGTACCTTGGCTATTTTGGTTTCGGCAACATGAGTTGCAGCTTGCATTCTGAACAATGAAGTGCCTACAATTGAAAATGAGTCTCCCAGTCGATGTCAGACATTCGTCTCTTTATTAACTTATTAAAATTCTCAAAGCCTTCCTTTTCTGCTAGCATGGATTTAGAACAGTAGCGTGAGACCCTTCCAGGGAAGTTGCAGTACCAGTGGATGTAAAATGTGCAGTCAGAATGAGTGCATGATAGGAGGGAAATTATAGTTATTTGACTAAACTATAACTGGTACATTTCAGGTTTTATAAGCGTTTTAACATTAGGTCTTCTCACATTTAAACACTTAACTATAACATCACTTTAACCTTTGTTGTTTTTAGAGAATCTATGAGGTGTTTTAGCTCATATTCTAAATTGCAACCAATCTTCTACATCCTTATACTGCTATCTTGGGAATATGAACAAGTAGAAAAAGGATTCAACCGCTATTGTAATAGTTATAAAAAATCAAATTCTATGGGGAAGTCTGAATTTGAATAAATATTAAGGAAAAGTACATTTTAGAAAGTTACTTTTAACTGCCTGAACTGCCAGATGGTTAATTAGCGTAAGCCTCTGTCAGCTCGAAGCCTGTGCTCAACCACGATAATAATAGTCTACAGAATAGTTCAGTCGGGAAGCAGCTAATTCCTTTAGATATGCAATAGTCATATAGTAATTAAACAGATAAACTTTGATTTTTAAGCACAAACACACAACACCAATTTTTCGATAAACACGTATGTCTATATATATTTTTTTCCTTTTTATATACATATATCAATTTTTTTGAGTTGAAAGCAGGCTGTCGTACAAGACAAGAAAAGTGGTTCAATAGTGACTGTTGTGACATGAGTCGATAAAGGTGAAAAAACTGAAAACAAGGAACGAAAAAACACTGATACATAAATAAAACAAATTTAGTGACCAGTATAGTTGAATCTCTGTCCAAGTATATAATTCCAGTTGTAACCTGAACATTCAACTTATTGTGCTTACACTGTTTTACGACATGAGAGAACAATACGTCGACGTTTTGACCCCAAATGTCTGTTTTATAAGGACTTCACGATGGATCTTTTTCAGGACAAAAGGAAATATGACAGCCGAGTCATAGAAATGTGAATTCCTCCAATCCTGGATGGTGTGCAGAAAGGACATCTTGAAAGGGCATCATCAAGAAGTTAGACCGGCTTCAGGGTGTGTTCCTCTCATGGTCGTAATGGCGCAGGTCCTAACCCCATGGGGTAATCAATTGGTCCTGGACTATCAGTGGAAGAGGGTTCCATTTGCATGCCGTTACAACATCATCACATGGTTACATTCAGTAGTGGTCGGCAGTAGGAGTTACTGCAGGGCGGTGACGTGGGCCAGGGGAGGGGCAGGGTGAGGGGTAGTAATGTATGGATTACGGAGTTTTACAGGTAAGTAAGCATTTAAATAAATAAAACGAATTTCGTTGCACGCACTGCATCACCAAATGTGATGTAGTGCGCGCAACGAAATTCGTGTAAAACTCCGTAATCCATACATTACTACCCCCACCCTGCCCCTCCCCTTGCCCACGTCACCGCCCTGCAGTAACTCCTACTGCCGACCGCTTCTGGTTGCATTCAGTGTAACCCAGAGGATGTTAGTACCCATTTGCAGCTAAGGAGAGACCCCTGACTTGGAACAGCGCTGTAAAATTCAATTGCCAAGGTTTTCGGATATAGCTACTTCTTGAAGGCTCTTTCACTGATACCCAAATATCACTACCAAATACACGAACCATCGGTAAAAACAAAACAGTAGACTACTGTTGCAGAATTAGGGAAGTTGTCTAAAAATAATAGGTCACTCAATTCTATACTAATTCCAAAGCTCAGAAATTTCCTTACAAAGTTTCCATCTTTGTAAGCTGGAGTTAACTATATTTTGTCAATATTAGCTGCTCTTTTCTATAAATCATACTGTTCAAGCACTCATATATAATGGGAGGAACCATCTCTCTTTACAAACAATGTTGCATGATTTTTGCCGTTTGGATAATGACTGCTGAGCTCGCACACAAATTAAACCTAGCTACTTTTAAGTGTTCTAGCCTTATTTCATTATATCATTTTTAGCTCATCTGTGCTACTGCAGCTAGAGGCCAATAATATATAAATTGTTTGTAGAAAAGGATGTTCTGGGCTGGTACTCTACTACAGAAGCAAGGGACATATTTAATGGAGAACTTGTATATGGTGGTCATATATTAGGGAGACTTATTTGTTATGAAGTTCTCTCATCTCATTTACTACAGTATCCTCAGTAGAACATGCTTTCAGTTTTCACTTTGATTCCTTCAAGATGGCTTTCAGGTGTGCCACACATTTGGCATATATTCAGACTGTTAGCACTCTAGTTTCTTATCAGAACACTGTAGTAAACTGCTGATCACCAGGGTTAACTGGCAGTATGCTGCTGGTGTTGAAAGTGCATGTTTCAGTCTGCATGTCAGAATGTTTTAATGAAATAGAAGAGGAATATATTTGAGAACTCACATAAAAGGTATCCTCATAATGAATGTTGTCCTTGGACTCTTAAAGGTCTTTGGAGGCAAGATGGCGATCTGTCACTGATCGCAGTGCACACGCTTCAGAGCTCCCGACAAGTCATGCTACGAGAGCACTGACCACCCTGATGACCGCCCCGATGACCGCCCCGATGACCGAGCAAACTAAGGCGCATTAGCAACCATTGGGAAGGAGATACTAAACTGTATGTGAGAGACCGCATGGATCTACACAACCCTGCGGTGAAAACGATAAACACTCTCTACTCGATCATCGGCTGGGCAGTCCTTAGAATTGCCGTAAGACCTCCCTCAGTGATACAGCTCAAGTGCGAGGGCTGCATTTACCGGACAAGGACCTCCGTGATCGTCCAGGAAGATTTTGGTGGCAGCGCCGTCATGGCTCCAAAAATTGCAACAGCCCCGTTATCTGTTGCTGCACGAGCGAGGGCGGCGAGGCTGGCCCAGCGAGATGCAGCCGATCGGCGTGGCGTCGACACTTCACAGAGCTCGGCGGAAAGGGCTGGAAGGGTGGACAAACCGATGGATAAACTGGAGAGAGCGGAGAAAGCTGCCGCGGTGTCTGTGCCTGCTGTGTTGGACTCGCCGAGAACTGGAGCCGTGACCCGGAAGAATGATCAAAGGAAGGGCACGGTGGGTCTGACGGTTGTGGACTTGATGCGCAGAGGCCCCAGTCTGCTTCCGGGGCAAGAGAGGAAGCGCCAAACAGAGCCTGCTACCGTTGCGGGCACTCCAGTGACACCTGAGATCATCGCGGCTGTAGTCAGCCTCACGCTGTCAAAGGAGCCCGGTGGCAAGAACTCGAGGATCGTAGCGAGCGATAATCTGGATGTGCCATCTGATCATACTTCAATGCAACAAAACTGATGCCTGCACCCTTATTGTTTAGTAACACATAATTATTTAGATGTGGACCACACCGTTAACGAATATAGGTAGATCCGGTACCTCAATTTGTACCAATGACTTTTTTATTTTAAAGAAGATTTCATATGTGTGTTTATGCACAAATAAACAAATACACTGACATTTCAACCTAACTGACTACATATATACACATTTTATACAAAACAGAAATTATTCATAAAATAAACACAACAAAACCTGACAACATCATGACAAGATTTATACAAAAACAATTAATTTTCTACTTCGTAGTATATCAAGAGACACTGTCAAATGCCGGGGAACATTTAAGTATTATTCACGAAATCCTAGCGTATATTTAATATACTAGTGTGTTCCCATTAGTAAGCCGACGCGTTTCGAGTTGGGGCCACCAGGGTTCCCAAACTCTCATCAGGGCCTTTTGATCAATATGTAGTTCGATTCACTGTGGGAGCAGTATATTCGGGGGGCTTTTCGTTGAGAAGGGCTGTATCTCTTACTTCTGCCCGTATTGCTGTGCCGGTGTACTAATTTCTCTCGTCTTGAGTATTGTGAGCTGCTAGTGGGCAATTATTTGTACTGGTAGCATCTTGCATGTAAACATTACCTGCACACGCGTGTGCTTGTTCTGCCGCCTGGCTTCTTATGGCGTTCGTCACTCAAGGACCAAAGTCTCAATTCTCGTCTTGCTTAAGCACTAGTCGGATAGTCCTTGACTATACGCGAGAGCGGACGCTGGTGTGCTGGCTAGGAGTAAACAAACAAAAACATTTGAGCTTGAATACGCTCGCTCGCAAAAAGTCTCATCTTGCGAGCGTATTCAAGCTCAAATGTTTTTGTTTGTTTACTCCTAGCCAGCACACCAGCGTCCGCTCTCGCGTATAGTCAAGGACTATCCGACTAGTGCTTAAGCAAGACGAGAATTGAGACTTTGGTCCTTGAGTGACGAACGCCATAAGAAGCCAAGCGGCAGAACAAGCACACGCGTGTGCAGGTAATGTTTACATGCAAGATGCTACCAGTACAAATAATTGCCCACTAGCAGCTCACAATACTCAAGACGAGAGAAATTAGTACACCGGCACAGCAATACGGGCAGAAGTAAGAGATACAGCCCTTCTCAACGAAAAGCCCCCGAATATACTGCTCCCACAGTGAATCGAACTACAGATTGATCAAAAGGCCCTGATGAGAGTTTGGGAACCCTGGTGGCCCCAACTCGAAACGCGTCGGCTTACTAATGGGAACACACTAGTATATTAAATATACGCTAGGATTTCGTGAATAATACTTTAATGTTACCCGGCATTTGACAGTGTCTCTTGATATACTACAGAGTAGAAAATTAATTGTTTTTGTATAAATCTTGTCATGATGTTGTCAGGTTTTGTTGTGTTTATTTTATGAATAATTTATGTTTTGTATAAAATGTGTATATATGTAGTCAGTTAGGTTGAAATGTCAGTGTATTTGTTTATTTGTGCATAAACACACGTATGAAATCTTCTTTAAAATAAAAAAGTCATTGGTACAAATTGAGGTACCGGATCTACCTATATTCGTTAACGGTGCGGTCCACATCTAAATAATTATGTGTTACTAAACAATAAGGGTGCAGGCATCAGTTTTGTTGCATTGCTTTATGAATGGTCCAGCCTGCCTCTGTCCCGCCAGGACCTAACTCCTTTTGGTTCTAAAATCTGATCATACTTCAGCAGTCCTTGAGGTGAGCGACTGCAATACTGAAATACTTTGGCTAGAAATACTGACGTTGACACTACAACAGCGATCACTGCCGGGGGTGAATTTGATGCGGATGGTGCTGGATGTGGGGAGCCCGAAATAACTAACAAAACTATTCAGTGTGGCACGGGTAACCCCCTGGAAATACCTGGTACTAGCGACCCTCATAACCATAAAAACATTGACAATATGAACAAAGCTGATAATGCTGGTAATGCACAGGCAGATATGGAGAAGGAAGCTAGCGACTTCTTTTCTTTCTCCGATGATGCAGAGCTGGAATCAGGGTGGGCTGATACCTCTACCTCATATCTAACCAACGAATCAGGTAGTTTGAGCGAGGGCATTGTAGAAACCCTAACCGTAAAATCTAAGTCAAAGATAGCTAATAAACGGGGTAAGGAGGCACATGGGGGAGCAGAACTTGCCTGGGACTATACCCCTACTGATCAACTAACCCGCCCTTCTTCTCTAGCAGGCCTCACTACACAGCTAGACCAGCCTATTCCTATAGACCCACCACCTGCTTCTCTTGATACGGTGCTGCAAGCAATAGCAGCTCACCCCGAAGAAACCTCACAGGATGGGCGGAGGGCACAAGCTGCCCTACGCAAGGTACAAGGGGTAGTTCGGAAGCTTACAAAAACCTGTAGCTCTTTTGGAGACCGATTGACAGAGATGGAGTCTAGGATGCTCTCGAACGAGTCAGAACTTGCAACAAACCAAGAGCGGGTTGAGTCTCATGAGTCAGAGCTAGCCGACGTTAGGTGGAAGCTAGAGGAGTTTGAAAACCGTCAGCGCAGAAACAATCTACGCATTTTGGGTGTACCAGAAGCTGCAGAAGGGGATGACACCCGCTCTTCTCCGCGAGTCTCTGCCTGAGCTTTCCAGTTGGAATTGGGATGTTGAAATCCAGCAGGCCCACCGCATGCCATTCACGTTGAAAAACCGTGTAAAACCTGGGGCCTACCCCAGGGCTGTTCTTGTCTTTTTTGGCAACTTTTTGCTTCGGCAGGCAATCTTCGAAAAAGCCAGACCTGAAGCTAAGAGTACCTCCAACGGGATTTCATATTTTGTACGTTCAGACTTTTGCTACTCAACCGTGGAAAGAAGATGGAGGTTACGTCAGCTAATAAAGCCATTCCAGGATAAAAAGGCACTGGCATATCTAAACAATACCGTACAACTCAAGGTCATCTATGGGGGACAGACAAAACTCTTCCTTTCTGAAATTAAAGCAAAGGAATATCTGGATGGATTAAAGTAAACATATTATTCATAAATACGGCCACCAGGATATACATACACCCTAAAGGGGTGTTGAACTATCTGAGATATCTGACTATAAGATATACATGTTAATGGATTTGAACTTAGTGATTGTAAGGATGATAATAGTATAGTAATGTCATAGTAATGGTATAGGCTTCTTTAAAAATAAAAAAAAGAGGTATTTTCCTTGTTGCTCGCAAAAATCTGGGTAGGTAGGGCGGTAGATCTTATATATTTTTCTTTTCATTAGGGTACATCGGTGTGCTCTCTCATATTTCTCTATGGTGTTAGGTGTTGGTGGGGCTCTGATAGCGTGCTGCACGTCCATCACTACCAGACTCTTATGGAGTCTTTTTGCCTTATTTTGGGTGTAAGGGGGGAGGGGGAGGATGGGAGGGGGAGGGAGTGTGGTGGGCAGGGAGCAAACACTTTTAAAATGAAAACAACTCCAGATTTGAAAACAAGAAAGGAAACTACAAGTGACAGAAACTATATTACATCTTTATTAGCATTTACAACAGAAGAGAGCCCAGCTTGTCAAATAATAAAAATCACTAGAACATTGCCGGCAAATATGGAACAAAATATCAATTATCATGGGGAGAATAACCATATGTAGTTGGAATGGTGCAGGGCTTCACAATAGGGATAAACGAGGGCGGATGAACGAAATAATTAATCAAAATTCTTTTGATATAATATGTCTTCAAGAAACTCACCTGCCCTGGAATAAGAAAGGCCTAATAAAAATCCGGGGGTACAATTTGTTAGTAAGCACCACTCAAACCTCAAACACCCGCGGAGTAGCTATACTGGCTAAAAATTTTATAGGTCAACCCATACGTCAAGCCGTAGACCCCCAGGGCAGATGGGTTATATATTTAGCTCGCTCTGGGTTTAATCATTTGCTCAGTCTATGGTTCAAACCAGGATGACCCCTCTATCTTTGAGAATCTGGAACTTGAGCTGGCCTCCTGGTCTGGATCACTTATATTTTGTTGTGATTTTAATATCTCGCTCGGGCCCACATTTAATAAACCAAATAAACATAAATATGTAGGCCGTAAACCCAAAGTATTTAATGCAATTAGCCTACTTAGAGATAGCTACGTCCTGGTCGATATTTGGACTCTTAAAAATCAAACAGACCCAGCATATACATATTTCTCATACCCCCACAATAAATACGTCAGAATTGATTATATATTCACAGCACGGGAGATATCAAATCAAGCAACAATTGTTAAACATCCTAAGCTAGTCTCTGATCATAATGCTCTCACTCTTACAATTGACCTACCTAATTTTGGCAGACATTGCTCCACTTGGACATTTGATAGGAAATTGTTGGTTAACATGGATTATATTGAATATATCAAGAACTGGGCCCGGGGGTTGTATGACATCAACCGCTATAGCTCTCCCAGATGTGTTGTATGGGATTGTTTTAAGGCTGCCCTTAGGGGGAAACGGTCAGCTATGTTGCCAGAATTAAAAAACAAAGTGTCATAGAACATAAACAAAAGATTGGTGAGCTTGCTAGGCTAGAAGAAGAACACACAGAACTAATTGCACAAGGGGCGGATGGAAAAGACTCAATGCGCCGAATGCTAATACTAAAAACAGACTTGAATAACGGGCTGACCCAGAAATCAGCAGAGATCTTTAGAGCCCACCAAAGAAATGTCTACGAAAATGGAGAGAGAGTAGGTAAACAACTGGCCTTGCTTACTAGACAGAAAATCTCATATAATGCAATTCCATCCATCAAAACAAATGATCACGTATATACACAAACAGAAGATATAGTGGAGGTGTTTCAGCGCTACTATCAGAAACTCTCCCAGAATGATATCTCTGTTAATGGAGAGGAAGTAAACATTTTTTTAAATGAGTTTGAAACAAATACGGGCAGGGGGCTAGACACAATCACTAAAGAAGATCTGGAGAAAGAAATTACTCTTACAGAGATACAATTGGCTCTTTCCGAGCTATCCTCTGGTAAAGCCGCAGGCCTAGACAAAATGCCCCTAGACTTTTATAAAATCCTAGGCGAGGGTATATTGCTTTTTCTGCTCGACTTATTTCTTGGGATTCAGTGGAATGGCATTTCACCCGAGTCCTGGAAAGATACAATCATTATTATCTTCCCCAAAAAAGGCAAACCTACCGATTCACCATCATCATATCGCCCAATTTCACTTATTAACTCCGACTCAAAGTTATATGCTAAAATTATGGCTAATCGGCTCGGGAGGGTTGTTGAACATCTGGTTTCCCCCTGGCAGCACGGTTTGATCCCCGGGAAAGGTACCACAGACCACACTCACAGATCCATCTCATTATTTGACATAATGTCCGTGACGGGAGGCCGGATGTCAATGATCCTCCTAGATGCCGAGAAGGCTTTTGACCGTGTGTCATGGGAGTTTCTGTGGGCAGTGCTGGAACACCATAACTTTGGGCCCAATTTTGTTAAATCTATAAAAGCTATGTATAAAGATCCAAAGGTCAAACTTAAAATTATGGGGCGTGAGTCAGGTATAATTAGAATATCAAGAGGTACCAGACAAGGCTGCCCTTGCTCTCCGATATTGTTTGCTCTCTATATCAATCCCCTGATTTTAAGACTTCTAGAGAATTTAAGATTCAAACCAGTTGTGGTGGGGGCATATGAAACTAAAATATTAGCGTATGCAGATGATGTTGCAGTCCTAACACCTGACCCAGCGGAAGCTAATATAGAAATTGAGGCAATCGCACAAGTATTTGGATCCTACTCTGGGTACTCCCTTAACAAGGGAAAAACTGTCATACTCTGCACTGATAACATCGACTTTATAGATCCTAGGAGAACCGGAAAAGCTACATATTTAGGGGTATGTATAAGTCCGGATGTTCAAAGTATTTCAAAATGTAATTATGAACCTCTAATTAACACCATCAAAAAAGATTTAACCCGAATTAATAGCTTACATCTATCAATTATAGGAAGGGGGAACTATGTAAAAATTAATGTTCTATCAAAGGTACTATATCTATTCCGCGCCATCCCCTTGATAATTGAAGATAAGCTTATTAAAGCTCTCAAATCCCAGATCTCCAAATTTATCTGGCAAAATTAGGAGATCACTGAAATATCTATCCCTACCACAGAATAGAGGTGGCCTAGCTATTCCAAATATGCTGCTGTACTTTTGGGCGGGTTTCCTTCAGCAGCTGACACCACTTATTAATACTACTCCTTTCACTCAGAACGCAGAGGGTTTACAAATACCTTCTATTTTCGAACTAGCTTTGGGCAATGAGGCCAAAGGTCTCCTCCTGAGACAATTAGAGCCAAGGTATTTTAAGAAGGTTACATTTAAAACTATACTTAATGCGTGGAAAGTCTGGTCAAAAGTTGCGAAATATATGCAAGTTCCTAAATTTAATTGCTACACTCCTCTGTGGCGCTCCTCATTGCTCCCTGAGCATGCTAATGATGCCATTTCAATAAAATGGGAGAGACTAGGGATCATTGCACTCTGGGATTTTCTAGGCGAGGACATGCACACAACCTTTCATAATCTTCAATATAGATTCAATATCTCGAATCCCGATTATTTCAAATTTATTCAAGTAAACAATGTGGTAAGCTCCAAACTACCCAGGATCAACTTGGTAAGGGTGCCACTTATAGAAACTATCTGTAAAACCACTACGAGAATAGGTACAATTTATTCAACCCTTCTTGAAAAACTACAGGATGATCTAGAGCGCACCAAAACAATATGGGCTTTTAAATTAGCTAACCAAAATGTTGATATTGATATGACCCTGATATTAACCTCGCGTTTGCTTCTTTCATCTAGCTTAAAAGCACAATTATACAAAACAATTTATAATCTATACTTCAAACCTGCAAAATTGCACGCTTGGGGGAAAAGGTTAAATGATGAATGCCCAAGATGTGGCAAAGGTCCGGCCACGGTATTACATATGTTTTACGAGTGTGAGAAACTGTTGATATTTACGAAAATGATCTGGGAATTCTGGGAGGAGGTCTTTGGGCGTAAACTACCAGACTCCCCCACAATATATATGTTGGGGTATGATAGTATGCTAGAATTAAGCTTGGAGGAGAAGTCTATTCTTTTTATTGGAACAGCAGTATACAGAATCATACTTGCTGCTCACTGGAAAGACATTGACCCGCCTAGCTTTCAAATGTGGCTAACCCGCTTCTTTGGTATATACAATCACGAAAAAGCAATCAATGCCACTAGGGGCAGACAATCTAAACGGCGGGGCAATAAGATCTAGTCTCCGATCACAGCTTGCAGTGCGGCATTAAGATTAATTTAAGAGTTTTTGTATCATTTTAGATTATTCTAGCTATCATGTACATAATGGTTCTGTTTTCTAATTCAGTCCTATGCATTAACTGTATCCTGTGCTTTCTTTTCTTTCCTTATATTATTATTATTACTTCTTTTCAATTAAGTGCCATACGTGGTCTAAGTATTTTCCCAAATATGGATTTGTTTGCATTTCATGTATTATCTGGAGTTGTTTAATAAAAAAAATTAAAAAAATAAAAATAAAAAAGTATCCCCATTTTTGTTTATACAGCACTAAGCATAATTTCTATGACAAAATAAACCGCTCATTTTGTTCCTTTCTAAATTAAATGTTTTATTTTTTACCAGTTTTTTTTCAATCAAGATGGCTCGTTAATAAGACTGTTAGCACACTAGTTGTTCTTTAGAACACTCTGGGAGGCTGCAGTAGAACACATGGGACATCTGACAGGCTGCCCTTGTTAGAAGTACATGTTTTACTGAGAATGTCATACTTCATTCTCATACTGCTGAGAAATATAGTGCACATTTACAGCAAATATGCTTTCATTTTAGGTTCTGTAGCACCTTTTATAACCTCTTTGGGAAAAACATGAGAAAACAGTTTTCTCTCAAGCATGATTGATGTACTCCCAGCAGAAGGCTTTTTCATAGGGTAAAATTACCTAAGAACACGCCACAATTCCTAAAATTAGTATGGTACCATTAACAAATGATTTCTCCTTTTTTGTGACCCACAAAATCTGCCAGTAACTACAATGCATTTCAATGTGGTGCTATCATGTATATTGGACCCAAGAAGGCTGCCTGCCCTTTCTGGTTGAAGTGCTGACAGCCAAACAGATCTCACCATGAGATATGTGCTTAGGCTCCACCCAGAAATCCTTATTTGCTTTCCCTTAAAACTTTCAACAACTACTGAACTGATTCACACTAAATAACTGAAAGCATGATCTACGAACCAAAATCTACCTTCCTACCAATTTTGGTGTAATTGCAGCCAGTGGTTCGTGCTGTAGTCTTGTTCAAAATTCATATGGGAATTAACATGGGAAATCATATTTTTTTCAACCTCCTTTTACTTGGCCCCCACTCGACAGATTACCCCGAAATTTTCCATGCACAACAAGACTCACTATTTTACTTTGTTTTTAAAATTTGTAAAAATTAGTCAAATGATGCCAAATATATAGGCAAGTCAAACAATGCTTTTTCTATATAAACGCGGTCCTAAATAGGGGGGTCCCAAAACACGTTTTTCCACTAATGCATTTTCCGTTGACCTTTGCATCACACATAGTGTGAAAACAGCTTAACAGATTTCCATGATATTTGGCAGCATTATATATTATGCTGCACAGATCATCATTTTGCATGATACATGTAACTAGGGTAAACATTATTTAAGTTATAAGGCATTTAAATGTAGTGATATTTGCTCTTGTGGTAGTTTCATTAAATGTCGCTGTATTTTGTTAAACTACTGCTGTACATAGGAATGACAATGAATTATGTGATTGGCCAATGGCTGCCTTTACAAAAACAAAAACACAGCCATGTTGTTTTCGGTACACTTTGGCTGTGTTTCCCGTTTCTCCCTTTGATATAGGTAAGCATTCGGTTTGATATTTTTTTCCTACCTATTACCACTAAATTAAAGTGGTAATAGGTAGGGGAAATTATTTAGAAGTTTTCATGGGCCAGCTGTACAAAGCATGTTTCCCATTGCAACTAGCCTGATTTGCAAAATCGGACCATTTGCCACTGGAAAAATCATTTTCAAATGTACAAAATGAGATATGTGATTCAGTATTTGGAAGGGGCTAACTTTGTTTGTCCCTTCCAAAAAATTAATTGGTATGGTATGTAATAATGTTTTGCAACCAAATTCTGGTCATCAGACAGTAATACTTTCCTACCATTTTGAAATCTATTAGTAACCCAATTGGAATGGGGAAGGGGTCCCTTGGGACCCTTTCCCCTTTGAGAATGTTGAAAAATGTTTTTAAGAGCAGCTAGTAATCCCACGGACTACGGCCTAATCTTAAAAATTGAAACTGCAACGTTAGATTTTTTTCTTTATAAACATATCCCATTTTAAGTATAATGGACTGTATTCATAAAATATTTTTTTATTAAAAAACAGTAACAGACATCATGGTTTTTGTAATAGGTCTCAATTTGTGACCAAACTCATTAATATGCATGAGGCCCGTCAATTTGCGACCAACTAGGAACCTCTTATGAAATTCAAAAGCATTTCATACATTAGGAATAATGATTTCCAAATTGTGATTCAGAAAGAATCGCAATTAGGAAATCAGTATTCCTAATGTTTGTACATATGGCCCCATCTATGTTAAACATTTTTTACGGAGTACCCCGGTACTTAAACACATCTTTTTTTAAATTTAAAAATACACTGCACTGCACTATATTTCACAAACTTCACAAAATATAGGGCCGGATGTAACGGCCGAAAATCGGTATTTTTGGCCGTTACCGACCGGTATTTACGAAATGGTATGTAGGGCCACATATTTTACAGATTCGGTAAATTTACCGAATCTGTAAAATACAGAATCGGTATTTTTACCTATTCGATAAATTTGATATGTAGGTGGGACTCTTCTGAGTCCCACAACCCTTACCGAATCTGTATTTTACCATCAAATATATTTGATGGTAAAATACCGATTCCGGTGTGCATGCACATGTGTGCATGCACACCTGTGCCATATGACAGGCAGACCTGCCCTTAGGGCAGGTATGCCTGCCACATGGCACCCGAGCCTCTTTTGGGGGTGCCAGGGGGTGTCAAAGTGACACCCCCTGCACCCTTGTGGAATTCGGTATTTACCGATTCGGTAAATACCGATTCGGTAATGCCCATTCATTCCTATGGGCTGCAAAGCCCATAGGAATGAATGGGCATTACCGGTCGGTAGTTACCGAATCGGTAAATACAGATTTTTACCGATTCGGTAAAAGGAACATCTGGATGTTCCTACATGTCCCCCATTCTTATTTACCGATTCTTAATTACCGAATCGGTAAAATTCGGTAATTAAGAATCGGTAACTGAGTCCTACCTACATCTGGCCCTCAGTGTACTAAAGTGTATTTTCAACTTTTTACATCTTTAATTCCAATAAACTTTATGGAGTGCCGCATAATGCCTACAAATTACAGTGCTAATTAAACTTTTTATACAAAAAAGTGCAGTTCTCCATAAAGTGCCACATAAAAATATATGGAAACATATAAATACATCTGTCTACCTTATACCACTTTAATATAGTTGTAATAAGCAGGGAAGAATAATAAAAACAACTTCTTACCTATATTTAATGCCCTAACCCAGAACGCGGCGAAAGTGTTTTGACAATAAACATGGTTGCCTTTTATGTTTTGTAAAAGACAGCCATTAGCCAATCACATTCTGCCTTCTCTTTGGCATATAACGCAGTATACCATGAAGTTATCATGGTATACATCAGAACAATATATAACTAAGTATTTGAACACTTATATCTTTAACAGTACTTACACTATTTACACCTAGTACTGAAAATGTCCATTCCCACGGCATAATCTATATACTTGCCACATTGCATCTACATCCACTCACCCACTTTAAGGCTACATCTGTTTCAAGCACCACACTGCACTCTATGCCACTCCACTCTAAGCCACTTCATTCAGTGCCACTTTGCTGTATGCATTTACTCTCTGTGCCACAACACTTTATGTGACTGTACTATATGCCACTCACTTTATGCAAATCGGCTAAAGCCACTCCACTCTACACTGCTGCATTCTATGCCACTCCAGTGAACGCTCCTCTACTCTTTGCTTCTCTATTCTATCTATTCCACTCTATGCAAGTTCACTCTACGATACTACACTGTACGCTATTCCACCATATACCACTGAACTGTATACCATTCCAGTCTACATCTATACACTATTCCACTATAGGCAACTCCATTGTACACCACTCCAGTTTATGCCACTCCAGCGTATGCTATTTCAAAGTAAGCCACTACACTCTTCCTCATTCTAGTCTACACCACTCCATTGTACACCACTACACTCTACTGCACTCCACTCTAAACCATTTCACACTAACCCACTGTAGTATATGCTATTCCTTTGTATACCACTCCACTGTATGTCACTCCACTCTACACTATTCCACTGTACACCACTACAGTCTACTTCACTCCACTCTACGCAGCTCCACTCTACACCACTCTTCTCTATGGCATCCCACTGTACATTTTTCCTCCATACACAACTTCACTCTACAGCACTACAATTTATACTAGTCAACTGTATGCCACTACACTCTACCCCACTCTAGTGTATGCCACTCCACTCTATACTACTCCAACCTATGCTGCACCACTGTACGCTATTTCAATATACCCCACTTCACTCAACACTACTCCACTGATCACCACTCCACTGTACGCTATTCTACTGTATGGCACTCCACACCACTCTACTCTACAACACTGCACTGTACACTATACCACTCTACGCCAACCCACTGTAAGCCACTCCACTTTGCAGAACTCCACTGTACCCCACTCCACTATACACCACTCAATTCTACGCTGTTTTGCTCTATACCACTCCTCTCTATGTCACTCCACTGTATCTTCTTTCACTGCACACCGCTCCACTCAATGCTGCTTCCGTCTGTGTCACTCCACTGTACACTATTCCACTGTACGCCACTCCACTCTACATCACTCCACTCTAATCCACTCTGCTGTATGCCACTACACTATACGTCACTCCAGGCTATGCTATTCCAGTGTTCACCACCCCACTGTTCGCCACTCCATTCTATTCTACTCTGTGCCACTCCTCTGTACGACACTCACCTATATGCTATTCCACTGTACGCCACTCCTCTCTATGCCACTGTACCCCAATCCAGTGTACATTAATTTACTGTATGCATCTCCACTCTACACTACTCCACTCTACAGTATTGTAAAACCAGAGCCTAACTATAACGTCCCAGTAACCTTTATTTTTTCAGTGAAAGAAAAAAATCAATAAATATATATATATATATATATATATATATATATATATATATATATATATATATATATAAAAATATATATATTCCCAACTCGTTTCTTCACCAGCCGTTGCTCCGCCTTGCTACGGGTGCTTTCTCGGCGCGTGGTGCAACGCGCATTCATTTACCCAACTCCGGTTTTGTATGTCCACAAAAAACATTCGAGAGCACGCAAAAAACAATCCAGGGGGGGCTCAGTTATATATTATTTAATTAGCGCTTCAGCAAGCAAGTTGACAGTGACAGTCAACTTGCTTGCTGAAGCGCTAATTAAATAATATATAACTGAGCCCCCCCGGATTGTTTTTTGCGTGCTCTCGAATGTGTTCTGTGGATATACAAAACCGGAGTTGGGTATAAATACATATATATATATATATATATATATATATATATATATATATATATATATATATATATATATTCGGCAGAAGGACGTTTCGCAGCAGTCACGCAGCATCAAAGACGAGGCACACCCAGGTACTAGTGCTCAGAGGTTTATTCCGCTCTCCACCACACCACCACTACGCGTTTCGGTCAAACAAGACCTTTATCACATGACAACGTTATAGGGCGGAAGTGCTCCTTTTAAAGTGATAGATGCCAACAATAATTTGTATTTTGCAATAGACATAGAAGACATACTGTCTAAAATCAGTTGCTGCGTAAATGCAGATAGGCACATTTGTCAGAATTAATTCATGTCAAATCTTGTTCAAAGATAGTCAAGGGTAAATGCTTTACACATAAATAACATGTGAATATCTAAATACATAAATATTAATATAAATATATAGATAAATATAGCATAAATATAGCAGCAAGAGGAAAAGCGGTATACAAAACATATGAATAAAAAGATCAATACATATGTTTAAAATTGTTAATGCTTCCCACATTTGCAGTTAAACACCGTGGTATGTGAATTACACCACTAGTTTAAACTGAACCAAGATTTTGCCCACCAGATTCCTAGTGGGCCCTGAAAGACAGTCTATTTTCAAATGTGCAAAAAAGGCATAAGTGCAAACACAGCAAAATGAATGTTGGCGTAAGTTAAAAGTAAGTGCTACCCTGTGTTAATGTCATTATATAAAAGTGAGTTAAGAATTACAATAAACAATATCATTGGTTGAGACAGCTGCTATGTTTCAGTGTGTACCGTTAGCAATATCCTTGGTGGTACTTATAAATAAGTGTGACAATCCTCCCGCGCATTTAGACCATTAGGTGTCTTGGTGTCTAAAAGAATTATATGTCTAGTTTCCAATCTCCGTAATAACTGTTCACGGTCACCTCCCCTCCTCTGAGGTGGAACCGTGTCGATTACAAAATATTGCAATTCAGCCGGATTTTTATTATGTACCTCCTCGAAGTGTCTCGCTACCGGGTACGCAGTGTCGCTGTTGGTAATGGCCCTGAGGTGCTGGAGAATATGTTTATGTACCTGTGGTCTTGTGCTGCCCACATAGCGTAGACCACAGGGACACTCCAGCACATACACTGCGTACTCGGTGCGACACGTCAGTTTGTATTTGATGGAGGTCGGAGTCTCACTGAAAGGGGTGAAGTATTCTGTCCTGCTGACTCCATTTCTGCATGCTTTACAGGATGAGCATTTCAGAGTCTAACCACAAGCCTGTGGCCCTAATCTCAGGGCTACTAGACACTAAACAGTTGCTCATGGTCCTTGCTCGCTTATAAGCTATGCTAGGCGCACTAGAGACCTGATTGCTTAGAACCGGGTCACTTGTGAAAAGTGCCCAGTTACGTTTGACTATATTTCTAATAGTCCGATGTTGATAGCTGAATGTGAAAATAAGCCTAGTTTCACTACGGGCAGTACTGACTGTGTCTTTCTTGCTATGTGCTGTAATGGAAGATGGAGTTACTGTGCCATGGATTGTGCTAGGCAATAGGGATGCTCTGTCTTGCGAGTTAGCTCTTATCATGGCTTTCTCAATTACCTCATTAGAGTAACCCCTTTGCATGAATCTGTTTTTGCATAGAAGTTGAGCCTCTCTACAGTCAAACTCTGAACTGCAATTCCGTTTAATGTGGAGCATTTCTCCGTAAGGGATACTCCTTATGAGATGCGCTGGGTGATGGTTGCCCGCATGGAGGACACTGTTACCGGCAGTTGGTTTTCGGTAGAGTTTAGTTTCAAGTCTCCCCTCTCTGAGGTAAGTTTCCACATCTAAAAAGCAAACGGATTTGTCACTAATGTGGCTAGTAAACTGAAGATTGAGAGTGTTTTTGTTCAGTTTCTCAATGAATTCAGCTGCCTCATTCTCCAAGCCATCCCATATAATAAAAAGGTCATCTATGTACCTTAACAATTTTACAATTTTGGTATTCATGGTATCCGCAAAGTAAGGCAGGAGGACCTGCTCCTCCCAGTATCCAATGAGCAAGCAGGCATAACTGGGAGAAAAGCAGGCCCCCATTGCCACTCCCCTTGTCTGTTGGAATAACTGCTTCCCAAACAGGAAAAAGTTGTTCTCAAGGCATAACTCAATCATGTCTACTATCATGCGTGTATGTTCATTGAAAAACACTGGTCTAGAACCAAGGAAGTGTTGAACTGCTCTCAGCCCATCTTTATGGTAAATACTGGTGTATAATGCGGTAACATCAAGAGATATTAACAAATAACTGGGTTTCCACTCCACATCATACACCTTTTTAAGGAAGTCACCAGTGTCAAGCACAAACGAAGGTAATGACCTGACGAACTCTTGGAGGATGAAGTCCACATATTCACTGATGTTCTCGAGTATGCTATTACAGGCCGATATAATAGGTCGCCCTGGCGGTAACAGCAAGTTCTTGTGGATCTTCGGTATGAAGTAAATCACCGGTGTTACAGGATTGTCATTTTTCATGAATTTAAACTCATCCATAGTTATAACACCAGTGCTTCTCCATGCCATAAGTTTAGAATAAACGTTGTTCTTGGCCAGCTGCACTTCCTTGGCATCAGTCCGTCGGTAGCAAGCACGATCCTTTAGTTGCTCAAGTGCTTCATCCATGTACATCTGGCGAGGCCATAGCACCACATTTCCTCCTTTGTCAGATTGCCTCACGATAATGTTTGTATTGCTTTTCAGTTTTCTAATTAGTTGATGGTATGCAAAATCACGATAGTGATGTTTTTTCGAGAAATTACCATGCTTGAGAAAGAGTTCCCTCAGTTCTAGAGAAACTTTGTCGTCAAATTGGTCAATGTTATCTTTGATCATCAAAGGGCAAAACTTGGACTTAGGCTTAAAATTAGTAACTGTAGATAAATTGGTTGTTGGCATCCTGCCCGAGCCCGGGGTAGATGCTAGCAAAGTCGATTCATTTTGCATTTCCATCAGGTCGAGTAACAGACTGGAGTCTGGTGGAGACAATGTAGGAGATTGGGAACACGGCACAGCGTCTGTGGTGGGAAGTGAATTCTTGTGTAGGCAATGGTATTTACGCAGTTTGAGTTTACGCACATATTTATACAAATCAATTTTCGTGCCTGCGTAGTCAAAGTTGCTTTTAGGGCTATATGATAGTCCCAGGGCGAGCAAAGAGGTTTCTTTATTTGTAAGTGGCACATCAGTGAGGTTAATAACCGTGGGTGGTTCTGTTGGTGCAGAATTCATCCGCGGTTCCACTGTTTGCGTTGTTTATTGATTATTTTGTTTGTTGTGCCTGCGTTGTCTGTTGCAGCGCCTCCTTGCTGCCCGTTTGGCGTTGAGACTTTGCTTGCGGTGGCACCCTTAACACCTGAGCTGAGAGTCTGCTTCCGGTCCCGCTGCACTACCTCCAGCTCCTGTGCAAGGGTGAGCTTGCGAAACCCCATTCTCTGCGATCTACCCAGCTCATTGTCTGATTCGCTGTCGATGTTGGGGCAGCCCTCCGACATAGATGAGGTTTCAGCTGTCGCCACCGTTACTGTAGAATTAGATGTTGTTGAGCTTGCTGCTTTAATCGTATGTGAGGCTTTGATGTGATCATATTTTCTGGCAAACGTAAAGATTTGACCGTGTTCATAGTCAAGTCGGTCTCTTTGGAACTTGTACGCCTTGCGCCTCTTGATCACGTCTTCCTCTCTTTTCAAGTGGACAAGCATATTGTCCCTGTGTTTTGCTAACTGCGGTGTGCTGGGCAATTTGTCAATTTCTTCATTCAATCTGTCAATTTCCAATAGCAATTTAGCCCTATCACTTTCTGCGTATTTTATCAATATTGCCATAAGCTTCTTGGAGGACTCGAATTTGCACTCTGCCCAATCCAAAAGCATGCACGGGTCAGGGTTTTCGTAAGACGGGGCTAGCATGATTCTTAATCCCCACGGGACCCGGCCAACCTCTAAGTACCCAGTCAGCGAACAGTGCTCCCACCATTTAGGCTGGTTTTCATGTATACAAGTACCATTATGTGATATATTAAAAAAGGAAAGGAACAACTAAAAAAAGAAAAGTCTGGTCTTATCCTTCCATCAAAGGACACATCACCAACTATTGAATTAACTTAGGTTGTGTGCGCCTGACCCTGTACATAGACTTATAGAAGGCAGAGCTCCTCTCTCCCCTCTCTCGCAGAGAATAGGGTTATCTCTGATCAAGCAGCACCAACAATTAACAATCACAATAATTACCTCGAACCTACTAGCTGTTGAGCGCCGTGCTATTTCTGAATATCACAATAACCCCACGCCGAACTTTCTCCCACCATTTAGATTGTTCGGCTTTGCTCGCTTTCTCCAAAGCCTTGAACAGATCTTTCATTGTGCTGTGCTATTCATGTGGGGTGGGTGAAATTACTGGTACTGCTCCGTCCCCAGCCGGGGAATCAGTGAACATATTTTTGACTGCCTCAACCCGCCCCTGTAACGTGTCGGCAGACATGGTGTTGTTGTGAGCGTTAGTTGTTACAGTCAATGCTCCTGTTAAATCACAATGTCACTAACGGGAGCAAGCACACTCCACACGGGACTTACTGTGGAGTCCGGCTTGCTGGCAGGTACTATCGATGCAACTCCTGTCCGGGGATCAACGAACGCCAAACGAAAGCTGTCCTGCGACCTGGAACTGCTACGGCGTACTTCCCCGCTCTGAAACCGGAAATTCCACTCTCCCGGGGCAAATCGGTTACTCCTCACGGAGTGGAACAAGAAGACTCCAGGACTGGAATCGCTGCTTCACACCTTAAAGCCCAAGCGTGGAGGGGTTTTCCAAATTCAGGGAAGCAATCCTGAAAAATATTTTCGGCAGAAGGACGTCTCGCAGCAGTCACGCAGCATCAAAGACGAGGCAAACCCAGGTACTAGTGCTCAGAGGTTTATTCCGCTCTCCACCACACGACCACTACGCGTTTCGGTCAAACAAGACCTTGATCACATCACAACGTTATAGGGCGGAAGTGCTCCTTTTAAAGTGATAGATGCCAACAATAATTTGTATTTTGCAATAGACATAGAAGACATACTGTCTAAAATCAGTTGCTGCGTATATATATATATATATATATATATATATATATATATATATATATATATATATATATATATATTACCTACTAGTAGGTAGTTATAGTTAGGACCTATTTTCCATAGGAAATCCACAACATTCTATTTGGAATAACTTTGGCGCTGATTGAAGAATATTCGCGAAATTCTCAAAACTTGTGGGGCGCTCCGGTCCGCTCATATCCTCAAAGGTTCGGGGTGGGTCGTCAAAAGGGGAGTGAGTAAAAAGGGGGTCTCAAAAACCCTTTTTCTCATGCAATTTTACATAGGAACCTTTAGCCGCAACTACAGCCAGAACTGCTGAACGGAATTACACTAAATTTGGCAAAGAGGTAGGCCTTTGTTCAGACTCCTGCCTTTTTGTTAAATGGCGTAAATCTGTTCAGTAGTTGCTGAGAAAATCAAAAGTATAATCACATATAAATCTATGGGCGCGGTGGATCCGCGCACCCTGCGCGCAACCTGCGCGCACCCTCCCGATCACAAGCTGCATGCTAATTGGCTGTCAACTGGCTGTCAACACTCTAAACCAGGAAGTATTGGCAGCAATTTTGCGCCACAGAAGAATCGAGGCACAAAACGTAAAAAGGGGTCAGGGTAGAAACACCCTGACCCCCTATACCTGCTTAGGGGGTCTCACAAGGACCCCAGGGCCCCCCAAAAATATATATATTTTTAAAATGGCAAAATGCACGCTGGGTGCGTGGATCCTGCCGTGAAAAATAAAAAACTGAAGCACGGGCTCCTGAGCTTCTTTAATAATTAGTCCCCGGGGCAAAAATATTTAATGTAATGGTGGGGCCAGAGGGGACCCCCAGCCCCTTTGACCGCCACCCGCCGGGCTACAAAAAAAATGGTGCTAGCTCAAAGGACCCCCCCATCAAAGTACATGGGTGGGGGGCTCAAATGCCCCCCTGAGCCTCAGGGACTGCTAACCCCTTGGGGCTTTCAAATAAATGGGTGGTGGGGTCAAAGGCCCCCAAGCCCTGTGGACTACCACCCCTGGGGCTTTGTACATTGTAGGTGGGGCGATGCGCGGCCCCCCTCCTGGAGCCGTTGAGGGCCCTGGGGACCGCCACCTCCAAGGGCCAGCTCCTGCGGTGTCCCGGGGTGCTCACTCCCGGGAAAGTGCTGTTTGCTATGGCAGGGTGGGATCCACGCAGCTCCCGCCCTGCCATAGCAAACTTGGTTTGGATTGTGAAAGAGAGAGTAGGGAAACCTGCTCTCTCTTTCAAAATGCAAACCAGATTGCTTTTCCACACGGGGAGCTGCAACGTCCCCAATGTTGTATATAGGCCCCGACGTTGTATATAGGCCCCGGGGGATGGGGTCCCCAGCTATAATAGAAATTAGAGGTAGGTGCAACAGTTTTTTTTTTACAGTAAAATTAGGAGTCACGTATCCAGCGTGGTGCTCAGTGCGGCCCCCAGGTGTGCACGCGCTGGGTTTGCGACCTCTAACGGGTTGGGTGCTCGACTCCTCTCGTGTTGGGTGCACGACTCTAAGCAAAAAATAAGTAATATTTTTCAGATATATATCAAGCTTATGTGTTTAGATCTTGGGTGGCTCTAAAAATAGCTGTTGTGTTTATTAGGAGATTTTGGTACCTACAAGTAAGTACTGATGCAAAGTCTCAAGTTGTTGAGGAAGACTCTGTTATCCTCATCTGTAAAATGTACACCATCACTCCTAAAGATGCCGTCCATATTAAAATGCAGATTGTTGTTGTAAATGGACCCCATTCTATAATCTCTGAGATAAGCAGAAACAGCTTTATTGATATGTTTCCTAGCTTTCTCAATCTGTGGACAAAATTGATTGGACCAGTTCCATTTCTATCTTTGGCATATGTTAGAATAGACAAAGGCAGTTTGGGGGAAGAGTGACATCAATTCTCCAAAGATGTCCTTCATAAGCATTTCCAGACCTACCCCAGTCAAAGCGCCAAGGTCATTGCCACCACAGTGCACAATTATGAGGTCAGGGTGTTGGATATGCAAAAAGGATTTAACCAATGGTGTCAATTGATGCCACTTTAATCCTCTCTGTCCAATCCATTTAATGTCTACATTTGGCAAAGTTAGGTCTTTGTCAATACCTCTGTTTTTTGCATACCCTTGGCTCCAGAAAATATAGCTCTGCCCCACAATCCACACTCAAAGCATCTTGAAGGGAGATGTGGATGCACTCAGATGGTGTCTGTATGTGAAATGGGCAGTTTGAAATCTAAGATTTTTCTAAAATGGTGGATAAGATGCAGTTTAAAAAAAAGAGAAATGATTGGCTGTTTGAGAACATTATAGACTGAAAAATAGGGGGCATGTTTCTGAGTTTCAAAAGCATGTTTCTTATTGATTAATGAAAACTGTGTGAAAGCAACATTACATAGGATAAGCTGATATTTTGAAATGTCAAGCACACTTGCTGTCTGGATTTGCAACATTGTGTGCTGAACTTGTGACCTGTGTGTTCATTTGAGTGTTCCATGAACTGATACTATGGTAACAGGCATTAAGCAGAGTGGGGGGGGGGGTAGGGTTCAAAGGTATGTAAATTGCAAAGGGTTGAACTGTGTAACCAATAGAAATGTGTGTTAGCTCTTGAATTAATGTGGGAAGCAATGTGATTTGATATTTACATGTGTATGTGTGCAGAATGAGAGCAAACGTTTGCCATTTTTTGGTTTTGGCAAGAGCAGTGCACTACAGACATTCTGTATAAGAAATATGGTATGTGATTCAGATATTTCTTAATCTACTAATGAATTTGAAAGGTGAGTTATTAATTTGTCAGTTGTTGCATGTGGTTCCTTTATTTTTCATTAGACTACTGTGTTTCTTCTGCTAAAGTCCAGGGAATAGTCTTGCTTGTCTACAATCAGACAGTGAGTCTGTCTGCATTTGGGCAAGCATTGTGAGAGAAGCATTTGGTAACTTCATGTCTTTGCTGACACATAACTGCTTAAAAACCAATCCTTTTCTCAAGTTTTAGTAGAATTAGAAGACAATCATTGCTTAGAGTGCAGTAATGAAATATGTAGAAAGTGTGCAGTCACCTTACCCCTTTCAGACTAGTCAGTCTGTTTTGCTAAAGTCTATGGAATAGTATTGCTTGTCTAAAATCACACTGTGAGTCTGTGTGCATTTATGCAACCATTGTGAGAGAAGCATTTGGTTACTTCATGTATTTGCTGACACATAAGTGCTTAAAAAACCTGTCCTGTTGTCAAGTTTTAGTAGTATTAGAAGCCAGTTATTGCTTATGCATTCGCATTGCATACTTTTGTACAGTGCGCTGTTGAATCCCGTGCACTCGCACGGCACAGCATTGTAATGCGTATTTCGGCATGTCGTGCGGCATTCGAACTATACCATGAGAGTGCCGTTTGGTGGTGATGGATGCCACGTTACAACATTCTCTGCTGCGGCCCTTGTGGTAGACTATATCAGAACACAGAGACACCGTTACCGCACTTCCTGCACACGGGCATGTGGGAGACACCCGTTTCCCTTTTCGGATAGTCACACCCCAGCGCTGACTTGTGTTGGCCGGACCAGCACACATGTGTTGTGCTTGCAGGAGGATGCGTGCGTAGCTACGTGTCCAGGGTGACTGCTAACGCTGCGGTGACATGGTAACGTCTGCTGAAGACAGCACATTGTGATGTTGCAGAGTATTTGCTTATCATGCTAACACAATGACCACACGGACACACTTGCTCAGATGCGGTTTTGGGGGACGTTGGTCTTCCTGGGATTGTTGTGGTGAGTCTTGTGGCCCTCATAGGTCTCCCTGTTATGTTATGTTATGTTAAAAAGCTTATAGAGCGCACTTATACCCAAGGGTGTCCTGGCGCTAACTGAAACCTAACTGGATATAAAAGCTATAAACCAATGGTTATTGAGAAAAAAAGGTTTTGAGCCCCCTTCTAAAGGCAAGTACCTCTGTATTATTCCTGAGATATGATGGCAGATTGTTTCATGCTTTGGCAGTGCCCACAATAAAACGTCTCCTACCCCAGCTGGCTCTTTTTACTCGAGGGACAACCACATATTTTGCCTCTGCTGATCTCAATGGTCTTCCAGGAACATACCAATGAAAATGATTCCTTGGATATTCAGGGCCCCTGCCCGTCAGAGATTTAAACACCTTACACTGTGCTTTAAATTGGGCTCGCTGTATCACTGGTAGCCAGTGAAGCTCATTTATATGCTTCCTAACAGAAACAGATCGAGACATGCTGGTAATCAGTCTGGCTGTTGAGTTTTGCACCAGCTGGAGTCTGTAGAGATGCTTCTTCTGAATATTTGCATAGAGACTATTACAATGTATCGTGGTCATTGACTCTATGGCACCTGTGGGTGTTCTACTGTGTCTCTTCGCTTTGTTAACACCAGTAGAAAGCACGTGTAAAATTCTTGGTAGTAATGTGGGTTATTGCCAGAATTAATTTTGTATTGTAGTTGTGAAAGTTGTGATGTCATTTGTTCGTGTGTAGACCAATATACGGACTGGGTAATGTATCCCGTCAAGATGCAGCATCTGACGTACTATTCCAAACAATATAAATACAATGAGATTTCTTCATTGATTTTGTGTGTACACTGTAAGCGCAGGGACTACTTCAGTGCACTTCAATACAGGATTTTAGTATTTAGAATAAATTGCAAAGGTGCACCTCATGTCTTTTTGCACGGGAACAGCTACTCTGCATTTCATTATTAGCTCTTTAATGCAACTAAAGTTGAGATAAATGTAATACAGTATTTAGAAGTTGGTGCTAACGGTAGAGATAAATAGTATTCCCGCAATAAGTGCTCTAAAATTTAACACCATGGTGGATACCAGCACATAACAGTAATAAGAACAAGAAAGAGTCACACATCAGTTAAGAAAAAAAATCGAAAAAGTTTATAATATTTTTTGTAAAACGTAATTTTCTTATAAAGTTATATAAGCCATAAGTCTGCTGTGGTTGTCTCACGGAG
The DNA here is from genome assembly GCF_964261635.1 of Lissotriton helveticus. NCBI lineage: Eukaryota > Metazoa > Chordata > Amphibia > Caudata > Salamandridae > Lissotriton > Lissotriton helveticus. The sequence goes on along the minus strand of NC_136071.1, from coordinate 1,065,912,989 downwards.
TTGGGGGTCACTGTTATTCAGGACTCAGGAACCAGTTACACATGTGGGATCAGCTTGCGTTGAACAGGATTAGTTGGAACCGCGTGTCGCTGGTCTTCCACAGTGCAAGGCAGAGGCAGCGATCAGCAAAGGTCCACAGGCAGGTGACGCTGACTTGAGCTGCACAGATTGCGAGCATTTGGTCTTCTTAACCCGTTATAGTCTCTTACACAATTTACTTTGCTACTAATCTAGAATTGTGAACCATGTAACCTCAGTGTAGGCCGGAGGCAGCAGTCAGGATGGGCACACAGTCACGTGGCGTTGACTTGAGCTGCACAGTTCGTGGCACCTTGAGTACTGGGTGTATGCCCACACTCTTATGATACGTGGTCTCGGAGGTCCGAAGTGGGAGCAATGTCTTGCCTTGATAAGGTCACATTTAGATCATTTATGGTGCAGTGAGTTAGTAGCACCTGAAGCACACAGCGTCTGCGCATTCTACGATGAGTGGTGGTCTCGGTGGGCTGCAGTGGGTACAATGTGTGTTGCAAACTGGATTGCGTCATATGCAATCACCACTGCATCTGAATTGTGAACCCTGCTGTCCGCAGTGTAGATCGAAGGCAATAGTTAGCATAGACATCGAGGAATGCTTTTTGGCACTTCTTCTTGAAAAAATTCGAGGACATAGAGTACAATTTTATCTGCATTTAATAAATCAAGGCTGAATTCAATGCTGTCCGCAATGTAGATCCAAAGCTGAATTCAAGTTGTGAACCCTGCTGTCTGCAGTGCAGATCGAAGGCAGTAGTTATTATAGATATCAAGGAAAGCTTTTTGTCACTTCTTCTTCACAAATTACGAGGACATAGAGTACATTTCTCTCTGCATTTAATAAATCAAGACTGAATTCAATGCTGTCCGCAGTGTGGATCCAAATCTGAATTCAAGTTGTGAACCCTGCTGTCCGCAGTGTAGATCGAGGGAAGTAGTTAGCATATATTTCGAGGAATGTGTTTTGTGACTTCTTCTTCACAAAATCTGAGGACATAGAGTACAATTCTCTCTGCATTAAATAAATCAAGGCTGAATTCAAGATGTGAATCCTGCTGTCCACAGTGTAGATCGAAGGTAGTAGTAGGTACAGACATAAGTCTGCGGTGTTGTGGCACTGGGTTCACAGGGGGCCTGTGTCGAGGAGGCACGTGGTCATGGCGGCAGCCACGTGCCAGGGTGTGGGCCGCCTCTCTGGCAGACTCTTTTGTCTTCGCACAAGTGAACCACGCCCAGGACCTGCCCTATGTATTTATACTCTTACGCTAGAGTTGCGTACGTTGGACCAGCCCCCTCGCTTCCACTTCAAGGGGGAAGACAACACAGATACATGACTGAGATCTTCCCCAGTGTCTGAGGTAATATGGTTGCCTCCACTGTGCAGAACACTACACGTTTCAATACTATATCTCCACAAGGAGAGGTTTGCGGTTTGTATAGTGAGTTCTCTGCAGCACATCACCGGCACACTTGGGATTGTGTGAATTATTGCTGATGGGCGAGTTGCCTCCCTCAAACATAGTTGGTTGCCACATCTTCGAACATTCAGCTATTGTGCGGTTGAGGGGATATGGTATTTTGGGATGGTCCGTTGTCCTGTTTTGCGCTGCCTCGGTGGTAGCGGGGGGAGTGGTCCAGGGGGGAGGTTCTGGTGGTGGTGGCGCTGGTTGTTGTGGCTTTGTTGGGTTTTGGAGCTGCATGATTAGTACCTTTATCATGTGTTGGTCTTTAGATGTGGGTGTGAGTTGGGTCTAATTCACGCAGTAGATTGTCTACCTTCTTACACTAGTTAAAGGTTGATGTTAATTTGTTACTGGTAAGTTGGACTATTGCCTGTTTTTAGGTAGCATTGCAGATTTGGCTGGTTGCTGAAAATATGGGGAAGTGCTGTTTTCGTGTTTTTTGTGCACGGGAACGCCTAGTTTGTATATCATTAGCGTTAGTTGTGGCTTTGGTTTGTGGCGATATAAAAAAAATGTTTTATTGTCATTTGCAAAGACATACAATGTCAATATTTAATAAACATACAGACCGTTGCACAACAACATCCATTATCCAGTATTTGCAACTTTACATTGTAATCGGTTAGTGGCAATTTTGTTGGCGGAAGGTATTGATGAAAGAGTGGTGACATTTGCAGTTTTTACAACGGTTGAAAAGGGTATGATAATTAAAAAAAACAGAAAAAAAGATATGTCTAATGAACAGTATAATTAGACATTAGCATTTAACAAACCTTTGAAATTCACTGAATAAACCCTAGGTTTTACAGACGTTATAGTTAGGAATTAACATTTTAAAAACATTAGAAATTTACTGAAAAAACATAGGTTTCAGGGGGGTTATAGTTAGAAATTAGCATTTAAAAAAACCTTAGAAATTCACTGAAAAAACCATAGGTTTCAGGGGTATTATAGTTAGCTGGACATTTCACTCGTACAAAACCATTGAAATTCCTCCGTTATAGTTAGTTCTACTAACTATAACTTGCGCGCCTGCAATCCACTACTGCTGATATCACATATTGCATCATTCATGACATGGTCAGTGACATCACTGATGACATCTCAAATGACATCACTGATGACATCATCCACGTGACAATCTGATACACCTCCTCAAACACTAGTACAACCTTTCATCACTCACTATAAAATATAGAGTACCATATTTGAAACCATTGACACACCAATACAATTTTCTAAAAACCCACATAGTGATTCCTAGATCTACACACACATCTAAACACTAACCTATAGATTCACTCATACATGCTTACAAAGATCAATAGAACACTATCAAATATGCTTATACACCTACATCAACATTACACACCAGCACACATCCTATTCACTTATGCAGTCATACTACTCACTTATGCAAACAATTGATCATTCTAACATTTACTCAGCTACACACTTATACAAACACAACTTCATTTATTTATATAGATAGTAACTCATACTTAGTGTGTTATAAAATTACTATTACAAGTATTCAGTTATCCATACAGTCACTCATACAATCACTGAGTCTTATGTATACTTATTTATATACAACTGTCACATACACTGCCTTTTATATTTCTACTTTGTTTGACATGTATCATTGAGAAATATATTTACTCATCACCACACCCATAAAGACATTCACTCACCCAAACAACTTTTTCGCATCCAGTCTTAACCTCATATACCTACTAAATCAACTATTTGCACATCTTTGGACAGTCACACACCTCCCACCCAACCACAGACATTCAGTCTCCCATACAAATACTCACTTAAGTAATCAATAACTAGTATAGACTTTCACATAGCTAGTAACCAACTTACGCAGTAGTTAACACAACAAGCGACACAGTGATACAGATATTCACACAGTTTAATCATTATCCCATATATTTAGTGAGACACTTTAAAATAGTCACTTAGAGACGATCACACTGCTACTAAATCCTCCATCTAGATATTTATATATCCACTCATTCTTCAATGCAGATTGCTATATATAGATAATACATATTTAAATATCGAACCAAACCACATTCACTGGATGATGTCATGTAATATATGACATCATCAGCAGTGGATTGCGGGCACGCAAATGATAGTTAGTAGAACTAACTATAACGGAGGAATTTCAATGGTTTTGTACGAATGAAATGTCCAGCTAACCATAACACCCCGGAAACCTATGGTTGTTTCAGTGTATATACATATATATATATATATATATATATATATATATATATATATATATATATATATATATATATCTCTCTCAGTGCGTCATGTGACCAAGGCCTCTGTGTAGGCCGAAACGTTATGCTTCCGTGGCGTACTAAGCAATAAAGAACTCACCTGCATCTTGGGTCTTCCGTTTTTCCTCTTGTTTGATGGCTCTGGATGGTGGGCGCGTCGTTGAGAGGGTAACGAGTATGAAAATATATATATATATATATATATATATATATATATACCAGACACACACGTTCACGGTTCCCAAGAACGGAGTCCAGGCCAGCATTAGTATTCAAAACCGGATTTATTCCAAAGCTTTCACTCGACGCGTTTCGGGAATAGCCTTCCCTTTATCACGAGTACAAGAGTTTGTTTGCATCCGTTTTTTAAATAAATCACGTGACTGTGTTGCAACAAAATTATAATAAACATAGTTAACAGACTACCAGAGCATCTTATGTCTGGAGCTACGTTGTACATTCATCTTCGCAGAATGTGCGGCAATACTGTAGTATCAGCTCAAATTTATATTTCACACATTTACTTTTGTTTCATGCAAATTACGCATCATAGCAGTCCATTTAACACCTCATCCGAGGTATTTGCTATTTTTCATACTAAATGCTACGTGTGCAAGCCCCGTTCTCTGCCTACGGCACCCTGGTCAGAAATCCTCATTGTGGACTCGTGGCTTCTCATATTTACATTATTTGTCACGTGCGGAAGGCAATAAAGTTTTAAATGATGATGCCAAAATAAAATAAAACATGCAAAATCGAGGCATCGTGCACAATGGCTTCTCATATTTACATTGTTTGTCACATGCGGAAGGCAATAAAGTTTTAAATGATGATATCAAAATAAAACATAAAAAACCAAGACATCGTGCCAGATAATTTAACAACCTGACACAGGGCTCGAACTCACGACCTTCTGGTTCGCGCCTTAGATCATCAATCTGTTAGATCCATCCCGCAGCGTGAACTTTAGCCGCTTATTTTCTGCTTAGTGGCCTCCCCGCCCTGTGCTTGATCACTGTTAAGTTTCACGGACCAAATGCATTCATTCTTTTGGCGCAGCCACTTTAAATGGATAATGCCCCAGTGGGCAATTTATAATCTATTTGCCAGTTCCCCGCATTGTTAGAAATGTCACTTTTCACATGAGAAGTCAATCGGTCCCATTGGATATTGCCATTTCAGTAAATACCGCCCCAGTGGGCTATGTGTATCATGTCCGCTCATTGACCATGCCACACCATTCAAGTTATGCTAGAGAACACAGTCTCATGTGCCAATTCTCTCGTGTTTGACTGCAAGTTGATACATACTGCCATACATGTTCTGATTGTGTTGTACAATTTTATTTTGGCATCATCATTTAAAACTTTATTGCCTTCCGCACGTGACAAATAATGTAAATATGAGAAGCCACGAGTCCACAATGAGGATTTCTGACCAGGGTGCCGTAGGCAGAGAACGGGGCTTGCACACGTAGCATTTAGTATGAAAAATAGCAAATACCTCGGATGAGGTGTTAAATGGACTGCTATGATGCGTAATTTGCATGAAACAAAAGTAAATGTGTGAAATATAAATTTGAGCTGATGCTATTTTTCATACTAAATGCTACGTGTGCAAGCCCCGTTCTCTGCCTACGGCACCCTGGTCAGAAATCCTCATTGTGGACTCGTGGCTTCTCATATTTACATTATTTGTCACGTGCGGAAGGCAATAAAGTTTTAAATGATGATGCCAAAATAAAATAAAACATGCAAAATCGAGGCATCGTGCACAATGGCTTCTCATATTTACATTGTTTGTCACATGCGGAAGGCAATAAAGTTTTAAATGATGATATCAAAATAAAACATAAAAAACCAAGACATTGTGCCACATAATTTAACAACCTGACACGGGGCTCGAACTCACAACCTTCTGGTTCGCGCCTTAGATCATCAATCTGTTAGATCCATCCCGCAGCGTGAACTTTAGCCGCTTATTTTCTGCTTAGTGGCCTCCCCGCCCTGTGCTTGATCACTGTTAAGTTTCACGGACCAAATGCATACATTCTTTTGGCGCAGCCACTTTAAATGGGGATTTCTGACCAGGGTGCCGTAGGCAGAGAACGGGGCTTGCACACGTAGCATTTAGTATGAAAAATAGCAAATACCTCGGATGAGGTGTTAAATGGACTGCTATGATGCGTAATTTGCATGAAACAAAAGTAAATGTGTGTAATATAAATTTGAGCTGATACTACAGTATTGCCGCACATTCTGCGAAGATGAATGTACAACGTAGCTCCAGACATAAGATGCTCTGGTAGTCTGTTAACTATGTTTATTATAATTTTGTTGCAACACAGTCACGTGATTTATTTAAAAAACGGATGCAAACAAACTCTTGTACTCGTGATAAAGGGAAGGCTATTCCCGAAACGCGTCGAGTGAAAGCTTTGGAATAAATCCGGTTTTGAATACTAATGCTGGCCTGGACTCCGTTCTTGGGAACCGTGAACGTGTGTGTCTGGTATGTAGGGAGTGGCGATCCCGTCCATGGCCCGCCGCTGATAGAGGCCACTACAGCTTAATGCTAAAACTTTTTGTTGGAACAGATATATATATATATATATATATATATATATATATTACCTACTGGCGGTCGCCAGTAGGTATATATAGTTAGGATTTTTTCTCTATGGGTTTTTTGAAAATTCTATGTCTAATAACGTTGGCGTTTGTGGACGGAATTGGCTGAAATTTTCAGGAAAATGGCACATTTTGTTTCTGAGCAGCCCCTGAAAATTTTGGGGGGGTTCGTCAAGGGGGGGCCGAGAAAAAAGGGGGGTCCCAAAACGCGTTTTTCCCATGTTAATTTCCATAGGGCGGTTGGCCTCACTTTTAGCCCGAACGGCTGAATGGATTTGCACGAAACTTGGCAAAATTGTAGGGACTGGTAGCCCGATGTGCCTTTTGTAGGTCTCAATATATGTGCTCCAGTGGATTTTGAGAAATTAACGTTTAAAAAAAGATATATATCTGTAACAGCGGACCGGGCAGCGCTCTGGTTCGCGGACTTTTCGCGCAACGGAGCTTTGTGAAGCGAAGCTGATTGGTTCTCCGGCGTCTGTCAACATTCCAAACAGTCCGTAGCGGCCGCCATCTTGTCTCTCGGTAGGATCGAGAGACAAGAGGAGGTCAAAACAAAGGGGGAAATAACTATAAGGGGGCATAGTAGATCCTCGCTGACCCCCTAGGTTTGATGTGGAGGTTTTAAAAGGGCCCCGCGGGGCAAAAAATAATAATAATAATAATAATCGAACGGCTGAATGGATTTGCACGAAACTTGGCAAAATATTAGGGACTGGTAGCCCGATGTGCCTTTGCTAGGTCTCAATATATGTGCTCCAGTGGATTTTGAGAAATTAACGTTCAAAAAAAGATATATATCTGTAACAGCGCTCCGCTTCGCGTAACGGAGGTTTGCGAAGCTGATTGGTCATTCTGTCACTGGGCTATAGTTGGGCTACATCTGGCTGATATTTGGGCTACATTTGTTTTTTTGTGTGTCTGGCGGCCATCTTTGGGCTACATTGGGCTACATTGGGCTTCATTGGGCTACATTCGGCTAATTAGCAAATAGCTCATCGCAAACTAGGAATGGTAAAGAATCGCTATTTATTCCTTAAAGTTCGCTATTTAGGAAATGCAAAAAACTTTGATGATACATATGGCGGTTCATCTCTAACAAGATAAGAAGCATAGGGATACATTTATGATGACTGGCGCATCACCAGGGATGTGTTAGTCATTCTGTGCCGCTGTTCCGTCACCTATGGTGTGCTGCATTTACAATGCGGCGCATCATGGGGCAAAAACAGCAGAGATGCGTGATGTATCTGTGCCGTAAAGGTGGCGCATTGCTGGAGTTGTATCGCAAGTGTGATGAAGCTCCAGCAAGGGTCGGGGGTGCCCCTGTCGCAGGGTTTCTGTTCTCACACAGAACTGTGGACAGAGGATTGGAACCTCGGCGAATTAGGGTGTCCCAAAACTCACGTTAGTAATCAAAAACTCCTTAGCAAGCTAGGTACAGTGTCACATTGGATATAACAAACTCTCAATGTTTAGACAATCCAGAATATGAACTTATAGTACCTCAGGATACGTGGAACTCATGAACAGTCGGTCGTTATAGATTTCTTAGAAACCAGAACATGGAGTTAAGAAGAACAGATGTGTATTTGAAATGTTTATTTACTAATGCCGTCTTCTCAGGCGTAGTACCTTAGATAATAAAAGTACACATATTATCAGTAGCAAAATTACCAGCATAGTTACTAGTACATAAAAAGTGAATGGTGATAGTATGTTAACATGCTGTAAATGAATAAGAGTTAGCAACACTTATAACCAGCCGCGGGCCGTGGAGGGAGTTACGGTGAGGCAGGGAGGCGGGGAGGGGGAGAAGCAGGGTGGAGAATACAAGTACACATATTATCAGTAGCAAAATTACCAGCATAGTTACTAGTACATAAAAAGCGAATGGTGACAGTATGTTAACATGCTGTAAATGAATAAGAGTTAGCAACACTTATAAGCAGCCGCGGGCCGTGGAGGGAGTTACGGTGGGGCTCCACCCTGCTTCTCCCCCTCCCCGCCTCCCTGCCCCATCGTAACTCCCTCCACGGCCCGCGGCTGCTTATATCTCACCCTCCCTAATACACATATTATATTATTTGCTAAGAAGGTCTCTTTGTGTTGGTTTAGGGCGTGCCCATACTTTAGTGTCTTAGATTTGAAGGAATCACATCAGCATACACCAGCTCTCTCTTCATGTGAACCGCATCAACTGTTGTGTATGTGTGTTCGGCAAAGCAATATAAAACCCGCCTCATGCCCAGAATTGGCAGAAGTTGCACTTATGTTATGAGTATGAAGTCGTGGAGATCAGACCTCATAACAATTCTGTATCGTGTTGTTCTTGAAACTTTAGCACTCGCTGTACAGATATAGTTTAACAAGTAAAGCAGATAGTAGACCAATAACATATTATTCTCATGTAAACCACGATGAACTACTAGGTGGAAAGCTAAAGCAACAACTAAGTGTCGTGTGCAGAAGTTGCAAAAAAGGAAAAATGGCGTTTAAACCGGTAATGAGCCCATGCTAACTTAACACGGTGTAAAGATATCCAGGACCTAGATGACACCTCCTCATGATCCGGAAACGAACTGAATAAGATAATAGAAGTGCCATCTCATGAGAGCAGATTGCAAGTTTATATGTGGACGGTCCGCAAGGTAAAGCATTAAAAACTAGGAAAATTTAATGCTAAAGAAAAATAAAACAGCCAAGTACTTTATCGAGTCTTAAGCCAATAGGCAAGGTAAATAATAAAAACTTGACAAATAAGTCAATGAATTGTCAATGAAATGCTAGTACTCAGCATATCAAACATGAAAAAGGTCTATGACATAACTGTGTATGCAAAATAAGCTGCAACAGCCTCCAATAGGAAGTCACCGTCTTCATCCGAAAACAGTTCAGCCATCCAATTTAAAAGCGGAAAAGAACATACGTGCTCTCCCAGCACCGGATCCTCTATCACCATCAGAGGACAGCTCGGTGGGTTTTCAAGAAAGCTCTGTTCCAAGAAAGACTGTGCTGCCGCCAGTAAATTCCAGGGACCAAGTAGTCCATGCATCAATGCCACAGCCATAATCCTTTCGCCAGGACAAACCAACTCGTGAGTAATGATAGGAGTCATCAGCTGATTAAAGTCGACGTCAGGAGAAACCGGTCCGCAGAGACACAAATCAATGGCCCAATCGAAATCACAGGTCAGGCAGTGAAATACAGGCTGGACACAGGTGAAGTAGGAGAATCGAAAAGATAATCCATATGCCGTGCTTAATATCGCCAACGGCATTGTGCCATAATATTCTAGCATGCGATTGCGGAACAGTGTCAGCAGCTGCAGGGTGGGAGGTTGCATAGGAGGGACATCCATATTTAAAAATGTAAAAAAGCACAAGAGCGTCCGCTGGTAATGCAAGTAAAAATGCCAATCCACGAACCAGAGTGCAGAAAATAGAATGAAAGGAAGCAGGGATGACTCCAAAGATTTTCTCAAATGAAGTCACGAGACCACTGGTAACAACTTTAAAAAAGTGCGCCAGGGACTTTGTGGAGGATGCGTTAAAGATAGTCGGAAACATGTTGCTGAAATTGAAAGGCAAATCTTAATTGAAAAGGGTGTGCACCTCTGTACGGGTGTTCGCTATGTGAAGTACGAAAGTTTCACGGGCCGAACTCAAGGCCACCTCTCTCTGAGACAAAAGAGCTCTTATTCTTGCCATGCCGTTGAAACGTGTCCCAAGGTTGGTATTTGTGGCCAGATTGAAAACTCCCTATGTTCATGTGTGGGAGGAAATAGAACATTTCTGCAGCAAATAACCCGTTCACTTACTGTTACGATAAAAGGAATACTTTTAATTAACTCAGAACAATCTTCATTATTGAGCATCAAATAACTACCATTTTCCAACAACTTGAACGTGGGGATGATAGCAGGAACTGGCGTGCCTTGCAACACGCAAGCCATATTTGGTCGTTGTTTGTTGCATGAACCGTGTAACTGTATGTGCCTACACATTAGTGAATGATCTGGCGTCTCAGTGCATTCCTCTCCATTCAGATAAACTTCTTGATCATCTTTGAAACATCTGTATGTGTATGGAAGCGACCAGACCTCATGAAGAAAAGCACTACCTAAAGGTTCATAACGACCTATTGGTATATATTTCATACAATTTGAAAACTTATATAAAGCAAAAGGCAGCGTTATTAAACCGTGGATAAGGCATGTTGCCAAAAAACCCGCAATCCTCTGCTGATGATGTCACTGAGCATGTCATGAATGATGTAATATGTGACATCATCAGCAGTGGATTACGGGTAATGGTATCTCTAGTTTACTCCCTTATAGCTGTCTTTCTTTTAACATAAGTGTCTGTTTCCTTCCCTTATACTTACTGTTTTTGGTTCGCTTCCGGTTCGCGTACCGGCGAGCGAACTGGGAAGCGAACTAAGAGAAATAGAGGTTGGCACAGTTCCAAATATTGTACCAATTTTTTAATAACGGGGAGGTAGTTCTGAAAAGAACTTTTTTTTTTATTTTTCTGAACATTTTTTTACTGTTTTTGAATTTTTCGGAACAGTTTTATATTTTTTTGGGTTTTTCTTGGAGGGGGCAATGAAAACGATTCATTGTAAAGGGCTCAACAGGAGCAACAAAACAAAAAAAAGAAGTATTTATTATTTTGGGCGTTTCGGACAAACTTGCATATGATAGTCAATAGCTCTGTTGATCAGAGTGATGCTTTTTTCTCCGTAGGAAATGAATCCATCGCAAAATGCGCAGATGTGTTTTACATCACCAAATCTCATTTGTATATTTGGCACCATCTCCCTGCCCTCTGGTCCCGTTACTTCCGGTACAACAGATCTTCTGGCCATAATAGGGAGATTATCTAGGTCGTTCCGAAACTGTGCAGCACTGTAGTTGTTAGGATGCCACCTAGTCATATGGCGATGCATTGTGTAGTTTCCGAAACTGTATTTTTTGTCGGTCCCTCTGGACAGTCTATCTTGACATATAAGGCAAGTTACGTATCTTGCATTTACTTTTTTCTGACCTTTGGGAATTTTAAAAAATTGCCAAATGAAGTTTTCTTTCCGGTGAGACGTCCTGGGCTGCTCAGGCAAAAACTGCCTCTCTTCGTGCTCGTCCTCCTGTTCCTCTTCTTCTTCTTCTTGTTGAATTATAACTTGAGCAGGTGGTCCACTCTTCCTTGGATGTGGTGGAGGTGGTGGGGAAGCACCAGCTGAAGCTACTAAAGAAGCCATTGCTCAGTGATCACAAAGGGTCTTTCTCTCACAATGATGAAAGTCAGAGTGAGGAAAGAAGGAGGGATTTTCATCATTTGGAAAAAACAAGAGTTCTCAACCAATCAAAAGTGTTCATTTTAGATTATATGACCTAGTCTTACATCATTAGGAAACCAAAAGTGAAATGAACCAATGAAAAGTGTTATTACCAAGTCACATGACTTGCTGTGTTTACGTTAAGCGCTTTGCAGGGCCTCCCGGTTTGCTTCCAGAAACCTGCGCTTTGCGACTCGCTTCGCGTACCAGTTCGCTAACGTAGCACGTCATATGACGTATCACGCGACAACGTGAAACGTCATGCGGACGGGAGGCGTCACGATGTTGTTTTCAAACGCGCCACTTGCGGTAAAGAAACGTTTACCGGCTCGCGGTCTATTTCGCGGCATCAAGGTCAGCTAACGGGAAGCTTCCCGATTTGCGAAGCGGGAACGAAGAAAAAAAAATATTTAAAAAAAAAATTATTCATAAACATATAAAATATATTTTTGGATTTAAAGAAGAATACATTTTACAGCTACAGATATTAGCTGTTAAAAAACCAATGAAATTCACAGAAAAAACCATAGGTTATGGACCATATATAGTTAGGAATTAGCATTTACAAAACCTTGAAAATTCACTGAAAAAACCATAGGTTATAGACCATATATAGTTAGGAATTAGCATTTACAAAACCTTGAAAATTCACTGAAAAAACCATAGGTTATAGACCATATATAGTTAGGAATTAGCATTTAAAAAACCTTATTTTACTCACACAAAACCATTGAAATTCCATATATAGTTAGTTGCACTAACTATATATCGCGCACCCGCAATCCACTGCTGATCATGTCACATATTACATCATTCATGACATGGTCAGTGACATCACTGATGACATCACTGATGACATCTCAAATGACATCACTGATGACATCACTGATGACATCTCATTTGACATCATTCTTGTGCTAATACGATAAACCTCTTCAGACTCTAATATAACCTTAGATACACTCAGTGTATACAGACACTCACACACTGCCACTCATCCATGGAGTTACTCACACACCCAGTCAGTCATGCAAAGAAACAATCTCACCTCCATTTCTTCAACTATACAGTTAAACACACCTTACTTATTGAAACATATACTAACACATATTTACTCTCTTATACAATCCCTGATACAAGTTCACAATGATCGATACAACCACTCACTCATTCAGTGGCTCTCATGCACAGTTATTTATATATGCCAACTCTCACATGTACTGTGTTTTACATATGTACTTACTATGACATGTAGCATTGAGATATCCATTCACTCATCAATACACTCATGCACACAGTCAACTGCCCATGTAGCTGTTTCCACATGCACTCTTGAACTCATACACCTAGTGAATAAACTGCTCACACATCTATGCATAGAGTCACACACCTTCCAGCCACCCCCACACAAACTCAATCTCCCATAGAAATACTTGGGCAACCAGTTAATAACACATATAGCCTCTCGTATAGCTAATGATCAACACATGCAGCAGTTTACAGAACAACAGACATAATGATGCACAAATTAAGACAGTTTAGTCACTAACCCATGCATTCAGTGAGACACATTTAATCACTCACTCATACAGTCAGTCATGCACCTACTAAATCCTTCATCCAGACACTTATACATCCACTCAAGACATATTTTAACTTTACAGAAAAATACAGTCACTGGATGTTGTCATCAGTGATGTCATTTGAGATGTCATCAGTGATGTCATCAGTGATGTCACTGACCATGTCATGAATGATGTAATATGTGACATGATCAGCAGTGGATTGCGGGTGCGCGATATATAGTTAGTGCAACTAACTATATATGGAATTTCAATGGTTTTGTGTGAGTAAAATAAGGTTTTTTAAATGCTAATTCCTAACTATATATGGTCTATAACCTATGGTTTTTTCAGTGAATTTTCAAGGTTTTGTAAATGCTAATTCCTAACTATATATGGTCTATAACCTATGGTTTTTTCAGTGAATATATATATATATATATATATATATATATATATATATATATATATATATATCAATTGATCAATCAGGGGTTTATAAAGCATGCTATCACCCTTGAGGTTCTTCCAGACGGGGAGCATCTGATGCTAACTGGGAGCTCATTTCAGGTCTTGGCTGCGGTGTAGGAGAAGGCTCTTCTGCCTGCTCTGTTTCTTCAAATGTGGGGGGTCTCTGCCAGGGCGAGGTCGGCGGAGTGGAGGTTCCTTTTGGGTACATGGAAGGAGACTCTCTCGTTGAGGTATTTGGGTCCGATGTTGTGGAGGGATTTGTAGGCGTCAGTGAATAGTTTGAAGGTTACTCTCTTTTTGACGGGGAGCCAGTGGAGGTCTCATAGGTGTTGGGTCAGGTGTTCGTGTCGTGGGGTCCAGAGGAGGAGTCTGGCTGCAGAGTTCTGGATGGTTTGAAGCTTGTGTAGGAGAGTTCTGTTGATTCCGGGGTAGATGGCGTTGCCATAGTCCAGTCTGCTGTTTATGAGCGCTTGGGTGACGATCGGGGGTTATCCATTCGAAGGTCTTGCGGAGGATGCTGAGGCAGTTGAAACTGGTGGAGGCGACGGAGTTGATCTGGCAGGTCATGGTGAGGGAGGAGTTGAGGATGATGCTGAGGTTCCGTGCGTGGTCTGTCGGGGTGGGTGTGCTCCTGAGGGTAGAGGACCACAAGGTGTTGTCCCAGGCAGAGGTGGAGGGTCCGAGGATGAAGACTTCAGTTTTTTCTGAGTTGAGCTTCAGGCAGCTATTTTTCGACCAGGCTGCGACGTCCTTCATTCCTTCCTGGAAGCAGAGTCTGGTGTTTTCTGGGTTATTCGTGAGGGAGAGGATGAGCTGGGGATCGTCGGCGTATAATACTATGCTGAGCCCATACTGTCTGACGATGGCGGCGAGCAGGGCCATGTAGATGTTGAATAGCGTGGGCCTGAGCGATGACCCTTGGGGTACCCTGCAGATGATCTCTGTGGGCTCTGAGAGGAAGGGAGGGAGTCTGATCTTCTGGGTTCTGCCGGAGAGAAAGGATTGGACCCAGTTGAGGGCAGTTCCTCGTATCCCAGCATCATGAAATCTGGTTGCAAGAGTGCAGTGTGAGACGGTGTCGAAGACTGCAGGGATGTCTAGTAGAATGAGGGCCGCGGTGTGGCCCTGGTCGAGTAGCGTGTGGATGTCATCAGTGGTGACAAGGAGGGCGGTCTCAGTGCTGTGGTTTCTGTGGAATCCGGACTGGCAGGGTCCTAGAATGGAGTTCTCTTTGATGAAGATTGTCAGCTGAGCGTTTACGAGTTTCTCGGTGAACTTGGCTGCAAACGGGAGGAGCCAGATAGGCTAGTAGTTTTTCAGGTCCGTCCAGTCGGCTGTGGGTTTCTTGAGGAGGGGCTTGACCTCCGTCTGCTTCCAGTCATCTGGGAAGATGCTGGATTTGAAGGAGGCGTTGATTGTCCGTCCTAGTTCTGGTGCAATGGCGGCAGCAGCCCTGTGGTAGATGTACGGTGGGCTGGGGTCCATGGGGGCTCCTGAGTGGGTGTTCTTCATGGTCGCGGTGCTCTGTTCAATGGTGGCCGTATGCCAAGTTGTGATTGTTGGCTTGTTTTTGGCGGAGGGGAGGGGGATGGTGTCAGGTGTCTGTTCGCTGAAGTTGTCGTTGAAGTAGGCGCTGAGCTTGTTGCAGAGTTCCTGGGATGGTGTGACATCTGTGGCTTCGCTGGGGGGTTTCTGAGTTGCTGTTTAATGTTGAAAAGTTCTTTAGCATTGGTTGCATTGGTGTGGTTTTGTTCTTGATGAAGGTCCTCTTGGTGGAGCTTATGCACTGGTGGTATTCCTTCAGGGCGCTCCTGTAGTCGTTCAGGTCTTCAGTGGTATTCAGTGGTTTTCCGGTTCTGCCAGGTTTTCTCGAGGCGTCTGCTGGAGCGCATGGCTTCTTGGAGTCCTGTGGTGAACCAGGCGGCCTTCAGGGGGCATTGTTTGACCGGGTGGCGAAGGGGCGTGAGCTTGTCGGCGTGACTGGAGATCCAGTGGTGGAGTTCTTTGGCTGTGGAGTTGGCGTCGGTCGTGGAGCAAGGGGGGTCTAGGAGGAGGGTGATGTTGAGGTGTTCTTCTGTGACCTTGCTCTAGTTCCTTCCCGTCAGGCACGGGGTGGGAGTGGCTGTGGTGGTGGTGTTGAAAGTGAAGTATACGCAGTGGTGGTCTGTCCACAGGGGCTGCGTGGAGTGGCTCAAGTGGATGTTTGTCCCTCCTGCAAATATTGGGTCGAGTGTGTCCTGCTCTGTGAGTGGGGGTGGTGACAAGCTGCTTCAGTCCGAGGTTGGAGAAGTTGTCAAGGAGGGTGATGGAGTCAGGGTCGCTGTGATTGTCGAGGTGGAAGTTCAGGTGTCCGAGTAGGATGTAGTCCATAGAGGTGATGGCAAGGGGGTGCGACAAGGTCGTCAATGATGGTTGTGTACAGCGTGCGAGGTACAGGGGTCTGTAGGTGAGGGTGGCGCGTAACGCGGTTCTGGGGCTGGTCTGGATCTGGAAGTGGAGGTGTTCTGTGTTGGAGTGGGGGTCCCTTATGCTGGAGATGGAGAGTCAGAGGAAGCTCTTGTGTGCGATGGCGAGTCCTCTTCCTAGGCGGTGTGGGCGGTCCTTTCTCTGGAACTTTTATCCATCAGGGATGGCAGTGGCGATGTCCGGGCTGGAGGTGATTTTGGTCCAGGTTTCAGTGAAGAAGGTGACGTCGAGCTAGAGGTTGTCAATCAGGTCCCAGATCTCTATGGCGTGTCTGTGTAGGGAGCATACATTGAGGAGGATGCATGTCAGCTTTCGGTGGTGTAGGCTTCCGATGAGACTAAGGCGTCGTGGGAGCGCCTTTGATGGTGAAGGATCGTCGGCAGTGTCTGCATTAGAACTGTTCATGGGTGGTAATTGGTGAAGATCTTTGGCAGTCGTTGTGTCTTCCGGGGTTGAGTGCGTGGAGGGCGGTGGAGCTGTGTCGGTGGTGTATCGGAGATCTAGGGCCCTTGGCCATGGTCAGGTCTCGGACGGGCGCAGACGGGCTTTCATTCGGCATGCCAGCGGCACAACCACCATTAAGAAGGGGAGGTGAGAGGTATGATCAGCTGGGAGGCGTGAAACGGGCGGGAACAGAGGGAAGGGCCGCGGGGCAGCAGCGGCGGGAGTGGGGAGCGGGAGAAGGCCGAATTGGCGCAGAGATGAAAAAAAAAAAATACAATGCCACAAATGCAGTACAGTACAATTGCCAGAATACAACAATACAAATTACCAGGTGACGAGCAGTTATGATCAAGAAAGCAGGAGGCAGCGACAAGTGACACACAGGCCTACAACGGCCGCGAACACCTCGCAGGAGGGGCCAGAGGGCTCAGCGGCAGGGAAGGTAGAGTAGAGCTGTTGGGGATAGAGCAGGCCAGGGACCGAAGTCAGTGGTCTTACTATATATATATATATATATCTCCAAAAGAAATGTACTCCCGAATAAAGGCGCCACACACAGCGTGAAGTTTTCCCTTTTTAATTGCAGGACTCACAGGGCACAAAACAGGATTGTTTCAACATCGTAGTGTGCCGTTCTTGCCATACGCGTTTCAGGTCTGTTACCCTTGGTCACTGGCTCGGCAAATGGAAGGCAGGCGAAAAACTATGACAGCGTACTTTCAACATTTATACCAGTTCCACCCATATGGGCGTGTGCACGGAGTGCATTTTGGTTAAGTAAGTTCGATGGTGTTCAATCCCAAATGGGTATCACCAAGCCCATTCCTAATTCGATCTTTTGCCCCGATGGGTTGCTGAACCCAAACATAGTCCGTGTCCTGCTTGCTTAAGGTCCCGCAATTAGGCACGTTGCTCCTCAGCACCTTGAATTCACTGGTACTGAGGATCCACACAGTCAGCGACGGGGCGCCTTCTGCGGCCGGAGCAGTCCGCCATATATCCAAAAGAGAGGTACTCCCCAATGAAAGCGCCACACACAGCGTGAAGTTTTCCCTTTTTAATTGCAGGACTCACAGAGCACAAAACAGGATTGTTTCAGCATCGTAGTGTGCCGTTATTGCCATATGTGTTTCAGGTCTGTTACCCTTGGTCACTGACTCGGCAAATGGAAGGCAGGCGGAAAACTATGACAGCGTACTTTCAACATTTATACCAGTTCCGCCCATATCGGCGTGTGCACAGAGTGCATTTTGGTTAAGTAAGTTCGATGGTGTTCAATCCCAAATGGGTATCGCCAAGCCCATTCCTAATTCGATTTTTTGCCCCGATGGGTTGCTGATCCCAAACACAGTCCGTGTCCTGCTTGCTTAAGGTCCCGCAATTAGGGACGTTGCTCCTCAGCACCTTTAATTCACTGGTACTGAGGATCCACACAGTCAGCGGCGGGGCGCCTTCCGCGGCCGGAGCAGGCCACCATATATCCAAAAGAAAGGTACTCCCCAATGAAGGCGCCACCAACAGCATGAAGTTTTCCCTTTTTAATTGCAGGACTCACAGAGCACAAAACAGGATTGTTATAGCATCGTAGTGTGCTGTTTTTGCCATACGCGTTTCAGGTCTGTTACCCTTGGGCACTGGCTCGGCAAATGGAAGGCAGGCGAAAAACTATGACAGCGTACTTTCAACATTTATACCTGTTCCACCCATATGGGCGTGTGCACAGAGTGCATTTTGGTTAAGTAAGTTTGATGGTGTTCAATCCCAAATGGGTATCGCCAAGTCCATTCCTAATTCGATCTTTTGCCCCAATGGGTTGCTGATCCCAAACACAGTCTGTGTTCTGCTTGCTTACGGTCCCGCAATTAGGCACGTTGCTCCTCGGCACCTTTAATTCAATGGTACTGAGGATCCACACAGTCAGCGGCGGGGCGCCTTCCACGGTCGGAGGAGGCCGCCATATATCCAAAAGAAAAGTACTCCCCAATGAAGGCGCCACACACAGCGTGAAGTTTTCCCTTTTTAATTGCAGGACTCACAGAGCACAAAACAGGATTGTTTCAGCATCGTAGTGTGCCGTTTCGTGCCTTACGCGTTTCAGGTCTCCTCCGGGGCTTTCACGTTATATATGCGGGGGGCTCACGACCCCCCTGCAGCTCCAGGAACCGCCACCCCCGGTACATCTTTTTTTATAATAATGGGGGCACAGAGGGGCCCCCCAGCCCCGGGACCACCACCCCGGGGATTTAATATTATGTATGCGGGGGGCTCACAGCCTCCCCGCAGTCCCAGGTCCCGCCACCCCCCCAGGGCTTCTTTTAAAAAAAATGAAAATAAAAAAAAACCTGTGTGGAGGAGCTCAAGACCCCCACACGCCCCAGGGACCGCCACCTCCCCGGGGCTTTTAACTGGTGGGAGGGGGGCGCCCGGCCCCCCTCCTGGAGCCCTTGATGGCCCTGGGGACCGCCACCCCCCAGGGCCGGCTCCTGCAGTGTCCCGGGGTGCCTACCCCCGGGACACTGCTGTTTGCTATGGTAGGGCGAGAGCCTCGTGGCTCCCTCCCTACCATAGTAAACTGTTTTGATTTTTGTAAGAGAGAGCAGGAAACATGCTGTCTCTTTCAAAAACCAAAACCGATTGCTTTTCTGCATGTTAGCTTCTCCCCATGCAGGAAAGCAATGCTTGCTCCCGCAGGATGCGGGGAGCCGGCAGAGACCGTGGGGGTCTAAGGGGACCCACCCATGGTCCCCAACAGAGAGGGCAGGCCCCGGGGGATGGGGTCCCCGGGGCCATAAGTTGCCCAGGAGGGAGGCCACACGGCCCCCCTCCACTATTAAAGATTCAAAAAAGAAAAAAAAAGAGATTGACAGGCCCCGGGGATGGGGTCCCTGGGGCCTTAAGTGGGCATAGGAGGGGGGCTATGCAGCTCACTCCACAAAAATAATATAAAAGTTGGCCATGCCCCGAGGGATGGGGTACCAGGGGCCGGAATTGGCCACGGGAGGGGGGCCACGCTGCCCCCTTCCCGTAAAAAATAAATAAATAAGAATTGGGGTGAGGCCCTGGGGGATGGGGTCCCCAGGGCCAAAAGAAAAAGAAGGGGGTCTACACAGCACCCTTTCTCAAAAGTAAATAAAAAAAAAACGGGATTGGGAGGAAGCCACGCCCCCTCCATGCACCTCTCTGCAAACACGCCCCTTGGCACGTTTGCAGAGGGGGAACTTATTCCCCTTGCATACTGTTGGTCCCTGGGGGCCAACTAGCCCACCTGGAGCCTCCAGTATGGGTCAGGGGGCTGCGTTGCAGAGAGGTGTAAAAAGGTGCGTGCCTCAGAATACCTCTTTGCAATGCAGCCCCCTGGCGCATACTGGAGGTTCCTGGTGGGTTAGTTGGCTCCCAGGGACCCCCAGTATGCAAGGGGAATTAGTTCACCCTCTGCAAACGCGCCAGGGGGCTGCGTTGCAGAGAGGTGTAAAAAGGGGCATGCCTCATTACACCTCTCTGCAACGCAGCCCCCTGGCGCATACTGGAGGTTCCTGGTGGGCTAGTTGGCCCCCAGGGACCCCCAGTATGCAAGGGGAATTAGTTCCTCTTCTGCAAATGCACCAGGGGGCTGCGTTGCAGAGAAGTGTAAAAAGGGGTGTGGCCTCATTCCTCCCCTCTGCAACGCAGCCCCATTGTGCATACTGGAGGTTCCTGGTGGGCTAGTTGGCCCCCAGGGACCCCCAGTATGCAAGGGGAATTACTTCCCCCTGTGCAAATGCGCCAGGGGACTGCGTTGCAGAGAGGTGTAAAAAGGGGTGTGGCCTCATTACACCTCTCTGCAACGCAGCCCCCTGGCATATACTGGAGGTTCCTGGTGGGCTAGTTGGCCCCCAGGGACCCCCAGTATGCAGGGGGTATTAGTTCCCCCTCTGCAAACGCGCCCGGGGGCTGTGTTGCAGAGAGGTGTAATGAGGCCACGCCCCTTTTTACACCTCTCTGCAACGCAGCCCCCTGGCGCAGACTGAAGGTTCCTGGTGGGCTAGTTGGCCCCCAGGGACCTCCAGTATGCAAGGGGACTTAAGCCCCCAACTTAGAACACGCTACGGGGCGCGTTTGCACAGTGGTGAAGGTAGGGGGCGGGGCTTGAGGTGCTATGAGTGCAAACATGCCCTGTGGCGCGTTTTAAGTTGGGGAATTAATTCCTCTTCAATCCAGAGGTCCCCTAGGGGCCAACTAGTCCAACAGGTACCTCCAGTAAGCGCCACAGAGCTGCGTTGCGGATTGTTGTAAAAAGGGGGCGTGCCCTCTGAACACCTCTCTGCAACACAGCTCCCTGGCGCATACTGGAGGTACCTGGTGGGCTCTAAGGCTCACAGGGGACCTCAGGATTGAAGCGGAATTAACTCGCCAACCTAAAACGCGCCACAGGGCGTGTTTGCACACATGTCACCTCAGGCACCGTCCCCTTCCTTCACTATTGAGCAAAATATTCCTCTAAAATCAGCCGCACTACGAATTCCGATTTACTCACCTGTTATCACGAGAGACGTCAGTGCTGCATCTTTGAGCCCAGTACGGACCCTGAAAAGTCAATCTAAGCGTACTTAATAGTAACTTGTATTTCCTTCCATAGGAATCTATTGTGTGGTTTTCACCAGACAAGTTTTTAAGTGTCTATTTTTGAAATGTACAAATATTGCTCTTAAATTAACCGAACTACGAATTCCAATTTACTCACCTGTTATCAGGAGAGACCTCACTGCTGCATCTTTCAGTCCACTACTGATCCTGAAAAGTAATTCTAATCATACTTACCGTAATTTGAATTTCCTAACATTGACTGGTTTTACTTGGAAATTCTTCTTAGTGTGGAGTGTTGGAACTTAAAAAAATTCCTCAAAAATCAGCCAAACTACGAATTCCGATTTACTCACCTGTTATCAGGAGAGACCTCATTGCTGCATCTTTCAGCCCACTACTGATCCTGAAAAGTAATTTTAACTGTACTTACCAGTAACTTGAATTTCCTTCTATAGGATATCATTGCCTGCTATATAAAATATATATAAATAAAAAAATATAAAATAAAAAAATAAATATTACAATTTCATTATTTTTAAAAACTTTTTTCAGTTTATATTAAAAATATGTAATGTAATTTAAAAAATAACATATCTAAAAATAAATACTTTAAAGCAATGAAGTAAATCAGTATAAAAAATATAACAATTAATACATTTAAAAATTATCATTTACAAAACCTTTGAAATTCACTGGAAAAACCATAGGTTTCAGCCACGTTATAGTTAGGAATTAGCATTTAAAAAACCTTAGAAATTCACTGAAAAAACCATAGGTTTCACACATGTTATAGTTAGCTGGACATTTCACTCATACAAAAGAAATTCCCCTGTTATAGTTAGTTCAGCTAACTATAACTTGCGCGCCCGCAATGCACTGCTGATGACGTCACATATTACATCACTCATGACATGGTCAGTGTCATCACTCATGAC
This sequence comes from Lissotriton helveticus, assembly GCF_964261635.1. Lineage (NCBI taxonomy): Eukaryota > Metazoa > Chordata > Amphibia > Caudata > Salamandridae > Lissotriton > Lissotriton helveticus. The sequence goes on along the minus strand of NC_136071.1, from coordinate 1,065,890,782 downwards.
ATCACTGATGACATCTCAAATGACATCACTGATGACATCATCCAGTGAATGTGTGTCTTTCTGAAAAAAAAAGATTTGTTATATATGTATATCTAAAGGTCGATAGAAGAATAAATGGGTAAATAAGTGTCTAAATGGATGTTTTTTTGTAAAAATTATTGTATAACTGACCGCCCGCAATCCACTGCTGATGATGTCACATATTACATCATTCATGACATGGTCAGTGACATCACTGATGACATCTCAAATGACATCACTGATGACATCACTATTGAAATCATCCATGTGACAATGAAATACACCTCATCTCACACTAGTATAATATTTCATCACTCACTGTAAATTAGAAAGTGCCATATTTCAAACCATTGACACACCAATAGCAATTTCTAAACACCCACTCAGTGATTCATAGATCTATACACACACCTAATCACTTACCTATAGATACAGAGTTATATGCAGTGAATAATTAACAGAACACTATCAAATATACTTATTCGCCTATTTCAACATTACACACCAGCACACATTGTATTCACTTATAAAGACAACCTTCTGACTTATGCAAACAATCGATTATACTTATATTTACTCATCTACACACTTATACAAACACCACTTCATCCATTTATATAAATAGTAACTCACACTTAGTGTGTTATAAAATCACTATTACAAGTATACAGATATCCATATAGTGACTCATACAATCACTAAGTCTTAAGCAAACTATGGGGCTTATTACGATACGCCGGCCCGGAGGATGCGGAAAAACCGCAGCGGACCCACCAAAGACCCACCGCCACATTAGGATGGCTGGTGGGTCTTGGTTTCCGTCCGCAGCTTTTCCGCCGCGGTTGGCTTACAACCGTGGCGGAAAAGCTCTAATATGGTGGCGGTGTCTCTCAGACACCGCCAGCCATATTAGGATGGGCTTTAAAAAATGCTTTTCCGTGGCCGTGGAAAAGCATGTGGAACTTCACTGCCGGGGCCCGTTGCGGGCCCCCTGGGTGAAGGGGGGGTGGGCGGTGCACATGGGGGGTACCTATGGTACCCCCTGCATTTGTATGCAGAAATCGGCAGGTACCGCACGGTGCCTGCCGCTTTCTGCATACAAATGCAATGTATGCATTTTTACCATTGCGGCGGGTGCAGCTTGAAGCCGCACCCGCCGTAATGGTAAAAATAGAGGATGTGACCGCCAGGGTGGCGGTCACATCCTAATTGGACAGGAGGGAACTCAGCAGGCCATGCGGAGGTTCCCTCTTCCTCTATGGTCGCGGATGGACTCAAGTCCGTCCGCGATCATAACGGGCCCCTTAATTAGATATAACTGTCACATACACTGCCTTTTTTTTCCAAGTTTAATGGCCGCAAGAGTGGGCGCAACTCAGCCAGATGGCGGGTGAGACGCTGTAGCCGCAAGAGTAGGCGAAACTCAACCGGCCGAGTGAGGCACTGTGCCGCAAGAGCGGGCGGAACTCAGCTGGCCGAGCGAGGCACTGTGCCGCAAGAGTGGGCGGAACTCAGCTGGCCGAGTGAGGCACTGTGCCGCAAGAGCGGGCGGAACTCAGCTGGCCGAGCGAGGCACTGTGCCGCAAGAGTGGGCGGAACTCAGCTGGCCGAGCGAGGCACTGTGCCGCAACAGTGGGCGCAACTCAGCTGGCCGAGCGAGGCACTGTGCCGCAAGAGCGGGCGTAACTCAGGTGGCCGAGCGAGGCACTGTAGGTCTTCCTCTCACAAAGATGAAAGTCAGAGTGAGGAAACAAGGAGGGGTTTTCATCATTTGGGACAAAAAAATGGTTCTAAACCAATGAAAAGTGTCATTTTTAGGTCACATGACCTAGCCTTACATCATTAGGAAACCAAAAGTGAAATGAACCAATGAAAATTTTTATTAACAAGTCACATGACCTGTTATGCTTACGTTACGCGCTCCGCGCCGCGCCCCGGATCGCTTCCGGGAAGCTGCGCTTCGCGCCTTGCGCTTCGGGTGCGCTAACGCGGCACGTCATATGACGCATTACGCGACAACGCGATACTACAGTGTTTCTGGATGTTTCAGACTAAAGCTGGCGTCAGCATGAGAGCACCCCGTGGCTACGTCGTGACCGTTCCGCGAGCAATCATGGCAGTCGCTCCCCACCGGAAGTCTGCGGGAGTCGGGGGCCCCGGTGACTCTTGTAGAATCTTCAAGGCTGAGGGGACGCTTTTGGGAATGGGGCCCATGCCCTAGCAGTCAAGCGTCCGAGTTCCAGGGTTGCCCAGAGCCATCCTTGCAGGCCAGGCCCAAGTCTGTGGAGCCGACCGCCATTTCGTGAGCTCCGTGGCAGCCGCCTGTCGCTGTACCGCAAGAGTGGGTGCAATTCAGCCGGATGGCGGGTGAGACGGTGTAATAGCAAGAGCAGGCGCAACTCAGCTGGCCGAGAAGAGAGGCACTGTGCCGCAAGAGTGGGCGTAACTCAGCTGCCGAGTGAAGCGCTGGGGTGCAGCTGAGAAACCTCCACCTGGGGAGGCTCGTTCGTGCCGCCTCTCCCTTCCAGTGCACCCCACGCCGTCTCCTGGCGCAGGTATATGTGATGGTCGGACCAGGGCACCGCAGGACGTGTCTTCAGGTCAAACGGATTGTGGGACAAGGTCCAGAATGGAAGAGTCACCAAAAGGCTAAAAGTTCCGCCGGACCCCGGGAGCCGGCCGCCTACGTCGAGTGAAGCGCTGGGGTGCAGCTGTGAAACCTCCACCTGGGGAGGTGGGGGAGGCTCGTTCGCGCCGCCTCTCCCTTCCAGTGCACCCCACGCCATCTCCTGGCGCAGGTATATGTGATGGTCGGACCAGGGCACCGCAGGACGTGTCTTCAGGTCAAACGGATTGTGGGACAAGGTCCAGAATGGAAGAGTCACCAAAAGGCAAAAAGTTCCGCCGGACCCCGGGAGCCGGCCGCCTATGTCGGGGGCGATCTCAAGCCACACCAGGGCAACAAGACTTGGGGAGGGGGCAGGAGCCAAGCGCCCCCTCCGAGTCCGCGTCACCACACCGCCCCTCGGGGCCTCCGTCAAGCGGCTCAGGGAGGCACCGCAGGCAGCGGTTCTTCAGATCAGTGGTCTCACCGGCAAGGCTCCCCTCCGTCAGCAGCGATCGTTGGCGCTGTGATTGCGGCCGGAGGCCCCGCCTAGTCAACGCCCCGGCCTCTCCATCTCGTAGGCCGCAGAGTAGTCGGGGAGAAATCCCGGGAACGGCGGCATGTATTTGGATCGATGTTGCAGCAGGCTGCCATGTAAATAGTTATTTAATAAAACGTTTTACCCTGTTACTTTGCTGGTGTGTTGTATATATTTATAATATTTGCATAGGGTTTGTCGTTATTTTGGGCGGGGTGGGCGGCGGAGCCGAGCTGTCTTGCAGCCATCATGGCGTCGAGCTCGGTTCCTCTCACTAGTTTCATATTTCTCATGAGGGGTTGTTCCTAATGTTTCTATTTTAGCGAGGTCAAAAAGAGATCCCATTAGTGGCCTACTGATTTTGCTTGATTCCTTTTGTTTTTTCTAACGATTTTTCACTATCTGCAAAGACTAAACAGAGTATTGCGACTCTGTGCTTGTTTGTAAATAGAGAATGAACCAAAGAGAAGCAATTCCAAAACAGTAAATGCTTGGATAACAATCAATCAAATGGAGAGGGAAGCAGGCACGACGGATTACAACAGGGGCAAAGGCCTGCGTTACCTACCCTTCACTATCTGCAAAGAGAGAATACTCCTAAAAGAAAAGAGGGGGGGGGGCAGCGTTCAAAGCACATCAGCGTGCATAAACACGAAAATGTTTTTACCTACCACGTACTTGACATTTTAAAGCTTTTGATATTTGCTAATAAAAAACCATTGAAATTCACTGAAAAAACCATAGGTTATAGACCATATATAGTTAGGAATTAGCATTTACAAAACCTTGAAAATTCACTGAAAAAACCATGGGTTATAGACCATATATAGTTAGGAATTAGCATTTACAAAACCTTATTTTACTCACACAAAACCATTGAAATTCCATATATAGTTAGTTGCACTAACTATATATCGCGCACCCGCAATCCACTGCTGATGATGTCACATATTACATCATTCATGACATGGTCAGTGACATCACTAATGACATCACTGATGACATCTCAAATGACATCACTGATGACATCACTGATGACATCTCAAATGACATCACTGATGACATCACTGATGACATCTCAAATGACATCACTGATAACATCTCAAATGATATCACTGATGACATCTCAAATGACATCACTGATGACATCTCATTTGACATCAATGGTCACATCACTGATGATATCATTCATGTGACAATACAATGGATCTCCTCACACTTTAATATAACCTCTGTTACACCCAGTGTTAAATACAGAATATAATTTTTTAAACCATTGACACACCAATACTAGTTACTACATACGCACTCACTGATTCCTACGTCTGCACACACATTCACCCATACAATCATTCATACATACAATCACTCATCTTTAGAACACTATCATATGCACTCATACACCTATACAGACACTCACACTCTGCCACTCATCCATGGAGTTACTCACACACCTAGTCAGTCCTGTAAAGAATCAATCACACTTCCATTTTCTAATCTATACAGTTAAACATAGAGTACCTTACATTTTCAAACATATACTAACACATACTTACTCTCTTATACAATCATTGATACAAGAACACATTGATCTGCACAGAGTCACACATCTCCCAGCCAGCCACACACACACTCAGTCTCCCATACAAATACTTGGACAATCAATCAATAACCCATATAGTTACTCATATAGCTACTGATCAACACATGCAGCAGTTTACAGAACAACAGACATAATGATGCACAAATTAAGACAGTTTAGTCACTAACCCATGCATTCAGTGAGACACATTTAATCACTCACTCATACAGTCAGTCACACACCTACTAAATCCTTCATCCAGACACTTCTACATCTACTCATTCTTCAATATGTAAAACATATTTAAACTTTACAGAAACACACAGTCACTGGATGATGTCATCAGTGATGTCATCAGTGATGTCATTTGAGATGTCATCAGTGATGTCATCAGTGATGTCATTTGAGATGTCATCAGTGATGTCATCAGTGATGTCACTGACCATGTCATGAATGATGTAATATGTGACATCATCAGCAGTGGATTGCGGGTGCACGATATATAGTTATTGCAACTAACTATATATGGAATTTCAATGGTTTTGTGTGAGTAAAATAAGGTTTTGTAAATGCTAATTCCTAACTATATATGGTCTATAACCCATGGTTTTTTCAGTGAATATATCTAAATATATATATATATATATATATATATATATATATATATGAGAACATCACGTTTAAGTAACAGTGCACCTCAATTCTCAGAACTCCTCTTCTACTTCAGTAACTCATTGACTTCATGTGTGGAGTACTTTGATGAATTTTGTCTAGGTTCACTCAATTCAAATACCATATATATGTATACATGGCAGTGTCATGATTTGCTAAATAAAAAACCTGCCATGTTTTTAGTGAAGGAACTATTATTTTCTTACCTTTGGCATTCTATAGCACTTTAATGTGCTCATGTGAGGTTGGAAGAGATTAAAATGTTCTACTTTGTAAATTAAAAAAAAAAGAAGATGCAACTGTCAATATTACTTCATGGCAGAGTAACTGATTATTGGCTTCAGCACATTCTGAAACAAGAAGTTAGCATCCACTGTAAATGTCTCACAAATTACTGAAACTGAGAATAGATAGAGCCCTACTATTTGGTCAATCACTGACTCTTCTGTAATGAAAACTCCATTTTTAATCATTCTGTTCTGTAGTGATTTGCTCTGCCTCAGTTAGAAAAGCACTGCTTTTTTATCAGTTGAGAAGGAAAATGTGACGCTGCAGGTTCATTGGCAATTTCCTGTCCCATCTAAGATGAGAAGTGACCAAGATGCAATGCTTCCTGATGTTACCAAACCTCTGCTTTTTCGTCTATCAGGAAGTACATTTCATTTGATATATGAGGTTGATAAGTTGTTTGTCCAGAAGTACTTAATGAGAAGTAATTAATGAGAAGTAGATTAAGAAAGGAATAATTGCTAAGTATTAAATGAACAAGTGTTGGGAAGAAGGTTTTTTTCTAAAGCAAAACAATATATAAAGAGGGACCCAAAACGAGTTGTGTGGCTGGTGGCACAGACCAAAGGCTCCTTTTTACTCAGCAAAGTGAGGTGATTTGCCATAACATCCTTGGCCAGACTCAAGGAATGCCAAGAGAGAGAGGGAACAGTTTCAGGTTTATAGTACCCAGGAGGCCAACGACAGCTTACCAGTGAGGGAGCGTTTATGTGCAACATTGAGCAGGCCAAGTTTGGCGGGACGGGGGGTATTGGGGTGGTGAAGTAGCAGTTCCAAAGTTGCATGATGTAAAACCAGAAGGCATACATACATAAATGAAAGTATAGGAAATTAAAGATGTCACAACTAAAAATGAAGCTGCGCTAGTGGTTTCTCTCCTTAGGAGAAATATCTGTGGTTGCCATTAAGGGAAAAGTCAGTTGTAAATGTTGCAAAATAAGAGATGAGAAAGCATGGTGCCAGGAGGGGTGCAATTGCTGTATATCTTCCCTCTAGATAACTTGCACTAAAAAGTTTACCCGAACCAGCCCACATGCTCATCCTGTGTGGCCTTCAGCACTGTACCTTTGTGGTGGCTTATTTGGAAATGGGAGGTTTACTATTTTCTTAATTCCTTGATTTGTACCAGATCAGTTTTTGCTAAACATAAACAGTATGCATACACCCTATGGGCCTGATTCACAAAGGTAAACTAACACTTTGCCCCTCATTAGGATGTTGGTTGGAGAACTTTCGACCAACATCCTTGGTTTGAATTCCGACCATCGTATTAGGATTACAGTGGTTGGAATTCAAACTTCCCGGCCATTCTGGCTTGGTTCCAACAGGCTTATGAAGCGCATTGGTCTGTCGGAAACCCACCATAATCCTGTGCAGATGGCGTTTCAGCCGTTGGTATTATTATGTTGGTTTCCAAACCAGCTCTCCATGTTGCGTTTTCGGACAAGGAAAGCCTATCGGAAAGTGACTTTGGAGGCCCCTAGCAGGGCGCCCTTCTCCCTGCGTCCGCTGTTGAGGGCCAAGGGGGCACCTATGGTTGCACTTTGTAAATCCCTGCATCATGTGGCAGGCCCCATGAGGTGCCTGCCCCACTGTGCAGGGATTTACACAAACCAACGTTTCTCAATGGGAGCTTGTGCTGAGGGTGGCTTCCCGCCGCACAAGCTCCCATAGAGAACTGGGAGTTTGCGACCGCATCATTTGCAGTCGCATTGAAATAAGGCGGTTGGTCGGTTTCCACTCCGCAACGGTGTCGGGCAGACATGAGTCCATCTGACATCGTAATGGGGGCCAAAGTATCTTCTGTTGATAGTCTCATTTTAATGTGGGATATTCAGTCTAATTCTTTGTATGCGAAAAAACAGCTTTCCTCAATACAGATTTCCCCCCTCAACTCATTAAAGTATATTGGTGCTGCTCTGAGTATGCTGAAGACCATGCTCAAACAATGCTTATTGATCCAATGAGCATCTGGAATTGTTCACACTTGTTATGTTTGTTATGTCTTCCATCAACCAATCTCTCATAATCTCGCATCTGGTCACGGGCAATGTAACAAATAAAAGATTGTTATGTTGTGGATAAAATAGTATATACTATCAACCACAGCCTAAGCAATGTGTAGTTTATCACTACCATATGTATGAAGTTGTATTCCACTTTACAGTCCTTACTGGGGTTTAAGATCTAGAATTGTGTATCTCGGCTAGCGTTATTGATAACCAAAATGTATTGAGAAACTAGTTTATTTATTTATGTGTTTTTATAGAGCACAAACTTTACCTGAAGGTGTCAGAGCGCTTTACAATAGAACCAGTTACATAAGAACTTCAGAGTATATGAATTACATAAAAGATGTAAACAGATAACTCTAACTTCACATAAAAATGGTAGTAAGTACATAGGTCTACTACAGATACCAGTGGTTAGAGTTACATATATACAAGCTGCAAATTCACTAAAGGTTACATTTTAAGAAAATTTGAAGCAATTAGGGTTGGACAAATATATAATATTTATTCACACAGTATGATCTTCTCGCCATTGCTGGGGTTCTTCCTTTCAGTCCGGCCTTCAGGATGTTGTTGCATCACGGGTAGTTATCTTGGGACTGGATGGATCCCTGAACTGGTAATGGCCCAATTCCCTCCATGCAAACACAGGGGAGAGCATGCCAGTCTATGAAGTGGTACTGCCCTGATGACGTACAAGCAATATTTCAAGCACCCGTAATGTGACGTGCTACTTCCTGCTGAATAACGGTAATCAGGTTTCCAGAAATGCACAGAAATACCAGCACCTGCTGTAACACCTGATGGTGAACACCTCAACTACTGAAATAATCACAAGCAGCATTTAGCAGAATACAATGGGGAACTTTTGCTGAGATGCCAGTTTAGGAGAGTAGGATCTGCTTCCTATGGTTACCCGCACTTTTTGCTGTGTTTCACTGGTTTATCGAGTTTAGTCTGGCTGTGGCCCTGCTAATCAGGACCACAGCCTAGCTGTTCTCTATCTAAATTGGTTACCTGTACATTAGGTACAATCCAGATTGGTTACTAGGTTACCCTTGTGAGTCCCTAGTGTATGGTACCTTAGGTACGCAGGGCATAGGTACCCCAGAGGCCTACCAGGGGCTGAAGCATGTATTATGCCACCCCTGGGAAGCCTTCTAAAATGGCACCACAGGTCTGTACTTGCAGCCTGGGTATGGTGGTGTAAGCACCCCTTACTTAGATATAGTATACCTATATCTACCTATATATATAGACACATATAAACCTATAAGCCCCTCCTATGGCAGGCCTTGACAATCCTGAAGGCAGAGTGCTTGGTTTTGTGTGAGAGGGTGCCCTACCGTGAGCTGAGCCCCTCTGCATCTTTTGGAATCCCTTCCTTATAGCTGTTCTATGATATAGCCATACCATATACTCTTAAGTGCATTATAATCTTCGCTGTTAATGCTGACTTTGGAATGGCTTTATCAAAACATGTCGTGTTTTGTGTCAAACACTTTGGAATCCTACCCCCCCCACCAGTTCTGGCGACGGGGGGTAGAATTCCACCCTTCTAGAGGGAGAGGACATGTACACACTTACTTACCCGGTAAATGGACAAAAGAGCCCTAGCATCACAAAATGGATGCTGCTGCCACAGACACAAGTCTGACCTCCTGCTGCTGGAAGAAATTCCGTCAGGGGAGGCCTGGACAATATGTTTCCCAGAAAGGCTTTAGTGTATTGGGGCAGGGTGGGTTGCATTTAGTGAATGCTTTTCAGACAGTGCCTGGGGCACACAAGGTGTCCCCATGCATTTCCCAGTTCAAACCAGTTGCTGGGGCACTCAGCCCCTGCTCTGGCACGAAACTGGACAAAGGGGAAGGGGTGTAACCATCCCTTCCCCAGGTCCTCCCATAGGTGGGACCCTAGAGTTAGTCCAACCTATAAATTTAGAATAAGTATAGGAACCCAGTCACTAAGATTTAGATTACCCTGGATGAAACTCTGATACATAAATCTTGGACCTTCGATATTCCATATCGACTGGAAGACAGAATAAATCTCCCTTGCCATCAAGGAGTGACTCCCCTGTTCAAACAGGCACCAAAGAAGCATCTTGCTGGTCTGCATTTTCAAGGCTCCCGACAGATCCCGAAGAATCTGCACCACAGGACATAGACTTCCAGACATCTCCAAGGCTGTCACGAGTCCCCAGCAAAGCTGAGAGCTGTAGCTATCACGAGAGACGTGGGACCGGAACTCATGGACATCCTGCACATTTGCTAGTGCATCAACTTCCCGAGCTCTCCCGAAGTTGTGCATTGGGCTACTTGTAGTCCAAGCCCTGAGCACCTTTGCCCTCGAAGATGGTGGGCCTACACCCCACAAGTGGTCAGCGGGCCCTCTTTCAGCTCAAGGTGCCTTCGCGATCCCTAGTCCGTCGACTGCTGGGTCCCCATGAAGGACAATAATTTGTTTCTAGGGCTTAGCTGGTTTCTCCAGATGTGCCCTGACTCCCCTCCAAAGGATGAGTCCCTCAGACCTTGCTGGTCTGCACCGAAGCCAACCTTGTCATCTTGCGTGGGTTGCTGTTGGCAAGGCTTGTTGGGTCCAATCCGGATACCGATGCTGCAGCACTCAACATCCGATATGGGAAAGCTCGAATCCAGCTCCTGGTTGTTGTCAACGCCTCCTGGACCTCGTGGCTGAAGAGTCAAGCTTCATCTACTGCACTTGAAAGCACCCAACATCGACTGGCATCTTCTTGTCGCTATCCTGGTCACTGGCTATTGACCCAGACTCTGTCCCCTCTGCTTTCAGGTTCTTCAGATCTCCGATCCACCCTTGGATCCATCTGGACACTGTTCACCTGGACGCCTGCAGCACTTCTTTGCAGCTCTCCTTTGGAATTGACGATTAAACCTGACACGAAAAGACACCTATGCACCCGGCTTACCTCGGTGAGGTAACGTGAGTACTTCGGTGCTCCTGTGGGTCTTGACTCTCGAAGTGTCCAGTACTGACAGGGTTTTACCGTAGTCCACTCCTAAGTGTCCTTATTCTTTAAAATTGTAACTCCATAAAAGTCAATGGTGATTCGCAGCTGTGTTTAGACACTGCACACGTCCCCCGTGGGTCTCCTGCATCCCTACCATGGGTGGTTCCTGGTTGCCCCAGCGGTTCTACAGGCTCTAAGCCTGGTCTCTATGTTGAGAGCGGTCGTTATACCACTTTCTTAGTATATGGTTTGTGAGGCCCCTAGGGCAAAACGTATACTGTGCTAATTTACTGTGTGCTATTTAAGTTCTTATGTTGTACTTTTGCCTCTAGCCTCATAAAGAGACTAGAGGGGTGTGTTTAGAATAAATACATATATTTTATATATATATACCTGGTGTGGTGCTCTTTCACTTGATCATTCAAGAGATTACAGACTGGTAAAACAAGCTGCTTTATATTCCTTTAAGACTTAGCTTGAAGACTGCTCTCCACAGCTACCACTAGAATAGCTTTCTATAAAGGTTGTCTAAACCTACCATCAATTAGAGTCGTTTGGACTGGTGCAAGTAGCCCACTAGAATAGTGGACATCATATGCCAGGCCAACCTCTCACATTGGTGTGCAGTGTGTGGGATCCCAGCTTGCATTGTTTTACCAGATACTCTTGATAATATCATTTGAAAAACCACTAAAGGTACCATAGGTACATATAATACAAGCTTATAATACAGTAAGGTCTACTGAACTCAGAGTTGTGTGTCAAGGGCCTAGCACACCCTTTCTACAACTCAAGAGAGGTTTAGTAGGAAAGGAAACCAAATAGTGCAGGTAGGTACATACACCACACCTCACTAGTCATGTCTTCAAAGGAGGACCCAGTGGGTCTGTTCCAGATGTCTGTCAAGTACAGACATCACAGTATGACACATTCCCTTTCCAAGAGTTAAGGGGTCTATGTGCCATGAGAAAATTGAAGCCAGGACAGAATCCTAATACCCAACGCCTTATAGAGGTGTTATTGCTTGATGACTTTAAGAAAGCATCAGATCCTGACAGGGTAGGCAATGGGGTAGATACATCAGAAGAAGAGAACCCTGGTGGGTTGCCCAACCAGGACTCTGAAACTGATGAAAACCAGGAAGGTGACAATGACCTAGACATGGGGAATCAAGATCTGCCTGGACATGAGGAAGGCCAAGGTGGCCCTATCTTTGTCCCGCCAGGTAGAGTTGGTGGTGTGCCTAGAAGAGAAAGGTCTCTTTCACAGGAGTCTAATCATTCTGGTACATCTGTAGGGTCCTCTGCCTCTTCTCATAGGAGGGGTAGCTACCTTGGGAAGAGGGAGTACCAATGAAAGAAGACCAGCTGAGAATAGGGAGACAGCAAGTAGCCTTAGAGAAGGAGACCCTCGAGCTTGAAAGAGAAAGAAAAAAGATGGGGCTAGTGCCCCATGGTGGCAGCAATATCCCTAGTGGTAGGGATAGGTCTTATGACCATAGAAACCTTAACACGATTTTCCCTCCCTATCAGAATGGGGATGACATCCACAAATGGATTACTGCACTGGATAGGGCCTGCAAAGTACAGAAGGTACCCCGGAGCAATGGGGAGCAATCTTGTGGCTCTCCTTTGCAGACAAAGGTAGAGACAATCTCCTCACTGTAAGAGAAGATGATGCTGACGAGTACAAGGTCCTGAAGAGTGCTCTGATAGATGGGTTTGACTTAACCACCGAACCGAATAGAATACAGTTCAGAGACCACCCAGAAGGCAAAGACTCATGATTGGGTTGACTTTGTAGATTGTGCTACTAAGGCTCTGGAGGGCTGGTTACTGGGCAGTAAAGTGTGTGACTATACAGGATTGTGTAATCTGATCATGAGAGAATACATTCTTAATAACTGTCAGAACCAGCTGTTGCATCAGCACCTGGTGGACTCTGATCTGACCTCTCCCCAAGAATTGGGAAAGAAGGCAGACAAATGGGTCAGAACCAGGGTGAAGCAGAAGGTACAGAACCAAGGTGATGACCAAAAGAAGCAAGACCAAAAGGGTGGGGAGAAAGGTAAAGACCAGAAGTCCTCACAAGTTCCCCAAAAAGATTCTAATGTGGGGTCCCCAATCTTCCAAAAAGAAAGAAGGTCAAAAGAAACCCTGGTGCAAAGTCTGTAAACAGAATAGTCACTGGACCAGTGACTGCACCAAAAAGAAGACAGCTCCAGCCACCATTGCCCCTAAGACACCTGTTCCCCCTAGTTCAGCTACAAGTGGTGGTTTCCAGCAGAAGGGTGTAGCAGGGTTAACCCTAAGATCTGAGATGGACTCTGGCCTAGTCAGAGTTCCAACTCAGGCTGTGTTAGTCTGTGATGGAGGCATGGATATGACCTCCTCTGAGAGTCCCAGTAACCTGGGCAAGTACAGACAACAGGCTTTGATTAATGAGAAAAAGGCTGAGGTCTACAGGGACACAGGGGCACGGTTTATACACAGTGAGACTTACCAAGTGATCAATGCCAGCAATGTCAGGACCACTCATGCCCTGGCAGTTGTTGATTTCTCCTGGGGAGGGGTAACTGGCCTTAAGAAGGTTGTGATCAATGCAGACTTCCCTGTAGAATGCTTGCTTAGCAATGACTTAGAGACTTCAGCCTGGTCTGAAGTGGAGTTGAGGACCCATGCAGTAATGCTTGGGATCCCTGCACATGTGTTTGCTGTGTCTAGGTCACAGGTCAGAAAGTCTAACACTGGGCAGGCCCTGGATTCTGGAATAATGGACCTGGTGCCTTCCAGGAAAAGGAGCAGTAGGGTTAAGGCAGTGCCTTCCCCCCTGACTAAGAGTGAGGATCAGTCTTCTGAGGAAGCTGATTGTGAGCCTGAAGAAGGAACTGTCCCAGAGGAGCATGAGCCTGATCAGTTTGAGTTCTTAGGGACAGGGGGTCCTTCCAGGGCAGATCTGAGTGAGGCGCAGCTGAACTGCCCTTCTCTTGAACCCCTCAGACAGCAAGCTGCTTCTGAGGTTACTGGGAATGCTAGTGGCACCCATAAACTTTATTGGGATGATGGACTCCTGTATTCAGAGAGTAGAGACCCCAAGCCTGGTGCAGCCAGGAGGTTGGTCATACCTCTGGCATTCAGGGGCTTCCTATAGACACTAGCCCATGATATTCCCCTATCAGGACACCAGGGCCAGTACAAGACTTGGGACAGAATTGTCCCTCACTTTCACTGGCCCCACATGTCTGAAGACACCTAGGAGTTTTATCACTCCTGTGTAACCTGTCAAGCCAGTGGTAATGCAGGTGGCACTACAAAGGCCCCCCTGATACCACTACCTGTGGTGGGGGTTCCCTTTGAAAGAGTGAGGATTGACATTGTTGGACCAATGGATCATCACACTGCATCAGGGCACAGGCTTATCCAAGTGGTAGTAGAACATGCCCCTAGGTACCCAGAGGTAATTCCCCTTAGGACCACTACAGCACCTGTTGTGGCAAGATCCCTCTTGGGAGTTTTCTCAAGAGTGGGTTTCCTAAGGAGGTAGTATCTGACAGAGGTGCAAACCTTATGTCCAGCTACTTGACTGCAATGTGGAAGGAGTGTGGAGTGAACTACAAGTTCACTACACCCTATCATCCACAATGCAATGGTTTAGTTGAAATATTCAACAAAACCTTAAAGGGTATCATTTAGGGTCTCCCAGAAAAGCTCAGGCAGAGATGGGACATCCTGCTACCCTGCCTTTTGTTTGCATACAGGGAGGTTCCTCAGAAGGGGGTTGGCTACAGCGCATTTGAACTTTTGTTTGGACACCCTGTCAGAGGACCACTTTGTCTGGTGAAGGATGGATGGGAGTTACCTCTGAAGCCCCCAAAACAGGATATTATGGACTATGTACTTGGTCTCTGCTCCAGGATGGCTGAGTACATGGAAAAGGCAACTAATAACCTTGAGGCTAGCCAGGAATTACAGAAAACCTGACATGACCAAAAGGCGGTACTGACTGTTTACCAGCCAGGCCAGAAAGTGTGGGCGTTGGAGCCTGTGGCCCCAGCAGCTCTCTCAGACAAGTGGAGTGGGCCCCACACTATCATTGAACAGAAGGGAGAGGTCACCTATTTGGTAGATCTTGGAACTCCCAGAAGCCCCAATAGGGTGCTTCATGTCAACAGATTGAAACCATATGTTGACAACCCAGACATGGGCTTGCTCATGGCTACTGATGAAGGACAGGAGGAAGAGAGTGACCCTCTCCCAGACCTGCTCTCTGGCCTAGTCGGAGTTCCAATTCACGCTGTGTTAGTCTGTGATGGAGGCATGGATATGACCTCCTCTGAGAGTGGGCAAGTAAAGACAACAGCCTTTGATTAATGAGAAAAAGGCTAAGGTCTACAGGGATACAGGGGCACAGTTTATACATGGTGAGACTTACCAAATGATCAATGCCAGCAATGTCAGGACCACTCATGCCCTGGCAGTTGTTGATTTCTCCTGGGGAGGGATAACTGGCCTTAAGAAGGTTGTGATCAATGCAGACCTCCCTGTAGAATGCTTGCTTGGCAATGACTTAGAGACTTCAGCCTGGTCTGAAGTGGAGTTGAGGACCCATGCAGTAATGCTTGGGATCCCTGCACATGTATTTGCTGTGACTATGTCACTGGTCAGAAAGTCTAACACTGGACAGGTCCTGGATTCTGGAATAATGGACAAGGTGCCGTCCAGGAAAAGGAGCAGTAGGGTTAAGGCAGTGCCTTCCCCCCTGACTAAGAGTGAGGATCAGTCTTCTGAGGAAGCTGATTGTGAGCCTGAAGAAGGAACTGTCCCAGAGGAGCATGAGCCTGATCAGTAGGAGTTCTTAGGGACAGGGGGCCATTCCAGGGCAGGTCTGGGTCAGGCGCAGTTGAACTGCCGTTCTCTTGAACCCCTCAGACAGCAAGCTGCTGCTGAGGTTACTGGGAATGCTAGTGGCATCCATAAACATTATTGGGATGATGGACTCCTGTATTCAGAGAGTAGAGACCTCATGCCTGGTGCAGCCAGGAGGTTGGTCATACCTTTGGCATTCAGGGGCTTCCTATAGGCACTAGCCCATGATATTCCCCTAGCTGGACACCTGGGCCAGAACAAGACTTGGGACAGAATTGTCCCTCACTTTCACTGGCCCCACATGTCTGAAGACATCTCGGAGTTTTGTCACTCCTGTGTAACCTGTCAAGCCAGTGGTAAGGCAGGTGGCACTACAAAGGTCCCCCTGATACTACTACCTGTGGTTGAGGTTCCCTTTGAAAGAGTGGGGAATGACATTGTTGGACCAATGGATCCTCAAACTGCATCTTGGCACAGGCTTATCCTAGTTGTAGTGGATCATGCCACTAGGTACCCAGAGGTAATTCCCCTTAGGACCACTACAGCACCTGTTGTGGCAAGAGCCCTCTTAAGAGTTTTCTCAAGAGTGGGTTTCCTAAGGAAGTAGTATCTGACAGAGGTGCAAACTTTATGTCCAGCTACTTGACTGCAATGTGGAAGGAGTGTGGAGTGAACTACAAGTTCACCACATCCTATCATCCACAATGCAATGGTTTAGTTGAAAGATTCAACAAAACCTTAAAGGGTATGATTAAGGGTCTCCCAGAAAAGCTCAGGCAGAGATGGGACATCCTGCTACCCTGCCTTTTGTTTGCATACAGGGAGGTTCCTCAGAAGGGGGTTGGCTACAGCCCGTTTGAACTTTTGTTTGGATACCCTGTCTGAGGACCACTTTGTCTGGTGAAGGATGGATGGTAGTTACCTCTCAAACCCCCTAAACAGGATATTGTGGACTATGTACTTGGTCTCCGCTCCAGGATGGCTGAGTACATGAAAAAGGCAACTAAAAACCTTGAGGCTAGCCAGGAATTACAGAAAACCTGGCATGACCATAAGGCTGTACTGACTGTTTACTAGCCAGGCCTGAAAGTGTGGGTGTTGGAGCCTGTGGCCCAAGCAGCTCTCCCAGACAAGTGGAGTGGGCTCCACACTATTATTGAACAGAAGGGAGAGGACACCTATTTGGTAGATCTTGGAACTCCCAGTAGCCCCCATCGGGTGCTTCATGTCAACAGATTGAAACCATATGTTGACAGCCCAGACATGGGCTTGCTCATGGCTACTGATGAAGGACAGGAGGAAGAGAGTGACCCTCGCCCAGACCTGCTCTCTCAGGACTCTGATGATGGATCCGTTGATGGAGTATCATTGGCAGGCAGCCTCACTGATCAGCATCAAACTGATTGCAGACAAGTTCTAAATCAGTTTAGACATATGTTTTCACTGACTCCAAGTCAGACTACCTAGTGCAGTCATGAAGTGGACACTGGGGACAGTCTTCCTGTTAAAAATAAGATTTACGGGCAACCTGATCATGTCAGGGACTGTATCAGGACAGAAGTGAAGAAGATGTTGTATCTGAGAGTGACTGAACCATCAGATAGCCCTTGGGCGAGTCCAGAAGTCCTAGTACCCAAATCTTACACCCAGGGTGGTAAGAGAGAGATGACGTTTTGCGTAGACTGCA
This sequence comes from Lissotriton helveticus, assembly GCF_964261635.1. Taxonomy (NCBI): domain Eukaryota; kingdom Metazoa; phylum Chordata; class Amphibia; order Caudata; family Salamandridae; genus Lissotriton; species Lissotriton helveticus. Next base: position 1,065,873,526 of record NC_136071.1, on the reverse strand, counting down.
GAGGTCTCAATGCATGCACTAGGACTGATGCCCACCCAATAACAAGAGCAAATGAGCTCATAGATAAGTTGGCATCTAACAGCTGGCTACTGGCATATCAGACTAGCTGATGATGCAAAGCCAAAAACAGCATTTGCAACCCCCACTGGACATTATCAATTTGTGGTAATGCCCTTTGGTCTGACAAATGCACATGCCACATTTCAAAGGTTGGTGAATAAAGTCTTCAAAAAGGCCTGGAAGACTGTAGTGCAGCTTATCTAGATGATATGGCTGTCGTTAGCTCCAACTGGGAAGAACACTTGGTCCACCTAAGAAATGTTTTGGAGGCCCTGCAGAAGGCAGGCCTAACTATCAAGGCTACTAAGTGCCAGACAGGGTAGAGTCAGGTTGTGTACCTGGGCCACCTTGTAGGTGGATGCCAAATTCAACCATTGCAGAGCAAAATCCAGACCATAATGGACTGGGTTGCTCCAACCACAAAGACTCAGGTCAGAGCTTTCTTGGGCCTGACTGGTTACTATAGAAGATTTGTCAAGGGGTATGGATCCATTGTGATCCCCCTGAATGACCTAACTTCTAAAAGAATGCCTAAGAAAGTTCAGTGGACAGTCAGCTGTCAAAAAGGCATTTGATGACCTGAAGCAGGCCATGTGCACTGCACCAATTCTGCAAAGTCCTAACTACTCCACATAATTCATTGTCCAAAGAGATGCATCTAAGTTGGGGGTAGGGGCTGTGCTGTCACAATTGAATGATGAAGGTCAGGACCAGCCAGTAACTTTTATTAGCAGAAAGCTGACCCCTAGAGAGAAACGTTGGTCAGTTATTGAGAGGGAGGCCTTTGCTGTGGTTTGGACTCTGAAGAAGCTGAGGCCATACTTGTTTGGCACTCACTTCATAGTTCAGACAGACCATAAGCCCCTCTTATGGCTAAAACAGATGAAGGGTGAACACCCCAAACTTTTGAGGTGCTCCATTTCCCTACAGGGGATGGACTATACAGTGGAACATAAACCTGGGAATAACATGCCAATGCAGATGGACTCTCCAGATATTTCCACTTAGAACATGAAGACTCAATTGGTCAAGGTTAATTTAATGTTCCTGCGTTTGGAGGGGGTTGTGTAGGAGAGTAGTATCTGCTTCCTATGGTACCCCCACTTTTTGCTGTGTTTCACTGGTTTATAGACTTTAGTCTGGCTGTGGCCCTGCTAACCAGGACCACAGCCTTGCTGTCCTCTCTCTAAATTGGTTACCTGTACATTTGGTACACTCCAGATTGGTTACTGGGTTACCCTTGTGAGTCCCTAGTATATGGTACCTTAGGTACCCCAGAGGCCTACCAGGGGCTGAAGCATGTATTATGCCACCCCTGGGAAGTCTTCCAAAATGGCACCACAGCTCTGCACTTGCAGCCTGGGTAAGGTGGTGTAAGCACCCCTTACTTAGATATAGTATACATATATCTACCTATATATATAGACACATATACGCCTATAAGCCACTCCTATGGCAGGCCTTGACAATCCTGAAGGCAGAGTGCTTGGTTTTGTGTGAGAGGGTGCCCTACCATGAGCTGAGCCCCTCTGCAGCTTTTGGAATCCCTTCCTTATAGCTGTTCTATTATATAGCCATACCATATACTCTTAAGTGCATTATAACCCTCGCGGTTAATGCTAACTTTGGAATGGCTTTATTAAAACATGTCGTGTTTGGAGTCAAACACTTTGGAGTCCTACCCCCTGCCAGTACTGGCGGCGGAGGTAGAATTCCATCCTTCTAGAGGGAGAAGACATGTACACACGTACTTAACCGGTAAATGGACAAAAGAGCCCCAGCATCACAAAATTGATGCTGCTGCCACAGACATGAGTATGACCTGCTGCTGCTGGATGAAACTCCGCCAGGGGAGGCATGAACAATAGGTTTCCTGTCCAGGGAGGTGCCAGAACCTCCCCAGACAGGCTTTAGTGTACTGGGGCAGGGTGGGTTGCATTCAGTGAATGCTTTTAAGACAGTGCCTGGGGCATACAAGGTGTCCCTGTGCATTTCCCAGTTCAAACCAGTTGCTTCACAAAGGGGAAGTGGTGTAACCACCCACTTCCCAGGCCCTCCCGTAGGTGGGACTCTATAGTTAGTCTATAGTTAGTCCAACCCCTAAACTTAGTATAAGTATAGGAACCCAGTCACTAAGACTTTAGATTACCCTGGATGAAACTTTGATACAGAAATCCTGGAACTTCGACATTCCATATCGACTGGAAGACGGAAGAAATCTCCCTTCGGGGCAAGGAGTGACTCCCCTTTTCAAACAGGCACCAAAGAAGCATCTTGCTGGTTTGCATTTTCAAGGCTCCTGATGGATCCTGAAGAATCCGCAACACAGGACACAGACTTCCAGACATCTCCGAGGCTGACACGAGTCCCCTGCAAAGCTGAGACCTGTAGCTATCACGAAAGACGTGGGACCAGAACTCCTGGACATCCTGCACATTTGCTAGTGCATCAACTTCCCGAGATTTCCCGAAGTTGTGCATTGGGCTACTTGTATTCCAAGCCATGAGCACCTTTTTCCTCAAAGATTATGGGCCTCCTCTCCACGAGTGTTTCGTGGGCCCGCTTTCAGCATTTCAGCTCAAAGCGTCTTCGCGATCCCTAGTCCGTCGACTGGTGGGTCTGCACGAAGGACAATCCTTTGTTTCTAGAGCTTGCCTGGTTGCTTGCTCCAGACATGCCCTGACTCCCCTCCAAAGGGTGAATCCCTCAGACCTTGCTGGTCTGCACCAAAGCCAATCTTGTCATCTTGCGGGGGTTGAAGTTGCTAAGGCTTGTTGGGTCCAATCCGTATACCGACGCTGCAGCACTCAACATCCAGTGAGGGACAGCTCGAATCCAGCTCCTGGTTGTCGTCGACGCATAATGGACCTCGTGGCTGAAGAGTCAAGCTTTACCTACTGCACTTGAAAGCACCCAACATCGGCTGGCATCTTCTTGTCGCCATCCTGGTCACTGGCTAGTGACCTAGACTCTGTCCCCTCTACTTTCAGGTTCTTCAGATCTCCGATCCACCCTTGGATCCATCCGGACACACTTCACCTGAATGCCTGGAGCACTTCTTTGCAGCTCTCCATTGGAATTGATGACAAAACCCGACACGTAAAAACACCTATGCACCTGGCTTCCCTGGGGGAGGTAACACGAGTACTTCGGTGCTCCCGTGGGTCTTGACTCTCTTAAGTGTCTAGTACTGAAAGGGTTTTACCGTAGTCCACTCCTAAGTGTCATTATTCTTTAAAATTGTAACTCTAACTTTCTCCACAGAAGTCAATGGTGATTCGTGGCTGTGTTTAGACACTGCACGTGTCCGCCGTGGGTCTCCTGCGTCCCTACCTTGGGTGGTTCCTGGTTGCCCCAGTAGTTCTAGAGGCGCTAGGCCTGGTCTCTATGTTGAGAGCGGTACTTATACCACTTTCTTAGTATATGGTTTGTGAGGCCCCAAGGGCAAAATGTATACTGTGCTAATTTACTGTGTGCTATTTAAGTTCTTGTATTGTACTTTTGCCTCTAGCCTCATAAAGAGACTAGAGGGGTGTGTTTAGAATAAATACATATATTATATATAAATACCTGGTGTGGTGCTCTTTCATTTGATCATTCAAGAGATTATAGACTGGTAAAACAAGCTGCTATATATTCCTTCAAAGACTTAGCCTGAAGGCTGCTCTCCACAGCTACCACTACGATAGCTTTCTATAAAGGTTGTCTAAACCTACCATCAATAAGGGTCATTTGGACTGGTGCAAGGTGCTCATTAGAATAGTGGACATCATATGCCAGGCCATCTTCTCACAGACAGTAGTCTTCCCTCCCTTGCAGCATGGCAAAGTGTTTGTCTAAAAAGTGGGTAAAAATCTGCTAAAATATTAATTTGTAAAAAAATTATAATAATTTGCATGGAAATCTTTTCCAAGGAGCTGGATGCCCTAAGAAGACAGTGTGCTTCATCCCAACAGAGTGAACAAGATCAAACACAAACATAAGTACCATCGTCAGTAGAGGTTATACAAACATTTCTCTATGTGCCACCAAAACAGGATATATCAATTCAAGAAGATTTAGACCTTGATAGAGTTGTCCCACCTATGTTTCTAGTCCCTAAAGCGAATAAGAAACACTGTAGCAAAAATATCAGACTCTCTGATTTATCAAACAGATGCTAGGGATATCAGACAACTTGTTACAAAGCATTGCAAAAACTTTAACAAATTTCAATAGGACCAAATCTGGAATGGCAATTCAAGAAGCTCTGGTAGACTCATCAGCTTCCAAACTTCAACAGATACTATAGTGTTTGGACAGAATATCGAGAACAAGTATTGTGATACAAAAATATTGAATCAAGAATATTGGGACATCAAAAATATATTTGACAGGATTATCAAAGGTACAAATATTAAAATATTGTTTTTAGTGTTGTTTTCAATGTTAAATGTAGCTACTTTTTTGTATTTTATGATTTTTAAATTGTGAATAACTGTTTAATATTGTATGCTTTAGAGTTTAGGAGCGTTAGGAAAAAGTGAAAATATTTTAACCAGATCGACGCTGATGATGAGCTCAGCTCGTCATGAGGTACACCTCTCGTACGCTCATGACAAGCTGAGCTCGTCATGAACCGCGGTATTTTCAAATCTTCAGCGCACAGCGGGAAAATGCGCCGCACCGATGAGGTTAAGTATTATTAGTCATAAACATATATACTTTTATTTTAATATTTAAATTCTTACACATAAGATTGTAGTTTAGGGTAATTTTTAGATTTGTTTTCATTTATTTCATAGTAAACAAATGTTTATGAGTATGTTGTATTAATTGTTGTTTATTATGTATTACCTTGTTTAAAATTATTTATATTGAAGGGCTTATTGTAAAATTCTCCTCTTTAGTATCCAACATCTTTTTCAAATAACCTTATATTGAAGAGGGGTTATTAAATGTCACCCTTTTAGTGTCTAGTGCCTTCCCTAAATTGGTATAGGTTGGAGTCGGAAAAGTAAATGCACCCCCTTTAGTGTGCAACTCCTTCCCCAAACTGGTATAGATGGATGTATGACGTTACAACACAGGCTATTACAAAGCCTGCCTTTACAACGCGGTTTTTACATCGCAATTCATTACAACGCATAGTGCTTTTGGGTGTTGGATAGTGAATAGTTTAATTTACCATTCCAACTTCAGTCCCCGTGGACACTAGGGAAGGTGTTGGATAGTAAATTAAACGTATTCCCTATCCTAGAGTGCCCCCCAGCGCAATGCGTTGTAATGGTTTGCGTTGTAATGACCGCTTTGTAATGGTAGTGCGTTGTAAAAGTTTTGTTGTAAAGGTTGTTTACCGTATAGATTGGAGTCGGAATAGTAAGTGTCAAACGCCTTTCGCAAATTGGTTTAGATTGGGATGGGAATAGTAAATGTCACCCCTTTGGTGTTCAATGCCTTCTGCAAATGTCACCCCATTAATACCTAATTGACAAGGTTTTGGCATAGGGCAGCGCTGCAAGGAATCTTGGGGCACTGCCCAGTGTCAAAAGAAAAGTGCAGGAATCTATGAGATGTGGTGCATTTCTGTCCTTTTACCTGCTCTGGTGCACAATGGGCTGCATAAACCAATGTAGGCAGCTTTGCGCTTATGTGCAAGTTTCTTCTTTTGATATTCTCATTTTAACATGGGGTATTCAGTCTACTTCTTTGTATGTGAAAAAGAAGCGTTCCCTCTCAACTCATTAAAGTATATTGGTGCTGCTCTAGGCATGTTGAAGACCTTGCTCAAACAATGCGTATTGTACCAATGAGCATCTGGAATAGTTCAGCTTGTTATGTTTGTTATGTCTTCCATAAACCAATCTCTCAAAATCTCACATCTAGTCATGGGCAACGTATCAAATAATAGAATAAGATGTTCTCGTCATCACATTTTATATTGGACACATTCCCAGGTTTACAATTCCTCATAGATCTGAGAATGCTTCAGATTCCATGGGTGTTGCGTGGGAAAACACACAGCAACATCCATGGAATGCCCCTTTAACGCAGTGCTCTGCGTAAAAGGAGCACATATTTACAAGGCCACATAAATATGCTGCACCACATTGTGCCACTGGAGTGTCAAAAAAGTAATTCTCTGGTGGCGTAATATTACTGTGGGGCCTTGTAAATGAGACTCCCAAGTGTTCAACACTTTCCTCAAATTGGTCTAGATTGGAATAGGAATAGTAAATGTAACCCCTTTAGTATCCAGCACTTTCCCCAAATTGGTTTACAATGGAATGGGAATGGTAAATGTCATCCATTTAGTTTCCAACACTTTCCCCTAGTTAGTTTAGATTACAGTGGTTATATTGGAGTGAGAATAATCAATGTAACGCCTTTAGTGTCCAACGCATTCCGAAATTGATTTAGATTGGAGTGGAAATAGTAAATTTAACCCCTTTAGTGTCTATTAATTTGTTACCTTTATTTGTATATTGTAGAAATAGTTTGTGTTATTTGATTAATATTGTTGGTCAATAAAAATATATAAAAAAAAAATAGTTGTATGTTTGTATACAATAATATTATTAACCCCTTCCATGCTCATGACGGAACCATTCCGTCATGAGGCCAGGGGCACGAAATCCCTCTGCTGCAGACAGCAGAGGGATTTCCTTTTCACCCCTGTGACCTTGGGAGCTGACGTCATTGAACACAAACCGAAACTAAAATGAGCCTTTAGGCTCATTTCAGTTTCACTTTCTACATGCTCAGTGGGCTACCTCAGCCCCATGAGCACGTAGAAAGACGGGAGAGGTATCATTGGAAAGGGGAGAATCTCCCCGTTCCATTGGTACCCCTCCCGAGTGGATCCCTACTTGGGGATCGCCCCAGGAGCGTGATCCCCTAGCAGAGATCCACCCACTAGACACCAGGGAGGGGGGAGCGGCCCCTTGAGCAAGGGCCTTCACTCCCCCATAAATACATTTATAATATTCAGTTTTTCTGCCCCCCAATCTGCCCCCCCGGGGGGGCAGAAAGCCCACTATGCACCAGGGATTTTTTTGGGGGCACTTTTTTAGGGTGGGGGCTACCCGAAATGGGCGCACTAATGCCCCCACCTCCCCGACACCATTAAAGCCTTTCTGCCCCCCTGGGGGGCAAATGGGAGCAGTAGCCACCAATCTGCCCCCCTCGGGGGGGCAGAAAGCCCACTATGCACCAGGGATTTTTTTGTGTGCACTTTTTTTTAGGGTGGGGGCTGCCCGAAACTGGCACGCCAATGCCCCCACCCCCCACCACCAATACAGACTTTCTGCCCCCCCTGGGGGACAGATGGAGGCAGTAGCCCCCAATTTGCCCCCCCGGGGGGCAGAAAGCCCACTATGCCCCAGGGATTTTTTTGTGTGCACTTTTTTTTAGGGTGGGGGCTGCCCGAAATGGGCACGCCAATGCCCCCACCCCTGCCACCATTACAGACTTTCTGCCCCCCCTGGGGGACAGATGGGAGCAGTAGCCCCCAATTTGCCCCCCCCGGGGGGCAGAAAGCCCACTATGCCCCAGGGATTTTTTGTGTGCACTTTTTTTTAGGGTGGGGGCTGCCCGAAATGGGCACGCCAATGCCCCCACCCCCGCCACCATTACAGACTTTCTGCCCCCCCTGGGGGACAGATGGGAGCAGTAGCCCCCAATTTGCCCCCCGGGGGGCAGAAAGCCCACTATGCCCCAGGGATTTTTTTGTGTGCACTTTTTTTTAGGGTGGGGGTGCCCGAAATGGGCACGCCAATGCACCCACCCCCGCCACCATTACAGCCTTTCTGCTCCCCCAGGGGGCAGATGGAGGCAGTAGCCCCCAATCTGCACCCTCGGAGGGACAGAAAGCCCACTAGACGCCAGGGATATTTTGGGGCAAATCGGAATTAGGGTGGGGGCTGCCCAAAATGGGCATGCCAGTGCCCCTACCCCTCCCCCACAAAAATGACAGCCTTTTTGCCCCCGAGGGGGCAGTTGGGGGCATTAGCACCCAATCTGCCCACAGGGGGGGGGGGCAAAAAGGCCAGTAGAAGCCAGGGATTTTTTGGGCAAATGTTAATTAGGGTGGGGGCATTATCATGCCTATTTTGGGCAACCCCCACCCTAATTAAAATTTGCCCAATAAACTCCCTGGCGTCTAGTGGACTTCTGTCCCCCATGGGGGGCAGATGGGGAAATTAACCCCCAATCTGCCCTGACGGGGGGGGGGGCAAAAAGCCCACTAGACGCCAGGGATTTGTTTGCGGGCAAATTTGAATTTGGATGGGCTGCCCAAAACGGGCATGCCTAGGCCCCCACCCCCTCCCCCACAAAAATAACAGGTATCATTTTACTCGGGAGAGCAAGGGGAACGCTGGGTGGTAGGACATTTGTGCCGGCACGAAGATCCCATGCAAAAATGTATGGAAAAGTGTTTTTTTAACCTAATTTTAAGGTTTGCAGGGAATTCTGGGTAGGAAAATGTTGGGGGACCCATGCATGCCATACCTTGTTGGACACCCCCGTGTGTCTAGTTTTTAGAACTGTTTGGGTTTGGTAGTTTCCCAAGATGGCCGCCGAGCCCGGGGCAAAAAACTCAGGTGCCCCCCCAAAAATAAGGTAGCTTTGCCTTAGGTAATTTTTAAGTCTCCACCATACGATTTGGGCCTTTCCCAGTTGCAGCCACTATGCCTACCCATGCAAGTGAGGTACCATTTTTATCGGGAGACTTGGGGGAACGCTGGGTGGGAGGAAATTTGAGGATCCACGCAGATTCCACAACTTTACCACACAGAAATGCGAGAAAAAAGCGAACTTTTTTACAAAATTTGAGGTTTGCAGTGGATTCTGGGTGTCTAGTTTCCAGAAATGTATGAGTTAGGTAGGTTTCCCTACATGGCCGCCGAGGTATGGGCCAAAAACTCATGGGAACCCCTTGCAAAACCAGGTTGGTTTGTGATAGGTAATTTTGATGTCGCCTTATTAGGTTTTGGGCCCTTGCCTGTTGCGGGTCCTTGAGCCACCCACGCAAGTGAGGTACCATTTTTATCGGGAGACCTGGGGCAACGCTGGGTGGGAGGAAATTTGAGGATCCATTCAGATTCCACAACTTTCCACACAGAAATGTGAGAAGAAAGCACATTTTTTGCGACATTTGAGGTTTGCAGTGGATTCTGGGTAGGAGAATGATGAGGGACCCACGCAAGCCATACTTCGCTGGACTCCCCCGGGTGTCTAGTTTCCAGAAATGTATGGAATAGGTATGTTTCCCTACATGGCCGCCGAGCCCCGGGCCAAAAACGTATGGGAACCCCCTCGCAAAACCAGATTGGTTTGTGATAGGTAATTTTGATGTCGCCTCATTAGGTTTTGGGCCCTTGCCTGTTGTGGGTCCTTGAGCCACCCGCACAAGTGAGGTACCATTTTTCTCAGAAGACCTTGAGGAACGCGGGGTGGCTGGAGATCTGTGTATCCATGCAGATTCCAGAACTTTCCACCACAGAAATGTGAGAAAAATGTGTTTTTTTCCCCAATTCTTTTGGTTTGCAAGGGATTCTGGGTCACAGAACCTGGTGGGAGGCAGTCGAGTCACCCTATCCTGAATTCCCCTGGGTGTCTAGTTTTCAAAAATGTTAAGGTTTGCTAGGTTTCCCTAGGTGCCGGCAGAGCTAGGGTTAAAAAACGACAGGTTGGCACTCTGCCAAAAAAGGCTCATTTTTCACTGCGAAATTGAGGTGCGACCACATTGCGTTTTGCGCTGTTTCCTGATGCAGGCACTTATCAGACCCCCGCAAGTGAGGTACCATTTTTCTCAGAAGACTTTGGGGAATGTGGGGTGGGTGGAAATTTGTTGATCCACGCAGATTCTAGAACTTTCCACCACAGAAATATGAGGAAAATGCATTTGTTTTGTCAATTGTTTAGGTTTGCAAGGGATTCTGGGTAACAGAACCTGGTGGGAGGCAATCGAGTCACCCCATCCTGAATTTCCCTGGGTGTCTAGTTTTCAAAAATGTATAGGTTTGCTAAGTTTCCCTAGGTGCCGGCAGAGCTAGGGTTTAAAAACTACAGCTAGTCACTTTGCTAAAACATGGTAATTTTTCCCTGCGAAATTGAGGTGTGACCACGTTGCGTTTTGTGCCGTTTCCTGTCACAGGCACTAGGCCAACCCACACAAGTGGGGTACCATTTTTCTCGGACAACTTTGAGGAATGCAGGATGGAAGGAAATTTGTGGATCCATGCAGATTCCAGAACTTTCCACCACAGAAATGTGGGGAAAATGTGTTTGTTTGTACACTTTTTAAGGTTTGCAAGGAATTCTGGGTAACAGAACCTGGTGGGAAGCAGTCAAGTCACCCCATCATGGATTCCCCAGGGTGTCTACTTTTAAAAAATGTATAGGTTTGCTAGGTTTCCCTAGGTGCCGGCAGGGCTAGGGTGCAAAAACTACAGCTAGGGACTTTGCCAAAAAAGGGTCCATTTTTAACTGCGAAATTGAGGTATGACCACATTGCATTTTGCCCCGTTTCCTGTCGCAGGCACAAGGCCGACCCACACAAGTCAGGTACCATTTTTATCGGAAGACTTAGGGTAATTCAGATTTGTAAATCAACTGTTATTACCTATTGAGTTTTCACGCATTTCTCCCTTCAAAATTAAAGACATTGTGTAAAAAAAAATAATTTTGAAAAATGACCAATAATTCTCATGCTAGTATGAGTATTCCCCATTTTGAAAATGTGGAAATATATACTGTTTCTAAACTCTATAATTGGTACCCAATATAGAAATACATAGGTGTCTTTCATACCGATTTTTCCATGTATACATTTTTCCAGAATAATTGCTCTATACCCGGTACATAATAAAATACCATTGCAAGTTGCTGCTCAGTTTTTGGCTTTGGGTTCATCGGGTTCTTGGCGAAACTACAAGTCCTGTGTATCCCCAAAACCAGGAAGGTCTATCGGATGTAACGGTATATTGATTTTAAAGAGCTGTCAAAATTACAAGAAGTTACAGGTGAAAACGTTGAGACAAAAGACTTTTTTTTCAACTAATTTTCAATTTTTCCAATATTTAATTGTTAGTTTCTATGAAGAAAACCTTCATGGATTTAGACAAATGACCCCTTTCTGAATTCAGAATTTTGTCTACTGTTTTAAAATGTACAGTTTGTTAGGATCCATTATTGCTTTCAAACTCATTTCTACCATTAACTGGAAGGAGGTTGAAAGCACTAAAAAAAGCAAAAATAGGCAATGTCCCAGAAAAATGCCAAAACTGTGTGAAAAATGTTGGTTCTCTGACAAAAGACTGTCATTCCCTGAAAGCTGGGACAATGCTGATTTCAGCCCCACAAACCATTTTTGGATAACATTTGCAGGGAAAAACCCAGAGGCTTTCATGTGCAACCCGTTTTTCCAATTTTTCTGAAAAAAACAAACTTTTTACTGTATTTTGCTTAATTTCTGGGACCCCTCCAAGTCAAGTCAAGTCAAGTCATGAAATTTGTATAGCGCACTACATACCCAGAGGGTTTCAAGGCGCTTAGGAAAGGGGGGAGGATTATTTGTCAAATATCCACGTTTTAAGCTGCTTTCTGAACGCTAGGTGATTCTGGGTGAGGCGAAGGTAAGCGGGGAGTGAGTTCCATGTTTTGGCAGCCAGGTATGAAAAGGATCTGCCTCCCATGGTGGTCTTGTTGATGCGAGGTACAGTGGCGAAGGCTTGGCTGGAAGAGCGAAGTTGGCGGGCGGGGGTGTAGAAGGACAGCCGAGAGTTGAGGCAATCTGGTCCGATGTCGTAGAGCGATTTGTGTGCGTGGGTAAGCAGTCGGAAAGTGATCCTCTTATTGACGGGTAGCCAGTGGAGGTCTCTCAGGTGACCAGAGATGTGTTCGTTGCGTGGGATGTCTAATATGAGCCTGGCTGATGCGTTTTGGATTCGTTGGAGTTTCTTCTGGAGTTTAGCGGTGGTGCCTGCGTAGAGGGTGTTTCCGTAATCCAGTCGGCTCGTGACCAGAGCATGGGTGACTGTTTTCCTTGTTTCGGATGGGATCCAGCGAAATGTTTTTCTGAGCATGCGAAGAATGTTAAAGCAGGAGGAGGATACGGCGCTGACTTGTTTGTTCATTGAAAGTGAGGAATCTAGGATGACGCCTAGGTTCCGTGCGTGGTCTGTCGGGATGGGTGCTTTTCCGAGGGCTTCCGGCCACCAGGAGTCATCCCAAGCCGAGGGGGATGTGCCTAAGATGAGGACTTCTGTTTTGTCTGAGTTCAGTTTCAGGCGGCTTTGTTTCATCCATTCTGCGACTTCTTTCATTCCTTCGTGTAGGTTAGTTTTGGCGGTGCTGGGGTCCCTGGTGAGAGAGAGGATAAGTTGAGTGTCATCCGCGTAGGAGATGATGTTGAGATTGTGTCGGCGAGCGATGGCCGCAAGGGGGCTCATGTAAACGTTGAAGAGGGTAGGGCTGAGTGAGGATCCTTGTGGTACGCCGCAGATGATTTCAGAGGCCTCGGACTTGAATGGTGGGAGGCGGACTCTCTGGGTTCTTCCATTGAGGAACGAGGTGATCCAGTCAAGTGCTTTTCCTTGGATTCCGATGTTGTTGAGGCGTTGTAAAAGGGTGTTGTGGCAGACTGTGTCGAATGCTGCAGAGAGGTCAAGGAGGATGAGGGCGACTGTGTCTCCATTGTCCAGTAGAGTTCGAATGTCGTCTGTTGCTGCGATGAGGGCGGTCTCAGTGCTGTGTTTTGCTCGGAAGCCAGATTGTGAGGGGTCGAGGGATTTGTTGGCTTCGAGGAAGGCGGCGAGCTGGTTGTTGACTGCTTTCTCGATGACTTTGGCCGGGAATGGAAGAAGCGAGATGGGGCGGTAATTTTTGAGTTCGGTGGGGTCTGCTGTTGGTTTTTTCAGAAGGGCGGTGAGTTCAGCGTGTTTCCAGTCATCCGGGAAGGTGGCGGTGTTGAAGGAGCAGTTGATGACGTCTCGGAGGTGCGGAGCTATGACGGAGTCTGCTTTGTTGAAGATGTGGTGAGGGCATGGGTCTGTGGGGGATCCAGAGTGGATGGAGTTCATCAGGCGGATGGTGTCCTCGGTGGAGATTGGGTTCCAGGCGTTAAGGGTGTTAGCGGGGGGAAGATGGTCTGCAGATGGTAGGGTGGGTTGGCTTCCGGGTTGGTTGTCGAAGCTGTTGTGGATGTCGGCAATCTTGTTGTGGAAGAAAGAGGCTAGGGAGTCGCAGAGGGTTTGAGAGGGGGTGATGTCGTTGGAGTTGGCCGAGGGGTTGGAAAATTCCTTGACGATGTTGAATAGTTCCTTGCTGTTGTGGGCGTTGTTGTCAAGTCGATCCTTGAATGATGTTTTCTTGGCTTTTCGGATCAGTTGGTGGTGAGTACGAATGGCGCTTTTGAAGGCATCCTTGTTGCTGGAGGATGGGTCTTTCTTCCAGGTCTTTTCAAGGGAGCGGCACAGTTTCTTGGATTTCTTGAGGTCATCGTTGAACCATGAGGCCTTCTTGTTTCCAAGTTTGTGAAGACGTTTTTTCAGTGGTGCTAAGGTGTCGGCGGTGTTGGATAGCCAAAGGGTGAGGTTGGAGGCGGCTTCGTTGGCATTAGAAGAGAGGGCTGGGGGGTTAAGAAGGAGCGATGAGGAGATCTGGTCGATGGTGATTTTGTTCCAGTTTCTTTGTAGAGTTGGTTGGTGGTGGTTGATGGGTTTTGGTTTGTTGTAGGCGAAGTGAACGCAGCTGTGGTCAGTCCAGAGGAGCTCCGTAGTGTGGCTGAAGGAGACATGATTGCTGGAGGTGAAGATTGGGTCGAGTGTGTGACCTGCGATGTGGGTGGGGGAAGTGACCAGTTGTTTAAGTCCGAGGTTGGCGAGGTTGTCTAAGAGGGTGGCGGTGTTGCGGTCGTTGAGCTTTTCGAGGTGGAAGTTGAGGTCTCCTAGGAGGATGTAGTCTTTGGAGGGGAGCGCGTGTGGGGTGATGAAGTCTGTGATGACTTCACTGAATTTTGCGCGGGGTCCTGGTGGTCTGTAGAGGAGGGTGCCTCTGAGAGTTGTCTTGGGGTCGATGTGGATCTGGAAGTGAAGGTGTTCGGAGTTAGCGAGGTTGGCGTCGGAGTTGGTGGAAATGCGGATGGATTTCTTATGGACGATAGCGATTCCTCCTCCTGTATGGTCGGTGCGGTCCTTGCGTGTGATCTTATAGTTTTCAGGGATAGCGATGGCGATGTCAGGGGCGGAGGAGGCGTTCATCCATGTTTCCGTTAGGAAGGCGACGTCAGGAGAGATGGTGTCTAGTAGGTTCCAAAGGTCAATGGCGTGCCTGTGGACCGAGCGGGTGTTGAGAAGGATGCATTCTAGGTGGTTGGGGTCGGGAATCTGTGGTGTGGTCGTAGCGGAGATGTTGTCGGTGCCGCTGAATCTGCAGGAGTAGCAGGAGAAAGGTCCATGGGTGTGTCCAGGGGCGGCTTGGACGCAGTTGGGGGCGCGGCCGGGGTTGAGGGCTAGGAGGGTGGAGGCATCGTAGGTAATGCGTGAGGGCTGGGCAGCGCGAGGGGCAGGGGGTCTGGCGCTGGGCGCGGTCCAGGCGCGGACGGGCGTAGACGGGCTTACCTTTGGCGCACCTTCGGCGCGGATTGGGCGCGGTCGCTGCGCGTGAACGCTGCGCGCGGGAGTGACTGTCATATATGGATGGTGGAGGGGGAGGGGCGAGGGCGGTTCAGCTGGGAGGCGGGGCGGGCTAAGGAGGACGACAATAACAACAAGATGGAGGCGGAGGGGTCAGACCAGCAAGAGGGCTCGGGGTAAAATGCTATTTATGCACAGAGTCGCGCTAGCAAGACCAAATGTTAATGAGCAAAGCGGCGAAATGATCTAAGCAGTCTGCAACAAAGTAACGTTGTCAATTACACAATGCAGGTCGGCAATTACACTATGTGAATGGGCAGCGCGGTAAATTAAGCAGGCAGGCGGCAATCAGAGCACACAGAAGGCAGTAATAACAGTCAGAGTACAGAGTGAATGAGATGCGCAGCAAAACGATACCACAACAGCAGCAGGGGAGCGACCACTCGGCTTGGGAGCAAGGAGTGAGTCACGGCGCTTCCAGGTCAGGACGCGCTGTTTGTTGATTGTGGGAGGGCGGTTCAGCTGGGAGGCGGGGCGGGCTAAGGAGGACGACAATAACAACAAGATGGAGGCGGAGGGGTCAGACCGGCAAGAGGGCTCGGGGTAAAATGCTATTTATGCACAGAGTCGCGCTAGCAAGACCAAATGTTGGGCACCTTTAGAATTCACATGATGTTGGAAGAAAAGGACGCAAATTTGGCATGGATACCTTATGTGGTCAAAAAGTTACAGGGGCCTAAGCACGCACTACTCCAAATCGCCAAAAAAGGGCTTAGCACAGGAGGGGAAAAGGCCTAGCAGCGAAGGGGTTAATTATATTGTTTTCTATAATAAAGTCATGTCATACATTTGCATCTTTTTCTATTGATCATACTTTATTATTTGTATATTTTGACATTGTTGAGTATATTTATTGCATCTGAAAATCAAAATGTATATAGGGTTAAGTACATAAAACATTTCATTGTATTCATAAAAACATATATAAATCATATATGCATAGTATTGTATGTTGTACATTTTCTAATTTTATTTTACTTGTTTGACAGTTTATCAACATTTCTTAGCTTCTTTAATATATATATATATATATATTACAATTTCATCTTATTTTTAAGAATATATAGAATAATTGTATATATTTTATACTAATATTTCATTTATACTTTGTACATTTTAAGCATTTTATAATAACATATTTGGAGAAGTTATACATATTAATATTTTAAAAACATTTTTGTATAGATTTATTCAACACTATTTCCCAATGAGTGCTATAGGGAGATAGTATTTTGTTTGGTTTCATTTACCAGGCAGTTTTTTTAACGCTACCATCTATTTAGTAATCAGTTTGTGTTATTTTAGTCTATTTTACCGAAAACATGTGACGGAAAGGGTTTGGTGTTTGTAAGAACAGGTAAGTCATTTTTAAACAATTTTGTAAGGTTTTTGAGTTTGAGGGGATTTAAGGGTGAGGTCCAGAAGGTAGCTATAATTATCGATGCCAGGTCTGGTGGCTTAGTGAACTAATGCATCCACAGTAGGGTGTTGTGTTCGACCTCAGGATCAGAAGTTTAAATTCTGGCAGTTCCACTCAGCCTTTTATTCTTCTGAGGTTGATAAAATCAGCGCCATTGAGTTGGGCAATATTAAACTTCTATTCAATGCCACAATACCCTTCATGGTTATGTGCACTTCACAATTAAACATGCTATGTTATGTTATGTTGTGTTTTTTTTGTATATTTAGATGCATAAGTATTATTGTGTTTTCAGTAGTTTGTAGGTTTGTATATTTTATATTGTTTTGCTAATGTTTTGTTAAATTAAGTTAATTTATGTTAGTTAAGTTTGCTGTTAACTGGTATGTATGTATATATTTTTGGGAGTGTAATGTGTTTTGCAAGTGTTTTTTTTATTTTACTTTACATATTTTGTCTACGATCTTGTGCTATGGCCATCAGAATTTTATGTTTTTTTTAAAAGGAAATCATTTTTTGTTTATAGTAAACCAATACTTTTAATTCCTATTTTTCGTTTTGTTTCTGGAGAATTTTTTTAACACACTTTTCTTGGGTTCCTACATACTTTGGAATGCTTTCATAGATTTGTATTGGACTTGTTTTATTGCTGCATTTTTGGGACTCTTTAAGGACACTATTTTTCCTGTTTTTGATGGCTTACTATTTTTTAATGCTTGAATACAGAAAGATCTGCAGCTACAGAACAGTAAGGGCCTCATTACGATGGTGGTCGGAGGAGCGTCCCACTGCCACCACTGCGGGATGGAGACCACCTGACATGTAGTCGGCAGTTCCACCCACCATATTATGATAGACTGTCAGAAACATGCCTGAAAAGGTGAGCAGCACAAGCTGCCATAGAAAAATGCATGTTTGCAAACATCCCTGCACTATTTTTTTTTTTGCAGAGTTTTATATAGCGCAAACTAGACCCAAACCGAATCGGGTATCAGAGCGCTCTACATAGCACCAGTTACGTTACATGAGGACACACATTCATTTTTTGTTAGGCACGGGGAGATTAAGTGATTTGCCCAGAATCACAGGATGTTTGGTGTCGTTACCGAGACTCGAACCCAGTTCCTCCAGGTCCGAGGTCGAGCGCCCTAACCGTTAGGCCAACTCCTCTCCCTATGTGCCAGGCATGATGTGGTGCCTGGTACTTGGTGCATGGATGTTTTGGTGGTACCAAATATGCCCCCCTGGCCACGTAACAGTGGTCCATGGGGGTCGAGTCCCTTTCTAACAGCCTTTCCATGGCAGTGGGACCGCCAGGAGAAGCCTGTCGGAAATTGACTTTATAATCCATACAGTGGTGCCTGCACAGGCACTGCTTTCATTGTAGGGATTACTGTCCGACCGCCACCCCAACGGGCTCCTAGAGCCTGTCAGAGGCAATGGTTTTTCCCCCTGCCCTCTGCGCTTTTGGATTTATTTATTTTATTTCCTTTTGGGTGGTAAATGTCATTTTAAAATGTTTCTGTTAATATTACATGATTGTTACGTGGAATTGTTTGGTTTATGTGTTGTAATTATTTAATTTGATGTATGTAATTATTTTTATATTTTTTATTTGGTGATTGTTACATTTTATTTTAAATAGTTGATACATCATTTTACTATATGTCTTTATTAATATTGGTATTTTAATAGTTTTTTGACTGATGTAATGAAATATAATATTAATTATTTAAAATAAACAAAGGTTTTTTTAACGGTAACGGACCAGAGTATAATGCTTGCTAGTTTACTGCCTGTTAGAACTGGGATTTCTGGTTGGCTAAGGCTTGAGGACGCAGAGGGAGACAACATGCTCCGTGTTGCCTGGGCGATACAAGAAACGATAGGAACACTGTCTTGCCCAAAAATAGGGTTTCACGAAAGGAAACTTTTTATTCACGAACCTCCTAGCTGGTAGGCTACAACATGGCTCTTGGAGGTTTTTTAGATTGATGTGTCCAACACATGGTGCTGTGGCAAAAAAGCTTGGCCCTGATGAATCTGCGTAAAATATATGAAGCAGAGAAACATGTTGGCATCCAACAGTGGTATGCATACATAGCAACCTATACTGTTTTTTACTTTGAGGGGGTTCACTGAGCAAAAGAATAAAGTTGTTGTGCATTGAGTGAATCCGTCCAATTTTAACTCATTTTTCTACATTGTGAGGTGTGACACCTTTCTGTACTTCACATTCTGCACCTGTTTATCACTTACTTCTTTCGTTGGACACCGTTTTTGTTAAGAGCGTAATGACCGCCAATGATGATAACAATGGACTCACCTGGTGAGTACCTATCAGTGGTCCGCCTGGTGGTACGTCCGTGATGCGTCATTTTGCTCGGTTCACTTTTTTCACTTTTTTTACTTTGAGTAGTATATGATTGGGACTGCCAACAGTTGAGAATGCGAAGTCTTTGAATCCATCATACATTAAAAAACTGACAAAGTATGAGTAAAGGTTTTAAGATATATATATATATAAATACTACTGAACAGAGTACAAGGAAGGTTATGTAGAAGACTACAAACCTCTAAGTAAGACTACATTGGGGAGATACGATAGATTAGGATCTCCGTAGTCTTAGGACCCTGGTCTTTTTGTGTATGGCTAAGGCTTGCGCCAAAGCCAGGCAGAAACCACCACTCTAGTCATGGCAGGGGAGTTACATGCCAAAGATAACCCCTGCTCACCCCCTTGGTAGCTTGGCACGAGCAAACAGGCTTATCCCGGAGGCAATGTGTAAAGCATTTGCGAACGCACACAGAAACAACATCCCAGGCACACTACAAAAGGAACTCCACACAAGGTTATATAAAAAGAACTTTTGCATTGTCAAAACACATCAGATAGTAATCACACAATATGCATTGTGCCAACTGGCACGGGCAATATTCACAAGGGATTTTTTACACAGGACAGGGCCACGTGGGCCACTGTCAGGATCAGCACTTAGAAATAGCTCTTAGAGTAACTGTAACACCAAATAACAATTATAGACCACAACCAGTAACCACTGGTAAAAGGTAGGTACACACTACGCAATACTAAAAACCATTGGCATAGATCACGCAGGCACACATAAATTGACTAGTATAAACTATACTGGGCAAAACAACCTCCTAAGCATGAAAACGCATGTAGAGGTATCACATGCATAAAGGGCATTGCACATTATGCATAAATCCCATTAGGCCTAACTAGTATAGTAGGCAATCTCCTCACTAGTCTAAACACATTAGACCCTACCCCCTAAGCATAACTCACATTTAGGGGCGTAAATTACAGTGAAGCACAATCCCACTAACACAAACTTCCATAGGTAAAACCATCTCTAGAGGTATCAACACAGTGTGCGTAAAACATACTAGATGCATTACATTTCCTAGCACCACATTTAAAGGACACAAATCACATTTAGGGCCTTGCGCCCTATCCATAAACCAGCCCCCTGGCCAACATGCCATCACAAGAAGGGGCTCAAATGCCCTGTGTCCAGAATGTCAGGGCGCGCTGCCAACACAGCGCCAGTCAAACCTAAATGTTGCAGCTGTCCACTACTTGCTGGGCAGCTGTGAAATAAACTGTGGCATGGCCCCTCACTGGCCCTTTTGAACAAAAACTGCGCCCAAACGTTGGAGCCACACAGGGCTCAGTAACTCAACAGGGTACCCCTGGAGCACACTGGCTCCTCAAAGAATCACAGATGCCCCCAAGATAGGAGAAGCTTGCCGCCACACACCCTATGGGGTGCACTGGCGCTGTTGGCCTGAACATGCCCACGACGTTGGAGCCCTCTGGCTTCTGACATCAGTCATGCCACTCATCGCAGCTGACCCCTGCCAACATGGGGCAGCTGAGAAAATGCCCTTCAGACAAAATTGCGCCCACCGTTGGAGCCCTTTAGGCTCTAAAGCTACACATATCCCCTGGAGCCATATAGCTCTAAATATAAGCTGGGGCCTCATGGGAGCAGCTGGCTGCAAGACGGGACTGCCCAAGATGCAAGAACCACCTGGTGCCTTCACTGGCATCAAAGAGGAAGAACTGGCCCCCAACGGGGGCAACAACGGGCCCCTCGGGCCGAGGAAACAAGCCTCGCCACGTTGGAGCGGCCCACTGAGCACCTGGGGCCGCTCTGACGCCATCTCCTCCCCATAGCTGTCAACACGCACCGGCTCTCTGGATGCTGCCGGTCTCTGCTTTGCCCGGTCCCTCCGCTTCCTCCTCCTGGCGCTGTGGCTCCCCACAGGTCACGGGGGCCCTTCTCACCACGCTGCACTCCTCACACGCAGAGCTCTCACCGGGACACGGAAGCCCTGCTTGGCAGATGCCGACCTCCTCACTCCTCTTCCTTGTGCCGGCGGCGGGCGCGGGACTTCACTCTCGAAACCAGAAGTCCTGCCCGCCGCCAGGCACTACGGTGCCTAACTTCTGGTTTTGCCGGCATTTCCATTCCCGGTGCCACGGCGGTGATCTCTTTACTCTGGGCACCACGAGGGGTAGGCTCCCTCTTTACTTCAAATAGAAAGCGGGGTGGGCACCTGCTCCCTCCTTAAAATCAAACTCGGGCAAAGTCGCGGGGTGGGTACCCGCGCACCACCAAGGCCATCTCGGGGGAATCCCTTGCAAAGAGGGATGCAGCATCGCACTGTGCAGCCCCTGCTCCTCCTCCGCTGGGCCATCAAGAGGCAGCGCTTCCAGCAGCGCTAGGGGAAGCCAAAGTCCTGGGGCAGGGAACAAAGCACAAAGTCCCTAATGTCCCCAATCAAGGACATACAGCAAAAAGGTTCCAGGGCATAGCTGGGCCCAGGGAGGCAGCCCTCCGGGCAAGTCCTCCTGGGCCCCAGCAGCGCATCCTGCAGCAATCAGGATCCGAAAAGTAGAACAGAGCCATGGGGTCACAGCCCCTCCTTTTATACACCTTTTCTATTGTCCAAAGGGTGCAGGCACTGGGAGAACCAGCTACAACTGGTTCCGGGGAACTCCTGAGCACTTTGTTTTGCTCAGCCCCTCTCTCCCTTTCACTGGCAAGGCTAGGGACATCAGACGCACCACAGGGGGTGGAGCCAGCATTGTGGAGGGAAGGCCCAGCCCTATTCAGGTCCCAGGTGCACTCCTCCCTCCTATCAACATGCAGATCTCTCCATTCACCACCGGGGCAGACCCATCCTGACTCCTGGAGCCAGGCACACCAGCCAGCTACAGCCAATCACAAGCCAGACAGCCAATTCACATTCACTGCACAGACATACCAACTTCTAGAAGTGGCACTTCCACACTAGACACAATAAATTCTAGAAGTGGCACTTCCACACTAGACACAATAAATCCACGCACATCATCGCGCAACATTTAATCACACGAGTTCGAACGCAGCAAACTCGACCCTGCACTTCCCACACATCAGGAACTACCATGGACACACATATTCCCCATGCATTCTTATGGGAGGGCAGGCCACTCTCACCACACATACACAGAGAGCGCCCGCACTTTACACTGGACCCCAGTGAAAAAGTGCGCAGAGGCCTAAAATCACCAACACCAGGTTACAGAAATAGGCTAGGCAAAAGCAAAAAATTTCGGGGTGAACCTGCCAAAAGGGCCAAGTCCAACAGTGCCATAGATCAACTCGTACTGCTCTGAAATAACAATTGAATTCTGTTACAGGTCACATCCCAACAAGACAACGCGCATACCATCTGGGAGATTAAGAAAGCCCTATACACTTCTGATCCCCGGATGAAGTGAATCAAAGAGACTTGCCTCAAATAATTGTAGATCAGAATGATCTTAGGCAGCCAAATTGAAGAAGAAGAGATTCGAGCGGTGAGTTCCTCTCTTAAATTACACAAACCCCCCCAGGCCTGATAGGTTCGCAGCACACTTTTATAGAACTTTTATTGCAGATCTGACCCCACATCTTAGGCTCCTATTTAATCACATGGCAACCGTCAAACAGGTTACCCCCCCATGAGCGAGGCTCTTATATCGGTAATTCCAGGGCATAGACCCCCAACTCTGCACCTCCGATAGACCTATTGCCCTATTCAATCTAGAAGTTAAATTATATACAATAATACTACCTACTTGACTTGAAGGAATTCTTCCCAACCTGATCCGTCATTCAGGGGAGGCAAACACATGACTATCTCATGAGGATGTTTCACCTGATCGAGAAGGTTGCCAAGAAACAGATTCATGCTATCTTGCTAGTTTTAGATGCTGGAAAGGCGTTCAACCTTCCTTTTCCACACCCTTTGTAAATTTGGCATTAACGAAGACTTCATCAACATAGTGCAGGCGAATTATGAACATCCCTTGTCACGATTCATGGTTAACGGAGTGGGGTCTGATTACTTTTCACTATACATAGTGCTCACTGCCCCCTCTCCCAACTCCAGTTTTTTCTCAGCATAGAACTCTTAGCTTCTACGATATGGACTGCATCGGAGACTCAGGGTGTCCCCTTTATCACAGTGATCACAAAATATCAATCTTCAGGGGAAATGCACTGCTCTCCTGTACCTCCCCTACAGGATGTGTTGACTAACCTTGGGCGTAGTTCGCGTAGTTGTGCTATGCTGAGTTCGGCAAAGTGGTAAAAAAACTCTGTGGACATTTTTTTAAATCTTCTTTATTTATTATCTATCTATTTTTTGGATTCTATATTTTGACTTTTTTCTACTTTTTGTGTTTTTCACTACTTTTTCACTCTTTTTCCATTACTTGTTTTTTCTAATTTCTTTTACTTACTTTTTAATTCCTACCTTTTCTTTTCTGCTCCCGAGTACCAGAACCATGGCATAGGGCAAGGCTCGTAGTCGCAGCCAGAGCCACGGCGCCCAAAAGGGGTGCAGGCACAGCCCTTATTTGGAGAGGCGGAGGTGGGTGCACTTGTTTTTTTTTATGCAGCGCCCACTCCTCTTAACCCTGGCAGCAGGGGGCAGGCCTGGATCTGGATATGGGCTCCGGGAGAGTCACCAGTGGTGGGGAAGGGTGTGCCGGGCAGTGTTTCACTGCTCTGTGGTCCGGCGCACCTGCACCAGCTTACGCTACGTTGGTCTGATATCCTGGACCGGGAGCAGGACTTGCTAGGAGTTGAGGTCCAGGGGCTTGGTGAGTAGCTATTTAATAATACTACTTTGTGTTCTTCTGCTCTGTGTTATATATTGCGAATATCATTTTTTTCCTAATAGCAAGAATGCTGCTGCTTATATTGCAGGTAAATTACGTTTAAAAATCTTCTGTGATTGTTATGCCACAGGAGCTCGGCGCTACTAATCTTACTTGTTTGCAACTTTGTGCTTGCTTGGGCTGATTATGTAAGAGTTTACTTTAGAGATTTTTTACATCGTTTATTTTTGTTAGGGGATTAAATTACATTTATACTTAAACTTTACTTACAATGTTAATGTTTTGTGGGGGGGTTACTGTTTTACGCCACATGGTTGCCTTGCTGCTGCAGGGCCACAGCCAGTGTTTGATTTAAATAATCTGCCGATTTTGTAACACATAAACAGATAGATGCGGTACCCCTCTCTGAGTGACTTGTCCTACTAGTACTGTCAGTCTCTCCTCCTAGTCTATGCATTCATCAATAGGAGGACGCAAGGGATGAGTGAATTAATTAATTTCCTTTATTAATTCTTCCTACCCCAAACTTCTTCTCTTACCTGTGATTTATATTTAACTTAGGCACAGCGATGACTGCATGGCGATGATGGTATGGTTTCCCAAGATACCATAGTTGTGATGATAGTAGTAGACAGTGGCAGTAGCATTTGCAAAAAAAGAAAATGAGACAGTCAATCGCCTGAGAGAGACGCTGAGAGGAGTAGTAGAACGAAGTACAGTACAGTACACAAGAAGACTGCCAAACAATAATAATAATGCTGATTAGCAAAGCTAAAGTAAAATAAAACATAATGGTGGTGGGGATAGCCTAGTACAACAAGTTACAAACTGTAGTTGTGTTGAGTCACATGACACAAGCGTAACCTTTAGTGCTGTGTAGGAGGATGATGAATCTAATCAATGCCTGCAATTAATTATGATGGATTTGGTTCCTTTGGAAAAAAAAATGACTTGCAAATATCCTGAGCATGGGTGGGCAAGCAAAATACAATCCTCACCTCGCCCTGCCTTGAAATTGAATTGGTGTTGCTTTCACCACTTCTGCCCCAGCAAGCGTGTGATCAATTATTGGTGTACATTTAATTTATTCACACCTCAATATAAATCACACAGCCCGGGGGAAGAGGGTTAGGGTTTGATAAATTGTTGGGAAGGGGGTTTTAGGGAAAGGTTTGACAAAGAAAAACACTACGCATGGACAAACAACAAAACACAATCTTGGCAGACCATCATATCCATAAATCTGTTCATAAATGATAATGACTTGATGGTTAATGATAAGTAGTACTTACGAACTAGACTAGTAGACAGTACAAGGCAGCAGTATATTATTAATTATTATGCAATTTGCCATGCCTGTCTGCCCTCGGAGAGACCCAAATTACATACATTTTAACTTCTGTTGTACCGGGCTTACTTTTTAAAACTAGCAAAGAAAATTAAAAAATATCTGTAGGGATCAATTATAAGCAGAGAGCAAACAACAACAACACACAGTCATTATGATTGTAGATAAAAAATTAATCAAATTTTTTATTAGGTGATGAATGTCAATACTAAAGTGTTACTGTATGTTATCCTGGTCAAATTGGGGAGTTGCATCTTGGCATTGTTCTTTGTTCTCCCTTTCGTGTCAATCTTGGGTGCCACTGCCTGCCTGGGGGATGCGAATTGGTAGGTGAGTGTGAGTTTTTTTTTTCTATTTAGCACCGGCCTGTAAGTGTAGATGGAAAAACAAAAGGGATATTTAAAAATCAAGGAGAAAAAAAGCATAAATTACGGAGGACTGCAAACACTTTCAGAGTGGCATTGCTAAATCATGTCTACTCTGTTTTCTGTTTCCAGCATTAACATACAACAGCAACAGGACAGAACAGGCCCACGGCACCCACCCGACCTCCACTTAGCTTAGATTTTGACTGAGTCAGGCAGAGCATACACGTCACATACAGCAACAAAGCATTTTCCAAAGTAAGTAACTAAATCAATGGCATGCACAGCTGTCAGTCATACCACCATTACTACACTTGTGACTCAACTCCACCATTATACTAACATGAAGGTCTGCTGTCGTTGTTGTTGACTTGTTTACCTTTTATGCCACTCATGAAAAGCCCTGAGTTATCCCATCAATCATCTCAGATCCTACTGACTGACTGCGAAGATTTTATGTCACTGTGGTCATCATCATGGTGTTATCCAACTCAGTCTGCAGTGTATCGAGTAAGTCCAGAGACTCTATATTCATAAATGCAATAGATTGGCCTGCAGTAGAAGTACAATTTTGCTATTAAACAACAAGAAGGGAAACATTGACTTGAGTCACTTTTAGTGTGTAGATAAAATAATAGTACACAATGAATTTACTTCATGCACAACAAACAACAACAACAACACCAATCACTCAGAGTCAGCGTCCAATGTATGCCATCATTACCTGTTCCTTGTTCTCATCTTAAGTTAAGGGGCAGTCTCTCTTGGCTCGGAAAGGAGGATGCTATAGTAGTCATCATGTTCCACTTCTTTTGGAAGGACTTGACGAGGCAACATTTTTTGTACTATTCTCCACCCAATCATCATCTGGCTTGAGGGAAATGGATATAGGGCGAGTCAGGAGGATGTGAGCAGGACTCGGAGGAGTGAACTTAAGTTCAATGCACCGACTTAAGTTCAATGCACACAGCTGCAACTCCATTATGGCAATAAAAAGACTAGAAGACGGTGGTGATGGACACACACAAATATAAGTAAATAAGGAAGAAAGAAAGTAAGAAGTTCAAAGTCTAGTTGTCAGGGAAGTATAGCTCGTCCTCAAACTCTGGTGGTTCAACCAGAAGTAGGTAATCATCTAACATACAACTTCCATCACCTAAGTCGCTGTCCTCATCTTCCTGCGTTGATTCCCTTATTTTGTAATTTTGTGGTATAAAGTGCAGATTCATTTTGATCATGGTTAACCTCTCCACGTTTTGGGGCGGGAGACTGGTTCTTTTCACTGTTACAATGGCACCAGCGGTACTGAAAACACACTCAGAAGAAATACTTGCGATAGGGCAATCCAGATAGTTTATCGCCAGCCTGCTGAGCACTGGCCATTGGCCCCTTTTCAAATTCCAATACAGCAATGCATTTTGATCAATGTAGACCTCTGTTGGGTCATCCAGATAGGCCTGGACCATCCGCTCAATGTTCAGGGGTGCTCCTCTTTTGTATTTGCACCAGCACTGGATTTAACAAGCCTTTGCTGTAAATACCAATCCTGTGTAGATTTTACTGGGGCTGATGATCTGGTTCTTGTTGTTGTCGATAGTGTTGGTGACCGCTGGGAGCCAAACGCACTGCCCTCAGGCTCTAAAGTTAAACTTGATGTCGAATGCCCTGCTGCAGTACTTTGTTGTGGGTTTAAGTAGCGGGCCTTTAATTACCAGCCGTTAATTTTCCAAGTCACTGGCTGCCTCAGCTATCCAAATTTTGTACTAGCCAACATCCACTTCTGAAAATGGAATTAATGTCTTAGTGTTCAGTGCCAATTTGTACTGTGGATCCAGAAGTGTGGCACAAATGTAAGATTTTTCTGAAACAATGCGAGTTTGCACCCTTGTATTTTTCAGCTAAGCTACGGAATAATCTCTCCACTAACTCATATGGTTAATTTTTTCCTCCACACCTGTGTACGTTTCAGACATCTCCTTCAGTACAGTCTTTCCTGCTGACTTCACATGTAAAGAGCTCAAAAGGAAGAAGCATCTCTGTCAGGAATTTAACTAGGCCCCATTGGTCCATCTGTATGGTCATGCCTTTCACAGTCGCATCCCCTCTTTGCATGACATATTCATTGATTGACATGTACTGATCAAACAGACGATCAAGCATGTAATAAGTTGAGTTCCAACGTGTTGGCACTTCCTGGATGAGTGCTTTGACTGGAATTCTATGCTCACGTGGAATGATCCTCAGCTGCTTCCGGGCTTTAAAAGAATGGCTGAAATGTGTGCATATTCTTCTGCAGGTGGTCAGCAAGTTGCTGACTCGGTCTGCTTTTTTAAGAACGTCTTGAAAAATAATGTTAATGCAGTGCGCCAAACACACGACTCTGGAATAGCCACCATCCCGCAAGGCCTAACTATATTACTGCCATTATCCGTGGCAACAAAACCAATGTTAAGCCCTCTTGGAGGCAGCCATTCAAAGACCTTGCTGTTAAACTTTTCCAAAATGTTTGCAGCCGTATGAGATTTCTCCATGGCGAACATGGCTAGAGTTGCATATTTACGAGTAGCATTAAAAATGTCAGCAATGTCAACAACACCTGCTTCAGATATCTTTTCTCTAATCCCCACAAAAGAGATCCAGTGTGCAGTGATGCATATGTAATCAGTGGCTTGGCAACTGGTCCACATGTCTGTTGTCAGGTGGATATTGTGAACAGCACTCTGCTGCAAACCTTGTCAAAGCAATTCCAGCACCTCGTGATGTAGTGCTGGAACAGCAACTTTGACGAAATAGGACCGGCTGGGACCTTCCATTTTGGGCAGATGGCTTTCACAAATTCAAGGAAACCCACCCATTCCACAAAAGAAACTGGGAGAATGTCCAGCTCTAACACTTTAGCCAGCTGCGCATTGTACAAACGTGCCATTGGGTAGTTGTGTTCGTACTGCCCCTCTGACCTAAGCATGCTGACAATGGTAGGCTGGATTTTTTCCTTTCTGGTGGTGCTGATGCAGGTGACTTCTTGAACCCAGTTAGCCACTTTTTTCATTGAGGTACTCTGTTGCCTTAGTGTCTCAACCTGACTCTTACTACAGTGCATCTGAGATGTTGCTGAGGATGTGGACGTACCACCACACTGCTGGGGACAGGGCTACTTTGTGTACCAGAGAAAATGTCTTTCTCTTGCTCACCTTCCACCGCGATCATATCTTCTTCTACTTCTTCATCCCCAGGAACAGCAATGGGTACAGTTTTACTTTTTTGTGCGCTAAGTAGGTACGCCTTCTACTGGATCGTGATGACTGGCTCGTCAACATCCTCAGCTTCTACATCTACCTCCATAGCTCTAAGGCTTTATGGAACCTTCCTATACTGTGGCCTTGTCGCTTGATGTGCCTCACTCTCAGACTGAGCTGGTGGCTTCCAAGTGGCATCTAGATCATCAGAAGGGGAGCTTGAAGAAGAAGTTGATGGACTAACCCTCCTTTTCCTTGCTCGGGATCTGGAAGACAATGGATCTTCTGAAAGAGTGGCTCTCCACACAGGACACTACAGAAATTGGTTGCCCATCCCTGTCCTGATTAAGACCTGCAGGCAGAAGACCCAAAGTACCCTCTGTGCCCCAAATCGGGTCGAAACGTCGACGCCCACACCAATCAAAGCCTGGATCCAAAAAATAACACCCATGTCATGCTAAATGATGATACTTTTCTGGATTTCAAAATATATATAAATAGACCTTGTGAACTATTATTCCTGTATGGCCAGGCTTACTAAGATTGATATTCTCCTATTAATCCAATCACTGAACTGTGTTTAATATTTTCCTTACCTCACTTGGGATCCTTCTCATTCCCTTCACTTGAGCACCCCCTTTTTTGCACGTTCCTCTTTGTTTCTTTCATTGTCTCCAAAAAACGCAGTAAGATGCCTACTGCCAGTCCAATTACGATTGTATAAAAATCATGTTATTTTGGATTTCTTTGGTTGTTGCATATTATTATATGGAATGTTTTGATTACTGGAAGCAGACATTAAGTGAGCTCTAAAATGTATTGATAAATTGATTTATACTATATAAAGGAAGGTTAAGGTTCACTGTTTTCTGTATTTACCTTAAACAGTAGGCACCAATGTACCTCTTGTGGCTAGGATAGATTAATACAATCAAGATGACAGTTCAGCTGCAGGTCCTTTATCTTTTTCAAGGTCTTCTGATTGAGGTACTTCTTAACTTCATTACAGAACTTCATATTCTGTTATCTAAATTCTCTGGCAAGGCAAAAGAGCTTGTCGTAAACAATAGAGACTACGGAAGGGAGCCGGAGCACTGGCACTGCTGAACATCCACCTATACAACAAAGCAGCACAACCAGATGTGATTACGGAATGGGCACTGAGAGATCGGACGAACATTTGCACCACATGGGTAGGGCCATAGTTGGCAGATTCCTGTGGGATGCCCTCTGGAAACCGAAAGCTTTCCAATGCCTATCTCAGTACACCCACTCGCACCATCCTTAGACTTTGGGATAGTCACAAAAAGGCGGGGTGGGGGACAACCCTCCCTTCCCCCATACCCCCATTCATTTTAATCCAGCCTGCCCTCTGGCACTAATACCAGGAGCCCTCAATAAATGGAAATAAGGAGGATGTCTTATGATTTCTGATCTCTTCCATGGGTGAGAAATATAGACCTTTGAAAACGGTCAACAGGACTTTGCTTTACCAAACACCAAATAATACCATCATACTCAAAGAAAACACTGGGTGCTGCACCCTGCACCCGATGTACGTTTAGTAGCCATTGAGAAGCTTGTGCGGCAAATGAGTGGCACTAAAGGCACCATTTCCTTTCTTTATGCCCACTTACTCTAGACTCTCCCAAAAAAACACAGCACAACATGTACACTTTTGAAAAACCATTTCAGCCACCCCAATACAGGACTCACAATGGCAGAAATTGTGGAATGATATTCCTCTGTTTAATTTCTCTCTAGGGCTTAGAGAAGCACACTACAAAGTCCTGCATGACTGGTATCTCTATCCCACTAAACTTAAAAAGATTTTACCAGCAAAGTCTGATCTCTGCTGGGGGGTATGTGGTCTCATAGGTGACTTTAAGCACATTTAGTGTGACTTTCCAACCATTCAACCTTTTTGGACTGAAATCTTAACACAAATGAAAATGACACAGGGCTATCCCATCCCATCCAAGCTAACCTTTGTAATCTTGGGCTTACGAGATGACTCCTTAAAGTCACCAAACCTCGAGCAATCGCTCGATCTTGCGGCTGTGTCTGGGAGCAGAAAAGATGGCTCAAGCAGCTACTGGAAGCAGGCCACAGTGCCCTCCTTATCGTAATGGCATGCTAGGCTCTGGCATGCATTGACAATGGAGAGAATGACGGAGTGTTGGTGAGCTTCCTCTCAGAGGATATCTCCGTCACCACTTGCCCTATTGGCACAAAGAATGTCTGACAGAATATTGACGGACAGAAAATCGACCTACAGAAATATCGACGCAAGAATATCGAAGTCTAGAGTATCGATATCCTATCTACATTATGGTAAGTACAAAAAATATCGAAAAAAATATCACTGTCAAAAATATTGTTGTTAAAAATATCGTTTTTTTAAGTTAAAAAAATCATGTAACATAAAGTAAATATTACATATATTTAAAATAAACATAGTTAAAAATGTTTTAACAAGTTAAAAAATTATAAGTAATATATATTAAGTAAAAATAAATGAAACATACATATAGTATAAAATATATACGTACGTAGTAATAATTTTTAATAATTACTTTATTAACTTATTTTTTTTAAACATCATGTAAATTATAAATACATCTATACACATAAAACAATAATATAAATACAAATTAAATAAATATCTATGACACATTTTTAAAAAGTACTTTTTTAACTCTTTTTAATATTAATTATATACTACATGAACTAAAATAACACAAAAAATATTATATAGCGGAGGTAATAAAATTACTATTCCAACTCCAAACAGTGCAACAGTAGGAAAAGTGTTGGATAGCGTAGAGGTAAAAATTACTATTCCCACTCCAGTGAGTGTAATAGTAGGGAAAGTGTTGGATAGCTTAGGGGTTAAAATTACAATTCCCACTTCAGAGAGTGCAACAGCAGGGAAAGTGTTGGATAGCATAGGGGTACAAATTACATTTCCCACTCCAGTGAGTGCAACAGTAGGGAAAGTGTTGGATAGCGTAGGGGTGAAAATATCTATTCCCACTCCAGGCAGTGCAAGAGTAGGTAAACTGTTGGATAGCGTAGGGGTAAAAATGACTATTCCCACTCCAGAGAGTGCAACAGTAGGGAAAGTGTTGGATAGCGTAGGGGTAAAAATTACTATTCCCCTTCCAGTGAGTGCAACAGTAGGGAAAGTGTTGGATAGCGTAGAGGTAAAAATTACTATTCCCACTACAGTGAGTGCAACAGTAGGGAAAGTGTTGGATAGCGTCGGAATTATAATTAATATTCCAACTCCAGTGCATGTAACAATGTTGAAAATGTAGGATAACGTAGGGGTTAAATTAACATATTTATTAATTAAATATTTTTTTAATATAAATACCATATTACAAATTATATTAACTAAAAAATGTATAATAAATAACAATAATATTAAATTAATATTTACTTAAATAAAATCAAATTATTTCCCACCCTATTCCCCCATAAACACACAACCCACTACACATAAAAATTAACATAATTAATTTAATTATCAATAAATCAATTGATACATATTAATTACCAATTAATAACAAACTAACAATAAATTAATTACCAATTATAACAAATGGAAATTAGAAATACATTAATTATAATTAGTATATTTATACATTATTCAATAATACTTTTTTTAACAATTAATAATTGATTAACAATACATTAATTATCAATAACAATAAATGAAAAATATTAAATAATGTATGATAAATAAATTACTTCTCACCCTATTCCCCTATAAACCCAAAACCAGCTACACATAAAAGTTAACATAATTAATTTAATGATCAATTAATCAATTAAAAATATATTACCAATTAATAATTAATAACAATAAATTAATCACCAATAACAGTAAATAAAAAAGAATAACCCATTAATTATAAATATTATGATGATACATTAATAATTTAATACAAAATTATTTACCAATTAATAATTATTTAACAATCAATGAATACTCAATAACAATAAATTAAAATATATTAATCAATGAATTATAATTAAATTACTTCCCACCCTATTCCCCTATAAACCCACAACCCACCCTGATACTAAAATGCTAAATTTACTTAAAAAAATTTACTAATTTCTAAACATTTAATACATATATTTAAAAATTATAAAACTACATTACAAAAAATGTTAAACATACATATAAAATACATACTAAAATACATAACACTAATATAAATATCAATATTATTAACAACAACATTTTTGTTAATGATATTACTTACTTCGATATTATTAACTTCGATATTACTTACTTAGATATAAAAAAAAAGAGGATATTACTTACCTTAAGGTCAATATTCTGGTCAACGATTTTCTTGACATCGATATTCTGTCCCTACACTATAAAAAAATTGATATTACTGTTTGTCGATATAATTTTTTTTATATTTTGACTGCTCACCTGGCATGAGAGCACAGCACCCCTTCCACATCTGATTCTCTAGGACTGAGCCCCCCTATCCATCTTAGTAAGGGTTTCACAACGCCATTCCTAGCTACCGGAATCAGAGTAACAGCATACACTCCTACATATGGTCGAAAGAGTTTTGGTTCAATTTTTCCTTTTTGTCAGTCTGGGTCTTTGTTTTAGGTCGAGCCTGGGCAGTGCATGTGGATGCGTTGCTCTGCAAGCCACGCTGTATTGGAGTATATACTTGAAGCCACACCAACTCTCCTCCCATACTTGTCATTTGCTTGTGTCATTGTCCTTTGTAAATGCTGGCTTCTGATTCCTTATTAGGCTTGTTAGTCCCTCCTTAGTACTGCCTCGTCTTCATTTGTAACCTCCCATGAGGACTGGCCCTTTTACTTCAGTTGTTACACTGTAATGAGCTTCTCTTACTGCATGAGGGCCTCTCATGCGCAGTTGTGACCACCGGCGTGTTTAACTCATTGATTCTAAAACCATTGGCTCTTTTTGTCATTATGCACATAACGTGCACTTAAAAAAAGTCAGCAGTATAAATTGCACTCTTCTATGTGGCAATTATATTTTTTCTTTTTTAATTGTTACTTACGGAACTTTAAACTAGACTCTGTTTGGATTGGCAGCATCTTTGTTCCACTGTGTTACTTGGGGAGCAAGAGATAATTAAAATGCACAGTATGAATATGCTTCAGTGTAAATTGCAACTATGTTTCATTCTCTAAGAATGGGTGTTTTTTTTCTTTCTCACCCTGTAGCTCTGCATAACAGACTTATGTTTAATCCTAAATGCTTGTGAAAAATTACAGGGGCCCATCTGACAATTTTAGCCTGTTGACTATAAAGGTTGCACACTTGGGTTGCGTGGCAGAGTCAACTTTTTCACCCTTTGCAGATGAGGGTTAAATGTAAGAAATGAATTGCATGGATTGGTGTATACCAAGCGAAAGTGTCGTTCAGAAGGTTATGCACAAGTTCTTGTGTTTTGCTTCAAAATCTCATCCCTCAGCATAAGTGACTGGGAGGTGGTTGCCGGTACTAACAAACTTTGAACATTAAGATGTGTTTTGTAGCTATTGCCCGAGACAGTGCATGCGCTTTCGTTTGAGAGGGGTCTAAAGTAAACAATCCTCTGCAATGCAATAGGTCCCGCATTTACGCGAGTTTGAGCTAATGGCATTGTAAATGACAAGGCTTTTTATTTACGTTTTGGTTTTTAAAACATAAATAAAAGGCATTGCCATTTACCATGCCAATCTCTTAGACTCTAGCAAATGTGAGACCTATTGCGTTCCAAATGCCTGTTGTCTTTGGGGGGAGGAGGGTGTAACGGCACCACTACAGCAACGATTGTGCAAAGTTGGCTCAACTTTGTTTATATAAACTTATAACACTGGTGAACTCTTGTATATATGTATCTGTGCAACTCGATTCCCTTGTACTGATTGTTCCTATGACTTCTGCCACATGCACTATGTAAGTCTAATAAAGCAAGTTTAACAAAAAAAAGTATGACCACAATCCAAGTGCACGCAGCGCGAAGAACACTATTTAAGATCAAGCAGTACTTGCTCCATATGCTCCAGGGAAGAACCATCTCCACCCCACTCAAAAAAGAATAAAAACAAACACGGAGGCGATGTGTAGCAGACGTGTTTAACAGTGAAAAGGAAGAATGGAAAATGTTTTACCGGTAAGCATCTGTTCTTGGCATGCAGTGCTGTAGATTCAAATGCCACACATAATCCTGCCATCCAGCACCAGGCCCAGATGTGGGCAAGCTGTCCCCCCCCCATAAAGTCCACTTGTCAACTCCATTGATAGACTGCCTTCATGCATAGGGGGTGAGGATAGAATGTGAAGCGAAGTGATATATAAAAGGATGTCTATGCATGGGAGGAAAAAGAGAAAGTGAGATACTGCAATAGCCACAGGCATCTGGGGATGAGTGTGGGTGCATGTTAATCTACAGCACTACATGCCATGAACAGATGCTTACAGGGCAAGTAATAATTGCAGTTTGGGACATGTCCGGCTACCGATACAGATGCTGTGCATAGACTGCAAAGCAGTCCTCCCAAAAAGCGGTGGCTAACCTGTGGGTGTTGCAGTAGATTGAAAAGGTGCCTGTTGGCAGGCTAGGACATCCACACAGTAATATTTTGTAAAAGTGTATGATGTTGAGCAGGTATCTGCTTTTGTGTGTATCCGCTACTGGGATGTTTCTCAGTAGGGTCACAGAAGCTCCTTTCTTCAGAGTGGAGTGTGCTCAGGAAGAGGGGGTGGAGTCCTCTTGGCTTTATCATAGTATGCCTGGATGCATTTAAATGACTATTTCTTGCAATGTCGAACTTGGATAGAGTCTTTAGTTGTTGGGATCATAAAAAGCAACAAAAAGTTGTTGAGTTTTCCTTAATGGTTTGGTTCAACTTAGTACATAAGGGCCCATTTTACGCCCATAGAATGGAGAGCCCATTCCACAACTGAATCAGATTGTGGGGAAAAAATGGGAAGGTCAATGGACTGATTAAGGTGGAAGTGAAAGACCACCTAAGGGAGGAATTTGGGGTGTTGCGAATGACAACCATATCCCTATATTCTTGGGAGAAGGGTTCTTCCAGGGTTAATACCTGAAGCTTACCTGTAGTGTAGTTCCTATTATCCCAATAGGCTCTGCGCATTGGAATAATACCTTCAATAGTATAGACCTAGGACAGAGGTTAACTAGGTCTTCTTCTGACGATATTAGACTTAAACTTTTTGGTTTTGCCAGCTAGCTCAGAGTTCACTAGAAACTTTCTCGAATAGGCAAGGAGGAGTTTAACCTCCCTGGATAGACAAGAAGGGATTTAGTTTCTGACAACCATAGAATATGAAAACTTTGCTCTCCCCTAATCAAGAGTGTATCTCTAGAGTCGTGTGAAAACAAAAGACAACTTATTTTACTCAGTCAGTTCAGTGCATTCTTAGTTTCACCAGATTGTAGAGAAAAGGAAGAGACGGGCGTGTTCAATAAAGATGGTATTTATTGATCAGTCTCTTTTCTCGTACAAGAGAAATGAATCGATATTATTGCGATACTTATGGTTAAGTAAAGTGCATACAATAAAAGCAGGAGTATAAAATAATACTGCAGAAGCATTGATATGGTTTCTAAGCCATATGATATTTAAAATTGATAAAATAGATACATACATATATACATTTTGACTAATCGTACTCAACTGGTGCTTCTAACCACGCCTACCCCAGTGTACCTGACCTAAGCCTAATACGTGGGCGGGAGTAGATAAGTAGCAGTTTAAGTTAAGTTTGTTTTGCCAAGTGACTGACTCAAGAATTCTCTGCAAGGGGTTATTCAGTTCTGTACCTGTGATCTAGAATGGTCGAGGGCTGGTATCTCTCGTCTCTGGTCTTGATATTCCAGCTGCCTGCGAGGGCTGCTTGGAAGCGCCGGAGCTGGATTTCTCGGCAGGAGAAAAGCAGCGTCTTGTTCTCAGCGCGTCAGGAAGGCGGGGCAGCGCGTGTGGGCTTCGCTCTCTGCTGGGCTCCTCAGCACGTCTCGCTGCTCCGATCTCGTCACCACCGCCTGTGTTTGCTTAAGGCAATGTCGGTAATATTTATACCTGTAAGGTGTCGAGATTGACGTAAGGATGGACATAGATACGTCAATAAGGATGTCATACGAACTGATCGTTAGCACATTCTTTACTGAAGTTCTCGGTGAAATCAAAACAATGGCCGCAGGGATTTTCCCAGGTTGTCATAGGTTTGATTTGTTTTGAGAACTCTGTATGCCTTATCAGGGGCTGGAGGAATAGTGCTTACCTAATTAGATGGCAAGCGTTATGACCTAATCAGATAACGCGTTCCTGTGCCATGGTGTGGCTTAATCAGATAACGGTTTTTTGTACCGTGGGATGGCTGCTAGTTAATTATTAACCAGAACAGGGTCAGGAATAGGGGGATCGATACAGAACCTATAGGAATACATCACACCCACTCCACGCAGACTATGTCCATATTTACAAATCTAGGCATAGTAAATATACAGTAGTGTATGTGTATACCGTACCACCCCAAAATAGATCCATATGCATTTTGAAATTATGTAATACACGAGAAAGAAGTAATCATAAGCATTATATGCACTCAAGCAGTAGAAAAATGCTAAATTAATCACGCATATTCATACATCATTATTAATAAAATATTGAAAAATAACACATGAAATGGCTCTTAAGACAGAAGAAAAAAATGCGAGACCATTTCATCACAAAATAAAATATATATGAACATGCCAGAGGGCAGCTAAACTTTCTAAGTTCCTAGAATAGAATTTTAGTTCTCTAAGAATAGTTTCCACTTTAAGCAGAAGATAAGTGTCCCGAAAAACTGCAAAATATTTTGGGGCCGCTGAAAAAATTATGTTCCGCTGTCCGTAAACTGGAGAAAAATTGTCCACAATACTTTATTATCAAAGTTGAAGGCCAAATTCAGGGTGTTGAGAACGCCGTGTGCTAGCTTGCTCAAAAGTCATTATTTCTGCTCTGGTGAGAACATCATATCATTTAGACTTTCGAAAAAACTGTCAACAGCTTCCTGTGAAAGTTCCATTAACTCGGAAAAAGATGTTACCATGCATTCATGAGCATGATTGCCTTCATTGATGTTTCGATCAGCATAGCTGACAGAAGGTCGTACCTGATCGATGCTGCTTTCATCTTGAACCTCACTACCCCTCAATCGTAGTGGTGAAGTCTCCACGAATGCCGTCATCAGGATTGGTAGCCGCTGGGGACAGCACAATGCATGAGCCGTGACCGGACCCAACAAAGTTTCTGCATCCATTGGCGCATCCGATTGTAGCGTCAGACAGGTGTCTAACACGCATTCTTCTCCGCATAGCAAGCACCTTAATACAGGTAAAACACAGCTTTGCCACATTGGTCTAAATGAAAGAAACCAAGTCATGTTCAGGTCTCTAAGCCGGGACAGTCCAAGGATTTTAGATATCCGGTCCCGGTATCCAATGGCTAGGATTGTTTCTTCCCTTGTCGCAGGTGTTTTGTCTGTGACACGGTTTGCCATAGCGAAATAACAGAATCAAAAATAGGATTCCTGCCACTAGTCCCAAAAGGAGAGGAAGTCCACCAAAGATGGAATGGACAAAGTCCGGAAAAATACCCAGAATGGCTTTAAATGGTGTTAAAGCCCCCGAAAACACTGTCTTAAATACATTTGAGACTCCACTGGTATCAGAAATATTTAAGATTTCGTTCAGGATTTCTGCGAAATGTATGGGGGAATTAGTTGATAACAATGAATGAATCTCTGCCGTTTTCCTTGCAACTTGGAGATCATACGTTTCTTTTGATGACGTGAGCCTGGTCGGCGTCTGAAGGAGCACTGTTTTCATTCTGCTTAAAGTATCAACTCGAATGGAAGCAATTTTCAAATTCGGCCATAACCTTGCCTCCCTGTCTGGCATTGCGCTGGGGAACAATACTCGTTCACAGCACATAATCTTCGCAGTCGCATCAAGCTACAACATCTGCGGTCTACGATTATAATGTAACTCCCGTTCGATAGTCTCCTAAAGAATGGTTCTATTTGTGTCGCAGGTGTGCCTAGCTGGTGACATGAAAGGTTATTTGAGGACCCTTCACAGGCTCCGTGTAAACTAATACCATTACACAGAAGTGTACCGCTTAGTGACATGGCACAATTATTGCCACTAAGAAACACTTTCCGGCCTTTATTACTGACACAAGCATGTGAATAGGGCAAGTTCCATGTTGACTTAATGTACCCTTTACCCAATTTTTCGTACATGCCAGCCTGTATATATTTTTGGCAGTATTGAAACCTGAAAGTAGATATTGGAATATTAATTATTCCATGTATTATCCATTCACTGACTGGTCGTTCTGACATTGTCAATGGTAATCTCTCGAGTTTCTCAATGCTCAGGATTGTATAATCAGCACCCTTCTGTGCCATACTGATTTGTTTATCAGTGAGGTTAAAGATATTGAATAGTGACGTTGTGTTGATTAAACGCCAAGGCACATAGCCTGAACGCAGATTTTGTAACGTCCAGCCAAGTTGTACAATAGAACGCAATTGGGACTGACCATGTTGTAACAACAGTAAGTCTTGCGATATTATGTCGATTGCTGAAGACACAATGCTGTCCAGAGTCATTAACCCATTGTCCACTACAGAAAGTGATTTTTCCAAAT
Organism: Lissotriton helveticus; assembly: GCF_964261635.1. Classification (NCBI taxonomy): domain Eukaryota; kingdom Metazoa; phylum Chordata; class Amphibia; order Caudata; family Salamandridae; genus Lissotriton; species Lissotriton helveticus. The sequence continues at coordinate 1,065,834,511 of NC_136071.1, read as the reverse complement.
TAATACGGTCAATTTCCCGTATTCTCTCTGATGTTTCAATTTGAGTTATTTTCCAGGCTTCGTTATAAGCTGCATATATAGAAGCTGCTATGAAGCGTTTTTGACGCTGTTTGCGCGGTCCCATAATGAAATCACGCAAGTCAGCACCATCAGTAAGTAAAGTCAGGTGTTGCTTAATTTCTGCCAGTGTGGATGTTTGTAGCCATTGAAGGCAGAGTTTGCCCACACTGTACGTGGTAATTATCCCTGGGTGTTGTCTTTGGGAATATCTAGGGTCTGGCCTTGTCAATTTGAACCCCTGGATTTTGTTCAGGAATCTGTCTTGACAGTTATTAGTATATGTGGGCCAGATCAACCACTGTTTCCAATCAGGATGTGTTCTGTTTTGGCTTAATATATGGTTTACGTCTATCTCCTCATCTAAAGATATATTACCGTTCATTGATGGCTTTGGAATAGACGGTTTGTTTAAGTCTTTGATTTTGGCTAGGCCAAGACAGGTAGTTTGTTGAACAGTGTCATTCAAAAATATAATTTGTTCTGGGATCATGCAGGCTCTAAACAATGATTCTATACCTTGTACTTGCCATTCCTTTGTACCCCAAACACTTTTTACTTCAACATTTTTGTCCCAGTAATCAAACCCAAATGTACTCATTTGCTCAAAAAATGAGTCTGAATATATCAATTAAGTGTTTGTAAGCATGGTCTTTGTACCTGTCTTATTCGATAATTTGAAATAAAATGTTTCTGCATTACTTGTGTTGAACCCTGAAAAATATGAATATTTGTCATAAAAAGTTCTTGAGCTACCTTTTGGAGGGGTTGCACAGTGTTCCCATTGATTATAATTTAAAACATTTCTAGGTTGTGCAGATTTATGCAGATAATGATTACTATAGTGATTATAACAGAACATTTTATCATAATTAGACGAACCCTGCAAATAATCATGTTTTGTAAATTTAGCAGACATTACTAGGTCAGACATCATATTATTAATGCTTTCAACGTCCCAATCATCAGCAACTGAGTTTGGTTTTACAAAGTCACTCAATGAGATCTTGATTTGACGTGGATACTTCAGGATTTCAACCGGACCATAGATTTCATAATCAGTGTTGTCCCATGCTACCCCACCGGGTATAGGATTGGCTGTGAAGTTGACTGAAGAAAGTTCTCTTTTCTCGACGTGTGAAGACGTGTGTGGTTTGAGGACCAAGTTGATTTTCTGGCTTGCTGTGTCCATTTTAGCATATTTTCCCTCAATGAAGTGTCCCAAACATAGTACCATGATGAGCCAAAGTATGAGGATAAGTGCACCTAAAGCCACCCAGAATTCAATCCACGGAGAAATCAGATAGGTTTCTTTCAGATGTAGAAAAAGTTCCTTAGCTTTATCTTTAAAGGTTTTTGTTGATGTTTGTTCCTTTGATTCACTCAGGTCTTCAGATGAATCACTGAAGTTGATGAAGTAACCGGATGCCGTTCTGTCTATTGTTCCTATTGTTTCAGGATTGCTGTTTGCTTTATTAGTGTCTTTTGTTGCAGCAGCATAGTCATTTGTTACTTCATTGTAGATTGGTGTGTCTCTGCTAAATGTTTTTATTTGGGTTTTTAGAGGTTTAAGTTCCATAGCATTGTTGCATAGTCCTTGTTGTTCTTCTGTTGGCATTTCAAATGTGAGTAGCCTCTTAGATTGAACCTCTGTGTTTGTAGCAAACCTTGGTATTCTACTACTTATCGGGAGTCCACTTGGCCTACTGTTTGTTATCGGCCACATGATTGTGGTTTTATTAGGTCGATTGATACAACTCTGTTCTCCTTTTTACCAGCAAGGGGCGGTAGTACTACTGATCTTGTCCCGTTGATAGACAAGACAGGAACTGCTTTTCTGTAAGAAGGCCCAAATTCCTTCTTTACCGCGATCTTTTCTCTGACTATATCCCCGACTTTTGGAATCCAGACAGGTCTTGCTGGGACAGGTGGTTTTTCTTCAGTGGTCGTTGGCTGTTGTTTCAACTTTATGTTGCTCAGGTCTTTCCTTGTTTCGTTTAAGTCCTGTAAAATAGCCAAACGATCTTTGATATCAAAGCTTTTTTCTTTAACCACTGAAGTCTGACTGTCAAGATCTAAGACCATCATTCTAGTTCCAAACAATAATTCGTACGGACTGAATCCCCTCAGAGAATTTCTTGGCAGGTTATTTAGACTAAGTTGGACACTTATTAGATGTTTGACCCACCCAGCTCCCGAACCTAATACCTTCGCTGTTATAGATTGCTTTATGCCTTTGGTTTTTTCTTTACACCATCCCGTTCCCTCAGGTAGGAAGTGAGAAGAGTCCCGCTATGCTATGCTCATTTGACCATGTTTTTTCATACGCTTTAGGGCAAGAAGAAAAAACATTCAGCCAAACGTAGCATGCTTCTAGCGTATATGCCATTATAGACTCGCAAATCTTTTTATAACAGTCCAGACGTCAGCCGAGTGCTGGGATCTTACATCATAAGTGAAGAATAGTCTTTTTATGTTAATATAACGCTTTTTCGTGATGGGTATTTTCTTATTGTTGTTGTTTTTCTGGAGCGAAGTGCCATGGTAATAGTCCTCCTCGCTCGCCACTGCGATCTCTATTGCAGTCTGGGCAGTTTTTTACAAAAATCTGATGATGCAGGCTCATGCCTGGCCACCAGTACACTGATTGTAATTCTTCCAGAGAATCTTTTTGTTTAAGGTGTCTGAGACCTTCACCCATATGTGCGTCTGCTATTAACAAGCCTCTCCTGTCCGTGTTTGGAATCACTCTATGCCCCACTCCAGGGATTCGAGCAAAAGGGACTGAGTTTGCATCGATTATGTATGTATAATTGAGTGGATAGTTGATCGGTAGTGCTGAGCAGTCGCCTTTTGATGACGTTTTTACCGCCAGCATAGTTTCACGGTCAATGTGTTTTACTGTACGCTTTTTCTTGACTACGGAAGCCGATTCAGTTGCTGCCGTTGTGGCTTTCTTAGCCAATGAATTCCCTGCAACGTGAACGCCATCACGCTGATGACTCAGTGAGTGTATCACGTGAGTTTTTGGTAGTTCTTTCTGTAAAAGAACTACTTGTTTCCAAAGCACTTTTTGCTTTATTGTTGCACCTGTGTCATCTTTGTAACCGTTTTGAATCCATTTCTGTAAATCGTTATTGTATGATTTGACGCAGTAATACGAATCGCACACAATAAGTGTCGGGAATTCGCGATCGGCATTATCTAGCGCCATTTTTAACGCTATTATTTCCGTTTGTTGTTCTGAATTATTTTCCACTGAGTGTGTTTTTGTAAATAGAGGTCTTAATTTACCTCCGCGCCACACTTCTTTTACAATTTCGCATGTGGCCTTGTAAGCCAGCTCTCCCCAAACTGAGGGTTGAGCATGCCCGTCTGTATGTATTACACAGGCGTATTGTCGTAAAGGCAGAATGTCGATTGGCAGAGGGTATGTCATTTCATATTCTAGATATCTTAATTCCTTTAATTCTGGATCAAAGTAGTATTTTACTCTGTCCGTTGTAATTGAATTCACCCATTGTATCCATTCTGGATTCAACGCTGTTGTTGGTAAATTACATGGGGTTGTTAATGCCTCAAAGGCTGACTCCGCTGTTCTGACTGTGATACGTCTACCGTCAGCGTTGTCTTTTTCTCTTGCTATAGCCGTTTGAACTGCATGAACAATGTTGTCTTTAACACTGAACTTCTTTTCAGCTTCTGTGTACAAGTGTGATTTGTATGCAATTGGTACCTTTTCTCCCTCATTAGAGGTCAGGTATGTGAATCCGCATCTTCCTGGGATGACTCGAATCACAAGATTGCGTGTGTTGTCACGTGCTTCTAATTTTGTTTTAATTAACATGTCTGTTTGTAAGGATCTCAAAATTTCTGTGTGTTTTTGAGTCCAATTGATTCTTTTAAAATCTGGTTTTATTAGATCATAAAGGGGTTTAACCCTTTCTGCGTAATTTGCAATGTATGTTCTTCCGAAATTTAGGAAGCCTAGAATTGATTGTAAGTTTTTTAGTGTTCAAGGAGCTTGGAGTACAGCACATTTCTCTAGGAAATTGTCAGCCAGGCTTTTGCCTTCACTTGATAATTCATATCCTAAAAACAGGACTGTTAGATGGGCAATTCTTGATTTTTTAAAGTTGAATTTGTAACCCTCTGCTGCGAACCCAAGTATTATGGTGTTCACTCTCTTCAAGTGAGTATCCAAGTCATCATCTGTTAGGTAAATGTCGTCGACATATGATAATGCCTCGTCATCGTATGTTTGCAGTAATTCTGTTACTCTCTTTGAGAATAATCCTGGGCTGTTCTTGTGCCCCTGGGGTAAACGGCAGAAACTTTTTTGTGAGCCATTTACCGAGAACGCAGTCAAATATCTGCTCTCTGGTGCTATATTTTGACAAAAGAATCCATTAGAGATGTCTAATGTTGTTTTGTATTTTTTGCGCACTATGTTATTCATTAGTGCAGCACTATGCGAGTTTTGCACTGCAAAGGTTTTGCAACATGAGTTAAGGTGTCTGTAATCCAAAACTAGACGATATGAGTTGTCTGGTTTGGAGACAGGAAACAAAGGATTGTTCATTTGTGAGGTGCAAGTTTCAATCACCCCCTGGTATTCAAGTTGATCTAGGATCTCTTTTACCTGTTGTTTAGCTTCTTGCTTAATTGGGTACTGCCTCTGTGCAGTAGGTTGTGATTTTAACTGGATTTTGTGAGGAGGAGAGTCCTCATCCCATCCTACATGATTTTTATATAAAGCAGGAGCTTGAGCTACTGCCCACTTTCTAGCAAGTGTATATTTCTTATGAATTGGAATATGATTTGAGAAGGCAGGCATAATTATTTCTTCGCCATGAGGACACTCCCTGACAAACTCTGGAGGCCAGTCTCGTTCAGCTAGAAGGATGTCATAGCCCTTGGACAGATTATCCCAAAATAGTCCCCTTATTTTTCTAGTCTTATCCCCTTCTATACATAATGTTATTTCATATATTTTATGAGGTTTGCTAACTCTGGTATCTGCAGTTTCCACCTGAATGTATTCATTCGTGTCCACTGTCTCCAGATGATTCATAAGGACTTTGCGAGCTATGCTCACTTCTGCTGCGCTGTCTAGCATTGTCTGAGCCCATTCTCCGTTTTTCAGCTGTGTCCTCAGTATTCTCGGCATCTTTGACTACCTTAATACTGGCTACCTTCTTTTTTGGAAATTGTAACTTTTTATTTGGATGAGCAGGTTCCTTGTCTTTGGACTTGACGTGCTCTTCCCTGTGTTCTGATCGTCCTCTTCTTTCCGATTTCTGCGAGGAAGTCTGAAAAGATTGAGAGGGACGTGTATCATTATCTTGATATCTATCAGGTTTCTTTATATTATCCCTATTTCTAAGGTTGTATTTTTTCCCAGAGGGCTCACTTTGGGGAGACCTGCGTCCTTGGTTCGGAGATCTTTCTCTCCGCCGAGGAGACCTTCCTCTGGACTGGAATCTTTTTTCTTTAGGATTGGATTGTTTGTTTCCATCCCAGCTCTTTTTTTGAGTGTTTAAATTATTTTTAATAAATACCTTCTCAGGACTTTCAATTAGTTGAGGTTTTACCGGTATTCCACCCAGACTATCTCTTCCTAGTTCTTCATAGGATTTCTCTATGATTCTGGCAATTTCAGTTGGTTGGTCTGCTATATCTGTCTCTTTTAACCTTTGGCGGATCGCCACGTTTGCTGCTTCTCCCTTTATGTTGGCTAATAATATAGCCGAGACCTGCTTGAAGTCTTTCAGTAATTTCATACCAAGAGTTAAAGCGGGTTCTGGACCATATTCATCTTGAATTTGTTTTAGCACATCTGGTATTACTGACATGGATGGTACACCATGTGTTTTTGTGTATATGGAAGCAAAGACTGTACCCCAAGTGTCACAGTCCTCCACGTGTGGTGTGATTCCCATTGGAAGACAGATAGTCAGAATCCTGTGTTTTTCTACCGGGGTGGTGTCTGGAAACACCGCCTCTATTTGAGTGATTTTTTGCGCTACCCAGAAGGATATTTGTTCCCGTTTTGCCGGTACTTTACCCAGACAGGACTGTATGTTCTGTGGTGTAATTTTATTTGTGTTACCCTGATGAGGGGTCAGCTGTGGAATTGTACTTGCTGGTTGGACTGTTGAAGTCCGCATTACATATTGGACTAATTGTCTATGTATTTTTATTAGTTGTTTTAGCTGTATTAAAAGCTCTGGTGCAGGCATTTCTTCAATGTCTGGATGTGGTGTATATCCGGCTAGGACCGGCCACGTTGCTCCTGGTCTACCTAGTGGACCGAGCCTGGTGATGTGATTATTATGTTTTAGGGCGCCTTTAAACAAGAGCAGGTGCTCTTGGAATTTGAGTGGTACTTCCACCTCCTCGAAAGGAGTGTAGTTATCCGGTGGTTCCTCTATTTTATAATAGTGGAACTCTTTTGTTACAGCGTTTGCTGCTGGAAAGTTTATCCATGAATAGAATACCTCTGTCTGCCGATATTCGTGTGCCTCAATTACGAATATGACTGTACCACCTCTCGATGTCAGTCCATTTTCTATAAGTTTTAAAGTTATAGATTTTCTTATGTTGACCGGGATGAGTATTATATCCGGGTCATTTTGTAGCAGAGTATTATCAGCTGCTATTAGTTCAGCTGCTAGTCTAACTGTCTCTCTTTCATCATCACTGTCTACCATTTTACCGACAGGAAGGTTATTCTGTTTGTTTGCAGATCAGGTTTCTATGGAAACAAAGATTAGATGCACAATATTTTGGAACAGTGTATCCTTCAACGTTGACTAAACCAAGAACCATACACAGGAGTCTCCTCCTGCGAGGTTTGGCGGATATGACCTTTCACCCACTCCAGACGTCTTTGGAGTATTATGGGAAAAAAGGGGTTCTGTGTGAAAAAGCACGACTGAGTTACTCTAATGTCTTGCGTTAGTTTTATCGCCTATCCAAACGTTTGGGCGCCATGTAGTGTAGTTCCTATTATCCCAATAGGCTCTGCGCATTGGAATACTACCTTCAATAGTATAGACCTAGGACAGAGGTTAACTCGGTCTTCTACTGACGATATTAGACTTAAAGTTTTTGGTTTTGCCAGCTAGCTCAGAGTTCACTAGAAACTTTCTCGAATAGGCAAGGAGGAGTTTAACCTCCCTGGATAGACAAGAAGGGATTTAGTTTCTGACAACCATAGAACATGACAACTTTGCTCTCCCCTAATCAAGAGTGTATCTCTAGAGTCGTGTGAAAACAAAAGACAACTTATTTTACTCAGTCAGTTCAGTGCATTCTTAGTTTCACCAGATTGTAGAGAAAAGGAAGAGACGGGCGTGTTCAATAAAGATGATATTTATTGATCAGTCTCTTTTCTCGTACAAGAGAAATGAATCGATATTATTGCGATACTTATGGTTAAGTAAAGTGCATACAATAAAAGCAGGAGTATAAAATAATACTGCAGAAGCATTGATATGGTTTCTAAGCCATATGATATTTAAAATTGATAAAATAGATACATACATAAATACATTTTGACTAATCGTACTCAACTGGTGCTTCTAACCACGCCTACCCCAGTGTACCTGACCTAAGCCTAATACGTGGGCGGGAGTAGATAAGTAGCAGTTTAAGTTAAGTTTGTTTTGCCAAGTGACTGACTCAAGAACTCTCTGCAAGGGGTTATTCAGTTCTGTACCTGTGATCTAGAATGGTCGAGGGCTGGTATCTCTCGTCTCTGGTCTTGATATTCCAGCTGCCTGCGAGGGCTGCTTGGAAGCGCCCGAGCTGGATTTCTCGGCAGGAGAAAAGCAGCATCTCGTTCTCAGCGCGTCAGGAAGGCGGGGCAGCGCGTGTGGGCTTCGCTCTCTGCTGGGCTCCTCAGCACGTCTCGCTGCTCCGATCTCGTCACCACCGCGTGTGTTTGCTTAAGGCAATGTTGGTAATATTTATACCTGTAAGGTGTCGAGATTGACGTAAGGATGGACATAGATACGTCAATAAGGATGTCATACGAACTGATCGTTAGCACATTCTTTACTGAAGTTCTCGGTGAAATCAAAACAATGGCCGCAGGGATTTTCCCAGGTTGTCATAGGTTTGATTTGTTTTGAGAACTCCGTATGCCTTATCAGGGGCTGGAGGAATAGTGCTTACCTAATTAGATGGCAAGCGTTATGACCTAATCAGATAACGCGTTCCTGTGCCGTGGTGTGGCTTAATCAGATAACGGTTTTTTGTACCGTGGGATGGCTGCTAGTTAATTATTAACCAGAACAGGGTCAGGAATAGGGGGATCGATACAGAACCTATAGGAATACATCACATACCGACATACAGGAGTGAGGTGAAAGAAACTAAAAATGCCACCTTCCAAGAGAGGAACTAAAAGTGGCAGGTGTGGAGGGGATCGAATGGAGGGCTCATGAGTTGTGTGAGTGCAATGTTTAGATTCCATGAATGTGCCGGTGGCACCAGGGAAGAATGACCCTTTTCAGACCCTTCATGAAAGCTTTAATGGCTGGTTTCTTGAAGAGTGATGTGTTGTCTATCCTGAATGTAAACAGCCATGCTGGGCTAGAAGTAATTTTCTGGAGGTAAAATCTAGCCCAGAAACCTGCAAGTGAAATAAGTAACAGACACTGTCTTCTACAGTGGCTTTCAATGGGTCAATTTCTCTGGCGGGACTGTAGCAGACATATCTCTTCCATTTGACTGCATAGGTCTGTGCACTTCCTTGAGAAGTCTCATGCATTCAAGTGGAGATTAAGGTATCCAAATTCTATTCGCTCAGGAGCAAATTCGCAATGTTGAGGGACCTGGGTACCTGATTTTTCTATGGTTCTGCATGAGAAGGTCCGGCATGTTGGGGAGCCTCTCATGTGGAACCAAGCAGAATTGTGAACCACGACTGTCGGGCTTATTTGCGTGATACCATGTTGAGCATGAGGGACATCTGCTGAAGCCTCTGAATCACAAATGGAAGTCGGAGAGAAGGAAAAGCATAGGCAAATATTCCTGACCAGATCAACCATAGTGCATTGCCGCTGGAGTGTGGATGTGGAAAAAGGGGAAGAAGTTTTGGCATGTGGTGTTTTCGGCTGTTGCAAACAGGTCAATCTGTGGGAACCCCCATCTGTGAAAATAACAGAGAAGGACTTGCTGGTGCAGTTCCACTTGTGGACTTGTTGCTGCATCCTGCCGAGGAGGTTGGCAAAATCATTATCCATCCACTGAAGGTATCACACTAACAAATTAATTTTGTGGTGGAGAGCAGAGTGCCAAATGCTTTGGGATAGCCAAAACAGCTGTGGAGAGAGTGTCCCCTCTTGTTTCTGAAGATGTCCGGACAAGTACAACCTTGCCTATGAAGTGAGGTTTGAAAGCCTTCAATGCTAGGTGAACGGCTAGAAGTTCCAGGGAGTGGATGTGAAGGCCTTGGTACCTGGTTCCTCACTGACCCTGTAGAGTCAAATCCTGCAAGGGTTTGCCCTACCCCGTAAGAGAGGAGTCAGTTTTAACAATCTTCTGCTGAACTGGTTGATGATGAGTGATGAGTACGACAGCCAATCAACCCTCTGCCTGAGACCACTGTTGTGCTAAATATTCTTGAAACGGATGCATGTGAAGCCTGGCATGAGATTCTATGGCAATGCATAATTGCAGCATATCTTTTGGTGGGTTGGTTAAGTTTGGGTAATAGATTTTTCTAGTCCTAGTTGTTGGTAGCTTTGCTCTTTTTGTAATACGTCTATAAATTTGTAAAGTGTAGGTTGGGTTCTGCCTAATGAGGATTAGAAGGCATTGTGCCATGCTTCCAATGCATTGTTTGTTTTGCCTTCCTCTGCCAAAGTGCTGTGATAGACTTTCTACAATGATATTCGGAATTTGGGTTGGTGTCGGTGTCCTGAGCGATGCAGTCTGCCAACCTAAGTGTCTTCAAAAAAAGTCCATTAGGGAGCTAAGTTTGTTGGTTGAAAGTGCTTTCTGTTAGTAAATTGTAGTGGTTGGCTATCTCTGTGATAGGGACATAAGCGAGTGCTATCATATTTTTTATTTCAAAGGCAAATTGACTGTTTGTAGAATATTCTATACGTAGGGCAGATTTTTGGAGGTGTCTCCTTATACTTTGATTGAAATGATAATAACAGACTTGTATGGCTGTGTGGGGGTAAGTGTTTAGAGTGGTTTGAATTATGGCTTGCTTGAAGTCTATGATTATTTTATGGGGGTAGTAATTATTTATTTTGTGTTTATTATGGTTTGGAGCTTACAGTAAGTGCTGCTTTGTTTATTTGGTAGTGGAGCATATATTAGAGGGATTTGTTTGTTTTGATATTCACCATGTATGGTACATGTCTGAATGAATGGTTTGGGACACATTTTGAGGGTCCCATCCATCATCCATGTGCCACATTGTCTCAGTTTTAGTACGCTATCTACTGTAGAAAATATTATGATTCGTTTTTCATTATTTAGATTGTCATGTAAAACGGAAGGTTCCTAATTGTGTGTTATGTGTTCCTGTATGTGTTTGTCTTTGTCTTGTTATCTTCTAGGAACAGGTGGGGTATCACTGGTGGCTCTTTAATTTGTGAAACTAAATCATTTGAAGCATTATTGGCCTGTGTTCTGGGGCTTAAGGTAGTATATCTTTAAGGATTTAGTGCTTGCCTCTTTTATATCTTGCAGTATCTCTCTTACTTCTATTTCTGTTACGTGTGGGAGATGGTTGTAGTCTCTAAATTACAGCACTATCTTTTGTAGTAGCCCTCTCATAGCAAACATTAGAAAAGTATGATGTACATTTCCTGTTTATAGTCTGATTTGATGCAGTTTCTTGCTGTAGGTGTAGCCCATGTGATTTAGTAGCTACTTTCCTTTCTGCTAAATTATAAGCTTAGCAGCTCCTGTAATTGTGTAAGAAAGTGGTGTAATAGTATCAATAAATAAAACATTTTAACATTTGTATATTTATGTTCCATTTAAAATTATGCAATCACTTAAATTTTGTATACTACATATATGTTATATAGATGATTGTCATAATTTTGCATCTTTTCCTTTAGGAGTATGTAGAGCTGGTGCTTTATTTTCTGCTGGATGAAAAAAATGGTAAGTTTCATTTTAAATGTTTATTTGTTGTTTGTAAACGTTGAGGTCATAAGGTTTATTTTTGCTCTGTAACTTATTTTTTCTCAGTATTTGGTTGAGTTTATACTTTTGTATTAAATTATGTATATTTACTTTCTTGCATCGTTTTGATGCGTTTTGATAGTTGTTATTTTCAGGTAGTTTATCGCTGTTTCCGGCAATGGGCTTTTCTTCTAGGAGGTCTATGTAAAAAGATAGAAGTTCAATAGTTTTTTATTAACTATTTGTTATTTATTATTTTTCAGTTTAATAACAATTATGTTTTAGTTTTAGTATAAGTTTTACCTACTTGGTTAAGTACTTGTTGATATTTATATATTTTTTTCTGTTCTGGTTTTGGTGAGAAAATCTGGCAGAGTTTCCTCTTCTAGCAGAGTTTGTTGTTGAAGTATGTAGTTGTTTAAATTAGTGTACCTTATATCGCTGATTTAATTGTTCATTTGATATTATTGCTTTACGTTATTTGTAATTTGATTGAATTGATTTGTTTAGTTTTAGATTGAACTTTTTTGATTGTATGTGTTTATATGTGAGTGTGTATATATACATTTATATATATTTATATATATTTATATATATTTATATATATATATTTATATATATATGTATATATATATACGTATATATAACCTACTGGCGGTCGCCAGTAGGTATGTTTTGGTTAGGAGCTATTTTCTGTAGGAAATCCACAACAGTCTATTTGGAATAACTTTGGCGCCGGTTGACGAATCTTTGCGATATTTTTAAAACCGGTGCGGCGCTCCGGTCCGCTCCTATCCTGAAAGTCTTGGGGTGATTCATGAAGCAGGGGCCGAGAAAAAAGGGGAAATCTTGTTTTCCCCATTCAATTTTCCATAGGAACCGTTCATCGCGGCTACAGCCCGAACTGCTTAATGAAATTACACCAAATTTGGCAAAGAGGTAGTCCTTAGTTCAGACTCATGCCTTTTGCTTAAATAGTGTAAATCCATTCAGTAGTTCCTGTGAAAATGACATTTAAAAGTACATATATATCTATGGCCACGCAGGATCCGCGCACCGTGTCGTGCACAAGTTGCATGCTAATTGGCTGTCAACACTCCAAATCAGGAAGTGTTGGCAGCCGTCTTGTGCCTCGGTAGAACCGAGACACAAGAAACCTAAATAAAAAATGCGCAAAATGCTAAAAGCGGGTAGGGTAGAAACACCCAGACCCCCTAGGCCTGTTCAGGGGGCCCCACAAGGACCCCCATGACAAAAAAAAATGATTTTTGGGGAAAACATCAGCAAAATCCACGCAGAATGCACGGATTTTGCAGATAAAAAAAATCCAAAGCTCGGACTCCCGTGCTTCTTTGGTAATTGGCCCCTGGGGACCGCCACCCCGGGGCTTTTTTAAATTATGTGCAGGGGGCTCTAAGGCCCCCTAGCCCTGGGGACCGCCACCCCCAGGGCTTCTTTCAATTGTGTGGGGGGCTCTCAGGCCCCCCAGCCCCGGGGACCGCCACCCCTGGGGCTAATTGAAATTAGGTGGGAAGTGCTCAGCGCCCTCCCAGCCCCAGGCACCACCACCCCCGGGACTAATTGAAATTAGGTGGGGCGCTCTCAGGCCCCTCCAGCCCTGGGGACCACCACCCCCATGTACAACTGCACAGTTTAAAAAAGGCAAATGTCCCAGAATTCCTTAAGGTAAGTCTATGCATTCTGGGATGTGTCGTACGATATCCTTTGAAGAATGTCTCTTTTAATTATTGTTACCTTGGTAGGCTCTGCGCAGAGACATGCAATTATTTCAAAGTTGGTGTTTCCCTCTAGTGGACCTCCAAACGAAAGTGCAAAATTTTCAAAACGTTTGCTACAGTCAGTTCAGCTGCTGTTGTGAAAGTTTCGGCATCATCCATCACGCGGGGCCGAAATAAAAGGAGGGTCCCATGACTCATTTTCCACATTTATTTTCCGATAGGGATTTTTAAAATGACTACAGCCCAAACCACTGAACGGAATTAAAACAAATTTAGCAGAAAGCTAGATGTTGGTCCAGGAAGCATGCTTTTTATGATTTGGTGTAAATCCATTCAGTAGTTTTAGAGATATTTCAGTTTAACTTATATAGATATCTGGGGACGCAGAGCCTTGCAGTGAAACCATGGATCCACAGTCACCATGCTGATATTTGATTGGCTGCCAACACTTCAACAAAGTGTTGGCAGACATTTTCAGACTTGGCTTGACCAGATATGGTGGGGTTCCCACAGGGACCCCGCTGGGGGCAAAAGCATGTTTAAATTTAATGTTGCCACAAATTTGTTGGTGGACCCGCGGATCAGCAGCAAAATTGTAAGTCTTCCTCACATTTCCTTTTCAGGAAGCCCCTGGCTTGCCCACATGGCACTTCCACACACCAGGGACGGCCACTTCCTCAGGGCTATTTTTAAAATTAGTGCTGGGAGGCCCATACAGCCTCCACCGCATCCCTGGTGACTGCTACCTCCTCGGGGTATTGTTCACATTTTATGCAGGGGTTGCGAGCCCTGGGGACCACCACCTTCCCAGGGCAAATGTGAAATTAATGTGCGGGCCCATGCGGCCCCCCACAGCTCAGGGAACCACCGCCTCCCTGGGGCTACATTTGAAATTAATGTGTGGGAGCCTGAACCCCTCCAGGTCCAGAAACCACCACCTCTCCAGGGCTAATGTGAAAGAAAGCCAGGGCCTGTGGAACACCCCCTCAGCCCCAGGGACTGCCACGTCCCTGGGAAAATCTTGCAAAATAGGGACATAGCTGCTCCCGCCAAGCAACAGCAAACTGTGCTCTGCTTTGAGCAAGCAAAACATTTTGAACTTGCTTGCTCAAAGTGGAGCACAATTGCTATGACAGGGAGGGAGCAGCATGTTCAGCAGCTCCTTACCTGTCAGAGCAATGCTGACTCCTGCAGGAGTTGGGGAACCACCAGGGACCAAGGGAACCTTGAGGCTCTCTCGTGGTCCCAAACAGAGTGGGTGCCCTGGGTGGGGCCAGTGCACCCACAACTGAGGTCAGGTCCCTGGGGCCCTAATCAGTCAGGGAGGGGGTCTGTTCATCCCTGCTCCCTTGAAGGTTATTAAAAGATTTTTTTTTTAAACCCAGGCGCTGGGGGTGTGGTCTCCAAAGACCAACATCAACGTGAGGAGACGTGGTTGTACGGCCCCTATCCCATTCAAAATAGGCCTGGCCTTAGGGAAGTCACCGGAGGCCCCATCCCCTTTCTTCACAACTCTCACAAACGTACCTCCTGGCACACTGTTGGTTGGGGATGAAGTCCCCTTCGATGCTGACGGTCCTTGTGGGCAAATAAGCCCTCCTGTTGCCTCCAGGAAGTCCCAAACGGCTTGATTTCTGAGAAGACTTCAGAGGCCATGCCCCCTTTCTCCACCACTCTGCAAATTCTCCTCCTGGCACACTGCTGGTTAGGAAATGAAGTCCCTTTGGCTCCAGAGGTGCCTCAAGGGCCACAAGACCTCCGTTACCTCCAGTAAGTCCCACACAGCATGATTGCTGAGAGGACTTCAGAGGTCAAGCCTCCTTTCTCCACTGCTCTACAAAAGCACCTCCTGGCACACTGCTGGCTGAAGAATGATTTCCCCTTGGCTCCAGAGGTCCTTGGGGACCAACAAGACCTAATGTTACTTCCAGTAAGTCCCACACAGCAGCTTTGCAGAGAGGTCTTCGGATGCCATGATCCCTTTCTCCACCACTCTGTAAACACATCTCCTGGTACACTACTTGTTGAGGGATGAAGTCCTCTAGCCACTGAGGGTCCTTGGGGGCCAGCAACTCTTCTGTTACCTCCAATAAGTCCTACACAGTGGGATTGCTGAGAGGTGTCTGGAGACCACGCCCCATTTTTCCACCACTCTGCAAACCTTCTTTCTAGCGCACTTCTAGTTGGGGATGAAGTTTACTTAAATGCTGAGTCTTTTTAGGGGTCAAGAAGCCCTACTGTTACCTCTAGTAAGTGTGACACAGCAGGATTGCTGAGAGGTCATCGGAGACCTTGACCCCTTTTTCACCAGTTTGCAAACATACTTCCTAGCACAATACTGGTTTGGGATGAATTCTCCTTGGATGCTGATGGTCCGTGGGGGCCAAAAACCCCTCCTGTTACCTTCAGTAAATCCCACACCTGAGGATTGCTTAAAGGTCTTCGGCAGTCACGCCCCCTTTCTCCATCACTCTACAAACACACCTCCTGGGGCAATACTGGTTGGGGGATGAAGTCCTCTTGGAAGCTGAGAGTCCTAAGGGGCAAGAAGCACTCTTGGTACCTCTAATAAGTGTGACACAGCAGAGTTCATGACAGCTGGTCAGAGACCACTCCCCCTTTCTCCATCACTCCACAAACACGACTACTAGTCAAAACAACATAAAAATTCACTGAAAAAAACCCAACGATTACTGGGAACTTTTAGTTAGGAAATAGGATTTAAAAAACCTTAGAAATTCACTGAAAAAAACAAAGGTTATAGGGAAGTTATAGTTAGGCTGACATTTGACTCATGAAAAACCAGAGAAATTCAGCAGTTATAGTTAGCTGAGCTATATATAACTTACACACCTGCAATGCACTGATTATGACCTTATATATTATATCACTCATGACATGGGCAGTGAAACAAATGATGACATCACTGACGACATCTCAAATTGCATCACTAATGACATCGCAAATTATACCACTGATGACATCATCCACACTCACTCACCTACTCACTGATTCATAGAGCAACTCACACATCAACTCACCCATACAGTCACTAACACAACCACTAACTCGCATATATAGCCACTCATGCACCTACTCACTGACCAATACAGACATTGACACATCCATTCCTATAGATATACAGACACTTAACCACTAATACACCCATTCACCCATCATCATACTCCGTCACCTATAGAAATACTCACATGCCTACTTTCTCACTCATAGTCACTCACACATCCACACACTCACCCATACAGTTACACATCTACTCACTTACTCATAGATATACTAACACATCTATTCACTCATGTATACAGTCACTGAGACAAGTAACTACTCTCCCATACAAACTCTCTCACACTCACTTACTCACTGATACAACCACTCACACACCCATTCAAACACCCATTCATGCACCGTCATTTATGTACCCTGCCACTCACCTATACAGATATTAATGTACCTGCTCAATCACCCATCCAACCACTCATGCAATCTCATATTCACCATTTACAGCCACTGACACACCACACCCTCACCCATACAAACACTATCACAGCCACTCACTCATACACCCACTGACACACCCACTCGCTCACCTAAACAACAATTCACGCACCCAATCACTTTGGAATACAGTGTAACTCATACCTACTGACTCTTGTATATGCCACTTACACACCTAGTCACTCACCCATATAGGAACACCCACAGCCACTTACCTTAGTATAACAATCACTAGATGATGTCATCAGTGATGTAATTAGTGATGTCATCAGAGATGTCATTTAAGATATCATGAGTGATGTCACTAACCATAACATGAGTGATGTAATATGTGAAGTAAAAGCAGTGCATTGTGGGAGCATAAGTTATAGTTTGCTCAGCTAACTATAACTGCTAAATTTCTCTGGTTTTAT
The DNA here is from genome assembly GCF_964261635.1 of Lissotriton helveticus. Classification (NCBI taxonomy): domain Eukaryota; kingdom Metazoa; phylum Chordata; class Amphibia; order Caudata; family Salamandridae; genus Lissotriton; species Lissotriton helveticus. The sequence goes on along the minus strand of NC_136071.1, from coordinate 1,065,817,629 downwards.
ACGAGTCAATTGTCAGCCTAACTATAACGTCCTTTGTTTTTTCAGTGAATACATGTATATATATATATTCCATCTATCTCGATACACCATGCTGAAAATTATGAATTAAATAAACCCGCTTTTTTTGCAAGCACAACTAAGGAGTGGTAATACGTTGTTTGGAGTGGAGTGCACTAGCATTGTTGTGCTTTGGGAAACTGTATATATATATATATATATATATATATATATATATATATATATATATACATACACACACACACACACACAAACACACACACACACACACATATATATATATATATATATATATATATATATATATATATTACCTACTGGAGGTCACCAGTAGGTAGTTAGGACCTAGTTTCCATTGGACATCCGCAACATTCTATTGGGAATAACTTTGGCGCCGGTTGATGAATCTTCGCGAATTTCTCAAAGAAGATGGCCCGCTCCGCTCCCTTCCTTGAAAGTTTGGGGGGGATTCGTCAAGTGGGGGCTGAGAAAAAAGGGGGGTCCCAAAATGTGTTTTCCCCATATTATTTTCCATAGGACGATTAGACACGGCTGCAGCCCGAACTGCTGAACGGAATTACAGGAAATTTGGTAAAATGCTAGAGTCTGATTCGCAGATCACGCTTTTGCTTAAATGGTGTAAATCCCTCCAGTAGTTCTTGAGAAAATCAAAAGAAAAAAGTATATATATCTAGAAGCGCGCACCGCGTGCGCACTGTGCGCGTATCGGGTGTGCGCGAGCGGAATTCTGATTTGCTGTTAGATGTCTGTCAACATTCCAATCGGTGGAAACCAGGAAGTGTTGGCCGCCATTTTGTCACTCTGAGGCAGAAGAGAGCCAAAATCAAAAGTGGAGAACGTGAAAAGGGGGGCAGGGTAGAGACTCCCTGACCCCCTAGGCCTTCTCAGGGGGTCCCTGAAGGACCCTGAAGGGCAAAAAACAATAAAAAAAAAACAATCGCGAGGTACACGCACGGTGCACGCACCCTCAAGGCAGAAGAGAGTCAAAAACAAAAGTGGAGTATGTGAAAAGGGGGCAGGGTAGAGACTCCCTGACCCCCTAGGCCTTCTCAGGGGGTCCCTGAAGGACCCCAAAGGGCAAAAAAAACATTTAAAAAAAAACCAAAATCGCGAGGTGCACGCACGGTGCATGCACCCTCAAGGCAGAAGAGAGTCAAAAACAAAAGTGGAGAACGTATAAAGGGGGCAGGGTAGAGACTCCCTGACCCCTTAGGCCTTCTCAGGGGGTCCCTGAAGGACCCTGAAGGGCAAAAAAACCTTCTTTTTTTTAAATCGCGAGGTGCGCGCATGGTGCGCGCAAGTCGGCAAAAAAAGACAAAAAAAATATAGTTAAATAACAAGTTTGAGTGTTTAGATGTTGGTTGGCTCTAAAAAGAGCCGTTGTGTTCATTGAGTGTTTTTTGTACCTACAAGTAAGTACCGAAGTTCAAGAGGAAGACTCTGTTCCCCTCATCTGTGAAATGTACACCATCTCCTCTATAAATGCCTTGCATGTTGTAACACAAGTTGTTGTGGTATATAGAACCCATACCATAGTCTCTGAGGAAAGCAGAAACAGACTTATTCACATGTTTCCTTGCTTTCTCAATCTGTGGACAATATTGGTTGGACCAGTTCCATTTTTTGCCTTTGGCATATATTAGAATATACAAAGGCAGTTTGTGGAAAAAGTGACATCAATTGCCCAAAGGTGTATTTTGAAAGCATTTCCAGACCTACCCCAGTCATTGCCACCACAGTGCACAATTATGAGGTCAGGGTGTGGGAGATGCAAAAAGGATTTTACCAATGGCATCAATTGGTGACATCTTAATCCTCTCTGTCCAATCCACATAATATCCACATTTGGTAAATCAAGGTTGAGAAAGCATCTATTTGCTGCATACCTTTCACTCCAGAAAATATAGCAGTGTCCTACAATCCACACTCTAAGCATCTTGAATGGAGATCTGGTTGTACTCAGATGGGCTCTGGAAATGAAATGGCAGTTTGAAAAGTATGAGTTTAGAAAAAAATGTGTATGAGATTCAGTGCACTTGAAAAAAAGAAATGATTGGTGGTTTCTGAAAATTCAACATTGAAAACTAGGGTGCATGCTACTGTTTTTTTAAAGGAGAAGTGCTAATGGTTGAGAAAAAGTCATTGAAAGGACCATTGCACAGGATAAGCTGGTGTATTGAGAAGTCAAACACCCTTGCTGGTTTGGTTTGCAGATGAACTTTTCACCTATGTGTTCAGTTAGGTGTTCTATGGAGTGTTACCATGGTAACAGGCAGAGAGAGCAGTGGGGGAAGGTTGAATATTATGTGAGATTGAAAGTGTTGCAATGTGGAACCAATTAAAATGTTAGTTTGGTTTTGAATTTGTGTGGGAAGATATTTAATTGGTTATTTACATGAATATGTGTGTAAAATGAGAGGGAAGCTATGCCATTCTATGGTTCCAGTGACTGGTGCACAATTGAGAGATTCTGCTTAAGAAAATCTGGTGTGTGATTGACACTGTTCTAAGACTACAAAAGCATTTGTAAAGGTGAATTGTTAATTTGTAAGGGGATCTATGTTGTGCACTTTAAGTAAATAAGAAAAATGTGTTCTAATGTGGAAGCAGGAGTTTATTTGTATAGAGTCTGATTCTGAATTTGTCTGCTTTGGGAAAAACATTGTGATAGGAGCATTTGGTATGTTAATGTGTTTGAGGAGATCTTTTTTTGCAGTACAGTGCTGTTGTTAAAAATGTAGGGTGTGTACATGAAGTGGTCTAACCACTTACACACTTGTATTTCAGGGTTAGAATTCTCAGATAGTCTCCTTGCAGTCTAGTAAACATTCTGGGTGTGCTGCACAAATGCCATAGAACATCTTTTAGTAGCATGTGGCAGAATATTTGCTTAGTTGATGTGTTTAAAAATATGGGAATACATGTACTCATGGAGTGAGTCAGGCTTTAGGACATGCAGTGCTTTATAGTCCTAGCCCTTGCATGATACCATACACTGCCCAAACACAACTGCATTGTTCTAAACTCAGAAATATCAGTCCCACCTTGACCCCCTACACTGCCTGAACACCACTGCACTGTCCTAAAGCCTGAAACACCATCCCTAGCAAAACCTGCTAAACTCTTTCAACACTACTGCACTGCTTTAAATCCAGAATCACCATTCTCAGCGAATGCCCCTATAATGTTGAAACACCACTGCACTGCCCTAAACCCTGAAACATCACTCCCTGCATGATCTCCTACACTGCCTGAACACTGCTGCTGTGCCTTAAAGTCTGAAAGAACACCTCCTGCTATACCCCCTACACTGGGTGAATACAAGTGTAGTTTCCTAAACCCTGAAACAGCACTCCCAGCAAGACCCCCGTTCACTGTAGTAATCATTTTACTGAATTGCAAGGGATACTGACATGTGTCTAAGATCACAGTGTGAGTCAGTATTCATTTCAGAAAAATGTGGCAGAATAATTTGCTTAGTTGTAGTATTTAAAAATATGGGAATGCGTGTACTCATGGAGTGAGTCAGGCTTTAGGACATGTAGTGCTAGAAAGTACTATGCAGCATGTGTGTCAGGCCTCTTAATTCCCAAATAGTCTCCATTCTGTGTAATAAAGATCCTGGGTGTGCTGTAGAAATGCCATAGCAACTCTCTCTGTAGCATGTAGTAATCATTTCAGTGAATTTTCATTTCTACATTCTCAGTCCCACCTTGACCCCCTACACTGCCTGAACACCACTGCACTGTTCTAAACCCTGAAACACCATTCCTAGGAAACATGCTAAACTCTTTCAACACTACTGCACTGCTCTAAACCCTGAAACAGCTCTCCCAGCAAGACCCCCTTTCACTGTAGTAATCATGTTACTGAATTGCAAGGGATACTGTCATTTGTCTAAGATCACACTGTAAGTCAATATTCATTTCAGAAAATTGTGGCAGAATAATTTGCTTAGTTGATGTGTTTAAAAATATGTGAATACATGTACTCATGGAGTGAGTCAGGCTTTAGGACATGCAGTGCTTTATAGTCCTAGCCCTTGCATGATACCATACACTGCCCAAACTCAACTGCATTGCTCTAAACTCAGAAATATCAGTCCCACTTGGACCCCCTACACTGCCGGAACACCACTGCACTGTCCTAAAGCCTGAAACACCACCCTGGCAAAACCTGCTAAACTCTTTCAACACTACTGCACTGCTCTAAACCCTGAGACCCTCTTTCACTGTAGTAATCATGTTACTGAATTGCAAGGGATACTGTCATGTGTGTAAGATCACAGTGTGAGTCAGTATTCATTTCAGAAAAGTGGGACAGATCAATTTGCTTAGTTGATGTGTTTAAAAATATGGGAATACATGTACTCATGGAGTGAGTCAGGCTTTAGGACATGTAGTGCTAGAAAGTCCTATGCAGCATGTGTGTCAGGCCTCTTAATTCCCAAATAGTGTCTATGCTGTGTAATAGAGGGTGCACAGACATAATATCGACTCCACAATATCGAATGGACAAAATATCGAGTAAAAAATATCGAACATAATCAAATATCGAGAACAAAAATATCGTTGTTAAAAATATCGATTACAATAATGATAATAAAATATCGAGTCCAAAAATATCGACTCAAAAATATCGACATGACAAAATATCGATTAATAGTCAAAGTAAAAAATATCGATAATATGTTGAAAAAAGGTAAAAAATATAAATAAATTGTAATACTAATATAAATTGTAGTTAATGTTTAGGAGCGGGATGTTGGGTTAATAGGGGATAAGGGTGGGGAGTAATTTAAAATAATTAATTAATTTATACATGTTTGTAAATATTTTTATATTTTAATTAATTGGGAAATAATTAATATTAATTAGTTAATTAATTCATATAAATTTCTATAACATTTTTATTAGTAATTAATTGGTAATTAAATAATATTAATTAGTTAATTGGAAAATAAATCATATTAATTAGTTAATTAATGAATATAATTGGTAATAAAATGTTATGTAGTAATTAATTGGTAATTCACTATTATTAATTAGTTAATTGGAAAATAAATAATATAAATTAGTTAATTAATTAATATAATTGGTAATACAATTTTATGTAGTAATTAATTGGTAATTAAATATTATTAATTAGTTAATTGGTAATAAAATATTAATATTTATGTAATTAATTAATATAATTGGTAATACAATTTTATGTAGTAATTAATTGGTAATTAATTAGTATTAATTAGTTAATTGGAAAATAAATAATATAAATTAGTTAATTTATTATTATAAATTGGTATACATTTTGTATTAGTAATTAATTGGTAAATAATTAATATTAATTAGTTAATTACATTATTTAGAGTAATTGTTATATATATAATATTTTGTTATAGTTCATTAAATAATTGGGGAAAAATTTATTAATAATTACATGAAAATAATTACAGCTAATGTGCTAAAATATTTTCTTCTTTGTTATTGGTATAAATTGTAGTTAATGTTTAGGAGCGGGATGTTGGGTTAATAGGGGATAAGGGTGGGGAGTAAATAAAAAGAAATAATTAATTATGATATGTTTGTGATTAATGTAAATTATGAATTAATTGGTAAAGAATAAATATTAATTTGTTAATTAATTCATATAATTTGGTACATATTTATCATTAGTAAATAAATAGTAATTAATTAATATTAATTAGTTGATTTAATTATAAATAATTTTTTTTCTTCATATTTTGTTATTATTAAATATTTGTTTGGGAATAAATATTATAAATACTTATATTTAATTAATTACAGCTATTTTGCTAATATATTAACTTATTAATTATAGGTAATTAATCATTAATAGTTAATTAAATAATATTAATTAAATTTGGGTACAGGAGGAATTTTAGTGTTCAGGGTCAGTTTTCTCTCTTTAGGTAAAGGGGTATTTTAATGTTTCAAGGTCAGTTTTCAGTTTTAGGGTAAAGGGGTATTTTTAGAATTCAGGGTCAGTTTTCAGTTTGTGGGTAAAGGGGTATATTTAAGGTTCAGGGTCAGTTTTCAGTTTTTGGGTGAAGGGGTATATTTAGGGTTCAGGGTCAGTTTTTAGTTTGTGGGTAAAGGGGTATATTTAAGGTTCAGGGTCACTTTTCAGTTTTTGGGGAAAGGGGTATAATTAATGTTCAGGGTCACTTTTCAGTTTTTGGGTAAAGGGGTATTTTTAGGGTTCAGGGTCAGTTTTCAGTTTTTGGGTAAAGGGGTATTTTTAGGGTTCAGGGTCAGTTTTCAGTTTGTGGGTAAAGGGGTATATTTAAGGTTCAGGGTCAGTTTTCAGTTTTTGGGTAAAGGGGTTTATTTAAGCTTCAGGGTCAGTTTTAAGTTTGTGGGTAAAGGGGTATATTTTTAGGTTCAGGGTCAGTTTTAAGTTTTTGGGTAAAGGGGTATATTTAATGGGTCAGGGTCAGTTTTCAGTTTTTGGGTAAAGGGGTATATTTTTGGGTTCAGGGTCAGTTTTCAGTTCTTGGGTAAAGGGGTATTTTTTGGGTTCAGGGTCAGTTTTTAGTTTTTGGGTAAAGGGGAATTTTTAGGGTTTAGGGTCAGTTTTGGGTTTTTGGATAAAGGGGTATTTTTTAGGGTTCAGGGTCAGTTTTCAATTTTTGGGTAAAGGAGAATTTTTTGGGTTCAGGGTCAGTTTTCAGTTTTTGGGTAAAGGGGTATTTTTTAGGGTGCAGGGTCAGTTTTCAGTTTTTGGGTAAAGGAGAATTTTTTGGGTTCAGGGTCAGTTTTCAGTTTTTGGGTAAAGGGGTATTTTTAGGGCTCAGGGTCAGTTTTCAGTTTTTGGGTAAAGGAGAATTTTTTGGGTTCAGGGTCATTTTTCAGTTTTTGGCTAAAGGGGTATTTTTAGGGTTCAGGGTCAGTTTCCAGTTCTTGGGTAAAGGAGTATATTTTTGAGTTCATGGACACTTTTCAGTTTTAGGGTAAAGGGGTATTTTTAGGGTTCAGGGTCTGTTTTGTGTATATAAAGTGTGAGAATTTTTTTTATAAATATTACAAATAATTGAATTTTTTTTGTGAAAAATAGTTGCTCATTTTTATGCTAATAATAATTTTTTGAACCACTCAGCAAAAAATATACTACTAATATATGTTAATAATATTTATAAAATATATATAAATATTTGACAAATTTTACACTATAACATTATACTAAAGTAGCTATTCTATTGGTCAGTCTTCACCACCTTTCCAGATATTACTTTCACTTGAGTAGGAATAGTAAATAATAATTGGTAAGTGTCCAGCAACTTCTCTGATAATACTTTGACTGGAGTAGGAATAGCAATTATTAATTAGTCAGTGTCCAGCACATTTGCATATAATTTTACATTAGTGTGTTATTATATTACAAGACAATGCAAAATGGATGTTTTCACAAAACTTTATTACAATTTTCCAATTTTTTCATGTGTAATACAATACAATCACTATCAAATATAACATAAACATTTTTGGAAATGTTGTATTTGCAGAATAACACATTATCATTTATGTACATGTTTTAATTTGTCACACAAAATTTTTTCACAACATTTTTTATGTCAAAACAAAATATTATTATCAATCACTTTCTGTAACAAGTATTTATATAGAAAAAAAAATCAAGTTATTTTTCTGTTTCTTCCATTTATATTTAATAATGTTAATATTATATATCAATATTATTAAATATTTAATTTTAATATATACATTTTTATAAAGTAACATGACAATTATTATATTTGCTCAAGATATGGAAATAGTAATTAAGACATTTTTTTCACATATTTCTGACAATGTTGTTTTTAAATTATACATATAAATATATTATGTTGTTAACTTTATAACTGTAAAGGGGAATAATATGTTTAATAATAATATCTGGTATTGGTAAATGATTATTTATGCAATTATATACTTTTATAATACTTAGACATTATTATAAAAAAAATTTAATTAATAAAAATAATAACAAATATATTTATTATTAATATTATTAATTAATAAACTTAAACATTAATTTTTTCTTTTCAGAAATATATACATTCAGAGAAATAAAAATACATTATTTAAGGGCATTATTTATATAGTAAATGGTTATAATTTTTATATTAATAATAATCAATAAGTTATATTATTTATTATTATTAATTATTTACAAAACAATTAATAATTTTTTGTTATAAACAAACACAAACTTATTCCTATAAATGTACACAAAAATACATTTTTTACATATATTATTTCAAGTGTTACATACTTATTTAATAGTAATAATATATATTAATTACTATATATTAATTAATATTAAAGAAATTTCAATTTTTTTAACACTTTAAATTATAATGAGTCTACTGTATTAATTTGTTACAATAACAATGTGTATGTATTATATTTTTATACTATAACATTGTATTTTCTATGATACCTTTTCAAAATTGGTTTAAGGGGACTACTTTTTTACCGCGTAAGGTTATTGTGCTTCATTCAAGACTGGAGAAGCTCGCGGTTGGGAGTTGCTTCGTGTGGAGAGAGGTAAGGTAAATTTTATATACCATTTATGACTGAGTAGTAATGTTTGAGGGTATATTCGAACTGTGTAGTGTTTTTGTGTGTATGTATGATTTGTTAATGTAGCGTTTAGGTGTAATGTCGTCGTTATAGATGCGTCGTGTATGTTTTAGTTCTAGTGCTATTTGAATTGTTAGGAAATGTCTTCTTACATGGTTAATGTTAATTGTGAGTGTATTTACAAATTGTATGGGCTATTTGTGGGTGGGTTTCGTTATGTATGTTTTTAAACAGGTTCCGGTTCCTCGCATGAAAACTACATGGAAGGAAGCGTGTTTTTTTTCGGAGATACTAATGTATGACTTATTATGGTTATATTTTTACGTGTATCTCCTATTTTTCGTGTTTGCCAGGAGCGGATTTTAATAATTTTAACCTTTTTTCGGGATTTTTGAGGGTTTCGTATTGGATTGATACATTGGTATGCGTCACCGTTTTTTTTAAAGTTGTGTGTATATCACTTTAAATACTAAAGTGTCCACACTACTGTTTTCGGGATTTCCAGGAGCGTTTATTTTATTTTTACATAAATTTCGGGTTTTTGATGGTTTCCCATATTGGATTTTTCTTACTTTGTAATGGATTGTATGGATTGTATTTTGCTTCATTACGTCTCTTTCATCTACAGAAATTGTAAGTATTTTTATATTTCTATTTATTGGGTGGGAAATGTCGATCTTTATGTAATGTGTATGTGTGATGTAATTATAAATATTGCATATTTGTTCAGAAATAATGTGCAAAATTTTGATAAGTTTGTAAAACAAATATGTCTTATTTATAATTGTTTAGAAATGTTTATGATTGTTATATGTATCATTATTGTAAGAAGATATTAGTATATTTTGTCGACATTTTTATAGTAGGGTTTTAGCTATTATTGACAGATATTCTAATCCTCTAGTTGTAGGGTATAGTGTGACTTGACTTTGCAGTAGTCGGAACATTTGTTTAGTTTGTTTACTTAGTTTTGGACCAATTTGGGTCACAGATTGTTCCATTCTTAGTTCTTGATAGCTTTGTTCTTTTATCAAAGCTTCTAGTAGGTTATGGAATGTGGGTCTTGTTCTGCTTGTGGTAGCTTGGAAAGCATTATGCCACCCTTCTACACTGTTGTTGGTTTTAGACTCTTGGTTTAAAGTACTAAGATAGACATTCCACCAAGGGATTTGAATTTGGGTTGGCGTCGATGTCCAGACCTGTGCAACCTTCCCACCCAAGTATCTTCAAAATAATCCAGTAATGGGGTTAGTTTATCTTCATTCCTCTTGTAATATGTGCTGTCAATTAATAAATTATAGTGTTCCGCTACATCGGTAACAGGAACGTAGGCCAGTGCTATCAATTTTTTAATTTGATAGGCAAAGGTGCTATCTGTTGAGTACAAAATACTTAAAGTTGATTTTTGGAGATGTCTCCATATGCTCTGATTGAAATGATAGTAGCAACCCTGGATTGCTGTGTGGGGAAATATTTTCAAAATGCTATTAATCATAGCTAATTCGAAATCAATAATAATTTTTTCTGGAAAATAATTATTGATTTCATTTTTGAGAACATTTAATATTTCTGTGTAAGTGTTTTGCTGTTTGTTTGGTAGCAAACAGTAAATGAAAGGGATGTTATAGTTATGGTATAACCCGTGGATGGAATATAGTTGATAAAAAGGTTTTGGGCATCGTTTAAATGTTCCATCCATCATCCATTGGGGACACTGTTGGATTTTTCTTAAATTACTTGCAGTTGCAAACATTATGATTCTGTTTGTACTGCTTTCATTGTCAAAAAGGATAAATTTGTCTTTATTGTGTGTGATGGACATTTCTGGTGAAATAATAATTTCCTCAAAAGTAGTAGGGTTGGGTGGGGTAGTGGAAGTGTGTCTTTTAGTGTATGCAATTGTGCGTTTTAGGGAGTCAATAGAGGGTAGTTGACCTGAAGCATGGGCTGGGACTTTTAACAGTTCCTCTTTAAGGATTTGTGTTGTTGGTCTATCACTTTGTGTGCTAGCAGTCTTTATACTTTCTAAAGCATCTCTTATTTCAATTTCTGTGACATTGGGGGGATGATTTTGTTCCCTGGTAAATAGCACATTAGTTTCCTCTGTAGTAGCCCTTCCATAACATTTGTTTGAGTAATATTTTGTACATTTCCAAAAAACTTTTCTTCCACTTTGTCTTTCCTGGCTATAAACATAACCCATATAACATAACAGTAATTTATTTTTCTGTGACATAACAAATTCTGCACTTTCTGTCATTTTGTTTTACTTGTTCTAGGAAAGAGTAGAAAGAAACAAAATCAAATAACATATATTTGACTTAGTGGTGCTAACATAATTAATGTTGTATTTATACTTACGTTTACTAAAAGTAGTAATCACAAATGCAGAACTGTATTTTGAAGGACTTTCTTGTATGTATTTCTTTATTTACTGTTGGTATGAAAATATAGAAATGCTAAATTAATGTTTATACATAACAAACGTTTTTCCTAGGAAAAAGCAGTTTTTTAATTTGCTTAGTACTCCATTTGATGTGAACATTACATATACTTACTTGTTTAAATAGTTGAGTTGTAGTATTTGGTGGAGTACATCAAGGTAGTAAAGTTTAGATCTGTAGAGAAGATAGAATAAATACATGTCACATATGATAAAAATTATTTTGAAGCGTTGGGAAATTGGAAATATTTAAAACTATACTAACTTCTAAATATGTACTTTTCTTTGCTGTAGGTAGAATAGATGTATGATGTATTCACAATATCTGTAGAGGAAATATAAAATACATAACATGGTGTTAAGAACATAGTTCTTGTTTTTATATGAAGTTTTAGACAAATTGAAGTATACTTACATTTTTTACAAGGGTAGTCTTGTCTTTTGGTATAGTTGATGTAGGATGTTTTTATTGGATCTGTAGGGAAGATGTAATATGCAAGATATGTTGTTTAGAAAATAGCATTTTGAATATTGGTTGTTTACTAACAAAAACATATATACTTACATGTGTAATTAGTGTAGTTCTATACATTTGTAGTGTTGAAATCGGAAACTCGCTGAATATCTGTGAATAAAATTTTTTAAATTAAGTATGAATCTTGTGAAATAATGTTTAAAAACAGCTGTTGTTATATAACAGACCATTAATATATACTTACTATCTTATTTTGCAGGGGAAGAAATAGGAGCATGTATTAGGAATTTTTTGTAGTAGTTTCTATCAGAAAAGTAGGAGGAGATAAAAATTAAATAAGTGGAAGAGTTAGGAGATATAAGTAAAATAATAGACTACTATTTTAGATTTTTAAATAATGGAATGTAACTTACTTAAATGATTAGCTAGTGAGCTGGATCTTTAAAGATGTTTGTTCAGGAACAAAATCTTCAGAGTGTTGGCATCTTCTTTCTATGGAGTTAGCAGCAGCAAATGGTAGAATGCATTTATCCCTTTTATAGTATGTGTATTTTGTGTGCTTGGATTTGATTGGTTGTAGGATGAAAGGAAGGATTGTATAGGCTAGTTTGAATTTTTTTATGTTAATTGGTGTGTTTGTTGATGTGAGAATGGTGGTATGTGGTGCTTTCCGCATTAAAGCAGGTTAGTTGTTAAATAAAATACATGTGAAAGTGTAAAAATATTATGACAATTTTAGTTACATGTAAAGATTCTTTTTAAAATGATAGAACGCATTTAATATAATGTATAGCAAATGATGATAAATAGTAATGTTATAAAAGTCACAGGTATTATATGTAAAATGTTTTTTGTATAGAGCAATGACTTTTATAGACCATTAATATGGTATTTTAGACATGAAAGGGTACAAAAAATAACCCGATATTTGTTTAGAAACAGTATTTTTGTACTCTATATCTTAGTAGTCGATATTTTTGTAGTGTTAGGTGTAATTTCATGAACAACGATATATTAGTAGTCGATATTTAATAAGACGATATTTATGTACTCGATATTCTAAATACTCGATATTTTTTAGTCGATATTTTTGTATTTTGTGTAATAAGTATACAAAGTCGATATTTTTGTAGTCGATAATTATTCAACGATATTATTGCTAGTCGATAATGTGACCGTCGATAATATTTCAGTGATCCGTAATAGAGATCCTGGGTGTGCTGCTCAAATGCCATAGAAAATCTTTCTGTAGCATGTAGTTATTATTTCAGTGAATTGCAAGGGATATTTTGATTAGTCTAGAAACAGAGTGGGAGTCAGTGTGTTTTTGGGAATATTGCGGCAGAATCACTTCCTTGGTGCATGTGTTTGCAGACATGGGAAAACATGTACTCATGGAGTGAGTCAGGCTTTAGGACATGCAGTGCTTTATAGTCCTAGCCCTTGCATGATACCACACACTGCCCAAACACAACTGCATTGCTCTAAACTCAGAAATATCAGTCCCACCTTGACCCCCTACACTGCCTGAACACCACTGCACTGTCCTAAAGCCTGAAACACCATCCCTATCAAAACCTGCTAAACTCTTTCCACACTACTCCACTGCTTTACATCCATAATCACCATCCTCAGCGAATGCCCCTATAATGTTGAAACACCACTGCACTGCCCTAAACCCTGAAACAGCACTCCCTGCATGATCTCCTACACTGCCCAAACACTGCTGCTGTGCCTTAAAATTACTTATGGAGTGAACCAGACTTTACAACATATAGTGCTTCTAATTGCCATGTAGTATGCTTGTAGTGGTTTATAATTGTAAAAAAAATGTGGCATGTTTTTTTTTTCTTCACAACAGATTTTAATTATCTACAGAAAGAAAAAACAACATGCCTTCAAAGAGTGAGAAAAGAAAATGGCTTACTTTTCAAAGAATAAACAAGTACAAGATTTGTCTAAACAGCAATGTGTGGAAAAAAAGAAGAAAGCTCCTGGTAAGAAAACAAAGGATTTTATAAGGAAAATAACACAAACTAAAAAAAGTGTGGAGAATCAGGAAACATTTTTTTTATCTGAAATTACAAAGAAAAACCAGACAAAAAAGAAAAATGATATATAACTATGTGGTAAAGACATTGTGTATAGTAATAGACAAAAAAATCGTTTTTGAAATTCGCAAGCGAATGTTTTATAACAGAGTTGTTTAAAATTTGTTAAAAAATATAAAGAATTGTAAAAGAAAAACAGCTTTTTATAAGAAAAAAAACATATTGAAACAATTGTTGAGAAGGCTTTTGAATTAAAAAAAAGTTGTTCATTTTAGTAATCAATAGGATTCGAACACTAGATAAGCCAATAAATGTTATGAAGGCCAAAAGTAAGTGGAAAAGACTAATTAATAGAACTAATTTTTGTAATGTTTTTTCTGGAGAATGGAACCATAGTTCAAGTTGTGAGCCATTTTTTAATGAAGAGAGGTACCTTCAGAGTAATAATTTGTTAGATGCAGTTGACACCAGTGGTCGAGCTTCTGAGGTTAAGAATGGTTGTCCGATTGAAAAAGAGAAAATTGTCCCAAGATATGCAGAAGAGGTGTTAGCTGATGAAGTTTTAGGGAGACGTCCTAAGGCTCCAGTGAACACTTGGAATTTTAGTAGTATTTGTAGTGTACAACAGGATTCAATTGATTTTCTTTGCAATTTCTTACAGAAGTATAGTAAGAAAAGTGTTAAACAAAAGATTAAGATGTTGCAAGAATTAGACTCCTGCAGAGTGAGAGAAAAAACGGGGTTGCAAGGTCATTCTCTGGCTTGTCTTTCTAAAAAAGTATGTCAGAGTGTTTTTCACCATTTCAGGATGTTAGCAGTGCATCATACTCAAGTGAGGAAATTAGTGAGAAGGTTATATTTGCAAAAAGTCCAGCACTTAGGCTAAAACAGTTAAACAATGCTCTTTTGCATGGATCTGTATTAGATGTAATCAACATTTGTGAAGAAATTGAGGTTAGTTACTTTGGTCCTGAAGAAGACAGTGCAGAAACAGATACATTTATAGAAGGAAATGTGGCAGAAAATGTACAGAATTTTAGTACAGAAAATTTTGAGCAAGAAATTACAAGGTTTAAGGTCATTTCGGGTGAAGGGACAAACTTTTCTTGTATTTGTTGTAGACAAATTCATTATAAAAATCAGACCAGGTTAGTTGATCTATATTTAAAAAGTGAAAAGGAGAATAATAATGAGTGGAAGGAATTTGCAACTTATTTGTTGGTAGAGAATTGTTGTTTTTTGGGTTCTGATCAACGTATTTGTAAATATTGTTATAGCAAATTAAATGAAAACAAAATGCCTGCTAAAGCTGTACATAATAATATTGAGTTGGTAAATATTCCTTCTGAACTGATGGATTTAAATACTTATGAGTCTATTCTTATTCAATGTGTGCATCCATTTCAGGCTATTGTTCGTATGGAGCCTAACACAGGGAAATTGCCTCCTTCAGATTTACAGAGTGGATTAAAGGGAAGAGTTGTATATTTGCCTCTAGATTTCAAGAAAAATATTGAAACAATTGGTGTAGAAAATGTGGAAGAGGAACCTCTAGTTATTCTAGTTAACGGCGTTCCTACGAAGAGTAAGAAAATCTGGCAAGAATTAGTGGATGTTAGGAAAGTGAAAAAGGCAACGTTGTATTTGGTAAAAAATAATCAATACTATAAAAATGTATATGTAGGAGAAGAGGAAAAAACTGTAGAAGAGGACATTGATTTGTCAACTGCACAAATTGAAAAAGTGGATGTGTCCAGAACTGAAGAAATTTATGAACGTTATAGTGTGCATCCACTTCACTCTAAAGAAGTGATGGGGAATACTATTGAGTTATTCCTAATGAAAGAAGCGAAAGGAAGTCCCATTAGTGTATGGGAAGAAAGCTTGGAAGCTCGTTGTTTCCCTCAGTTATTTCCAACAGGCAAAGGTGGACGATATGATGAACGACCTGTGCAGATTCCTGTATCTGAATACCGGACATCAAGATTATATGCAGAAGATCCAAGGTTTCGCCAATGTGTTCCATATTTGTTTCATCTTCTGTTTGAGAGTGACTTGTCTGGACTTTCTTATGCAGTGAACCATATACTAAAAAGTGGAGTACATCTGCAAAATGTTTCGGCAAAGGACTTTATGGATAAAGTCCAACTGAAAGATACTGTTTTGGAATCACAGCTAATTAATCTCATGGCATGTCAGCGTGGTACTAATGAGTATTCGTACCGTCGTCATGGGGAATTGAAATGTATGCTAAGAAACTCCTACATGGTTCCTTACTCTAAGCTGTGCAGAGTATGCTTGGGAAGATGTACTTCAATTTAGGCAAATGCAAACATAGAAAATATAGAATACAAGACACCTGGAGAACTGTGCTCTTTGGATCCAGTTAGTGTATGCAGATATTTCAATCATAGATATGAAGCTATGATGTCTTTTATCACAAACAAAAAAAAATCCTTTTGGAGAAAGGAGTATCAAGCAAGAGGTGCTCCTCACATACATATGCTGCTATGGATCAAAGATGCCCCCAAATTTGGAACAGTTTCAGATGACACAGTGATGAGTTTTATTGAACAATATTCTACATGTGCTGTACCAAAAATTACAGAACAAAAGAATTTAAGACATCAACGGGTCCATTATGATGACGGGTGGACTTAGTCCGCCCGCCATCACATCGGGACTCGGGACCGCCCGCCTTAAGGGCGGGGGTCCCGACCAGGGCATTAGGATGCGCCCGCCACACAGGCGGGCGCATCCTGTATGGGTGCTATTGCGGCGGGCGGAGCAGAAATCTCCGCCTGCTGCCATGTGTAAAGTGCATGTTGTGCATTTCAATGCATAACATGACAGGCACCCCGAGGTGCCTGTTATGTTGTGCATTGAAATGCAGGGGGGTACCATAGGTACCCCCCATGTGCACCCCCCACCCCCACGGAGTCCCTGGGGGCCCGCAACGGGCCCCTGCAGGGGGACTCCGCCTGCCTTTCCGTGGCGGCATTGCCGCCACGGAAAGGCGTGCCAGAATGCGCATTGTAATATGGCTGGCGGTGTCTAACAGACACCGCCACCATATTAAACATATTCCGCCCCGGCCGCAAGGCCACCGGGGCGGAAAACAGGCGGGCGGTGATTTTCACCGCTGCGGTCCCCCCTGCCATCCTAATATGGCGGGGGGGGATTTGGCAATGGATGTCGGGCGGATTGCCTCCACCAGGCCGGCGGTGGCTACCGCCAGCCTGGCGGAGGCAATCCGCCCGACATCATAATGGACCCCTAAGTCTTACGGTTTCAAACCCATCATGGTGGAAAATACTGTCGTCGAAAGTTCAAATCTAAGGATAAGTTTTACACAAAATGTCGTTTTGGATTTCCACGTTCAGTAATATCAAAAGGAAGAGTGAACAATTTTATGTCATCTTTGCGACATACAGTCACAAGAAAATCACCGAAAAATACCTACAACCTAAGAAGAAATGTAGAGTCAAAATACATAAATGACTATAACCCAGTCATTTTGTCAATGTGGAATGCTAACATGGATATTCAATATGTTGCAGACAACTCCATTGCTGTGGCTCAATATATAACGTCTTATATTACTAAATCTGAAAAGACAGAACTAAAGGAAATGTGGGAAGAAAGAGCCTAAGTAAGAAATTGTACAGCTATAGTTTGAAGATGTTGTCTCATCAAGAAATCGGAGCATATGAATGTTCAGATCGCTTATCATCTGCAAGTCTATACTCCAAATCTAGAACAATCATTTGGGTGAGTTTAAGTATTGCAAGAACACGAAACCGAGTTTTGAAATCTTTACAAGAAATTGAGTATTTAGCAGAGAGAGAACCAGACAGTACAGATATTTTGAAGACAAATATGCTGGATACATACTATCCAAACAGAAGTAATCATCTTGAGAACGTTTGTCTCTATGGAGTACTGCAAATCTATACTTTTAAGAGGAATATTACAGAAGATATCAATAAAGGAGTAGAGGCTGTGATTGGATCTGAAGGATGTTTAGTGAAACAAAGAAAAGGACATTTGATTAATCACCGAAAATTGAGTTGCGAAACTCCTGACAAAAGGGAATTTCACTATTTAGCTCTTTTGCAACTCTTTAAGATATGGCGAACAGAACTGGAACTCCTTGGAGATTTTGACAGTTATGAAGATTCATTCAACGCAACTAAAAATACTATAGAATGTCCTGTTTTTACTAATTATCTGAAAATTTTGAACGACGAAATACAGCAAGAAGCTACAATTGCAGCAGAGATTGCTTGAGACAGTTCTCAAGACAGTCAAAGTTCTGCTTCGTTGAGTCCACTCGGAGAACCAATTATCCAAAATGAAGTAGCAACTGCCATAGATGAGGTGGAAACAGCGATGCAACAAGCTCAAGAGGATGTAATAAACTTAGAAGAATTGGAAAAACAACTAAATGTTGAGCAAAAACAAATATATGATCAAGTGACAGAACAGATTGAGCCTGGTTTATATCATGAGAAAAAAGAGTGCTCATGTACGTCATTTAAACCTGTCCAACTGTATATGAGTGGAAAAGCAGGTAAAGGAAAAAGTTTTCTAATTAAAGGAATTGCAACTTACCTACAGAAAAGAACAGAGTCGTCACTCTCTTGTGTTGTTACTGCTCCAACTGGGTTGGCAGCACATAATATTAAAGGGATTACTTTACATCATTTATTGATGCTGCCAGTAGAGCATGAAACTAAATTAGAATACCACAAGCTATCTTGAGAAGCTTGTTGTGAAGTTTCTAGAGTCTTGAAAAAAATTAAACATCTCATTATTGATGAGGTAAGCATGGTATCAAATTTAATGCTTGCCTTTGTGCATTTAAGAATGCAGCAAATCCTTAAAACAGAGTATGATGTGTTATTTGAAGGCAAACACATCATAGTTTTTGGAGATCTACTACAACTAACTTTTAAAACAGTTACACATGAAGACAAAAGAAAGTGCCCTGGGAAGCATTGGAAATGTTAATATTTGGTCATGTTTCAAATATTCAGAACTCATTACAAATATGCGACAGGCAAAGGATGCTGATTATAAAAGTATTCTTGAAGATATAAGAATTGGAAAAGTGAGTGAACATGGCAAAGAAGCTTTACAGGCAAGATTACTTACAAATTTGTTTCCAAAAGAAAATATTCTTCCAGAGAATATATATAGAAAAATTGCAGAAAAGAAATCAGTGATATGCTTGATGCCAACTCTGCAAGAATGTTCAAAATTCAATGAAAAAATGTTAAAGTTAGAAAATCAAGAAATTATAAAACTGGAAGCTATTGATAGAATAGAGCATGAAGGAGCTAATATTATTTTGTCAGAAAAGTTGAAGTCAAAATTGGATTATTTAGAGAAATCAATATCTAAAACTGCTGGTTTAGAAAAGAATGTATAAATTGTCGGATAATTGTACGACATAATTTACATGTGGAAAGAGGTTTAGTGAATGGAGCAATGGGTAATGTTGTTGATTTTGTGAATTACTCAAATAGAGATGCCATTGAATTTTTGAAAATCAAATTTGATGAAATTGAAGAAGTACAACAATTAGTCGTTGTTCAGCTCGATTTTTGCTTGTAAAAGATTTATATGTTTGCCGAAAACAGTTTCCTGTTTGTTTGGCATATGCGGTGACTGTTCATAAATCTCAAGGTTTAAGTGTAGATAGTGCTTTGGCGAATATTGGAAGTTCTGTGTTTAAAGAGGGTATGGCATATGTTGCTTTAACTCGAGTCAGAACTTTATCTGCATTATACTTGACTGATTTTGATGAGACAAAGATTAGTGCAGATGTACATTGTGTAAAAGAATATAATAGGTTAAGAAGAGAACATGCTCCCAATTTAGGACAATATCCAGTATTTGAAAAGTGTGTTATAAGTCGAAAAAGAAGATATGAGAAAAATTGTAGCGAGGTTGCAGAGAAAAGAAAAAAACTAGATGAACCTGTGATAGTAAGCAAAAAGAAAAAGGATTCTATTGAAGAGGTTGTTAGTTTTCAGTTTGAAAATAGTTCTGGTGTCAACTTCTATGCTAATGTAGTGGTTAATGTTTTTTTTCTTGAAACTTTAACACAACAAATTGTTGAAAATCGGGACAAAAGATTTTGTTGTTTGTTGAATTCTGTGTTTGAGAAATGTAGTAGCGATAAAACTAAAATAGAAAGTGTTTCTGATATTTGAAATGTTTTAGACATATGTTCTGGTTTAAATCAATTTTCACAGAATATTCAGCAAGATTGTCAGGAATTTCTAATGTATATGCTTGTTGTATTGCAAGATGAAGGTATAGATATTGAAAATCTTTTTGGCCTTTCTTATAAATGGTAACATGACTGTGACAATTGTTCGTTTTCAAGTAGTACTAAAATAGACACTGAAAGATTTATATATTTGACTTTACCAGACTGCAAATCAGTGTCTTTTAATAATCTAGTTAGAGAAGCAAATCAAAACATGGTCTGTACCCAATGTAACTCACAAATGTTATCAACATTATTTATACAAACATATGGACAGTATGTAATTTTAATGCTGCAACGATGCAGACCTGATGGAAGAAAACTGACAACTTTAATAAAAATTGTTGTGGCTTCTCAACTATCAATATCAGGAAGAACTTTTGTAACTGTAGCAATTATTTTCCATGATGGTCCTTCTACAACATCAGGACATTACACAGCTTATTTAAAATGTACAAAAGGCTGGACTCATTGTAATGATACTCAATTGATTTTTAAACAACGTTTGCCTTATGACTTACCAAATTCTTACCTAGTGTTTTTACAACCAAAATTTTAGGCAAAATAATTGGCCTGGGAAAATTACTGCTGTTAAGAAAGGGTAGTCCGGTGTTGAAAAGTACTTTGTGAGTGAGGGTTTAGTTGACGTAGAGGTAGTGTAAGTGTATCAGTTAGTGGGTGATGTAGCTATCACAGGACATGTTGATCATCAGTGAGGCAGAGGTGTTTTAGATTTGTTGTAGTTGTTGTAGATGTTGGTGACATTTTTTATTCCCTTGTAGAGGTTTCTTTTAATGGTATACAGCTCCTATGTAAGATAAAGGATGAGTTGAGTGTCATCGGCATACCAGATGATGTTGAGATTCTGATAGCATGCTAGTTGTTTAAGGTTTATGTACATGATAAATAGCATCGGGTGGAGGTATAACCATTGTTAGATGGTGCAAAAGATGTTGGTGCTTTTGATTCAGAAGGTTGGGAAACAGACGCTTAAGAGTACTATTAAGTAACTTCCAAACTAAGGATTTCACACATACTATTTGGCCATGAGGAATGCTATGTGAAACAAAAAATGACTATTTCGGGTAAATGTTGTTGTATAACTTTATTTAGAGTGTATAAAAAAGAAGTAATAATGTTTTGTTACTTTGTGATTGTTGGAGATGTCCCATATTTACGTAAGAAATTGCTGTTCGAAAAAAACATTTAAGATATGTTTTTTTCTAATTATTACATTATTAATGAAAATGTTGAGTGGGTTTTTTAAAGACAATCTTATTGATTGTCTTTTTTTTTGCCCGCTGGTATATGATGAGTACTATTGAACTCACTGTTTTCAGTGAAATTCAATATATTCTGAGAACAGTAAAATAAAATACATAACATATTGTACAAATTATTTTGTATTGTGAAATATATATTATAACTCAATTTTTTCTTTTCTTCCAAAGATACTATATTTATAAATAATGTATTATTACATTTTCATTACTTATATGGTAAGTATGACAAACAAAAAATACTTTCTCATCACTCTCTTACGTTTCTTTCCCTCTTTCCCTTTCTTCACTCTCTCCCTTACTCCCCTTCCTTTACTCATCTTACTCCCCTTCCCTCACTCTCCTTACTCCCCTTCATTCACCTTTAAACTCCTTCTCTCACCATCAGTACCCTTCCCTCACCCTCACTCACCTTCTCCTGCTCCCTCTTCCCCTCTCTGTCCCTCACTTCTCTTTCCTTTCTTCCTCCATCACTACCCTTCTCTTGCTCTATCCCTCATTCTTTTCTCTCTCCCCCCTCACTCTCTTTCCTACACACCATCCCTCACTCACTTTCAGTCACTCCCCTTCTCTCACTCCCTTTTACTCACTCCCCTTCCTTTATTCCCTCCCTCACTCTCCTTTCCTCCATCCATCTCTGAGTCTCTTCCTCTGTCTCAGTCACTATAACTGCCTCACTCCCTCACAGTCCCTCCCTCTCCCTCTCTTTCTCTCTCACTCTCTCCCTGACTCCCCTTTCCTAACTCCCTCCATCCCCTCACTCCCCTTCTGTATCCTTCACTCCCATTCTCTCACTTTCCCTTACCCCCTTTCTCATCCTCATACCTTTTCCCTCACCATCACTCCACTTCCCTTACCCCCACTCCCCTTACCCTGCTCTACTTCCCCCTCTCTGTCCCTTTCTCCTCTTCCCTGTCTCCATTCCCCGCTCCCCTTCTCTCACACCCCCTTCCTCACTCTCCTTTCCTTACTGCCATTCCTTTACTCTTTTACTCTCCTTATCTCACTCCCCTGCCCTTAGTCCCTTCTTTCAGTCACTCTTTTACTCCCCTTTCTTCACTCACCATACTCTCCTTTCCTCACTCATTCTCTCAGTCCCTTCCTCCCCTTCACTCAGTCATTTCAGTCATTCATTTATACACTACACATTCATTCCCTTACAGTCCCTCACTCTCCCTCTCTTTCTCTCTCTCACTGTCTCCCTCTCTCTCCCCACTCTTCCTTTTCTTTCCTCTCTCTTTCCATAAATCCTTCTCTCTCACTCACTATTTTCCCTCTCTCTTAATATGCTTCTTTTTCCCTCACTCTCCTTCCCTTACCCTCATATCCCTTCCCTCACTGTCACTGCCCTTCACTCAATCTCACTCCTCTTCCCCTACTTCATGTTCTCCTATAGGTGCATCACTCCCATTCCCTTTCTCCAGCTCCTATTCCTTCACTCCCCCTCACTCTCTTTCCCTCACTCCATCCGTCGGTCCCCATCCCTCACTCCCCTTTCCTCATTCCCTTTTGCTAACTCCCATTCCTTTACTCCCTCACTCCCCTTCACTCCATTTCTCTCTCCCTCTTTCCCTCGGACTCACTCAGTCTAACCGCCTCACTCCCTCTTAGTCACTCGCTCTCCCTCTTTCTCTCTCACTCTCTCCCTCTCTCTCCCTCACCCTTCCTCTCTTACCCTTTCTGTTTCCTTCACTCCTACTTGGTGATAGAGAGAAGGCCAATCCCAGTTGAAGACCTTGCCACTAGAGGTCAGCATTGTGCAACCAACGAGTTGCAGAGGAGCAGTGGAGCTCGGAGAACGGAGCTGACCGGACCAGAGCTGTGGGACTGAACCAAGCCCGGTACTGTAGCCCTAACCGCGAGGATCGTGAGGACGCCGGGGGAATCAGTAAAACAGCAAATGCGGTCTCGGTCTCGGTGAGTTGTTTTCAGGACCGGGTGAGGGAGGCGTGTAGCGTGGAGCGTGTAGCGGAAAGAACGGGAAGGACGCTCCGGCTCCCGGTTGCCAACTGTGGTCCCTTTTCACCCGTGGCACCTTCCCCACCCTGCTCCTGCTCCTGCAGCCTGCATCCTATGCTGCTAGACTCTCAGAGTCTCTAACTCAAACGCCACTGGATCCTCACCTCTCACCCCTGTTTCATGCACGTTTTGGCGTCCGTCTGCCAGGATGCTGGGGGGCTGAGGCTGCTAAAGTCCCTACTGCGGTCTCCATTGCGGTGAGGGGTGGGGAACAGGGGAGAGGGCACAGCCCTGAGGCAAGCCAAGGTCCTTACTTATTGAACTGAGTGCTGGGAAGACTATAGAAAGCACTAGAGCCAGAGGTGGACCTGGGGTTACAGAGCGATTAGGAGCCCAGAACACAGCACCTCAACCCCGCTGACAGTAGCCGCATAGAAAAGCATTGGAAGGATCTTGGAAAACCTGGACAACTTGGAAAACTTGGATAACTTGGAGGTTGGGGCGGAGAAGTGTGCTGGTCCTGGTGAGCGAGGTGGACAACTGCTACAGTGCTCAGCTTTTCCTTCCCGCACTTGTTCTTGCCCCCTCCCTGACGGCAGCTGTCCATTATCTATAGGGCAGACGGGCTTGGGAGGGCGAGCACCTAAGGGTGAACGGGAGGCAGAGACAGAGACTGATAGCAAATTTAAGTGGTCATCGGTGGGAGGCACATACCTCCAGTTTCTTTTCCCACGTTAAAATATGATATTGGAGAAGCCTGCCCACGATTCTTATTGAAGAATTAAAAGAATAAGAAATTGAAGGGGGTCGAGGGCTTGCACTGGTGGAGCGCAGTTGGGACGCAGGTTGTATGCAGGCTTGAGCGCGGAGATATGCGCTGGGAAAACAACGTAACTGCAAATTGAAGATCCCCAGGTACACAGTAGCCCACAGGTGGTGTCAGGCTGTAAGTCAGGCTGTATGTGGGTTGAATGCAGGCGTGAGCGCTGTGACAACAACGCCGTTGTAACTCACAGGCCGCAAGTTTAGAACAAGAGTGTGTTTGCCAGATAAGGACTTCTTATATCTCAATAAACTGTTAGCAGCAGCTTGAAATCTAACAGAATTGTGCACACTGCCCTCGCCAAAACCGGGGACCAGGGATAAAGTGCGGACTTTATAGGAAAAATACAAGGAATTATGCGCTCTGGCAAAGTGAGAACAGCAGGAACAACTGTCAGACATATAAAGAAAATTCCACAGCCAAAGGTGAAAGCAAATATTGCAGGAGCAAATCAAACTCTAATTTCCCCAATAGCCAGAATGTTCGCAAAATAAGGAAAAATCCCGGATAAGTTTGACTTCATGAACGATCCAGCTGGTGCTCTTATCACTATGCATAAGGATAGGGAAAACGACAAACTACAAACTACAATAAAGCCGACGAGTACGGAAAAATACAATAAACAAGCCATCCAAAGTACTCCTCAAAACGGAGATTGTAACTTACAAAGGAAGGAGCATGAATTCCAAATTACAGACCAGGATATCGCAAATGTAACCATCTATCCTCATATAAAAAATGATAAACCGATTGATCTAAAGGATTTAGAAATACAGGATATACAAGACGTAACTACTAAAAAGCGGCATGATGGAAACAAAGCTAGCAGTAATTCCCATAGAAGTAAATGTGGAAATTATGAAAAAACCTCAGTCATCAGTTGATGAAAACTTGATCAAATCAACTAGTACTATAAGTCACAATACCGGGTACGATAAAAAAGAAGAAAATGAAATGATGAAAATATGGCAAAATAATAAAACAATTGAGGATGTGTTCCCAAAGGCAAACACCTTCCTTACATCAGATTGTGCTTTACTGACGGAACAAATAAACAGAAGGTCAACTGAAAGTGATTTAAAAGAAACAAAAATCCCAGATGTTGGAGTAAATTGGGACATATTCTATCAAACATCGACACTAACTCTAGAGGCGTTAAAATATCAATCGAATAAGATGGACATTCAGATTGACCTACTCACAATGATGGCAAATGCAGTTACAGGGATAGATAACAAACTCGCATAGCTTAATAATCTGATAATCAGAGTCCAAAATGATAAACAAAAAACGGACATTGAATGTATTTGCACCCCACTTATGGATAAGCTTGTAGCAATACCCGATGTTTTGCATACTATAATAGAAGACACAAAAAAGGCTCTAAAAAATGAAATTGTCCAGGAAGTGAACATAAGGAAACATAAAAGGGAAGAGATGGAATTAATAAAAAAGGAGGAAAAGTTAATAGTGGATAAAAATGAATTAGCAACATTGAGGAAGTCTCAGGAGAAAGAAAATGCACAGGATGAAAGAGACTTGTCAATAGAAACCCAACTAAGGGATGAACCATACAAGGAAGCAACCAGTATAGAAACAAAGGTACAAACAAGACCCAAATGGTTATATTATGTCAAAACGATAAAAGGAAAAAACTACGTAAAGCAAGAAAAAATCAAAAACCTAATTTCTATAAGTATGATGAGTTAACAAAAACTGAAGGTACAACAAAAAATAATGGAATGCAACAAGAAAAATCAATTGAAGAAAAAACTCCTCCAACAACTAAGAATGAGCCAAAGTATTCCCAATATTCGTACAAGAAACCTTGCTGGAACGAGCATCGAATAAAGAGGCAAAAAAACGACAAGAAGTGATGAAAAAAAGCCAAATGGTTACAACTAATCCACCACTGATTACAGAAAAAATAAGGAAAGAAGATGTAATCCAGGAGGACGATTTAAAATACGATCATAGGAACGGAATGACTGACAGTATGCCATTAAAAATAACGATAAAACCAAGCGAGCAACAATATCAGCATCACAATGTGAAGACAGAAACAGGTCTGAAAGTTAACAAGAATGATGTAGCAAGATTGAGTTTAGAAAGAACAGTAGAGCCAAGAAACAAATCTCCGTACTGGGACCATCTGATAATTGTTCTTTCAAAAACTTTTATTCGATTGGCATTTGGCAAATCATAAAAAGTACATCATAAAATTTCAGTATATAATTAAAACACAATATTATGATACAGGTAAAAACTGAATGACGATTAAAAACATTTGATAAAACCAGTTTAACGAATTGTTACAGATGAGATTGGAATCATGAGGGCAATAGCTCAACTTCACTGCGAATTTTCAAACATGATTTTAAGAAGCGAGCTACACATTTAGCAACGTGTTGGGAGTCTAGTAACTGGAGGGCCAGATAGGCTGGCCGACAGGTTCTCAACCCCATTTCTCGAAGAAGTGAAATAATCCAGCGCTTACGGGGAAGCTCGTAATAGCGGCAAAACAAAGTTACGTGTATTGTCGACTGGGATGATAATCCATCGCACGGACATTTAATCAGATCGTGAGACCAGTTTAGCACAGTGGGAAAAGTAACAAGACGGAAAAAAGAATTAAAACGAAACCTGGTTAGAACAAATTTTTCATGGTTAGATAAAAAGTAGGTTAAATAAGGCTGAATATCAGGGGAGGACTGAACCATTAGGATCTGCACATTTGTTGGTTTAGATACTTCTTGTGAGAGACGCAAATCTCTGAGATGGTTTAGACAGAGTTTTTTCAAGGCGCTTCTACTAATATCAGATGTTGAAGAAGGCTCAAAGAAGTAAGATGTGCAGTTCAGGTCCTTTAGAAAGTTGGAGATGTACAATAGCCAAGGAATTTTATTCCAACTTGCCAGGGATAAACAATCAGATATTAATGAACGGGTTAAATG
The DNA here is from genome assembly GCF_964261635.1 of Lissotriton helveticus. NCBI lineage: Eukaryota > Metazoa > Chordata > Amphibia > Caudata > Salamandridae > Lissotriton > Lissotriton helveticus. Next base: position 1,065,790,725 of record NC_136071.1, on the reverse strand, counting down.
GCATTGCGGTCTATTCCAAATACGGTGCCATAAAAGAATCGGCTGACATCTGATGTTATCGGTTAATTAATCGATGCCCAGCTCGATGTGGCAACCGTATATTGGAGCGCTTTGGGGAAGTGCCAGAATATATTTAAAAAACCCGTTTTGGACCTTTTGTAAGTCGTCTACGGGAGCATAGCCCCAGACGCCAGCGCCATAGGTTGTTACGCTGTGGCATTTCGCGTGATAAATTTTGAGCAGCTCTGTTGGGGCTGGTTTGCCCAATTTTCTTGAAAAGGAAACAAGAGCAGAGGTTGCTCTCTGATAGAGCAACTTTTTGCTTGCCACTGCTTGTTTCCAAGATAGCTGATCGTCCATTAGAATTCCTAAATAGGGATATTCCCTGGCACGTTCCAATCTAACTTGTTCTATAAAGACAGGTTTAGGGTTTTTTGCCTTGGGACCGATGTGCATGACAAAGGTTTTGCTTTTATTTACTTGTAACCCCAAGGAGAGCATAAACTGGCAATATTTGTCTAATTGTCTTTGCAACTGGATTAGTGTTCTTGCGAGAATGACAGAGTCATCCGCGTAAAGTAAAGCGGGAATAGGGCGATGGTTGATACATGGAAGGTCCTGGCTCCCTACTAACATGGCAGTTTCAAGCCCGTTGGTATAAAGGTTAAACAAGAAGGGGGCCAGGACACAGCCCTGTCTAACTCCTTTGTTTACTGGGAAGGAGGGGGAGAGTTCACCGCCAATCCCATATCTCACACACGCAGTAGCATCGGAGTAGACCTCTCGGAGGAATTTGATGAGAGGGTGTCTACCCCTAATTCCCTAAGAATGGACCACAGCTTAGAGTGTATCATGCAGTCGAATGCTGCGCTGAGGTCAACATAAACTAAGTACAAATTTCCTCCTTTTGCCCCAACATACTTGCCTGTTAAAAGGGTTAAATTCAGTGCCTGTTCAACATTGCCAAGTCCCTCCTGGAATCCGTACTGGAGATCAATTAAAATGTTGTTCCCCGACGCCCAATCCTGGAGGCGTTCCAAGATCAGTCGACCTGCAACTTTCCCCAGGAAGTCCAGGAGAGAGATGGGCCTGTAACAGGCTGGGTTATTACGTTCCCCCTTTTTAAAAATGGGGAGCAGAATAGAGGAAGACCAGGAGTCTATTAGGCCAATCTTAGAGACAGCAGCCATCACCTGGGTGACGAGGGGGGACCAGAGTTCTATATTGCTTAAAAAGATGTCGAGTGGAACTCCGTCGGGACCGGGAGCCTTACCGGTTTTTGCCGATGTTAGGGCATGAATGACCTCACTAAGGTTGAAATGGAGATCAATAGGATATATTTGGTCCTCGCTACAATCCTTTTCCAACTGGACAGTTGTAGTGTCAACGGGAAAGCCACCAAAAATCTTTGAAAAGTGTGCCACCCACTCGTCAGCCGTCACTGCGACATCTAAGTGTTGGGGAGTTGTGGCATCAACCGGAAAGGGTGATTTAACTGTGCGCCAAAACTGAGAGCTGTCTTTACTTAGACAGCTCTCATGTAGTTGGGCCCATAACTTCTTCTTTATTCCTTTTTTGCAATTATGTTGTGCGATTTTATACACCTTTCTGAGATTAGCTATCTCGACTGGGTCTCTATTTTGACTGTGTAACGCCCTTTTTAAGGCGGTTAACGCTTTACGACAGGTTGAGTTAAACCAACGTGTAGATTCCTGATCTCCGGGTTTATGATGACGGAATAACTCAGGCCGCATAACTTTTAAGATCTCCGAGAAGCTGGATAAAATCAGTTGGGGTGGGGAATCCTCTGCCAGGCAGTTATTCAACCAGGGAAGGGCTTTGGCTATAACATTGCCAGTGATTAGTTCAGGATCAACTTTGGACCATTTTACGGAAAAGCCGTTTACTTTGTCCATGGCCAAAGATTGCTGGTTTAATAAGCTGATCCTGGTAGGGGGAAGTACGTCAATATTAATTGACATGGTGATACTATTTGGAAAATGGTCGCTTGAAATATCAGATCCTGTGCTAAATAGTTGGAGTTTGCCCTTTAATATTTGGGAGCATAGAATGTAGTCAATAAGGCTTGACAAACCTCTACCATGGAATGTGGGCTTAAATTCCATGGGTGGATCCACAAGTTCATTTGCATATTCCAGTTCCAAAGAGAAAAGACAATCATTCAGGGTATTACCTAGATACGAAAGAGTGAAGTGGGTCAAAGGACAGTCATTTTCATCTTGGAGACCACAGACACCTTTCTTGTGATTGGTATACAAAGGAACGTTGAAATCCCCCCTCAAATCACATAACATGTAAGTGATGAATACTTGTTGCGTTGTTCATTTATAAGAGAGGAGATTTCAATTACGGTCTTAACACAATCAGCAGGGAGGAGGTTATTATACAAGTTGATGAAAAAGTGTAACATACATTTATTGAATGCAACCTTTATGATTTGAAAGCTCGCGGTGGTATGGAGGATAGTTGTTTTCTTTGATGGTAAATTGTTAGAAAGATATGCTACTAGGCCTCCTTTGGATCTGCCATGTGTAGTGGTACTAGCTGGAACATGGTATGTTTTGTAGCCCTGGATATGTATGGGTTCTATGGCCCAAGTTTCTTGTAGACATATTATTTGGTGTGCGTTCACTATATCCAACCATGGTTTAAGGTTTATTTTGGAGCGGAGACCCGCTACGTTCCAAAATAGTACTGAAAGCATTTGGTTAGGGGAAGTTTGGTTACTAATATTCTGCAGGACATCAGGAAGTACATTTTCTGAATGTCGAGAGGTTAGTGTTAATGGGGCAATTGAGTGAGGTACAAAGTAATCATCACGCTTGATAGGAGGAGTTTGTGCAGTTGTGGATATGAAGGTGGGTACATCCGCTGAGGCCAAAATACAATCCATAGGGAGTGGGATTGGGGAACGGAAAAGTGGTTGTGGTGTATTAGACTCTAGGGTGAGGGGGTCTGTGCTTTTCTGGGTACCTTGGAGTGATGGTCAATCCACCATTTCCAAACAGTCGAACCTGTTTGCTAATGGAACGCCTCTCCATCCAAAGGTTGGAGCAGCGTCTCTACCCCCATGACCTGGCCAATCAACCCAATCGCGTCTTCTGTCCCAATTTCCAACTTGGGTCCAGTTCTATTCTGGACCTTTGTTGTAATGGGTATTGGGGGATAGAAGTACGATAGTCTTTTAGTTTCTATCCCGTCTGAAGAAGGTTGTGAACCCCAGGAGCAGATATGCTCAACTGTATGGGGATCCTCAAAATTGACGATAACACAGTCACCTTGGATATTTTTTGGCTCTTTACCTATCCACGGGACCCTGCGGACCATTGTGACTCTGTTGTCAGAATATGGTGGAAGGGGCCTATTGGTAGATAGCCAGTGGAGTACTTTATTTTGTAGGGACCAGCCCGGTTCGTCCGAGTTTGTATTCAACTCGGGAACCCCGGTCATAATCATCACATACGGACTTGCTTCTGGTGGGAGGTGGATAGGATAACCACCTCTCCTCCTAGTCTTGTGGATGGTGTTTTGGATCCCTAATGACTTTGTTTGAAGAGGAGCCTGGGAGGATGGAGGAGCTGGAACTTTTGTTACAGCAGAACCCTTATTCACCACTGTAGGTGGAGGTTTTTGTAGTATGGCTGTTACAGTGGGAGCTGACTTTGGTACTGCCACCCCTTCCGTGGTGATTTTGGAGTTGGGTTTTTGGACCACTGTTTGACCGGGAGCAGTTCCCATGTGGGATTTTGGAGTTATGGTCAATGCTGCTATCTGTTTTTCAATTTTTAACAGGGTCTGTTCGATAGGTTGTACGTAGGATTTAATTAGTGCCCCTAATCTGGTCAATAGTTGGTTATTTATACCACAGATTTCGCACCCTCTGCCCACGTTGCTATTTACACTAAGGTTGGCCGTGTTGGTGGAAAGGTTAATTATTTCTGCGGATGTGGGGTTTAGCTCTTGCTGTGACAGGACAGCTTGACTGAGAGACTGGGTAGTAGGTGAGGCTTGATGATAGGGTTGTATCGTGGGTTGAGTCTGCTTGCGGGGTTTTTTATTGTGGGTTTTCTTTTTCTTAGGTATCGCTCCCTCCCTTAAACCCCTAATTGATGCTAAAGTGGAGTCTTCCCTGCTCGGACTGACAAAAAGAGCCGGAGTTCTCTCCAGTGACATAGACGTCTGAGATAGCTGTGAGGCTGATAACTCGAGAGATACTGACAGATCCACAGTACATGGTACAGTGTGGGAGTCAGTATGTTCTTCCAATAATGCCCCGGGTTTTAAGGGGCGTATGGGGGTTTTAGCTGCAGCAAGTAAACCCAACGAGGAACGTTTAGCAGTGGCCAAATCCTGCGAAACCCTCCGTTCCAACATGATTACGCCCTGGTTAATCGCCTCGTTTGCCCTAGAAATAAATTGGTCAATGGGGCCGGTTAGCTGAGCAGCACGTAGTGCTTTAGTACTTCTGGTACCTCTGGGTGACATAATTAGGTTAACGAAACAGGGTACACAAATACAGAATGGCAGCAAAAGTACGACGATATTACAAAGGTAAAAGTGATACCCAAAGTGCGAATGTTAATGGGGTTGCCCAGTCCAGTCTTACCCGGTCTTTAACGGGCTTAAACGGGCCCGCCCTTGGCCTGGGCTTTGCCCGGCATCCCGCGAGGCGGGTATGACGCTGCTTTTAAGCGCCTCCTGGCGCGGAAAGCTGTTTTCTGGAGGCCGCTAGGGCTGCTGGGAATTGTAGTCTGCCCACGCTCCGCTCGGCGGCCCGTCTCCTCGGTGGCACAGGGAGTAAGGCGGCGGGAGGCGGGCAGGCCAGACCCCAGTCCACAGTTCCCCTCTGGGCAGGATACGTGTCAGGTAGGTCAAAAGGCAGGATACAAACAAGATTCCCCTGATAATTGAAAAACGGGAAGGAGAAAAACTAATTAGATGTAGAACAAATCACATAACGGAAGCCTCAAACAAAGAAAACCAACTGCCAGTTGAGAAAATACAGCTCATATTTAAACCTGAATATGAATCCAGAGGTAGATGTGACACATTGAATAGAGGGTGAAACTATGTTATCCTGGTGCACTCGTGTTAGCAAAGTTTTGAAGAACATATATTCTGAGTATTCTTAGATAGCGCAACTCATGTCACAAGGCGGCCTACCCTTGTCTTACAATAATTGGATGCGTAGTGTGGACGGTGAACGCCGTCCTACATATGAGTGCGCTGTTTTTCAATGAAACACTACGGTTTCTTCTCTATTTAATCCAATTTATACTTGAATTATTCCATATATATAACCAATCTGTAATCCATTTTAGTTTTGCAAATGATTTGTAATTTTATTTCGCAGTTTCATGTAGGATAATATGCCAATTATCAATACATCTTATATTCCCAATGCATTTCGGGTCTCTTACATGGGACCCTTCGTCAGGGGAATTCGACCGTCCGGTCTGCTGCATAAAGTAAACTGGCGTCTCTGTGTTGCAGTTTTGAATAGAGGGAACATCCTTAGATTATTTAAATCAATTCCAGCATTAGACAACATTAAGAACGATGATATTAATTCTATTGAATTCATTGCCGATAAGAATAGTACCCAAGAATTGACATTGGTAACATTAAAATCAACATCAATAGCAGAGCAAATATTAAAAGAGCTTTCAACATTGGCCTGGGGAATATTAATCACAAAGCAGGCGCCGAAAGTTTATCCTACTCCATTTATTAATGAGACAAATCTGGTCCAAACAGGAAAAAAATACCAAACAAAAAGGAACAGTGTTAAGTAATGCCCGGGGGAGATCCATTAGCACATTAAGAGTGGCATTACCACTTACCACAACAGAAACACCCCCAGGAATAAATGAAAAATGGATTGCACAGGCTCTGCATAGTAAAGTAGAACAATGAAGGAATAACATTCCAATCCCACAAACAAAAGTAACTGAGTTGAGAATGTGTTCATGGAACATAAATGGAGTAGGGATAAAGCTTTCCAATGCACAAATAAGGTCTATTCCTTTACCAGGTCACATCTTATTCCTCCAGGAAACCTGGGAAGAACACCCTTTTGTATTGGAGGGTTATGTAGGATACTATGAAAACGCAAGTAAAATTCATAGGTATGGACGTCCGAGTGGGGGGTTAGCAACTTTTATTTCCAGTGGCATACACGCTGAACATGAGCAACTAGTATCACACAGTAAAAACATTCCTATAGTCAGACTGAAATATAAAAATGCAGATCAAAATGATAGGTCATTAATTATGATCAATGTATATATCCACCCAACAAAAACAAGTAGAGCAACTATATGTGCAACCCTTAACACCATACTATTGGAACAAATGCTAGAAAATCCATTAGTGGACTATCTGATGACTGGGGATTTTAACCTTAATTTACTAACACCGTTCTTAAGGGATGATGTAGCACAATCACAAGACCTTCAGTGGTCAATTCCACAGCAGTATCACCAAGGCGTTATGATAAATCAGGCACGAAACCAAATTGGTATAACATTCATTAAGGATATAGAAGCGTTGGGATTGCGAGTCCTCAATGGCCGATTTAAAGAGGATACACCCCCCGCATATACGTATATCGCACATAATGCAAGCACTAGGATCGACTATACAATGGTTTCACTCAATATATTTCAAAACATAAATTCTTATAGGTTAGTTAAAGTTGGAGATAGTGACCACTGTCAGCAGTTAATAACTACCAACATTAGAAACAATATTAACCAACCATACCATACTGTGCCGGGGTACATTGGAACAATAAATTATAAAAAACTAATTTGGACTAATCTGAATAAGGATAGTATGAATGAAAAAGTTGAGAACATTATAAAGAGCTGCTTTACTGAAAATACGACGGAAACAGCAGTTGAGCAGTGGGAGGAATTTACTAAGAAATTATTGAAACCCCAAACCCAGGTTAACCCCAATAGAAGGAGTGTAAAATGGAAAGAAGAAGGAAAGGACTCATATATGAATCTTCCATATACAATAACGAAGTTAAAAAGAGCTCGAAACAGAATAAGAAGACAAATAAAAACTACAGCAACTAATGAGGAAATCTTGAACAATCTAAAGGCATTAAATCAATACCTGAAGAAGCTAATATGGAATGAGAAATACCAAGCTAAGCAGGAAATGTGGTCTAAATTATTTCATGCAAGCAAACAAGCAAACGCAAGAGAATTTTGGAAAATCATAAACAAATTAGTACGGCCGAACAAATTGGTAGTTTCATCAACTCTAACTGAGCAAGAATGGGTTACTTTTCTTGAAAAGCATCTAAACAGTAATGGAGCTACAAAAATCATTGCGAATATACAACACAGCTTAATAATCAGTGATGAAATGCAAGAACAATTTGAAATCTCAAAAGAACAACTAGTAAAACTAATAAAGAAGCAGAAAGATGGGGCACCAGGCCCCAATGGGATACCGTTTGCCCTTTTTAAAGAAAACCCTGACTTTTGGTCGAGCTATTTGGAAAAGGTATTCAAAGAAGTTATAGAGACAGGAAACATCCCTGAGTCCTGGCGAGGATCTCTAATCTCCCCCATATTCAAGAAAGGTAATTGGTCGCTTGCGGAGAACTATAGACTCATCACCCTACAAGACACAGATGCTAAGCTGTTTGCTGGAGTACTACTAATTAAATTAAATGAATGGGCATCAGAAAATAAGATTTTGCCATTGAATCAAACAGGTTTTATTAAGGGGCTTGGAACAATGACAAACATTATGGCGTTATCACTAATAATTGAAAGATCACTCAGAGTAAAACAGCCCTTGTATTTATGCTTTGTAGATTTTAATCTGCTTTTGACTGTGTGCAAAGAAATTTATTGTGGAAAAAACTTTTTAAAAAAGACATTCCAATTGAACTATTGAAACTGATTCAATTGCTACACAGTAAGACCTGGGTAAGAGTAAGGATGGGGGACGGCCGATCACTAACAAAGGAGATTCCAGCAATAGAAGGGCTAAAGCAGGGATGTGTGTTGGCCCCCCTTTTTAATTTATTCCTTGGAGATCTATCAGGGAACCTGGACGAACTTAATGCACATCCTCCGAAGTTAGGGGACAAACCGATATCTAACCTAATGTATGCAGATGACGCCATCCTTCTAAGTCATACTAAAATCGGTCTTCAGCGCTTAATTAACAGAACAGTTTTGTATGCTCAGGAAAACGGAATGGTAATAAATGAAACTAAAACAAAAATCATGGTGGTCACTAGGAACATAAAACTGAGACAAAAAACCAAATGGTATATGGAAAATACCCAACTGGAACAAATAGAAGTGTACAAGTATCTGGGTGTACTATTTGACCAGAAAGGAAATTATCAATTACAAAAACTGGATATACAAAGAAAAGCTAATTCACTAACTGCAGCATTCAAGATAGCACAGAAATCGCTCGGAAATCTGACCTATCGACCGCTCTTGAAAATTATAGGGGCTAAAATGCTCCCAACAATAACATATGGTAGTGAGGCATTAATGGGGATGGATGCGGAATTGATAAACAAGGTCCTTTCTAAAACGTATAAAACTCTTTTCTATCTCCCGAATAATGCTTCACCGGCACAAATTAGACTGGAGTTCGGGTTAAACAATCAAAATTTTGCAAGAAAAGGGCAATTTATTAAAACGTGGTATAGGATTAAAAATGACCATGATAATCATATATCTCAACTACCTTGGCAAGAAATAAATAAGAATACAAAATCAGTTGCATGCAAATATCTCAATGAGGCAGTAGAAGAGTTTGCACTAATGCCAATCTGGAACAATACGATAAGCAATGGATCATTTAAAAAAATAGAAAATCGAACAACAAATCACCTATCACTTGTAAATGACAAAGATACGCTGGCAAAAAGAAAACATTCGTGGTCAGTAATAAATGGATACGAAAAAAAGAAAGTACAAGAATATTTGGAGATACCCTGGTCTGAAAAAAGCAAACAATGTCTCGTGAGAGCAAGATTTGGAATACTACCAGGCCTTAGTCACCCCCACCGTGGAAAAAAACCAACAGCAGCACATTGTGTAGACTATGTAACGGTGGAGAAGAGAATATTGTCCACCTCCTGTGTATCTGTCCCGGACTCCGCAATGAAAGATGCGCATTACTCAAACCTCATTTTAATATGCGTGGAACAAGGACATGTAGGCAGGCACTGAAAATCTGTCTTCATTCAAATGATATAGTCATGAACGCTGCCTTTGTAACGTTCATAAAGATAGCATCTACAAAACTGGGAGAATAAATTAGAATAAATGCTTTTAAGATTATTTTTAATAGACATTTTTTAGGATATAACTGCTTTTATTATATTGTATTTTTTAAATGTGTTTTTGTACTAGAAATATTGTAAGATTTTAAATAATCAAAAAATAAATAATTTACTTACACTCCTACTTTATCCCTCAGTCCCCTTTCCTCTCTCTTAATCTCCTTCCTTCTCTCTCATTCCCCTTTCATCACCCTCATACCCCTTCTCTCACTGTTACTGCCTTTCACTCACCCTCACTACTTTTCCCTCACTCCCCTTCCCTCACTCCCCTTCCTTCACTTCTCTTTCCTCACTCCCTCACTCCATCTCACTTACTCCCCTTCATTCACTCCCTCCCTCACTTTTTTTCATCCATGTTTCTCTCCCTGTCTCCCTCTATCTCACTCACTCTAACTGCCTCACTCCTTCTTAGTTCCTTGCTCTCCCTCTCTCTCACTCTCTCCCTCTCTCTCCCTTATCCTTAATCTCCTTTCCTCTCTCTTTCTATCACTCCTCCTCTCTCCCTCACTCACTTTCCCTCTCTCTTAATTTTCTTCCTTCTCCCTCATTCACCTTCCCTCACCCTCATACCCCTTTCCTAACTGTCACTGCCCTTCACTCACCGTCACTCCCCTTCCCCCACTCCACTTCTTCATATCTGTATCTCACACCCCTTCCCTTTCCCGCTCCCTTTCCCTCACTCCCCCTCGCCCTCCTTCCCTCACTCCATTCCTTACTCCCCTTCCCTCACTCCCCTTCCCTAACTCCCTCCATCGCCTCACTCCCCTTCTGTCTCCTTCACTCCCATTCTCTCACTTTCCCTTACCCCCTTTTCTCATCCTCATATCTCTTCTCTCACCGTCACTCCACTTCTCTTACCTTCACTCCCCTTACCCTGCTCTACTTCCCCCTCTTTGTCCCTTACTTCCCTTCCCTGTCTCCATTCCCCGCTCCCCTTCTCTCACAGCCCCCTCACTATCCTTTCCTTACTGCCATTCCCTTACTCTTTCACTCTCCTTACCTCACTCCCCTACTCTTAGTCCCCTTCTTTCAGTCATTCTTTCACTCCCCTTTCCTCACTCACCATACTCCCTTTTCCTCACTCATTCCCTCAGTCCCTTCCTCCCCTTCACTCAGTCATTTCAGTCATTCATTTATACACTACACATTCATTCAGAAAAAGTATGACACAGTATATAAGAAATATCGCTCTTCTTGACGATGTGAAGTTAGTTCTTAGAAGAATTGTTTTCTTTGTTTTAAATTTTTTTGTGTTTTTTTGAACAATTTTAATTATTTTTTGGATTTTCTGTAACAAAAAAGAAAACAGGTAACCAAAAACTGCTCAACAGGAACAGGAACAAAAATAATAAAAGAAAAAAAATTAACGGCGGGAGCATCTGTGCTGCCTCTTCTTTGCCATGATTAAGTCAATGCTCTGCTCTCTGTAGCACAACATTTTGTTGCAATAGTTGCAACGTACGTGTATGTCTGCAAAATCCGGCCGCATATCTAGAGCAGTTGCTGATGGAGATGCTCCCGAAGAAGAGGTGCTGGGGACAGCAGCTGGAGGATTGTCCCTGAGGTCTTCAGTAGATGTCCGAGCATAGTTGATGGGATGACGATTTTTTACATGCCGAATCATCGTAGCAATGCTAAAAGAATAATGTTTGGTAGCATCACCTCTGGAAAGGATGGTGCAACCAATTTTGCAAGTGACCTTTGCTGCATTTACCTTTTTTTGCCCCTCTGGATATGTGAAAAACTTCCAAATGAAAGACTCCTGGGTTTTCTTTTGAGGTGGCTGTTCAGGGGCAAACTCCACATCTGAATCAGAGATAGAGTGCTGTGGCTGCTGCTGTTCTGCCATTTTTAGAAGGTGAAAAGCACAAACAATTCCTTCTAGATGTTTCTCCTTGGAAAGTGAAACAGCTTTTGAGGAAAGTGGGTGAGGTTTTTGAAGATTTGGAAAAGAAACTACTATGCGCTCATGGTTTTCGCACGAACCGCATATAAATGACGTTTTACCGGATTTTCGTAAATGCTTTTAAAGCTAATATACGGTTATAAAAAGTCAAAAATACTATTTTTACAGTTATGTCACAGAATGTCTTGGGTCTTGGGTTATTATGTACATTACATTTACAGAAATGACTTTTTGGAATGAATTTTTTTTCGCCGGGTGCGAACACCATGCGCGCGTACGTGCGAACTCCGTGCGCGCATGCATGCGAACACCGTGCGCGCACCTTAAAAAACACCCCCAAAAAAAGATGAGGCCAGAATTATTTAAAAAATCAAAAATTAGTACATAATAATACATTAATCAAAAATAAAATTTCAGTATTGTTAAAAATATAGAACATTTGTATAATAACACAAAAAAGACAATAATTGATACATTTTAAAATTAGCATTTAAAAAACCTTTGAAATTCACTGAAAAAACAATAGGTTTCACACATATTATAGTTAGGAATTAGCATTTAAAAAAACTTTGAAATTCACTGAAAAAACCATAGGTTTCACACACGTTATAGATAGGAATTAGCATTTAAAAAACCTATGAAATTCACTGAAAAAACCATAGGTTTCACACACATTATAGTTAGGAATTAGCATTTAAAAAACCTTAGAAATTCACTGAAAAAAACATAGATTTCACACCAGTTATAGTTAGCTGGACATTTTACTCATCCAAAACCATTGAAATTCCCCCGTTGTAGTTAGTTGTACTCACTATAACTCGCGCGCCCGCAATCCACTGCTGATGATGTCACATATTACATCATTCATGACATGGCCAGTGACATCACTGATGACATCACTGATGACATCTCAAATGACATCACTGATGACATCACTGATGACATCATCCATGTGACAATCAAATACACCTCATCACACACTAGTATAATCTTTCATCACTCACTGTAAAATAGAAAGTGCCATATTTAAAACCATTGACACACCAATAGAAATTTCTAAACACCCACTCAGTTATTCATAGAACTATACACACATCTAATCACTTACCTATAGATTCAGCGTTATATGCAGTGAATAATCAACAGAACACTATCAAATATACTTATACGCCTATTTCAACATTACACACCAGCACATATTGTATTCACTTATAAAGACATCCTTCTGACTTATGCAAACAATTGATTATGCTTATATTTACTCACCTACACACTTATACAAACACCACTTCATCTATTTATATACATAGTAACTCACACTTAGTGTGTTATAAAATCACTATTACAAGTATACAGTTATCCATATAGTGACTCATATAATCACTAAGTCTTAGGCACACTTAATTAGATATAACTGTCACATACAGTGCCTTTTTTCCAAGTTTAATGGAGATGTACCATTGAGAGAAATATTTCATCACCACCACACCCATAAACATATACAGTCACTGAAACAACTGTTATAACATGTAGTCTTAACCTCATATACCTATTGAATGAACTAGTCACAAATTTGTTGGCAATCACACATCCCCCACCAAACCATATAGACATTAATTTACAAATACTCAGTTAAGAAACCAATAACAAATATAGTCGTTAACATAGCAATTAAGACAAAGCAATAAAGACTTTCACACAGTTTAGTAACTACACATTATGTATAGTGAGACCCTACAAATTAGTCAAGGAAACAATCAATGACACTGTTACTAAATCCACCAATCACACATTTATATTTATATATCCACTCATTCTTCAATGCAAAGTAGTGTATTTATAATACATATTTAAATATCAAAGCAAACCACATTCACTGGATGATGTCATCAGTGATGTCATTTGAGATGTCATCAGTGATGTCATCAGTGATGTCACTGACCATGTCATGAATGAGGTAATATGTGACATCATCAGCAGTGGATTGCGGGCGCTTGAGTTATAGTCAGTACAACTAACTATAACGGGGGAATTCCAATGGTTTTGTATGGGTAAAATGTCCAGCTAACTATAACTGGTGTGAAACCTATGGTTTTTTCAGTGAATTTCAAAGGTTTTTTAAATGCTAATTCCTAACTATAACGAGCGTGAATCCTATGGGGCCTTATTTAGGAGCCCCTTCAGCCTTTGGAACGTCTCTTTTTGTGACGTTCCGGTGGCGCAGAAGACTGAGTGAAATTTATCAGGCAGGACTAAGCCACTTTTTGTGGCGTAATCCTGCCTGATAAATATCAGTACCTTAAACGCAGTGTCCTGCGTTAAAGGGGCGTGCAATGGGTGTTGCTGGGGGCGTTCCCAGCAGCATCCATGGACTTGAGTAATTTATAGCATCCTCAAAGTCAGCCTTTCAAAAATTCCAAAGTATAGGACATAATAATCCAAATCCAAATGTTTCTCGAGAAAAGTCATAAACCGTGTCCGTGGGTCATATCTGCCCAAACGCCGATATTCCGAACGATTGAAAATGACTTTTCTTGAGAAACATTTGGATTTGGATTATCATGTCCTATACTTTGGAATTTTTGAAAGACTGACTTTGAGGATGCTATAAATTACTCAAGTCTGCCTGAATTGTGTGGGTAAAATTGATACCTAGTCACTTTAAATAAGAATGTACTTACGACTCGTTAACATTTGGAAGAAATATCTAGTTATATGACAACAGGATACCGACATAACTTGAAGGAAATAAGAACGCCCTGAAGAAGTTCTGTTGTACAGAACGAAACGCGTCGGCTGGCTGTGGTACATAAATTTAAGGAAAATAAAAGCATTTGAATATACACCAAGATTCAGCGCTTCAATAAGGACTCTAAGTGATATGATTTGCTTGGACTTGTTGTGCAAGTGGTGCTGTGCCAATCTTTGGAAAATTCTCCACTACTCTCTACTACTCACTCTCTACTACTCCACTACTCTCTAATACTCACTCTCAACTACTCATTCTCTACTACTCTACTACTCTCTACTACTCTCTCTCTACTACTCACTCCCTACTACTCTCTACTACTCACTCTCTACTACTCTCTACTACTCACTCTCTACTACTCTCTCTCGACTACTCACTCTTTACTACTCACTCTCTACTACTCTCTACTAATCACTCTATTTCTCACGCTCTACTACTCTCTACTACTCACTCTCTACTACTCTCTCTACTACTCTCTACTACTCACTCTCTACTACTCACTCTACTACTCACTCTACTACTCACTCTCTACTACTCACTCTCTACTTCTCTCTACTACTCACTCTCTACTACTCTCTCTCTACTACTCTCTACTACTCACTCTACTACTCACTCTCTACTACTCTCTACTATTCTCTCTCTCTGCTACTCAGTCTCTACTACTCCCTCTCTACTACTCACTCTCTACTACTCACTCTCTACTACTCACTCTCTACTACTCATTCTTTACTACTCTCTACTACTCACTCTCTACTGCTCTCTACTACTCACTCTACTACTTACTCTCTACTACTCATTCTCTACTACTCACTCTCTACTACTCTCTACTACTCACTCTACTATTCACTCTACTACTCTCTACTACTCACTCTCTGCTACTCTTTCTACTGCTCTCTACTACTCTCTACTACTCACTCTCTACTCTCTATTACTCACTCTCTACTCTCTACCTCTCTCTACTTCTCTCTACTTCTTTCTCTACTAGTCTCTACATCTCTACCTCTACCTCTCTACCTCTACCTCTCTACCTCTACACCTCTACCACTACACCTATACCTCTCTACCTCTCTCTACACACACACATATACACATATATATATGCATATGCATTTATATATATGTATGTATATATTACCTACTGGCGGTCGCCAGTAGGTATATATAGTTAGGATCGATTTCCATAGGGAAATCGCAACATTCTATTTGGAATAACTTTGGCGCCGGTTGAGCAATCAGGCTGAATATTTCAGCAACTTTGCCTCGCGGCTCTCTGCTCCTTCCCTGAAAGTTTGGGGGGGATTCGTCAAGCGGGGGCTGAGATAAAAGGGGGGTCCCAAAACGTGTTTTCCCCATGTTAATTTCCATAGGGCGGTCTGTCGCAGTTTTAGCTCGAACGGCTTGCACCAAACTTGGCAAAATTGTAGGGACTGGTAGCCCGATGTGCCTTTGCTATGTCTCAAGATATGTGCTCCAGTGGATTTTGAGTAATTTAGGTTTAAAAAATGTTATATATCTGTAAGCGCGCCCCGGTACGCGTACCGGGGAGCGCTCCGGGCGCGCCACGCGACTTGCGCACGGCAAGCTGATTGGTTCTCGGGTGTATGTAAACATTTGAAACAGTCATCAGCGGCCGCCATCTTGTGTCTCGGTAGGATTGAGATACAAGAGGTGGCAAAAATCAAAGGGGGAAATGAGCAAAAGGGGGCAGGGTACACCCCCCCTGACCCCCGGGGAGCGTACCAGGGAGCGTACTTAGGTGAAAAATATTGAAAATAATAGTGTAAAATAATCATTTTGAGTGATTACAGGTAGGGTTGGGTTCTGTGGCTGTTTTAGGTACCTACAAGTGTGTCCCACACACACCCACATGCACACAACCCCACACCCACACACTCCCCACACACACTTCACACATGCACACTTCCACCCACAGTCAAACACCCCACACCCCCACATCGACACCTTACACATCCACACCCACATCCACATCCCACACACCTCACCCCCCTTCCACCACACACACACACACATGCACATACACACAAATATCTCACAGACACACCCCACACATCCCACACACACATCTCCCCCCCAAACACACACACAGAGACAACTCACAGACACATCCACACATCTCATACATACATACACATCCTACACACATACCTCCCACACCCACACATACCCCACACACACCTCACACACCCACACTCCCACCTATACTCAAACACCCCACACACTCACAACCACACACACACCTTACATACCAATATCCCCACCCACATCCATAAACCCCACACACCTATACACCTCATCCCCCCTAGACACACACACACACACATACACACCTCACAGACACCCCCCGCACATCCCCCACACACACCTCCCCCATGTCTACACATGGGGAAAACTAAGTGAAATACTAAAATAATAATTTCTCCCCACACACAGTTCACACACGCATACTTCCACCCACACTGAAACACCCTACACCCCCACATCGACACCTTACATATCCACACCCACACCCACATCCCACACACCCACACTCAAACACACACCTCACCTCCCTTCCACCAGACACACACACACATGCACATACACACAAATATCTCACAGACACACCCCACACATCCCACACACACATCTCCCCCCCACACACACAGAGACAACTCACAGACACATCTACACATCTCACACATACATACATATCCTACACATATACCTCCCACACCCACACACACCCCACACACACCTCACACACCCACACTCCCACCTACACTCAAACACCCCACACAGTCACACCCACACACACACCTTACATACCCATATCCCCACCCACATCCATATACCCCACACACCTATACACCTCATCCCCCCTAGACACACACACACACACATACACACCTCACAGACACCCCCGCACATCCCCCACACACACCTCCCCCACGTCTACACATGGGGAAAACTAAGTGAAAGACTACAATAATAATTTAAAGTGCTTAGAGGTAGGGTATCTCTGAATAGAGTTGCTGTGTTGTTTGTTTGTTTTAAGTACCAACATGTAGGTACCAATGCTGAGTCTTAAAGTCAATGTACACCGTCTCCTCTGTAGATAATTCGCATGTTGTTACAGAAGTTATTGTGGTATATGGAATCTATACCATAGTCTGTCAGGGAAGCAGAAACAACATGGAGGCAGGAGATGAAAAAGAGATGTCAAATACACATTGGAGATAATATAGTGGGAGAAAGGAAGTAACTATGAGCAAAATTACTATGTAACAGAAATACGTTGCACAGTATACTATAAGTCTGAGTTTATATTATAATCAATTTGGTACTAGTTTATGAATAACATATAATAATGAATAATGTCTCGAACAATTTTTGATTATTAAATATAAATTTATTTTTCTGATTCTTTTTCAAAATTTAATAGAACGTCTAACATTTGACTGTCCGAAATGTTCTCTTGTTGAGTGAACATAACTTCCAACATTTGACTGTCAGAAACGTCCTCATAGTGAATTAACAAATCCACAGATTCTACACATTGTAGAAGTTCATGGTCCCGTGATTCATCCATGAATTCCAAGTCAATGGGTTCAATGATTTCCTCATTGTTCATCTCTAGGACAATTTCAAAGGAAATGTTCTGTTCTCCTTCCATTTTTGTGCTGAAATTTGCATAAAAAAAATCAGTAGAAATATGGCACTGTTGGGTTTAAGTTCAGACAGGTAGTTTTGATTTTTTATTAGTGAAGTTAACTTTGGGCAATGTATGGTAACAGGCAGGAAGTAGAAATATTAAAAAGTGCATGTGAAGAAGCGTAAGTAAATTCATAATTATAGCAGAGAAGCCTAAGTCAATTTATAAATGTAACAGAGGAGCCTATCTCTATCTATAACTATAGCAGAGGGACAGTAAATAACTATCAGAAAACGTTTTTAAAAAATAACTTAAAGTGCCCCTTACAAATTATCAACTTACTTTACAGAGAGGTGAAGAAGACAAAATGCGAAAATCCTTTCAAGATGTACCTCAGGTAGTTGTAGTCAAAATGGCCGTGTTTCCCTCTCATTTTTCATTTATATTCATGTACATAACCAATCAAATGTCAGGAAAAAAAAATAGAAAATGAAAGTAACATTTTAATTGGTTGTCAATTCTAACACTTCAGATGTGTTTTTGTTATGTAATTTACCTCAGGATATTTAGACAGGGCTACAGGCCAAATGGCTGAATGGAATTCCACCAAATTTGGGAAAATGGTAGGGACTGGTATGTAGTATTGCCTATTCTATATTTGGTGAACTTTTCTACAGAGGTTTTTATGTAAATTAACTTTTAAAAAAGTTTGGGAGCGCTCACCGGTGCGCGCCCCGGTACGCGTACCGGCAGCGCTACGGGAGTCCTCCATTTTGTGTTTCGGTAGATTTCAGACAGAAAATGGAGGACAAACAACATTGGGAATGGGTATAAGGGGGCATTGTAGGCACTGCTTGACCCTCTAGGTTTTCTGAGGGGGTCTTAGGAGGCCGAAATAGGCAAACAAGATAAAAAAAGTTTTTATTTTTCGCGGGGGAAGCGCCCGGTACGCGCACCGGGAAGCGTACCGGGGAGCGTACTATAGTGAAAAATAGTGAAAAAAGTTAGAAAAAGATAATCATTTGGAGTGATCAGAGATAGGGTAGCCCTGAAAAGGGCTTTTGGGTTCTGTGGCTGATTTAGGTACCTACAAGTAGGTACCAATGCACAGTCTTAAATTCAGGAGGAATATTCTATTCCCTTCATCTGAGAAGTGCACACCATCTTCTCTGTAAATATCTTGCATGTTGTAACGCTAGTTGTTGTTGTATATTGAACCCATTCCATAGTCTCTCATGTAAGCAGAAATAGATTTATTCACATGTTTCCGTGCTTTTTCAAATTGTGGACAAAATTGGTTGGACCACTTCCATTTCTGCCTTTGGCATATATTTCCAGTTTGTGGAAAAAGTGCCATCAATTGCTCAAAGGTGTCCTTTAAAAGCATTTCCAGACCTACCCCAGTCAAAGTGCCCAAGTAATTTCCTCCACAGTGCACAATTAACAGGTCAGGGTGTGGCAAATGCAAAAAGGTTTTCACCAATGGAATCAATTGGTGACATTTTAATCCTCTGTGGCCAATCCATTTTATGTTCACGTTTGATAAATCAAGGTTGTGTACATTTCTGGTACTAGCATACCTTTGAGCCCAGTGGATATAGCTATGTCCAATAATCCAGACAGAATACATGGTCAGAGGAGATTCTGGTGCAGTTAGATGAAGTGTGGAAAAGAAATGGCAGTTGGAATAATAGGAGTTTGCAAAAAAAAAACTGTGGAGTTTCAGTGCTCTTGAATCACAAGCAATGATTGGTATAATGAGATAGGTGAAAACTGAAAGTTAGGGTGCATGGTTGTGTTCTGTGTAAGAAGTAATTTGAATGGTTAAAAAAAAGTTATTTAAAGAAACCTTACACCAGATAAGCTGGTGTATTTGCAGGTCAAACATCCTTGCATAGGTGATTTGCAACATTGTAGAATAAACTTTTAACCCTGGGAGCTGAGTGAGGAGGGAGTTGCTATGGTAACAGGTAGAAAGGGCTGAGGGGGGAAGGGTGTTGGTTTGAAAATAGAGAGGGAAGAGTTTTAATTGGTTAATAAAAAGGGATATCTGTATAGAATTAGAGGTTTTCTGTGCCTTTATGGTTTGCAGTGCCTGAAGAATATACCTTTTGCTCTGCTAACGAAATATTGGTGTGTGTATCTGACACTGTTGTGAATCTCCTAAAGCATTTGTAAAGGTGAGTTATGATTCATTTAATATACATAGAGACTTGTATACTCTATGGAGAAGATTTGGAAGGAAATTGTGGTCTTTACATGTTGCTTTGTGTAATGCTTTTTGATAATGCTTGGTAAAAAGTTTTTACTGCATAGAGTAATTGTATTTTGTAAAATTGTGAATTTTTAGTCGTGACATGGAATGCTTCTACGTAGGACCTGTGCTGTGTTTTGTAAATGTGATGTAAAAAATGATTTTGGGGGGAAAAATAGTTTTTACATTTTTTAAAAGGAATAAAGAATGTGTGCATGTTTAATAGAAATACATTTGACTCTTTACAATGATGTTCCCTGTGTTAACTCAGTGTAGGAAACATATTGAGTTTGTTTGCATAGAAGAATTGTAATTTGTAAAATTGTGAAGCTTCATGTGAAAGCTTTTGCCTTAGTCTTATCCCTGCTGTGAGGCAGATGGTTGTACATAGGATCTGTGCTGTGTTTCCTAAATGTGATGTTAAAAACGATTTTGGGGAAATGAATGTTTTTTTACATATTTGAGTATATTGTGGCACAGAGATTTAAAAAGTGACGCATCTAATTACATGTGTCTCTTTTTAAATATGGTGCAAAAAGGTACATGTTTGGGCTTTCTTGGGGAGCGTAGGTGGTGAGGCTTGTGTCTAAGAGTGCAGTGGACTAGGCTTCATTAAGCCTATCCCTGACTGCACTGTTAGACACAGGTGTGAAACGCTTTCTCATGGAGCTTCACAATTTTACAAAATACAATTCCTCTATGTAAACAAACTCAATATGCTTCCTACACTGATTTAAAACACAGGTAACATCATTGTAAAGAGTCAAATTGACACCTGTCTCTAAGAATGCAGACAGGGATATGCTTCATGAAGCCTAGTCCACTGCACACTTAGATACAATCCTCACCATCTAGGCTCCCCAGGAAAGCCCAAACATGTACCTTTTTTCCCCATATTTAAAAAGTGACGCATGTATGCGTCATTTTTTAAACCTTTGCGCCACATTATACTCAAAAATGTAAAATACATTTATTTTCCCCCAAATCGTTTTTGATATCAAATTTAGGAAACACAGCACAGATCATATTTACAATCATCTGCCTCACAACAGGGATAAGACTGAGGCAAAATCTTGCACCTGCCTCACAACAGGAATAAGACTGAGGCAAACGCTTTCACATGGAGCTTCACAATTTTACAAAATACAATTCCTCTATGCAAACAAACTCAATATGATTCCTACACTGATTTAAAACACAGCTAACATCACTGTAAAGAGTCAAATTGACACCTGCGTCTAAGAATGCAGACAGGTATATGCTTCATGAAGCCTAGTCCACTGCACTCTTAGACGCAAGCTTCACCAACTACGCTCCCCAGGAAAACCCAAACAAGTACCTTTTTGCTCCATATTTAAAAATTGATGCATGTAGGTAGATGCGTCACTTTTTAAACCTCTGCGCCACATTGTAATCAAAAATGTAAAAACCAATCATTTTCTCCAAAATCGTTTTTGACATCACATTTAGGAAATGGATGTATGACGTTACATCGCGAACTTTTACAACGCACACCGTTACAATGCAATTTTTACAACGCAGATACATTTACAACGAATGCTTTTACAACGCATGACATTACGTAGCAGATGCTATTAAAACGCATGCAATTACAACGTAAGTATAGGTAAGTATATTATTTTTTTTTTAAATGTAATTTGTTAAAATTTAATTAATTTAATAAATGAAATTATTTTTTAATAATTAATTTGTAAATATATATACTTAAAAATATTTTATTTTAAAAAGAACAATTATTATTAAAGAACTAATATTAAAAAATAATAAAATTATTAAAATTAATTATTTAAATTATTTAAATTATTTATTTAAAAACTGAACCCTAAAAATACCCGTTACCCTGAACCCTTAAAATACCCATGTACCCCATAACCCATACCTAGCCCTGAAACCTAAAAATACCCCTGTACCCCAAAACCCAAACCTAGCCCTGAAACCTAAAAATACCCCTGTACCCCAAAACCCATACCTAACCCTGAAACCTAAAAATACCCCTGTACCCCAAAACCCAAACCTAGCCCTGAAACCTAAAAATACCCCTGTACCCCAAAACCCAAACCTAGCCCTGAAACCTAAAAATACCCGTGTACCCCAAAACCCATACCTAACCCTGAAACTTAAAAATACCCCTGTACCCCAAACCCCAAACCTAGCCCTGAAACCTAAAAATACCCCTGTACCCCAAAACCCAAACCTAGCCCTGAAACCTAAAAATACCCCTGTACACCAAAACCCAAACCTAGCCCTGAAACCTAAAAATACCCCTGTACCCCAAAACCCAAACCTAACCCTGAAACCTAAAAATACCCCTGTACCCCAAAACCCATACCTAGCCCTGAAACCTAAAAATACCCCTGTACCCCAAAACCCATACCTAGCCCTGAAACCTAAAAATACCCCTGTACCCCAAAACCCAAACCTAACCCTGAAACCTAAAAATACCCCTGTACCCCAAAACCCAAACCTAACCCTGAAACCTAAAAATACCCCTGTATCCCAAAACCCATACTTAGCCCTGAAACCTAAAAATACCCCTGTACCCCAAAACCCAAACCTAGCCCTGAAACCTAAAAATACCCCTGTACCCCAAAACCCAAACCTAGCCCTGAAACCTAAAAATACCCCTGTACCCCAAAACCCATACCTAGCCCTGAAACCTAAAAATACCCCTGTACCCCAAAACCCAAACCTAACCCTGAAACCTAAAAATACCCCTGTACCCCAAAACCCATACCTAGCCCTGAAACCTAAAAATACCCCTATACCCCAAAACCCAAACCTAGCCCTGAAACCTAAAAATACCCCTGTACCCCATAACCCAAAACTAAATATATACTATTACTTAAATTAATTTATTTAATTTACATTTAAAAAAAATGATTTAAAAAAATAACATACTTACCAATACTTACGTTGTAATGGCATGCGTTGTAATAGCATCTGCTATGTAATGTCATGCGTTGTAAAGGCATGCGTTGTAACGGATCCTGCGTTGTAATGGTGTGGGTTGTAACGGTGTGCGTTGTAATAGTTGCGTTGTAAGGGTTGTTTCCCTTAGGAAACACAGCACAGATCCTATTTACAATCATCTGCCTCACAGCAGGGATAAGACTGAGGCAAAATCTTGCACCTGCCTCACAACAGAAATAAGACTGAGGCAAACGCTTTCTCATGGAGCTTCACAATTTTATAAAATACAATTCTATATAACTATATAACTCAATATTTTCTTGGGAAGCATAGATGGTGAAGCCTGTGTATAAGAGTGCAGTGGAGTTAGATATAGGTCTGATCTTCTTTGTAGTTGTGGACAGAGCTCTCTTCCACTATATTTTTCAATAAAATCCTCACCTTTTGTGAACCACTGGAGAATCCTCACCTGATCTGAAACCCTGTATTGATCGTTTGCTTTTTGTCATTGCTTTGTTGTTTGGTAATAGTGGTCTATAATGTGCTACTGTTTTTCTTTAACACAGATTGAAATCGTTATTTGAAGAAAAAGCAAAGATGCCCACAAAGGAAAGGACAAAGAAACAACGTAACCTGGAAAAATCAAAAACAGCAACGGAATTACAGCATTCTTCCACAACAGATACTTCAAAAAACAGGAACAAAGCTCCTGGTAAGACAACTAAGTCTTTTTTATGCAACATATGTACATCCAGAAAAAATAATGGACACCATGTAGAAAAAGAAAATGAGAGAGTAAAATTGAAAAGGAAAAAGAGAACTTCAAAGAATCCTAAAACTGGAGCAGGAGAGAATAATATGTATAGGAATAGAAGGCAGAATCAGTTTAGAGACATTCGTAGATGAATGTTTCGCAATAGGGTGGTTTTAAATTTGTTAAAAAACATTAGGAAAGGTAAACAGAGAGCTGCTTTTTATAAGAAAAAGAAAAGTGTAGAGAAGATTGTTGATCAGGCTTTTGAAGTTAAGAAAAAGTTATTTATTTTAATAATCAATAGAATTAGGACACTTAACAAGACAATTGATGTTTTCAAATCAAACAGTAGATGGAAAAGAGTAATTTATCGGACTAATTTTTGTAAAGTTTTTTCTGGAGAATGGATGCACAGTTCAAGTTGTGAGCCATTTTATAATGAGGAGAGTTACTTCCAGGAGAATGATTTAGTGCATGCAGTTGACACCAGTGGTCGAGCGTATGAAGTGAAAGACGGTTGTCCGATTGAAAAAGAGAAACTTGTGCCTAGAGAACCAGAAGAGGTGTTATCTGATGGAGTTTTAGGGAGACGTACTAAGGGTCCTGTGTACACTTGGAAGTGTAGTAGTATTTGTAGTGTGCGACAGGAATCAATTGATTTGTTTTGTAATTTCTTACGTACATATAGTAAGAAAAGTCTAAAGCAGAAAATTAAGTTGTTGCAAGACTAAGATCCTTGCAGAGTGAGAGGAATCTCAGGTTTGCAAGGCCATTCACTGGCTTGTCTTTCTAGAAAAGTCTGTCAGAGTGTTTTTCATCATTTTAGGATGTTAGCAGTGCATCATACCAAAATGAGGAAATTAGTGAGAATGTTGTATTATGCAAAAAGTCCAGCACTTAAGCTTAAACAATTAAACAGTGCTCTTTTGCATGGAACAGAATTAGATGTGAAGAAGATTTGTGAAGAAATTGAGATTTGTTATTTTCGTGAGCAAGAGGACAGTGTAGAAATTGAGACAGCAATTCAAGGTAATGTGGAAGACAATGTGCAGATTTTAAATACAGAAAAGTTTGAGAAGGAAATTACCAGGTTTAAGGTGAAATCAAGTGAAAGGCCGAATTTTACTTGTGTGTGTTGTCGACGGACTCATTATAAGATTCAGACTAGGTTAGTTGATTTATATGCAAAAAGTGAAAAGATGGATAATTATGAGTGGAAAGATTTAGCAACTTATTTGTGGGTGGAGAATTATTTTGATTTGAGTTCTGATCAGCGTATTTGTAAATATTGTTATGACAAATTAAATCAAAACAGAATGCCTGCTAGAGCTGTTCATAATAATCTGGAGTTGATAGACATTCCCCGTGAATTGATGGATTTAAATACATATGAGTCTATTTTGATTCAATGTGTCCATCCTTTTCAGGCAATTGTTCGCATGGAGCCTAAGATAGGGAAATTGCCTCCTACAGATTTGCAGAGAGGATTAAAGGGAACAGTTGTTTATTTGCCCCTAGATTTGAAAAAAAATATTGATACAATTGGTATAGAAAAAGTAGAAGAGGAACCTTTAGTTATTCTAGTTAATGGGGTTCCAACAAAGAGTTAAAAAATCTGGCAAGATTTAGTGGATGTTAGGAAAGTCAAAAAGGCAACGTTGTATTTAGTCAAAAACAATGAGTACTACAAATATGTATGTGTTGCAGCAGAGGAAACAGCTACAGATGAAGACAGTGATTGTTCAGGCGGCCAAATTGAAAAAGTTGATGTGTCTAGAAGTGAAGAAATATATGAACATTATACTGTTCATCCTTTGCATTCCAAAGAAGTAATGGGGAAAGCAATTGACTTGTTTCAAATGAAAACAGCAAAAGGAAGTCCCATTAGTGCATGGGAAGAAAGTTTGGAAGCTCGTTGTTTTCCACAGCTATTTCCAACAGGTCGAGGTGGACGATATGACGATCGACCACTTCAAATTCCTGCTTCTGAATATCGAACTGTACGATTATATGCTGAAGATGCAAGGTTTCGTCAATGCATTCCCTATTTGTTTCATCTACTGTATGGAAGTGACTTGTCTGGGCTTTCTTATGCAGTAAACCATATTCTGAAAAGTGGAGCACATCTACAAAATGTTTCGGCGAGGGACTTTATGGAGAAAGTGAATCTGCAAGATAATATTTTAGAATCTCATCTAATCAATCTCATGGCATGTCAGCGTGGTACAAATGAGTATTGGTACCGTCGCCATGGGGAATTGAAATGTATGCTAAGAAACTTAGGAACTCCTACATGGTGCCTCACTCTTAGCTGTGCCGAGTATGCATGGGAGGACTTACTTCAATTTCTACGAGAGGCCAATGCTAATATACAAAATATAGAATTCAAAACACCTGGAGAACTGTGCTCTTTGGATCCAGTGAATGTATGCAGATATTTTAATCATAGATTTGAAGCTATGACGTCTTTTATTACCAACAAAAAAAATCCTCCCCTTGGAGAGGTTTTGTATTTCTTTTGGAGAAAGGAGTATCAAGCGAGAGGTGCTCCTCACATACATATGTTGTTGTGGATTAAAGATGCACCCAAATTTGCAACAGATTCGGATGAGACAGTGATGAGTTTCATTGAAGAGTATTCAACATGTGCTGTTCCGAAAACTACGGAAGAAAACAGTTTAAGGCAACAAGTTTTACGCTTTCAATCCCATCGTTGTGGAAAGTACTGTCGTCGAAAATTCAGAAACAAGGACAAGTTCTACACAAAATGTTGTTTCAGCTTTCCACGACCAGTGATTTCTAAAGGAAGAGTAAATAATTTGATGTCTTCTCTGCGACATAATGTGACGAGGAAATCACCAAAAAATACATACAATTTAAAAAGCGACGAAGAGTCCAAGTACATCAACGACTACAACCCAGTGATTTTGTCCATGTGGAATGCTAACATGGATATTCAATTCGTTGCTGACAACTCTATTGCTGTGGCTCGATATGTGACGTCTTACATCACAAAAAAAGAAAAGACATAACTAAAGGAAATGTGGGAGGACATTTCACATGAAAAGAGTCTAAGCAAGAAATTATACAGTTACAGTCTGAAGATGTTGTCGCATCGAGAAATTGGAGCGTATGAATGTTCTGATCGATTGTCGTCAGCAAGTCTCTATGCCAAATCTAGAACCATCATTTGGGTGAGTCTAGGTCTTGCTGCAACACGAAATCGAGTTTTGAAATCTGTACAAGAGATAGAGTATTTGGCGGAGAAAGAACCAGAAAGTACAGATATTTTGAAGACAAACATGTTGGATACATACTATCCAAATAGAAGTCATCACCTTGAGAACGCTTGTCTCTATGAAGTTCTGCAGAGATATATTTATAAGAGGAATATCAGAGAAGATATCAATAATGGAATATATGGAGTCATTGGATGTGAAGGATGTCTAGTGAAACAGAAAAAAGGTCATTTGATTAATCATCGCAAATTGAGTTGTGATAATCCAGATAAAAGAGAATTTTATTATTTGGCTCTTTTGCAACTGTTTAAACCATGGCGTGAAGAAGAGGAACTTCTTGGATATTTTCTCTGTTATGAAGACTCCTTTAATGCAACGAAGGATACCATAGATTGTCCTGTTTTTCCAAATTATCTGCAAATGTTGAATGAAGAAATAGAGCAAGAAGCCACAATTGCTGCAGAGATTGCGAGAGACAGTTCTCAAGGCAGTCAGAGTTCTGCTTCATTGAGTCAGGATCCACTAGGAGGACCAATTATCTAAAATGAAGCTGCTACTGCCATGGATGAGGTGGAAAGAGCTATGGAACAAGGTCAAGATGATGAAGTTAACTTAGAAGATTTGGTGAAACAACTAAACCTTGAGCAGAAACAGATATATGACGAAGTGAAACAACTAAACCTTGAGCAGAAACAGATATATGACGAAGTCACAGAACAGATTGAACATGGATTCAGTCATGAGAAAAAAGAGTGCTCATGTACATCATTTAAGCCTGTCCAACTGTACGGGAGTGGAGAAGCGGGAACTGGAAAAAGTTTTCTGATTAAAGCCATTGCAACTTATCTGCAGAAAAGGACTGAATCACCGCTGTCTTGTGTTGTTACTGCTCCAACTGGGCTGGCAGCACATAACATTAAAGGGATTACTTTACATCGTTTACTGATGCTGCCAGTGGAGCATGCTAACAAATTGGAGTATCACAAGCTATCAGGAGATGCGTGTTCCGAAGTTTCGAGAGTCCTGAAGAAAATGAAACTTCTAATCATTGATGAAGTAAGCATGGTGTCAAATATCATGCTTGCTTTTGTGCATTTGAGAATGCAAGAAATTCTTAGAACAGACTATGATGTCTTATTTGGTGGAAAACATATTATTGTTTTTGGAGATCTTCTGCAGTTGACTCCAGTGAAAGGACAACCTGTGTTCAAAATGCTCACACATGAAGATACCAGGAAGTGCTTAGGGAGCATCGGAAACGTTAATATATGGTTAAACTTCAAATATGCAGAACTGCTTCAAAATATGCGGCAGGCAAATGATGAAGATTATAAAAATATTCTACAAGATGTAAGGATCGGAAAAGTAAGTCAGCAAGGGAAAGAAGCTTTACATGCATGATTAATTTCAAATTTGTACCCAAATGAAAACATTCTTCCAGAAAACATATTTAAGAAAATTAACGAGAAGAAATCTGGCATATGTTTGTTGCCAACTCTGAAAGAATGTTCCATGTTCAACAACAAAATGTTACAGTTAGAAAATGAAGAGATAGTGAAACTGGAAGCTATTGATAAAATAGAGCACATGGGAGCAACAATTATTTTGTCTGAAAATTTGAAATCAAAATTGGATTCATTAGAGAAGACTATATCTAAAACTGCTGGTTTTGAAAAGACTCTGAATGTGTGTTTGAATTGCCGTGTCATTTTAAGAAGGAATTTAAATGTTGAAAGAGGTCTAGTAAATGGAGCAATGGGTTATTTTGTGAATTACAAAAATAGAGATGGAATTGAAATTTTAAAAATTAAATTTGATGACATTGATGAAATAGAACAAATTTGTCGTTGTTCAGCTAGATTTTTGCTCGTGAAAGACTTATAGGTTCGCCGAAAACAGTTTCCTATTTGTTTGGCATATGCGGTGACAATTCATAAGTCTCAAGGTTTAAGTGTAGATAGCGCTTTGGTGAACATTGGAAGTTCTGTGTTTAAAGAGGGTATGGCATATGTGGCATTATCACGAGTCAGAACTTTAGCAGGATTGTACTTGATTGAGTGTGATGAAACAAAGATTTGTGCAGATTTAGATTGTGTAAAAGAATACAATAGGTTAAGAAGAGAGTATGCTCCACATTTGCCTCAATATCCTCTGATTGAAAAACGTGTGGTAGGCCGAAAAAGAAGAAATGAGAGTAATTGCAGTGAGGTATCAGCAAAAAGGCATAAAGTAGATAAAAGTGTAATTGTAAAGAGAAACAAAAAGAATTCTGTTGAAGATGTTGTTGGATTTCAGTTTGAAAACAGTTCTGGTGTCAACTGCTATGCTAATGTAGTAGTTAATGTTGTTTCAAAATTTACAAAGACAGATTGTTGAAAATCGGGAACAAACATTGTGCTGTTTATTGAATTCTGTGTTAGACAAATGTAGTAGTGATAGAGCTAAAATAGAAAGTGTTTCAGAAATTAGAAATCTTCTAGATATATGTTCAGGTCAAAATCAATTTTCACAGAATATTCAGCAGGATTGTCAGGAATTTTAATGTATATATTTGATGTATTACAAGATGAAGGAGTAGATATAAAAAAATCTATTTGGCCTTTCTTATCAATGGCAACATGACTGTGATAACTGTGCTTCATCAAGTACTACTAGAATAGACTCTGAAAGATTTATATATTTAACTTTACCAGACTGCAAATCAGTGTCTTTCAATAATCTAGTTAAAGCAGCGGATCACAATATGGTGTGTACCCAATGTAAGTCTGCAATGCATATGTTATTTTAATGTTCCAACGATGTAGACCTGATGGAACTAAATTGACAACTTCTATTAAAAATTTCGTGGCTTCTCAGTTATCGATATCAGGAAGAACCTTTGCAACTGTAGCTATTATTTTTCATGACGGTCCTTCTACAACATCAGGGCATTACACATGCTATTTAAAAACTTCTAAAGGTTGGACCCAATGTAACGACAATCATTTGACTTTCAAACAACGTTTGCCTTTTGGCTTTATAAATTCATATCTAGTGTTTTTACAGCCAAAATTTAGGTAACGGTAATTGGCCTATGAACACGGGAGGAGTACTCATATATACTCATACATCTGACACTATTTGGCCAAATGGAAAGGTGCAAGAATGAGTAAAGAGTCATGACTGAAAAAAAGGAGTATATTAAAATTTTGAAAATATTTCAGATGTTCTTGGAGCTTTTCTTGTAGAAAGTCGATGAAATGGATTTCTAAGTGAATAGCAAAATACTATGTAACGAGAAAAGGACCTCCATGATATACTATTTGGCCTCAAGGAAAAGTAAGTCAATCAAAGATTAGCGTACATTTGTCATTTGTCAGTATGTAAGGTTTTTTTTAAAACACAATCTTTTAGATTGTGTTATTTTTTTCCCCGCTGTCATATGATGAGTAAGTTGAACTCACTGCTTTAAGTGAAATTCAATATATTCTGAGAACAGCAAAAATAAACTATGTAACATGTTGTAGAAATTATTCTATACTTTGGATTGTGTAAATTAAATTGTATTCCCATTCTCTGACACTTACTTTCCTTTTTTCATCATCTTTCAGCTATTTTTACTCACTTATAATGTCTTTCTCTCACTCTCTGTAACCCCCGTTCCCTTACTCCACTTCTTTGACAACCCCTCATTTTCATTTCAACTGTGTGTATCCCGTCTCTCCCTTGCATAACTTTTCAGCTTTCAGTCTTTCTGCTTTTCTTCTCTTTTCCGTATTTTCCTCCTTTGCTCTTTTAGTAATTCCTGTTTACTCACTCAGCAGTATTATTGCACTCTATCACTATAAATCACCCACTCTCCTTAGCTTATCTTTGTTTGCTCTTTACTTTTGACCTCTTCTCTCTGTTTTTCGTTCACTACTCCTATGTCCTCAGTGCCTCACTCTACTTGTGTTATTTTCACTTGTGTTTATCTACCTTCTATCACTTCTTTTACAACAACTTCACTGCTCCTCTCTGGTCGTTCTTCATCCCATTTCTTTTACTCTGGTTCCGTTACTATCCATCATTTCCTTTCTTTCAATGTCCTTCTCTTTACTTTCACCACCAAATTATTTTCTCTCAGTACCACTGTTTTAGTCGTCTTCTCCTCTCTTTCCTTTTTTTTGCAGACTTACTTTTTTTCTTTTCTCACTCATTGTACTCCACCTCACTCAGTTTTTCTCTTAGTGTGTCTACGTTATAACTTCCTCAGTCCATTTCCTTCAATTGTTGTATATTATTCTGTTTCCCTTCATCCTTTCACTGTATGACTGTTCTTCTCTTAATCTCAGTTATCTTCTATTCCTCATTCTTCTAAATGCATCCTTAATTAGACTTTTTTCTGTCTCAGTCATTATCTTTTTACTTACTTCTGTTTCCTGATTTAGTTTTGCTAACTCACATTGTTTTAGTATCTTTCTTACCTTCAGTTCATTTCTCTGTACTTCTCTCTCTTTTTCTTAGTGAATCTATATGCCTTACTCTTTGTAATTTGCTCTCCTTCTATTTCTTTTTCCCTCTTTTTGTCCTTCTACCTTAGTTTATTTCCCTTTCTGTGTTCTTCACTCTCACTTTATTTCTAAATAGAGTGTTATGATGTTTTTAGCTCTTCATTTGTATCTTTTAATTTAAAATACATATTTTACTAATTATAACTTATTTTTTCTTCTCTGTTTCACAGATACCAACTGTAGTAAAAAAAAATAAAGTTACATTTATTATATGGTAAGTATGACTAAAAAAATGTAGTTTGTTATCACCCTTTGCTTTAAGGTCACTAACATTTTCTCAATCTACCTCACTCCTGTGTCTTTACTCTGCTTCTTTCACTTATTCTTATTCTCCATGTTTACTTCCCTTTCCCTATTTACCCTCTCATATTCAACTTTTTTGATCCCTATTCTTTACTTCACTTACCCTCTGTTCCCTTCCTTTGCTTCTTCACTCATTCTCTTTTTCTTAATTATTTACCTTACTCCTACACATATAGCTCATCCCCCTCCCAACACATGCACACACCTGTAACATACACCCACACACACACCACACACACACCTCATACACACAAAAAAACCTCCCACACACACTCTTCAAAAACACACACACATTCCATACACACACATACATCGAACACATATACACCCCACACTCATACACTTTTCATACATATTTAACACACCCTCATTTCTACGCACACCAAAACAGTCCACACAACCACACCCACAGACACACCTTACACACCCACACTTTGACCTACACCCACTAACTCCCTGTAAGTCACACACACTGCATTACTTATCTTTTTTTGCTAACACCATGAGTTATCCTAATTCAATATTTCTCCCTCTATCACCCCTCTTTACTTATACTATGGGTAGCGCACCGGGGAGCGTAACAAGGGGAAAACCAAGAGAAACAGTACAATAATATTTTAGAGTGCTTTGAGGTAGGGTAGCTGTTGTGTTGTGTGGGTGATTTACTTACTGCACTCCTTCCACTCCTTTTCTCAGTACCTCTGTTCTCACAGTTCTTCATTCCCGTTCACTCAGTCCGTCTATCTTACTGTAATTGTCTCTGTCTCTTCACTCTTTCACTACTTGTTCATTATGCTTTCTCCCTGAAGTTCAAGCACACTACGTTATTTACATTTCTTTGCTGCTTCAATTATTCCCTTTCTGTTACTTCTTCTTTTCTTCTTTTAGTTTTTTCTCTCTGTCAATCCACATCTTTTAACTTTATTCGATGTTATCCATCTTATTTCATCCCTCTTTAGTTATGCACACTACTTTTTTCTCTCTCTCCCTTACCAGTGTTATTTAAATCTGGTTCCGTTATTACCTTTTATTTGTACATCATTTTTTCTCTTTCCTTTTACTCTTTACAGCCACTCACATTCTTCATGTGCCTCTGCTTTAGTATTCTTCTTCTCTCTTTCTTTGTTTCACAGCCTTATATTTTTTCATTTTCTCTCTTACACTTTGTTATATCTTTTACACTGTTTTACTATGTATTACACAGTACATCTGTGTTGCTCTCTCTTGCTGTCTGTCTCTTAACATTACTCTCTCTTTCTCTTTCTCTTATGCTCTCCTTCTCTTGTTTTTTTTTTTCTTTTTTTTTGTGTTGCGCTAACGGGGCGCTCACCGGTGCGCGTACCGGGAAGCGCACCCATGAGAAAAATGAAGTCAAGAGTGCTAAAAATTTTAGTAGTTTTTTAAAAATGGGAGGTAGTTCTGAAAAGAACTTTTTTTTATGTTTTTGTTGTTTTATATTTTTTTTATTTTTCTGAACATTTTTTTATTTGTATTTTTTGAACAATTTTATGTTTTTTTTTGTTTTTTTGGGGAGAACAACGAAAAACAGGCATTAGAAAGGGCTCAACAGGAGCAAAAAAAAAAAATTATTTCTTGGGGCGTTTTGAGCACTTGTGGTTTTCAAATGCTCTATTAATCAAATTGATACTCATATTCACACATGAAAGTAGGTCACCACAATAAAGGCACACTATCTTTATGTGCACAAAATTCTGCTGGATATTTGGGACCGTCTCCCTTGCCTCTGGTCCCGATAGAGTTACATGTGCCGATGTACTGGCCACAGGAGTTGGTGGGTTATCTTGGAGGTGACGCATCTCTGCAACGCTGTAATTGAGTGGATGCTACCTCTGCATATGGCGGTGCATAGTATAGTTACCATAACTATACTTTTTGTCTGTACCTCTAGACAAAACATCTTTACAAATGAGGCATGTCACATGTCGGGCATTGACCTTTTTTTGGCCTTGAGGGTATGAATAAAATTGCCAAATAAAACTGTCTTTGTGGTGGGATTTCCGGGGCTCTTCACGTAAGAACTGCCTCAGCTCTACGTCTTCTTCCTCTTCTTCTTCCTCTTCCTCTGGGTTGGGAAGGAACTGTGGAGGTGGTCCTTCCTTCGTAGGTGGTTGTGGTGGTGGTGGCTTACGCGACGCGTCACGATGTTGTTCTCGAACGCGGCAGTTGTGCAAACGGTACGTTTCCCGGTACGCGGACCGGGTCGCGGCATAAAAATGAGCTAACGGGAAGCTACCCGGTGCGCGGACCGGTAGGAAACAAAAAAAAAAAAAATATATATATATACATAAAAAAATTATATTAAATACATATAAAATATATTTTTCCTTTAAAAGAAAAATACATTTAACAGCTTTTAATATTTGCTATTAAAAAACCATTGAAATTCACTGAAAAAACCATAGGTTATAGACCATATATAGTTAGGAATTAGCATTTACAAAACCTTGAAAATTCACTGAAAAAACCATAGGTTATAGACCATATATAGTTAGGAATTAGCATTTATAAAACCTTATTTTACTCACACAAAACCATTGAAATTCGCATATAGTTAGTTGCACTAACTATATATTTCACGCACCCGCAATCCACTGCTGATGATGTCACATGTTACATCATTCATGACATGGTCAGTGACATCACTGATGACATCACTGATGACATCACTGATGACATCTCATTTGACATCACTGATGACATCACTGAAAACAACATCCAGTGATTTTATGTTTCTGTAAAGTTTAAATATGTCTTACATATTGAAGAATGAGTGGATGTAGAAGTGTCTGGATGAAGGATTTAGTAGGTGCATGACTGACTGTATGAGTGAGTGATTAAATATGTCTCACTGAGTGCATGGGTTAGTGACTAAACTGTCTTAATTTGTGCATCATTATGTCTGTTGTTCTGTAAACTGCTGCATGTGTTGATCAGTAGCTATATGAGTAACAATATGGGTTATTGATTGGTTGCCCAAGTATTTGTATGGGAGACTGAGTGTGTGTGTTGGTGGTTGAGAGGTGTATGACTCTGTGCATAGATGTGTGAGCAGTTGATTCACTAGAAGTATGGGTTCAAAAGTGCATGTGGAAACAGCTGTATGGGTGGTTGACTGTGTGCATGAGTGTATTTGTGAGTGAATGGATATCTCAGTGCTACATGTCAAAGTAAAGACATATGTAAAACACAGTATATGTGAGAGTTGACATATATAAATAACTGTGCATAAGAGCCAGTGAATGTGTGAGTGGCTGTATGGATCATTATGAAATTGTATCAGGGATTGTATAAGAGAGGAAATATGTGTTAGTATCTGTTTGAATAAGTAAGGTGTGTATAACTGTATAGTTGAGGAAATGGAGGTGTGATTGATTCTTTGCATGACTGACTAGGTGTGTGAGTAACTCCATGGATGAGTGACAGTCTGTGAGTGTCTGTTTACACTGAGTGTATATAAGGTTATATTAGAGTCTGAAGAAGTTCATCGTATTATCACATGAATGATGTCATCAGTGATGTGATCAGTCATGTCAAATGAGATGTCATCAGTGATGTCATCAGTGATGTCATTTGAGATGTCATCAGTGATGTCACTGACCATGTCATGAATGATGTAATATGTGACATCATCAGCAGTGGATTGCGGGTGCGCAAAATATATAGTTAGTGCAACTAACTATATATGCGAATTTCAATGGTTTTGTGTGAGTAAAATAAGGTTTTATAAATGCTAATTCCTAACTATATATGGTCTATAACCTATGTTTTTTTCAGTGAATATATATATATATATATATATATATATATATATATATATTCCAACCAAACTACAGAGACCCATTTAGATGCAGCCACGCAAGAACTCCGTTTCGAACTCCTTTATTAAACAGCCTGCCAGCAGGTTACCAAAGGTGACGCTCTTCCAGTATTAGGACGCCAAATGCATTTCGAGAGTCTCTGCTCTCTTCCTCAGTGGCAAAGTCATCATGTGCTGGCCCACTCCCTCTTCCTTAGTAATTAGTCCCCGCCTCTTGGGCGTTAGCAGTCCGAGGAGTTTCTGGGATCAGTAGTTAATGTATGAATGGAGTGATCCCCAGCGAAATGGATGCAAATATTAAACCCAAGTGGGATGAAGGCACATCTCGTTTGTTTGCCTGCCTCGCTTTGTTGCTGTTAATGGAGCGTTTTCAGGGGATACCTCTGCAATACTCCTCAAAACGTTCTTGTCCATTAGTCCTCCGTGGTATAGAGGACCGGCTCCGTTGTAACAGGGTGCTGCAAACCACGACCGGGCGGCCGTTATTTATTCCAACCAAACTACAGAGACCCATTTAGATGCAGCCACGCAAGAACTCCGTTTCGAACTCCTTTATTAAACAGCCTGCCAGCAGGTTACCAAAGGTGACGCTCTTCCAGTATTAGGACGCCAAATGCATTTCGAGAGTCTCTGCTCTCTTCCTCAGAGGCAAAGTCATCATGTGCTGGCCCACTCCCTCTTCCTTAGTAATTAGTCCCCGCCTCTTGGGCGTTAGCAGTCCGAGGCGTTTCTGGGATCAGTAGTTAATGTATGAATGGAGTGATCCCCAGCGAAATGGATGCAAATATTAAACCAAAGTGGGATGAAGGCACATCTCGTTTGTTTGCCTGCCTCGCTTTGTTGCTGTTAATGGAGCGTTTTCAGGGGATACCTCTGCAATACTCCTCAAAACGTTCTTGTCCATTAGTCCTCCGTGGTATAGAGGACCGGCTCCGTTGTAACAGGGTGCTGCGAACCACGACCGGGCGGCCGTTATTTATTCTAACCAAACTACAAAGACCCATTTAGATGCAGCCACGCAAGAACTCCGTTTCGAACTCCTTTATTAAACAGCCTGCCAGCAGGTTACCAAAGGTGACGCTCTTCCAGTATTAGGACGCCAAATGCATTTCGAGAGTCTCTGCTCTCTTCCTCAGTGGCAAAGTCATCATGTGCTGGCCCACTCCCTCTTCCTTAGTAATTAGTCCCCGCCTCTTGGGCGTTAGCAGTCCGAGGCGTTTCTGGGATCAGTAGTTAATGTATGAATGGAGTGATCCCCAGCGAAATGGATGCAAATATTAAACCCAAGTGGGATGAAGGCACATCTCGTTTGTTTGCCTGCCTCGCTTTGTTGCTGTTAATGGAGCGTTTTCAGGGGATACCTCTGCAATACTCCTCAAAACGTTCTTGTCCATTAGTCCTCCGTGGTATAGAGGACCGGCTCCGTTGTAACAGGGTGCTGCAAACCACGACCGGGCGGCCGTTATTTATTCCAACCAAACTACAGAGACCCATTTAGATGCAGCCACGCAAGAACTCCGTTTCGAACTCCTTTATTAAACAGCCTGCCAGCAGGTTACCAAAGGTGACGCTCTTCCAGTATTAGGACGCCAAATGCATTTCGAGAGTCTCTGCTCTCTTCCTCAGTGGCAAAGTCATCATGTGCTGGCCCACTCCCTCTTCCTTAGTAATTAGTCCCCGCCTCTTGGGCGTTAGCAGTCCGAGGCGTTTCTGGGATCAGTAGTTAATGTATGAATGGAGTGATCCCCAGCGAAATGGATGCAAATAGATATATATATTCCAATAAAAAAAATGCTCGTAAGCAGACGCGCACTCAGAAGCTGGTTTTGCTGTAAGTATTTATTCTCAGGTAACGCTACGCGTTTCAACACTAACTTGTGTCTTGATCACACGATAACCACTCCGGCACTGCCGGCATGTTAAATAAACGAACATAAACGAGACAGAATAGTTTGAAAGTCACATGACCAGACGGATGGAATTGGCCGCCATTATTAAGTGGTAAAACCAAAATATATGTACTTACTACCAGGCTGTACACTCAGATCCTGTATTACAACATACCAGTACGCATTGATGCAATTCAAAATTCATATGCCCATAACTGCAGTGTACATTGTATGTTATTTGGCGCCGGTGGCCAAATTTCTCCAAGAAAATGGCCTGCTCAGTTCCGCTCCTTCCCTGAAAGTTTGGGGGTGATTCGTCAAGTGGGGACCGAGAAAAAAGGGGGTCCCAAAACGTGTTTTCCCCATGCAATTTTCCATAGGGACCTTTAGCCAGGGCTACAGCCTGAAGGGCCGAACGGAATTACACCAAACTTGGCAGAGAGGTAGAGTTCGGTTCCCAGATTGTGCTTTTTGTTAAATGGTGTAAATCCGTTCAGTAGTTTCTGAAAAAATTACAAGTAAAATCATAGCGATATCTAGAGACAGAGTTCTACACGCGGACGGAGATCCGTTCAATTACGAGCGCGAGCTGCATGCTGATTGGCTGTCAACACTCGAAACCAGGAAGTGTTGGTGGCTATCTTGTGCCTCAGTAGCACCGAGGCACAAGAAAACAGTAAAACAAAGTTGAAAAATAAGGAAAGGGGGCAAGGTAGAAAAACATTGAACCTCTAGGCCTGCTGAGGAGTCCCACAAGGATTTTTAGGCCCCCAATTTTTTTTTTTAAATGTACAAACCGCGGGGTACGCGTATCATACTCGTACGCGGTTGAAAAGGAAAAAAAAAAGTAGAAGTCCGTTTTAGTTTTAATTAGCTCCCGGGGGGAGGCTAATCCCGGGGGCAATTTTTTTTTATAATGGGGGGTTGAAAGGTCCTCCGAGCCCTGGGGAACACCACCCCCGGGGTTTTATTTTAAAGTATGCAGGGGGTTCATGGCTCCCCCACATGATCCGGGGACCGCCACCTTCCTGGGGCAGTAATATTTAAAATTGTGGGGTCTGTTATGGCACGGACCCCCCAGCCGCCGGGACCACCACCTTACGGGGCTTTTTAATGTTGGGAGGGGGTCGCACGGCCTCCCTCCTAGAGTTCTTTATGGCCCTGGGGTCCCACACCTCCGAGGGCCGACTCCTGCAGTATCCCGGGGTGCCATCCCCCGGGACACTGCTGTTTGCTATGGTAGGGCGGGAGGGTCGCGGCTTCCACTTTAGTACAGCAAACCGCTTTCCTATTTGAAAGAGAGAGCAAGTTAATATGCTGTCTTTTTTAAGTAGCAAAGCAGATTGCTTTTTGTTAGAGAGAGGATCATATAAACTGGTCTCTCTGACAAAACAATGCCGGCTTTCAAAGGACGCAGGGCGCTGGCTGGGACCATGGGGGTATTGGGGTTCCCCACTCGGTCCCAAATGTTATTTTTTGAGTCCCAGCGGATGGGGTCCCTTTGCAGCTCCTTAAACATTCGTGTGGCAACGCGCTCTAGTTTACCAGAGCGTGGGCGCAGTGCATTCTGAGAACGTAGGCGGCCACGGGAGTTGTCGCGAGTCTAGCAATGGGAAGTGGCGTTACCGGCGCTCGGGACATTAAATCCTCACATTCTTATCTCTGTGTCCATGTGGTTATTAGGAGCAGATTGTTATAAATCTGTTTTTTTTGTGTTTTTAGTTTTCTATTTTTTTTGTGTTTTGTGAAAAAGTTTTTTTTAAAAGCAAAAAAATGAAACTGGAACTAAAAAAATGTCCAACAGGAACATAAGAATGAAAAACATATATAATAATGTCGAGGATAGCAATGCTTCTGCTTCCTGCGTTTTATCCGGTCAATAGACTGTTCCCCATAACACAAAAGTTTATTGCAATAAATTCATAGAATTTTAACTTTAGCAAAATCAGGATCAATTTGTGGGTGTGGACTGCTTGCTGAAAATGCTGGTGCAGCAGTTGATGTGCTTGGTGTAGCAGCAGGTGGGTTATCCTGCAACCTCCGTGTTGCAGCTCAAGGAAAGGTTTTGGGGTGCAAGTTCTTGACGGGTCGCTCCATATTTGCTGTGCCAAAGGAGTATTTTTTAGATGGATCACCCCTTGAAAAAGTTGTTTGGCAAATTTTACAGGTTACTAATGGAGCATTAACCTTTTTTTGCCCTTCAGGGAAAGTAAAAAACATGCAAATCAGAGCTTCTTTCCTCTTCTTTGGAGGTTCTTCAGGAATGAAATATTCCTCTGAAGAATGGGTGGAAGATGAGTCCATTGGTGTTATTATGGTAATTTTCCTTCTATTTGACAATAATCTCAGAAGAGAAAGTGAAAGTAGAATGATTAAAATGGGATGGAACTTTCAACAGTTGGAATAGGAAGTGTTATGAACCAATGAAATCTCTTCTTTTAAAGTCACATGGCTTTGCTTACACTTACGATGTGGGTTCGTATGACGTTCCACTGCCATTTGTGTAATTGCTTTTAAAAGTAATATACGATTGTTCAATGTTTAAAAAAACTATTTTCATAAGTATCCTACATAATGTATTCTATTAGTATGTTAATTAAATACATAAATATATGTTTTTAAACAATTAAAAACATTAGCGTCTTTTGCGTATGGGGCGCAGTATGTGACGTCATACGTAAGCTTTGATGCGATGCGTAACGTGAAAGCGTATTCGTAGCGTATGCTGAGAATGATTAGCAGACAAACTATGGCGCTATCACTCTCTCACTGTCAAATCAGAGCACAAGGCGCGCTATGAGAATTGTTACAAGTGGTCACTCATTGGAGATCCGATTCAGCTGTGTGGCTTATCCACGGTATCATAATGTTACTTTTTAAGACTGTTTAAGTTTGAGGTTTGTATGAAATACTATGCTATAGGCAGATATAGATCTTTAGGGAGCGCTTATCTCCATGAAGCTTGGTTATTACCATTTATATATATATAGGTGCCTGAGGGAGGGAAAAGAAGTTTATCAGAATGGCGAGGATTGCACAATAGTACCAGATCAGTCCTTAATTTGTAGACACATACAATTGTATAGTTTTTGTAATCAAGATGCGGCTAATTTGGCCTGAGTTTTAAAAGGCACTCCGACACCTGCTATCATACCAATGTTCAGTTTACTGGCAAATCGGAGTTATTTACTTTGAAATAATGCAGATTGTTGTGCGATGTTAGCAGGCATCGCTTACATGATTACGGTAACTGAGCGTGTGGTTTGCTATAAAAAAGTAGTGTTGACTCCTCTGCATGGGAAGCTGGATGTTTCCCTCTGGCCGTCGTTTCCGACCTTGAAAGCAGAGTCAACCAAATGAGCCGTATAAGAGCGCTATTGTCTCAAAAAGAGGTTGCTCTTACATCTGCTAGAGAAAGATTTGTCCTTCATGTAGCAAACACCCGCACAGAAGTGCATGCTTTATTAAATACAGACGTGCCCCTGAATTTTAGGGAGTTAATTTAGACTATCTTTAATGCGTCCTCGAGTAGGGGGTTAGCTTACTTTTTTAAAGTTATAAGCAGTGGCCTTGTGACTTCTGTAGAAACTCTATTTGGTGTCTTGTTGGCGTTTTTTCATTCAATTTTTTCCAGCATCTTTGGTGGATTCTCCTTAATGCTCGCATTAGTTGCCGGTGTGCCTCTATTAATTTGTTTGCTTAAAAATGGATCGACATCCTGCAGCACCCGACAATATGTCCCGGCTGTTGCTGCTGCGCAACCGAATGCTTAGTTATTACGGAGCGCTGCCTCTGGCTACATTGAGCGCAGCTTATGGATTATCGTTTCGATTCTCCTTTTTCACATGCATTCAACCTGTCTTCCATTGCCTTGCGATGTCGACTGGGCCCTGGATTTGGGTCTCTGCAGTACGGTGTCTCCTAACGCGGATAATGACCAGCTGATGAGCCCCTTAGTGGTTCATGACTTGCTCTGTTCTGGCGGCGGGATTATGGCCTTAGCAGCAATACATGGAATAATGGGACGTTGGAATGTTTTTGCAGTGGCATATGACTTCTTGGCACGCAGTTACATTGAAGATGATCCGAGTTTTCCTCCGATGGTGATAGAGGCTCCGGTCGTTGAGGAACATGTATGTTCATTCCCACTATTGAATTGGATGGCTGAAATGTTTTCAGATGAGAACAATGACTTCCTCTTGGAGGCTGTTGCTACATACTGTGCTTATACGCTGATGGAATAAGACTGTTTGGTTTTTCTACCTATTCTTTATTATTTATTTACTGTTTTCTATCAAAGATCGAATCATTTGTTTTGAAAAAAATTAAACTTGACTCTGCTTTTTAGGCTTGGACTCTGAGTTCGTAATTTGCCCACGTTTATATTATGTGCTTTGGTCAAGGAAAGGTGTCGTGGGCTGAGCCTTGCACTCACACCATGTTAAGTTAGCATGGGTTTATTAGAAGCTTAAACGCCATTTTTGTTTTCCTG
Source organism: Lissotriton helveticus (assembly GCF_964261635.1). Lineage (NCBI taxonomy): Eukaryota > Metazoa > Chordata > Amphibia > Caudata > Salamandridae > Lissotriton > Lissotriton helveticus. The sequence goes on along the minus strand of NC_136071.1, from coordinate 1,065,748,831 downwards.
CTCTGCTTTGCACACAACACGCACTTGCAATATTGTTTAGAGAAGGCTGAGTATTTTGCTTCATATGAGAATAATTTGTTATAGTACATTTGTAGACTGCCTCGCTACTTCAGTGTGTATAGTGAGAGCATGAAACATCAAGGTTATCTTGGATACTGTGTCCGTTATTCGGAATGATCTTCGCACGTTCGAGCCATAAGACATATGCAGCTGTGGCACCTCTGATACTGGCTCGTTTCATAATGCACTGTGCAGGCATGATTACACACAGTTGGAGAACATTTGTATCTTGACAGTTTGTGTAGAACTCATTGTGAGGTATGGGTCTGCCGATGTAGTCGTATGAGATCTTCTGTAGTTATAAACTAACCTGCTAGTTAGTGAGGGTGAAATCTAGGTATATTTTAAATCTGTTTCCCCTTTGCATTATATCATGCTTTCTCCCTTTGTATTTTATGGAATAGTAACAATGCTGACAACTTTGTTTCTGATAATATGTTTGCTTGTATTATCTAAGGTACTGGGCATGAGATTACGGTGTTAGAAATAAACATTTCAAAGTTGCAGGTGTCTTTATTTAGTGCTTGTTTTGTACTGGTGTAAGACTGTAACGAAAGAGTGCTCTTGTTATCCACCTTACCTGAGGTAACCTAAGTCGCATGTTCTTGGTTGACTAATAAGTGGTGGTTTTGCTATAGGATGAAGAACCAATGAGTCACTGATTGCTAGTTTGTTAGGGAGTTTGGGTACTAAGGTGGGGTTTGGAACACCGTAATTCACTGAGGTCGTAAGTCTTTATGCACAGTTGTGTGTAGGAGCAGAATCACTGCAACAGTAGTTACAACAAAAAGGCTCGATAAAGGGCCTTGAGTTTGAATCAAAATATGAAATTGAAGAATAATTGATAAGTGCAGCCAAGAAAGGGAGCAAGTGTGCAAATTTCATAGTGCCGTCTGTTGGGGTAGTTGTTATAATAAAACGTCTCGATAAAGGGCCTGCACTTTGAATTTGAATTAAAGAAGAATAATTGATAACCCCAGCCAAGAAAGGCAGCAAGTAGGTGTGTGTATGTGTGGATGATGTGTTGATTGAGAGGAAGATTAATAAGGTGAAAAATAAGAAAGGCTGCAGACATGCAAACATTGTACTTCTTTGTAAGGGAAGTGGCTGTTTAGTTTTCCAGTAAATATATATATACATATTCACTGAAAAAAACATAGGTTTCACACACGTTATAGTTAGGAATTAGCATTTAAAAAACCCTTAGAAATTCACTGAAAAAACCATAGGTTTCACACATGTTATAGTTAGCTGGACATTACACTCATACAAAACTATTGAAATTCCCCCGTTATAGTTAGTTCAGCTAACTATAATTCGCGTGCACGCAATGCACTGCTGATGATGTCACATATAACATCACTCATGACATGGTCAGTGACATCACTCATGACATCACTGATGACATCTCAAATGACATCTTCTGATGATATCATCCTTGTTAAAGAGTGACAGACCTCCTCTCAGCGTCATATAACCTTTGATACACACTTTCAAAAATAGAAACTAAAATTTTCAAAAAAATGGAGATACCGCTACCACTCACCAACAAGCTATTCAGTAATTCCACCATCTATATACACATCCACTCATTCACCAACAGTTCTATATAGTCACTTATACATGTACTCACTGATCATATCTACTCATACACTTATACATCCTGTTACACACCAACACTCATCAATAGACTTACTCACACACATACTCACACATGCAAATAAACTATCAAACATCAATTTATTTGCATATACAGGATATACACACAGCACTACACTTACTTTTACCAAAATATACATACACTTACTTTCTTAAAAAATCACTTACAGAAACACATATTTATTTATACGGGAACTCTTCCAATCTCTCACTCTCACATATAATCACTTATATACATCAATACTCATATATAGTAGATTAAAACATATGTAGTTACTCATAAAGATACCATTGAGACAGTCAATCTCTCACTAACACACACATACACACACTCATGCACCCATACAGTCCTGCATAAATGTTGTCTTCAAAACACATACAGTGAGTCACTCATTCATGCATCTATACGCTAATACTCTCCACCAAACCATACAGACACTCATATTGATACTCAAAAAGCCAACTAATAACTCATATAGACACTCATGTAGCTACTCACCAACCCATGCAACCAATTATAGACAAAGTGAGACACTGATACAGATAATTATATATTTAAACATTACTCGCTAATACATGTATTCACTAAGATACACTTAATAAGTCAGTTATGCAATCATTTTTACAAAAAAAAATCAATTGAGACATTTATTTATTCATTTATTCTTCCATTGACCTTGCAATACACATATAGAAAACATATTTAAGTTTCAGAAAAAAACATTCACCGGATGATGTCATCAGTGATGTCATTTGAGATGTCATCAGTGATGTCATGAGTGATGTCACTGACTATGTCATGAATGATGTTATATGTGACGTCATCAGCAGGGCATTGCGGGCACGCGAGTTATAGTAAGCTGAACTAACTATAACGGGGGAATTTCAATGGTTTTGTATGAGTGTAATGTCCAGCTAACTATAACATGTTTGAAACCTATGGTTTTTTCAGTGAGTGCTGTTCACACGGTGCCTCAAGGGAGTGTTGGCGTATAAACATATATATATATATATATATATATATATATATATATATATATATATATATATATATATATGAGCAATACCCAATCTTGACCTGCACTACCCCATTGCCTGCCATTTCCAAGAAAAGCATCAATCCAACAATTTCCCTCTTGAGATTCTTTGCTGTCGAGCAGGTTAATCTGGGGAGGAGGGGAGGTAACCGAGAACTGGCATTAAGAAAGAAAGAATCCAAATGGATCATGAAGTTAGAAACCAGATTCCTGGGATGACATCATTTAGATGAAGAATTAGCCACTCATCTACATGAGGATTGAATGTATGAAGAAAGGGCTTGGTTCTTCCATTATAATTCATGCGGTGTTGATATACTTCTTTGAAATGTTATGAGTATATCTGAGCTCATGTTTTCTTCTTGTTTTTAAATTAGTCTCTTTTTCTTATTTCGTCACAGGAGGAAAGGAAGGGACCCTTCACTTTTCAAACACTCGCGGGTGCCCTACCCTTTTCTTCATCAGGATCGATTCTGCACTGTCACTTAAGATAAGGGACTTTTTAGTACACTTGAGCATTCTTTAATTTTTATGATTCAAAGTTTTGCGTTTGTTGTAACTATTGTTATGTACCATTGATTGAGGACCCCTCTTACTGCCACTGGGTTTTTCTACAACTGATATCCCATCTTTTTCCTGCAACCACAATTTTGAGCTATCATGCATATCATTGGGGCACTAGAACGTTTGATAGCTGTAACAAGTGGTGTTCTGGAGCATTAGTCCTCCAGCAACTTTTCATTTTGCAGGGAAACCTTAGCAGATTATAGGTTAGAACTGCTTGTAACAAGGATCCTTGAAAGCGGTTTACAAGGCCTTTCTATTTTGATTTGGTTTGTGACCCTTGTAGGGTAGCGCTCCGCAACATGTTTTTACGGTGGAAAGCCACCTTCGAACTACACAGATTATGGCTCTGTGTAGGATTTTAATCTTATGAAATTCCGTTTACCAATTTGTGCTTGAATTAATTAATTGTGAGCATTGTTTGTTTTTTAGTTATGTTTATTTTCATGATATTATTTTTGCGGTCTCTGTGCTTGAATCTATACTGTGCACACAACAAAATCTTGCTAGGAGTAAGATATGAAACTTACCTTCTCCAATATGTCTGCCAAGTATGACGCCAGATGGGGTTGAGAATTGGTGCCTCTTCTATGTTTATTTATTATTTATGCACGTCCGTGTAGAACTGTTAAACTCGTGTGATCAAGACACATCTGTGTGTCAAAACACGTAGCGGTTTGAAGGATTAAAACTTAATTTCAGCATCCAAACTTTTGAGTGTGCGTTTTACCTTGTGGACTGTTTATTGACACACACACACACACACATATATATATATATATATATATATTACCTACTGGCGGTCGCCAGTAGGTATATATAGTTAGGATTTTTTCTCTATGGGTTTTTTGAAAATTCTATGTCTAATAACTTTGCCGTTTGTGGACGGAATTGGCTGAAATTTTCAGGAAAATGGCACATTTTGTTTCTGAGCAGCCTTTGAAAATTTGGGGGGGGTTCGTCAAGGGGGGGCCGAGAAAAAAGGGGGGTCCCAAAACGCGTTTTTCCCATGTTAATTTCCATAGGGCGGTTGGCCTCACTTTTAGCCCGAACGGCTGAATGGATTTGCACGAAACTTGGCAAAATTGTAGGGACTGGTAGCCCGATGTGCCTTTTGTAGGTCTCAATATATGTGCTCCAGTGGATTTTGAGAAATTAACGTTTAAAAAAAGATATATATCTGTAAGCGCGGACCAGGCAGCGGTCTGGTTCGCGGACTTTTCGCGCAACGGAGCTTTGTGAAGCGAAGCTGATTGGTTCTCCGGCGTCTGTCAACATTCCAAACAGTCCGTAGCGGCCGCCATCTTGTCTCTCGGTAGGATCGAGAGACAAGAGGAGGCGAAAGCGAAGGGGCAAATGACCATAAGGGGGAATAGTAGATCCTCGCTGACCCCCTAGGTTTGATGTGGAGGTTTTAAAAGGGCCCCGCGGGGCAAAAAAAAAAATAATAATAATAATCGAACGGCTGAATGGATTTGCACGAAACTTGGCAAAATATTAGGGACTGGTAGCCCGATGTGCCTTTGCTAGGTCTCAATATATGTGCTCCAGTGGATTTTGAGAAATTAACGTTCAAAAAAAGATATATATCTGTAACAGCGCTCCGCTTCGCGTACTTTTCGCGTTACGGAGCTTTGTGAAGCGAAGCTGATTGGTTTTTCGGCGTCTGTAAACATTCCAAACAGTCCGTAGCGGCCGCCATCTTGTCTCTCGGTAGGATCGAGAGACAAGAGGAGGCCAAAGCGAAGGGGCAAATGACCATAAGGGGGCATAGTAGATCGTCCCTGACCCCCTAGGTTTGATGTGGAGGCTTTGAAAGGTTCTCGCAGGGCAAAAAAATATATACCGTTTTTTTAGTTTTTTTGCGTGGAGTGCGCTCGGTTCGCGAACCGGGAAGCGTTCTGGGGAGCGTACTTTCTTGAAAATTAGTGAAAAAAGTTAGAGTACAATAATAATTGTGAGTGATCAGATGTAGGGTAGCTCTGAGAAGAGCTTTTGGGTTTATGGTACATTTAGGTACTTATAAGTAGGTACCAATGCACATTCTTAAATTCAGAGTGAAAACTCTGTTGCCCTCATCTGAGAAGTGAACTCCATCTCCTCTGTAGATATCTTGCATGTAGTAACGCAAGTTATTGTTGTACAGGGAGCCCATTCCATGGTCTCTCATGTAAGCTGAAACAGATTTGTTTACATGCTTCCTCGATTTCTCAATTTGTGGACAAAATTGGTTCGACCACCTCCATTTCTGTCTTTGGCATATATTTGAATATACCAAGGCAGTCTGAGGAAAAAGTGCCATCAATTGCTCAAAGGTGTCCTTTAAAAGCATTTCCAGACCTACCCCAGTCAAAGTGCCCAAATCATTACCTCCACAGTGCACAATTAACAGGTCAGGTTTTGGCAAATGCATAAAGGTTTTCACCAATGGTATCAATTGGTGACATTTTAATCCTCTGTGGCCAAACCACTTAATTTCCACATCTTGTAAATTGAGGTTAGGTAAATTCCTGTTTTCAGCGTACCTTTGAGCCCAATAGATGTAGCTATGTCCAACAATCCAGACAGAAAACATGGCGAGAGAAGGTTCTCCTGCAGTCAGATGAAGTGTGGCAATGAAATGGCAGTTGAAAAAATGAGAGTGTAAAATGAAAAAAACTGAGGAGTTTCTGTGTTAATGAAGCAGTAAGAGTGATTGGTGGATTTTGATTGCTGAAAACAGAAAGTTAGTGTGCATGGATGAGTTCGTTGAAAGATGTATTTTGAGTGGCGAAGAAAAAATCATTAAATGAAAGAATGCTTTGGATATGCAGGTGCACTGAGAGTTCAGAGTTCAATTGCAACATTGTTGTGTGAGAGGTCTTGCAAGAGGTGGTTGCTATGCAGAAAAAGCAGAGAGGGGGCAGAGGGGGGAAGGGTTTTGCTTTGAAAAAAAGTGAGGGAAGAGTTTTGATTGGGTGACATGAGATATCTGTGTGAGGAATTACAGCATTTCTGTGCTTTTGATAGCTGCAGACTCTGGAGTGCATACCTTTTGCTCTGCTGAAGACAAATTGGTGTGTTTCTGAGACTGTTTTGAAACTCAAAGTACTTGCTAAGGTGAGAAAAAATTTCTTTAATTTAGATAGAAAATAGTGTGCTTTAAGGAGAAAATTATGAAGAAAGTTGTGTTTTTCAAATGTTGCTTTGTCTCAAGTGTTTCACAAATAGATTTTGTTTGTTTGAGAAATTGTAATTGGAGAAAATGTGAAGTATTAGTACTGACAGGGCTTTTATGTGCATAGGAGCTGTGGAGTGTTTTCAAATTATGACTTGTAAATCGTTTTTGAGAAAAAGCAATGGTTTTAATATTGATGAGAAGGACATAATGGTGTCTGCTTCTTTATAAGGTAATTGAGAGTCTTTCCCATTTCAATGTAAGAAGTTTGTCTGTGGAGCAAATTGCTTGTAAATATGCTCCCACCTGTGCATGGCAAATTTAAATTTTGAATGTTTCCGTTACATAGGCATGTTAAAGGTGACTGAAACATGCTGCAAAGGCAATCAAAAAATGCTTTTATGTGTCTTAAGGACATTTTAAGTCATTTCCCCATGTGCAGTGTTTTCAAATTATGAGTTGAAAATCGTTTTTGAGGTAAAGGAATGTTTTCAAAATTTATGTGCGCCATATGACCCCAAATTTTTTTTTCAGGGGTGCAGCAGGGTGTTCTTGAGATACCCCTGCACCGTCGGAAAAATTCGTAATTTGCGATGAGGTAATTGCTAATCGCAAATTGCACCTTCATTCCTATGGGCCTCCTGCTGCATGGAAATGAATGGGTAATCTTGCTGAAATGCAAAGTCGAATCTGTATTTAAAAGGGTCTGCACCTCTGTACGGGTGTTCGCTATGTGAAGCACGAAAGTTTCACGGGCCGAACTCAAGGCCACCTCTCTCTGAGACAAAAGAGCTCTTATTCTTGCCATGCTGTTGAAATGTGCTCCCAAGGTTGGTATTTGTGGCCAGATTGAAAACTCCCTATGTTCATGTGTGGGAGGAAATAGAACATTTCTGCAGCAAATAACCCGTTCATTTACTGTTACGATAAAATGAATACTTTTAATTAACCCAGAACAATCTTCATTATTGAGCATCAAATAACTACCATTTTCCAAGAACTTGAACGTGGGGATGATAGCAGGAACTGGCGTGCCTTGCAACACGCAAGCCATATTTGGTCGGTGTTTGTTGCATGAACCGTGTAACTGTCTGTGCCTACACATTAGTGAATGATCTGGCGTCTCAGTGCATTCCTCTCCATTCAGATAAAGTTCTTGATCATCTTTGAAAATCTGTATGTGTATGGAAGCGACCAGACTTGATGAAGAAAACCACTACCTAAAGGTTAATAACGACCTATTGGTATATATTTCATACAATTTGAAAACTTATATAAAGCAAAAGGCAGCGTTATTAAACCGTGGATAAGGCACGTTGCCAAAGCAGTCAACCTTTTGGATTTATACTGGAAATGTTAAAGGAAGAATTACGGAGTAGGGCCTGTAAATCTTTAATAGACAACGAGTAAAATTACTCCAACCATCGTATTCCTCTAACTCCGGGATAGTAGGGGTGTTTAATTTTTTAGAAGTAGCCAATCCAAAGCATTTGGTCTGGGAAATTGTTTCATTCACAAACAACATATGTTTTGGGATGAGACATGCACGGTGGAAAGCCTCAGTGCCTTGTACCTGCCAGGTTCGTGAACCCCAAACTGATGTAGATCCTGGATATTTTTACTCTGTATTACGTTAGCATGGTCTCATTACTGGTTTAAACGCCATTTTTCCTTTTTTGTAAGTTCTGCACACGACACTTAGTTGTTGCTTTAGCTTTCAGCCTACCTGCGTCAAGATCTATGCCTGCTTCAAGCAGGCGCAGGGTTTTGATGTAGCTTTGTCCTATCTGATTGTAAATGCGGCACACCGTGGGTGGCAGAGCAGCGGTGCACGTTAACTGGTGCATCCCTGGGGATGTGCTAGTTAATATAAATCTGCCCCATTACATTTAATTATGTGCAGGGGACACAGAGTAGGTGAGGTTTATCCAAGGTTAAGAAGAGATGAGTCCTGTTCAGTGAAAAATTGAAGATAGGCTTCAGTATATTATATACTTAAGTAGTGTGTTAAGTTTTTGATGACTGTTATTAATTTACTGTTGGGTAATAGTGGTTAATAACATTTTTTATTATATTTTACCACAGATTCAACTGCACATTATTTCAAGATTTTAGGATGCCTAGCAAAGAAAGAGTAAGAAAGGCTGGAAAACGTCAAAGACAGCAGGAGCATGGAATATTGCAGCAGTCCTCTAACAAAAAGATTTGTCAAGTCACCAAGAAAGCACCGGGTAAGAGTCGAAAAACAGTCATAAGAAATATGTCTAGTAAAAAAAATATTACTACAGAAAATGTTTCACTCCAGAAAAGGAGACCGAATTCAAATGGTAAGGAAAGGCCAATGAGAAATGTTACTGCTAGAGTAAGAGATAACTCTATGCATGAAAGTAGAAGGAAACAAAAGTTTAGGGATATTCGTAAACGAATGTTCCGCAACAGGATAATTGGGAATTTGTTAAAAAATATTAAGAAAGGTCAGCAGAAAGTGGTTTTTTATAAGAGAAAAAAAATAGTTGAGAAAGTTATTGATCAGGCCTTTGAAATTAAACGTAAGTTATTTATTTTGACAATCAATAGAATTAGGAAGCTAAACAAGGTAATTTATGATTTCAAAAGAAATAGTAGATGGAAGAGAATAGTTAATCGTAGTAATTTTTGTGAAGTTTTTTCTGGAGAATGGATGCATAGTTCAAGCTCTGAGGCATTTTTTAATGAGGAGAGTTATTTCCAGGATAATGATTTGGTGCATGCAGTTGACACCAGTGGTCGAGCTTATGAAGTGAAAGATGGTTGTCCAGTTGAAAAAGAAAAACTTGTGAGAACAGAGATAGAAGAGGTGTTAGGTAATGAGGTTTTAGGGAGACGTCCTAAGGGTCCTGTGTACACCTGGAAGTGTAGTAGTATTTGCAGTGTACGACAGGATTCCATCAATTTGCTTTGTGATTTTATACGGTCATTTAGTAAGAAAAGTTTGAAGCAGAAAATGAAGTTGTTGCAAGAATTAGATCCTTGCAGAGTGAGAGAAGTGATAGGTTTGCATGGTCATTCACTGGCTTGTCTTTCCAGGAGAGTATGCCAGAGTGTTTTTCATCATTTCAGGATGCTAGCAGTGCATCATAATAAAGTGAGGAAATTAGTTAGAATGTTGTATTATGCTAAGAGTCCAGCAATTATGCTAAAACAATTATGCGCTGCTCTTTTGCATGGTTCTGAAATAGATGTGAAAAATATATGTGAAGAAATTGAGTTTTGTTACTTTGGAAGTAAAGAGGAGAATGTTGAAATTGACCAAGAAGAAGAGAGTAATGTGGAAGATAGTGTACAGGTTTCCAGTACAGATAATTTCCAGAGGGAAATTGCGACGTTTGAGGTGAAATCAAGTGAGAGGCCAAATTTCACTTGTGTGTGTTGTCGACGCACTTATTATAAGAATCAAACTAAGTTAGTGGATTTATATGGAAAAAGTGAAAGGGAAAATAATAGTGAATGGAAGGATTTTACAACATACTTGATGGTAGAAAATTGTTTTGATTTGGGATTGGATCAACGTGTGTGTACTTATTGTTGTAACAAATTAAATCAAAACCAGATGCCTGCTAGAGCAGTTCATAATAATCTGGAATTGGTTGAAATTCCTTCTGAATTGAAGGATTTAAATACTTATGAATCTATTTTGATTCAAAGTATCCATCCCTTTCAGGCTATTGTAAGAATGGAGCCAAAGACAGGGAAATTGCCTCCATCAGATTTACAGAGAGGATTAAAGGGAAGAGTTGTTTATTTGCCTCTAGATTTGAAGAAAAACATTAACACAATTGGAGTAGAAAAAGTGGAAGAGGAACCTCTGGTTATCTTAGTTAATGGGGTTCCGACAAAGAATAAGAAAATATGGCAAGATTTAGTAGATGTTAGGAAAGTCAAAAGGGCAACATTGTATTTGAAAAAATATAATAAATACTATAAAAATGTATATGTTGCAGAAGAGGAAGTAAGTGAGGAAGAGGATAGCGATTTGTGTGCTGGTCAAATTGAGAAAGTAGAACCCTGTACTAGTGAAGAAATATATGAACATTATAGTGTTCATCCTTTGCATTCCAAGGAAGTCATGGGGAATGCTATTGAGTTGTTTCAAATGAAACAAGCGAAAGGGAGTCCCATTAGTGTTTGGGAGGAAAGTTTGGAAGCTCGGTGTTTCCCACAGCTTTTTCCAACAGGTCAGGGAGGAAGATATGATGAGCGACCTCATCAAATTCCTGCTTCTGAATACCGGACTTTGCGATTGTATGCAGGAGATCCTAGGTTTCGACAATGCATTCCTTATTTGTTTCATCTCCTGTTTGAAAGCGATCTGTCTGGACTGTCATATGCAGTGAACCACATCTTGAAAAGTGGTATACACATGCAAAACATCTCGGCAAGTGACTTTATGGATAAAGTCAATGTCCAAGACAGTATTTTGGATTCTCACCTGATTAATCTCATGGCGTGTCAGCGTGGTACTAATGAGTACTGGTACCGTCGTCATGGTGATTTAAAATGTATGCTGAGGAACTTAGGAACTCCCACATGGTTCCTCACTTTGAGCTGTGCTGAGTATGGCTGGGAAGACTTACTTGAATTTCTACGAGAGGCAAATGCTAACGTAGAAAACATCGAATTCAAGACACCCGGAGAACTGTGCTCTTTGGATCCAGTCAATGTATGTAGGTACTTCAATCATAGATTTGAAGGTATGATGTCTTTCATCATGAATAAGAAGAATCCACCTCTTGGAGAGGTGTTGGATTTCTTCTGGAGGAAGGAGTACCAAGCAAGAGGTGCTCCTCATATACATATGTTGCTGTGGATCAAGGATGCACCTAAATTTGGAACGGATGCAGACGACTCAGTGATGAGTTTCATAGAACAGTATTCTACGTGTGCTGTTCCAAACGCAAAGGAGAAAAAAAGCCTAAGAGAAAAAGTTCTACGTTTCCAAAGCCATCGATGTGGAAAGTACTGTCGTCGTAAATTCCGGAACAAAGACAAGTTCTACACCAAATGTCGTTTCGGCTTTCCACGATCGGTGATTTCTAAAGGAAGAGTGAACAGTTTGATGTCTTCGCTGCGACATAATGTGATGAAGAAATCACCTAAAAACACATACAATTTGAAGAGGAACGAAGAGTCTAAGTACATCAACGACTACAACCCGGTGATTTTGTCCATGTGGAATGCTAACATGGATATACAGTTTGTGGCTGATAACTGTATGGCTGTGGCTAGGTATGTGACATCTTACATCACCAAAAAAGAGAAGACAGAATTGAAGGATATGTGGGAGGACATTTCCCATGAAAAGAGCCTCAGCAAGAAGTTGTACAGTTTCAGTCTGAAGATGTTGTCGCATCGAGAAATCGGAGCTTACGAATGTTCTGACCGGTTGTCTTCAGCAAGTCTCTATGCCAAGTCCAGGAGTATCGTTTGGGCGAGTGTTGGTCTTGCTGCAACGCGTAATCGAGTTCTGAAACCTGTGCGGGAAATTGAGTATTTGGCGGAAAAGGAGCCAAACAGTACCGACATTTTGAAGAGCAACATGTTGGATACATATTATCCAAATCGAAGCAGTCACCTCGAGAATGTTTGTCTGTATGAGGTTCTGCAAAATTACATATTCAAGAGGAACATCAAAGAAGATACTGAGAAAGGAGTGTATGCTGTAATAGGAAGTGAGGGATGTCTGGTCAAGCAAAGAAAATGCCACTTGATAAACCATCGAAAATTGAGTGGCGAATCTCCTGAAAAAAAGGAGTTTTTCTATTTAGCACTTTTGCAACTTTTTAAGCCTTGGCGTGGAGAAGAGGAACTGCTTGGAGATTTCCTCTGTTACGAAGACTCTTTCAATGCTGCCAAGGAGACCATAGAATGTCCTGCTTTTCTCAAATATGTAGAAATGTTGAATGTGGAAATTGAGCAGGAAGCAACGATTGCAGCCGAGATTGCCAGAGACAGTTCTCAGGACAGTCAGAGTTCTGCTTCATTGAGTCAGGATCCACTAGGAGGACCTCTTATCGAAAATGAAGCTGCCACTGCTATGAATGAAGTGGAAAGAGCCATGGCACATGCTCAGGAGGATGCGGTTAACTTAGAAGAGTTGGAAAGACAACTCAACGTTGAGCAGAGGAAAATATATGACGAACTTACCATGCAAATTGATCATGGATTAAGTCATGATAAGAAAGAGTGCTCATGTACGTCGTTGAAGCCTGTCCGACTGTACGTGAGTGGAGAAGCGGGAACTGGAAAAAGTTTCCTTATTAAAGCAATTTCATGTTATTTGCAGGAAAGGACAGAGTCATCGCTGTCTTGTGTTGTCACCGCTCCAACTGGACTGGCAGCACATAACATTAAAGGGATTACTTTACATCGTTTACTGATGCTGCCAGTGGAGCATGACAACAAATTAGAATATCACAAGCTATCTGGAGATGCTTGTTTTGAAGTTTCAAGAGTCTTGAGGAAAATGAAACTTCTTATCATTGACGAAGTAAGCATGGTTTCCAATGTTATGCTTGCCTTTGTGCATTTGAGAATGCAAGAAGTTCTCAAAACAGAGTATGATGTGTTATTTGGTGGCAAACACATCATTGTTTTTGGAGATCTTCTGCAGCTGACACCAGTGAAAGGGCAACCTGTGTTCAAAATGCTCACGCATGAAGATACCAGGAAGTGCTTAGGGAGTATTGGCAACGTCAATATATGGTTAAACTTCAATTATGCTGAACTGCATGAAAATATGCGTCAGGCAAAGGATGAAGTTTACAAGACTATTCTACAAGATGTTAGAATTGGAAAAGTGACCGAGCATGGGAAAGAAGCTTTACATGCACGATTACTGACAAATTTATATCCAGACGAAGATGTTGTGCCTGAGAATATTTTTCAGAAAGTTACTGAGAAAAAATCTGGAATATGTTTGATGCCAACTCTTGCAGAATGTGCCAAATTCAACAACAAAATGTTGCATTTAGAAAAGCAAGAGATTGTGAAATTGGAAGCTATTGACAGAGTAGAGCATATGGGATCAACAATTATTTTGTCTGAGAATCTGAAAACAAAATTGGATTCATTAGAGAAGAGTATATCTAAAACTGCGGGTTTTGAAAAGACTCTGAATGTGTGCTTGAACTGCCGTATAATTTTAAGAAGGAATTTACATGTTGAAAGAGGTCTGGTAAATGGATCAATGGGTAATGTTGTTGATTTTGTGAAATACAGAAATAGAGATGGAATTGAATTTTTAAAAATTAAATTTGATGGCATTGAGGAAGTACAGCTAATTGCTCGTTGTTCTGCTAGATTTTTGCTTGTAAAAGACTTATATGTTCGTCGTAAGCAGTTTCCTGTTTGCTTGGCATATGCGGTGACAATCCATAAATCGCAAGGTTTAAGTGTAGACTGTGCATTGGTGAATATTGGCAGTTCTGTGTTCAAGGAGGGTATGGCATATGTGGCATTGTCACGAGTTAGGACTTTATCGGGATTGTACTTGATTGAGTGTGATGTCACAAACATTTGTGCGGATCTAGATTGTGTTAAGGAATACAATAGGTTGAGAAGAGAGTATGCGCCACATTTGCCTCAGTATCCTTTGTTTGAGAAACGTGTGGTAGGCCGGAAACGAAGAAATGTGACCAATACTGGGGAGGTTGTAGCAAAAAGACGAAAAGTTGATGAACCTGAAATTATAAGCAGAAACAAAAAGGATTCTGTTGAAGATGTTGTTGGTTTTCAATTTGAAAACAGTTCTGGTGTCAACTGCTATGCTAATGTAGTGGTTAATGTTGTCTTTTCTCTAGAAACTTTAAAAGAACAGATTGTGGTCAATTCGGATCAAAGATTTTGCAGTTTGTTAAATTCTGTGTTAGAGAAATGTAGCACTGATAGAACAAACATAGAAAGTGTGTCTGAAATTCGAAATCTGTTAGACAGATGTTCAGGCCAAACACAATTCTCTCAAAATAGTCAGCAAGATTGTCAGGAGTTTTTAATGTATATGCTTGATGTATTGCATGATGAAGGTGTAGATGTAGATCACCTGTTTGGGCTTTCTTATCAATGGCAGCATGACTGCGAGAACTGTAGGGTATCAGCTACTACTAGTGTAGACTCAGAAAGATTTATATATTTAACTTTGCCAGACAGTAAATCAGTCTCTTTTAATAAGCTAGTAAAAGCAGCTGATCACAACATGGAGTGTAGCCAATGTAAATCTGAAATGATGTCCACTTTATTTATACGAACATATGGCCAGTATGTCATTTTAATGTTCCAACGATGTAGGCCTGATGGAACAAAATTGACAACTTTAATTAAAAATTTTGTGGCTTCACAGTTGTCAATATCAGGAAGGACTTTTGTAACTGTAGCAATTATATATCATGATGGTCCTTCAATAACATCAGGACATTATACAGCTTATTTAAAGTGTAGAAATGGCTGGTCATTCTGCAATGATTCTGTTTTAATTTTCAAAAAAAAATTGCCATATGACCTTAAAAACTCTTACCTGGTGTTTTTAAAACCAAAATTTTAGGGAAAGAATCTCGGGATGTGCTCTGAGGAATTTCAAGAAGTTCTTATGGCTCCTACACTATTTGGCCTTGAGGATAAGTGTAGTACAGAGACATAACTTCTAACCATAAGACTGGACGTCATGGAAAAATAACTGCACTTTGAATGAGTTCAGAAAAACTATTTCTTTTTATAAGCTAATTGAAGCAGCGAATCAAAACATGGAGTAGAGGGAATGTAAGTCTGCAATGCTG
Source organism: Lissotriton helveticus (assembly GCF_964261635.1). Taxonomy (NCBI): domain Eukaryota; kingdom Metazoa; phylum Chordata; class Amphibia; order Caudata; family Salamandridae; genus Lissotriton; species Lissotriton helveticus. The sequence goes on along the minus strand of NC_136071.1, from coordinate 1,065,733,547 downwards.
TCTACTGTTTTACATTGCTTTGTGATTAAAAGTGATGTAGAGAATTAAATAATTGTACTAGTCATAAAGGTAGTGTAAGTCTGCTTCATAGTAAGCAGTATCAGTGTGATAGGAAATGTAGAACATGATTGAGCAAGAAGGGGAAGATATTACTAGTCCAGGATTGTGTAAATGATCTTCAACATTTTAATTCTGAAAGTTGCGGAAATGCGAAAAGACGGGATTGGCTTACAAGAAATCCAAGAGTTATACATGGCTCTGACACGATTTGGCCTTGTGGAATCGTGTGGTAGAGAGCGAGAAGTCATTTATTGTATGTAACATGTTTTTGAAAACGATGGAAGTTTTCTTTCAGAAAGTGGCGGGTTGAAAGTAATAACAGCACAACAGAGTGTAAGCTGTTCATAGGACATCCTTGGCCGTCATGGAAAGTAAGTTAACTTTAAGGAGTTCTGAATTCTGATTTGTAATGTATGGGTTTTTTAAACACAATCATTTTGATTGTGTTTTTTTTTCCCCGCTGTTATATGATGAATACCTTCAAGTCACTGTTTTAGTGAAATTTGATACATTCTGAGAACAGCAAAAATAAACCATTTAACATGTATAATTAATTCTGTTCTGTTTGCATTTATGATGTACATGTAGAACTGTGTAGGAGGCATGGAGAAGATGAGGCTTCTGTCAGTGTCAAAGTTGTTGCATACAGTGGTCATATTCTACGTAGTCTTTTATATTTCATTACTTTCACTGTTTCTGACAGATCTAAAAAAATTTTTTTTAAAAGAACAGTAAGTATAAGGGAAGGAAACAGACAGTTATGTTAAAAGAAACACAGCTATAGGGAATAAACTAGGGATACTGTTACCCGCAATCCTCTGCTGATGATGTCACTGAGCATGTCATGAATGATGTAATATGTGACATCATCAGCAGTGGATTACGGGTAATAGTATCTCTAGTTTACTCCCCTATAGCTGTCTTTCTTTTAACATAACTGTCTGTTTCCTTCCCTTATACTTACTGTTCTTTTTTATAAAAAAAATTTTTTGGTTCGCTTCCGGTTCGCGTACCGGGGAGCGAACTGGGAAGCGAACTAAGAGAAATAGAGGTTGGCACAGTTGCAAATATTGTACCAATTTTTTTATAACGGGGAGGTAGTTCTGAAAAGAACTTTTTTTTAAATTGTTTTTGTTGTTTTATATTTTTTTTATTATTTTTCTGAACATTTTTTTTACTTTTTTTGAATTTTTCTGAACAGTTTTATATTTTTTTTGTTTTTTTTTCGGAGGGGGCAACGAAAACGATTCATTGTAAAGGGCTCAACAGGAGGAAGAAAACAAAAAAAAGAATTTATTGTTTGGGGAGTTTCGGACAAACATGAGCATGATTGTTAATAGCTCTGTTGATCAGAGTGATGCTACTTTCTGCGTAGCAAATGATTCCACTGCAATGTACGCAGACTTGTTTTACTTCACGAAATCTCGTTTGTATATTTGGCACCATCTCCCTGCCCTCTGGTCCCGTTACTTCCGGTACAACAGATCTTCTGGCCATAATAGGGAGATTATCTAGGTCGTCCTGTTCCTCTTCTTCCTCTTCTTGCTGAATTATAACTTTAGCAGGTGGTCCACTCTTCCTTGGATGTGGTGGAGGTGGTGGGGAAGCACCAGCTGAAGCTAGTAAAGAAGCCATTGCTCACTGGTAACAAAGGGTCTTTCTCTCACAATGATGAAAGTCAGAGTGAGGAAAGAAGGAGGGATTTTCACCATTTGGGAAAAAAAATAGTTCTCAACCAATGAAAAGTGTTCATTTTACATCATATGACCTAGTCTTACATCATTAGGAAACCGAAAGTGAAATGAACCAATGAAAAGTGTTATTACCAAGTCACATGACCTGCTGTGTTTACGTTACGCGCTTTGCAGGGCCTCCCGGTTTGCTTCCAGAAACCTGTGCTTTGCGACTCGGTAAGCGTACGAGTTCGCTAACGTAGCACGTCATATGACGTATCACGCGACAACGCGAAACGTCATGCGGACGGGAGGCGTCACGATGTTGTTTTCTAACGCGGCAGTTGCGGTAAAGAAACGTTTACCGGCTCGCGGTCTATTTCGCGGCATCAAGGTCAGCTAACGGGAAGCTTCCCGATTCGCGAAGCGGGAACGAAGAAAAAAAAATATTTAAAAAAAAAAATTATTCATAAACATATAAAATATATTTTTGGATTTAAAGAAGAATACATTTTACAGCTACAGATATTAGCTGTTAAAAAACCAATGAAATTCACAGAAAAAACCATAGGTTATAGACCATATATAGTTAGGAATTAGCATTTACAAAACCTTGAAAATTCACTGAAAAAACCATAGGTTATAGACCATATATAGTTAGGAATTAGCATTTAAAAAACCTTATTTTACTCACACAAAACCATTGAAATTCCATATATAGTTAGTTGCACTAACTATATATCGCGCACCCGTAATCCACTGCTGATGATGTCACATATTACATCATTCATGACATGGTCAGTGACATCACTGATGACATCACTGATGACATCTCAAATGACATCACTGATGATATCTCATTTGACATCAATGGTCACATCAATGATGATATCATTAATGTGACAATACAATGCATCTCCTCACACTTTAATATAACCTCTGTTACACCCAGTGTTAAATACAGAGTATAATTTTTGAAACCATTGACACACCAATACTAGTTACTACATACCCACTCACTGATTCCTACGTCTACACACACATTCACTCATTCACCCATACAATCATTCATACATACAATCACTCATCTTTACAACACTATCATATGCACTCATACACCTATACAGACACTCACACTGTGCCACTCATCCATGGAGTTACTCACACACCTAGTCAGTCCTGTAAAGAATCAATCACAGTTCCATTTTCTAATCTACACAGTTAAACATAGAGTACCTTACATTTTAAAACATATACTAACACATACTTACTCTCTTATAGAATCACTGATACAAGTACACATTGATCTGCACAGAGTCACACACCTCCCAGCCAGTCATACACACACTCAGTCTCCCATACAAATACTTGTGCAACCAATCAATAACCCATATAGCTACTTATATAGCTACTGATCAACACATGCAGCAGCTTGCACAACAACAGACATGCTGATGCACACTTTCAGACAGTTTAGTCACTAACCCGTGCATTTAGTAAGACGCATTTAATCACTCACTCATACAGTCAATCACGCACCTACTAAAACCTTCATTGAGACACTTATACATCCACTCATTCTTCAATATGTAAAACATATTTAAACTTTACAGAAACACATAATCACTGGATGTTGTCATCAGTGATGTCATTTGAGATGTCATCAGTGATGTCATCAGTGATGTCACTGACCATGTCATGAATGATGTAATATGTGACATCATCAGCAGTGGATTACGGGTGCGCGATATATAGTTAGTGCAACTAACTATATATGGAATTTCAATGGTTTTGTGTGAGTAAAATAAGGTTTTTTAAATGCTAATTCCTAACTATATATGGTCTATAACCTATGGTTTTTTCAGTGAATATATATATATATATATATATATATATATATACACACACACACACACACACACACACACACGTATACACACACACACACACATATATATATTCACTGAAAAAAACATAGGTTTCACACCAGTTATAGTTAGGAATTAGCATTTAAAAAACCTATTAAATTCACTGAAAAAACCATAGGTTTCACACCAGTTATAGTTAGCTGGAACTTTTACTCGCATAAAACCATTGAAATTCACACGTTATAGTTAGTTGGACTCACTATATCGTGCGCGTGCAATGCACTGCTGATGACGTCACATATTACATCACTCATAACATGGTCAGTGACATCACTCATGACATCACTGATGACACCATCCAATGAATGTGTGTCTTTCCGAGAAATAAATATGTGTTATATATGTATATGTAAAAGTTGATGGAAGAATAAATGTTTAAATAAGTGTTTAGATTTTTTTTATTTGATTGGTTAACTGGCTTATTATGTGTATCTTAGGCAATACATATATTAGTGAGTAATGTTTAAATATTTAAATATAAGGATTAGTGTTTCACTTTCTGTATAAGTGGCTGCAAGGGTTGGTGAGTAGCTACATGTGTATGTATATGGGTTATTAGATGTTTGTTTTAGTATCAGTATGAGTGTTTGTATGGTTTGGTGGGGGTATTACTTAGCACATAGATGCATGAATAACTGACTCTCTGTATGTGTTTTGAAGACAGCATATGTGCAGGACTGTATGGGTGGATGAGTGTGTATATGCGTGTGTTAGTGAGTGAATGACTGATTCACTAGTGTCTTTATCAGTAACTACATATGTTTTAATCTAGTATATGTGAAAATTGATGTATGTAAGTGAGTATATGTGAGAGTATGAGATTGTAAGAATTCCTGTTTAAATAAGTATGTGTTTCTATAAGTGATTGTTTAAGAGAGTAAGTATGTGTAAGTTTCCTTAGAAGTAAGGTGGTTGTGTGTGTATAGCTGTATATGCAAATAAATGGATGTTCAATAGTTTATTTGCATGTGTGAGTATGTGTGTGAGTAACTTTTGGATGACTGTCGGTGTGTAACAGGATGTATAGGTGTATCACTACATATGATGAGTGAGTATATGTATGAGTGACTATGTAGAACTGTTTGTGAATAAGTGGATGTGTATATAGATGGTGAATTACTGAATTGGTTGTTGTAACTGATATGGGTATCTCCATTTTTTTGAAAATTTTTGTTTCTATTTTTGAATATGTGTTTCAAGTGTTACATTACAGTGAAAGGAGGTCTGTCACTGTGTCACAAGGATGGTGTCATCAGTGATGTCATGAGTGATGTCACTGACCATGTCATGAGTGATGTAATATGTGACGTCATCAGCAGTGCATTGCACGCCCAAGTTATAGTGAGTCCCACTAGCTATAACGTGGGAATTTCAATGGTTTTATGCGAGTAAAATTTCCAGCTAACTATAACTGGTGTGAAACCTATGGTTTTTTCAGTGAATATATATTTATATATATATACATACACATATAATCTGCATATCTATATAAATACAAATATAAATGCATGCATACATATACATATATGCATACATATGCATGTTATTTACATGAAAGTTTGAAAAACACTAATAAAAGCAAAGCTAAAAAGCCACCTCATTACAAACAGAATGGCTTTAACTTAAACGAGGGTGAGATCTATTGCATTTTCAATGCTTGTTTACTTTGGTTCCATCAAGAAGGCATTCAGTTGTGTCACACATTTGCCATAAATTCTGAATGTTAGCACTCTAGTTGCTCATTAGATCACTGCAGTAAAGCTACTGCTCACCAGGGAAGTCTGCTGCTGGTATTCAAAGTGCATGTTTCAGTCTGCATGTCAGAATATTTTTTTTTCATAAATCTTTTTATTATTGAAAAAACAAGAAAAACCAATGGCAGATGCCTTACATCATGGAATAAGCAACAAGTATACAAACATATGGCGAGTAATAGACGGAAAATCCCCAAGGTGAAAGCTGAATCTGAAGATGGAAGTGGCGTGCGACCGTATAAAATACAATAAATATCAGTCCAACCTTATCGACATTATTCACAAGTCCACCACCCATAGGAACAGGATTTTAAAAAGACGGCAATTTCGAGTGGCAGGAAAGTGTAACACGATAGAACAATGGGCAAAACAACGACCGCTACCAGCTCGCAGCAATTAAAGGCAATACATTGTAGAAGATCTCGTAAACACAACCACCCCTAGGACCCGTCTACCCACCAAACAGGAGAACCCCTCAGGAAGGCACCCAATACCAGGATATGAATTGGATTTGCAACATAAAAACCAAAACAAAAACAAAACAATAAACCCATCTACCCACCCTGCACCCCTGCATATGGCTGGCGCCTAACCCCAACTAGCAGTGTGCCTGTCGCCCCAACTAACAAAGTTCTAAAAATAGAAAATGGGGGAGAGCATTTCCGTACGGGCTCCCGGTCCCCTACCCCCCCGCCAGTAACAAGCAACCCCTGCGAGGAACACAATTCTATCCAAAAATACAGTCCATCTCTCCTCGTTCAGTACTGACCATATTCACTTCCCCCAGAGAGCCCGGTCTCTCCGGGGGAACAGACAAGAGCGGAACGGACGGCGTCGGAAGCTGACTAATCGTTCTCCGTGGCAGCGATCTGTACTCCGCTTCCGCGAGCGAAGACCCCGACTCACCGAATCCCGGCGGCGGGAAACTGGGTCCACGGGACAGGAACCTCCGCCCACAGCCACAGTCGCGCCACGTCACCTCTCCCTCAATGTTAGTCAATCAGAATGACCACCGTCAAAATTGGGCAAAAACGACCTCCACTGCGATAGACCGGACCCTGCCTGTTTCCCACAGCCGATGTTGTTCAACTGCAACCCGGCTGGGCCAGTAATCAAGGCCCCGGCTCTCCAGCTGAACTAGGCCGCAAACTTTAACTTGACGTAACTCCATCTCCCAAGCCGGTAAAGTTCTCGGGATTGTATCATCGGACTGTACACCGGTTCATCCACACGGAGGTCGGGCGCAAAAACAGGATTATTGACAGGATCATCTGGCAGGAGATGGAGGTCGGCGGAGCCGGGAGCCTAAGCAGCCATCTTGTTTGGAAGCGTAGCTCCTCCTCCATTGCAGAATTTTTTTAATGAAATAGAAGAGGATTTGAGAAGTCAAACTATGCCCTAATTTTTCTTTCTTCAGCACGAATCATAATTTCTATAGCAAAATGAACCCCCTAATTTTATTCCTTTGCAAATTAAATGTTTTAAGTGTTACCACTTTATTCCAATCAAGATGACTTCAGGTGTGCCATACTTTTGTCATAAGTAAGACTGTTAGCGCTCTAGCTGTTCTTTAGAACACTCTGGGGCATTCTGTCATTGGGCTATACTTGGGCTACATTTGGGGGATATTTGTGCTACATTTAGGCTCTTTTGTCTCTGGTGGCCATCTTGGGAGACTTATTTGTTATGAAGTTTCCTAATTTCCTCATTTACTACAGTCTCCACAGTAGGACATACCTTCAGTTTTCTACTTTGATTCCATCAAGAAGGCATTCAGATGTGACACACATTTGCCATAAATTCAGAATGTTAGCACGCTAGTTGCTTATTAGATCACTGTAGTAAAGCTACTGCTCACCAGGGAAGTCTGCTGCTGGTTTTGAAAGTGCATGTTTCAGTCTGCATGTCAATTTTTTTTAACGAAATAGAAGAGGATTTGAGAAGTCACTCAAAATGTGCCCTAATTTTTCTTTCTGAAGCACTGATCATACTTTCTATGACAAAATGAACCCCCTCATTTTGTTCCTTTTTAAATTAAATGTTTTTAGACTTACCACTTCATTCCAATCAAGATGGCTTCAGGTGTGCCATACCTTTGTAATAAGTAGGACTGTTAGCGCTCTAGTTGTTCTTTAGAACACTCTGGGAAGCTGCAGTAGAACACAAAGGAATCAACTGACAGTCTCTGTCCTTGTTGGATGTACATGTTTTACTGAGAATGCCAGACTTCATTCTCCAATGACTGAGAAAGATAATGTGAATTTACAGAAAATATGCTTTCAGTTTAGCTTATAGATCCCCTTCCAAACCACTTCCCTGAAAGTCTTGGGAAGATTCGTCAAGCGGGGGCCGAGAAAAAAGGGTCCCAAAACGTTTTTCCCCCATGTTAATTTCCATAGGACGATTAGACACGGCTACAGCCGGAACCGCTGAGCGAAATTACACCAAATTTGGGAAAATGGTAGGGTCTGGTACGCAGATCACCCTTTTGGTTAAATGGTGTAAATCTCTCCAGTAGTTCTTAAGAAAATCAAAAGAAAAAATATATATATATCTGGGCGGAGCCTAACCACACATCTCATCGTGAGATCTGATTGGCTGTCAGCACTTCATCCAAGAAGTGTTGGCATTTTTGGACCAATATACATGATATCACCTCATTAAAAAGCATTGCAGTTAATAGAAGGTTTTAAGACTTTAGTTACATTATAAATCATGTGTTGATGGTACCATGCTCATTTTAGGAATTGTGGTGTGTTCTAAGGTGATTTTTCCATGTGAAAAAGCCTTCTGCTGGGATATCATGAATCATGTTTGAAAGAAAACTATTATCTCATGCTTTTCCCACAGTGGTTGGGAATGGGATCTATAAGCAAAGCTGAAAGCATATTTTCTGTAAATTCACATTATCTTTCTCAGTCATGTGATAATGAAGTCTGACATTCTCAGTAAAACATGTACATCCAACAAGGACAGAGACTGTCAGTTGATTCCTTAGTGTTCTACTGCAGCTTCCCAGAGTGTTCTAAAGAACAACTATAGCGCTTACAGTCCTACTTATTACAAAGGTATGGCACACCTGAAGCCATCTTGATTGGAATAAAGTGGTAACTCTTAAAACATTTAATTTAAAAAGGAACAAAATGAGGGGGTATATTTTGCCATAGAAAGTATGATTAGTGCTGCAGAAAGAAAAATGAGGGCACATTTTGAGTGACTTCTCAAATCCTCTTCTATTTCATTAAAAAATTCTGACATGCAGTCTCCCAAGATGGCCACCAGAGACAAAAGAGCCCAAATGTAGCCAAAATAGCACCCAGATATAGCCCAAGCTTAGCCCAACGACAGAATGTCCCAGAGTGTTCTAAAGAACAACTAGAGCGCTAACAGTCTTACTTATGACAAAAGTAGGGCACAACAGAAGCCATCTTGATTGGAATGAAGTGGTAAGTCTGAAAACATTTAATTTAGAAAGGAACAAAATGAGCGAGTTCATTTTGCCCTAGAAAGTATGATTAGTGGTTCAGAAAGAAAAATTAGGGCACATTTTGAGTGACTTCTCAAATCCTCTTCTATTTCATTAAAAAATTCTGACATGCAGTCTCCCAAGATGGCCACCAGAGACAAAAGAGCCCAAATGTAGCCCAAATAGCACCCAGATGTAGCCCAAGTATAGCCCAATGACAGAACGTCCCAGAGTGATCTAAAGAACAACTAGAGCGCTAACAGTCTTACTTATGACAAAAGTATGTCACACCAGAAGCCATCTTGATTGGAATGAAGTGGTAACTCTTAAACCATTTAATTTAAAAAGGAACAAAATGAGGGGGTGCATTTTGCCATAGAAAGTATGATTAGTGCTTCAGAAAGAAAAATTAGGGCATATTTTGAGTGACTTCTCAAATTCTCTTCTATTTCATTAAGATATTCTGACATGCAGTCTCCCAAGATGGCCACCAGAGACAAAAGAGCCCAAATGTAGCCCAAATAGCACCCAGATGTAGCCCAAGTATAGCCCAATGACAGAATGTCCCAGAGTGTTCTAAAGAACCACTAGAGCGCTAACAGTCTTACTTATTACAAATGTATGGCACACCAGAAGCCATCTTGATTGGAATGAAGTGGTAACTCTTAAAACATTTAATTTAAAAAGGAACAAAATGAGGGGGTATATATTGCCATAGAAAGTATGATTAGTGCTGCAGAAAGAAAAATTAGGGCACATTTTGAGTGACTTCTCAAATTCTCTTCTATTTCATTAAAATATTCTGACATGCAGTCTCCCAAGATGGCCACCAGAGACAAAAGAGCCCAAATGTAGCCCAAATAGCACCCAGATGTAGCCCAAGTATAGCCCAATGACAGAATGTCCCAGAGTGTTCTAAAGAACAACTAGAGCGCTAACAGTCTTACTTATGACAAAAGAATGGCACACCAGAAGCCATCTTGATTGGAATGAAGTGGTAAGTCTGAAAACATTTAATTTAAAAAGGAACAACATGAGGGGGTTCATTTTGCCATAGAAAGTATGATTAGTGCTTCAGAAAGAAAAATTAGGGCACATTTTGAGTGACTTCTCAAATCCTCTTCTATTTCATTAAAAAAATTCTGACATGCAGACTGAAACATGCACTTTGAATACCAGCAGCAGACTTCCCTGGTGAGCAGTAGCTTTACTGCAGTGATCTAATGAGCAACTAGAGTGCTAACATTCAGAATTTATGGCAAATGTGTGACACATCTGAATGCTTTCTTGATGGAACCAAAGTAAACAAGCATTGAAAATGCAATAGATCTCGCCCTTGTTTAAGTTAAAGCCATTCTGTTTGTAATTAGGTGGCTTTTTAGCTTTGCTTTTAATAGTGTTTTTCAAACGTTCATGTAAATAACATGCATATGTATGCATATATGTATATGTATGCATGCATTTCTATTTGTATTTATATAGATATGCAGATTATATATGTTTATATATGTATGTATATATATATATATATATATATATATATATATACACATACATATATATAAATGCATATATATGCATATATATATATGTGTATATGTGTGCTTGTAGATAGACCAAGGCACAAGAAAGCAGAAAACCAAACATGAAGAACACAAAAAAGGGGCACACCCTGACCCCCTAGGCCTGCCCAGGTGGCCCCACAAGGACAAAAAAGGCCACATTTAAAAAAAAAAAACCTGGTCTGTTTTTTTTGAAAAATTACCCCCCGGGGGGACCAAATCGCAGTGGCATACTAATAAAGAAGTGTGGGGGGTCCACAATCCCCCCCACACTGCCCTGGGGACCGCCTCCCCCGGGGCAAAGCAACGCAGCCCCTTGGCACATACTGGAGGCTCCTGGTGGGCTACTTGGCCCCCAGGGACCCCCAGTATGCAAGGGGAATTAGTTCCTATTCTGCAAACATGCCAGGGGTTGCGCTGCAGAGAGGTGTAATAAAGGGTGTGGCCTCATTACACCTCTCTGCAATGCAGTCCCTTGGCGCATACTGCAGGTTCCAGGTGGGCTAGTTGGCCCCCAGGGACCCGCAGTTTGCAAGGGGAATTAGTTCCCCCCTGCAAACACGCCCAAGGGCTGCGTTGCAGAGAGGTGTAAAAAGGGGGCGTGCCCTCTGAACACCTGCCTGCAAAAATGTAGTAAATCAGTATAAAAAAAAACAATTAATACATTTAAAAATTGTCATTTCAAAAACCTTCAAAATTCAATGAAAAAACCATAGGTTTCAGGCCTTATATAGTTAGGAATTAGCATTTAAAAAACCTTGCAAATTCACTGACAAAACCATTGGTTTCAGGCCTTATATAGTTAGGAATTAGCATTTAAAAAACCTTGCAAATTCACTGAAAAAACCAAAGGTTTCGGGCCTTATATAGTTAGGAATTAGCATTTAAAAAACCGTTGAAATTCACTGAAAAAACCATAGGTTTCAGGCCTTATATAGTTAGGAATTAGCTTTTAAAAAACCTCTGAAATTCACTCAAAAAACTATAAGTTTTAGGGGTGTTATAGTTAGCTGGACATTTCACTCATACAAAACCATTGAAATTGCTCCTATATAGTTAGTTGTACTAACTATATTTCGTGCACCCGCAATCCACTGCTGATGATGTCACATATTAGATCATTCATGACATGGTCAGTGACATCACTGATGACATCTCAAATTACATCACTGATGACATCATCCACGTGACAATCACATACACCTTTTCATACACTATTAAAATGTTTCATCACTCTTTGTAAAATACAGAGTATCATATTTGAATCCATTGTCACAGCAATACAAGTATCTAAAAATCCACTCAGTGATTCATAGATGTATACACACATCTAATCACTTACCTGTAGATTCACTCATACATGCTGTCAATGAACAATAGAACACTATCAAAAATACCTATACACCTATATCGACATTAAACAACAGCACGCATCCTATTCACATATGAAGTCATCCTACTGACTTATGCAAACAATGGATCATACTTACATATTTACTTAGCAAAACACTTATACAAACACCACTTCATCTATTCATTTAGATAGTAAGTCATACTTAGTGAATTATAAAATCATTATTACAAGTATACACTTATCCATACAGTCACTCACACAATCATTGAGTCTTATGTATACTTATTTATATACAACAACTGACACATACACTGCCTTTTATTTTTCAAGTTTGTTGGACATGTACAATTGAGAAATATATTTGCTCATCACCACACCCATAAAGAGATTTACTCACCCAAACTGTTAGAACATGTAGTTTTAACTTCATATATCTACTGAATCAACTATTCACACATCTTTGGACAGTCACCCCCCCCCACCGAACCACACACACTTTCACACTCTTATACAAATACTCAGTTAACTAATCAATAACTAATATAGACTTTCACATAGCTAGTAACCAACTGTAGATCAGTTTACACAACAACTCACAAAGTGATACAGATATTCACACAGTTTAGTCACTATCCACTATATTTAGTGAGACATTATAAATTGGTCAAGTAAACAGTCAATTTCACTGCTACTAAATCCTCCATCCAAATATTTATTTATATATATATCCACTCATTCTTCAATGCAAATTGCTATATATATAATGCATATTTAAATAACGAAGCAAACCACATTCACTGGATGATGTCATCAGTGATGTCATCAGTGATGTCATTTGAGATGTCATCAGTGATGTCACTGACCATGTCATGAATGATCTAATATATGACATCATCAGCAGTGGATTGCGGGTGCGGGAAATATAGTTAGTACAAGTAACTATATAGGAGCAATTTCAATGGTTTTGTATGAGTGAAATGTGCGGCTAACTATAACACCCCTAAAACTTATCGTTTTTTGAGTGAATATCAAAGGTTTTTTAAAAGCTAATTCCTAACTATATAAGGCCTGAAACCTATGTTTTTTTCAGTGAATTTCAAAGGTTTTTTAAATGCTAATTCCTAACTATGTAAGGCCTGAAGCCTATGGTTTTTTCAGTGAATATATATATATATATATATATATATATATATATATGTGTATATATATATATATATATATATATATATATATATATATATATATATGTACATATATATATATAAAATCTATACCTTAAATTTCCTACTCCAGTGAGAGTAACAGTAGGGAAAGTGTTAGATAGTGGAGGCGTAAAATGAGTCAAAAGTGCCTCAAAAACACCATCTTCCTATTTGGCAAGGATCTTTTTCAACAGCTGCAAGGAACGGCAATGGGCACCATCTTCGCCCCCAGCTTTGCTAATCTGCATATGGGCTGGTGGCTGGAGCAGGTGCTAGCTGTAGACTATGACGATGAGATGTCAGATAATGTCATCCTATGGACCCATTATGTTGACGATCTCTTCATTGTCTGGTGAGGTGACGTAACGTCTTCTGAGTCATTTTATTGACCCTATGAGCATAAATTACTTGAACTTAAAGTTTACTTCACATGTACGCAGAGAGGAGGTCCAATTTTTGGACTGACAGTGTACATAGAAGGTGGGGAGATCAATAAGAAGACATTTTTAAAATGTACGGCGGGGTATACTATTCTTCATGCCCAGAGTTTTCACCCTTCAATACTGGTGAGAACTTGAGAATGAAAAGAAATTGTAGCTGCCCTAAGCAACTGTATGAGGCACAAGAGGAGCTGGAAGTGAGGTTCAAACAACAGGGATAGGGCTCATCAGTTCTGAGAGCAGCTAGATTAAAGGCAGATACAAGGCCCAGGGATCAGCTGATTTTCGGTAAAACTGTTGACTATAGTGAGCGCAAAGTAGCTAAGCCACAATTCCGTTTCATTACAGGGTACAATAATTAAAATAAAGACATAAGATGTATTATGTAGAAGCATTGGCATGTACTATGTGGTGATGCCTTTTTAAGACAAAAGTTGGGTAGTGGGCCACTTATCACTTTCGCAAAGCACGATCATTGTGGCAGGCTTTGGTTACCAATAGTCCAGGCATCCCACAACAGGCAACATGGCTCAGTGAGAGTAGGAGCTTCAGGAGATACCACAAATGTAAGGCGTGCAGGTATTGAGAGAACACAACTGAGGTACCCTTACCATTTTCGAACAAAAAGTGGCAGATCATGAGGCCTTTAATGTGCAAGAGCCTGTATATAGTGTATGTTTTAAAGTGCAGTGGTTTTAAATTGTACATAGGTAGTACGATTTTTCAATTGCACCAACTGATCTAACAGCACATCAGAGCAATAAACAAGAATGAACAGGCATACCCCAAAGCCAGACACTTCCACAGGTCAATGACATAAGGTCTAAAATACTTTGTAATAGATCAAGTTAAAAAAAGATTGAGCAGGGAAACAAAAAAAGATGCCTGAGGCAGCTCGAATCAAGATATATTCTCCGGCTCAGCAGTAAGATTCCGTATGGGCATAACACTGAGGAAGATCTGCATGTGCATTTGTAAATAAAAACAGTATCCTCAGTCTTGCATGAAAATGATAAAGAATAACTGTTTGGGGTTCAGAGGATTTAAGTCTCTCTCTGGAGTGAATCGTTGATTGATATTATGAATTGTTGATTTGTAAGTCATTCCATGAAATTTTAATTATATGGTTGTACTTGGTTTTTAGCACTAAGCACTTTAGATTAATGAGGATGTGAATAGCCGAACACGAAATTCTGTTACGGTCATTTTGTGCAGTATTGATCATACCTGTAAGCATTCCGGTTTGTCCAAGTGCAATAGATTGTACCATACTATGTTTGGGACCATACTAACGCTTGACGATTGTCTTCATTTATCGGACAGGTTTCTGAATATAGAGTTTAGGGATTTCCAGGATGATCTACAGTCATTTCGATCCACTAGTTGATGTTCCCCATTGGGAAGGTCACTCGTTGTTTGATGTTTTTGTGTTGTTAATTTATGTTTTTCTAATAAAGTACTGTTTTTCCACAACTGTTGACCACTAGACTTCATGACCTGGTGCACCCCCATTTCATAAACCACAATCTTGGATCTGGAGAACAGAGGCACCAGGCAATAGCTGGGGTTGGGGATGGTTGTGCAGGTACACAACCAATTGGGACTACCGTGTGGTTCAGATACAGGGTCCACCATGGTTCCTTTATGATTGAATTGTTGTAGTTGTTGCCAGCACCAGCCATTCCCTGAGGGCTGGCTTACACTCACCCCCAACGCATCTATCACAGACGTCACTGGACATGTGACCCTGGTGATAAAAAGGGGCGAGTGCACATGCCCGTAGCCAGTACCACTATCTAACTGTGTCCGTGTATCCATTATGTATGCATGATGGCCCTGGGCCCTACCACATTACATTGTCCTGTTGACTGAGCATGCAATCAAGTTATCTCTGGCAGTGGGGAAGACCTCAGTTATGTAACTTTGTCTTGGGCATTCTATGAGTACATGGGTAGAGACTGGATACTTAGAGTACTGCAAGGATGCAAGGAGAGTGTATGGTGAATGTATAAGTGCTTGGGGATTGGGGGATTGATTGGATAAGTACATATGTTGGCGGAGCCTAACCCTGAGCACGAGCTTGGCTCTAATTGGCTGCAAATCAGTGGCGGAACATCAGGATTGCAAACCAAACCTCGGGAGAGCTGACGCTACGCACAGAGCGTGAGTGCGCTGCGCCAGTTCCTGAGGCACCCGCCTTCTTTGCTACCGGATCCCCACAGCCTTTGCTCTAGTACCCTGTGTTCCCGCCCACGTAAATCTGGGCCACTGGCTAGCGGGAGTACCGCACGGATGCCTGGAAATACGAGTCCAAGTGCTTGGAATTCTCATTGTGGTATACTGCAATCTCAGTCAGTGGATACCCTTCCAGGTAGTTAATCTCTGGATCAATTTATTTATTTATTTATTTTTGGCATTTAATAAAGCGCAAACAAATGCCCGCAGGCGTCTCGGCGCTGTACTCTTGTAGACTCTCCTAGCTTTGGCTTCTAGCTCTTAAAGATTAAACAACCATGTTTTCAGCTGCTTTCTGAATGACAGGAGATTTGGGCTAGATCTGATGGATTGAGGAAGCGTGTTCCATAGTTTCGGGGCAGCAACCAGGAAACGTCTATCTCCCCAATTAACTAATTTCGTCCGTGGCACTACCAGATCGTTCAGATTAGCAGAACGGAGTGGCCGAGGAGGATGATATGGCGTAAGGTGATCTCTCAGGAATTGTGGAGCTTGTTGGTGCAGAGATTTATACACGATACACAAGGTCTTGAACTTGATTCAATTCCTAACTGAGAGCCAGTGAAAATCTCTCAAGGTATAAGTTATGGGTTTAAATCTAGGGACACCCGAGAGAAGTCTGGCCGCAGCGTTCTGTACTGACTGCATTTTCTTGATGACCCTGATTTGGGCATTGGCAAACAAGCCATTGCAATAGTCTAATGCAGACAGGACAAGAGCGCTTACTAATGTCCTGCCTACGGATTTGGGGAGAAATGGCAGGATCTTTTTTACCAGGCGTAATTTGTAAAATGCCACAGAGGCCGTCTGGTTGGCATGAGCCACAAAGTTCAAGTTATCATCGAAGATGACACCTAGGTTTCTCACCCTCGGAGTTGGTTTGGGCAATGCTCCAAAAGATGAAGGCCACCATACAGAGGACCAACTGGGGCTAAGGTGACCAAAGGTTACCACCTCGGTTTTTTCGGAGTTCAGTTTTAAGCGGCTTGCTGACATCCACCGTCCGATAGCCAGCATTCCTGCCTTAAAACTCTCCGCTACTGTTTCCCCATCATTTCTGACGGTCAGAATCAACTGGGTGTCATCCGCATATGAGGTAAGGTTCATCCCATGCGCTTTGATGGTTTTAGCGAGGTCCGACACATAGATATTAAATAGTGTCGGACTAAGGGATGAACCTTGAGGTACCCCACATGGCAAAGACAGCTCTGCTGACTCGAATTGTCCCAGGGCAACTGCCTGAGATCTATCCGCCAGAAACGATGCCAGTACATTCTTAGCTAGGCCTAGCACGCCCATCCCCTCGACACGGTCGACCAAAGTCTTGTGGTCGACCGTGTCGAAGGCGGCCGATAGGTCTAGAAGCACCAGTAATGCTGAGCCTCCTTGATCGCGGATTAATCGGATGTCATCCGCCGCTTTAATAAGCGCCGTTTCCGTTCCATGAAACTTGCGGAATCCAAATTGTGTTTCATCGAGCAGATGGTTTTGCTCGATAAATTCCGCAAGTTGAATGTTCATGGCTTTTTCTGCCACTTTGGCTAGAAATGGGAGGTTAGCTATAGGCCTACAGTTTTTTAACTCCGTTTTATCTAGGCCGGATTTTTTCAGGAGTGGCTTCAGTAAGGTTTTTTTTAGTGAGGTGGGGAATGAATTCTGACAGTTGGATCTCAGGAGTCCCTTCCACTGGATCTCCTAAAGTGAGTTGCTCGGTCTGTGGAGCACGGTAATAAAAGGTCCAGAATCCTGCCTGCAAGATATTCCCAGCCCCACAGCTGGATCATTGACATACGGCAGACAGAATCTACAGAATTCTGTAAGCGGAGTGGGCAGAGCCGGCGTACGCCAGTCAGGGGCGCAACTAGAGCCAAATTTCAGGGGAGGCTGATAAAAGTTTCGGGGGGGGGCTAATTCTTCCTGTCATAGGCAGAGTGGAGATGCAGGGGCTCTAAGAAGGGGTGAAAACACAACAAAGGCTCATTTGCAGGTAAATGGTCTTTTAAAGACCTGTGAAGTACTCGGGTGCCGCGCTGATAACCGCGCACCCAGCGTATTCACACTACGGGGTCGTGCTGAGAGCCACACACCCAATGCATTCACACTAGGGGGCCATGCTGAGCACCACGTTAGGATCGCCACTCCATCCATAACATTAAATCTCACTATTGTTATGCTAGGCAAATAGTCAGAAACTCAGAGGGTGAAACGACAGGGATTAACTTTTATCGCGATGGCAGTTTGGAGGATCTGTGTGGCCACTGCTTGGCTCAATCCAGAGCCCCCTTCATTTTCTCAATGTCTTGCTAGACTCGTTGCTACTTATCACTTAGAAATAGCTGTTTATGCTAAAAAGGGATGCAAGGGCCGGAAAAAGGGCCTGGAGGTGTGGGAAAATCTTACTTCCTGGCTGGAGCAGTCAGGTAAATTTTTGTTTTGCTTTTTGCCTCCTAGTGTTGATTTCTTTCTCGCTGTTGAATCTTGACTCCTTCCTTTAGCTGACTCCTGTCCTTCATTTGCACTATACCATCTCATCCTTAGGACCTCAGAATGTTGCTTGACAATTATTTCTTTTTTCTTTCTTCCTTTTACTTCCGCTGTGCCTTTATTTTCACTCACACGTAGTTAATCTTCCTCTTGGGGGGTGGGAGGTGGATGGGGGTTGCTCCACTCGATGTGATGTCTTTTGTATTACTATTTACGTTGGCATGATAAAAAAAATTAAAAAAGGATCGGCACTCCATACTTTTCCCCAAAAAACAGTCCACTTCCATTAAGTTATATTTGCCCCGAGGACCCCATCCCCCGGGGCATGCTGGTCATTCAATTCTTGAATGTTTTTATTAATCATTATTAATGGGGGCCGCGTGGTGCCCCTTACCTTGTCCACTTCTGTCCCCGGGGACCCTATCCCCTGGGGCTTGGCCTCTTCGTTGGGGACTGTGGGGGAGCCCCAATGCCCCCACAGTCCCGCCGGCTCTGCGTCTCCTGCGGGAACCATCATTGCTTTTGGGCAAGGGGAGCTGCTAACATGCAGCTCCCCGTGACCAAAAGCAATCCTACTTGCTTCATTGAAGCAAGAGCAGGTTTTCCTGCTCTCGCTTCAATGAAGCAAAGCAGGGCTTGCTATTAAAGGGTGGGAGTTATGCTCCCGCCCTGCCATAGCAAACAGCAATGTCCCAGGGGTGGGTACCCCGGGACATTGCATGAGCTGGCCCAGTGGGGTGGGGGTCCCCAGGGCCCTCAAGGGACGGCCCCCTCCCTCTATTTTGATAGCCCCAGGGAGATGGTGGGCTTTGGGGGGCCCGCAAGGCTCCCCCTGTATATTTAATTGAAGCCCCAGGGGTCGCAGTTCCCTGGACTTAGGAGGGCCTTAGAGGCCCCTCACTAATTATAAAAAATGCCCCGGGCAGGTGGTGTTCCCTGGGGCTACAAAAGGGCCGTGCGCCCTCCTGCACCTAATGTACATAGCCCCGTGGAGGGCTGCTGGGGCCTGCATGCCCCGCAATATAAATAAAGGATTGCCGCCAGGACCTGGCCCACCCTTTGGCTCATTTAAATGAAGTGGGGGAGACCCCGCTTCACAAAAAAAAAAATCTGTATTCGCACATCCAGCCCGCATTCGTATGTTTGCATTTTTTGGGGGGGGAGCCTGGGGGTCCTTTTGGGACCCCCTGAGCAGGCCTGGGGCATCAGGGATTTTCTACCCTGCCCCCTTTTCTTCTTTTTTAATCTTTTTCCATTGTTTTCTTGTGAATCAGTTCTACTGAGTCACAAGATGGCTGCCAACACTTCCTGGTTTGGAGTGTTGGCAGTCAATCATGGTGAAACTTGTGGTCGGGAGGGTGCGCAAACCCACCGGTGCCCCAGATATCGAAACTTTAGTTTTTTTGAATTTCTCAGCTACTACTGAATGGATTTACACCATTTAAAAAAAAAGTCACTTTCTGAACCAGGCACTACCTTTTTGCCAAATTTGGTGTCATTCCGTTCATCAGATCGGGCTATAGCCTTTGCTAAAGTTTCCTACGGGAAATTGATTTTCAGACTTTTATTTTTCAAATTTCTCAACAACTACTGAACGGATTTACACCATTTAAAAAAAAAAAGGTCGTTTTCTGAACCAAATGCTACCTTTTTGCCAATGTGGTGTAATTCCGTTCAGCAGTACGGGCTGTAGCCTGTAATAACATTTCCTATGGTTAAAACACTTTTTGGGACCCCCCTTTTTTCTCAGCCCCAGCTTGATGAATCACCCCCAAACTTTCAGGATAGGAGCTAAGCTGGATTGAACTTTTTTGGGGAGAATTTTGCAAAGATTAGTCAAACAATGCTGAAGTTATTTGCAAATCAAAAAATGATTTTCCTATGGAAACTAGGGGGTCCATTAGGCTGTATGGCATCCTACCCCGCTCGCCACCTATTCCCCCTGCCATATTAGTATGGTGGGAGGACCCCGGCGGACGGAAAGAGGTTTAATATGGTGGTGGTGTCTGCTAGACACCGCCATCCATATTAATATACAGGCGGAGAGCAGCCTCTCCGTGGCGGCCAAGGAAAGGCATGCACAGTTCATAATTAGGGACCCGTTGCGGACCCCCAGGAAGTTGGGGGGTGGGGGGTGCACATGAGGGGTACCTATGGTACCCCCCAGCATTTGCATGCACAATGCGGCAGGCACTGCATGCTAATGGACAACATGCATTTTTTCCATTGTGGCGGGTAGATCTACCCGTGGCAATGTTAAAAATGCGTGATGTGCCCGCCAGTGTGGCAGGCTCCTCCTAATCTCACCCACGGGACCACTGCACATATGGCAGGCGGTTCCGTTTCCGTCAGGATGGTGGGCAGATCTTAATGATGCCCTAGGTACTAACTATAACTACCTTCAACCCTAAATTTCCCACCCGAGGGAGTGTAACAGTAGGGAAAGTGTTGGATAGTGGAGGGGTAAAAATTCCTATTCTCACTCGAATCAGTGCAACAGTAGGGAAATTGTTAGATAACGGAGGGGTAAAAATTACGAATTCCACTCAAATAATTGTAACAGTAGGGAAAGTGTTGGATAGCGGAGGGGTAAAAAGTACTATTCCCACTCCAGTAAGTGCAACAGTAGGGAAAATGTTGGATAGCGGAGGGGTGAAAATTAATATTCTCACTCCAGTCAGTTCAAAATGAAAGGCAAACAAAAGATTAACAACAAAAACATATAAAAAACAAAATAAATAAAAACATATACATATGTTACAAATTTAAATAAACCATATTATATTGTTAAATACATTTGACAAACACCTACAATTATTATATTAAATAAATACCAAATTAATTTTCAAACAAATACATATTTTTTATTAGAAATTATTTAGAAACAAAACCAGTAATTATACTTTTTATATTTCCTACCACATAAAACACTGCACAATTCGTAACCCACATCTAATTTTTTTTAAAATGTACTTCCTTAATTAACATAATTAATTAGCAATTAAAGAAATATTAATTAAAAAACTAATTAAAACTCATAACAATTAATTAACTTCCCACACGTTAACCCTGTAATCCCCACAACCTAAAGCTAAAATTAAACTGTAAAAAAACGAATTACACAATTGAAACTTATTTTCAATTAAAAAACTAATAGTATTTAACAACTAAATATAAAGCAAGTAAAACTAATTTACTCCCCACACTGTGCCCCTATAAAAGTAAACCCACACATAACAAATAAACAAATACCCTAAACAAATATCAATGTATTCATTAATAGTAATGATCAACTAATTATTATTAATTAAACATACATGCCTACCCTTTACCCCTATAAACCCTTCAACATACATCTAAAAGTAATTACACTATTTCCATAATTACTTTTCAATCAATTATTATAAATTAACAACTAATTAGTAATTAATCAAAAATCACTTCCCACACTTTACCCCTATAAGCCCCACAACCTGCACCTAAAAACAATTACACAATTACCATAATTAATTACCAATTAATTAATTAACAACTAATTAATATTTAATTACAAATAGATTACTTCCCACCCTTTACACCTATAAATCCTACAACCCGCACCTAAAAGAAATTACACAATTACCATAATTAATTACCAATTAATTAATCCATAATAATTAACAACCAATTATTAATTAATTACACATAAATTACTTCCCACAATTAACACTATACAATCTTAATTAAATAAATGTTAATAAATAAAAAATAATCTTTAATTTATTATATTTAAATTACTTCCCACCCTACTACCCTACAAACGTACAACCTGCTACGGGACTAAAAAACACAAAAATGTAACACATATTAAAAAACATAAACAACACTTATACAAAAAACATACATCACATACATTTAAAATATATAAACTAAAATACATAACACTAGGGGGCCGATTCCGATTCGGGAAAAAACACTCTGAATTGCTGTACGGAGCATTTTTCCCATACAAATTGTTCCCTGCAGCCTCCCCCGTACGTACGATGAAGTACGATTCGTACCAGGAGCAGGACTCCGTATGACTCGTACAAAGACCGTACGACTCTAATCTCCATACGATTCACCCTCGGAACCCGCTGTACGCGGCATCCATACGGTTCAAAGCAGATTTTCCTGACCTAGCAGGTACAATTCGCTTTTTTTACGGGAGCCCAAACGTCTGGAGAAGCAGAGTACGCCTCGAAACAGGTATGGAACGCCCCCCCCGGGTACGGTGCGTACACCCCTTGTCTGCAGGGATACGGTTCGTACCCCAGCGATCATGGGGTGTATGCACTGTACCCCACGATCATGGGGTGTACGCACCGTACCCCATGATCGCAGGGTGTACGGTGCGTACACCCTGCGATCATGGGGTACAGTGCGTACACCCCATGATCGCTGGGGTACGCACCGTACCCCTGCGATCATGGGGTGTACACACTGTACGGTGTGTATGTGATTGTGTGGTTGTCCGTACAAATCGCCCTTACCTGACGTGGATCGTACGAATCGCGTCCTCATACCCCGGTCTGGGATTCGGACGGACGTGTATGCTTCGTACGGAGAGGGCTCCGGATACGATTCGGACGGACGCTTTTTTTCCCGAATCGGAACCGGCCCCTAAATAACAAAATCGATATTTTAAACAACTATATTTTTGCAAACTTTATCAATAACTTCTATGTTTTTGAAAACAATATTTCTTACCATAAATTCGATATTCTTGACCACGATATTCTTGCTGTCGATATTTCAGTGTCACTATATTTCCAACTCGATATTTGTGTAAGTCGACATTTCCAACTCGATATTCTGTCTGAATACCCATGTTCTTCACATTCTGTATTATACAGCCTTAGTGGGAACATGCCCAGCCTCCAAGCCCCTTTCTGAAGGGCGAATCACGGTGCTCAGGCCAATCACAACGCTGCTTAAGGCAACGTTGTGAATGGTCAGGGCATTCTGAGAGGCTGTGTGCTTCCTGCTGAAGAAGAAGCGTCGGCTGCGACCTCCAGGTAAGTTTTTATTTCCAAATCTTCCCCCCACCTTCCCCTGCCCCCCTACCATAGTTCCCTACCAGCCGCGACTAATAGGCCCTAAGGTTCTAGCAACCAACTGGACTTGCAAAGTGTATCAGGTGCGCTGAACAGAGCGCCATTATTTCCTTTTACTTGGCAACAATTTGTATTGAACCATGGACTCTGAATTCTTGTAACCCCCCCCCCCCCTTGGTTTTGAGTACGTTTTCAATACCATTAACTTCTGAAACTCCCCAAAAATATCCTGATCACTCAAATTCAGGTTTATTCCTCTTAATGCAGTCCTATTGAACTTGGGTATTAGGCTACTAAACATATCAGGGTTCACGTTCACCCATTGCTGCTGCTTAGCCTAATTAGTAGAATTAGTATTCACCTAATTACTCCAGTAATCTCAAACTCCATTCCCATCCTTTTTCACCCTGGATGAGGCTAGAACTTTACACCAGCACAGGTTGGAGTAAGTCGCCCTCCAGAGTGTGAAGACAATCGATGGACTCCATTCTTTGCTGGGATGTAGAAGATGAGGTTTCCTAATGGAGGAAATTTTTCCCAGTGGAAAAAAGACAAAATGCACATTTTTGTAATAGTTCATAGAGGTAACGTTAAAGTGGCCCACTGACTATTATGCCTCGAAAACAGGCACCAGTAACTGTTGCAGCTGTCCATGTCCACTGCTGGTGAGTTATTAGAACGGGGGAAAACCCGCACCCTTTCATAAACAGTACGGCTACGAGTGAATCAAAGAAGCACACATAATTGAAAAGAACGTATTTATTTTTTCATAACATTATTACAATTAACGGCAAAAATATAATTAAATAGACTAAAATACGTGCATGAACTTTGAAGGCTGTTTAATGACATAAATAAAAGCCGTGTTTAAGGAACTTAATAATAGCTTACAATTACAAAGTTATAGCCAGTCAACCACTGTTCCCTTTCTGTTCTCATTAGTAGGACGGATAAAGGCACACAGCAGGGCTAATGAGTAGTACAAATTATCCTAATTAGAAATGACAACGTGGCTTCAATGCCAAAAATGTATTTGGTCCTAGAAAAATGTGGCTAATTGCAAGTAAAGGGATTGATGTGCAGCTGACAGTAGTTACTGCCAGGGCTTAATGGAATTTATTGGTAACGTAAGTGTGAGAACATAAAGCAATTACCGTGTGACATGCTGCTTTTATCATTTTTGGTGTTTGTGGGCACCGTTTTTAATACATTACTTTCAATTTAGTGCACACAGTGTATATATGAATAAAGAGGCCATTGTTTCTCATTTTGGAGCATCGGTGCAAATTGATTGTGGTGCAAAGTGGAAGAAGATCTGAGGAAATTATAAAATCACATTGCTTTGTGGTAGAATCTGTTTTATGACGTTCATGCAAGCATAAAACAACATACAATCTCAAGATTGTTAACGGCAGATGCATTTTCGCTTACATGCATTCAGAGAGCTTTTCTCATGGTTAATTCAGCATTTGGAGCACATTTTTGGCACAGTTAAGACTATTCTTCGCAAGCAAATGTATTTTCAATATTATTTTTTCATTTAAATGTGTCTCTTTAAATGTGTGGTTGTCCCTTCCCATTCCTAACTGGTAAGATTAGTTACTGTAGAAAATTTAAATACGTTTATAGGGTACCAAACTTTCTGTTAAAGTCATGTGAGTGCCTATAACTTTTTGGGAGATCACCTACTTTTCTAACAGGCCGCCTCTGAGAATCGAACAAATTATTGGCATCAGCGTTACCCTACATGAGGGAATGTGGCAATTCTGCCATAATGGCAGGCTTACCACTTTCGGACGTCCCCCTTCCATCTGTAAAATTCCGCCAATTCTGAGTCTATAAATCAGGATTGTGATTCTACGTTCACACCGTTATCCTTTTGCATGCTTATTTTTAAGTTAAGTGCTCAGCCTTACCCAGGCCTATATGTCCTGATAACACTAAAAAGTTGCTGATTTCTGGATTAATTTATATAAAAAAAATGATTGGCATCAGAATTGC
The DNA here is from genome assembly GCF_964261635.1 of Lissotriton helveticus. Classification (NCBI taxonomy): domain Eukaryota; kingdom Metazoa; phylum Chordata; class Amphibia; order Caudata; family Salamandridae; genus Lissotriton; species Lissotriton helveticus. The sequence continues at coordinate 1,065,708,313 of NC_136071.1, read as the reverse complement.
CCTTGAATTAAACCAACACAACAATTACGCCTGGTTCAGAAAGGAAAATATACACTTTGGTGTAAGTTAATTTTTTTGCCGTATTCACAAACTGCAGGTTAATAGTAAGTTTACATCTGTGGAGACTCTGCAGTGAGTGGGGGGGGGGACCTTGCACATAAAACATAGACCTATCAGGCTGTATTTAATAATAATGTTACTGAGCAATTGGATGTACAGGAATCCTTTTAGAGTCTTTATGAATGCCAGAAAAGGGGCTCTATTTTGATTACTTCAGGCAGTTCTATATTTCTGGCTCCAGCACAGATAACCTACTATACAGTTTTCTTCATAACTTTGGGGCATATTATCAAGAACAGCGTTAAGAATATAGCCGTGTAGCGGCAGAAAACTGCCGCTAAAGCAGCGATAATGGGCTTGATAATATGCCCTGGAGAATTCCAACAAAAGCCCATGTTCACACCAGAACATGGGTGTTGGAAATGGCCCTCTTAGTGTCAGGATAACCTGGAGAGTATGTAAACAGAGCTCCAGTGGTTCTAGTGTCTGGCGGTTCCATGCCAGTTGGGAGAGTGCAGAAGTCCAGACTGAGGGGTGAGAGGTCGTTGTGTTCCCCAGTGGGAGAACCAGTGGGTCAGGGACCAGCTAGAAGGGCTGAGTCTCCCAGGGGTGACCATGGTGACAACACTTTTGTCCTAGGGGATCTTCGCGCACTGTCATGTGGGCTGGGGTTGGGAGATCTGCGCCAGGCAGACTGTCATATGACACCTGAGTTGTGTGTCACCCTCGGGGGAGGTATATAAACACATCATTGGGGAGGGCCTAAGGGATATTTAGAGACCTCGCATAGGTTGTATCCCCTGTATTCCAGAATCTGATCAACCTAGAAAACCTATGGGTCTGACTTCTGATTCATGTATCAGGAAAAAAAGCTATGGTCTCAGATTAGTAAGAGTACTAGCTAAAGGCGTCATCCAGAAGATGGTTGCCCCTGTGTTAGCAAAATAAACACCCGTATTGGATTCCCATCAATATCATGTATGATCAATATTCTCATGTGGTCCTCCGTCCTAGGTACAGTGTCTCTAGATCATTGAGACAAAGTAGTACCGTCTGTGGACACATGGTTTACACATGCCAACACAAGGAACAATCATAAGAATCTGATCAGACGGGTAGGTGCAGTGCAACGAAGAAAAGTGTGTGAAAGGTTAAAATAGGATAGAGAATCTCATTCCTACTTTATTCTACCAAGACCTCTTCCTAATTAAAAACAAAGAACAGCACAAAACTATACTACTGCAGTTTAACAAATATCTGCATAGGGGCCGACATGTTTCTGCCTAAGCGGGAATTTGACCCTAGGCTTTCATCAGGGCCTCTGTTCTCTCAATAGTGCGACTGCAAAAATGTGTTGGTGAAAAAACTCAAAACAATAATTGTGTGATATTTAAGTAAAGGATATGAATCTCCAATTACTGTGGCTTCACTCCTCCATGACACCTGGTAAATTTGTTAGATCCAGGGTGCCCGGGGAAGAGACCTCACCTCGTCCTGGTCCTGGCTCAGCCTCCCCCTGTCTCAGCTATTGCCAGAGACAACGCCGGACAGAGCGGGGTCTCACTACGCCTGAGCCAGAACCAGGACGAGGTGAGGTCTCTTCCCCGGGCACCCTGGATCTAACAAATTTACCAGGTGTCATGGAGGAGTGAAGCCACAGTAATTGGAGATTCATATCCTTTACTTAAATATCACACAATTATTGTTTTGAGTTTTTTCACCAACACATTTTTGCAGTCGCACTATTGAGAGAACAGAGGCCCTGATGAAAGCCTAGGGTCAAATTCCCGCTTAGGCAGAAACATGTCGGCCCCTATGCAGATATTTGTTAAACTGCAGTAGTATAGTTTTGTGCTGTTCTTTGTTTTTAATTATGAAGAGGTCTTGGTAGAATAAAGTAGGAATGAGATTCTCTATCCTATTTTAACCTTTCACACACTTTCCTTCGTTGCACTGCACCTACCCGTCTGATCAGATTCTTATGATTGTTCCTTGTGTTGGCATGTGTAAACCATGTGTCCACAGACGGTACTACTTTGTCTCAATGATCTAGAGACACTGTACCTAGGACGGAGGACCACATGAGAATATTGATCATACATGATATTGATGGGAATCCAATACGGGTGTTTATTTTGCTAACACAGGGGCAACCATCTTCTGGATGACGCCTTTAGCTAGTACTCTTACTAATCTGAGACCATAGCTTTTTTCCTGATACATGAATCAGAAGTCAGACCCATAGCTTTTCTAGGTTGATCAGACCCTCGGGGGAGGGTCAGATGTGTTGGAAGTCCTGGTGCGCCGGGCAAGTGCACAACCGCAGGTACTGCTACCTGGGCTGGGAGGCAAGGTTCAGAATCTGCCTGACCTGGAGGGAAGGATATCTGTAAGCAGTGTCCTGGCCTGTTTTGCTTCCAGGGGTACCACCCCAATTGGGGGGGTGCAGCCCCCTGGAAGGGGGTGCAGAGAGAGTGAGTCCTCGCCTCTGACCCCGGGGCAACCTGAGGGTTTAGACCCTAGGTTGGGAGACCAGTTGCTGGAGAGAGGTCCTGAACTGGTGGGAGATTTATGTTCTGACGGTGACTCTCCTGGGAGGAGAGGGCAGGACCCCAGAAGGAGAGGTAGAGGTAGGAGAGCCTTGCCTGTGACCTCTGGTCAACCTGAGGGTACAGACCCTGGGCTGGTGGCCAGGGTCAGGATGCCCTACCTGACTTGTCAAGAGGGAGAGTGGAGGAGAAGGGCCAGGCACCTGGGGCTACTGCCCCCCACTCTCTGATGCCACAGAGGTTAGAGAGGCCTGACAGGCATGAAGCCTCACTCTCCTCACTGACAGCTGTCAGTGGCCCCTGTGGCTGGTTGTTCTGGTGGACATGATTGCCCCTGGAAGGGGAGCAGGAGTCACACCCTGGGGGTGGATTGGGCCACACCGTTGTGTTGGCCAGGTGGGTACTGTGTGAGTCCCCAGAAGTCCTGGTGTGCCAGGCAAGTGTTCAACCGCAGGGGTTGTTCCCTGGGTTGGGAAGTCAGGTTCAGGTATTGCCTGACCGTAATGGAGGGACATCTGTAAGCAGTGTCCCTAGCAGTTTGCCTTCTAGGGGTATCACTCCAAGTGGAAGGGTGCAGAACTCAGGTAGAGGGTGCAGAGGGAGGGAGTCCTCGCATCTGACTCCGGTTTGCCTGGAGGGTTTAGACCCTAGGTTGAAGGGCCTGGTCTGGGTGTCCCCCTGACCTGGAATCCCATTTGCAGGATAGAACCCCTGAACTGGTGGGTGAATGGTGCAGGACACCTGCCACAGGTGCCCTGACTATTCTAGAAGGGGGTACGCTCCAGGTGGGAGGGTACAGAGCCCCAAGGAAGGGGAGGACCGGGTGTGGAAAAGCGCACCCCAGCCTCCTGTCCAGCCGCCGGATACAGGCCAGAGACTGGTGGGTCAGTGCCAGGATGTCAAACCTGACCTGACAGGAGGGGGTGTGGACGGAGGGTGCCAAGCACCTGGGGCTACTGCCCCACACCCTCTAATGCCACAGGGGTTTGAGAGCCCTGAGAGGCATAATGCCTGGGTCTCATCCCTGCCCACTGTCAGTGGCCACTGTGGCTTGCTGTCTGTCTGTTGGGACACACCTGTGCACAAGTTAAGTTTAGGTGCTGCACAGATGGTGTCCACAGGTGAGGAGAAGGGTTCCACAAGGGTTGGCTTGGTGGATGCTGAGAGTATGGATAGAGGGATCCAACTGGGTTCAGGAAGGCATAGAACAGGAATAGTCCCCTACTGTTTGGGCCAGTTTCCGTGTTCTATCACCCTAAGCAGGGAATCTCATCGAGGTATCGTTTGGTCTACCCTGGCTTTAGGCTGGAAGGGGGTTGTGTTGGAAATGGCCCTTTTTGCAGGGTAACCCCCAAACATTTTGCTTCTTCTTCCCTTGTTTTCCTGACCTGTGGTTGTTGGCAGTAGGACTCTGGGCACTTTACCACTGCTGATCAGTGCTAAAGTGCATATGCACTCTGTATACATTTTTATTGTGATTGTTTATCCATGATTGGCATATTTGTTTTACCAGGAAGTCCCTAGTAAAGTGCACTGAGTGTGCCAGGGCTGGCGATTCAAATGCTACTAGTGGGCTTGCAGTACTGATTGTGCCACCCACTGGAGTGGCCCTAAAATGGTGTCTCAGGCCTGCCATCACAGTGCCTGGCAAGTGTCCACACTGACCAGACCTAACCCTTCCCTTTCTTATACATATTGGTCACCCCTATGGAAGGCCCTAGGTACCCCCCTGGGCAGGGTACAGTGTATGTGAAAGGTAGAACATGTACTAGTGTAGGTGACATGCTCTGGTAGTGAATGACAGACATTTTCGTTTTTCACTATTGTAAGGTTATCTTGCCAATAGGCTGTAATGAGGACTGCTGTGTATGATGTTTACCTGCATATCTTCCCATAGGAGCAAGATAGAAAATTAGAGTCTGGTATCCCAAAACTCAGAATCTAATAACCTATCTTTTAGGAAGGATGTTTTTTATATCCTGTGTTTGAGAACAGCACTTTTAGAAAGTGGCTGTTCTCTTGTCTGACCTTTCGGTGTGCCTTTGCCTGTTTATGAATTGACTGTCTGGTTTGTGAGTGACTGAATAGCTGCATCTGCATCTTGAGTGGTGGGAGGGGATAGCACCTGGGCCTGAATAGGACTGTGCCTGCCTTCCACAATGCTGGCTCTCCCTCCTGCTGGGCAGCTGACAACCCTTCCCCTCACTCTGAAAGGAAATAAGAAGTCAGGAAAACAAAGTGCTCCAGGACTGACCAGACTGGTTCTAACTAAGCCAATGCCTCTCTGCCTTCAGAGAACAAAGGAAAGACTGGTATAGAAAGGGATGTCCAGACCTCAGAAAATTAGATCATCCTGGAATCAAGAAGGAACCTCTGCCAAGGAGCAAGCTGGAAGACTGAAGAGGAAGGACTGTCCTGCTGTGTGCGTGTGGACTGACCTGCAGTTGCTTTGCTGCCAAGGAGAGGGGAAGGACTTTGCTGTGTGCTGTGTCCCCTTGCTTGAAGAGATCTCCAAGGACCTGAGAAGAGCTGACCTCCTGTTAAGAAGTCCCAGGAACAAAAGGACTTCACCCCCAGCTTCCCCCTGAACGCTGCTGTAGGAGTTCTGCCCTTCCTAGAGTGCTTGTTCCACTTGTTTGGGCCTCTAGAAGTTGTGCCTTGTGTCTGGGAAGCTGGACAAGGAGAAAAGAAGACAATCTGCAATTTTCACCCATCGCTCGCTTGCGGAGCGCATCCCCGACAGTGCGAGGAAATTTCCGCCGCCTCAAAGATCGAGATCTTCGCAGAGCCTGTTGCTGCTGCAAGAACTGACGAATTTTTTGCTTGTGGAAAGCATCGCCCCGGTGCGGGAAGTTTCCTGTCGCTGCGAGTGTTGTCGCAGAGCCTGTCATCGCTGGGTGAGATCGCTGCACCGCTTGCTTGAGGACCGCATCACGTCGCTGCAAACATCGTCCCAGAGTCATCGCAACTAGGGGCCGCAATAGGAGATGATCGAAGCTGCGCCGCGCATCGCCGCCGTACCTGAGATCGTCGCCGTTCTGAAGATCGTTGTATCGTGCCTGTGCAAGACGCTTCCTACCGAACTTGCGCACCGTAATCCATACAAGGTATCGCCTCCCTCCCCATACAGACCGGATTCATCGAACACGCCCTCTGCGTCCAGAGGGGCTGTCGCATTGCCTCCCCAGGGTCTCAGGAGTGACGCATTGCTTGTTTTTCAACGCTGTAGCTTCCATTTGGAACTTTGTCGCATCTACAGGTACTCTGGGCTAAACGTGAGACAACTGTGGATTATTTTACCGCAAACCCTAGAACTCTTTGAAAATCATATTCTTGAACTGTGTATGTTGTATTTTTCTTGTTTTGGTCTTGTGTAGTTTAGATAGAGATACTTTATTTTCCTAAACTGATGTGGAGTCCATTTGTGGTGTTTTCACTGTGTTACTGTGAGTGTTGGTACAAATACTTTACACATTGCCTTTGATAAGCCTGTCTGCTCGTGCCAAGCTACCAAGGGGGTGAGCAGAAGTTATCTAAAGAGTGTATCCCCCTTACCCTGACTAGATGCAAGGGTCCCTATTTGGACATTGGTACCTACCTCTGCCAACTAGAGAACCCCAGATCTAACAATGGGCTTCTATTGGAATTCTCCAGGGCATATTATCAAGCCCATTATCGCCGTTTTAGCGGCCGTTTTCTGCTGCTAAACCGGCGATAATGTTTAACGCCGTTCTTGATAATATGCCCCTTGGTTTGTGGGGCTTTTAAAAGCAGTCAAGCGTTAGTTACAGGTCAAAAGCAGATCTAGTTGATTGCAAGAAATTACATCCTTCACTAAGGAAGATGGCGCTTCCTATTACGCCATTCTAAAGTTTCCAACTACAGAAATAAGGTTGCACTGTTTCTAGTGATATTAATGGAAAATGGCCAAAACAAATATAGAAGCAATCTCTAGGTTCGCATAGGTTAGCAAGATGGCTCGTCATATTGGCATGCGGTTTGACTTACACAGATGTCCAAAATGTATATACCTAGCTCCTTACGTAGGATCATGTGCCTGCATTGGTGGACATTTTGTGCCCGCAAGGTAGCAGTTTCTGCCTTCTCCTAGCTTAGTTTCTGCCCAACATTTAAAGCACTGCTGTATTGAGTATTTTCATGGCAGTTTGCTTTCTTGGGCCCAGATTAATCACAGGATTACAGTGTCCATGTGTCCTTAAATCAGATTTACCAAGCCACGCAAAGCCACCTTGCATGGTCCTGCATGACCTGGTAAATCTGGAGTAAATATGGGTGCTACCTTGCGTTACTCTGTGCGGGAGAGGTGTTACAATGGTGGACAGTAGGAGTTCTCAGGCATCCACCCGTGTATTTTGGCCCATTTTCAGATTTACCATGACAAGTAAACAAGTGAAGGCGTCAAAATTGTACGCCTTCCTGATAGAGGTGCAACAAGGAGAAAGATCTTTATTTCTCCTCATTTGTTCCTCTTTCTAAGTGTGCTACATGATTTTTGTTTTTTAAATTTCTTTATTTGATTCTTCCATTCAACAGTTACGTATTGCTTATTAGTAAAGTATGGTATACATATAAATGAATGATCGCTTGTAGAGATGCCGGAGTCATCTGGAAATGAACTTGAAGTGGCTAAAGCAATTCTTGAAAAATCAGTATCAGTAGTATCTCCCTTTTCTCTGCTCAAAATCATGGATTTGTGTTCTATAGACAACCATCACATGGAATCCAGGATAGTAGTTGACTCCTTCTTGAAAATTTAACTACTCATTCCATGGCAATTGGAGCCTCCAAACCTGCTGGAGTCGCTCAATCATCCAAAAAAGTAGAAGAAGTGGATGATTGCATTGCGGAAGATTGTACGTTGCCTGATATCAATCTAGAACTGCCTCATAAGAAGTCTTATGCAGGTAATCTAGAATCATCCTGGATTCTTTCTCCTGCCACTCCTCTATCTACTAAGGATCTTCCCGTGTGTTCAGCAGTACACCAAGCGAAGCAAGCCTATTAAATTTACTGCGTTCATTAACCCCCGAACTATCCCTAAACTTTCCTCCACAAATTATTCATCCAAATTAAAAAATATTGATGTCGGATTCGTTACTTTGCCTAGAAAAAGTGCTGGCCTCTATTTTAACACTAGTCAGTAAGTAACTCCGACTCTATTTTGGATTCTGTTTTGTCATTGACAAAAATGATTGCAACAAAAAAAAGTATTGCTAGGCAAGGCCTGCGTACTTTCCCTCTGTACAATTAAGGAGGGGAAGGGAATAAATATCCCCCATCCAAAGATTAACTCTGACAATCTAAATAGTATCGAAATGAATTCCGTTCCACAGGTTAAAGGGCGAGACTTTGGTACTCAATTTGGTAAGCCTTTCCTCTTCACTAGAAATATTAAACGCAAAAAGAAAAGAAATGAAGATATATTAGATAAGTTACACTCTTCTACCTTACAACAACTTTTTGATACTGAGTCTTTAGTAACAGAGGTTGATCCTACATCACGTCCACATCCTGAGATGAAAAACACAAATCCAAACTCAAGACTAAAGATTTTTCCAATCTTCCTACAAACAGGCATAAATCCATCAAAACAGCACGCAAAGGAAGGACATAATGTCGGAAATTCTCCTATCAAGGAAACAGAACTCAAGACCAAAAATAACTACGTTTGCAAGAAAAAGCTGAAGGGAAATAGGGAAAAAAGCAGAAGGATAAACAAAAAAAGTTATGCTTTGATCCTAACGCTATCCACACTATGGGCCATATGAAGGTGGCTCAAATACCGGTTGGTAACGGTGAAAATCAGTAAATTTCACCGTTACCGACCGGTATATAGGAATGCGCGATGTAGGGAAGGAATCGGTAATAAGGAATCGGTAAATACAGAATCCTTATTACCGATTTCTAATTTACCGAATCGGAATTTCCGAACACCCAAATACTGAATCAGTAAATAAGAAACGGTAAAAACGATAAAAGAGATGTAGGAAAATTCGGTGATACCGACTTTCATAGAATTCGGTATTTAGGTAGTCGGTAATTAACACTGACAGAAAGCAGGTGGTAATCAGGTGCAGTGTAAATAAGCAGTCCCAAAATGCAACAGTGTGATCACTATGGCGGCCTTCTATGTAATTGCAAGGTGGCTACGGCTACAGACAGCAGGAGTGAGGATCTGGAGATGGAGGAGCGCATTTACAGACAGCGCATCACACTCTTCCAACTGACTGAGGCTGAGATACATGAAAGGTATAAGCTACAGCCCCACACCATCCTGGACCTGATAAGGGACCTGCACCTACTCCTGGAGCATCCAACAACAAGGGCGCACGCCATACCACCACATGTGCAGGTGGTCTGTAGCCTACACCTACTTGCATCTGGCAGTTACTAGGGGGTGATAGCTGTGGTAGGTGGGGTGTCACAGAGTTTCCTGTCCCGTTTCTTCAAGAAGTTCCTGGATGCCATGATGCAGAGAATGCATCACTACATAAGCTTCCCAAAGACACAGGCAGAACTGCTGAAAACCAAGACAGACTTTGACACAGTTCCCGCATGTCATAGGGTGCATTGATGGAACACACATTCCAATCTGCCCACCTGCAGCCACTGAGTATATGTACAGAAACAGAAAATCCACCCACTCCATAAATGTGCAGGTAATCTGCAATGCAGCCAACATAATCACCGACATTGTTGCCAAATTTCCAGGGAGCACCCACGACATTTTCCAGAACAGTGGGATCTACACATGCCTGGCTGCGGGAGAATTTGGAGAAGGATACCTGCTAGGTAAATCACTGTGACACATCCTGATGGATACTGTAGATGAATGTGATGGTGTTTGTAATTAGTGCCCCTCTCTTTCTCAACTAGGTGATAGCACTTATGCTGTGCACTATGCTTTGCGGTCATTCATCCTTGGTACGGCGATTTAGTCTCGATGCTCCAAATTGAAATAATGTGATTACTTAGAAAAATCGAAGTCATCCTGCAACTGTACCCAAGAATATCTATGAGACAATATTTTTTATACAAGATAATTTACGGATTGCAAATTCAAAAAGGAGGACATCTGTCCAAAATCGAGCTGAAATATAAACATTACATGGAGGTTTTTTGTATTTGGATCATACCTTATTTATTGGAGAATGAATCTTGAGATAAAGATCAATTCCTAATCTGCTGCTAGGATATCCATACAGAGTCCAAAAAAATGTGGAGATGAACTTTGTTCTGCTTATGGTCCTGAGGAAGGTGGTCTTAACCCACCGAAACGCGTCGACCTAGCGTAATAGTTCACAGTTAAATCCGTGACTTCTTAGACACAGAATAAAGACTGAGTGTGGAGTGTATGTATGTGTATGCATGAGACAATGGTGAGAGTGAATTAGATGTGTTCTCTGTATGGTATATTTTTATTGTTCACATACGTATGGTTAATTTAATCATTGTACTGTTTTTTATGAGAAATGATTATGATGAATTCAAAAGGAGAAAAAAGTATAAAAAGAATTTTGTAAAAAGAATATAAAGGAAACAATAAAAGTTATAAAAATGAAAATAACAAAATTGCTTGCCATATTTTGTAGGACCATTCTGAAAGTTGAATCTGTGATATTTACAAAGAAAATTAAGGCCGTGTGGGAATCCTTCCTTTTTCTGTTATAGTATTCCTCTCTTTTCCCTGGCCTAAAAGTAGCTTAAGAGGGGGTCCCGTATACATGTTGAGTCATTCATCCTCACTCCTTACCCAAACCCATTAACCCCAAGTGAGAGACGATACAATGTGGCACACAAATCAACACACAACGTTGTGGAGCGCACGTTTGGACTATTGAAAAGCAGGTTCCGCTGCCTCCACAAAAGCGGAGGCGCACATCAGTACACACCCATCATCTGCTGCAAAATCATTGCAACTTGTGCTATGCTGCACAACCTTGCCACTAAGAAAGGTACAGAAGTTGAATTAAAAGACTCTGAGGACGATGATGATGAATTTGCTGAGCCAGAGCCCAGCGCAGCGCAGCAGTAGTGGAGCCAGCACCAAATGGGAGACAAAGACGGGCAGAGATCACACACAACTATTTTTGAGTAAGTAAGAAGACACAGCCAGTTGTTGACATGTCCCTCATGCCCTCAGCCATCTCCTTCATGCCCTCAGCCAGCGTGGAGGTCATAGTGCAGATGCCCTTCTCAATGTTCACCATGTTAGTGTTCAGGTGTCTCATTTGATGCTGTACAGACTGTATTGCCTTCCCTTGCAGGCGCTGAACCTTGACCATGTTTGCCTCCAGCCCTGCAAAAACATTATGCTCCTCACCCTGCAAAGGTGGACTGGGTTCCCTAGCCCTGCGGCGTCTGGCACCTGTGTGTGCTCTCTCTGAGGTGGACTGCGGCCGTGCATTACTGCCATCCACTGGCACAGTCGAGATTTCTCCACCCCTGGTATCTTCCAAGGACGACTCCATCTCTTAGAGTTTGGCAACTGCATGCCTCCTGGGTCTTGCCACTGACGGTGGTGTTGCTGCTGGTAATGCTGGCAGTGGTGGTGAAACTAGCAGTGGTGGTGATGCTGGCAGTGGTGGTGATGCTGGCAGTGGTGGTGATGCTAGCAGTGGTGGTGATGCCGGTGGTGGTGGTGTGGTGTGCTCTGCACTTGCACTGGCCTCCTCCGATCTCTCCTTCTGGGGTGCCCTTCCTGCCTTGTCTTGTGCAGACCTGCTCGATGTCTCGCCTGTGGACAGAAATTGTACATTAGCTCACTAGTCTGGCAGCCCTACGTAGCAATAATACATTTTCATTTCTGGCACACCATCTTTCTGTCCTCTGCTTGCTTATAACTAATGTGTGTCACATACCTTGGTGTTCAGTGTGATGACTGTCTAATACATGTTACACTGACTACATCTCCCATAATGCATTGCTGGTGTATAGTAAAACCTGTACTGGAGTGAGATTCTCACAGCCTCATTGGGGAATGGGGTTAGGGAATGGGGGGGCGCAGATTAGTGTGCATGCTTCTTACCTTGTTTGTTGGCAGCTCTGGCTGAGCTGCCTGCATCCCCGATTCCACAGACGCTTTCAGGCTCTATGGTGGACTCCACAAGCTGTTCAAGTGCAGTCAGTGCAGGTGCCCTGTTCCTTCCTCCTCCTGTCTGGCTGGCTTGTTTTTTGATCTCAGCCATCTTCTTTTTTGTGAGGCTCCTGACATCATACCACCTTTTTTTAAGTACTTCAATTTCCCGGGGGGGTCACTCCTGTGGCATTCACTTGTGCCTGTATTCCCAGCCAGATCTTCCTTTTCTCTGATTCAGCCACTTGCAAGGACTGTTTCTCAAACAGCTTTGTATGCTGTTTGACCACCTCCTCAATCAGGACCTGAAGCTCCCTTTTGGTGAATTTGAACTTTCTCTTCCTTTCAGCACATTCTTTGTCTGTCTCCTTGTTAGCCATTGTGCAGGTTTTACAGGAAAAGTTCTTCCAGTGGCTCCTGTGTTCTCCTCTGCACTCCCAGCCTCTCCAGAAGGTTCTGATTCAGTGCACCTGCATGTGTGTGGCAACTTCCTGGTTGGGAGGTGGGGTGGATGCACAGGATTGGCTGATTCCTCAATTGTTGGTGTTTTGAATTACCGGTTCGGTATTTACCGATTTGGTAATACGGATTCGGTAATACTGATAGGTATTAAGGAATCGGTAATGTTTTTTCCGATTTTTACCGATTCAGTAAAAAATACTGAATTTTTAATACCGAATCGGTAAAATTCGGTATTAAGAATTCGGAATCTCACTTTTACCCACATATAGCCCTATGACTCCAAAGCTAGATTCACCTGGTACAAATACAGAAAATGGACAAACTGAACATAACCATTTGGGTTGCAGTTCCCTCATTTTGTACTCAGATGGACCTTGTAATCGTCCCAAAGCAGTCGAGAAATCAGATAAATGTGCTTCTATTACGGTTCAAAGGGCACTGAATCCTAATGCTACATTATTTGCTTCCTATCTAGGTAACAACACTATTTACAATTCTGAAAATGTAATCTCTGAGGCACCTAGCATAGATATTAACTCCCAGCCTGTCCCTTATAGTCTGGATTTTTCGTTTATTTTTTAACACAAACCTTTTATGAATAGGTCCTTCTTGTTGGGTTGCTTTTCTGAGATCTTGGGCCTACGGATGATTGTAAGTAACAATATTGTGCTGGTTGAGGTACAAAAATATAAAAATCCTCGGGGGCAAGAGTAACCTTTGCTTCTAAGGCCATTTCCCATCTAATAGTGACTCACTGTGATAAATTATGTCATTGTGGCATTGATGTTTTAGTACCACAAGTAATGTCATGTTTAAAAACAGTAGCCCAAAAAAAGCCTCCTTTTTCTGATCTAGAAATCAGTGCAAAAGACAAACCACTGTCAGAGAAAGACAGTACCATGCAGGTTTTTCTTGGTAAAGAAGGTTGGCAGGTGCTGGTCCACTCAGGACAAAATAGTCATCTTGGGTCCTCTTCAGAGGCGGAAGATAAGAAATGGTGCTGGGTTGCAGGTGTGTTAAATTCAAATAGGTCCTTAGGCTTAAAATGTACGAACTCCTCCTAGCAAGGAATTAAAGGTGAAATCATGGAACATAGCCGGCTTAAGCAATAATAATAATAATCTTTTACTCTTGAAAGAAGAAAATTCAATGTAATCTGTCTACAAGAGACCTGGATCTCTAAGAACTGGTCTACCAAAGATTACATAGTGCTGAGCCGGCCTGTGCTTCTTGTGAACAGAGGTCACACCAAGGAAGGTATAGCAATATTACTAAGTTTGAGCCTTAGTTGGTCATACAAGGAAATTTCCCATCCTTCCAACCTAATGCAGGCGATCAAATTAGATCATATGGATGATCAAATTTCCTTGGACTCCATGTTACTTCTAAAGGTATACCCGCCACCCGATGCCTCTTATGCCTATCTTTTAAAAGATCTATTCCTTTTTATTTCTACCACCTTGGATAACGAAGATTGTAGATCTGTATTATTGGTGGGAGATTTAAACTCTAATGTCTCATCCCATAGTATAAGGATATTCTCTAACACTGAAAAAATTAAGCCCTCAAGATCCCGATAAATCAATTTCCGGAAAAAAAACAGGACAGATAAAAGATGAGTTACTCTACTTGAAGGTTTGCGAAGCCTAGACCTCTTAATTGTTAACAGAAGGCTGGATAATGATATGCTAGCTAATCACACTCATAAGGCGCCAACTGGAAGATCCATCATAGATTATATGATTGTTATGGCTAATTCCTTTTATAAACTTACATATATGGAAGTTCTTGGAAACATTTTTAGTGATCAGTATTAAACCTTTTGCACAAAAAGGGCTCTAGAACACACCCAGACGATTATCAGCAAATTACCTTATTGGACGCTGCAGGAAAAATGTTTGCGCGTAGTATCCTGATTCACCTTACAGAATGGGTGACGGAGATGAAAGTCCTCCCCTTAGAACAAGCAGGTTTGCGCAAAAGTCATTCCCCTCTAGATAATATATTTATGTTGAAACTAATTGAGGAAAAATATACAATTACTCGTACATCTAACATGTATATGGCTTTCATAGATTTTTCTACAGCCTTTGATAAGGTAGATCATCCGATTTTATGGAGAAAGTAGAAAAAAATTGGCTTGCCTCCACCCGTTATCCTTAATTATTGCTCTTCATTCCCAAACTTGGTGTCAGATATTAATGGGAGGAAACCAAGGTCTATCTGGTATAATGCCCACAGAAAATGGCCTGAAACAAGGATGCCTTCTAGCACCGCTGCTATTCTCTCTATATATAGCGGATTTACCCGATTGTTTTGCCCAAACTATTGGAGATGCACCGAAGATAGGTCCCGTCCTTTGGCATTTCTTTTGTACGTAGATGACATTGTAGTAATGGACCTAACCTCTATCTGGTTAGATAGAAAGCTAATATCACTACAGAAATACACAGTAGATCACTTATTGAAAATAAATGTTTCTAACAGTAAAATTTTAATTATGAAAAATTCTAAAAGTAGAAAGTCTGGTAATTTCAAATGGCAAATCGGTCCTGAAAAGTTGGAGGTAGTAGATTCATACCTATATTTAGGGAAACTCTTAACAGGCAGTTCAAACAACAAGCCTCACATTGATCATAGCATTTGTATAGCTAGGTCCAATGCTGATGGCTTGCGTATTTTCTATCTTGCTATGGGTTGAAGACACTTTTTAAACCTTTTGACGGTTTTTAAGGCACAAATTCTGCCAACTCTGCTCTATGCGATTGAATCAATCCCCGTTAAGGACTGTAGTTTTTTAGATAATACTGAAGGCCAAATATTACGTAAAATTTGCAATTTTAGCACTGTAATCCCAACTGCAAGAATTAGATTAGAATATGGGCTAATATGAATAATGGAAGAATTTGTAATTTTTGTACTGCGTACCCAGACCCTAGATCATGTTTTGTTTGCTTGTCCGGTATTGATCGCGAGTCGATATCGTTTGCTTCTGCTGATGTTCCTGCTAAACAATGTAAAAAATGTAGCATCAGCCCAAGACTATTTTTTTGTCCAAAAAATGAAGCTGTTTGTGTAAAACATTTTAATTACTTTAAAGAATTTATGTATATATTTTAAATTTGTTATATATATATATATATATATATATATATATATATATTACCTACTGGCAATCGTCAGTAGGTAGTTAGAGTTAAAACCTAGTTTCCATAGGAAATCCATAACATTCTATTTGGAATAACTTTGGCTCTGGTGGACGAATCTTTGCGAATTTCTCAAAGAAAATGGCCTACTTGGTTCCGCTACTTCCCTGAAAGTTTGGGGGTGATTCGTCAAGTGGGAGCCGAGAAAAAAGGGGGGTCAGAAAATGTGTTTTTCCCATGCAATTTTCCATAGGGACCTTTAGCCAGGGCTACAGCCCGAACGGCTGAATGGAATTACACCAAATTTGGCAGAGAGGTAGAGTTCGGTTCGCAGATTGTGCTTTTTGTTAAATGGTGTAAATCCGTTCAGTAGTTTCTGAGACAATTAAAAGTAAAATCATAGCGATATCTAGAGACAGAGTTCTACATGCGTACGGAGATCCGTTCAATTACGAGCGCGAGCTGCATGCTGATTGGCTGTCAACTGTCTGTCAACACTCAAAACCAGGAATTGTTGGTGGCCATCTTGTGCCTTGCTAGAACCGAGGCCCAAGAAAACAGGGAAACAAAGGTGAAAATGAAGAAAAGGGGGCAGGGTAGAAACACCCTGACCCCCTAGGCCTGCTCGCGGGGTACGCATACACTGCCCATCCCCCCAAAAATTAAGGCACCATTCCCCTTGAATACTGGGGGTCCCTGGGGGCCAAGTAGCCCACCAGGAACCTCCAGTATGCGCTAGGGGGCTGCCTTGCTCAGACGTGTATAGAGTCCACCCCCCTTTTTACACCTCTCTGCAACGCAGCCCCCTGGCGCATACTGGAGGTTCCTGGTGGGCTAGTTGGCTCCCAGGGACCCCCAATATGTAAGGGGAATTAGTTCCCACTCTGTAAACACGCCAGGGGGCTGCGTTGCAGAGAGGTGTAAAAAGGGGCGTGGCCTCATTACACCTCTCTGCAATGCAGCTCCCTGGCGCATACTGGAGGTTCCTGATGGGCTAATTGGCCCCCAGGGACCCCCAATATGCAATGGGAATTAGTTCCCCCTCTGTAAACGCACCAGGGGGCTGCGTTGCAGATAGGTGTAAAAAGGGGCGGGGCCTCATTACACCTCTGTGCAACGCAGCGCCCTGGCGCATACTGGAGGTTCCTGGTGGTCTAGTTGGCCCCCAGGGACCCCCAGTATGCAAGGGGAATTAGTTCCCCATCTACAAACTCGCCAGGGGGCTGCCTTGCAGGGACGTGTAAAGAGGCTCCGCCCCTTTTTACATCTCTCTGCAAGGCAGCCCCCTGGTGCGTACTGGAGGTTCCTGACACCCTAGGCCTGCTGAGGGGTCCTACAAGGACCCCCAAGTCCCCCAAAAATGTTTTTTTGGGGGAATAAATCCCGGGATACGCGTACCCTGCCGATCCCCCCCAAAAAAATTAAGGCACCACTCTGCAAAGGCACCCTCTGGTGTGTTTGCAGAGGGGTAAATAATTCCCCTTGAATACTGGGGGTCCCTGGGGACCAAGTAGCCCACCGGAAACCCCCAGTATGTGCTAGGGGGCTGCCTTGCAGAGACGTGTGAAGAGGCCATGCCCCTTTTTACACCTCTCTGCAACACAGCCCCCAGGCGCATACTGGAGGTTCCTGGTGGGCTAGTTGGCCCCCAGGGACCCCAATATGCAAGGGGAATTAGTTTCCCCTCTGTAAACGCGCCAGGGGGATGCCTTGCAGAGACGTGTACAGAGGCCACGCCCCTTTTTACACCTCTGTGAAACACAGCCCCCTGGAGCATACTGGAGGTTCCTGGTTGGCTAAATGGATTTTTTTTGTAAAATTGATTGTATAACTGACTTATTAAGTGTATCTTAGTGAATACATGTATTAGGGAGTAATGTTTAAATATGTAAATATCTGTATCAGTGTCTCACTTTGTGTATAAGTGGCTGCATGGGTTGGTGAGTAGCTGCCTGAGTGTGTGTATATGGGTTATTAGTTTGTTTTTTAAGTATCAGTATGAGTGTCTGTATGGTTCTGTGGGGGATATTACTTAGAGTACAGATGCATGAATGAGTGACTCACTGTTTGTATGTGTTTTGAAGACAGCATGTGTGCAGGACTGTATGGGTGGATGAGTGTGTTTATGGGTGTGTTAGTGAGTGAATGACTGTCTCAATAGTGTCTTTATGAATAACTACATATGTTTTAAACTAGTATATGTAAGTATTGATGTATATAAGTGAGTATATGTGAGAGTGAGAATTTGGAAGAGTTCCTGTATAAATAAGTATGTGTTTCTATAAGTGATTGTTTAAGAGAGTAAGTATGTGTACGTTTCTGTAGAAATAAGTGTAGTGGTGTGTGTATATAGCTGTATATGCAAGTAAATGGACGTTTGATAGTTTATTTGCATGTGTGAGTATGTGTGTGAGTAACTCTATGGATGAGTATCGGTGTGTAACAGGATATATAGGTGTATGAGTACATATGATAAGTGAGTACATGTATGAGTGACTATATAGAACTGTTGGTGAATGAGTGGATGTGTATGTAGATGTTGGAATTACTGAATAGGTTGTTGTAACTGGTATTGGTATCTCCATTTAAAAAAAGAAATTTAGTTTCTATTTTTGAATGTGTGTATCAAAGGTTATATTAGGGTGAGAGGAGGTCTGTCACTCTTTCACAAGGATGATGTCATCAGTGATGTCATTTGAAATGTCATCAGTGATGTCATGAGTGATGTCACTGACCATGTCATGAGTGATGTAATATGTGACGTCATCAGCAGTGCATTGCGGGCGCGCGAGTTATAGTTAGCTGAACTAACAATAACGGGGGAATTTCAATGGTTTTGTATGAGTGAAATGCCCAGCTAACTATAACAGGTGTGAAACCTATGGTTTTTTCAGTGAATTTCTAAGGTTTTTTAAATGCTAATTCCTAACTATAACGTGGCTGAAATCTATGGTTTTTTCAGTGAATTTCTAAGGTTTTTTAAATGATAATTCCTAACTATAACGTGGCTGAAACCTATGGTTTTTTCAGTGAAAAAAAATAAATATATATATATATATATATATATATATATATATATATACATATATACATACTTATTTCAATTGGGTAATTAACTTCCTCGCTTAAGGAAATCCTTTGAAGTACTAGTATCTTGCTTTTTAAATTGCCTTTTGCACATTACTAGCTGCTATTTATTGCTTTTGGCAAATTAGGGATATTTTGAGTATATGTCCCTCTCTGACCTTTCGATTATTCCTCAAAATTAATTGAAGTAGAATTTAGCTCCTAATGCATGGCTTTTTTCATAGATTGGGCTTCGCTTAGTTATTCTGTTACCGTGCTGCTATTCCCTAAATCGTACTTGAATAGGTTGATATCTACTCCCTTTTGTACATTTCCATATTTAGGAGATGCTTTGTTTTCTTTCTCGCCTGGTAATTAATTTTAATAATTTTTTATGCGAAATAGAATTTTGATATTGTTTGTTGTCTCAACCCTTATGCTGCAAATTTTAAGCACCATCCATGGTCCAATTGTTTACGTGTTCTTGAGGTAAATTTTATGATGGCATGTGGAGTGAGCCTTGTTACATTTTGTTATTCATAATACTATGCATGTGATCTTATGTGGACCTCATAGGAGTTCTAAATCTTAAATAAAATATTGAATTGAATTGGGGGTGTTAAGGTCTGTGAAAAAGTGCCCTCACACACCCGAAGGATGTCATGCTTCATCATATGAGCCCATGGGCACCCGCGAAGGGGCTCTTTGGCGAAGATCTTTTTGGTGAAGCCCTTTTGGTGTGTGTTGGTATGTGGAATAAGTAGTGTAGTGAGTGCAATGTGGTATTAAAATAGGTTTAGGGAGACCCTATTGCCTAAATTCTATTCCTAGGGCTCACTAATCTAACTAAAACAATGGCACCCTAGCTGGGTGTAATGATCCTAAAGGGCGAGTGTGGTGTTTAAGGTCGACATGTTTCTTGCCTAAGGTAGCCCCTAACGGGCCTTGTGTCAATTCATCAGGACCAGGGGTTTGAAATAAATATCATAAATCTTACACTACTGCAATGCTGGAGCTAAAAGTATAAGGAATACAATAGGTACCAGCTTTGCAAGTCAATATCAGGTCCGATTTACCTGGTATTGAGTGACCTGAAAGAAAAAATGGTGATAAACACAACTTTAAGGTGCTGCTTGACAGGAAGACTTAGCGGCGCGTAAAGAGATAACGTCAGTGATCCCAGCATAGATCAGGTGATGGTGCAGCGTTCAATGACCATATGGGGTCTCAATTTGTGACCATTTCATGATGCGACAATATGGGGTACGGATATCGAGGTAGTCCCCGTGTGGAATACTGCTCCTAGTTATTAGTGGGGTTCAAAAAATGTTGGCGTGACCCGCTAATCGCATTAGAAAAGCTAGGACCTATTGAGGCGTATACTGCTCTTATGCGTGTCTCCGTAGCCAGAAGAGGAACTTCCTTACGTAATCACAAAACGTTTGAATAATCGCAGCAAACACGAATGACCAAGACAAGACAATATATATTGTGGAGTGACCCGCACGTTATAGTTGAGGAAGATACTTTTGCAGCATGTTATTGCTCTCAAACGTGTCCCAATGTGGAATGGGGGATCTTAATCATAATAGTGTACCGATCACCTTGATGCCCATTGCAAACCGAGAAAACAGGTAAGACAAAAACAAGACAAACCAACACAGATTACAATGCCAACAAGTGGGATGGAGTAGCTAGCCTCGCCCCAACCGAGGCTGGGTGCGGTGGCACTTGAAGTGAAACAACATGGAGTACACAATATCCTAAAGGGGACTGGTAACAACCACTCACCCCAAATAGTGCAGGTCTGTGTTGACGTGAGCGTTTAAGCAGAGCGGATCATTTCTCATGACCTGAAAATTAGTAAATAATGGTACAAGGAACAGGCATTCAAAACTATAGCATGCATAGTCTTACCGGGAGCTGCAAGCGTTATTATGTCCTCATACTCACAAACAGGTGGTGTGGCAACTAATCATAGTCCTACGCCGCCTCTGATTCCCGTAACGGTATGTGCTGAGGGCGGGTTCCTTTCCTGAAGGTCTTTGGAGATGCTGCACTGCTAACCTCGCCTGCCATCTTACAGTGGGTCAAGAACGTGTTACATATTTCCTGAAAGTCTAAGGAAACGCTGCATTGCTCACCTGGGCGGCCACCTTATGGTGGGTTAACAGACTGGTATGGAAGTAGTCAGTGACACTTTTGCTAATGTTAATGTGTGTACACATGAAGTGTGGTCAAGACTGCGTGGTCAACTTGTAATATGCAGTGAGTTCATTAATGACCCCTACTGGGATAACTTCTGGTCATGGGTGCGGCAGAAGGCATGGATTGTCCGTAGGTGGAGTGTGTTCTACTGTAGTGATTTTTTTTACGATGACAGAAATGCTAGAGTCTATAACTGAGAATGGAGGTTGAGGAATAACTCAGGGACGCTTTTGTTGGGGGCTGCCCCACTGATGTGAAATCCCCCTGTGCGGTACATGGACTAACACTGTGGGGTGACTAGGATGTATTTATGAGGGGTCAACTAAAGACTAAGGCGGCCGCTCATGATCGGTCACAACCCCTTGACCGGCAAGGCACCTAGCTCCCAATCTGTGTCCCACTGGATAGAAGTGGTTGATGATATTGTCCCAACGGTACCAACTAAGTGTAACTCATTACTTTTTGAGTTGATGTTTTAATGTGTGTGTCCCCTCCACTACTCCTGTTGCCCTCGTGCGGTGTTGCTTCTGTGCCATGCTTTTACAGAAGTGCGTGAGGGTATCTAGTTGGACATTTGGTTCTTTCTAGTCCTGCCTGATTATTTGTGGCCCTACTCATAGTCTGGTTGAGCAGGCATTAGTAAAGCAAATCGATGTTCTGATTAGTCTAACTCACCCCAGGGGAAATCTTCATTGAGCCCTGTAATGTGGGTGGAGAGCTTAAACACCAATTACTGTACCATTAATTTTTACAACAATATGAACTTAATGGAATTCTTCCATTCAGTCATTAGTTTTGAGCCATAACAATAGCTACAGCATCGAGAAAGAAATTAAACTTCCTTCCTGTTACAGTAATTTTGCAGATGTTTTTAATGAACAAAAAGTGGATTACTGCCTTATCGACAAAAGACTGTTTGATAAACCTAGTTCCTGGGAGTGATGTGCAGAATAGCAGAATATACACATTTAACGATGCAGAGAATACCCATTTAATATCATACTTAGATATACATCTGGCAATTGGGTTCATTCTTCATTCCCAGGGTTCTGTAGGTCACCATTGTTCTTTGTGCCTATCGGCAATTGGGCACATTCATAGTTTATCATGCACTGAATAAGATAATGGTTAAGAATAAATATCCACTTCTCAGGTGGCGGGCATTCGCCGGGAGCCTCACTGTCTGCCTTATTTAGACACTAACATTTATCACACCTCCGAGGATTTGCTGGAGGGTAATCTGGGTCGGGCCATACGAGGACTTAGGGAAGCTTTGCGTTCTGGGGTACGTTACCGTTATCTGTAGCAGGACGGGTGGTGCTCCTGAAGATGGTGATCAAAAAAAGTGTGCCAGCAAGGGATTTTGTTTCAGAATTTTTGATTATCAGCCAAAGTAGGAAATAAATCAATAAATTACCTACACAAACGTAAATTGAAGGCTGAGTTGAAATGAATCTTTAAGAACAAACAACAGTATTGTTACCACACTAACAATACACGTGGATGCAGACAGTGAATGTAAAAAATACAAAAAAATACACGAAAACCAGGATTTAAGTCAAAAAAGTTATTATTTTCTTTACTGTGAATAAAAAGGGTACTTGAAAATGCATTGGGGACAAACGAGAAGCATACTACATACTCCTACTGTAAATCTCCATAAATAAGTCAATACTGCTAAACAACATTAATGCAATGATTTCAAATCAACAGAATAAATGAAAATCAGAGTAGATAAATAAAAATCCGGCAGAATTAGACTTAATAGTCGACGTTTCGGTCTTTGGGAATGATTTCATAAGACCATCATCAGGACTTCATTATTGTGCATTGAGAATGATGACCCTAAAAAAAAATGCAAAGTACACTGGCTAACAGTCAGTGATGCTGGTCGAGGTCTATCAACATGACAATGGGGGACAACTGCAATGGAACTTCAGGCTGTTTTGTGCACTTGTAAGACTGGTATTTGGAGGTGAATGATTGAGTTTTTAGATCCTAATAGCGTCAGCAAGTTTAGTTCCAGAAGACGAAAGAGAATTTAAAGACGATTTGGATATTTCACGACACGGCCCTACTCGCGTTCGGCAGCGTCCAGACAACAGCGATATAGGAACAGCTGGAGCTGAAGATGGTGGCACTCCTGGCCTCTTATATTATTTTCTGACGTTCCCAATCTGGGTGCCAGGCTCTGTCTTTTGTCAGCTCCGCTCTATGGCTGGGGGATTTCTCTGGGGGACGGGCAGACGGCGGGTCGCGATGACTACAATGATATGGCTGAGAGCTGATGGGGGTATGGCAGTGCCGGACTTTGAGTGGTACTATTTTGCGGCACAGCTGCAGTGGCTCACTCAAGCTGTGGTTCGGGAGTTCCGGGCCCCGGATAGTCCAGAGGGACAATGGATCCCACGCTATATCTTGTCCTTTATAGTTCTTCAGCTGAAGATGTGACTCGAGCCGCTTACTACCGAAGAGAGGACGCTAAGCCTGTGCTGGAACCGGAGCAAGCGCCGGGCTGGAATCACCCGCCCGTATGCCCCGGAGATACCACTGGGGATGTGCACGGCCCTTCCGCATGGGGGGGATTTAATGGCATTAGCTAACTGGAAGTACATGTGTTGGGAGACCTCTATGAAAACGGAACCCTGTTGTCATTTCAGGCCCTGCAGGAGAGATATGATCTCCCGCGAGGGGGCTATTTGCTACATTCAGCGCTAGTCTCTGCAATGGAATGCCACTGGGGGACGGGATTGTTGGAGTCGCAGACCTCTAAGGCATGCCAATATGTGGTAATGGCTGCAGGGACCTTTAAAGCTATCACGTGCCTTTACAGGCACATGCTGACAGAGGCGATAAAAACATTGTGTGAGTTGCGGGAGAAGTGGGAAGCGGACCTAGGCAGGGAAATTCCCGAGAAGACGTGGGCCCAGTTAGCTAGGCAAGCCTGGAAGAGCACGAGGAATGCCAGATTTCAATTGGTGCACTTTTATGTCCTGCATAGAGCGTACTTGACACCAGCTAAGATTAATCAGTATTTCAGCGCGACCGCAGCTCAATGCCCAAGGTGTGACTTAGAGGGCGCCAATTTCCAGCATATGATGTGGGGTTGTGAGAGGTTCCCACATGCAGCTCAAACAAAAGTGACAAGCAAATTTATAGATCTGGGTCTCGTATTAGCTAAGAGAGAAATCACAGTGCATTGGAAATTGGCGAAGGGCCCAACTGTAGGGAGATGGCGGGCAGAATTCCTTAAATGGGGCATTGAGGGAAGGTACCTTTAGACTACAGAAGGCACTCCATACTAATAATGAAAAGGAGCAGGAAGCGGGAAGGGCATGGGAGGCCTTAGTTGCACTATTAGCTCCAATGACAGTTTATTATCAGCACTGCGCTTACATTATTACACTCTTTATTGCGCACAACTCAGATGTACCTCTATTATATACGATATACGTACTCAAGGCATAACGGTGGCAGGAAAGGGATGAGGGTGGAGGGTACCGAGACTAGCAGCTTGAGATTTGTCATATTAACCTCTTTAGTGCGGGCGGAATTCCGCCCGCACGCTGAGAATTTGTAAAGTGCATGTTACATGACGAGCTGGGCTCGTCATGAGCGTGCGAGGAGGCTACCTCATGACGAGCCCAGCTCGTCATGAGCGTGGAAGGGGTTAACAGATATTTGACTGATATTGCAATACTGCCATCGTCCTTTTCTTTTGTTGTTTGGAAAAACCAATACAAATATTTAAAAAAAATAAAATAAAAGAATAAATATCCACTTCCATTTCTCCCCATGTTACTAGATCAAGTGAAGAAATCCAGCAGCTTTGCTGAGTGAGACTTGAGAGCTGTGTATCACTTAGTAAGGGAAAGGCAAGGAGATGAGTGGACTGAAGCCTTTAAAACACTGTTTGGATTGTTTGAATTTTGGGTAATATAATTTGGTCCATGTGTAATGCCCCTGTGGTAATCCAGTATTTCATAAATATAGTTTCTTGATTGTTTTCCTATTGTTCATATAGACAATATTTTTATACTTTCTAATAAGGAGACTGATTATCTATATAAATAAAAATGTTAATGTTCGTTTGTTCAAAATCAGAAATCTCCGAAAGTTCTTCACCGATTGCTTTGAAATTTTGACACAACGTTGGATTCGAATAAGGGGGTGTTTTTATATACACAACGTTGGATTCCAATACACGTGTGTCGAATACGCACGTGTTTTTAATCGATAGCCCGAACAGACACAAAAAAATGTCAATGTTCCTTTGTTCAAAATCTTAAATCTCCGAAAGTTCTTCACCAGTTGATTTGAAACTTTGACACAAAGTTGGATTCGATTAAGCGCTTGTTTATATATACACAACGTGGAATTAGAATACCCGCTTGTCCAACAGGCGCATGTTTTTAATCGAAAGGCCGAACAGACCCTATTGATTTGGTTGCTACGCAAAAACTACAAGGTACGCATAGAGACAATAGTCTACATATATTAGGATGGACAGTTGGTGTCAGGATAGCAGACCGGGAAGTGGGTGGATGGAGGGGGGAGGAGTTGGTTCACTTTGCAATATTAAGAAAGGACGCACAGAGACAATAGTCTACATATATTAGGATGGACAGTTGGTATCAGGATGGCAGACCGGGAAGTGGGTGGAGGGATGGGTGAGGAGTTGGTTCATTTTGCAACATTAGCAAGTGTTTCTATATACTCAACGTTGGATTCTAATACGCGCATGTCCAATACACTTGTGTTTTTCATCGAAAGGCCGAACAGAACCTATTGATTTGGTTGCTGCGCAACAACTACAAGGGACGCATAGAGACAATTTTCTACATATATTAGGATGGACAGTTGGTGTCAGGATGGCAGACCGGGAAGTGGATGGTGTCAGGATGGCAGACCGGGAAGTGGGTGGAGGGAGGGGGGAGGAGTTAGTTCACTGTGTAACTTTAAGAAAGGACGCATAGAGACAATAGTCTACATATATTAGGATGAACAGTTGGTGTCAGGATGGGAGACCGGGAAGTGGGTGGAGGGAGCGGGGAGGAGCTGGTACACTTTGCAACATTAGCACATGTTTATAGTCAGTCAGTCAATCACTTGTATTCGATTTTTGACAATCATAAAAAGAAACAGGATACAGTTCATGATATACACAAGACAAAAAGTAACTACAAAGTATATCTACACAATGTATCATACATCAAATCATCAGTTTACATAAAAGTTTTAACATGGTATATACAAATTCTGTATCACAGTACAATGTAGAAAAAATTTCATAAAAGAAGGTTTAAAAGATCAAAACGTCTATTAAAAATACATTAAGAGATTTCGTTTATAATTAATCCTTTGTTTCCTTTACTACGCATTTTGTTAATACGGACACCTGCTACTAAAAAGTTTGCAACATGGAAAGTGATTTGTGCATTATGCAAAAGTTGCAGAGATAAGAGCGCTGGCCTAACCTGTAGGAAGCCAGCCTCTCGGAGGATTGGGACAAGATATTTCCTCCTGATTTGAGCATAATGGTCACAGAACATAATAAAATGTAAAGTGTCCTGAGATGAAAACTGATCACAATCACATGGCTTAGTGTTTATATAGACACAACGTGACAATAGTCACAAAAACATATTGTGTGCCCACAAGCATTGTGAAATTCAACATATTAGAAATGTGCGCTTACTCTTTTCTTTCTCTTCCATTTAACCAGACTGAGCCACAGCAACGCGTGACAAGGTACAGCTAGTATTCAATAAATCTCTGCACCTCTGTTAACCCTAGATAAGAGTCAGTTGTATTGTAAAAAAACAAAATGTGATTTCCAAGTGACAACAGTTTAATTCTTTCATGCAACTCTGTCTCCTTCTAGGATGAGCATATTCTGAACAAAAGGTTCAAGCAATGAAGGATTTGCCTACCCTGAGGTCTGTATAAGATATACCGTTTTCCTTGGGGTTCACCAATTTTTATCTGCAGTTCATGTCCATTTTCTCCTGTAAATGCACCAATTACTATCTTACCACATTAAAATATACCTTTTCAGTGGTCATCTGATGCAGAACACATATCTTTTTCCCACCACCCTGGTATTAGCTCATCCCAATCCCAGCCCGCCTTTAATAATAGAAGTGGGTGCTTTTAGTGTAGCAGTTGGTGTGAACCAAGCACAAAGACACGAGACAATAGGGATTTGTACACACTTTATTCTTGTCTATTCTGCTGAGCGCCACGATACAATTGCAGAAAAAGAACTGCTAGCTAAAAAAGAAGCCTTTCGAGAATGGTGTTGTTATCTATTGGGAGCTAAGAATACAGCGACAGTGTTTACAGACCATTTCAATCTTCAGCTCATGTGCTGTGCTCCAATGTTGACTCTGATACAGTTTTGTTGGATGCTGTTCTTTGCTGAGTTTGTTTATATAGTAACATTCAGATCTGCAGTTCAAAATAAAAAGGTAGATGCTTCAATCAGACAAAATTCCAATGAGCGCACTGCCGAGAAAATAAAGATTTCCATTTTGAAACTCTGCAGGCCATTGGAGAAATTAATCAAGGGATCTTCTGGATATAATTTGACAAAGCTCTCCAAAACTCAAAATGTGAAATTGAGTGACTCAAGATCAAACTCAAAAGGTTATTCTATGCTTACACTCAGGGCCAGACTGGGAATAGAAACCAGCCCTGGCAAACAGCTCAGCCGCCCCCCCCTGGGGTGAGGGGGAGTGCAGCTAAGCAGTTTGCGAGTGCCAGTTTCGGATGATTTTGTTACAGGGGGCTGATATTGCCGACCCCCGTAACAAAAACAGCCCCGAGGGGCCCAAAACCGACTCCCACTCTAGCGGCCTACCAGTCCGGCCCTGCTTACACTTCCATGACAAGAAACTATTTTCACCCTCTAAAGAGCTTCAGCATTTGGTGTGCAATTGGTGCCATGTTCTATCTGCAGCTGGTCATGCTAAATAGTAAAAACCATAGACCTGATTCAAAGGAGGTTGCAGTGCATTGAATGTATTGAAATTAATTTAGTGGAATAGTGCTTTAGTTGGGGGAGTGGAGGTTGTGTCAAACCGCTGTTTTATAAATTTGTCCTTGGCAATGACAATGGGCTGCTTGCACTCTCTTCTCAAGGCTTTTGGCTCAATGCATACTTTGAGGGATCTCACGAGCAGCATGCATTTCTGTGTTTTGGATCTCTTCTTTTATTTATAGTGTCTCTATAAAACAAGGTTTGCTTGTTTTTGTGTGTGTTTTTTATTTGAGTTGGCAAATAGCTTCAATAGCTGTCTAGAAGATACCAGCCTGTTTCATACTGGAGAGCCAATATTTGCAGATATATAGAGTTAGTGAGGTCTTGAATGCCTACTGGAGTCAAGTTTCACACAGAGTAGGTCCTTAGTTCTGTGATGTAGCTTTTGCAAAATTATAATTGTTTGGTAAAACATACATGGAATAGGATGGGAAAGTGATGAGACCAGATTATAAATGTGATATGCACTTTGCAGATGCAGGATCATCAATGATAAGGCTTTATCTCCTTTGCTGTGGGCAGGAAGAGATGGGTGTGGATGTATGACATTACAACGCATGCTTTTACCATGCATGCTTTTACATCGCAGTTTTTACAACGCATACCATTACAACGCATAGCGCTTTGGGGTGCTGGATAGTGAATAGTTTAATTTACTATTCCAACTCCAGTCCCCGTGGATAGTAGGGAAGGTGTTGGACAGTAAATTAAATCTATTCCCTACCCTAGAGCGCCCCCCAGCGCAATGCGTTGTAATGAGTTGCATTGTAAAAGTTGCGATGTAAAAGCACTGTGTGGTAAAAGTTGCGTTGTAAAGGATGTTTCCCGATGGGGGATGGTTCAGGTTGTGTAGACATAGGAGGCTGTCCAGGGCAAAACCAGAGTTTCATTTGACATTGCCACAGTTCAACATGAAGTGCCCTACCTAGATGCAGTTTAGCATTAAGTGGAATGTCAAATACTTAGACAAAGTTGCAATGAAATTTGAGTCTAACTCTCTTAATATTTGCTGAAGTTTAACTGAGAACACGCTGAAGGAATCTTTTTTTCGGTTTATTTCTCCTGCTAAGACATGCAGTGGGCTGTTGTTGCATTTAAGGTGCCAATGTTAGAGAACAGAGAGCAAAGCATACATCCAACGGAGTCCGAGGAGGAATAGCCATCGTCCACAAGTCCACCCTCAAGGTCGCCACCCATGCAGACGATACCCTCAACACCACCCTCAGAGGAACACTCAGCTACAGACCCCCCCGGACCTTGGGCTCAGTTCAGTGACTCCATCGACGACCTCGCCAGCCTCCATGGACTATATCCTCCTTGGGGACCTGAACTCCCACCTCGAGAACAACAACGACGCCAACTCCGCCACCCTGATCGCCAACCTCGTCAACCTCGGCCTCAGACATCTCGTCACCGCACCCACCCACGCCGCCGGCCACACGCTGGACCCCGTCTTCTCCACAGTCTCCCACCTCACCTTCGACCACACCACTGAACTCCACTGGACCGACCACCGCTGCATCCATTTCACCTTCAAGCAACCAACCACACACCACCGCACCCAACAGCTACCCCGCCGCTGCTGGAGCAAAGTCACCGACGACCAGCTGATCACCACCCTCGCCCAGAACCCACCCACCGACCCCACCAACCCAGATGCCGCAGCCCGCAACCTCAGACAGTGGATTGACGACTGCGCCAACACCCTCGCCCCGCTCAAGAAACCCTCCAACAGCCACGCCAGCAAGAGAGCCACCTGCTTCACCAACGAGCTCCAGACCTCCAAACGCACATGCCAGAAACTGGAGAAGACATGGCTACACGAAAGCACACCGGACACACACGCAGCCCACAAGGACACCAACCGCAGACATCACCACCTCATCAGATTAGCCAAGAGATCCTCCTTCAAAAACCGCTTGGTCAACAACACACACAACAGCAAATAGCTCTTCAGCATCGTAAAGGAACTCTCCAACCCTAGCGCCAACACCAATGACATCCCGCCCTCACAAGAACTGTGCGACTCACTAGCCATCTTCTTCCACCACAAGATCGCTGAAATCCACGACAGCTTCAACACCACGACCGCCCCGACTACGCCAGACGCCACCTCCCCTGTGAACACCACCAGCGCCAACCGCCTGACCTCCTGGTCCAACGTCAACGACGACGAGACACGCAAGGTCATGAACTCCATCCACTCAGGATCTCGGTCAGAACCATGCCCACATCACGTATTCAACAAAGCAGGCGCAGCCATCGCACCCCAACTACGGAAGGTCATCAACATCTCCTTCAAAACAGCGAAATTCCTGGAAAGCTAGAAGCATGCTGAAATCAACGCCCTCCTCAAGAAGCCCAAAGCGGACCCCAAGGACCTCAAGAACTTCCGGCCCATCTCCCTGCTCCCGTTCCCGGCAAAGGTCATCGAGAAAATCGTCAACATGCAATTGGCCCGCAACCTGGAAGACAACATCTTAGACCCGTCCCAGTCCGGATTCAGACGCAACCACAGCACCGAGACAGCCCTCATCGCCACCACAGACGACATCAGGCGCCACCTAGACAACGGCGAAACATCAGCCCTCATCCTCCTGGACCTGTCAGCCGCCTTCGACATGGTATGCCATCGCACTCTAAAGACACGCCTCCTAGAAGCCGGAATCCAAGAGAGGGCCCTTGACTGGACCACGTCCTTCCTCTCAGGCAGAACCCAGACAGTCTGCCTCCCACCCTTCCGATACAAAGCCACCGACATCGTCTGCGATGTCCCCCAGGGCTCATCCCTCAGCCCGACGCTGTCCAATGTCTACATGGCCCCCCTCGCACAAGTGGCCCGCCACCACAACCTCAACATCGTCTCCTACGCCGACGACACCCAGCTCATCCTCTCCCTCACCAAGGACTCATGCACCGCCAAAACTAACCTCCACGAGGGAATGAAGGCCGTCGCCGACTGGATGAGGAGCAGCCATCTGAAGCTGAACTCGGACAAGACAGAGGTCCTCATCCTCGGACCCACCCCCTCAGCCTGGGACGACTGCTGGTGGCCGACCACGATGGGAACACCACCAACACCCACCGACAATGCACGCAACCTAGGATTCATCCTCGACTCCTCCCTCTCCATGTCTAAACAGGTCAATGCCATCTCCTCCTCCTGCTACAACACCCTCTGCATGCTCCGCAGGATCTACAAGTGGATCCCGACCGAAACAAGAAGAACGGTACCACACGCCCTCGTCAGCAGCAGACTGGACTACAGCAACGCACTCTACGAAGGAATCCCAGCCAAACAACTACGACGGCTAAAACACATCCAAAACGCCTCCACCAGACTGATTGTCAACGTCCCCCGCCACAGCCACATCACCCCCCACCTGAGAGACCTACACTGGCTCCCCGTTGACAAGAGGATCCCCTTCAAGCTCCTCACCCACGCACACAAAGCACTCCACATCGCCGGACCAGCCTACCTGAACAGCAGACTCAGCTTCCACACCCCCACCCACCAGCTCCGCTCCGCCAGCCTCGCTCCGCCAGCCTCGCTCCGCCCGCCTCGCTCCGCCAGCCTCGCCCTTGCCGCTGTCCCCCGCATCCAAAGTACGACCTCCGGTGGCAGATCCTTCTCCTACCTCGCCGCCAAAATCTGGAACACCCTCCCCACCCACACATGCCACCCCCACCCTCCCCTCAGCGCCTTGCGAACCTGAAGGGTAAGTAGCACGCTTTACAAGTACTCTGATTGATTGATTGATACAGTACTAAGATCTTCCTGTGTTTCTGTGAATATCTTTGTGGAAGCTCTGCTATTTTTTTTAAGGGAAGGATATTGCCAAATGACATTTAAAGGTGTCAAAACCAAAAAGGTATGTCCTTTAAGAGAAGGAGCTATAAGGACATGAGCTGGATAAGCGTGAAGGCACGTTTTGGCACTTAGAGCTGAACCTAAGACATAATACCCTGATAGCATCCCTAGACAATGAGTTGGGTTCTTCAGGGCATGAATCTCAAAGCACTGCTTGCTGCTATACCGCCAAGGCTAAAAATGTGTATTTTGCATCAAAATGCACTTTTATACCATTGGCTTCTTAAGAAAAGTAAGAGTCAGTATATGTGTTTTTGCTTTCTGTAGTGCCTTACTCACTAGGGAACTAGGGGCCACATGCATCATTGAAAATACCGGTCACATAGGGGTAGATTCGTAGAATCTGCCCCTTTGCGACCGTTATTTTAGCATTTGGGATGCATCATCCAAAATGGAAAAATCACAATTTAAGTAATTGCTAAATTTGCGAATACTTAAATTGTGATTGCATTTAGGGAATCGCAAATTGCGATTCCCTAAATGCAATGCATTAACAAAAAATAATCGCGATTTTGCGATTATGAAACACAAAATACCATCAATTTCAAGTTGATGGCAATTTGCTAGAAGTTTGAAAAATGCACAAAAGTGCATTTTTCAAAGTTCCATGTTGCACACATACGTGCCCTTGGGACATGTGTTTGTGCAACATGTGATAACAATGCCATTTCTGGGGTGAATCAGGGTGTACTTTTGGCCCCCTTGCATCCTTGAAATTGCATGCGCAATTTGCAAGTACCTATTTGGTACTCATAAATTGCACATGCAGTTTGGCCAATAGGAAGCAATGGGAAGCAATTTTGTAATTGTGATTCGCAATTTGCAAGTCGCAATTAAGAAATGTATAGGAATCACAATTGTTTTTGAGATTCCTACTTGCATAAGCATTTGCGATTCCTAAATTGCGATTTCCTGCAAAACGCAATTTAGGAATCGCAAATGCAATCTTTGATGCATGTGGCCCTTTATGGGCAGAAACAGAGGGAAGGGGGTTAGACATGGTATACATCGGGTAAGAAAGTATATTTAAACCCATGACTACTGCCCGATTTCCCCAGGGTAAGACATAAAAAATAACATATATTAATCTTGACTGATCTTTCCAAGTTGTCCAATTACTGACAATATTATTGGATCATCAATCGTATAAACAGATTCATGAACATTTTGTGGAACTTAGGCTGAGGCTGATAAAGTTATCAATGGTAAATAGAACAGCAAGTATAGTTGTGAGACAGAATATTGCCAGTGTTAGAAAAGCATTGCTTTTTTTTATTATGTTTAAAATTAAAATTACAACAAGCACCTGAATTACACAATAGACAGTGCTTGATGGCCTGAATGTCATTTACATCTCTTCATTTCAGTCTCATATTTGCAACCTTGATGAAGATAGCAATCAACATTATTCACAGTGCAATTAATAGTCTAACAGCTAATTTTGTATTTATCCCATGAAAAGCGTAATTTAAAGATCTTGACCCGATGCTGGTGATGAAAACTGCTCCACTATTGACAACATATTTACTCCCCTATGGCAATCGTGAAGTTCAAGTTCAAGTTTTATTTTTATTTGCTTTGGTACTCCACTGAGGACCACAAATATTATACAGATAAAATTCAATTACTACAACGTGTAAAACTTTTCATGTTAGTACAAAGATAAAAAAGATTTTAAAAATTTATAAAATGTATAACATACTAGTTCATTCGGGGGAGATTTTCATGTAATAATCAATTCCTTTACGGTGGTAATACGGCATCTGACATATATGGGGTACAGATGTTTTGCCCTTGCCACTACTACTTTTGGATTGGGACAAGTGAATAGTAGATGCTCTAAGTCTTGCTCCCCGCCATTACATAGGCTACATAATGTGGTTTCATTTGGATGCCATTTCGCTGTTATAGTCTGGACGGGTAAAATGCCCAGCCGAAGCAAGATAATTGATCTCCTGGCACCATGCGTAAGATTAAAATCTATATATTTCTGCGTTTTCTTGAGTGCCATCGTTTCCGTAATGTTTTTATATAAAGTTAATTTGGCGCAATGCGAGGAGTCAAGTTCAAAGCTAAATCTTGGGGTATAGCATTTCAAAAAAAGTTTCAATTGAGATGGTGTCCAAGTTAGCAGCAGATTGGCATTAATGTCCGCCAGTTTGAAGGCAATAGACATGTTTTTGAAGAATACATGTTTCGATGAGCCGAAGTCAAAGGTCTCTGCTTTGAGCAGGGAGCGAAGAGTCCCATCCTTCGCATGTAGCAGGTTGTATGCCCAACTAATCACGTTGGCGATACCTTTAGAGTAAGAGCTCGTGAGTGAAAGTTCAAGGCGGAGAGCTTGTACTGGGATAGATTGCGATACCTTTAACATTCTCCTTAGTATTTTTCCTTCTTTTAGATCCAGGAATGACCACTGTTTGATTGGAATGTATTCCAAGGTGTATGATAGAACTGAAGGTATCTTCACACTGTAGACTTTTAGCAGGGAGGAGAAGTGCCTATTTCCAGAGGCCGCATACAGTCTTTGCAGAGCTCCTGCATGTACCTCGGATTTCCTGGACAGGGTTAGAAGCTGTTGATTGATTTTTAAAGACTTAGTAAAAATCCTGCCTAGATAGGTGTAGTCCTCAACCTCTTCAACTTTTTCGTTGCCCAATCTCCAACTGTATTTGCTGCTTTTTTTCCTCCCTGAAAAGGAGACTATTTTTGTTTTAGTTAAATTAGGAATTAATTTTTTTTCCTGGGTATACTTATGCAGGGCGTCCAGGTCGCTTTGCAGACCAAAGGGGGTTAAGTCCAATACTATAATATCGTCTGCATATAGTAGGGCATGTATATTTTGAGCTGCTACCTTTGGTGGGAAGCTTTGCACTTGTTGTAGATGCTGCGGGAGATCACTGAGATATAATGAAAACAGCAAGGGGGCAAGGAGACATCCTTGCTTGAGTCCATTTGGCATAGGGATCGGGTGGGTCAGGCCCTTTTCCCTCCCCATTTGAACTTGACACCAGGTGTCTGTGTGCAGGGCAATTATAATTTGTAGTAGCTGTTCTGGGATTTCTAATTTTCTCAGTTTATTCCATAGCAACGCTCTGTCCACTCGGTGGAACGCTGTTGTAAAATCAATAAATGCTGCATACACAGCCTGGGATTTAACTACCACATATTTGTCAAGGATAGTTTGCAGCATCGCGATGTTGTCTATGACTGAGTGCTTTGGCCTGAAGCCTGCTTGGTAGAGCGGAATCAGTCCCAGTGAGAATGCCCACTTTTTAAGTTGGTCCAGGACCTCTGCAGCAAAGATCTTTCCCGTGGCGTCTAATAGCGCTATTTGTCTATAATTGCCAGGATGGTGTCTCGGTCCCTTTTTATATATTGGTACTACGGTGCTCCCCTTCCATGATTTTGGCATTTCCCCTGTCTTTAGAATGAAATTAAAAAGGGGAGAAAGCACCATACTCCATCCCTTAGGGTCAGCCTGGAGAACCATGATTGGAATTTGATCTGGGCCGGTGGCTCCTGTTGATCTTGCCTTCCTTATGTGCATTTCCGTAGAGAAGGGGGAAGCAGTTCCAATAGGCGAGGGGTTTCCTTCGCAATTACTTGTGGTTTTACTAGACATTTCAGAGGTTGTATTTAATTTATACAGGTTGGTTTTATATAAATCCCATTCTTTAGGGGCAACTGGGATAGCTTGCAGGGCCTTTTTTGTGCCTGTCTCTTTTGCAATTAAGGACCAGTAAGTGCGTTGGTTGTACTGCTTTGCTGCTATCCGCAGATCGACCCAGTTTTTATCTTCTGCAGCACTTTTTATTCGTTGTTTCTCCCTCTTGAGCTGATTCTTCAGTTTGTTGATTTCTGCCTGTCTTGGCATTGAGAGTTCCAGGAACTGTGCTCTTATCAGTTTGTTTAGCATTTTTGCGGTTGTAGATGACTTATTAGTTTTGTTTCCATACTTTGCTGGTACTGCTTGTTGCAATTTATATTGAAGCATTTGTTTTAATACCTCGAGAATTGACTCAAAGTTTGTTATTGGGTTGGAGGAGTGTTTTGTTAAAAAAAGTTGATTAGTGTTTATTAAGGTAGTTATTTTATTGAACGTAGATGAACTCCAATAGATCCGCCTTTGATTTGTCTTTACCATAGCTGTACTGTGTTTGAACATGATATGGCTAGTTGGACATGTGATTGTTTTCCATTGCGTAAGTAATGACAGAATAGCATTGTCGCTTCCCTGGACAGAGTAAATTCGAAGATGTGAGGCAGACCCGAATATATCCAAGCTGCAGATAATATAGTCCAGGATTGATAAGGTATTAGTTCCCCGTCTCGTGTAAGATGCAGGAATATCACCTTCC
The DNA here is from genome assembly GCF_964261635.1 of Lissotriton helveticus. Taxonomy (NCBI): domain Eukaryota; kingdom Metazoa; phylum Chordata; class Amphibia; order Caudata; family Salamandridae; genus Lissotriton; species Lissotriton helveticus. The sequence goes on along the minus strand of NC_136071.1, from coordinate 1,065,672,451 downwards.
ACGTTCCCGTTTAGAATGGTTCCATTTAATAGTGGGAGTGATGCTAATAATATTTTTCCCCTTTTATCGACCTTATTTCCAATCGGGAACAACGGCACTGAAATTTCCAGAGCTTGTTCTTTGTAGCAGTTTGCCCATTTTGATATTTCACTATTTGATAGTTTTCCATTAAGGTCGCCCATGATCATATATGGCAAATAGGCTAGGGCTTCTATTATTTGCTGGATACCATCCAGGATGTCAACAAATAGCCCATCATTTCTTTGTCCAGGTGGAATATATACGTTGAAAAGTAAAAAGTTTTTCAGATCTGAGGGGTCTGTTCCCAGTCTGATCTTAATACATTGAAAGTGTTTAGATTTTGTATTAATGATTTCTTGGGCCCAATTATACTCTTCACTTAATAGGATAGCTATCCCTCCCTTCGCATGACCTCGGTCGACTTCCTGCGCAGGAATATCGTAGGTAAAATACCCATCCTGATGAAAGCTTTTTGTTGACCAGGTTTCTTGTAGCGCAATAATAGCGGGTTGATTTTTTGCGAGCTCAATCATTTTTTCTTTTGTTTTCCCTGCTATATTCCAGGATGATATCAATAGGCCGTTGTTAAACAGAGTGATTCTTGTTCAGTGCTTGTTTTTTGTTGTTCAGAGTCTCTGCGATCCATAACCATGACTGATCTACTCTTGCTGCATCCTTTTTTTGAGTACTTTGGCTCCAAATTTCCCTTTCTCCGTCCTTTACAGAAATACATAGATTTTCTGCTGAATTTTCGATGTAGTTGGTCATTTTATTCGGCTGATTGTTTTTTTTTTGGTTTGGTCCCTTGTGCCGATTTCTCGAATTACAGTCGGTAGTTTTCTGTACTGAGGTCAAATTGTAGCCACATTTGTGGAGAGTTTCTTGTTCTTTCAAGATAATTCCAGGCAGCACAGGTGACCAAAATTCTACCATGGCGGTTTTCATGTTTTCTTTATCCGGGAAGGTTACTAAATTGATTTCTTTTCGTGTTAAGGTTTGTAGCGGCAAAATACGTTGCAGGAGATTAATGATTCGGCCTCGATTGAGGGGGGCATCATCTATGGGAAAGAGCTCTGTTATTTGTAGGTGTGTTGATATTATCTCCTCCTGCGGAGAGTATTTATTTTGATGATCTTCTGGTCCTTTGAAGCAGATTTTTAATGCTGGGCTTGCCGGGTCGTAAAGGAAGTCTTTTGCCCTTGGGTTTAACGCGGAGCTTTGTTGTGTGTTTTTATTTTCTAATTTTACCGTTGATTTTCGATTTTTTATCTTTGATGGCGTGGGCGATTTTGTGCTTTCTTCATTGTCGAGCTGGATGTCAGGGGAAGCAGATGTCTTCTGAAATTTAAGTTTTTGTGCTTTCTTCTTTTTAAATCTTCTTAGTGTCTTTCCCCTTTTTTTCTTTACCTCCACTTGCTTCTTTGTCAAAAATTTTCTATTTTGTAAATCCTGTGCGTCCTTGCTATTTAAGTCAGTGCTATCCTTTATTTCTTGATCCCCGGCGGAACTGGTCGTGATATGTTTGTTTTTAATATTCCTAAATATAGGGTATAGGTTAGGCTCTCTGCTGCTTTCTTCTTTAAAGAGTTTCCTTAGGGAATATACGATAGTTTCACACTGGTTACTCATAGTCCCCTTGCATGATTTATTCCCTGTTTGTGTTCCAAATTCTCTTTTACCCGGAGCTAGTTGAATACTGGTGGTTTTGATATCACTTGTTACTTCTTGATTATTAACAGGTGTTCCTTTTGTTTTCATTGACTCGGTTTGTTCTTTTTTCCTCTTTTCTTCTACTAGGAACTTTAAGATTCCTATTTGCACGTCGAGTGTTTGATCCGAATTCTCCAAAATATTGCCTAAATGGGCAAGGACCGACTCCAGGATGTTTTGCAATGTGAAGAGAGATTTAGACACTGGAGTATAGTTGTTCGTTAAGCTGGCAGTCTTAAACATAAAGAGATCTGGTGAATATTCCAGGAGGCCTTCTCGTTCCGAGGATTTTAGTAGCGTGCTATTGTGTATGTCATCAGGCTCTATTTGTGGCTCGAGATCCATATCTCCGTCTTTGGTGATGGTTTCTGGCCGTATGGGATTATTATCTGGGCTGTATTGAATATTTGATAGGCCCAATATTATTTGACCAGTTGATTCTATTTCCAGGGGTGAGTCCACCCACTCCGATAGAATGGCAATGGTGAATGTATAGATGAAAGTACTGACAGTTGACCTACTGTTCTATAATCAGTAATTGTACACTCATTCTGCATCATTTATTCAGTCACACATGGAAATGTACTGATATTGTTTTTAGGCAAACAAGGATTTGCTCCTTCATGCCATGCTGCATAGAGGACTGAATCCCAGCACTCCATCTAAAAATACAAATTAATTCAGGATCCCCATCTCTTCCACAGATCTCCTCCTAAAGGAGGGAGGAGGTTGGTTCACTAAAACACATCTGATGTTTCAGGAATCTGGGACTTCCATGCCCCTCTATTTAGTCTCTTCCTCTCAACTGCTTCAAACTATACTCTCTTCAGCAGCATCATTTTGTGGATAATATTACAGGCGTTTCAGTACTGGCTGACTTCAGAATCTTGTCCACTCACACTGACATTTGTCATACAGGCAAACACACCACGGACTAATAAAACGTGATTCATTCAACTTGGTGGAATAATGCTGCAGTAATGCATAATGCAGCTCTTGGGATGTGTCAGATGAATTTGGGGTCTGCCTCTTGCCCTGTTTGACATTTTTGTGGTGAGTGAGGTAGTGTGCAGCTTTGTGACATGAAGAGAATGACTGCATCGATGGACAGATAAGAGGGACTGGTGTGGGATCAAAACACATGCCTTTTAGCTAGATTAGAGTGTAAGGGTATATTTGAGTGTGGACCAGTGTTGTTAACAACTGCTAAGGTGAATGATGACCTGGCCGGGTCTGGTGTCTCTCAGTGTACTAATACGTCCACTGCAGGGGCCTGTGTTCCACCTCATAGTGTGAAGTTCAGATCAAGGTGGGCCACTCAGCCTTTCATCTATCTGAGGTCGATAAAATGAGTGCCATTGAGTTGGGTAATAATAGCATCTATTATTAGCAGCGCCAAGATGCCTATGGGTGAACGTGTGCTTTACAAATACTTATGTTATGTTGAGAGTATACTTTTAGTGAGGAAACCTGTGGAGCATTAGTCCATGGAAGGTGAAAAGGTGGGTCATCAGGGGTAGAGTAAGTGGGTCAAACAGATTAAGAGGCCAGTTTTGTAGGGGTGACTGCAATAGTTTTGCACTCACAGAAGCATACTTGACAGTTCTCTGATTGTACTACTGAATATCGACGCACCAGAACTGGGTCTCTGCCATCTTGTGTTAATCCAATCACTTACCACCTGATGTGCACTGGGAAAATCTGAGGGGCACATTTACACGCCCCTATCACCACAGGGAAGTCACTTTTTATGGCGTTCCTTCGCCGATAGGGGCTTCGCCTTATTTACGAGGTGGCGTTAAGCCACTTAACGTAGCTTAACACCGCCTTGTAAACAAGGCCCCTTTTCATGCTACACTTAGCGTGAAAGTGGTGGGCAATCGGTGCTGCGGTGCGCTTTCTGCTGCAACGCCAATTGATATTGATGCTGCCTCTATTTACAAGGGTGGCGTAAATAGGAAGCAGAACCAGAATTAAGATCAGGGAAAACCTGGTTTTAGCATGGCGAAAAGAGAATAAATGCTTTATTTCTCCTTGTTTTTGCTGTTTCTATGCGTGCTGCATTGTGCAGCACAAATAGAAACTGCAAATTGCTGTAAATGATTGTCTATGTGCAGGAAGGTGTCCCTTACTGCACATAAACAATCATTAAAAAAATTACGATTTGCAACTTCTATGTGTGCTGCACAATACAGCACAGTGAAATGGTTAGAGCATGGTTGTACCCCATTACTTCACTATTCCCCAAGACAATTAAAACTTACCTCCACGCCACACACCCAGCCCGCAAACGCGGGCTGTGTTTATTACAAATGACTGTCATTTGAGAGGCCATGAGAAAATCATTTTAGCACTGGTGACTGGAATTTTAAACTTTAAATATTGCTCAAGGTCAGTTCTGACCTTTGTCTAATAAAGGATGAAATGCGCACTTAAAAATAGATGGCACGTGCTAATCTCTTTCTAGTGGGCACAAATTCAAGCATATAAGGATGCAGAGCTTCGTGGTTGATTTTTCATAGCAGGGTGCGAAAGCAAATGTCAGAGCACATCAGAAAAACTGTGCATATTTTAAGATTGACTTTATTAATTTTTCAGCACACTTTGCAAAATAACCTAATTTCTTTTATCTGCGCTAAAATGTCCCGTCTCGTCAGACCTCACTGCCATGTGGACGTTTCTTTGCTGTGTTTTGTCAAAACCGGAGTTACATGCGTGTCACTGAGCATCTGAGCCCCCCGAGCAGCAGTTACTTTATCCCTGCTGCTGAAGCATTTTTACAAGCACATTCTTAGCAGGTGTTGACTGAACTTGTGGGCACTGGCAGCGCGCCTTCTTCCCAGAAGGCAGTCATCTGCTGTAATATAGCACGAGGACGCTCGTCGGATCGTGCCCTGCCGAGCACAAGTGAGACTTGCAATACAGAGCCTATAATCTGGCGAGGTTTACATAACACTAAGAGAGAAGGTTGTCGTTTATTTATATACATTTTACATCCCCGCATGTGACGCGAACACATGCTATTGTTTAAAGTTTCTTCATGTTAGGATGCTGCGGTAGGGACATTTTGTTTGTGTGTATACTACTTTAATACGTTTAGCATACAGTCACACAGACAGTCACTCACAACCGTTCTTATTTTTCCTTTATCATTATTAAATGAGTAATACAAACAAATGAGCAGGATCTCAAAAACCCATTCTGTGGCTCCTTCTCATATGTTATGTTATAGATTCTGGTATAGCGCCGTTCTGCCATTTGAAGCGCCTAGCAACGCTATGCGCATCACCTCTCCCTTCTCGTTCTTGATGCTGTTTCTCCTTTTAGCTCGCATTTCTCTCACTGCTCGTACCGAAACGACTGAACTTCAGGTTTATCTGCGATATCACAAGGCCTGCTGCCAACAGGCAGTGTGAAAAGCAGCTCTGTGCAAGAAAAGACAAATTTACACATATCAAAAAGAAAATTAGATTTTCAGATCGTTTTTCTAAACTTTAATTTCCTGAAAAATCGCAATATTCAGCCAAAGTGTTTTCTTTATTAGGTTTACTTCCGTAAATCAAGGCCACATTAAGGTGGGCGGAATTTGCGGAATCGCCTTACGCAAATCTCTGCGAAGCGGTAAAAAATCTCTGCGGACACGCAGAAATTCTGCAAACACGCGGAATTGCTTGTTCGCGATGCTTTTTTACTGTTCGCAATTGCTGTTTGCGTGCTCGGGGTGAAATATCTCACAAACACGCATTTGAGAACGCGAACAAGCAAAACATTTCGTAAAGTTGTGGAATGCAGAATTTTGGGCAATTTCGCGTTCTTCACCAATGCAAAACTACCCAAATTCCGCAAATTCCGCGAGCGGAACGGAATTTACCGCCCAGGCCACATTAAAAATACGAATACATTATATTCCCGTTCGACAAATCTGCCGCACATCATGGGTAAGTATAGGTACAATTCTGCCATCACAAGATTGGGGAACGCCTTCGATCCTCGTCAACACCCTATACTTCCCACGCAGGCTACACTAAATAACCTACACTCCACAAATGTCAATTAGGTCTCATCAAAGAAACAACCTGCCCTTGTGATCTTTTGCTTAAAGATCGCAGGAAAAGTGTCAGGGGAAGGAAATTTACAAGGGTCTTTTTCAGAGCCACAATTTATTTTTAAATTGTCACCCCATCGTTCCTCCTTTAACCCCTATGCCGTAAATTGGAGGCTGTTCTAACTTATTCCCACCCAAAGCCCCTAAGCAGCCTCCAATTTCTTGCTTAGTTGTTTCTGAAACAGCAAGTAGTGGCAAAGAAAGAGCAACACCTCCAAGCTGACTCATCTCTGACTCTGCCACATAAGAGGAAGTGTGTGACGGACCTGGCCAGCCTGAGTGAAAGTGGCTGCAAGTCAAGGCTCCTCTTGTCTGCAAGGTCTATGAATTGTTTAATGATGCTCCAAGAAATGTATATAATGGCGCTCAAATCGATTGTACTTTGTCAGTCTTCGGACCCATTTCTCTATGATGTACTCCCAGCAGCAGTGTTTAATTAAACCAACTGTTCCTGTTTTACCAAAAGCCTCTTGTCTTTGTTTTTTTCAAGGTAAATTCATATTCGAGCAACAGATGGATGGGCCAGAATCGGCTGTGCTAATGCTGGGTCAGCTATTGTGTGGATGTTTATGGCATATGCACCATCACTTGCCCCCAAACCTACAGCTGATCATACGTTCAAATGTCTCTCACCCATACCATGGACAGAAAGTGATATGTTGCCAAATTAGGAGACAATAATGTTGCATGGGATAGACTGTGACTTTCTTGACACAGCATTTTTGCCCAAATCCAAATCTGAACCTGACACAGGTGTGGTGTAACACATATCCCTGACAATACTACCAATTTTCAACAGTATATTTTTATGTGAAAATGTGAACAATGAACTTCTTTTCCAAAGTAATTGCCTCCTAAAGTGTGTCCACATCATAGCATGCCCATGCCTGCAGAATACGTCCCTCATTGCTGCAGAAATTGGTACAGTGTAAATTATTGAAGGCATGCCAGACATTGATGCCATTCACATGGCAAAATGTTTTGTGATCCATACATGTACCAGTAGATTGTCGTCTAGCCAACGTTTGGACTCCATTTGTCTTGTGTGACCATGTGAGCAGACTCAGCATACCGAAACATTACTCCTTCCTAGTATAGATGCTGGATATGTATTTGTGAGGTGGCATAATTAAAATGTATCATTAATTATAGCAATACCAGTGGTTAATACATGTCCCCATTTGTTGCTGTGAGTGTGTGAGTCCATTGTACATATCAATGAATTACTTGACTTTACGCATTAGCCTACATTTATCATGATATGTATCAACTTTCATCCTGCATTGCTCAGAGCGCTGCATATCAGTGACAAGTGAGATGGGCTGCCTGTCTGATGCACATTGCTAGTGCTGTTGTCCACTTGGTAATGTATGGATAATTTTGTGTGGCAGGTCCACACAGGCAGTGAGGATTCTTACCTCAGTGCAGACAGAATAGGTATGAGTAGATGTGGCACATGTCACCAGTTCACACATACCAATGCAGTTAAATGCCTGACCCATACCCTCATATGCCCAATGTCCTATAATCAACATGTGATCACCCCTTTGTAGTGTTTTGTGAAGAAAAGGGGCAATGTGCAATGCACCACAGGCATGTATGCACTGTGTTGTGAGCATACAGGCCATTCCACTGTCCACCTACTGCTTCCATTACCCTTGCTGTCTACCTCTGGACTTTCCACTATTGAAATTTTTTTGGCAATTGCCTGCAAGATACATTCCAAGACACTCACAAGATAGGATCTATAGCAGGAATGCACACACTCATCTCATGGATAAAATATGAGTTTCTGTGCATCTAGGTAACATTCTGTACTGAAATATATGGACCAACACTAGGATTTGTTAAGGACTCCATAGTACTGATTGAATTTCATTACATGATCTATGTACTAGGGTTCCAGGTATTTTCGTGAGTCAATATTGTCCAACAGGTCTGTTGTTTTGGAGGTAGCTAGCCACCTTCCATCTATGTTTCAAATACTTGGCACAGAGTCATTCAATGCTTCAATGTCTGTGGACTTGTCAATTTGCCATAACAGTTACCCATTGCTGGTGCCCCATACCTGTATTTAATATACATCACTTGTTTCACATAGGATATTGCCCATAGATCATATCCTCTTGCATGCTGCATGACAGACCGCAGGGAGAATCTAGAAAGACCATGCGTACCATTCCATGCGTACGCAACCTCATTGTTCCTATTCAGTCTTACTGTTTAGATAGGTATACATTTATTAGGCCAGACCCTGCTATTTCATGTGCCGGCAAGACCAAGGGCCCGATGTAGGTCACCAAATACCGGTCGGTAACGGCCGAATTCGGCCGTTACCGACCGGTATTTGGTGATTGAGATGTAGGAGGCAATATTTTGCACAATCTGTAAATTTACCGAATCGGTAAATTTACCAATTCTGTAAAATACCGAATCGGTAATTTTACTGATTCGGTAAATTCCAGATGTAGGTAGCACTGTTTACAGTGCTACAGGCCTTCAGAATTCGGTATTTTACCACCCAATCCTATTGGGTGATAAAATACCGAATACAGGTGTACATGCACATCTGTGCATGTACACCTGTGCCATGTGACAGACAGACATGCCCTTAGGGCATGTCTGTGTGCCACATGGCACACAAGCCTGTAATTGGGGTGCTAGAGGGTGTCAAAGTGACACCCCCTGCACCCTTGCAAGAATAGGTAATTACCGAATCGGTAAATACCGATTCGGTATTCCACATTGATTCCTATGGGCTTCAAGGCCCATAGGAATCAATGGGGGATACCGATTCGGTATTTACAGAATCGGTAAATACCGAATCTTACAGATTCGGTATTTACCGAATCAGAATTACCTACATTTCCCCCCTCTAATTTACCACTTCTTAAATACCGAATCGGTATGATTCGGTATTTTAGAAGTGGTAAATTAGATTTACCTACATCGGGCCCCAAGACCGGAGTACTTTAGCATAGTTTGTAGTGAGGGCTGGACCTTGTTCTGCACACTGTTATGTTAGCATAGGCTTATTAGAAGTTTAAACGCCATTTTACCTTTTTGCTGCTTTTGCACAGAACACTGCATATAGCTGTTGTTGTAAGTTAGTCTGCGTGAAATGCTTCACATGAGAATGGCTTGTTTTCGACATCCCTAGACTTACATCGCAACCCTAGTCTGCACAGTGAGTGCTAAAGCCTCCAAGGTTATCATAACAAGGTAGCTGTTGTTCAGGCTGATTGGCTCACATTTTAGACATAACATACATGCAGCTGCAGCCAATGTGATTCTGGTGCCTTTAATATTGCACTGTAAGAATGACTGCAGATACTTGGAAGAATCCTGTTTTTCCAGAGAGACCAAGAGCTGTTGCAGATCCTGATGTGATACAATCCTGCTGATCTTGGAAGTATGGGGTCCCCCACACAAGCCTAAGAGATCTTCTATAGCTTATAAAACATAGTTTTTTTTTAAAGTTCAAAAAGCTTTATTAAGCATTGCACATGTACCACAGCTGTGTGCCTACAACCCGGGGGCCGGCAGCATATATTTAAGAAAAATAACCTTCAATAAAAACACAGCCCATCAGCCGACATCCCGGGGGACCGGCGGCGATTCAGTACTAGGCACTTCGAGTGACCGCAGTACATGATAGACAAAAAATGTCAGAGCATTTCCAGGTGAACTTTGCTTTTTCATTTAACCAATGCAACAACAACAAAAACAATGTCACAGGCATGTAGGCAATCAAGCAGCAGTGCAAGCAACATGCGTTTTCCAGACATCAAAGACACTTCGCGGAGACTGTACATCATAACCATTGCAGCAGATCAAACAGAAATAAAGGGGAAAGGGTCAATATGCACGGGCCAACCTCATATCAATACAACCCACTTGCATCCAGGAACTCCCTACAGGTATGATTCAGCCTCCAGAGGTGTGTCAGGGTCGGCAGTAGGAGCCACCCCCACTGGGCCATCCCGCTCCACATCAGCAGCCGCAGCAGTCTCGTCAGGCACGTCCGCTTGAACCGCACCCTCCAGCACTGCCGCCCAGTAGTTCTTAGGCCTATTCTTGGGGGGTGACAGGTCACTATACAGCCCAGTCTGGGTACAGCAATAAACCAGTTCTCTCTTCCACGCTCGCACCGCAGGCGGAGGGCCTCTCATCCAGGCCCTGGCAATACAGCGCTTAGCCATCAGGAGCACCAGATCTACAATACATCGCTGGGAGGAGCGCAAGGGTTTAGAGTAGCCCAAGTGAGCCAATAAGGGTTCCGGAGCTAGTGTCAAGTTCACCGTTTTATTAATCTCAACAAAGACCGATTGCCAAAAAGAAAAGATCGTGGGGCACGACCATGCAACATGAAGGAAATCCGCCACCCTGCACCTCTCACACTCCGAGGATTCGCGAAGTCCATATCTATGAAGCCTCTCCGGCGTATAATATGTCCTGTTCAGGAATTTAAAATGCGTGAGCCTATGCCGGCCATTGAGAGAGATCTTGCGGACGCTGGCGCAGCAATAGCTCCAGAGGTCTTCAGTCATTACGGTGCCCAAGTCATGTTGCCAGGCCAGGCGTGGCTTGGTATAATCCGCATACAGCTCCGTCTGGGCCATCCGATAAAGAGTGGAAACCAATCTCTGAGGAGACTTGGCTGTGGCCACATATTCAAAGGTAGTCACCGTCACTGGTTCCAACATGTCTGGTCCCAAAAGGTCCCGCAGAGCACTGCGTACCCTATGGAATTGAAAGTGCGCCATCGAGGGAGGGTCCTCAATCGTAGCAGTCACCTCATCCCACTTCCGTGCCATGCCACCCAAGAATAAGTCGCCCATGGTGTGAATCCCAATCCGTCTCAGTGTCAGAATCACTCTTTTTCCTGCAAGGACCCAGCCAGTAGCACCACTCAAGATTAGCGCTCGGGGAGTATAGGAGCGAACATGCCATGTAGTGCCAGGCGTGGGTGACCGACATTAGAGAATCGACCAGGCCCGTACGTCGAACCCTAGTCTGCATTAACAGGGCCAGCAGAGGAGTCGGGTCTGCGACTATCCGTTCAATACAGACGTAAGGGGCATCCTGTGGACCGTGAATCCACGCGTAAGCATGGGCGGACTGCGCCGCACGGTAGTAGAGTTCCAAATCTGGGGCGTTGAGCCCGTCCGCCGCATACGGTCGAACTAAAATATGCCAAGCTACTCTAGATTGTTTACCCGCCCAAGCAAGCCGTACCAGGAGCGATTGTAGCCTGCGGAAAAACTGCACAGAAAAGACCATAGGAATTGTGTTGAACAGAAACAGAAAACGCGGGAGTACCACCATCTTCATTAACGCAATGCGCCCCAAAAGAGACAGTGGGAGGCAAATCCATCTCTCTACATCATCCTCCAACTTTGAAACCGCGCAGCCATAATTTTCCCGGAGAACTATCTCCGAATCGGTATGAGCCGGATGCCAAGATATCGGACCGCTTCAGTAGTCCACTGTAGTGGAAACTCAGGGTCGAACTGCACCGTAGCCGCTGTAAGCGGAAACATAATCGACTTCGTCCAGTTCACCCGGATGCCAGAAAGGGCGCCAAACCGGACTACCTCCCGCAATACCGGGAAAAGATGATTCTCAGGGTCTCGAACATAAAGAAGCGTATCGTCCGCATAAGTGGAGACAATGAGCCTGTACGTAGGGAAGCGGATACCTTGGTGAGCATGGTACTCGCGGAGGGCACAAGCAAGGGGCTCAGCCACCAAAGCATAAAACCTCGGGGAGAGCGGGCATCCCTGCCTCGTGCCCCTGCCAATCTCAATGGGCTCAGAGGTCAGGGGTCCAATACGGATCCGGGCCCTCGGCTTAGAATACAGGATCGATAATAGCTGCAGGAAGAGAAGACCAACACCCATCCTTCGGAGAACATGATGCATAAAGGACCACTCTACAGAATCGAACGCCTTCTCTATATCTAAAAATACGGCAACAGCTGGTACCACCGGACGAGTATGTTGAAATGCAGCAAAGACCGTTCTAATGTTATAAACAAAGATTGCGCGTAGGGACAAATCCAGACTGCTCAGGGGCCACCAGCGTTGTGACCATAGGATGTAGACGGTTAGAGAGCACATTAGCAAAGATCTTCGCGTCTACGTTCATCAGGGAGAGTGGGCGATACGAGGCATAGTCATTAGGGTCCTTGCCTGGTTTAAGAATTGCCACAATTACAGCCTCGCGCATGGAGGGTTGCATAGATCCCGAATTGGCCATATCATCGAGGAGGCTTAGCAGATGGGGAAGCAGCAAATCGGAAAAGGCTTTGTAGAAAGCTACTGTGAGGCCGCCGCTGCCCGGGGCGCTACCGCCCCCCATGGAGGACAGTGCCTACACCACCTCCTCTCTCTCAAAGGGGCGCGCCAAGAACTTACGGTCCACATCAGAGAGCCACGGGAGCTCTATGTGCGACAGGTAGACTACTATCCCTTCCTCCGGAGTGGGTCCCCTCGAGGCTTACAGTGCCTCTTAGTAGTCCTTAAAGCGTGCAGTTATCTCATCGTTCGTCAGTGGGAGCCCGATCTCATTATCGGAACAGAAGAACGTTCTCTGCCCCACCTAGCCATGCGGGCCAGCACTGCGCCCGGGCGCTCACCCTCACAGTAAGTCCTGGCGATGGCGTACTTCCCTAAGTGTTTAATCTCCAGATCTGCCTCAACGTTGTACTCCCGAAGAACCCAGCAATCTCCTGGTCGACCGAGCCGTCGCCAGACCGTAAGCGCAGTTCTTCCAGATCTCGAAGCTTTCGTTCTAAAAGTTCAAGGCGGCCCCTGATTGACTTTAACACGCCACCATGCTTAGAGATAGTAACTCCTCGAGCATAAAGCTTAAATGCTTCCCAAACCGACTGGAACGAATCAACAGAACCTACATTGGCCTCAAAGAAAGTCTCCAGGGCCGTAAATAGTTCCTCCTTGAAGAGAGGGTCAAGTAAAGAATAAGGGGGAAATCGCCAAGAAAAAGGCGGAATCCGTCGCGCTGGCACCGAGCAGGAGAGCAATACAGGCGAATGGTCCGAGTAGGTTCGCGGAAGAACCTCGCAGGATCGCACGTCCTGCATGCAAGCCGAGGACACAAACCAATAGTCAATTCTCGTATGAATATTGTGGGGAGCCGAGTAGTGCGTAAACCCTCCCCGCAATGGGAATCTATGCCGCCAGACATCAAATAGATCAAGGTTAGTCAATTGTGTATCTAGTGTGCGCGCAGAGGCCGAAGGCGTCCGGGGAGGACCGTCCGATCTGTCCAGCGCCGGGTTCTGAGTCAGGTTAAAATCCCCTCCCCAAAAAAAAACCCTGTCCCCAAACGCATAAACCCTCTGGGCCAGTGTTGTGTAAAAGCTAGGGAGATCAAAATTGGGGCCATATGTGTTCACTATACACATGTCAAGACCTTTACCAGAGCAACCCGTAATCGTGAACCGACCCTCGCTATCAGTGGTCACCGGCGTCCAAGCAAGAGAGGATTTAGGATTAAGTAAGAACCCCCCTAGCATGAGAAGTAAAACCTGCAGCATGGATATTATCACGGAGCCCTCTGTAAGCAAGAATGGGACTATGTGGTGCCAGGTGTGGCTCCTGCAGAATTGCAAAGTCCACCCTGTGCTTTGCCAAATATTGGAGAACCCTATGGACCTTACGGTGATCATTCAAGCCCCTCACATTCCATGTCAGGGGCCTCATTGTGTCAGGAGCGTCCACCCCATCTGTCACATCCCCTGCCATGAAGAAGAAAAAAAGACTGTGTCTACCGCATACAGTTTAGTAACTTGTGAAATTGCGTGTCTATCGCTGTCACTCCTACCAATTAGATCACATGCCTCAAACAACAGCTGCCCCGCACCGCAAGGCAACAAAATGGTCTCAGAAACAAAGCCATCCCATCCCCCCACCCACGCTTGCCCTACCCCAACCAGGCCGCGCTCATCCGTCCACCCCAACAAGCAGAACCCCTCCCCCATCACAACCCCCAACAATAATACAGTCACACACACCCCCATCACCCGCACAACATCCCCCCCCCACAAAGGAACCATAAGAGCAGTGGTAAGCACACGAGGGCAGAAGTAGCCGAACTAGCATGTGCCAGTAGCACCCAGCAACTGTAGCCCCAAAACCACCCCTGTCACCCCCCCCCCCGCCCCAGAACCTTGAAAAAGAAAGGCATGAGAATAACACCACAATATGCCCATTTGGAAACCCCAATAACGGAAGAAAATAAAGATATCTCATCAAATAAGTGCACACTGGGCCCAAAGGGGCGCCAGTGCAACCATGGCCAAGCAATATAGAAAAGCGTACTATTGTGCAAAGTCCAGCAGGCAATGGGCACAAACATACACATTGACAAAGTCTGCAAATAACTCAAAGAGTGGCACAGGGCCACCACAGGGCTCAAGGCAAGATGGCTCAGTTGCAACATAAAAGAACTGTCAATACCTGTGAGATAGACATGCAACACATCAGTCCGTGGGTCGCCGGGATCCCCCGGGACCCGAAGCATGTCTAGCAGCTTAAAGTGAACAAAACAGCGACCAAGCCTGAGGTGTCACAGCCAACAGCAATCGGCTCGCAGCATGCCTCAATCAGTCCTGGTCCTCCAGGGAGCCCCCTTCCAGGTCGTCGGTGTCCTGCCTCGGCTGTCGCTTCTCTCGCTGCCAGTCCTTCAAGGCCTTCTGCAGCGCCTTAGGATCCGTAAAAATTAGGGACTTCCCTTGTCGATTTACGCGTAATTTCGCCGGATACAGCATCGCGTAATCTGCGCCCAGATCGCGTAGCTGGCGTTTCATGGGAGCAAACTGTTTCCGGGCCTCCTGGACCCAAGCCGTGAAGTCCGGGTAGATGGACAAGGTGGAGCCTTCATACTGCAAAGGCTGTTTCTCTCTAGCCAGTTTGAGCGCGACATCACGATCTCTGTAGTTTAAGAGTTTGGCTATGATAGGTCGCGGGGGAGCCCCCGGCTTGGGCCGTGGCCCCAAGGAGCGATGCACCCTCTCAACCACAAACATGTGGGAGAATGCATTGTCTCTAAACAGTTTCTTCAGCAGGTTTTCCATAAAAAGCTCCATATTACCCATAGGGGTACTCTCCAGAAGGCCCGTAACCCGTAGATTGCAGCGTCGCGAACAGGCTTCCAAGTCCTCAGTTTTATCCAGGAGCGACTGCATAGCCGGTCCGATCTGTCGATTGTCCGACTCCAGCGTAGTGTGGGCCTCCTCGACCTCAGTGAGGCAGCGCTCCGACATGTCCAGTCGTTCCGCGTGTTTATCTAGCCTCTCTGCCATGCGATCCATACGATAAGTCAGGGCATCCAGTTTCGTGCCAATCGCAGCCATGCCCCCCTGCAGGTTCTTTTCCATGGCTAGGAGTATTTCTCTGAGGTCCTGTTGCTGCGCCCCCTCCGCCCCGGCTCCATCGGTCGCGCCGCCACTCCCAGCGCCATCCGTCGCCTTAGAGGTCTTCTGCGAAAAGGAGAGCTTCGGCTGTGTTCTATCCTGGCGTCCCATGCTGCCAAGAGAGGCCCCTCCAGGCCCCAAGCGTAGATCCGAGGTCAATACGTACTCCGCCGGAAGATATCCGGCAAGGATCCCCGGGGAAAATGTCCCCAACACAGCATGAGAGCCAGGAGTGCTCGCAGTCTTCACGCGACCCACAAGTCGTCAGGCAGTGGACTAGTGCCCGCAGAAATAGATGCAAAGAAGAGAGGTGTGTTAATGCCGCCGGGCACTGCGCCCGGGCAGGCGAGTAGTAGCAAGCAACCCAAAGCTGCGCCTCGGGCTTACCACTATGTCTATTCACGGGACCTCAGACTGGAGAGTAAATCACAATTGACATCAATCGGGTCTGGGGCAGCCAATAAAAATGCGGTCAAGTGGGCTCCCCGGTCTCCTGCACACAGGCCTCGTAATGGGGCGGGCCCCCCGCCTCAAACAACAGGGAGCCACCAATACATGAAGAGTAGGCCCTTCGGCATCCAGTCCTCCTGCACAATACCTACGGGGAGCCCCAGCAAAAAAGGTATACGTAGGTACGGTGAGTCCAGGCTGCACCCCACCGTCACAGTAGGGCCACCAAGGCCAAGCGTCACTCCGCACCTCCAGGCCCCTCAAGGGCCGAGCGCTCCGTGTGCCTGCCGCAGCGTCCAGGCCTCAAATCTTCTACACCAGGGGCGGGAGAGTAAGGAGACCCCCCCTCGCCAGGCTCACACTCCTGCTTACCACCCGGGTATCGAGCTGCGTCCTCCACCTCCACACGGGGTCGCGCAGTGCTGTAGACTGGCAGATGTGTGTCCAGGGGCGGCCGCGGAGTTACTCGAGTCCGCGGCTTCACAGGCCCTCCGTCCACCGCCTCACTGGGTGTCCGATCTCCGCTTTCCGAGCAACGGCTCCCAGCTGATCCCTCTCAAACTAGGCTTCGGCGATCCTGGTCACCTCCGGGCACAAAGTCGCCCCATCAAGGGCATGCGACGACAGAACAGGACCGCCACGCCAGGGCCACAAAGCTTCCACGGGCGGGACGGGGGGGATGAAGACCCCCCTACTTCAGGATGACACTCCCCGCTCACTGCCAAGGGTGTAGGGCCACGTCTCTCTCCCCCGTACGGGGTCCGGCAGTCCGTAGCACCGGCGGTTGCAGATGCGGGGACGGCCGCGGTGATAAGCGAGACCGTGGTCTCACAGGCCCATCATCCGCCGCCTCACCGGTAAGCAGTTCCTCGTCTTCCAGGCAACGGACCCCTACCGCTCCACCTCAAACTGGACCCCAGCGGTCACGATCACCTCCGGGCACAAATCCGTCACTATATGGGTCCCAAATTAGCAGGATAAATGCAGGATAGCGGTTCAGAGCGGAGGAGCTCCGGACTCAGGCAGCCACCACGGTTGCCGGCTAGCTCCGCCCCCCCCTTATAAAACATAGTTCCTTTATAGGGAGGGTGTTACACTAGGCACTATAAGACCTGTTTTCACCATGGTTGTAATATGATTTCTCCTTTTGTGTTTTATGGAATTGTAACAATGCTGATCATATTATTTCTTATCATATGTCTGCCTATGTTAGCAAAGATAGTGCATCTTAGAGCAGAGCACGTCGTTAAAATAAATACTTTAACCTTTCCCGTGTCCCTTTTTACTCCTGTTGTGAACTGGAATGAGAGTATAATGAAAGAGTGTTCTTGCTTCCCACCGTTCCTGAGTATAACCTAAGTCGCATGTTCTGGGATGTCTAATCATTGGTTCCTTTGCTATAGGACGAAGAGCTAATGTAACACTGATGCTAGCTGGTTAGTGTTTCTAGGCACTGAGGTGAGTTTTTTGGTATACCACAATTCACTGAGGTCCTGGGTCTCTGTGCACAGTTCTGTGTAGGAGCAGACTCCCTGCAACAAATTACTTTAGGAGAAGTATATGTTTCTTATGATGGCTGTTCATGATTAGATCCGTAGATGTTTATTTGACTGGAGATACCACATGTGCTGCTGTATGTAAGTCAAAGCGATACCAAAGGGGATGATGGACAGGGTGCTTGAGCAAATCAAACACTCACCCCCAGTCAACTGATCTGGGTTTAATCCATCATCATTCTTTAGCTCACTCCACCACCCCAGTTCAGACATGGCCATATGCAAATCAGTCTGACCCTTTGCCTCATGGGAACAGTCCAGCCCAAACTGCCAAGCCATGTCCTCCCTGGACTGGAAACAAGCATCCTGGTACCGGTTTCGGGTTCATAACCCTCATCAGCCAGGCTATCTTGAATCCAGTGTCAAAGTAAGCAAGGGACTCACGTCCTGGCATACCCTGCCAACATAGGGCGAACAAAGCGATACCAAAGGGGATGATGGACGGAGCGTTTGAGCAAATCAAACACTCACCCCCAGTCAACTGATCTGGGTTTAATCCATCATCATTCTTTATCTCACTCCACCACCCCAGTTCAAACATGGCCATATGCAAATCACTCTGACCCTGTGCCTCATGGGAACAGTCCAGCCCGAACTGCCAAGCCATGTCTTCCCTGGACCGGAAACAAGCATCCTGGGACCGGTTTCGGGTTCATAACCCTCATCAGCCAGGCTATCTTGAATCCAGTGGCAAAGTGAGCAAGGTACCCACGTTTGGGCATACCCTGCCAACTTAGGGCAAACAAAGCAATACCAAAGGGGCTGATGGACGGAGCATTTGAGCAAATCAAACACTCACCCCCAGTCAACTGATCTGGGTTTAATCCATCATCATTCTTTAGCTCACTCCACCACCTCAGTTCAGACATGACCATATGCAAATCAGTCTGACCCTGTGCCTCATGGGAACAGTCCAGCCCGAACTGTCAAGCCATGTCTTCCCTGGACCGGAAACAAGCATCCTGGCACCGGTTTCGAGTTCATAACTCTCATCAGACAGGCTATCTTGAATCCAGTGGCAAAGTGAGCAAAGGACCCATGTCTGGGCATAACCGGCACACTTAGGGCGAACCAAGCGATATTTTTGATGACAACATGTACAAGATCAGATCAGCTATGTCTGATACATATGCCCTTCCTTTCCAGCAGAGAACGTAACCCCTGACTTGAAGATGGCCTATTGCATTAGTTTGGGGCAGAACCTCCACTTGAGGGACATTGGCCTGACCTACAGGCACATGAGATGGCAGTACAAAGATCGAAAGGCAGTTGGGACATGGAAGACGACACCTAAGGGACAGAAAGGGCTGGACAGGCCAAGAACCATCCGTGAAGTTGGCGTGTCCCATTATGGTGATCCAGGTGCAGTTGAGGGACCTCCACTACGCAGCCTGTAGTAGCACCACCGATTGTAACCGTACCCCAGTACAGCAATCAGATTTCGAGAAGCAGGTCCTGGAAGAAAATTCAGACATGATGTTACATCTGGCAGGCATTGTAAGACATGTTGCCACACTCATGTGCATGGTGCGCACATTGCAGCAGTCAGTGGACTGAATAGATCAACAGCTATAGGCCTGCTTATGACTTTTTACCCCTCCCCAGATTTAGTAGTTTGTTTTAGCAAGTAGTATTTTAGCATAGGATAAGATAGATTGTAGCATAGGGATCAGTTTGTGTAGTTTTAGTGACTTTATAGATTTTAATAGTTTTGTTTTTAGGTGAGGATATGGGTGGGTAGGCTAATAAGTGGGTGGGAGTAATGTTTAGGATATTTAAAAAATATGAAAAAATATAAACATACGGAAAAAAATCTTTGTTTAGGTTTTAATCTTTAGGATGTTTGTAAATAGGTGTAGTTTATGGTTTTATTGCGTGCACATATTTTTTAAGGGGGTGGGGGCTGATGTCATTTGTAGTTTATGTGCAGAGTAGGATAAGATAGGGTTAGGTAGGTTAGGATAATTTAATTAAGGGTTGTGTAGGTTATTTAGCATAGGTTAGTTTAGTCATAGTTTAGATAGGATGACTTAGTTAGTGTAGTTTAGTTAGTTCAAGATATTTTAAATAAATATTGTTTTGCACTTTCACAACTGCTTACTTATTAGCTGCTTAGCAGTTGTCATATATGTTTTGGTGATTTTAGGAACATGCTTTTAGATTTCCAGGCAGTGTTTGCATACATGTGTAATTAGGTTAGACACCTATGGAGAAGATCCTATCAAGTTGCAACAGAGTCACTTAAGGGAAATTCAAACAAGATTGTGCACTGTATATGGCACTCTTGCTGTGAATGGACACACAGTATTCACCTACTGTTGCACTGTTTGTGTAAGTAATGCTACATGTATTGTAGGAATTATTTTCTCAATCCCTAGTCACCATTCCTGACAGTGTGAGGACACACATTGGTGCCTGCCACTTAAACCCTCACCCTTGCACCATTTTACTGTGTCCTCAGTGTAGTTTGCCAGTTGCTGTCCTTGGGAGTGGGTCACAACTGGCTAGACAACTTCAGCCTTCCTTGCCATTGACTACCTGCTATGTTTGGCACATATAGCATGTGTTTTGGGGCAACTACATAATAATTTTCATGAACATTGATCTCACTTTACCATTCCCCATGGCATGAGTAGCTTGATTTAGGGATGTGAGCCCTGGCTCCTAAAATATTATATGTGTGTACATTGTAGTTGTGTGGTTGCAATCACATTCAATACATGTGAAGACTCTCAGGTACAGAGGAACACAGTGACCCAACGTATTGCAGTGTGGCTTACTACACCATTTGTCAATTAATACACAAACCAAATTACTTTGTAGTTGCAGCTCATGCTTACTGACATCCAAGGTGTAGCACTGAGCTTCTACATCCTTCAGTGGCAGCAATCTGATGCTATACAGGAGGAGTCTAACCATTCCTCTTAGTATGTTGTAAGTGGATGGCTGATGATGGTTCTAATATGTAAAGTACTGTTAGAGCTTTGAGGCAGACATACATGCATGATGACATTGTCATGATACCTGTGCTGGGCATATGTGGATGTGTGAGCATGAGTTTGTGGCAAACATCCATTACTGGCCCAAATAATACACTTCTGCTGTTGTTTGATTAGTTGGCCTATTACACTGTGATTACTGTCACCCCACGACTTACAATGTTTGATAGTGATTTGGTGCAGATTGACATGGCATTGAAGGTGCATGATGCTTGCACTTGTCAGACTTGAACATGTGATAGGGCCAGTAGCACACTTAGCAAGACATGTTGATAAGTGTGCTTTGTATGTGCATATTACCCATGGCCAAGTTCATCCTATCTGCAACAGACATACAAAAGGCTGGTTCATTTTATTAATTTTATTTACACGTGAGCCAAGGAGCAAAGAGCAATTATCAGTCCTTGCAGCAACAACCCCAACATAGATTTCAAGCCATAGTTTGTCCAGACGGAGTCCATGGGGGATACATGTCATGTGACATGTTGAGGCAAGAAGTTTTCCAGTGAGAAGGATGTGCAAATTGCCATTATGGAAGTAAGGCCACGTTGACAGTCCACGAAGATCAACAGGTGGGAATTCACATAGGGGACAGTACTAGTTGACAAGTACACTGGAATGATCATAAGCACAGGTCAAACGAGAAATTGGCCATGTGGCACAGGCAATTGTTACTGGGCAGTTCTTTTTTGGAAAGTGTTGCAGTCCTCATCTTCATCCCCTGATGAGTTTCGTTCCTCCCCTAAGGAGGGTGTTGTCAGTGCTTGTGGTGATGGAGGCACATACACATCAGGGGCTGAATATGTATATTCCCTGTCCTCAGTAGCAACTGTCATTGCCAACAAGGAGGGCAGCAGAGCAAAAAGAAGGGCCTGATAGCTTGCAAGCATGGCAACAATGTCACAGTGTAAGGCATTCATTGTTGCTATGTAGGAGTCCTGCTTCCACTCCATAGTTACAAGGATGGTGCGGATAGGCTCCAGCGGGTTGGATACCTCACTGGTGCCACTGCCGCAGGGCAGATGTTCATGCCTCTGTCTCATGCCACCAGCGATGTCAGCCAGCAACTGATCCAATCCATGCAGCTGAGTAGGTGTGGAGAAGTGTGGCTCAAGTGTGGTTAGAGCGGTAGACCCTGATGCAGAGGTCTGGCCTGGGACCAGCCTTCAATACCCGCCTAGGCGGGTCTTGGGCTCAATTTCCTCGGACCTGACAATTCTCGCCTTGGTGCCTATTGTAATCATGGGTCCCATTCTGCGACTCTGGGCAATAGCTTGCTTAATCTCCATAACGGCCCCAAAAGCGCTGGGATGCCTGGTTTCACCATGGGGGGGGTGCCCAGCAGTGGACACTCACAGGGAAAACCAGGAAGGGTTCCTAAGCGGTATACGGACAGCGCCGGGACACTGCCTCAGGGAAGTAGCCGTGCGCTCTAAAATACCGGTACATTTACATTTATTTACATAGTAGGTGCCTCTTATAGTCTCTGAGCTGCCCCTATTAGGACTGAGCCACCTACGGACTCCCTCTAGGGTGCCCACCACAGTCTCCATACCCACCAACAACTCATCTATCAGCTGCTGTTGGACTCCTATCGCATGCCTTTGGAATTCACCTTGGGGGTCCTCGGAATCCAGGCTGGGTGCTGGCTGACTGGGGTTTGTCTGTTGGCAGGCGGACACTATGGAGAACCCGTAACATTGTTGGCCTTCCCTTGACCGGAGGTGGTGTATCAATGGAGGCCAGGATTTGTTGGAGGGTGTCTTGTTCCAGTGTTGGCAGTTTGTCATCCTCATCAGGTTCCTCGTCCAGGACAGACAATTAGTCAGGAGGTGTTGATGCATTCTCTGCAATGTAAAAGATATATGTTAATGGTGATCTATGTTAGATGTTGACATGAGTTATCTGGTTGACATACAGACTTTCTTCTAATTTACTTTCAGTTCATCATTGAAGTGTAGGGCATATGTTACTCATAGTTATTGAGACCAAGTTGCACTGTAATAGCCTTTCCGATGGCATATCTCTGCATTATTCACACAACCACTGTGTGACATGGGTATCTTTTTATTACATGTCAAACATTGCAACACAGTTACACAGGTTGCTGAGCCTGCCATGCCTGCACAGGTAGGCTATACTGATTGTGATTTGATGCATTTACACCACCCAAGTGCACATTGCATCAAGTTCCCAGGGTGCCTGCATTCCCTGTGACCAGTACTCAGCACACAGCTCCAGTGAAGTCAATATGGGCTTGGTCATGTATTGGATTTGATCCTGCAGACTGCTTTTCACACAGTACACCACAGTAATCTGCCTTGCTGTACTGTCTTAAATGCACATTGTGCATTCATGTGGCCAATGGTTCAGTTTTTCATACTCATCCATACATCTCTACACAGCGAACACCCTTGCTACACTGCTGGACTGTATGGAGGCATGCACCTACCATGGGTTTCCTAATTGTGTATACTCATATGACTTCATTTCACACAGGGTTGGCTTCATAGTGGTGGGCAATGGGCACTGTGTAGCAACTTAGAAGGGATGGGCCCAGTCAAACTAGATAGATTGCTAGCACTGACTCTCACCCCATATAATAATTGCCAGAGGGAGGTATCTACAGAATATCACACATCATTAGACTCAATCACGCTCACTTGTACACATACATTTCTCCTCTGCCAATCCTCATTTAGGCAGAGGGACTTAACTTGCTAGCACACAATGATGGGACCGAGATCATAGATTGAGTTATGTGCCTACAACACCATCAATTTGCATGAGCATATCCAATGGGCTGACATGGGTGCCTGTATTTGAGTGCTATGTGTCAAGCTGTAGCCCCCATGCTAGCCGTACTGGAATTGGTGGCATGTACCTAGCCACGATTGCCACAAAACTAGGACCAGTAACCTCACCCTTGAACCATCCCTGACACCTGCCCTTTTGGTGGCCATCTAGTTCATCCTGTACCATCTCATATCCCTGTTTCACCAACAACAGCTCCTCCACTAAGGTGGAGGAGCGTTGCCCCACTGCTGTGCGAGCAGTAGTTAAAGGAAAACTAAAATGATAATAACCAACGTTATTAGCATTTTTGTTTTCCGTTTCCTGATGCGGGGCGTGGCTGATCTTCTAACAGAGCAGGGGCCATGGGGAGGAGTAGTTTGCCTACTCAAATGTCACATGAATGTTTGGCCTTCCTTCTCAGGCTGGCCAAACATTCATGCCCACTTTGAATGTTCTTCACCCAGTCTGCATTAGAACCTGGGTGGAGAACATGCCCAGGCTCCCATTCCCCATCTGAGTCCTAAACCATGGCACTCAGACCAATCCAAAGCTGCATTGCAGCATTGTGGTTGGTTTAGGGGAGCCTGGGTGCTTCCTGCTGCCGGACTCCAGACAGGAAGAAAATAAGAAGAGGACGGAGGAGAGGCAGCGGCCAATCATAACATGGTAAGTGTTTATTTTGTCTTTTTCACACCCCACCTCTCTGCCCCACCACCCCCATCTGGTAGGAGTTGCTCTTGTGTTTCACACCCTCCAATTTTTATGTATGTGGCATGGTGAGACCTTTTTCCTTCAGACTCCCTCCTGCCATGTGCTACATCTTCATCCAGGTCTACCTCACATGTAAGATATAGTACACCAATAGGCTCCTCTATGTCATTTTGTAATTTGTTATAATATTTTTATTGATTTTCTAAAGAACATCAGGCTTACAGTACAGCATTACAAATATCTATCTTCTGACCCTGCTACCCCACTTATCTTGAGACCCCACGGTGTGGACAAGGGACCCATGGTCTGTACTTATAGCTATCACCTCCTAGCAGTCACCCTCTTCTCGATGGTATGTTGTCCCGCATCACAGTGTCAAAATCAATTCTGGGTATCAAACGAGGGCCGAATAAGCAATACAATAATTGAAAAGAGTAAATGCAAGACTGAAACCTGTCTAAACCTATCCCCCCCCCCTTTTCGTACCACCGGTGTGCCCTACCTACTCGCAGCTCAAAAGTGTAGGAACATCTATCTCCTTTGTCATGGTGCCCCCAGTAGCAGCAACACAATACAGTTGGTCTCACCACTTATTAAGTCCGACTAATATACCGCAGGGTATGTGCAATATTACTCTACTACTTCCAAGAGGCTTGGTGAGCCAATTGGTGCTTCCAAGGTCGAGCCATCTTCTGAGTCCGTCTCAGGTATCCGTAATGCTGCCACCAGCGCCTCCCACGCCCTCACCCCATCCAGTGTTTTTTCCTTATCGGTGTGCTTGGCCTGTTGAAACCTGAGTGTGCTTTCGCTCTGTGCCCATTTAAGCAACTCTGCCTTCCACCTCCCAAATGTGGGCCCTCACTCTGATTTCCAGTGTGCAGTAAACTCTTTTAGCCAGCAGCAAACCTAGGTCCATGAATTTGCTCGTAACTTTTGTTATGGAGTTGTGCGGAAACCAGTGCAATAAACAGGTTTCCTGATCAGACTCTACATTACGGTCGCTAACCCCACAGAGCTGATTGACCACCTCCTCCCAATACGTTCCTAGTTGCGGACACTCCCACATCATATGCTGAAAGTTTGCTCCCTCTAGACTGCAACGCGGGCACCGGGCAGTATCCACTTTGAAATATTGATAGATCTTGGAAGGGGTTAGGTACGCCCTATGCAATATGAAAAAATTAACCAATTGAAACCTGGCATTCCTAGTACTTTTCTAAGCTCTCCTAACTAACTGGGCCCAGGTCTTCTCCGGTTTCTCTTTACCTAGGTCCGCCTCCCATTTCACCCACAGGTCCTGCAAAGGCTCTACCCTCTCCGTCAACATGCACCTATAAAGGCATGTAATCACCTTAACGCTTCCCGTGGCCATTACCACATACTGGCAAGCCATAGATGTCTGTGGTTCCGATAGCCCTCCTTCCAATAACGTTGCATAGCCGAGACCAGAGCTGAGTGCAATAAGTAATCTCCCAGAGGGAGGCCATATCTATCTTGCAGGGCCTGGACCCCCAGTACCTGCACCCCCAGTTCCTCCCATTCAGCCAATGCCACCCAGTGTCCGCCATGGGGGAGGGCTGTACACATCCCTCCTGGCTAAAGAGCAAGACATTAAAATGGTATCCTACGTGGACGATACCCAGCTGGTATTTACCTTCTCAAGCAACCCTGCTCTGGACCAAGTGAATTTTCGTACCGATGTTCTTGCCATCGCAAACTGGATTACAAACAACTACCTAGAGCTTAACTCAGCAAAAATGGAGTTACTCTTGGTCAGTCGAGACACCTACAAATGGGACTACCAATGGTGGCCTGCGACCCTGGGCATCACTCCCACGTCAAAAAACACAGTTAAAGACCTATGGATTCTAATCGTTTCCACCCTCTCTTTTGAGCCCCATGCAAAAAAAGTGGCTGGCACCTGTTTTGGTCTTCTACAAGGCTTAAAGCACATTCTGGGATTCTTTGACGCTGCCACCCGCCAACTGATAGTTCAATCAGTTGTCCAGTCATGCCTGGACTATTGCAACGGTCTTCTGCTTGGCGTAAACAAAACAGTCACTGCAAGACTCCAATGGGTACAGAATGCAGCTGCATGTAGTTTGTTTGCCCTCCCTAGGAAATGTCATACTTCGAACCTCCTTCGTCGTTTACACTGGTTGCCAATTAAACAGAGAGTTCAGGTTAGAACTCTCTGTTCCACGCATAAGATTGTACATGTCCTGGGTCCAGAGATACTACAGGGTCTCTGCACTCCTTATAAGCCTCTGCGCATTTTACTCTCCACTAATCATCCTCTGCTGTGCATCCCATGGGTTCGCCGAGGCAGAGCCAGGGGTCGCTCTTTTAAATATCAGACCCCCGCACTATGGAACTCCATCCCACTGGCCGCCTGTTGCACCCTTGATCACTTGGCCTTCAGGAAACTGATCAAAACCTGGCTGTTTGCTTCCATCTAGCTTCACCTCCTCCACCACCGGTCCGCTAGCGCTGGGACGCCCTGTTGCTGGGGCAGTCATGCACTTTACAAATCCCCCTAACATAACATAACAAAGCCGTAGAAATAGAAGTGGTTATAAAGACACCCAAGTAAATGGCAGTGGAGGCAATCTGCCACCCCAGGTCACTTTTATTTAAGAAAGCATAAGAAAAATACACTTTCCATATTAAATGTAAAAAAGACACATATATATGAAAACGTGGCAGAAATGTTGCCTTTCAAACATCACTCTCTACAAAATCTGAAAAGTCCATGTGTTTCTTTCGGTGCCGAGGGGCACATCCATTTCCATACAGATTGTTTGCTCACCCAAATGGTGAATACCTGCAAATTTGTTCCAATTACCTACACTCCTAAAGATCGATCAGGAGCAGGATAAATAAGAACTGCTATTTGAAGGCGGGAGTTACAGTACTTATATAAGCTTATGTTGGAGCGGAGAAAGCACAGTGTATATAATTAGGTGACCAAATTTACTTAAATGAGTGCAAAAAGTGTAGTAAGCAAGATTTACTTCTAACAGATGAATAGCCCTGGATTCAAAAGCCACAGAAAATGTATAATTAGATTTCAAGGACAATAAATGCACAAAGCTTCTTCCACCTACGAAATTACATCAAAAGAGACATGCCTTGTGGGTCAGTGATGCGTGTGCAGTGAGAGAGTGTTTCTTCCTGGCTGTCTTGACTTCTAAAGCTTTTTTTAGAATGAAGCATAAGCCGAAGATTCAATCCGGCCTTTGTGATTAAGGGGTATCATACAGTTCATAATTTCTCAGGAAAACTGTGCATTTGTTGGACAACACAAATATCAAAATTTAATGAGTCTGAGTCCACACACACCATCATGATATGTTGATCTTAGTCCTGGCTAGCTCACAGTGCACCATCTGTACCCCTAATCTAGCAAGGTAATAGGTGGTCGGTGCAGTCTCAGAACATGACAACACTGACTCCCCAAGAAAATTGTAGAAACAGATCTAAAGCCATTTTGTTTGGTAAGTTATGCATGACCAAAGGGAAACACAAGAAATAGTTTCATTGGAATTTCAAATTTTATTGGAGCATTAAGATTCTTTTCTAAAATATGTGTGCTACAATTATCAATAGAAGAAAACAAAACAGATAACACTTTGATGAATCTGCCACTAAATGTCATTGGGGAAATCAATGGAAGGGATGTGTCTAGCTGACCTAACTTTGCTTTATTTTACACTATATGGTGCTCGATTACAAAATACAAAACCATTCATGTGGCTCCATCTTATGAGTGCAGTACATCTATGATTATTTGCAATTCAAAGTGGTTTCCAGGATTACTTATGGAAGACAGAGACTGTCAGAGGTTTTCCAGGAGTACTCTTGAAACTCTTTGCTGAATTTCATTTTCATATAAGCAAATAAATAATTGCTAATGCCAAAATTCATGACCAAGTGCAAAACTATGTGCTAACTGTTTTTCATAAATCTCCTGGGGAAAAGCACTTTTCACTGTACCCTTACAAACTATGGAGTTGGTGACTACCCGTTGTTACTCAGGAAAGGGATTTACTCCTGTTGCTGCAAGGGGAAACGCTTCCCCACCCTCCCGAACATTTCCAGGGTTTGTTGAAAATCGCTTCTCAACACTTTCCTTACTAAGTATGCAGAAATTTGTTAGGGCGTTCCCATTCTGTAAAGCCACTCTCCGCCCCATGGTAAAATTGCCCATATGAAAACCTTTGTGAGATTATATCTTTACACAAGTGAAAACCATTGTTTGTGGATAAGAAAAGGGTATTTTTCACCCAAAAATTATACTTGGACTTAAATTAGTCGAGGAGATATTGTTGGAGCCATTAAACTGCTTTTTCCAAATATCTCAAGTTGCAAGTTCTATACACATGCAAATCTTTTTCCAGTGGTTGTATACATGTTCACTGTTCTCAGCTGCAACAGGAAGGTTAATGTACTTTATAAATAGAAGCCAGAGAGAAAGAGGAGGAACAGTCACAAGGTAAGGACTTGGCACAAGGACTGGATAGAAGAACGTTTACAGTAAGCTGACCCATTCCCTACATACGTTTGAGGTACTTGTGACGTGGATAAGAACGGTTTGTTTCATTCAGCATGTAATTTGTGCTTTGCTACATAAAATGAGTATTTACCTTTTTCACTCACCATTGTCCCATGTGCAATTGTAAACTCAGCTTCGACAGGGCATAATTTAAATGCTTACATGTAAGTCTACGGTGCTGCTGAATTGGTCACTAAAGTATACTTTTGTAACTTCAATTCTCAAGAAAATTACATTGCAAGGTTTTGGATAATGCTACCAGATAATTAAATTGACGTAAAAACTCAGTAAGAATATCTTTGTTGTATGGGGTTGTAATTAAATCAAAGTAGTCAACGTAAGTTTAAAGCCCCAACAAAGATGAAGGTGGAAGTTACATCTATAACACTCACCATGAAGTGACTGTTTGGAGAATTGATGAATATCCCAATATATGAAAATAATCTGAGGGTAAAAATTTGGATGAGATGTAATATGGATGCACTAAGCTTTTCTTATTCATTTACTGATATCTTAAATATATTTGATGTGATGTGTTGTTGTTGTAGGTGCCAATAATTACCATGAAGCAAGCAGGCAAAAAACTTTTTAAATCCATGATGTAGGAACACAATTCTATAAAAACCCTTGAATTTACTTGTTCATATTGGTGTTCCTAGAGTCATCTTCGAGACAACCTCTGTGCTAGTCACATGCAGATCATTCCCATTTTACATTGACAGGGGTTCATGTGGCCCACCATTGCTGGTACATATTGTTCAAAATTGTATTACCTCACCGCCCCGCTTTCCTTACTTACTTACTAGAGGCAGTTCTGTCTTAGTTAGGTAAGTAAGGAAACGAGGGGAAGGAGTAATGCGATTCCAGGCGAGTAAATAAAGTATTTCTCTTTTAGTTGCCCTGCCCCTCATGTGCCATCACAGCTGATAGAACATGGTCTGATGCTTCAAATCATGTCCGGAAATTTAACCCCTCTGGCCTTCTGCCACCGTTTGGGAGAAGGCTTAGGACCAACAAGAGTACAGAGAGGCGTTTAAGGCTACAATACGGGGATCTATGTTCTATAAAAGATCCCTTTATGGGAGACACAGAGAGGGACAATATGATATTTGGGCAAATATTTCTGAACTATTATGACTCTCTTTCTAATGGGGACACTGGAATATGGGATCCGGCCCTTTTGACATGTTTTTACAGGAAGTACACCTGCCAGAATTAAGCAGCGAGGCAGCAAGCAGCCCTTTTGGTACACTTCAATAGCCCAGAGGAGGTAAAAAGCGCTGTAAGAGAATACCTGGGTCTAAAGCCCCTGTGGAAGATGGGATCGTTGCAGAGTTTTATAAGTGCTTTTGCACTTTATTTGAAGCCCTTCTCTCTGATCTGTTAATTCCATCTGACCCGTGGTCTCTGTCCCACCCTCTTTTAAGAAAGTAAACTTTTTAAAGAAAGGGAAGGATGAGTCTACCACATCTTCCTACAAGACAATAACACTTTTAAATACTGATTATAAGCTTTTTACCATAATTGAATCTAATAGTTTTGGTGTTGTGATTGGGTCGCTGATTCACCCCAATCAGAGCGGTTTCATTAAGTGCCACAGCATAAGAGTTAAAACATATTATCCGGCAGAGTTTTTTGATTTGGTGACTACTGACAATATCCCTGCCGCCATAATCTTGCTGGACATGGAGAAGGCATTTGACCTTGTGAGCTGGGACTTCTTGTTTAAAATCTTGAAGAAATGTTATTTCCTTCCCAGCTCACAAGGTCAAAAGCCAGATTGGACTATAATACCTCGGCTCAAATAATAATAATACATAGCCTAAGTACGGGGACAGTGTCTCCCAGTAGGGGAACTCGCCAGGGTTTCCCCATGTCGCCAACCCTATTTGCCTTATTCATGGAACCCTTGCCTCAATATATTATTTTGCATAGTGGTATTCACTCCCCACTTTTGGGTGCAGCAAAAATGAAATTATATGTGGATGACATGGGCCTTTATCTACTCCTGAAAATTCAGAATATTGAGACAGCTTTGCAAGAATCCAGAGGTATACTGGATTGGTGGGATATAAAATTAACAAATCTAAAACGGAATCATTGCTGTTTAACACCTCTACTGTGGTTGGATGTTAGGTGCAATTATAGCTTACATCCTAAAAGATATTTAGGGATATTTTATTCAGATGCTGTCCTGGATAGCTATTATTTAAATGTTGCTGTGCTATTAACTAAAATCAATTCTCTATTTGCTCTGGAAATCATGCCCGATTTTTGTGATTGGTCAAATACCGTTAATAAAGATGCTGATTTTCCCTCTTATATTATCCCTCTAAATAAATGTCCCCTGCAAGTTAGTAGCAAGCTTCTTTTGCAGGTTGGAGAGCAGTTAATCATCATTCATATGGGGTAATATATCTCCTAGAGTTAGTTAAAAAATACTCTAACTGCCTAAGACGGAGAGCGGCTTAGCTAGTCCATAGCCTTGCAGTTGCATCGCTTTTTTATGCCGGGGTCTTGGTTTGATATCTCTCTATTTTTATATATGCTTGTGTTAATATCAGTGAATATCATGTCATTACAAACCATGATATATGTAGGCCCAACCACAGCAATACCAGTAAATATCAAATGCTATAAAATGTGCTTGCAAAACAATGTCGATACCAGTAAAAACAGTGTCAATGTATGCCATAATATATGCATGCATAACAATGTCGATACCAGTAGAAACAATGTCAATGTATGCACAATGAATGCAAGTATAACAATGTCAATATCGGTAAAGACAATATCTGTGTACGCTATAACAACTGTATGTACAATACTGAGGATATTGGTAAAAATGATATAAATGACCGCCATGTTAATTGTACACATTTTAGCAAACTCATTTCATTGCTGTCTGATTCACCCATGGTGGCCTCCCCATCAACCCCGAATCAGAGATATGTGGTCTGACAGGCCTTGCGACCCAAATCCGAGCCGACCGATTGACATGTCACAGGTGGGGTTACACTTAGACCAAAGACAACCGCAGGGAAAACCCGATCAATCCCACAGATAGGCAGTTATACCACAAACATGTCGAGGAAATTGGCTCCAATAAAACACATTTGGCCAAAGGCGGGCATTCCCGAAATACCACAAAGATAGATGACACACAATTGGAACACTCAGCCAATTAGGACACAGCATGCACACCACCCGTAGTGATCACTAGCTCCCCATGTCCGACATCTGGACACATACACACTGGCCCACACTAGCTCCCCCCGAGGAGGAGAGCCATCTGTGTCCCCTTATCAGATGGTTGTACTTGTTGTTTATGACTAGGCCAAGAATGCCAGATTGGTTTGTTGTAGCTCATGAACAATATAAATGGTTGTCCTAAATGTCTGTACAACAGGAGACTTTCTTTAGATGGTACTCTTTAGATACTCTCCCGGCTGCTGCATTTAATTAAACCAACATGATCCTGTTCTGTCAAATGCCTCTTGTCTTTTCATTTCTTTTAAGGTAAATTCATTATTGAACAACACATGATTGCTGCAATAAAGCCAATCTGCCAAGAGCCATTAATGAACTTAAAATAACAAATAGGGTGAGGTATCAGAGCTTGTTGAACATTAGTGCTCTGAAGAGACACATTTTTCGTAAATTTAAAATACCAGTGATTCATGCCGAAACCCCTTGGCATGCTGATCCCAGCTTTTTCCCTGTCTTTCGCCAGCAACAATTAAAAATGGGCAAAGATTCATATTTTTAAAATCAGAGACTTTTTGGATCAGGACAGAGTGAAGCCGGTGGTAGAGATCTGTTCTTGTCACAACACACATTAAGCTTCTCTTAGCCTCCAACTATATGATGTTTACTGCTCAGCTGAGCTGGTTGGGAAACCTTTTTGGCTTGAAACTGTGAATGATTCCCTGAGTTTCTGGTATAGGGAGCTCTGACCGGACAGCTCTTTAGTTCCCTCTAATATTTGGACAAAATGACGGGACCGTACAGAGGTAGAGATTGATGGTGACAAATGGTCAAAGTACTTTGTGTGCGGATTTACAATGCTGAGTGGTACACACTTCCATTGAATTATGTTTGTAATGCCTGGATTCTCTATTACACCCCAGAGAGGCTTAGCAAAATGTTCTGCACAGCTCCCAATTTATTTTTATTTCCACCTTGGTGTCTCGTTCTATTATTTCCATTCACTGGAAGTCCTAATTGAAACCCACGTTTGAGGAATGGTTGAAGAAGATGAGGAAAGCCAGTACAAGTGAATACTGTTATTTTTACTGCATAAACAACATGCAACATTATAAAAAGCTCTCTGCAGAAGATGGGGTTAATTGATAAAGATCTCACTTAGTATTTTAGTAATATTTTAATGGCTTGTATGCTCCTGCACTGTCATTTTATTTCGCATCTGGCTTCCAGCTAACAACTAGATGTCCTGTATGGTATCTACACTGTCACTTTGCTGCTTCAATATCTGGCTTGATGGAAAGGGAGATTGCACTTTATTCATTTCTGCACAGTCACTTTATACCATCAGTTATTTGGTGAATGTTATGCCCTCCCAGCACTACCTTAGCATGGCCTCTAATGGGCAGTTTGAGTGTTCATATATTAACTGTATTTTGCACTGTCACTTTACTTTATTATATATTTTCACAACCAGGTTTTGGTTTTTAGCTCTCAATCGAAGGCAATGCACTCAGTTTTGTATTGTCACTTTATTGATTGATGGGTATATCCCTCTACTGTCCTTTCACTATCATTTTATTAGGTCGAGCGCGAGCCAGAGCGCAAGCTGTTGTAGGTGGAGTATGGAGGAGAAGGCCTGCCCATATTTTTCATTGGCTTATGTCTTTGTCCTTCATAAATGCTGGCGTTTGATTCCTTAATAGGGTTGTTAGTCCCTCCTTAGTATGTCCATGTCATCATTTGTATCCTCCCATGGCTACTGACCCCTTTACTTGGTTTTTACACAATACGTGGACTTTTTTTCTTTATTGAGCTTCTCCTACATTAGGCATGACAACATAGGATAGGATAGGATAGGATGTGCATTTATATAGCGCGAATTGCTGCCCGGAGGCGTCCAAGCTTTGCTTACATTCAGTACGCCATGGCCGCTTTCACTTTCGAAACAGGGATAGTGGCTGCCATTTTTTTGCAATGCCGTAGTTCTCTCATTTAAATGCGAGACCTATGGCATTGTAAATATTCATTTGTTTAAATGTGTTTCGCACAGAAAGGAAAGGAACCCGTAGGCATGAGGCTCCAAGCAAGGTGTCCCTTCTCTCCACTCCTCAGAGTGCCGGGGAAGCCGCAACACGGCAACATGGGCTTTACATAATTTC
Source organism: Lissotriton helveticus (assembly GCF_964261635.1). NCBI lineage: Eukaryota > Metazoa > Chordata > Amphibia > Caudata > Salamandridae > Lissotriton > Lissotriton helveticus. Next base: position 1,065,638,743 of record NC_136071.1, on the reverse strand, counting down.
AAGGGTAGGACGGGTGTGCTGAGAAGACAGAGCATCGTCTTCGGGCACAGCTTCCCAAATGGCAGAGCAAAGCTTGACACAGAGATTTCAGCAGGAATCTGAGATGCGGAAACAAAAACCTCTCTGAATGAGAGCTGTTCTGGGAGCTTGTGGCTGCCCCCTTCACATGGCACAGCCCGTCTCTGAGCAAAGGAGCACCCACTTCCGTTGCATGTAGACTTCTGCTCTGATTCGCGTTTCAGGATTTTATTTTTAATACCCTTGTATGTCAAAATTAAAATTTACATGTGACACCCCCGCCCCCAACCCACACCACGCACTTTCGCCCCACCCACCCACACACTCAGAACGCAGACCTACTGTGAATCCTCGTCTGATGGCAAACTCTGTAAAGGGCATGAGAGCACGTTGTAAGAGTAAGAGTCCACCTCTTGAAGACGTCGAGTTCAGGCTGGTCAGCGGTAGTTCACAAAAGATTCACCAGTAAGCCTGTAGGGATTTTAGGCCTGGGAGGTGCGGGTACTCAACAGAATCTCAATACACAGCAAGGTATTAAGGTTCTCCTGGGACATGAAAATCAAGTAGCGATGTGGCCCCCATTAACAACAAAGCTGTCGGGAGATCTTAATAATACCGATAAGCCCCTCCTTAGTCCAGATAACCCAGCTTCTCTATTATGCCAAGATGAATCTTCATTGGCAACACCGGTCTTATCAAAACTGAGGGATTCTTAGTGGACAAACAGGACATACCCTGCCTGCTCCCTTTGGGATTAAGTGTGAAGTCACAGACACAATCTAATTTAAAAACCTTTATTCTATCTAAACCCAATGCACACCCCACGGCACAGGATGTGGGGAATGCCCGCTTCTTGGACGCTTCCCTATTTACTACATCAATGGAAGTTGCAACTGTAACAACAGACAGGACCTCGTCTCAGGATTCAATCACTCAGCAATCAGTTTCAAAGCCATCAAACTCAAGGAACTTGAGGGCATATTACCAAGCAATAGCGATAATTATCGCTATTGCTTGGTTAGAGACAAAATTTTACCACTAAGCTGCGGCGAATTTTATCACAGATAAACCTTGGTATTACCAAGGTTTATCGCAAATGCGATAAAAAACGGCCGCAATGCATGAATATCGCTGAAAAGTCAGCTATATTCATGCATTACCGAGCTAATGCTCTTAGCCATGTTATCCACCTCCCATTGGATAACATGGCTAAGAACTGCTCAGGGCAGGTGTTAGCTTTTGGAGATATTCGCGCTTAGTGCGAATATCTCCAAAAGTTGGTAATAGGAGATAGCGATGGTAGCGACTGTTTCCAGTCGCTAACATCTTGGCACGCCCACTTTGCATGTCATTAGTGATAAATATCACTGACATGCAAAGTGGGGCCCAAGATGGTCGCTATCTCTTACTAGCTGTCGCTAACTGGTGTTAGCGACAGCTAGGTAATAGGGAGATAATTTTATCTCCGCTTTCTTGGCTTTTAAAGCCAAAAAAGCGGATATAAACCTCCTTGATAATATGCCCCTTGGATGCTACAGAAGATTCTACTAAAACTCTTCTTTTCCAGATTTTAACAGAGTTAAAAAAAAATGAAACTTTTCCAAGAAGAAGCTCAGAAAAGGACGGATTCAAAACTGAACTCAATACAATCTCATGTCCAGCAGCTTACATCTCGAGTCTCGGAAGCTGAACAACGCTTATCTGATCTTGAAGATATCACCCCCTGACAAGCTGATCAAGTAATTAAATTACAATCTGAACTAGCAAGTGTTCAATTTAAGGTAGTTGATGTGGAAAATCGAGCTAGAAGATGTAATTGACATATTACAGGGGTTCCGGAAGGCTACAATAAGGGACATAAATGGACAAAGTTATCACAGACTTAGTTAAAAAGTATGTCTGCCCAGAAGTTACTGTTTAGTAGACGGATCTCACAATTTTGCACCAAATATCCGAGAACAATTATTGTGAAGTTTGGGGACTTCAGAATAAAGGAAAAAATTCTAGCATGCGCAATCCGTGATAAAGGGTATCAGACAAGCGATAATTTCTCGTTTAAAATGTTCACAGACATGTCTGCCCTTTCTGGCAAGCGCAGAAAGGAATTCAGAGGCATGATAAACTGTTTTCAACAATCAGGGGCTCCAAGGAGAATAGTTAAACAATCTAAATTGAAGGTCCTACATAAAAAAAGGTCATATAATTCAATCAGCAAAAGCAGCGCAATAATTTCTCCATTCTATACAGCATTCTGGGGGTAGGGGAGACAAGTGAAATATAGTTTGATAAAAGCACAGCCAGATGTGCTGAAACTTGAATATGCTCTCTCCTCTTATACCTCTTTCTGTCTCTTAATTCTTTCTCACTCTTTCTTTGATCACTAGCCACTGGCCCACCACCTTGGGTGTTCAATGTTCAAAGCAACTGCTCTTGGCGAATAATTCACCAAACTATAGATATACGTTTTTACAACAATCATACCATACCACGTCATCAATCTAAGGAAAGAGAAACCAAAGAATGTGAATTATTTGCCAAGAGCAGCTGCTTTAAACATTGATTACAGTACCCTGCCTATTGGCTTTGAGGGGTCACTCTCTTGTTTTTTGTATTCGGTGTCACCACCTTGGGTGCCATGTCACATCACCTCAATGCAGGAAGGAGGGTAGGGCCACATGGGGTAGGAGGGAATGTCACTTGGGGGGAGGGAGGGATCACTCGAGGAGCCCCAGACGGGGGAGTCTTCGATATTGAGGGGATCCATGGGTGTGGGGAGGAAGGGTTCAAGGAGGGTAGGTGGTGGAATGGGGGATGGGCTCACAGGGCTTGGGGGTTGAAAAAATAAAGTGTGCAGATTTTTTATAGAAATGCAAGGGATCGAAATCAATTTTTCCCTACTCTTACATTTAAATGTCAGCTAGACCACTAAAGATTATTTCCTGTGATGTAAATGGCTTTAATAACAAACTGAAGTGGCGTTCAATGCTGGTTTAGTTCAAGTCTCTTCAAGCCGATATAGTTTTCTGCAGGAGACTCATTATAAGGAGGGGTCGCTAAGGGATAAAACCCCCGCCTTTGTTGAACATGAATTTTATGCTTCCTCGAGTGTGGCCTTTACAGGAGTAGCCATACTAATGAGTAAAAAGGTACAGGGAGATATTAGAATGGTCCAAAGGGACAATAGCGCTAGATGGCTTTGGTTACAGATGAAGATCTGTAATGAATTATTCAATTTTATTAGTTTATATGGCCCTATCGAAAACTCATCTGAGACGCTTCAGTCTCTAAAAGATTTTGCCACGGCCCAAACAGGGTATATGGTTATTGGGGGGACGTTAACTTGTTAATCGATCCAACTATTGATTCTACATGACCTCAGAAAATGCAGACAAAACCTAAATCCATCAGGGATTGCCAGGATTTGATACAGGACTTTACGTTGGTTGATTGTTGGAGAGATGAATTTCCCCATGAAAAGAAGTTCACTTGTCATTTTAAGAGATACCAATCATTATTGCGAATTGATTTTTCCTCATACGACATGCTCTTTCAAGTACTAAATCTGAGATTATTGAAAATCCTTTCTCTGACCATGGCAATAATCTTGGTCCAATTTCAAATTCAATCTTAAGCCGGAATCAATTTTAGATGGTCATTGGAAAAGTCTCTCCTAGTGGACGAGCAATGGGTAGTCTCAATGCGCTTGATATTAGAAGATTTTTTGAAACGCAATGTGAATACAGCTCCAGTTCTTGCAGTTTGGGCCGCTCTCGAGGTATTTTTTCGAGGGGAAGTAATTACTTATAAGGCGTACAAAAGGAGAAAAGAGAATAATGAAAGGTCGCCACTAAAAAATCAATTCTCGATAGTCACGGCTACATATTTAGCAGTACCTTCCAGGCAAAATAAAATGAAGCTTCATCAAACAAAATATAATCTACAAGACTTTTATGTCTCTAAGGAAATTCTAGCACATGACGCTTTATTGCAAATAAGATATAAAGAGAATGAACATATAGGTAGATATCTTGCTTGGTCAGCAAAACGTAGGGCAAATAAGAGCACCATTAAAAAGATAAAAAATCCAGCCACTGGGAGAGCTACATCTCATCCCCAGAAAATTTCTGCTACCTTTTTTTAACATTACAGGGAGGTTTACTCAGATCCTCATATTACCTCAACAGAGGAAGCGCCTACCTGGCGTAATGGCATTAATTGCCCCTCACTATCTCAGGAGCTAAAAGATAGTTTACTTACAGAGATTACAGCTGAAGAAATTAATCATTGTGTGATGTCTTCACCCTCTTCTAAAGCAAGTGGGTGTGAAGGGATACCAATAGAGTTTTATAAGCTTCTTCTACCTCAGCGTAGCTTTTCTTTTTAGATTATTATTTAATGAAATCCTGAAAGGCGAAACGGTCCCGGTCTCTTTTACGCAAGCTGTAGTAGTCAGCTTTGTTAAAAAAGGAAAGTCAGAGGGCAAGTTCAATCCCTACCGCCCGATAAGTTTACTTGATAATGACTACAAGATCTTTTCGAAGATCTTGACTATTCGATTATCTCAGGTGACTATCTCTCTTGTATATAGGGACCAGAATGGGTTTTTCCCAGGTAGACTTTTAGCTATAAATACACACTACTTATGTCAATCAATTGATTATTTTAATACTAATAAAACAAAAGCAGTCTTTATAATGTTGGACCCAGGGAAAGCGTTCAACAGAGTTCAGTGGAATGTACTATCTGCTATTTCAAATAAATTTGTGGTTCCAGCTGAATTCTGTCGAGCAGTGAGAAAATTTTACTTAGGTGCTCAGGCATCCATAGTTATAAATGGGAACAAGGCCGATAATATCTCTATCACCAGGGGATAATACAACCACCACCACCAATACCATACCAATACTGCCACCAATACCACCACCACCAATACCAGTGCCTCCAATACCACCACCACCATCAATACTACCAATACCAATACCACCACCACCAATATCACCACCACCAATACCAATATCACCACCTCAGCACCTCTTGATTACTAGTAATAGCAGGGGCACTGTACGAGGCCGGAGCTGCAGCCCAGACCATCCCATCCTTCCCTCCATGCCTGCCATAAAGCACAGCTCGTCCAGCACCAGGAGGTAAAGCCAGGCTCTACTACAGCTGGAGTGTTTTTTATTAGGCCAAAGATAGCAATGCCACGCTGCACACTCAAGTCAAGTCAAGTAAGCTTTATTCAGAGTAATTTTACAGCCATAAAAGCCTTCGACAAATACACTAATCATTTAAAATAAGAAAAAATACTTCAAACCTATAGTGTTAAAAAAGTCAAAAATTCATTTCTTTTTCATGCTCAAGTTAAAAAAGGCATTCTTAAAATTCTGCATAAGCAGAACGGTATATTATATAAATTTTTAAAATATCATTAAATTCAATCATTAAAATCTACATATAGTAAGGCATCTAGATAAGACAGTTCATTTCTAATCTTAATTGCCCTTTGTATAAAAGATATTACAGAAAACACAGTTTTTACATTTTCAAGTTTGCATAGATAGAAAAAAGCATATTTGTACTGATAAAGTCCATTAGTGAGGAATAGCAGTTTACATTTTTTTTTCCTGATCTCACTATAGAAATTACCGAACAGTAAGAAATGCAAAGTAATCTGTGGAGTTTTTCCATCGCATGGGCAGTTAGGGAATTTATACGACCACTTTTCCCTACTTGGAAACGCTACTATATAATGCAGAGTACCAAGTCTAAGTCTTGTTAAGTAAAATCTGTGTTGAGTCTTACTTACAAGAAACATATATATTTAGGTGCCCAGTGTGCAGGGGATTTCACAATAGTTAGTAATACTTTGTTTGTGTCTTATATTTTCCATTCTATCATGTTCCTTTTCGGTGGCATATCTCAACTTTAGATCACATTTGCTAACGTTCTGAATAAACTCAGGCTTTGCCTTTTCAAAATCTATTTTACAGCATGCTAGCAGGTTGAGAGTATGCTCTATCCATGGAATTTCCTTCCTTTGTCCAAAGACAAACAATCTCTTATTAAGTCCTTCGTCAGTTTGGTTTCATCTTTCACCCAAAGCCCTCTCCAGAATGTGAGCCCCATTAAGTTAATAAAATCGCTTAAGTATGGTACAGACAACTCTTTATGCACTATAAAATTTGCTGTTGATTTTGGAACTGCCAACACTCTCTTTAGGAATGTATTTTCATTAATTTGTGAGGACGTAAAGTTCATCCTCCCCCCATATAGCTGCCCCATAGCAGGTGCCTGTCACACATTTACTTCTATAAAGAGTAATGATTTCCCTAATAGGCTTATTCCCTAGCTTAGCTGAGAATCTAAAAATGCTCTCAATAATTCTTAAAAATGTCGATTCACATGTTTTAATATGTGTATCCCAAGTACCTCTTCTGTTAAAGAGTAAACCCAAATAACAGAAGGTTGGGACTCTACTTATCTCAGTTTCTAACACATGATGTGTTTTTGTCTTTGATTTCTTATTACCACATGTCATGACAAAGGTTTTACTGAGGTTTAACTTTTTATCAGACATGTATTTATCAAAATTTTCTATTAAGAGTTGTAGCCCATTTGCTGTCCTCAACAGCAACACCACATCGTCTACGTAGAGGAGAACTGGTGTTATTTGTGTTCTGATTTTAGGGGCGTCTGCATGTTGTTTTTGTAAAAAGCTATCCACGTTGTTAATGTATAAGGAAAAAAGGAGAGGTTTATTCCCCTCATGACCCTAAAATCCTTAGTACATTCCCCCATTTTTCCAAACCATACTCTAGAGATTAATAGGGCATGAATCTGGGATAGGTTTATTATGATATCTATGATTAGCTATAGTATACTTTCCTTTAATAACTCATGATTTAGGTACTGTTCCACTGTAGCCATACGCCTCCTGAATCCATGCATCTGAGAGGTTGTTGTTTTCCTCAGCCCATTGTTCTAATCTTCCCAGCAGTATTCTCCCCATCAATTTGGAGGTACAGTCCAAGAGGGATATGGGTCGGTAATAGTTCGCCTTCCCTCTGTCCCCTTTTTAAATATGGGAACAATAATACTTTCCACCCAGGAGGCTGGCAGAACCACCCCTAGTGCTGCATTTAAAACATTTACTAAGATGGGGGTCCAGAAGTCAATATTACATTTTAATACATCTATAGGTACCCCATCTGGGGCGGCTGCTTTTCCATTACCAGTTTTTTGTAGGGCTGATTTAATCTCCCCCGGAGTAATTACTGATGTGTGTACTTGGTCTAATACAGTAAAATTTTTGTTCTTTACGGTCGTCTCTAAGACAGCATCAGGGTTAAAAATACCCTTGAAATGAGTGATCCAGTCTTCAGAGGGGACTGCATGTTCAATTTTTTCTATTGAGTTTTCTTTAAAATAAGGGGGATCAATTGTCCTCCAGAATAATGTTGTGCTTCTTGTCTCGCCAGCCTGAACTAAATTCTCCCAGGCATCATCATTTTTCCTTTTGATTAGGGTGCTTTTATAATCATTCCTCAGGATTAAATTTTTTTCTCTATCTCGTGGTTTTACCTTTAGAGCTGTTTTCAGTTCACTGCACACTCAAATCACGGAGAGGGCAGGAAATAGCCCCACTCCCGTTCTTCCTCCTGTGTAATCACAGAGCGAAAGTTGTTGGATCGCTTTGTTAAGTATTTATAGCTCGGGTCATATGTAACCTTCACTTCACACTTTCTGTCTGTGTAATTTACAACACTTACACATCTTCTTCATTGCACTATTTATCACTAGTAGTAGTAGTGGTAGCACGATTTTCTGAAGTCATTGCTAAGATAGAAAATACCAGTTATTTTTAGGTGATAGAGGTCTGGGGACACATGTCCTTGTTCTTGTTTTTCTGTCCACATTTGTGATTATACTGCGGTGTTTTAGTGTTTGGGGCTTTTGTGACTCGCTAAATAGGTCGCTAAATAGGTTTTGCGACTCGCTATTTGGAAGGGGCGTTCCCTTCCAAATAGTGAGTCTCAAAACAATGTACTAATGTTTTGCGACCGCATTGTTGTCGCAAAACACTCACAATTAAAAACCTACTTCAAGTAGGTGGTAATGCATTTGCTGATGTGAAGGGGTCTCCAGGGGACCCCTCTGCAAATGCATGCAAAATAATTATTTAAGGGCAGGCAGTGATCCAAGGGACCACTACCTGTCCCTAAAAAATTAAAAAAAAACTTTTCTTTTTTTTTAATGCATCCCATTCTCCTTTAAGGAAAACGGCTGCCTTTTTTAATAAAAGCTGCTTTATTAAAAAGCCATCCCAGACATGGTGGTCTGCTGAGCTCAGCAGGCCACCATCCCTGGGAGGGCTGACCTACACAATAGGCTTGCGAATTGCGAGAGGATCATTAATATTAATGAGCCTCGCAATTTGCGTCCCCATTGGCAATCACAAAACAGTGCAAACACATTGTTGTACATTTCAATTTGCACCTCGCAATTTGCGACTTCCAATGTGTCGCACATTGCGAGGCAGTCAATGAAAAGTTCGTACATCTGACCCTTAGTCTGCTGTGGGCCTTTCATGTTGGTCTTGATTGTTTTAATGGGTTTTTCATGTAATCCCTGCTGTTGTTCTAGAGATATTGTTGGAGCCTGTGTATGGCCTTAAATGCATGCCAAGTGCAATACATTTTTGTCTGTTTGTGGATGTTTGTTGTCAGGGCGTAGGGAGCTGTGCTTGTTCCCTATTTCATTTGTATTCTGTGTGAGACATTTGGTTGATTATTTTTTCTGCAACTTTTAAAAGACTTTGACTGGCGTAATTGTTAAGTATGTCTGCCTGAGTTTGGCTTTCACTGCAATACTGTCTTTGTTTGGTGCAAGGGGAAGAAGGAGCTTCATATTCTCTTTGTCGTCCATGCATCATCCTTCTTTGCCATTTGCTTATCTACTATTTTGTGAAACAAGTGTCTGTCTTACTGACGACCATTTTGTCTTTGTTCTCCATAGCGCCTCCTTCCGTTTTATGTGTTTGTTCCCCCATTATGTTTAACCAGTGTGTCTCTCATACGCAAGCATTTTCGGTTTGTTTTCAATGAATCCTTCCTTGTAAAACATGCGATTGTCCACCATTTTATGAAGCCAGCGTGTGACTTTCATGTGTAGCTATTTTATTTATATTTTATGTGTCTTCTCCCTTGTCAAGCCATGTGCTCTTTCACCAATTTGTGAAACCAATGTGTGTCTGATTGTTGATTATTAACCATCTTATGCTACTTTTGACCCTTTAGGAGCCAACAGATATTTTTGCTCCTTTTTTCTGTTTTATATATATTGCGTCCAGTTTTTTTGCTGAAGTTTTGAGCTGGGTTTAATAGGCTGTGGAACCATGATTTTTATTTTTTATTAATTTGATCAATTTTTGCCTGCCTCGGGCAGCTCCCAAACGTCACAGATGGATTCTGGAGGGACATCACACATTATTTCATTATTTTTTTTACACTTGTTTTTAACATTTTCTGGTATGTTGGTGTGGCCCTCTGGGTCATTAATTTTAACGTATGTATTTGTTTTGCCAGCCTCTTCGCGGCTTCCATAAAAGTTCCATGGGCCCTGAAGGGACACATATATTATTTAATATATTTTAGAATTGTTTTTGTAAATGTTCACTGGGCCTGCGGGCCAAGGTAATTATTTTTCATTTACTGAATATTTTATTGCCATCCTCTTCCTTGATCACTGAGGGCACCAATGGGCCCTGGAGGGACACACGTATTGTTTAATATTTTTTATGATTTTGTGGGCGTTTTCTGCCATGTTCGTTAGGCACACTGATGCATAGCTATTATTTTCAATTCATTTTTGACAACCTCTTTCTTTTACTATTTCTGTTGCTTTTTGTTGATTTTGAGCTAACTAGTGCCTGATTTAACAATTAGTTTACACATTGGTTTTATATTGTTACACGTTCCAGTGATTTATATTGCATATAATAGAATGGCCAAGTCTGACTGTCTTACTCCTTATTTCTTTTATTGCCCAGAAACCTCTGTGATATGTGCTGCAGCTAGTGTATCCAGCGGAAATGAAAACGATGGCAAACTATGAAACAGGCTCCAGCGAAACAGTAGCCAGTGAGGGGAAGTAGCCTGTCACCACAACTAGGATTTGCCCTCTTCCATTTTCTGCCAAGGTGCACAACATGGTATACCAGTTGTGCACACTTTTAGGCAGGAGGATGTTAGGATTACCCTTGGATCAAGAACAATACCATCAGTACCATCAAAACAAAAGCAGGAAACTACCAGTGCTACAGTAGTCCATACAAATCCCTGGGATGCTCCTTGGGTGGCTGCAAATAGTTTGGGGAAAACATAATAACAGTTATTTACATACTGCTTCCAAACAGGTGGTATTCCCAACACCTGTCATGGTTCCATTCTCCCACCATCCATAAAAATGGTCCTAAGGATAACTCACAATATTATTGCCAAATTACCTGGCTGGGGGCAGCAGCATCTGCAAATGCAAATGCAAATATGTGCTTGAACATATACAGAACTGGATAACTTATAATAATATCCTTCCATAAGAGCATTCAGGTTTGAAAAGAACGTAACTGTGTCGAGTTATTATTACAGTATTACATTTCAATCTAGACAAATCTATAATTTCCCTGGACAGTCCATATATGGTACTTTTGTTAACTTCTACCCAGCCATTGATAGGGTTGTCCTGTTATGGCATAAATTAACTGCTTTAAATCATCTTCTTTAAAGGTCAAAAGAGCATTAAGTTCCCTTAGCAGTTGTGGAAATCTTTGTTAGAGCGAGTAAAAGATTGTTTTTTCTGGAATCGTATTTCATTAAAATCTATCTACCATTCCTTTCACTAACCACATGGTGAGAAAGGAGGTGTGGGCCTTAAAAAACACCTTATGTTAGGAAAATGCCTCTTATACAGTTCCTCAAAGTTTATGAGGCAAATATTCCACTGATTTTTCTGTAGGGAATAGAATGTATATACTCTCTACGATTTGCCTTCTAGATTATGCAGTGGAAAAAGTGCAAAGAAATTTGATTAATGTGCCTATACCTTTGGCGGGCCAAGCTATAATACTTGAACTTTCAATGAGTAGTACCGATTCAAAAGCTTTAGATGCAATTTTCAGGTGTGCCGCCTATAAAGTTTTCACTGCTCCCTAGAAATTGTTTGCAAGAGTTAGTCAAAAATGAATTGCCAAAAAAGCTTATATTTATTGGAAATATTGATTGCTGCACACCTACTGCCTGATTAGATAAGAGGATCTTTATTTCTGTCAAAATGTAAATCATATAAAATTAATCATTAGGAATGCCACTTTGCATATATAAATTGTATAAAGTGTTGCAGGAGTAGAAAGAATCTCGGTATATCTTAGACAATCACAACAGTGTGCTTATCACTATGAGCAAATTTTATTTACATTTTAGGTCAGGTTAGTTTTACGATGATTTACAGGTAGGTGGGTGGTTTACAAAAACACACATCAACACTATCTTTCTGATGGGGTTCAAGATTGGCAAAATCCACTGTTTGTGAACCCTGTACTTAAAACATGTTTTTAAGGGATACGGTGTATAATTCCAAATAACCTCTTTAATTCGTTTTGTGCCCTCCTTTCATTATGATTGTTGTCACATTTTAAATATTTCAATCAATTTCTGGGATTGTACACAATTTATTCCAATTGTAATCATTGTATTTATTATGGCATATAGTTATGCACAATGTGCCATTTTGAAGCCATTCATGGGAGAATGATATCAAAATTAACAAAATGTTCACAGTTGTCTTGTGCTGTAGTGAATACATTCCAGGCTGAGACCACTCAATTTCAAATAGAGCTGTCACAGCAAAACAAATCTTCCATGAAAATTCAACAGGAGCAAGAATCTGCTACATTCAATGGGCCTCATTTATGAGGCGTTGCGTGAGTTTTGCGCTTCCGATGCGTCACTTTTTGTGACGCATCGGTGGCGTAAAACATGCCTCCTAATGCGCACTATTTACAAAGTGACGCATCTAAGCAGATGCGTCACTTTGTAAACCCCTGCGCTACATTATACCTGCGTCAGGTATAATGTATGCAGAGGGGGCGTTCACCCGCAAAAAGCCTCGTAATAGTGACGCAGTGAAATCTATGAGATTTCACTGCGTCACTTTTAGGATGCTGTTGCGTCAAAATCTTGCGCCTGCCTCACAGCAGGTGTAAGACTGACGCAAGCCCTTTCACATGAGGCTTTCCCCATGTGAAAGGAAGCATTGCTGGAGTTGCGTCACTTTTGTGACACACTCCAGCAATGCGTCACTTTTGCGTCTACAGATACGTCAGAAATACTGACGTATCTGTAACTCCTTGCGACATGATGCGTCATATTTTAAATATGACGCATCAATCATGTCGCAGGGAGAGCGCAGTGAAAAGTGACGCATCGCTGTTTTCACGCAGCGATGCGTCACTTTTCATAAATGAGGCCCAATGTTCCTGAGATAGGAGCAGAACAGGAAGGCGAGACCCCGATTGGGGATAGCGAGTATAGTTGCTGCCCGCAACGAGGAGGAGAATTCACGCAACACTGGAGGTCGTGATGTAATTGAGAAGACGGATTTCTGCCAAAACTTGATACTTTAAGATATTAGCGACCTCCACAGCCGTAGTTGTTGCTTTTTGACCGTGGCGAGAGAATGACTTGAAAATACCTTAGAAGAAGGGGAGTCATACGAAAAGACAATTATCGAGTGGGAACAACTGGGCTAACTTACGAAAAATCTCTCTATCTGAGTGTTTTGTACTGTATGTTATGATGAGGAGAAGTGAAGTAATGATGATGGCAGTATATTGAACCCAGTTTTCTTAATACTGGACTTGCGTTGATCTTAGGATATTAGAAGAGTCAGAAGAGAATTTGTTATTGATATTTGAGAACGGGATAGAGAAATAGGACTTAACTTGATCTATGGACAACTTTTGAACTTGAGAAACTGTGGATATCGAGCCCTGAAGAAGTCAGTGTGTTATATTGTACACGATGAAACACGTGTTGGCTGTTGTACCATCAATGTTGGACACTGAAGAAAGAAAATAAACAACAAGGAACTTTAACCTTTTGATTTATGGACATTTCAATTTATATTTTCTTTTCTCTACTATAATTGACTCTTGCCTGATAATTGCTTTTAGTTACGAACAGGAATGGACTTTGTGTGCTCAGCGGTTAATGTACAGAACAGGAAGGTAACAGGGGACAGAAGGACAGTAAGGAGCCCTACGGGGCTCTATAGGTGATAGCCGTCTTTTGGGACCTGTAAGTTAACACGTGAATAAACGTATGCTAGTTGGAAAGACAGCAGAAATATTGAAGGACATAGTTCATTAATCCCTTTTTGAGACTCAAGGCTATTTAAGAATGTAGAGAGGCAGACTGTGTCATCTTCATCTGTGGTCGGGGGCATTGTCTGTGATGTCCAAGGTAGAAGTCTCTGTGTTGCAGGGTTATCTGAAGCCAGACTGGTAGTCATACAGGAGATGGCTAGCATTAATGTGATCTTGAGTTGAACATAGACTGTTTTTTTTTTGCAACTTCGGGGGCAATGGAAAAATGTTAATTCTTTAATCCCATGTCTCTAGAAAGCAAGCTGGTGGCTCCAGCAGCAAGTTGCAATATCATGGCATGTCGCCATCTCCATTACTATTCATACCTTCATATAAAAAGAAAAACAATACTAGCAACATCACTAGAACCATCCTCTGCGCTAGGTTAGTGTTTAGTAGTCTAAATACTTCCATGAAGGAATCAAAGGATCAACAAATGTCAACTATCACAATAGAAAATATGTTACTAGACTACTTTGATCACCAACCAAGATTTCTATTAGATCAGGACCCATTGATCTATTTCCATGGGAAAAGGGAATAGTGGCCAGAACTTGCATGCTGCCACTAAAATATTTAGCATGTGCTATAGCAAGTGAATCCTCTAAGCCAGTTTTTAGTGCAGCTGTCATAGTCACATGGCCCAGTCTGACTCTTCAAAACATGGAGACACCAATAATTAGCAAATTTGTACAAATTTCATTAAAAAACTTATTAGGCTTCACAATACACAACAGTGAATAAGTGTGACTTTACAACTTCCTCAAGTCTAGCAATTAATTGTCCTCCACATGTACCTTCCTGAACTCTCGAGCTTTGGTATGCTACTTCAATGATTTATTAGAATTTAACCAAATTGTCTTATAACCTGATGCACATTTACTGATGCACTTCAAAAAAAAAGAAAAAAAAAAAAAACACTTTATTCGATTAAATTAAAATCACAAAAGTATGCTATACATTCATAGTTGATTATTGGAGTATATAGAGAAAAATTATTTAAAAGAAAAAAATAATAGCTTTAAAAACAAGACATATTATATATAAATACAAAATTTCCTATTTACAAATTTCATTTTACAAAAGTTATAGAAAAATTAAGATGTTTATCCTCGTACTGCACTGTCTGTGGTTTGCTACTCAATTTCATTTATACATTATGTGGAATGGAGTTTGTTCAATAATATATTTACAATAATATTTACAAACCTATAATACAATCCTATTAACAGTGCTGCCCCTACTGGGCCTACAATTTTAACAAAGGCTAGGACAATTGATCGATGCCTTCGCTCTGTTTCGATGCAACCTGATGGACATAGTGAGAAAGTAGTACTGATGCACTTGTCTTACCGTAGGATTTGATAAACTATACTAAACTTCCTATTTCGACTCAGCTGTCATGATTTATTTCTATCCAAGTGAATGGAGATTTTGGCTTGCAGTGATTTTTTTTACCTTTACAGCATTATTTTGTGAATAATCTACATGAGTCTGACTTCTATCTTATAGTTCAGTTATCCAATTCCTTTCCCTCATTGGATGACTGTTGGGACCCTTTATATACAACCCCTCTCGGCACTAAACAAGATCCATCAGAGGACCAAGACAGTTGTATGGGATATTGGCTAGACAAAAGAATAAAGATGGTAAATTAAACCTTTTGATGGACCTAGTAACACTACAACAGATGTGATGAACACCAATAGAAGTCTATATAAAGCTCACAAGATTAACATTGATCAAAAAACAAAATCCTAATGAAAAAGAAACATTTAGCTAAATTGTTCTCATGTGAACCAGTTAGATAGGAATGTGTGTTAAGCTCAGGAAGCGAAAACAAAGCATTCCTAGATGTGCTCTTAGAAGTCAAATAAAGTCCCCTAGTTTTTTGTATCTCCAGGGTAGGCCCGGACGAGAGACCCATAAGGAGCCCTGGCAAAAATGCTGAACCCATCCCTGCTCTCTCACGTATTCTATCTCTTTCCCTCCATTCATTTTCTCTCTCTTCATCTCTCAGTTCTTTCTTCTTCATCTCTGATCACTTCTCCCTACTTTCCCTGACCCGCTCTCTCTTGAAGCCTTTGCGTGCCTGCTACACTTAACCACGGAAGCTAGAGAAAGTGACAGAGGCACCAGGAGTGGCACTGGGCTTTCAAAACCGAACTCCTAAGGCTCCAACCCACAGGGCAAATGCCCAGTGAAATAAAAGGCCTTCCGGCCCTGCTCCAGGGAGCAGCTGTGCAGGGATTCAGAGCTGGGGAGGTAGTAAGTAAAGTGTAGTATGTTTCCACCAAACTGATGGAGTCATACTAGAGAGACCAGTTATTGCCTACCACGTTCACCAGTCGGTTTAATAATTACTGACTGATCACCATCTTAGATTTGTTTTCACTTTTCTGATGGTAATGAAGATGTACCTCGCAAAGCAAAAACAACTTTACTTACCATCCTACTAAACTACAAGTAAAATCTAGTCGCAATCCTATTGTGAGAAATCATTCAAGAGAAAGCCATGAAAAAATCAAAGTCGAAGACACCTGGGATAGATATATCAAAGGTTATGCCAGCATGTAATCACACAAAAAGTTTTGCAATGAGACAACTGCACAACATTTTCGCATTGCTAGTTATTAATTGATCCGTCTTATTGTGATTTGGACCAGGAACAAACATTTCCTCAAGGAAACATCCAATTTTAATATGATAGTCCTATCTTAGTTTCCACCTTACCTACTAAGTGATAGAGACACACCACACCCACCAACAGCGACAGCTCAAAGTGGTTTCAATTTCAAAGATTATTTACCTTCACACCTGTATTCAACAGCCCACATCTATTATATTAAAAATGAATGGTGTGACACCATGAAGGGTGGCTGTTCAGAACAAGCTGCAGGCACAATATTGCAATTCAGACAGCTTCACACTGTCTGAGCAGGTGAGCATGTGCTGCCCTGTGGAACATAAATAAACAGTAAACAGCGAGCAATCTCCTGTGTTTACAGTTGTGCCCGAGGCAAATACTAGATAAGTAATTTACCCAAGTGCCATTTAAAATGTAAAGCTGCAACAGGAGGCCACAAACACTAAATAGAAATGCATCTGTATATGAATGTAAGAGCCCTTAATTCAGAGAATATAGATGTGTGAAGTCAGACAATTTTTGAGGTCGAGGTGCACCTATTTTCTGCTATATAAGGATAGCAGGCATTTTCCCCAGACTGCACAGAAACATAGCACAACCATATATTTTAAATATCCACACATCCTAAAGTTTTTATAACTGGATGCCAGATCTCTCACAATCTGACTGGCGGGTCTGGAGAGCACGCTGAACATACCCTCTAACAGATTTTTGACATTAGTTCTAAAATATGGTTCTTTTTCATCACACAAGAACATATCCATGCCAAAGGTTGACTCCCAACCTTCTTCCTATAGCTCGTCAAATTTGGGGATTCCAAACATACTTTGTTTTTCTTTAGGTTCAGGTTGCCTACAGGCAATAAATTGGGTTCAGTGCGTTTTGTAAACTTGGAAAGCAACTACAAAAAAAATTCCGGGTTAAGCTATTTGCCTTTTGGTTGCAGGTAACATGTCTGGTCTGTATTGAAACCCCCTGCAATCATATATTTTTTACATCTACACACGATAATGTTTTATTTTCTGGGTCCTAGACCACGCTATCGCCGATTGGTTGACTGAAAATTTGCAGGGAACATGGCCTTCAAGAAATATGCTGCAAAAAAGAAAGTGATGGATGGAATGCTTGAATTAATCTCAGCCGCTGACAATCACTCACGGCAGCGTCTCAGTCCATCATTTTTCGCACAACTTGCCAACTCAGTTTGAACCCAGTCACATGCAAATCAGTCTTGACCCTGCTCCAACGGGAACAGTCCAGCCTGAAACGCTAGGTCAGCTCTTTCCTGAACTGGAACACAAGGAACCCAGGATCAGGTTTGCCCTTATTAGAGCGTATCCACCAGGAATAGTTTGATTCCAGTGGCAGAATGAAACAGCCCCACGTCTGGGCATACCCATCAAACTTAGGTCATCAAAACCGAAGTGACGGATGAAGCGCTTGAATTAAGCTCAGCCACTGGCAATTACTCAGGAGGCATTCCAATTTATCATTTTTTTGCCCACCATGCCACCTCAGTTTAGACCCAGCTACATGCAAATCCATCTTGACCCTACTCCAATGAGAAAAGTCCAGCCTGAACCGCCAGGCCAGCTCTTCCCTGAACTGGAACACAAGCAACCCAGGACCGGTTGCACGCTTATCAGCCATGTGTAGCTTGGATCGGATCACTGAAATATTATCGACGGTCACATTATCGACTACAAAAATATCGACTTTGTATACTTATTACACAAAATACAAAAATATCGACTAAAAAATATCGAGTATTTAGAATATCGAGTACATAAATATCGTCTTATTAAATATCGACTACTAATATATCGTTGTTCATGAAATTACACCTAACACTACAAAAATATCGACTACTAAAATATAGAGTACAAAAATATACTTTCTAAACAAATATCGAGTTATTTTTTGTACCCTTTCATGTCTAAAATACCATATTAATGGTCTATAAAAGTCATTGCTCTACACAAAAAACATTTTACATATAATACCTGTTACTTTTATAACATTACTATTTATCATCATTGCTATACATTATATTAAATGCGTTCTATCATTTTAAAAAGAATCCTTACATGTAACTAAAATTTTCATAATATTTTTACACTTACACATCTATTTTATTTAACAACTAACCTGCTTTAATGCGGAAAGCACCACATACCACCATTCTCACATCAACAAACACACCAATTAACATAAAAAAAATTCAAACTAGCCTATACAATCCTTCCTTTCATCCTACAACCAATCAAATCCAAGCACACAAAATACACATACTATAAAAGGGATAAATGCATTCTACCATTTGCTGCTGCTAACTCCATAGAAAGAAGATGCCAACACTCTGAAGATTTTGTTCCTGAACAAACATCTTTAAAGATCCAGCTCACTAGCTAATCATTCAAGTAAGTTACATTCCATTATTTAACAATGTAAATTAGTAGTCTATTATTTTACTTATATCTCCTAACTCTTCCACTTATTTAATTTTTATCTCCTCCTACTTTTCTGATAGAAAGTACTACAAACAAATTCCTAATACATGCTCCTATTTCTTCCCCTGCAAAATAAGATTGTAAGTATATATTAATGGTCTGTTATACAACAACAGCTGTTTTTAAACAGTATTTCACAAGATTCATACTTAATTTAAAACATTTTATTCACAGATATTCAGCGATTTTCCGATTTCAACACTACAAATGTATAGAACTACACTAATTAAACATGTAAGTATATATGTTTTTGTTAGTAAACAACCAATATTTAAAATGCTAATTTCTAAACAACATATCTTGCATATTACATCTTCCCTACAGATCCAATAAAAACATCCTACATCAACTATACCAAAAGACAAGACTACCCTTGTAAAAAATGTAAGTATACTTCAATTTGTCTAAAACTTCCAATAAAAACAAGAACTATGTTCTTAACACCATGTTATGTATTTTATATTTCCTCTACAGATATTGTGAATACATCATACATCTATTCTACCTACAGCAAAGAAAAGTACATATTTAGAAGTTAGTATACTTTTAAATATTTCCAATTTCCCAACGCTTAAAAATAATTTTTATCATATGTGACATGTATTTATTCTATCTTCTCTACAGATCTAAACTTTACTACCTTGATGTACTCCACCAAATACTACAACTCAACTATTTAAACAAGTAAGTATATGTAATGTTCACATCAAATGTAGTACTAAGCAAATTAAAAAACTGCTTTTTCCTAGGAAAAACGTTTGTTATGTATAAACATTAACTTAGCATTTCTATATTTTCATACCAACAGTAAATAAAGAAATACATACAAGAAAGTCCTTCAAAATACAGTTCTGCATTTGTGATTACTACTTTTAGTAAACGTAAGTATAAATACAACATTAATTATGTTAGCACCTGTAAGTGAAATATATGTTATTTGATTTTGTTTCTTTCTACTCTTTCCTAGAACAAGTAAAACAAAATGACAGAAGGTGCAGAATTTGTTATGTCACAGAAAAATAAATTACTGTTATGTTATATGGGTTATGTTTATAGCCAGGAAAGACAAAGTGGTAGAAAAGCTTTCTGGAAATGTACAAAATATTACTCTAACAAATGTTATGGAAGGGCTACTACAGAGGAAACTAATGTGCTATTTACCAGGGAACACAATCATCCCCCCAATGTCACAGAAATTGAAATAAGAGATGCTTTAGAAAGTATAAAGACTGCTAGCACACAAAGTGATAGACCAACAACACAAATCCTTAAAGAGGAACTGTTAAAAGTCCCAGCCCATGCTTCAGGTCAACTACCCTCTATTGACTCCCTAAAACGCACAATTGCATACACTAAAAGACGCACTTCCACAACCCCACCCAACCCTACTACTTTTGAGGAAATTATTATTTCACCAGAAATGTCCATCACACACAATAAAGACAAATTTATCCTTTTTGACAATGAAAGCAGTACAAACAGAATCATAATGTTTGCAACTGCAAGTAATTTAAGAAAAATCCAACAGTGTCCCCAATGGATGATGGATGGAACATTTAAACCATGCCCAAAACCTTTTTATCAACTATATTCCATCCACGGGTTATACCATAACTATAACATCCCTTTCATTTACTGTTTGCTACCAAACAAACAGCAAAACACTTACACAGAAATATTAAATGTTCTCAAAAATGAAATCAATAATTATTTTCCAGAAAAAATAATTATTGATTTCGAATTA
This sequence comes from Lissotriton helveticus, assembly GCF_964261635.1. Classification (NCBI taxonomy): domain Eukaryota; kingdom Metazoa; phylum Chordata; class Amphibia; order Caudata; family Salamandridae; genus Lissotriton; species Lissotriton helveticus. The sequence continues at coordinate 1,065,618,404 of NC_136071.1, read as the reverse complement.
GCTATGATTAATAGCATTTTGAAATTATTTTCCCACACAGCAATCCAGGGTTGCTACTATCATTTCAATCAGAGCATATGGAGACATCTCCAAAAATCAACTTTAAGTATTTTGTACTCAACAGATAGCACCTTTGCCTATCAAATTAAAAAATTGATAGCACTGGCCTACGTTCCTGTTACCGATGTAGCGGAACACTATAATTTATTAATTGACAGCACATATTACAAGAGGAATGAAGATAAACTAACCCCATTACTGGATTATTTCGAAGATACTTGGGTGGGAAGGTTGCACAGATCTGGACATCGACGCCAACCCAAATTCCAAATCCCTTGGTGGAATGTCTATCTTAGTACTTTAAACCAAGAGGCTAAAACCAACAACAGTGTAGAAGGGTGGCATAATGCTTTCCAAGCTACCACAAGCAGAACAAGACCCACATTCCATAACCTACTAGAAGCTTTGATAAAAGAACAAAGCTATCAAGAACTAAGAATGGAACAATCTGTGACCCAAATTGGTCCAAAACTAAGTAAACAAACTAAACAAATGTTCCGACTACTGCAAAGTCAAGTCACACTATACCCTACAACTAGAGGATTAGAATATCTGTCAATAATAGCTAAAACCCTACTATAAAAATGTCGACAAAATATACTAATATCTTCTTACAATAATGATACATATAACAATCATAAACATTTCTAAACAATTATAAATAAGACATATTTGTTTTACAAACTTATCAAAATTTTGCACATTATTTCTGAACAAATATGCAATATTTATAATTACATCACACATACACATTACATAAAGATCGACATTTCCCACCCAATAAATAGAAATATAAAAATAATTACAATTTCTGTAGATGAAAGAGACGTAATGAAGCAAAATACAATCCATACAATCCATTACAAAGTACGAAAAATCCAATATGGGAAACCATCAAAAACCCGAAAATTATGTAAAAATAAAATAAACGCTCCAGGAAATCCCGAAAACAGTAGTGTGGACACTTTAGTATTTAAAGTGATATACACACAACTTTAAAAAAACGGTGACGCATACCAATGTATCAATCCAATACAAAACCCTCAAAAATCCCGAAAAAAGGTTAAAATTATTAAAATCCGCTCCTGGCAAACACGAAAAATAGGAGATACACGTAAAAATATAACCATAATAAGTCATACATTAGTATCTCCGAAAAAAACCACGCTTCCTTCCATGTAGTTTTCATGCGAGGAACCGGAACCTGTAAAAAAACATACATAACGAAACCCACCCACAAATAGCCCATAAAATTTGTAAATACACTCACAATTAACATTAACCATGTAAGAAGACATTTCCTAACAATTCAAATAACACTAGAACTAAAACATAAACGACGCATCTATAACGACGACATTACACCTAAACGCTACATTAACAAATCATACATACACACAAAAACACTACACAGTTCGAATATACCCTCAAACATTACCACTCAGTCATAAATGGTATATAAAATTTACCTTACCTCTCTCCACACGAAGCAACTCCCAACCGCGAGCTTCTCCAGTCTTGAATGAAGCGCAATAACCTTATGCGGTAAAAAAGTAGTCCCCTTAAACCAATTTTGAAAAGGTATCATAGAAAATACAATGTTATAGTATAAAAATATAATACATACACATTGTTATTGTAACAAATTAATAAAGTAGACTCATTATAATTTAAACTGTTAAAAAAATTTAAATTTCTTTAATATTAATTAATATATATTAATTAATATATATTAATAATATTAAATATTTATGTAACACTTGAAATGATATATGTAAAAAATGTATTTTTGTGTACATTTATAGTAATAAGTTTGTGTTTGTTTATAACTAAACATTATTAATTTTTTTGTAAATAATTAATAATAATAAATAATATAACTTATTTATTATTATTAATATAAAAATTATAACCATTTACTATATAAATAATGCCCTTAAATAATGTATTTTTATTTCTCTGAATGTATGTATTTCTGAAAAGAAAAGATAAATGTTTAAGTTTATTAATTAATAATAATAATAATAATAAATATATTTGTTATTATTTTTATGAATTTATAAATTTTTATAATAATGTCTAAGTATTATAAAAGTATATAATTGCATAAATAATCTTTTACCAATACCAGATATTATTATTAAACATATTATTCCCCTTTACAGTTATAAAGTTAACAACATAATATATTTATTTGTATAATTTAAAAACAACATTGTCAGAAATATGTGAAAAAAATGTCTTAATTAGTATTTCCATATCTTGAGAAAATATAATAATTGTCATGTTACTTTATAAAAATGTATATATTAAAATTAAATATTTAATAATATTAATATATAATATTAACATTATTAAATATAAATGGAAGAAACAGAAAAATAACTTGATTTTTATTTATTTCAATATAAATACTTGTTACAGAAAGTGATTGATAATAATATTTAGTTTTGACATAAAAAATGTTGTGAAAAAATTTTGTGTGACAAATTAAAACATGTACATGAATGATAATGTGTTATTCTGCAAATACAACATTTCCAAAAATGTTTATGTTATATTTGATAGTGATTGTATTGTATTACACATGAAAAAATTGGAAAATTGTAATAAAGTTTTTTGAAAACATCCATTTTGCATTGTCTTGTAATATAATAACACACTAATGTAAAGTTATATGCAAATGTGCTGGACACTGACCAATTAATAATTGCTATTCCTACTCCAGTCAAAGTATTATCAGAGAAGTTGCTGGACACTGACCAATTATTATTTACTATTCCTACTCAAGTGAAAGTAATATCTGGAAAGGTGCTGAAGACTGACCATGTATAAATTAGAATAGCTACTTTAGTATAATGTTATAGTGTAAAAATTGTCAAATATTTATATATATTTTATAAATATTATTAACATATATTAGTAGTATATTTTTTGCTGAGTATTTCAAAAAAGTATTATTAGCATAAAAATGAGCAACATATTTTCACAAAAATCTTTCAATTATTTGTAATATTTATAAAAAAAATTCTCACACTTTATATAGACCCTGAACCCTAAAAATACCCCTTTACCCTAAAACTGAAAAGTGTCCATGAACTCAAAAATATACTCCTTTACCCAAGAACTGGAAACTGACCCTGAACCCTAAAAATACCCCTTTACCCAAAAACTGAAATCTGACCCTGAACCCAAAAAATTCTCCTTTACCCAAAAACTGAAAACTGACCCTGAGCCCTAAAAAATACCCCTTTACCCAAAAACTGAAAACTGACCCAAAAAATCTCCTTTACCCAAAAATTTAAAACTGACCCTGAACCCTAAAAAATACCCCTTTATCCAAAAACCCAAAACCGACCCTGAACCCTAAAAATTCCCCTTTACCCAAAAACTAAAAACTGACCCTGAACCCAAAAAATACCCCTTTACCCAAGAACTGAAAACTGACCCTGAACCCAAAAATATACCCCTTTACCCAAAAACTGAAAACTGACCCTTACCCATTAAATATACCCCTTTACCCAAAAACTTAAAACTGACCCTGAACCTAAAAATATACCCCTTTACCCACAAACTTAAAACTGACCCTGAAGCTTAAATAAACCCCTTCACCCAAAAACTGAAAACTGACCCTGAACCCTAAAAATACCCCTTTACCCAAAAACTGAAAACTGACCCTGAACATTAATTATACCCCTTTCACCAAAAACTGAAATGTGACCCTGAACCCAAAAATATACCCCTTTACCCAAAAACTGAAAACTGACCCTTACCCATTAAATATACCCCTTTACCCAAAAACTTAAAACTGACTCTGAACCTAAAAATATACCCCTTTACCCACAAACTTAAAACTGACCCTGAAGCTTAAATAAACTCCTTTACCCAAAAACTGAAAACTGACCCTGAACCTTAAATATACCCCTTTACCCACAAACTGAAAACTGACCCTGAACACTAAAAATACCCCTTTACCCAAAAACTGAAAACTGACCCTGAACCTTAAATAAACCCCTTTACCCAAAAACTGAAAACTGACCCAGAACCTTAAATATACCCCTTTACCCACAAACAGAAAACTGACCCTGAACCCTAAAAATACCCCTTTACCCAAAAACTGAAAACTGACCCTGAACATTAATTATACCCCTTTCCCCAAAAACTGAATAGTGACCCTGAACCTTAAATATACCCCTTTACCCACAAACTAAAAACTGACCCTGAACCCTAAATATACCCCTTTACCCAAAAACTAAAAACTGACCCTGAACCTTAAATATACCCCTTTACCCACAAACAGAAAACTGACCCTGAACCCTAAAAATACACCTTTACCCAAAAACTGAAAACTGACCCTGAACATTAATTATACCCCTTTCCCCAAAAACTGAAAAGTGACCCTGAACCTTAAATATACCCCTTTACCCACAAACTAAAAACTGACCCTGAACCCTAAATATACCCCTTTACCCAAAAACTGAAAACTGACCCTGAACCTTAAATATACCCCTTTACCCACAAACTGAAAACTGACCCTGAATTCTAAAAATACCCCTTTACCCTAAACTGAAAACTGACCTTGAAACATAAAAATACCCCTTTACCTAAAGAGAGAAAACTGACCCTGAACACTAAAATTCCTCCTGTACCCAAATTTAATTAATATTATTTAATTAACTATTAATGATTAATTAACTATAATTAATAAGTTAATATATTACCAAAATAGCTGTAATTAATTAAATATAATTATTTATAATATTTATTCCCAAACAAATATTTAATAATAACAATATATGGGGAATTTTTTTTTTTATTAAGAAATAAATCAAGTAATTAATATTAATTAATTACTATTTATTTACTAATGATAAATATGTACCAAATTATATGAATTAATTAACAAATTAATATTTAATCTTTACCAATTAAATGATAATTTACATTTCTCACAAACATATCATAATTAATTATTTCTTTTTAATTACTCCCCACCCTTATCCCCTATTAACCCAACATCCCGCTCCTAAACATTAACTACAATTTATACCAATAACAAATATGAATTTTTTTTAGCACATTAGCTGTAATTATTTTCATGTAATTATTAATACATTTTTCACCAATTATTTAATGAACTATAACAAAATATTATATATATATAACAATTACTCTAAATAATGTAATTAACTAATTAATATTAATTATTTACCAATTAATTACTAATACAAAATTTATACCAAATTATATTAATTAATTAACTAATTTATATTATTTATTTTCCAATTAACTAATTAATAATAATTAATTACCAATTAATTACTACATACAATTTTATTACCAATTATATTAATTAATTAAATAAATAATATTATTTAATTTCCAATTAACTAATTAATAATAATTAATTACCAATTAATTACTACATACAATTTTATTACCAATTATATTAATTAATTAAATAATTAATATGATTTATTTTCCAATTAACTAATTAATATTATTTAATTACTAATTAATTACTAATATAAATTGTATAGAAATTTATATAAATTAATTAACTAATTAATATTAATTATTTCCCAATTAATTAAAATATAAAAATATTTACAAACATATATTAATTAATTAATTATTTTAAATTACTCCCCACCCTTATCCCCTATTAACCCAACATCCCGCTCCTAAACATTAACTACAATTTATATTACTATTACACTTTATTTATATTTTTTACCTTTTTTCAACATAATATCGATATTTTTTACTTAGACTATTAATCGATATTTTGTCATGTCGATATTTTTGAGTCGATATTTTTGGACTCGATATTTTATTATCATTATTGTAATCGATATTTTTAACAACGATATTTTTGTTCTCGATATTTTATTATATTCGATATTTTTTACTCGATATTTTGTCCATTCGATATTGTGGAGTCGATATTATGTCTGTGCACCGCTTGGATCCAGTAGCACCGTGAGCCCAGAACCCACGACCACCTTTGATTTTTCTTTTGTTTTGGTTTCTTCCTCAAAGTCAACACACTGGTGCTTCTGCTTTCCTTCGCTACCAAATACCTGAAGATTCTCATCATTATGGCAATGTGTGCCCCAGCGCGCTGGTACATGCACCCAAATCGGCATGCATGTCGCTGCACGTCCCCTGCTCTCATCAACAGAACGCCGATAGAGACAAAGCTCATCTCCCAATTCCCACTCTTGCTCTTAAATGTGTCTAGCGTCTCCTGGAAACCGGCTCACCAGCCTCTGATAACAGAACCTGGGCTCCATTCATAGATGTGAGACTATCCAAAAGATGAGCTCTGCGCAGGAGAGGGCTGGAGTCAGTGGTGTAACACAGGCCCCTGCCGCCCCCGCGGTGTGGAGGGGCCCCCAAGTTCCAGGGGGGCCCCCTCAGCACAATACTCTGCCCGGATCGCTCCTAATGTAATCCGGAGGGGGGCCCTCCACATACCTTTCAGGGGGCCCCCTCAAGTTTTGTTACACCAGTGGCAGAAGACCTTCTCCCTATTCAAGCATATGCAAGTACTACTCAGCACTTCCAAATCTCTTGGAACATCTGAGTGCTTCTCCACACAGATGCTTTAGTTGTAGCTGAAAATGTGGTTCCTGATCTCACATGAACTTGGGAGTGTACCTCAAAGAGGACTTTTCAAACAAAAATATTCATTTTGGATCTAATGCATGTATGATGGTAAAATCCTATAGTAGTCTTTTCAAACTTGCAACATTTAATGTCTTGTGAGCTCTTAATTGGTCACATGTTCTGCCTTGATATATTTTAGCATATGTATTGTCAAACAAGGCATTTTAAGAGATGATGATTATATGTCTGGGTTTTCTTGTTGTCCTGCCAAGGGGCCAGACTCTTTCTTTGTGGGAAGGGTCATATTTCATTTAATATTCTCATTTTTCTCTCCTGTAATGGCAATGATAAGCCAACTAAATATGGAAGCCTGTCCCAAGGCATGCAGCATAAACAGGATAAGGCGAAAGGAGTACACCCAAGAATTGCCATTGCATGCATTATTATCTGCCTATGCCTGTGTGTCTAAACGTGAACAGCTTTAAACTATGCATTACACGTTTTAACAGACTTACTAGGTGGATCTGAAACACTATGGAGCCGTCACACTGTCATTATGGAAAATTATCATGTGTGCAAGCTCCAAACCATTTTAGGCGATTAACTTGCAAAATGGGTAGGTTTTAATACAAACCAATGGCACAATATTGCATACAATATGACTTATAATTTTGAAATTATCCATTGTCTGTAGAGTAGCTTCTAACCAAAGGAATAAAAGGAAAAAACTAAATACTACATGTATCTGCCAGAAAGCTAGTCCAATGAAATTGTTTTTGATATAAACAGACAGGTCTTTGTTAAAGCAACGCGCGCGCATCACATGGGTTGCATACATTTGCTGGAAGCATGCCTTAGGTAGGGACCCATCTGCTTATGTCAGGAACTCAAAGCATGGAGTCTGGCATAATCACTTCACTGGATCTTAAATCTGCAGAAGAGAAACATTGAGTCAGAAGGGTTGCCTCGGGTCATTTTACTACAACGACGCTTTTCAGTTGTCCTTACAAGATGAGATATGCCCGCCTCTACTAATGGCTCTGCCTGTTATGACTACACACACTGATTCATAGAAATAGTGTGTTTGAAAAAGGATTCTTGTAAACTCTGATCTCAACCATGTTATGTGCAAAACAGAGTTCATTTGCTGGTTACTTTTATACTCTGTGGCTTATCAAGATGGGAAAAGCGATGGGGGAGGGATGTAGCTCACAAACAGATATGACTGACAGTTTTTGGGCTTATTTTCTCAGAAGAATCTAGATGATTCCAAATAAATTCTTTTCAGGTAAAGGATGAGCGCATGGGAATCTGGCGCCCATATCTAGTGATCTGGTGTTGTTTTTTCAGGGTAAGTTACACTCCTCTAACCTTGATTTGGAAGGCATTTTGAGCCTCATTTAGAGAGGGTCACACAAATAATACCAGAACTTAGAAATTGTGTTACTGGGATCAGTATTCACAGTATTGACAAAAACATTGCTGTACACATGGAATAATGCAGGTGAAATTGTAGTCTCAGTGCAGTGGCAGTAACTAGAAACAATACAGTCTGAGTAGTTAATCATGAATTGTGGTGTGTCTTTTCCCACTGTGGTATTAACTTCTCTTTCCAGTGTCCACAGGTTAGAATTTAAAATTAAGGGATAATTCAGTAATAACACAGTTGTTTTCTCTTTCGCCATTGCACCACTCACAAACTTGCGTGATCATTGAAAGCTTTATACGCTATGGCCTGGATTTCCACTCAGATCCCTCCCTACTAACATTGGAATATAGGGATTTGAACCTCGAGGCAGCCGTAACTGAGGAGTAAGTTCTAAAACACTGCATATTTTTACAAATATGCACGTGTGTCGAACTGTACAGCACACATACAAAGGGGGAAAATATTTAGAGTGCATTTTTTGTACTGGGAGAGTCCTTTTTCCAGTACAAAACCTATGCTTGATAAAATGTAAACACCTTTGCAAAATAGTGCAAGGTTGGTGCATCGGTGCTTGGCTGCCTAAAGTGGATGTATGAAGGTACAACGCGTACCGTTTCAACGCGTGCCTTTACAACGCATCTTTAACAACGCAAGTCGTTACAACGACTTGAGTTGTTGGGCGCGATAGTGAATAGTATAATTTACTATTCTAACACCAGTCCCCGTGGATAGTAGGGACGGTGTTGGAATAGTAAATATACTATTCTTTATCCTTTAGCGCCCACCAGCGCAAGTCGTGGTTACGACTTGCGTTGTAAAGGACGCGTCGGTAAAAACACTGCGGGGTAACATCTGCGTTGAAAAGGATGTCCCCCGCCTAAAGTGTGCCAGCACTGGGAGAGAGGAAAACAGCACCATATCTGTATAGATGTTCTGCTATCTCCTTTTCACACAGCACAGTGCAGCAATTGTGATTGTGGTGCTGAGCTGCTAGAAAAATTTGTAAACCTCCCCTTGCATGTGATTTCTATTCAGATCCAAACTCCTGTTCGCGGCTGAATCAGGTTTGGTAGGGCACTTGGTATGTTGTCATGAGGATGGTACGTTTATAATGGGATCGAAACCAACAAGGCTGTAAGTAGAATCTCACATTGCATTGTTAGGCTCACATTGTGCTGCTGGATGTGCAACACTAACCGCCATCTGCTTTCACATCCAAAGATTCACTTGTTAACTAATTTTACCGTTCTTTTAGGATTTATATAAATTGCTTGTGATGCTACATGTCTTGATTAGCAAACTGTGATTAGATGCTGATTGCACACCATCGAATTTGCTCACCAAGCACTATCACAAATTCTCAAGGACTGTATTATAGAAGTTCCCAGGGGACGCAACGCGTCACATTGATATTACTCAGTAATAATGAAAGCGCTGGTGCACATACAGCCCCAGCGCTTCCTCAATAGGGCATTCCCTCATTTGCAGTGGGGCGTGGCCCCACGCAAATGAGTTAATCCCTTTACCTGTGCCGTATTACAGATGATGGTGCAGAAGCAAAAAAGCTCTTTGGAGGCACGCTGCTAGTGCGCCCCCTGATGGCAGCCCTCTGGAGGGATAAAGGGGGTCCCATGGACCCTCCAGATATCCCCTTGCAGGCGGGTGCAATCACTCACAGCACCCGCCTGAAAGGGGATTTCTATTCCCCTTTCAAAGTGAGGGCATGTACCCCCTGTGCTGTGAAAACACGGACCGATTTCAAAGCAGCCACTTTGTTTTTTCAAATGAATGCACTGCCCCCAGGGCAGTGCGAGTTTGCGGCTTCCCTGGGCGCAGCACATTCACCCTAATACAGTGCATTTTCCTTGATTACGTCGGAGATGCACGGTATGTAAAATAGGGCCCCAGTTGTGCAACTCAATTTTGTATGCCGATCATGGTCAGTTCTGAGTACAACTCAAGACCATCATGTATCTTTAGCAGTAGGGATTACAGAGGCAGAATTGGGCACCATTTGAAAGAGATATATTGCTGAAGTAGCTCTTCAGTTGAGTACACTGCATTTTATTCTATAAGGTGACATATTGTGCTGCTCTTCTATTTCCACCGGTGGTTCACCTCCTACCTCATTGCAAATCAGTTACTCCCCCAACTTGGATATCGGTAACTAATAAATGGTTTGTAAACATAAATTGGGAAACATAATATTGATACATATCTTTGCGACTCCGAAATAGGAAAGGGACTCCTCTTTTGCACCCTTCCTAAGTACAATTGGGAAAGGGTCACAAAAGACCTTTTATAAGCTGGAAATACTTCTTTGACTTGTGAAAGTGGCTTCTGTACATTGCGAAAAGCCATAACTCCCGCACCAGCCCCACTCTCTCCCCTGTGTGCTCCCTCTGCACACTACCCCCCTTTGCTTTGCAAAATAAGCCAACATACACGCTTCTTGTGGTGGTCATTTGTTGGCCGCAATTTTTATTAGGGGTACAAATTGCTTTCTGGGTACTCAGTACCACCTTTCTTCAGCTGTAAATGGCAGTGTGGCATGACATACTTGTACACCTTATTTCTTGGTAGTTGCTTCGGTTGGGTCTGCTTTGTTATTCTCGTGACTGCGGGTGTGGTGTAGCCATTGTCCCGGAGTTAGGCCCAACTCGCTACCTTGTTGGACTCCTGTTGTGCCCTGCCAACTGGTGTGGGCTGGGCTGTGAGCGGCGTCTCCATTTACACCCCTCTTGGTAGGCCGACTCACCCAGCCGTGAGGCATCGTAAGGTGGGCGGTCTTACCTGCTGTCCTTCAGTCCCCTCGCCCAGCCGTGAGGCATCCTAAGGCAAGTGGACCTGTCTCAGCACACCGCCCTCCGGTGTGCTTCTGTGCCAACCATTGTCCCCGTTGTTTCTCGCCTCCTGCCCTTCCAGCAGCCCTGCGACATGGCTGCTTGCTAGGTGTGGGTGGGTGGGTCAACGATTCCTTGGTCGTGCTGCTCCCCCGCTTCAAAGATAGGAGTCTTTCTGGGGGGAAGCGGTCTTTTATCCCCCCCGTGACGGTGGCCGTCGTTCGCGCCATACCTCCCCATTGGGCCGTTTGAATATCGCTGGGTGCCCATTGGCCGGGGGGTGGCGCCGCCGTGTCTGCCGGGTGGGGGGGGGGTGTGGGGGTCCCTCCCCGCTTTCCGTGTGCTTTTTCGCGCCCCCATACCGTTCTAGCGGAGGAGGTGTGGGGGGGCTCGGCGTCTGTTATGGCGCCGGCCTCTGATGCCCCCGTTGGTGGCTGGCCTCTGCGATAACTCCCGCACCAGCCCCACTCTCTCCCCTGTGTGCTCCCTCTGCACACTACCCCCCTTTGCTTTGCAAAATAAGCCAACATACATGCTTCTTGTGGTGGTCATTTGTTGGCCGCAGTTTTTATTAGGGGAACAAATTGCTTTCTGGGAACTCAGTACCACCTTTATTCACCTGTAAATGGCAGTGTGGCATGACATACTTGTACACCGTATTTCTTGGTAGTTGCTTCGGTTGGGTCTGCTTTGTTATCCTCGTGACTGCGGGGGTGGTGTAGCCATTGTCCGGGAGTTAGGCCCAACTCGCTACCTTGTTGTACTCCTGTTGTGCCCTGCCAACTGGCGGGGGCTGGGCTGCGAGCGCCGTCTCTGTTTACACCCCTCTTGGTAGGCCGACTCACCCAGCCTTGAGGCATCGTAAGGTGAACGGTCCTACCTGCTGTCCTTCGGTCCCCTCGCCCAGCCGTGAGGCATCCTAAGGCAAGTGGACCTGTCTCAGCACACCGCCCTCCGGTGTGCTTCTGTGCCAACCATTGTCCCCGTTGTTTCTCGCCACACCACCAGGGAGGCTTCCGTCTTCCTGGGGGCTCCCCTTCCCCCCGTGATGCCTTAGCTGCACCCTGCCATGGTCATGGCGCCCCACAAATTGCTCCAGAACATGCGCATGCCAGCCTCGGACAGGTGCACCCCATCTTGTGCGTAGTGTTCCGGGCGGCCTGTGTGAATGAGCCCATGCCTGATTGCTTCCAGCCCGTTGATCCCGCAGAATTTGCTCACGGTGATGTTCAGCTTCTTTCACGAGTTCTTGACCGCTTTTGTGGATTCTGCTCCTCGCCATTCCCTCCAGCTGATCATCCCCGACCAGATCACCATGGTCCCCAGAAAGGCTCTGGCGGTCTCCGTAAGGTCCCTCTTAATGTTGTGGAGGAGGGCTCGCCTCCCCAACTTGGCCAGGTCGTTTCCCCCCAGGTGGATGATCAGTATATCCGGGCGCCGGGCCGCCTCTGCCCGCAATTCCATCAGGGTCGCCGGGAGCTGGTCCCACCTCATCCCGGGTCGACCGTACCAACGCGCGCATGTCGCTGCAGGCCGTCCCTCCCGCTTGTGGCCCCCTTCTCGCCACCAGGCGTGCATCCTGCTGATGTACGAGTGGCCTACCACCCATACCAACCGCGTTTTTTTCCCTGCTGGGGAGAGGACACACAATTTGTCACTTGGTGGCGCGCCTCTACTCACTCCCCCCCAGCTGGCCCTACTGCCCTATAATAGCTGTGGTCTAACATACGCCCTTGACCGCCATCTTCCTGTAGCTTGGTTCCCTGCCTCGCTGATGCCCTGTTGTGCGGCTGTTGTGGCCACCCCTATCCTAAAAGAGTGGGACCCGAAGCCCGCGGGGGGGCAGCCCTGCTTTGCTGAGCGCTATGCGCAGGACCGCCTTAAACTGGAATCTGCTAAGGTGTGACCCGTCCTGCTGCTTGAAGAGGGGGCCCTCGCCGGCTGGGCGTAAGCCCATGTATGCCATCTAGCAGCAGACTGCGCAGCATGTCTGGTCCCTGATGCAGCGCAGCTTCACTACTGCCCCCTTGCCTGTCTAATCTGTTTTTGACCGTCTAAGCAGTAGGTTGACTTCCCTGCTTGTAGACAGTGGCTCGCCGCCCCAGTCTTGGCTGGTGCTACCAGCTCGATGATTCTGAAAGCCCCAAAAAAGGCCGTGGAAAATGCCGCCTTTAACAGGTGAAGCTCGAATGTGTCTCTCGCGGAGCCCTCCAGGGCCTGCAGTAGCGAACCCGGTTTGCTGTAATCTATTGGGCGCCTGCTGTCCTTCTTTGCGCCCTCAGCGCGCCGCCAACCCTTCATGGCTGTCTTGATATAGTGGGATGCTATGGGGTCCTGTCTCGTCTCCAGCCTGCTGTAATGCGCCACTGCGGATAGGTGGGCGCTGGCCCATGACCTGGATTTGTTGGCGTAAAAGGCCCATCATATAAATGCCTCAGCTGCCCTGCTCGTTGCCCCGGCATCACTCAGTGACCGGATGCCGCCTACTTTCATCACTGTGGCGACGTACTTCTTATACCTCCTGGCTGCCTCCGGGGCGAGCACTTGGCAGATTAGTTCTGACAAGTCGACCCCGCCAGGTCCCACAGTTGGTCCGGAAAGGGGGTCATGATCTGGTCCGCGCTGGGGGCTAGCTCCCTGAACTTCCCCCATCTCGCTCTGGATAAGGCATCCGCTGCTTCGTTGTCTACTCCCGGGACATGGGGTGCCCTCACTTCTATGTTGCCCTCCAACTGTAATTTAATCAGTCGGCGCATTAGTCTCACAGTGTCTGGGCACCTGGCTGTCCCCCTGTTGATTGCCTGAACCACCCCCTTGTTGTCGGACCACAACGTCAGCTTCATGTTTCGTAGGGGGTGCCGCCATATTGTGAGTGCCACTATGATGGGGAATAGTTCTAAGAAGGCGATATTGCTGGTCACCCCCTCCCTGTGCCATCTAGAGGGCCACTGCTCTGTGCACCACTTGTCGCCCAGTATTGCGCCGAAGCCTGTGCTGCCTGAAGCGTCAGTGAACAAAGCAATCAGTTTGCTGGTGACCCAGCCCTCCCTCCAAATAAGTGTACCGTTGAAGTCTTTCAGGAAGGTGTCCCACATGAGCAGGTCCATCTTGACCGCCCCCCCTAACCTGACATGATGGTGTTTGTGGGTCACTCTGCATGTAAGCTGTGTTAGTCGCCTGGCAAATGCCCTGCCTGCTGGGATCACCCTGGCTGCAAAGTTCAGTTTGCCTATGAGACTCTGTATCTCTCTACGGGTGGCTTTTTCGCGCCCGCACAGGCCCTTGATTTCTGCCCTGATGTCTGCAACCTTCTCCAGGGGGAGTCTGGCTGTCCCGGCGAGGGTGTCTAGCTCAATGCCCAGGAAAGTCATGGTTGTTGCTGGGCCTGTTGTCTTCTCCACTGACAGGGGGATGCCCAGTTCGCCTGCCAAGCCTTCAAATGCTACGAGTGTGCTCTCGCATACTGCTGATCCTGCCGGGCCAGTGAAGAGGAAATCGTCCAGGTAATGCAGTTTCCCGCCCGCCGGGTGCCTGTCATGCAGTGCCCACTCTACAAAGGTGCTGAACATTTCAAAATAAGCACAGGCTCTTGAGCACCCCATTGGCATGGCCTTATCAAAATATACCTGCTCCTTCCACCGGAAGCCTAGCAGATGGAAGTTGTTGGGGTGGACAGGGAGTAGCCGGAAAGCGGCCTCTATGTCCGCCTTTGCCATGAGCGTCCCTCGCCCGGTTGCCCTAACTAGGTCAATGGCATCGTCTATGGATGAGTAGCTCACCGAGCATGCCTCGGCGTGAATCCCGTCATTTACTGATCCACCTTCGGGATAGGATAAATGGTGTATCAGCCGGAATTGCCCTTGTTCTTTCTTGGGCACGACCCCTAACTGGGAGATGACCAAGCCCTTGCACCCCTCCAGGGGGAGGGGGCCTTCTCTTCTGCCTAGGACTTTTTCCTTCTCTAACTTCTTACACACCACCTCTGGGTGCAGTAACGCTGATTTTAGGTTCCTGGTGCAGCCCTGGGGGGGGACGGGTGCCTGAAAAAGGGACGGGGAAGGGGACGGGGAAGCCTGCCTCAAATCCTTGGACTAGTGTCCTAGCGTCCGTTTTGTTTTGATACCTGTTCGCTAGCCTGCGTAGCTGGTGGGTGTTGATGTGGGACCGTGCTAGCTTGTAGGCTGTCCCAGCCTGCTTCCCCCTGGTCGTCCTTGCGGGCTCCCTACTGCTTCATTGGCTCTTTCTTGTCTCCTCTTTGGTCCCTTCTACGCTTGCATGCCGCTGCCGGGGACCCACCCCCGCATGCTGAGCATACGTGCTGGAATTTGCATGCCGCTCCGTAAGTATATTCATTTGCCTCAAACTTCCAGCATATTGCTGGTGCCCCGCTGGCCTGCGCTGTCTTACACGATGGGGCCTGTCTGAATCTCTGAAAAGGCCGCCCCCTCCCCTTGTGGACAGCTGTCCGAAAGGGCTGCTCGCTCCTTCCTGCCCATGACCTGGCCTCTTTGACCACCATCATTTTATGGATGAAGCCGGATACATCCTCCTCATTCCACTCCATCTCGGTGTGTGTCTGCATCTTGAGCCTAAAGCCCTTGTTGTACTCGAGCCAGGAAATTGCATATGGGCCCTATGAATGCTGGCTTCATAAAGCCATAGGTCCGCTGCGCAGCGCGGGAATTTCTCCACTATTATGCATGCCATGATCCTGAATGCGTCTAGCCAGTTGTCGAAATTCCTGTCCTTTCTCTCCCTTTGCCTCTCCCTTCTATCCTTATCCTTCTTATCGCATGTCGTCAGGTCAAGCCCTTCTAGCTGTATTTCGAGAAGAGAAAATATGTCTATGAATTCTTTCCTCCATATTCTCTCCTTTACTGCTAATGGTATGAGACAGGCCAACCCTGTTGCCCTCATGGTCATGGATGCTGGCCCGGGGGATGACCTCGTGTAAGGGTCAGTTGCTGGAGGGGCTGTTGTGCTGCTGCCTAGCGTGTTCGTGTCCCCCCAGTCCGCCAGCGGTGCCCTGTCGTCTCCCCTGGGCCCTGCTGTGCCCTGCACTCCCAGCGCCTGTGCGCGTGCCTGCCCTGGTTCTAGGAGATGCCACGGCTGTCCTGCCGCCTCCCCCTGCGGGGCGGTTCCTGCACTGCCTGCGCTGAAGCTGTGTAACAGTAGCGGTGTCATTGATTTTATGCATTCCCTCACAATTTCGCTGATGTGCTCATCATTCGTTGCTGCATCCCTGGTCTCCGCGCTGGGTCCCGCCGCCGCCGTTTTGGCTCCAGGTGGTCCGGCATTTTTCAGGGGAGCCTTTTTTGGTGGTGCCGCCTCTGTGAATTTGGCTGGCGTCTTCCTCGCCCTCTTGGTGGCCCGTGGGGCGGTGTCCGCCTGACGTCGCCTGCTTGGCCCCTCGTCGCTGTCGTCACCAGACGCACAGCGGTCCATCCAGTCGCTCCCGTGTTCCTGTGATGCCGCCCGCATCCTTTTTAGCAGCTCGCCCAGGTCCTCCTGCTGCCGCTTGCTGCCTCTCCGCGGCATTCCTGGAGCCCTTGCTGCCACGTGCCTGCACTGGTGGTTGAGGACTGCGGGGTGCTGGCGCCTCCGCTATGCACCAACCTGCAACTCGCTAGCGGGGTGCTGCCGCCACCAATATGCACCAAGATCCGAAGTTTCTCTCTTTTTTTTTTTGGAGAGTTTGTGCTTGTTTTCTTCTGTTGCTTTCCCGGAGGGGGGAGGCGGGGCTCACTAGCTGCCTGCTCGCCCGCCTTTTCCTGTCTTCAGCATGCCTGGTGGGGTGCTGCCACTGCTCCGCTTTGCACCAAGGTAAGCCTGTTGGCGAGCCTCACCCTCGCAATTGCCCTGTATCTGGGTCTGGGGCTGCCGCTCGTCACTGCGCTGAAAGACCGGGGCTGCCTGCCCGCCCGGTTCTTATTTCCGCTGCGTCGGTGACACAGCGCTCAGCCGCTTTTTCTCCCCGTTAGTCAGTGGTGCCCCGGTTGGCGAGGCAGATGCGGCGGGGGGAGAGGGAAACTGCCGCCGTGTCTGCCGCTCACCTCACTGCTCGTCGGACCCTGTTTCTGAGTCCGGGCTGCCGCTCATCACTGCGCTGGAAGACCGGGGCCGCCTGCCCGCCCGGTTCTTAGTTCCGCCGCGTTGGTAACACGGCGCTCAGCCGCTTTTCTCCCCGTTAGTCGGTAGTGCCGTGGCTGGCGAGGCAGATGCGGCGGGGGGATAGGAAAACTGCCGCCGTGTCCCCGCTTACCTCACTTGAGTGCCGATAGAGCTGGTCCACTCCCGGCTCTCTTGTCGCGATGCCTTGGCTCTCCTCCTTCGATCCCCGATCATATCGCATGCTGTTGCCAGGCTTGTCTTCACCTCCAGCGGTCTTATTATTATTATTATTGGGATATTTATAGAGCGCTGCGTTACGCACACCGGCGTGTCCACGCGCTGTCCGGGGAGGGTCTCGATGCCTGGTCCTGGGTCCGGGTTTCGGCGTGCCGTAGTCCTTCTTCCTTGCCGCTCGCCTTCTCCTGCAGCACGGTGCCGGCTTCCGTCGTCTTCCACCGTCATCCAGTCACCCCTCAACGATTCCTTGGTCGTGCTGCTTCCCCCGCTCCAAAGATAGGAGTCTTCCTGGGGGGTGCGGTCTTTTATCCCCCCCCGCGACGGTGGCCGTCGTTCGCGCCATACCCCCCTATTGGGCGGTTTGAATATCGCTGGGGGCCCATTGGCAGGGGGGTGGCGCCGCCGTGTCTGCCGGGCGGGGGGGGGCGGGGGGGTCCCTCCTCGCATTCCGCGCGCTTTTTCGCAACCCCAAACCGTTCTGGCCGGAGGAGGTGTGGGGGGCTCGGCGTCTGTTATGGTGCCGGCCTCTGATGCCCCCGTTTGGTGGCTGGCCTCTGCGAAAAAAGCCCTTTTGAAGCCACAAGCATGTGATTTTGTGAATTCCATGGATTCCAACCGTAAAGAGCTTTGTACATCTTACCTTAAACGTAGAAACACAATTGGGGATTCAGTTGGTGAACGAATTACGAATGGCCCGGTTCATAATGCTATAACACAAGGCAACTGTGGTTTTAGAGTGTATTTATCTGACATATCAAAACAGCATAAACGTTACCCATTTCTATCTGACCTGCTTGAAACGACTAAAGAAAACAAACATTGGCAAACCTGGCCTTGTCAAGCTTATGAACTTGTTATTTCTCGTTATTTTACAGTGCAAGCAAATGCTATAAAAGTAAAAAGTAGAAAAAGACAGAATATAAAGACAGCTTTACTTGTCGCATGCTTGCAATAAAAAGTTTACATTTTGAAAAAAAAGACGAAATCAAAGTAATTTTAATAGAATGCTAACATTGCTTACTAGCTTGCTGATCTACTTAGAACATGGAACAGAGACCCCTTTATCTTTCATGCACATCACAAAAATATGATTGGTATTGGCACAAGAAAAGGTGATACACGCCTTGAATTACTGTCACGTGAAAGCTTAAACAGGGAAGGAGGACAAAAAAAAGTTAAAGAATTAAAACAAAACACATCGTCTCAGCAGCACTGGCACTGAATTGAATGTGTGGGTGAGCATTCTAAATATCATCCCACTCACTGCAGGAGAGCTAAGGGTACTTTTCCAGTGCAAAATACCTGTTGTGTTGGAAAGTAAGAAGCCTTGCAAAACGTTGCGTCACTTTGCACAGGTGCAAAGTCTTTGTAAATCTGGGCCTTAGTCTGATTGCTAATAACTGAAAAGTTTTGCGTCCGGGATCAACTTGAAATGACAATATTTTTATCTCAGTCAAACAGACCAGGGACTGACACATCCAGACCTTGGTTCAGCCATGTTTCAACCTGGATAACATCTGTGGATATTAAGCATGGGCGTAAAATCCGTTCCGCTAGCGGAATTTGCGGATTTTCGGTAAATTCGCAATCCGCGAACTCTAGCGAATTTGCCGAAAATCCGTCAATTCGCACGCGGCGGATTTTTTTGCTTGGTGATACAATATTGCGGCGCGTGGCGTTCACTTTCCGTCATTCAGCGTTTGCCGAGTTGTGTTTCTCGATATTTTGCGAGTGCTGCGCCATTTTGAATCTTGCGGCGGGATCCCGCGCCCGCGAATACGTAATCGCGGCTTGCCACCTTACCTTGCACAGCACGCATCGCGAGAGTTCGCAATTGCACGTAGGTGCGGCGGGCAGGAACAATCTCGCACTCGCGAAATAGAGATTTTGCAATTCTGCACAAGAAATCCACCAGCAAACAGCATAAACCTTCAGAAAATGATGATTTTTATCAGAATCACTCCTCAGGTTGACATTTGCCTGCACTTTTTTTTGCAAGGAGTCCATTTTTGGGGGGGGGGAGGAAGGAAGTGCCCCACAGTCTCCAACTTCCTGTTCCTGTCCAGCAGTGCTTTCTTCATGTGCTGGTCACTTTCATTTGGACCTTGACCTGGAAGGATTACTTTTTGTGGGTGCTGCTGGATATTTGGATTTGAGGCCTTTTTGACTTTCTTTGGATCACTTTTGGATTAGAAATCAACTTTCACAAGTAAGTTTGTTTGGGGCATTACAGTTGCTGCAACTACAATTTTGGAACTTTTTCAGAACATTAAATAAAATATATTGTGGGTAGCCACAGTATCCAGTAGGACAAGGGTTGGTTATGGGTGCATGATACAACTGTTTTGTTGAATTTAAACATCATTGAGGCCATGGATGGGCTGGGATTGTGCTTAATTTTGTGTTTTTTGTCGATTTTTTGGGACTGCTGTTGGGGCCTTTTGCCCAGGGGTAGTGAGTGGTGCATGGACTGAGTCTGCCTGTGGGGTCTTTTTAATGTAAACATCCTGGATGGCATTGGATTGTGGTGATTTTTGTGTGTGTTTCTTTTTTTTGGGGTGTACTGTTGATTTGGACTGGCCATGTGGGTGGTGGTGGTGGCCATCTTGAGTGCTGGTACCGGCAACATGTGCTTGGGGTGCAAGGGGCCATTTTGAAGAGAGGCAGTGTCTGAGGCCTGCACTTATTTTGCCTAGCTTTCATCCATTATGCCCAGGGGTAGTGAGTGGTGCATGGGCCTAGTCTTTCTGTGGGGTGTCTTCTTGAATTTAAACACCATTGAGGCCATGGATGGGCTGGGATTGTGCTGAATTTTGTGTTTTTTGTCATTTTTTTGGGGCTGCTGGTGGGGCCTTTTGCCCAGGGGTAGTGTGAGTGGTGCATGGGCCTAGTCTTTCTGTAGGGTGTCTTCTTGAATTTAAACACCATTGAGGCCATGGATGGGCTGGGATTGTGCTGAATTTTGTGTTTTTTGTCGTTTAATTGAGGCTGCTGGTGGGGCCTTTTGCCCAGGGGTAGTGGTGCATGGACTGAGTCTGCCTGTGGGGTCTTTTTAATGTAAACATCCTGGATGGCATTGGATTGTGGTGATTTTTGTGTGTTTTTCTTTTTTTTTGGGGTGTACTGTTGATTTGGACTGGCCATGTGGGTGGTGGTGGTGGCCATCTTGAGTGCTGGTACCGGCAACATGTGCTTGGGGTGCAAGGGGCCATTTTGAAGAGAGGCACTGTCTGAGGCCTGCACTTATTTTGCCTAGCTTTCATCCATTATGCCCACGGGTAGTGAGTGGTGCATGGGCCTAGTCTTTCTGTGTGGTGTCTTCTTGAATTTAAACACCATTGAGGCCATGGATGGGCTGGGATTGTGCTGAATTTTGTGTTTTTTGTCATTTTTTTGGGGCTGCTGGTGGGGCCTTTTGCCCAGGGGTAGTGTGAGTGGTGCATGGGCCTAGTCTTTCTGTGGGGTGTCTTCTTGAATTTAAACACCATTGAGGCCATGGATGGGCTGGGATTGTGCTGAATTTTGTGTTTTTTGTCGTTTTTTTGGGGCTGCTGGTGGGGCCTTTTGCGCAGGGGTAGTGGTGCATGGACTGAGTCTGCCTGTGGGGCCTTTTTAATGTAAACATCCTGGATGGCATTGGATTGTGGTGATTTTTGTGTGTTTTTCATTTTTTTTTTGGGTGTACTGTTGATTTGGACTGGCCATGTGGGTGGTGGTGGTGGCCATCTTGAGTGCTGGTACCGGCAACATGTGCTTAGGGTGCAAGGGGCCATTTTGAAGATAGGCAGTGTCTGAGGCCTGCACTTATTTTGCCTAGCTTTCATCCATTATGCCCAGGGGTAGTGAGTGGTGCATGGACTGAGTCTGCCTGTGGGGTCTTTTTAATGTAAACATCCTGGATGGCATTGGATTGTGGTGATTTTTGTGTGCTTTTCTTTTTTTTTGGGGTGTACTGTTGATTTAGACTGGCCATGTGGGTGGTGGTGGTGGCCATCTTGAGTGCTGGTACCGGCAACATGTGCTTGGCGTGCAAGGGGCCATTTTGAAGAGAGGCAGTGTCTGAGGCCTGCACTTATTTTGCCTAGCTTTCATCCATTATGCCCAGGGGTAGTGAGTGGTGCATGGACTGAGTCTGCCTGTGGGGTCTTTTTAATGTAAACATCCTGGATGGCATTGGATTGTGGTGATTTTTGTGTGTTTTTCTTTTTTTTTGGGGTGTACTGTTGATTTGGACTGGCCATGTGGGTGGTGGTGGTGGTGGCCATCTTGAGTGCTGGTACCGGCAACATGTGCTTGGGGTGCAAGGGGCCATTTTGAAGAGAGGCAGTGTCTGAGGCCTGCACTTATTTTGCCTAGCTTTCATCCATTATGCCCAGGGGTAGTGAGTGGTGCATGGGCCTAGTCTTTCTGTGGGGTGTCTTCTTGAATTTAAACACCATTGAGGCCATGGATGGGCTGGGCTTGTGCTGAATTTTGTGTTTTTTGTCGTTTTTTTGGGGCTGCTGGTGGGGCCTTTTGCCCAGGGGTAGTGTGTGTGGTGCATGGGCCTAGTCTTTCTGTGGGGTGTCTTCTTGAATTTAAACACCATTGAGGCCATGGATGGGCTCGGATTGTGCTGAATTTTGTGTGTTTTTTGTCGTTTGTTTGGGGCTGCTGGTGGGGCCTTTTGCCCAGGGGTAGTGTGAGTGGTGCATGGGCCTAGTCTTTCTGAGGGGTGTCTTCTTGAATTTCAACACCATTGAGGCCATGGATGGGCTGGGATTGTGCTGAATTTTGTGTGTTTTTTGTCGTTTTTTTGGGGCTGCTGGTGGGGCCTTTTGCCCAGGGGTAGTGTGAGTGGTGCATGGGCCTAGTCTTTCTGTGGGGTGTCTTCTTGAATTTAAACACCATTGAGGCCATGGATGGGCTGGGATTGTGCTGAATTTTGTGTGCTTTTTGTCGTTTTTTTGGGGCTGCTGGTGGGGCCTTTTGCCCAGGGGTAGTGTGAGTGGTGCATGGGCCTAGTCTTTCTGTGGGGTGTCTTCTTGAATTTAAACACCATTGAGGCCATGGATGGGCTGGGATTGTGCTGAATTTTGTGTGTTTTTTGTCGTTTTTTTGGGGCTGCTGGTGGGGCCTTTTGCCCAGGGGTAGTGAGTGGTGCATGGGCCTGGTCTTTCTGTGGGGTGTCTTCTTGAATTTAAACACCATTGAGGCCATGGATGGGCTGGGATTGTGCTGAATTTTGTGTGTTTTTTGTCGTTTTTTTGGGGCTGCTGGTGGGGCCTTTTTCCCAGGGGTAGTGTGAGTGTGCATGGGCCTAGTCTTTCTGTGGGGTGTCTTCTTGAATTTAAACACCATTGAGGCCATGGATGGGCTGGGATTGTGCTGAATTTTGTGTTTTTTGTCGTTTTTTTGGGGCTGCTGGTGGGGCCTTTTGCCCAGGGGTAGTGGTGCATGGACTGAGTCTGCCTGTGGGGTCTTTTTAATGTAAACATCCTGGATGGCATTGGATTGTGGTGATTTTTGTGTGTTTTTCTTTTTTTTTGGGGTGTGCTGTTGATTTGGACTGGCCATGTGGGTGGTGGTGGCTATCTTGAGTGCTGGTACCGGCAACATGTGCTTGGGGTGCAAGGGGCCATTTTGAAGAGAGGCAGTGTCTGAGGCCTGCACTTATTTTGCCTAGCTTTCATCCATTGTGCCCAGGGGTAGTGAGTGGTGCATGGGCCTAGTCTTTCTGTGGGGTGTCTTCTTGAATTTAAACACCATTGAGGCCATGGATGGGCTGGGAATGGGATTGTGCTGATTTTTGTGTGTTTTTTCGACTTTTTGGGGTGTATAACTGATGTTCCTCTGTCTTCCATTGCTTTTAGGTGCACAAGAGAACCACCAGTGCCAGGAAGAAGTCCTGCTGCGGTGTGTGCTGCACAACGTCACGTGTGCGTGTGGCCACAGACAACTCTGCAACTTGTGCAACTGCGGCCTGCTGTTCAGAGTGACATCTGAAGAAGATGGCCCCAAAAAAAGTTGCCCGTAGCTCCTCTAGCAAGAAAGTTGCCAGTAAGGAGCAGAAGAAGCAAGTGGCGCCACTTACCAAGGAGACTGGTGTGATGACGACCGCCACATTTTTTGGGATAAAAAAAGTACGCCTGCAGCAGCAGCGGGGTCTGCTGGGGACCAAGCTGGGAGCAGCACCTCCGCTCCATTGGGCTCAGTGCCACCACCACCACGCCAACTTAGGTCCAAGTCCTTGAGTGCTGCAGAGGCAGCCAGTATAGTTGTTCAATCACCATCGACCAGTGATGTTGGCTCATCGCAAGAAAGTAGCAGCAATGTCCCTCAATCAACACAGGTTGTTGTAACTCATCTGACGAGTGTTGAACAACCACAGCCGCAACAACAATCACATGTGCAAGTACAAGCCCAAGTACATGTGGAAGGAGAGGCGGCGCAAGGAGAGGAGCAAGCAGAGGTGCATGGAGGGGCACAACAAGTGGCCACAATAGTTGTTCCTCCAGAAGTAGGGGCACATCTGGAAATCTACAATCAAGCCGAGGTATCATTCGAGGAAGCCACTCGTCCTGATGATCATTCATTGTCTTCCACATCCCGAGCAAGGAAAAGAGCAAGGGTGTTGGTGTCTACATCTTCTTCAAGCCCACCTCCTTCTGATGAAATGGATCTTACTTGGGAACCAGCACCACTGCCGTCTGAGAGTGAGGTTGAGGAGGCACACCATGATCTGACAAAGGTAGCTAAGCGTAAAAGGAAGGTCGTCGAAACTCTCAGAGTTATGGAGTGTGATGATGCTCAACAAGAAGTGGCGTATACTCCTGCTGCTGAAGACTCTCACGACGACGACGCAGTCATCATCACTAACGTCACTGAAGCCCCAGCGGGCATGCAGCAAACAGACATTTTGACCCTAGCCCGACAAGCTGCTGAGCGTTATGATGAAGTCGACGAGGAGGCAATGGGAACACCAGAATCATTGATGTTAACTAGTACACCACAACCTACCGCTTCCATGTTTTTTACCCGCCAGAAGGGACCTCCATCCACCTCGACCTCAATTAGTGGTGGTGAAAGTGCACAACATAGTAAAGTTTAGCAATACACATCCTCCACTTCATCTGGCATTAGCAGCACGGCCACCACCAGTATCGCCTCCTTCGGCCCCCACAGACATTTCAAGTCCGCAGTTTGGGACTTCTTTAGTGTTTGCACAAAAAGGGAAAACCGAGCCATTTGTAGCATTTGTAAGCTTGCAGTTAGTCGTGGTAAGCTTGGTACCAACTATGGGACTGGAGGCCAGAGAGGTCATCTTGAGAGACAGCACGCTGTCCAATGGTTTGCGCACCTAAAGGAGATCAAGGAAGCCCGAATTGCAAGTCGAGAAAACGTTGATGTTCCATCTGATGATGACGAGGAGGGAAGAAGTGTCACGCACTTCACTTACACCCAGTACCCCTGGGAGCCACACTAAGAGTGTGGGACAGAGTGAGACACCAATGCGAAAAAGTTCATCAGCGAGCGTAACTGGGTCAAAGAAGTCATCATCATCATCCCGTAAAATGGTCCAGGGCAACATTAAAACAATGTTTTCTTCAGACGCGCCATATGACCGCAACCACCCAATGGTGCGTCTGTATAACACTAAGCTGGCTAAAATGCTAGCGCTGGATCTTCTCCCTTTTTCTTTTGTAGAAGGGGTTGGTTTTCTCGAATTAGTGGTAGCGCTCTGCCCTAAATGGAAGGTTCCTAGCCGGTACTATTTTGCCCGAGTTGCGGTTCCAGCACTACATGAAGATGTGCTGGAGGTGATTGGGGCAGCTTTGCAGAAGAGTGCTGTTCACACTATACATCTGACAACAGACATGTGGACCAGTGCGCAGGCACTGATTACATGTGCATCACTGCACACTGGGTCTCTTTTTCAGGGGTTAAAGCAAAGCTAAACGCAGGTGCTGACCTGGACTAAGTTTTTAAAGCTGCTCGGAAACATGCAACACTAGCCATGTTTGGCTTGGAGCTACGTCATACAGCAGAAAACATTTTGAATGAGTTCAACACAAAGGTCTTGCACTGGCTGTCTCCAAAAAAACGCGGCATTGGTTATGTTTCTACGGATAATGGCGCCAATGTAGTTACGGCCATGGGACTGGGTGACTATTTCAGAGTGCCGTGTTTGGCGCACTGTATAAACCTGGTTGTGAAAAAATTCTTGGAGAAAGACAGTCCAGCATGCGAGTTAGTGGTCACCTGCCAAAAAATGTGCAACCATTTCAGCCATTCTTTTAAGGCATCTGAGGAGCCTGCTACATGAACGTCGAATGCCAGTGAAAGCACTCATCCAGGAGGTGCCAACACGTTGGAACTCAACCTTCTACATGCTTGAGCGTCTGTATGAGCAGTTTACGGTACTGGATCAGTATTTCTTAACAATGGGTACAGCTGTGAAGGAGGACCTGAGGTTAAATGCGGCGCAATGGGAGCTAGTTAAAAGCCTGACAGACATGCTTCGTCCTTTTGAGGTCTTCACGCGTGCAGTCAGCAGGGAGGACTGTAATTTGGGAAAAGCTATCCCATTGTTGCGCATGCTGGAGCACAAACTGAAGGCGGTGTCTTCAAAGTTTCAAAAAGATGAAGAAAAGCAAGGACCTTTTGTTTTGGCGGAGAAATTATTAGAGCGTCTACTTGGCGATGAACGTCTTCAAAAGATCTACTCAGAACAGCATTACATTTGTGCTACTATTCTGCGTCCACGCTACAAAAAGGCGCTGGCAGGCTGTGCATTATTTCCTTTTGGTGATGAAGATGTTAAAAAGTACAAACGTTGGATAGCCTGGTCAGCCATCAGGTTTGAAAGAGAACGGAAGCAAATTGAAGGAAAAGGCAGTACATCAGCAGGCCATCCCCAGTCAAAAGACTCCACTTCTGCACCTGTGGCTGTGGCAGAAGTGACCTCTCAGCCGTTAAACACACCGGCAACCGCATCATCTGCACCAGACACAACAGAAATATCGGGTGATGAAGAGGATTGGCTAGCTGAGATTGGTTATGGTTCTCAAAAGGTCCGAGCAAAAATTCAGCAAAGTGGAGGAACCGTGGAGAACTTTGAGTCGATGGTGCAGGACTATCTGAATGACTCAACAGAGGTCTATGTTAATGCTGACCCATTGGCGTATTGGCATGGGAAAAAAGAATTGTGGCCAGAGATCACCCGCCTGGCTATACATTACTTGTCTTGCCCACTCGATAGTGTGTCTTCTGAACGTGTTTTCAGTGCTGCTGGTGGCATTGTAACTTGCAAACGGACCCGCCTCTCGCCCAAAAATGTGGAGATATTGACAATGATCAAGATGAATGAGCACCTCATACCACCAGATTTCAAAGTACCAGATCGCACGACTGAAGAAGACGAGGAGGACAGCAACTTAGATGAGGGAATTTCTTCTGTGTTAGGTGACACTGACCTACTCCTGCCTGAATTCGCAGGGTATGAGGACGAACTCTTCTTCCCTGACACCGAGGCCTGAAAATGAGCCAATGAATTCAGAAATTTTCTTTTTCGTACTTATTCACTTTTATTCCTGTGTTTCTGTCTTTCTTTGTTTTGCACAAGTTAATATAATTAAAACTTTAACCACATTTTTGTACTTTTGCTTTTTGGCTGTTTGGGGGTCTTCTACTTGTTTTCGCCTGGGTCGACGGCTCTGGGGCCATTGCTGGGAAGGTCTAATACCGGATAAAACTGGTTTAAACAACATCCATGAGGAAAAAGGTTTTGGCACTTTTTGTAACTTAGGGTTCGTTAGGGTTAGCCCTAGCAGCAGGATTGCATGTGTTTCGGGGTGTTCTTGATTTTTGCAACTGAGTTCTGGGGTTTTAGAGCACTCGTGGGAATGTGTAATTTTTGTTGCAAGTGATTTGAAGAAAATCCATGGTGGGAAAGGGGGATCACTTACTCTGTGAGAGGCACTTAGTGTTGAAAACATTTAGCCATTTAGACTTAAAGGAAGAAAATGACACAGACTTAAGTTTCAGGAAAACAAACTTACTGTTAAAGCACCACCCACCAGACTCAAAAGCAGTAGTATGGTGGGAAAGGGGGGATTTGGCATAGTTAAAGAAAGCCTTTGCCACTATTCTTAACTTAGGGCTCGTTAGGGTTAGCAGTATTTCTATTGCATGTGTTTGGGTGGGGGGGGTTTTCAAGTCTTGGAGCGATGCTGGCTATGGATACTTTTGCTTGCTTGCAAGTGGTTTGAATACAGTCCACGGTGGGTAAGGGGGTATTTGGGCCTACTTTTACTTTCAAAGTATGTTTTGTCACCAGTTTTCTGCTAGGCCTTGTTTTTTGAGATCTGATTGGGAGTCTTCTACATTTTTGGCTTTAGTAAGGGTCTGGGTGGGAGCACTGCTGGGAAGGTCTAATTTTGTTCTAAAACACAGTTTACAGTACACCTAGCTTGAGGGGAAAGATCCGCTAAATTAATTTGCCCATACTTATTTATCCTTCAAAAGGTGACTCAGACAGAGTACGCACTTTCAAAAATATTGTACTGTCTATTAGGAAAATCAAAGTGTGACTTTTTGCACTACACAGCATACATACCTTATATTTATTTATCAGTGGTGTTGTAATAGCACTTCCTGTTTTTCGTTCAATAATTAAAGGCCGGGTTTCAGTCTGTGCAATGGGGAAAAAAGGATGGAGTCAGGCTTCACATTAGCGAGCCGCAATTCAGCATCCACCAGGCAGGCAGTGGACAGGGTATCTTCTGGTCACCAACATTGATGGACGAAGCGTCAGCTGGAATGGAGGAGTGCCGCTAATAAGAGGAATTGTTTGCTGCATGCAACTTACTTACCAAATTCAACAGGACAACTACAACAACATACAGATACAGTATCCATTGTTTTCTTCTATGAATGTGACTGCATTTCTTGGATCTCTCTCTGCTTCTAAATTGATCCCTACAGCCATTCTATAGGTTTTACTTCGGCTAATTTTTAAACCTAATTTAATGTAAGAAGTGTTCTCTGAGTGCAGAGATAGGCAAGTGAAAACGCTGCAGCCCTGTACTGTCGCATTCTAGTACTACTTACTTTTCAGTAAAAATGCATGCAGTAAGGCATGCACTTCCTTTATGTCACTTAAAAGATTTATGGTTAGCTTTGTACCCAAAGATTTCTTTATCTTCAATTATTGTTTGTCCATGCTGTGCTTTTTTTTTCTCTCTCAACAAAACCTACCCAAAAAGAAACCCCCATTCCCATCCATTTTCCAAACCCTAACCCTTTTCCCCCGGGCTGTGTGGTTTTGCTTGATGTGTGACTAAATGACATCAATAATTCCACACACTTGCTGGGGAGGATAAGGTCATAGCAACAGGCTGGTGAAGGAATCCGAGGATATATTCTAGACTTACTCAGCTTCAGTACTATTTCTTGTAGTAGTAGCCAATCTCAAAGAAATTCAATGCAAGTACTAGTTATACTTTCAATACTTTACCATTTGTTAGGCTTTGTGTGGCACTGTTCTAGTGTACTGTCACCTGCTATATTCTCTATCGTACCGTTGTAATGCTACAGTAAGGACAAACCAGGTTTCATTTTCTTTTTTTCCATAGGCAGGCAACTGCCACTGTGTCACACCACTAGTACCACCGCAATGAGGACATTTCATCCGCCCAGGATTGCCAACCTTAATCGCCATTTCCCGTGGAGCCAGCCCTGGGCCTAGCCCTACTTTCAAACACAAATTACAGGTAAGATAAGCGTTTGGTGGGAGGTAGTATAATGGAGTATTAGGAATAGATGAGAGATTGACGGTAGTACTACTAAAGTCCTAGGACTCTTCAGGAAAACAAACTTACTGTTAAAACGCCACCCACCAGACTCAAAAGCAGTAAAAAACAGGTATGGTCAGATAAAGTTTCAAAAAATATATTTTTGTAGCCCTAACAAAATAATCTCCCGCAAGACCCTCCCTAACCCCAACGATTGTCCTTCAAAAGTCCCAAAAACAACCCAACTCCCAATTCCCACCCCCCAAAAGTCTCTAAAAAAGGGGCAAGGGACACTACACTATGGGAGGGTGCTGTTAACTTTTGCGGCCAGGGCATCATACTCCTTGCGGTGGGTGGCATGGTCGAAGCGGAGGCCCTCCACTAAGTTCTTATAGGTATGCACCTCCTGCTCCAGGTAGGACACTCTGAGGCATAAGCGGCGCTGGCGTGCCTTGCAACTCCTGTGGGGGGCAGCTGCTGTCTTTGCTGCTCGGCGGTGGCGGTTGGCTTTGGTAGCCCGGCTCCGTACCGCTGGAGCACTGCGCTGGCTGGCAGCCCGTGGGGGCACGGAGGAGGATGCAGCTGTCCCAGTGGATGTTGGTGTTGTACCGGTAGACTGCGTCTCCTCCTCCTCCAGGGCCACCAGCCGCCGATATTCAGCGACAGTGGCATCCAGCCTCCGTTGCCGGGCCATTTGAGCCAGCTCCCTCCTTGATGTTCTGTTTGATTTGGAAGGAGCAACTATATGAAGAAAGAAAGACATAGTCTGTAACCAATGCTCCTTAAGATTAACGCAAAATGATTGAGCAGAAAGTTGTGTCACAGTACAAGTAGCAATTTGAAAGCACAGTTCATAACTATTGAGGACAGTATCTATCTAACCTCCCACTTCTTCATCCTTGCTCTAACATTAGTGGGAGTTTAAGGAACAAATTCTACGAGCACTATGGACTTCCATTACAGTCGACTATGACAGTACACCAGTCTTATTTTTCTTCTTCTCTCTTGTTTAGGAAAATTGGTACGTTATCTTATGCAAGCTGGCATAATGCCAGCGCAGTGAACTTGCACCAGAGAAAAACAGACGCACACCATGATGAGTGAGACAGACTTACTGTACCGGTCCAGTACATGCAGGTGGTGAAGCTCTTACTTTTCTATTACGGGTGGCAGTGAGAATACTCTGTTAAAAGGGCTACTGCTTAATTAATTTAGCTTTCACCCTACAGTGCAAATGAGTACTAGAAAAGGAAAATGAAGAAGCTAAGTAATCTGATTATCTATCACTTCACATGGGATGTATTTGATGACATATGGGATGACTTTAGGTGCTTTGCTTATTATTGAGTGAACAGTGATACACCCACACCTGAATGACGTACTACTACTAAACTAAAGTTATTAAGAGAGGTAGGGAGTGTCCACCGTAATAACCGGATGTATGCTGTGCTTGTAGTTGCAATAGAAACTACTGCTACTATTCATGGTAGTATTTGGACAAAATTACAACTTATTTTCCTTGCCTTTCCTGCACTGGAACGGACGTGCGGGTGCGGTGTTACATGCTCTTAAAAGTAACACTTAGTTCATCCAGTGACCGTCTACTCTCTCTAGATACACATATGCTATCTAAGAGTCAGATAATACCATGATCCAGGCATCCATCCATTCAAAGTATATGCACACATACAGTTTCTGTTTCACCCACCCAGGCTGTTCTCCTTCCACCCATCCTTGCTTCATCATTCACCCAGCCATGCACCATACCATATTCTTTCCTTCCCAGCCACCTCGGGGACCAAGCAAACACATATCTTTCTCCTTTGCCAGTCATCATTAAATTTCTCGTCCTTCCACACTTACTTACACTCTTCTTTCGCTTTTCGTTCATCCCATCCATCAAGTTCATCTCAGATCTTATTGGGATTCTTCTCGCCAAAAACTTCACAGCTAAGTCGAAGTACATTTAGAGGAGGCTACTACCTGGTTGATTTATAATACACCCGTGCAGAAAGCACACTATGCAGTCTTCAATCTCAATAAGTAAGGAATATATAGCTTACCTCTGCCCGCCACCACCGTGTGAACCCTCACAGGCACGTCCGGCCCTTGCGCCGCCTCCTCCCCAGAGTTGGTCCCCTCGTCCAATACCACCACCTCCGCGCTGGCCCCGCCACCAGATGTTCCACCTACAAAGTACATTTAAGAATGTTAGAATACACCACTCACTACTATATAATATTTGGTCTTGGAGGAATAAAGAAATCTGAAAAAAACAGAATACAATGTAATAATTTGTGACTGTCTACTCTAAAGTAAAAATGTCCCTTTTTCCAGGGAAGGCTGTTGTCTTGCTACACTTTTTGGCACAACCGATGAATGCTTGCTTTTTATTTTTAACACGCACCACTTTTTCTCCTAACAGACAGAAGCTTGACTTCTAAGAACACGAGCAGGATCAAGTTCAAACCAGGTGAGAGCTCGGCTCGACCACAAGAAATGTGTCCAATTTATCGTCAGCACTAAGCACTTTTCCATTTTCAGTTAAACGTTTAGTTTTATGACAAAGTTGATTTTAATAAATGTGTTTACATTTAATAAAGCTTTTAAACTTAAATAGACTCTGTGGTTTTTAGTCCTCCAGACTAGAGTGGATGAGCTAAAGGTTTTGGAATTTTTGCAAGCATGAGTCCGTGCCTCTGACACTTCTTGACTCTGACTCCGTACTCTTGTCCTGCGTTGGATAATCTAATCATCATTGGGGATCAATCATCGGTGACTTTGGGAGCTAAATGACTCTGCCACACTATCTAGTCAGTAAGGAGATTGGGGGTTCAACTACAAAGTCTGTTATCACTGAGGTATGTGGAAAGTCTAACAGCACTTATTATAATTGATAAGGTAAGCAATGCATTATTTAGTGTCCATAGTTCTGTTTGTGCAGATTTGTCCCTGCAACTGTAGTAGAATGGATTGTCCTACTATCCAAACCCAAAGTAAAGTAGTATCTTATTATTTCTTGGTGGTCATTCACCTTTTTATTGTTGGCAATTGTCAAAGCATAAACATTTAGAAGACTTGAAAAGACATTATGGACAATCCCAGAGGACTGCACTCAGTGCATAGAGCTATTGCTGACTAGAATGGGAGTCCAATGGAATTGCCAAATGTGCAATCTTAGTTAGCTACACAGACAGACTAATAAGAATAATCTAGTAATACCACAGGGAGTCATAGTCGAGGCAGGATAAGAATTTAGATCCAGTCTACAAGAAGATCAAAGACGATGTAGAAAAAATCGAATGAGGAACGCTAGGAAAAAATAGGTACTCTATATTAAAATTAAAACTTACTGGGGCCAGCAAAGGAGCCCTCGCCTGCCCGATCCTGGCCGGCATCCTGAACAGCACCCTCCTCCTCCTCCTGTGTCCTCTTGCCCCTGAGGGGAGCTGATGTACAACATGAAAGAAAGAAAGACCAGAAAACATGGATGATATTTGTCAACCAAATCAAACATTTCAAAAGAACAATAACAAAATATTTTGGCGAAATAGCAAATAGACAACTATTCCACGGGATATATTGACCGATCTCATGTGGTCTACTACGTTATTAGCATTGCTTGATTTGCGGACCGTTGACTTGGAAAGTTCCTATGTAACTCAGTAAACAAACTACTAAAAAGGTTTGCCTAGGCCTGGCAGGCAGCAGTCCGCAGCACGCAAAGTGACAGACAAAGTCCATCGAGCTTGCAGATCAGTGAATACTCAAACTATCAATCCACCGACCACCACCACTATTTCTTCTTATAGCCATGTGTCTAAAGGAAGGACTGGACTTGAATCTGTAGGGGCTGATTTAGAAGCCCCTTGCGGCTCTTTTGCTCCATTGTTGCGTGACTTTTGTGACGCAGCGGCAGAACAAAAGAGGCGCCATGGTGCGGCGTATATTGACAAAGTGACGCATATGGGAGATGCATCACGTTGTAAAGCCCTGCGCCATCAGGGGGCGTTCCGGCGCAAGGGAGGGCGTTCCTGCGCAGGAACGAATCCTAAAAGTGGCTGAGGGAAATCTACAAGATGTCAATCAGTCACTTTTAGGACAATGATGCGTGACTCAAACCCTGCGCCTGCTTGAAGCCGACGTACGGCTTGATGCAGCATTGGGGAGATAGGGCACCCCAGAGCATTGCTGGAGCTGCGCCATCGTTGGCACGCAACTCCAGCAATGCGCCGCCTTTACAGCACAGATGCGTAAGGCTTCTGTGACGTTTTGGGCCCATGGTGCGCCACATTGTAAATACGGCGCACCATCGGTGGTGGTGGCATGGCGCACAATTACTGGCGCATCCCTGCTACTTTGCAGGGATGCGCCGGTAATTGAAAATCTGACCCTTAGTGTCTAGCATTACGCAGTTCTTTACACTACACTCATACATAATTTCTCAAGCCAATGAAATGAACACAAAATAGAAAACAAATAAGCATAGTAGCAAGGCTACTGAGAAGGAGAGCAGTGCACCTAAAATGCATAGAAGATTTTGAAATATAATTTACCTACAATGTAATCGGCAGCATTATTGCTCTTGGTAAAAAACAAAAATTTGCAAAATAAAAACACACAGAGCGGGATAAAACAGAGTAGTGATGAAATAGATAGAAATAGCTACTACTACTCACCAAGCCCGGGGATCTCTACGCCGAGCACGTCCAGCAAGTCGCGTTCCTGGTCCATGAGATCCGTCCAGCGATGGGTGGCCTGGTTATAGGTGCGCCGGACCCCAGAGTATTCAAACATGGCCCGGCACACCTTCTCCCACCACTTCCGGCGCTCCCGGATCCCGTAGCCAGTAGCGATCCTGCCGCCTCCCATGATGGTCTTGGGGAGGCGGCGCTGGACGTGAAACACTAGTGCGGCCACCTCCTCCGCACTAAAAATCTCCCGAGCTACAACTGTCTCCCCCCTCAAACGCCCGCACGGGAGCCGGGCACGGGGTGCGGGACCCTTCCCCTTTGCGGGCTTCTTCCCGGCTCCCTTTGCCATGGTCTGGGCAGAAAGGAAGCAAAATAAGAAAGAAGAAATAGAACAGGGAAGAAGAAAAGAAAAGCGTTTAAAAAAGTAGTTTAAAATTAACAAAAAGTAGCAGAAAACACAAAAATATGGAGCTAGAAAAATAGAGGGATAGATAATAAATAAAATAGATTAAAAAAAACTTCAAACAAGCAAAGGATGGCAGAGATTAAGAAAGGATACAGAGAGCATGCCCAGAACCATAGCAATGAATGAGAAACAAGATGGCCGCGCCCGTTCACGACCGCGTGGGTAAGTTCGCACGAGATTTTCCTCGTGATCACACGCGAACATGTACGAGCGAGTCGCACACTTTGCGAGATTACACATAGCGCCCGGAAAACAAGATGGCCGCGCCCATGTACGACCGCTAGGGTAACTTCGCAAACGTTGCGCTACAAGCGGCTTGCGAACATGCAAAAAATCACGCGAACAAACACGCAGCAAAAAACAAATCGTGTATTCGCACAAATTTGCAGCTTCCGAAATCGATCTCGCACGGATTCGCGCCCCGCAAATTGCGCGAAATTGCAGAAAAACGATTTTTGCAAAACTGAAAGCAATCAGCAGGTGCAAAAGTTCAATCTTAACATTAGTAACCATTCACTCTAGTGCTTCCTGAGGGGCCCCTCCAGAGTTCAGTTGCCTATTTGCAACTATTCTATGACCCTGCTCTGACCCTCACAGCAGGCTCATAGAATAGCTACAAGTAGGCCATAAAGGTCCTGTGAAAAAAATTGCAACAGAAAGCAAATTACAGATAAGAAAGGAAGCAGGTGCCAGCCAGACTGGAAGTTTAAAAATCAGTGACACATTAATCAACCCCAAATTAATTCATGGCAGTTGAAGCAGGGCAGGTGTGCTTGCTTTTTTTCACCCCCATAATCTACAGTGATAAACCAACCAGAGGGTGGCAGTGAGGATGTACCAGAGGGTGGCATGGGTGTACCAGAGGGTGGCAGTGGTGAAACAGAGGGTGCTGTGAACCTGTGATGATGAACCAGACGTAGAAACAACATAGTCGCGGCCGTTGGGAGCCGAAAAGTAAGTTCGCAATTGCGAACTGGTAAACAAACCTCGCGAACTGGCAGAAACCCTTGCGAACACAAAAAAACACAAAAATCCGCAAATTCGCGAGAGTTCGCGGATTTTGCGGATTGCGAATCCGTAAATACGCAAGTTCGCGAATGCCAGATTTGCAAAATCCGCCCATGCTTAGTGGATATGAGGAAATTAGATTTACGACTGTAATAGGGGATACTAGGTGCAAAAGATACATATTAAGCAACAACGAAAAAGATGGCCTTTTAGAAACATCCCCCAAAAAAGTAGTGAGCAACTGTTGGACTTGGCCCTTTTTGCAGGGTCATCCCTGAACTTTTTTGCTTCCTCCTATATTTCTTCTGAACTGTTGTTGGCTATTTCATGACTCTGGGCACTTTACCACTGCTGACTAATGCTAAAGTGCATATGCTCTCCCTATTGTAAATGAATATATTAATTGGTGATTCCATGATTGACTATTTGGTTTACTTATCAGACCCTAGTACAGTGCACTGAGTGTGCCCAGGGCGTGTAATTCCAAATTCTGCTAGTGGGCTTGCAGCACTGGTTGTGCCACCCACAGAAGCGGCCTTGTAAAACGTGTCTAAGGTCTTGCATTGCAGAGCCTGCGTGCAGTCAGGAACTGTCATGCTGACTGGGCAAGTGCACCCACTTGCCAGTCCCTACACCTTCCCTTTTCCTCATATTAGTCACCCCTACGGTAGGCCCATGGGCAGGGTGCATTGTAAGTATAAGGTGGGGCAAGCCTTGATGTGTGTGGCATGTCCTAATAGTGAATTACAGCCATTTTCGTTTTTCACTATTGCAAGGCTACCTGTTCTCTATAGGTCAGAATGGGCTGCTAGATTATTACATGTTTTTAATCCCAGCAGACTCAGCGAACATGGTAGAAATTCGAGTTTAGTATGCCTTTACTCAGAATAATAAAATACGTCTTTTAGTGAAGTTTATTTTAATATTCTGTGTTTGCACTTTTAGAAAGTAGGTATTTGCTTGCCTAACCATTTAAGCCTGCTTCTGCGAGGTTGTGTATTCCTTGTCTGGTGTTTGAGTGACAGGGCTGTGGGATTCCAGGAGACAGAATGAGTCAGTCAGTGGTGAATATAGAGATCTGCATCTAGATGGGAGGGAGTAGGGTTGGGCGAAATTTGCGTAATCTTGTTACGCAAATCTCTGCTAAATGGTAAAAAATCTCCATGAACACGCAAACAAGCAAAAGATTTCACGAAGTCGTGGAACGCAGGATTTTGGGCAATTTCGTGTTCTCCGCGGAACGCGAAATTACCCAAATTCCGCAAATTCCAAGAGCAGAACAGAGTTTACCGCCCAGGCCTAGGAGGGAGGAGTTGCACCTGGAACCTGAATAGGACTGTGCCCGCCCCCCACAGTGCTGGCTCCACCCACTGTGGTGTGTTTAATGTCTCTGCCCTGCTCACTGAACGAAAAGAAGGAAGACTGTCAACAAAGTGCTCCAGAACTGTACTTGCCTTCCACAATGCTGGCTCCACCTCCTGTGGGGCGTCTGATGTGCCTGCCCTGCTCTGTGAAAGGAAAGGAGAAGTCTGGTAAACAGAGTGCCCCCAGGATTGGTTTGAACTGGGCCCAGAACCCATAACACATGAAGAATAAAGACTTTTGGGGTATAAAAGTAGGACAGAGACCCCTTGAAAATCAGACTACTTCTGCAATCAAGAGGAATCTCTGCTAAGAAGATCAGCTGAAGAGACTAAGGAAGACTGCCCTTGCTGTGTGTTCTGGGGCTGACCTGCAGTTTTCTGTATCCACTGAAGAGGAGAAAAGGGGACTTTGCTGTGTGCTCTGCTTCCCCCCACCTACTTGAGAAAGAGACTTTGCTGTGTGCTGTGTCTCCAAGGGCCTGGGAAGATCTGGCCTCCTGTTGGGAATGCAGGGACACCAAGGTTCCCAAAGAAACATTCTACAAGGGGCTGCGTGCATATCTCTGTGCACAGCCTGGACTCTCTGCTAAATGTGCCTGCCCGTGTGATCCTGGGGATTTGGTGTGCGATCGGCACACAGTGAGTCTGGTGGAGGGCTGCCGCACCTTTTATTGGCTATTCCGGCGCTCAAGAGTGAAACTCTGTGCACTGCCCGAGGCCGTCATCAAAAGGAGGCCAGAATCACCGCCGCGGGCCCCGGGCCACTGTTGGGAGACGTAGAAGTCAATTTTCTCTTTAGTAAGTAGGCCTTTAAATTTGTTCAAGGAGAGTGTTACAGGACAAGGGATATATGGTCCACTCAATGCACTTTGTCACTCTGTTTCTATTCCTCCAAATGTTAATGTTTAGTCTAATATAAAGCAGCAAAACCACTCCACGCAGGTTCTGGGTCTGTTTTCTGTTTCCTTCAATCATTACTCTCCGTCTCCTTCAAGGTTTACTTCCAACCTTCCTTCACTCCTGTCTAGCACCCTCTGGAAACATAAGCTCAAGGTTGTTAGCGTCTCAACTTTAGTTCTTTGTACCATTCCCCAAGCAAACATCTCCGTGTAGCGAATGGGAGTGATGTGACACCTAAATAGTGTAGGGCTATAAGAACGAACTAGCCCCTGATTAATATTTAGCATTAGGTGTATGTCAAACATCAGCATTCCTAAAATAGGTATCAACACCACCCATTAGCACATGCCAAACAGTTGTAGTCCGTAGTGCCCCATCGAATTTGCAAAGTCCCACAGGCCCAAATACATATATAAAGCAAGCCACAATCGCAGGATGCGCGAGCTTGCTTGCCACACTTGCCTGTGTGTCTTTGACATCAGGGACATCACGTTGGAAATTAAAGTAATTTAAGATGGTGTAATCGTTAGCACAGATCCTGTCTTCTAGTTGTAAGCCTAAGTACTATAAGAAGCCACTCCAGAGACCTGGAGGTCAGTAAACAAGCAATCCTTTAAAGGGTTGTTTCTTAGTTAGCTCGAAGCTGAAGGACAATACTTCACAATCAAAGGATGATGTTGATTCAAATTTAGCTGTAAGCCAATCTCCATAGATAATGCCCCTTCTGAAGGGTCTGTCTACTCTATGAACAGAGTAACCAGAAGAGGTCGCAATTAGTAAGTCAGGGCTTGAAGATTCTTTCGCCCAAGTTTCGGTAATGAAAATTATATCGCGCTGGTGACTGTCAATAAAGTCAGCTAGTTCCAGCTTATGCTTGACTATGGAGCTGGATTTTATAAGAGCTCTCTGCATTTTGGCCGGTGAGATAACAGAGGTAGAAGGCAGACTTAACACCTGAGAACCTTGTTGTGTGGCAGGCACATGTAGTTGGGAGCTACAGTTAGTACAAGTCGTGATCATCCCAGGATAAAAATCAGTCAAATCAAATCAGGCACAGGTCTGTTCTACTGTTTTGAGAGAGTGCAGTTCCTTACCAAAGTAACACTTTCTGGTGACTTTGTACGGCTTAAAACTAGCAGAGGTTCTGGTGCATGGCATGATTTAGGCGTAGATGGGAGCAGATAATCAATCAATCAATAAATCAGGGGTTTGTAAAGCACGCTACTCACACGTTAGGGTCTCAAGGCGCGGGGGAGAAGGTGCTGGCCATTGGCAGACACACTGGTAAGGGATTTAAATAACCCTCCATATGAGGGTGTGTGTCTGACACGCCGGCACTAGGAGTCCAGTGTCGAATTAAAATGGGGCAAATCCAGGGCCCAGAACCCCGCAGACCCGCACTGGCTCCTCTGTGAAGGAAAGATACTGGAACATTTTAAAACAGAAAGTAAAGATGAGAATCTAAAACCAAAAGCTGAATAAAATCAGGGACCACGCCCTGTCTAAGATGACGCCCGATATCAAGGGAGCCAGGCATCTTCAACCGACACTGGGTGCCTAATGCACCCAGTAATCTGCAAGGAAAGCAACATTATTGGCAATCTCATTTGTGTTTTCAGTTGTGCTCTGCTGAGCTGCTTGGATGCCATGGTAAGGGAGTTTAATAACCCTCCATATGATAAGCATTGTACATTAATATTAAATTGCTCTCTCTATACAGAGCAATTAAATCTGTACACACAGATATATTCTATGTTAACATGTGGGTATTTGCAACATAACTCCTAACAACAGCCAGAATCAATATTCTTTTATGGGTTTTCTGGCTTCTGCCTCTAATCCTGCTCATGGTCATGGCTGCCTTGCATCCAAGACACCTTCTCATTGCAGGGCATGCTTCTGCCCCTTGATGCAGATGCACTCAATTTCTTTGGAGTTCTATATTATTTCTTACCACGACCCCAGTGGCCTTTTAACATTTTAAACATGAATGCCTCTGCCCTTCCATGGGATCCATGATGCGTACTCACTTCACTCTGTTGGCCCTTGAAGCTGTGAGGTTTTGTCAGCTCTTCCCCTGCAAAATACCCTTTTCTCTGTGTCACCGTGGAGCCAATTGTTTCCCCTCTCCCTGCCTGCCTGTGCTTTACTCTTCTCTGGGCACAAGTAGAGGAAAGATGGGCAGTGCACTTGGTTCCGTTAGGCCCCCTGATTGGCTACACTGGGGAGACCTAGGGGATCCCCTACAGGTATGGGGGATTTAATCTGTTTCCTATACCTATAAATGTTGGAAATTATAATAAAGCACATTATCCCCTTAGGTGACTGATTGTAAAAAGGTATTTTCTTGTCAAATACACAATTGTTCGCAGGATTTTATTTCTCCAGCTGGTGTCCAAAGCCCCACAGACCTCATTAGAACTGTGGGAGAACAGCACCTGAGTCACCAGAACAACATCAGATAACTTGTTCCCCACTCAATGGATTTGAATGGGGTTAGATGTGTTTTTCTCTAGAGCTTGCCTCATTCAAATGAACAGCAATGAGTAGTCTCTGAGACCAAATACTTCCTTGAAGATTCTTTATGGACCTCTAACTGCACCGATGTACCCTATTGGCAAAACATTATCTAACTCCTGCCAAGTGCTATTGCCTCCTGACCTGGGGATCTTCCTCAGCATCACCTCACAAGGCATCCACAGCAGATAATCCTCTCAGTTGCACTCTTGAACCACCAAGAAATTGAGCCTCTTGCAGGGTGACTGTGGACAACATTAAGATTCTGCAGTACCCCTTCCCCCATACACTCAAAAATCTAAAAGTCCAAAGAGTATTGGTTCATCCATCATCCTTTCAGGTTCCTTCTCAGCTCTTCCTTCCATTCCAAGTTATTAAACAGGTAAGGGGTTCATTTCTTTATTGGCGAGGGCCCCACCTAATCCAGTGATATCACATCCTCTTACCTGTAAGTAACACTCAGCGAATAAGCCCACCACTCATCCAGCAACTGAACATCATTCTGGGTAAGTTACAAAATGGCAACAAAATTGCACCCTCTCCAAAAACAGGGCACATCATTCTCTGAGTTTGTCTTCACCGCAACATGCCTGACCTCTTTCCTCCAAAGTCTGATCAACAGACGGAGAAGTCTGCCCTTTCCTCATTTCGAGCTTCTGGTACTATAATTAACAAGTAGGTACTAGTTTGTAGCATTGGAAATTTCAACATCCCCCCTCGTTCCTCCAGCAGGAAAATCCTTTTATCCATGGACTGGCCTGTTGTCCGTGAGGGCCTTTTTCTACCATGTGATGAGGATAGTAATTAACTAACTTGTCCAGTCAGCTTAAAGGGCGAATTAAGAGCTGTCTCAGAGAAGTATTTTCTTATACAATTCAAATAGGGTAAATCTAACCTTGAATATGAATTCAGGGATACGGGTTGTCTTCCTGCCTTGTAGGCCTCGGCTCTTGGTACACTGATGCGCTTCTCTTTGCCCCCGCCTGGAGGAGGACTCAGACTGGATGTCGAGAGGTCATTATCGGGGGAAACATCCTTTACAACGCAACTTTTACCACGCAGTGCCTTTACGACGCAACTTTTACAACGCAAACCATTACAACGCATTGCGCTGGGGGGCACTCTAGGATAGGGAATACGTTTAATTTACTATCCAACACCTTCCCTAGTGTCCACGGGGACTGGAGTTGGAATAGTAAATTAAACTATTCACTATCCAGCACCCCAAAGCGCTATGCGTTGTAAAGGTTTGCGTTGTAAAAACTGCGCTGTAAAGGTATGCGATGTAAAAGCATTTGTTGTAATGTCATACATCCCATTATCGGTAGCTTAACAGCCATAAAGGGTACATCAGCACAGCTTGACGGGACTCCTGAAGCTGCTTTTCTTTGCGGGGGAACTTTCCAGCGCATTTAACACCCTGGTGGGAACATCGTCTCAGGGTGTAACCTTTGTCATCAATGCTGCCTCTGCCTCCCGGCCATCTCCGGGATCGAGCTGCGCTGACCCTGGTGGGACTCCAAGTCCCAGGGTGCCCAGCGCTTCCCTTCACTGGACACAGGTGCGGGGGAGGAGCCATCACGCGCTCTTAAGTGCTGCAACCTTACCCGGGGCGTGGGACTCCTGAAGCTGCTTTTCTTTGCTAGGGAACTTTCCAGCGCATTTAACACCCTGGTGGGAACATCGTCCCTGGGTGTAACCTTTGTCATCAACGCTGCCTCTCCCTACCGGCCATCTCCGGGATCAAGCTGCGCTGACCCTGGTGGGACTCCAAGTCCCAGGGTGCCCAGCGCTTCCCTTCACTGGACACAGGTGCGGGGGAGGAGCCATCACACGCTCTTAAGCGCTGCAACCTTTCCCGCACCGCGGGACGCACGCGGGCCAAGGCGGGCCCGTCCTTGCCCGTCATCGGCAGGAAGAGGCAGGGCTGGGCCACCCCCCTTGAATGTACTATTCTTCATCAGTTCTGCTTCATGACCAGCGCCAACGAGAACACCATTGAACCCTAACTCTAGCCCTCTGCAACGGCAAGTAGACTGATCATCTTTGGTGTATTGTGGACTGTAATTACCTGTAAATGTTGTGTATCAGGCTTCAGTGACATTTTCTTTTCACCTGGAGTCTAAGGAGATCTATTTCAGGGGTACTTCGGTTCACGGATACAGCAAAGTAGCTTGTTCCTTTATTTGAGCCCTGTTCCGAAAGCTTGTGTGCTTGTTACTTACCCCGGGATCTGTAGATTTTTCTTGGCGGTTACTATCTAACAAGTTGTTTTTTCATAGTTAGATATGGGTAAGCGCACTTGTATTGTTAAAAAAAATGGGGTACAAGTTAATTCTTCCACCCCGCCCCCCCAACATCAATTAACAAGATGCTGCAAAGGACAATAGGTGTTGTTACATCAGAAATCAAACGCACCAAAAGGCGGTTGTCAATTACCCCTGACCTTTCCCGCCCATAGTGGATTTGCCCAGTCCCAATACTCCCTCGGTAGCTTTGTCAACAACTGGAGATGTTCTCCTAGCCTCTTTAGCCCAAGTGAATAGTTCAACGGCCTCAACAAAACTGGCCGATGAGGGTGCAGGCACATGTAAGAACAGGAAACGTAAGCAGATAGTTGGGAGGGCAACCACGTGCAAGAAGGCAAGAAGAGGGAGTGGCTTAAGGACAGAAGATCTTGCTAGATGAATTCCACTTATAGATCCCGAACCAGCCCCTAGTGTAGATCCTAAGTACCCAGTCTGGGCCCTGTCTCTACTAGCTGATTTATTGTCACGACTTAGCGATCTGATCAAGCAAGAGGTTGCCCCTCTAGTTGAACAATTAAAATCTTTGACATCTATGGTAACCACGAGGAAAATGCAACCCAGTCCCAGTGTAACACTACTTCCAGCGAAGGAGGGAGCCACAAACCTTGACCCTGATTCTAACCTGAGGGCACCTATAGGCAAAGAGGGGATTCCTAGCATCCAAAATTCTAATACCTGGCAGCTTACTAGTCGAGTTCATAGCTCCCCCCTACAGCATCCTCCCGCTCAACGTGAGCAAGAGCACAGTACAAACACAACGTTAAGAACAGCTCCCAGTGTGGATGAGAATACCCGCCCAATGAACAATACGTTGAGTACCCACCAACCCACCAGTACAGTAGCAGGGCGAAGTGAAACCAGAGAGGACCTGAGAAGTAAGACAGAAGTGGCTCTCCCAATCATAAACCACCCCCAGAATCATCGCCCTATGTAATTGTTTTAACAGGGGTCCGCCTCTCAAAAATACTCAGAGGGAGACACACCTAGAACTTAGGAACAAGACCTTATTTTAGTTAGCAACACATAGACAGTTCCCCTATGAGAGAGCTGGGGAAATTTTAATGGTGCGGAGGGTAGATTGGGTGGGACCTAGTAGCAAATCTAACCCAGGAGACTGTGTGGTTGTTAACTTTAAAAACACCCAGATGGTACGCTTGCTATTAAATCATAATTCCACACCTGGTGAGCCCCGTACAGATGTGAGAGCTTTTCTGCTCGAATTGTTTTATTCCCACTGTCGTAACCCTGCTGGGGCTAAATTTCCCTTGGGGCATCATAGACAAATGGAGGAGGAACGGAATCTTGGCCACAGATATCCTCCCAGTTGATCTCTGTTTTTCAACCTGCCTGTAAACAATCGATCTGGGCGCCTGGAAGATGTAGATTGACCACTAAGTTCAAACGGTGTATGTTCCCCAAAGAATATCCAAGAACCCCAGTGAGGGTGTGTGAAGTTAGATCAGGGGAGCTTCAAGCAGTCACCCTTAGTGGGGATAGGTACAACAATGGGGGCTTCTGTTGAAACCTCCTTGGGGTTGGAGTTTCGGTGAGACCATCCTACTCACCTGGATTTAAACCCATTAATCAGTCTACCTGTTCCATCGACACCGTACAGGGGATTAACCATCTAAGCCAATCGAAGCTCCCACTGATTTTTCAGAAGGAGTCTCATGCCCAGGTAGCGTGCTTAAGATCCTATCCTGGAACGCAGCTGGCATTAAGAATCAACTTTCTTGCCCAGAGTGGGGATTTTTTGTGGACCAGTTCGACGTCTGTTTGTTCCTGGAGACTTGGGCAAGGGATGACTATGCCAGGGTGGGTTTTGTAATATTCAACATCCCACCTACTGCTAGAGAGAGAGGGCTGACCGT
Organism: Lissotriton helveticus; assembly: GCF_964261635.1. NCBI lineage: Eukaryota > Metazoa > Chordata > Amphibia > Caudata > Salamandridae > Lissotriton > Lissotriton helveticus. Next base: position 1,065,574,209 of record NC_136071.1, on the reverse strand, counting down.
CTAGTGGATTATCCATTAAGGTTGCCTCTCATGTGGGCTGTACACCTACTCCCCTGACTACCCACTCTAAAGACGCCCAATGTGTAATGCTTAGTTTTCCTTCCTAATTGAGGTTTGCCATCAATAATATCTACTCTCGGCCCATAAGCCTGTCCCAGGAATCAAAAACTCTTGACGATTTAAACTCTTTTATCCCTATGGTGCCTTTAAATTGGAGGCTAATAGTGGGCGGAGATCTAAATTGTCTTTTCGAACCCCTCTCTGGTGCTCATGACATGATTATCAATGAGAAGGACCTCCAGTGGGCTATTCCAGATCCACAAGTCCAGCCGGTCAAGATTTGTTTCCTCTTGGTACTCCAAATAAATGCCATTTTTCTAAACCATTCCCACAACTGCTGACAGGCCGGGCAAACCAACGTTTAATAGAATCGGCCAAGCATCTTTAATTGATTATATTCTAGTGGAAGCAGGTCATGGAATAGAGTTCTGGATTTTGCTGTCTTGCCACGACATGACAGTGACCATAATACTGCCCTGATATTAACTCTGAAAGTTCCAGATTCTGGTATTCTCCCTGCAAATAACTCCCCACTGGAGAATAGGCTATCTCTCACTAGCAATAGGAGAAGAATTAGGTGTGGAACAAGAAAACGAACACCCGAGAAGATGGGAGCAATTTATGAAATGGTAATTCCAGCTTTCCAGAAACTCAGCTGCGTTCCCGCTGATTGGGATGATCCAGCCCATATTGAGCAGGTTGCGGTACTCCACAAGAATTTGACAAAAAAACTAGCCGATTTCTTTTATTCGATAGTACGCCCTACTAAAACAAAAATGTTAACCCATATGTGGTTTCATGATAACTGTCGTAAGGTCAAAGGTGCGCTGTTAGTGGCCATTAAAGATAAAAACAAGCCATTAGCTAAAATTAGGAGAGTTCAATATAAAGAAGTTGTTCCCCGAGCAAAGCAGTCCTGGGAAGAGAACAAATGGGTGGACATGAAAACCGCCCTACTGAACCGGGACATGAGAGAATTCTGGGCCATAGTCAGGTAGTAGGGAGGGTAACCCAGCGGTTGAACCTAATATTCCATCAGAAATATGGACAGATCATTTTCGGGCATTGTATGCAGTAGCAAATGATCTGGACCCTCCTTCTACTAACCATAGTGCTCCCCTAGGCAACTTGGGTTCAGTTAGCGGGCAGCACAGGACTTACCTGTTACTGCCCCTAGCCACGCCAATGAGGTGACTGTTGGGAGAACCCTCTGTGAGGTTATCTCGGCAATTGAGAAATTACCAGCAGGCAAAGCACCTGGTCTAGATAGGTTGCCAGGGGATTTGTTCCGGGAGGAACCATACATCTGGAGCCCTTATCTGTGTGTTATTTAGCGCCATTATGAATGGCATGCCAAGCCCTGAGACCTGGGCTGGGGCAGAAATCGTCCCAGTCTTCAAAAAGGGCTCTCCTCTACACCCTGCAAACTACAGACTGATCAGTTTGATTAATGTCACACAAAAATTGTTTGCTAGGGTATTATTAGATCGAATCCAGAACTGGTTGCAAGTGAATGACATCATAAGACCCTACCAAGCCGGTATCAGGAAGAACACCTCCACTGTGGACCAAATATATAGACTGCAACTTATTGTTTGGAAGACGGTATCAATTGAGGGTGGCAGCCTCTTTTTGATTTTTGTGGACCTGAAAATGGCTTTTGATCTGGTCCCCAGAACTAAACTTTGGGGGGTGCTAATAGAACTGGGGTTTCCCCCTACTTGCTCAGCATGCTTATCAAGCTGCATGAGGCCACTTATGCCCAAGTAAGATGTGGCAAGGGTGGAGAATGAATCAACAGACTCCCAGTTGACAGAGGAGTGAGACAGGGTTGTGTGCTTGCACCAACCCTGTTTTGCCTCTTTGTCAACGCACTCATTGCACAACTTTCAGAGGTTGAGGACAACGATGCCCCCAAGCTAGCAAACTCAAAGGTACTAGAATTGATGTTTGCTGATGACACTCTCTTGATGTCTAAGACGCCGATGGGGTTCAGAGGATATTGGATAGGTTTGTCATTTTTTGTAATAAATAGGGGTCTGGTGATCAACACCATGAAAACTAAATTCATGGTAGTCAATCCGCCCACGAAAATATGTTCAACTCCCCAATTAAATGGCATTGCACTGGAAAGGGTCTCTGTATTCGACTATTTGGGCGTCACCCTTACTGAAAACATGGAGTGGGCGCCCCAAATAGCTAAAGCAAGCTAAAATTAGCCCAGACCTCCGGGGGCATAGCTAAATTGGTAAGGGAATTGACTATCAAGCCCATTGCCCCTGCCATTGAGATTTATAGGGTGCAAGCGAGGGGAGCCATGCTGTATGGGGCTGAACTCTGGGGTCACTGTTCCTCTGCCCTTTTAACTAAAGTTGAGAACAGTTTCCTCAGACAAATTCTGGGCCTCCCGCCTAGTACCCCGTTAATCCCATTCCGGCTAGACATAGGCATTCCCCCGATCGAAGATGAGGGTGCCCTACGACCCATAACATTTTGGCGTAGGCTTTGGGTGACCCCAGAATTGGCTGAGTACCAAGCAGAAACCAAGGACCTACTAGCCTATCCAGGGGTTTTTAAAAAAGTTCCTTGGTTTGAGCATGTAAGGCACCTATGTGTATGGCTAGGCAAACCAACCCTCTGGAGTAATCCCGAAGAAACCAGCTTTTTGGTTTCCCGAGCTGACTTCTTGAGAATGTATCAAACCCAAACGCTCGAAGCCATCCAGGTAAATCTGAAATTAGGTGCTTTAACTACACAGTTCCTCATTGTTAAGGCGGACTATAAATTAAAACCCTTTTTGGATGACATCCTACCCCCCACAGCAAGGACATTATATGTGCAGTTCAGATACAGTACCCTACCCCTCTGGATCTTCACTTCTAAATGGGCTGGTCTGCCCCTATGTGGGTGTCCTGCCTGTAATAACCAGGAGGAGTCTGAACTGCATGTTTTATTTTTTTGTCCCAGGTATTAAGCAGCAAGAAGGTGTTGGATTCTACAATTGTGTCGGAATCTGGGGTTTGTGCAATGTATGGCGGCTTTCAGAGTTTTGAAGTACGATACCTCCAAGCCCATAGTTTTTGCTGTCTCTCGTTTTCTAAATGCAATGTGGTGGAGGAGATGAGCTTTCCTACAAAAGGAAAAACAATCAAAGATGTTAGCCTGACTACAGTACCAACACAAGTGTCCAATGCATAGACTATCGTAATGGGAAACAACGATGACATTTTTTATGATCAATGCAGTTTTTTTTATTGAACATTTTGTGGTTTCAATTATTTATTGCAATACCGCTGTTTTGTCGAATGCATTGGCTTTGTCTATTTACACTAAATAAATTGATCTACTATCTGGTAATTCAGACCATGGTGTGTTTTTTCCTTTCACTTGCCACTCTAGTGCTGTACTCTAGTAAAGGAAATACTATGTCGTCATATGTGCCAAAATCACCTTTGATGGAATTGGTCCCATTTGCACTGTTCGGAATGTTTTAAATTCATAATGCAGTTCTTTTTATATTTGTATGCTTTTATGGTCCCAGTCACCGAAATAAAGGTTTTTGAACTGAACTGAATTCCAACCCCAGTAAAACATAAGCAAGACAAATCTAGAGTTACAGATCTACCACAGTGTAGACGTAAAATGCAAAAAGTGAAAGTCCCCACACACTTTACACTTCACCTAAAATACAGTAATGGTTCTTTCAGTCCCCAATTGAATGATACAAGTTTAAACTTGATATATAGGAGTCACCTCGAAGGTATTTCCTAAAGGTGCATGGGCAGTGTGTTTTGTATTTAAAAAAATAGGATATGTATAGTCAATGTTTTACATGTCATGGCGGTGAAAAACCTTCAAAGTCATTTTTCACTGCAGCAAGGCTCTCTCTCCCATAGGAAAACACTGAGTTATAATATAAACATTTATAGTGTATAATTTCAGTTTGGGAGCTGCTGAAAAAAATGATTCAAAAACTCCTTTTAATAGCAATTAAAAATGGTCAAGTCAGATTTTGGAAATGACACTCTTGGAAACTTGTCATTTTCCTGCCTAAGCCAAATGAGCCTTCCTGCCAATGTCCATTTGTCACCTGACTACTGATTGCTCTCCTGTGGTAAGATGTACATTGAGCCCAGACAATGGACATAGGGCTTAGGTGTGGAGACATATTTTTATTTCTTGAGCAGGATGGCCTGGGGGGTGGTGGGGGAGGGCGTGCCTAAACCTGTTCTGATCTTCAGAAAATGTCCGCCCTGTTATGGCAGATGTACCTCAAACCTAACCCTGCCTCTCTTTTGGCTTTCTAGACTGCTTGGCTCTTACCCCAGTAGGACGGAAAGGGGCCTCAGAACTGGTTTGGAGTGACCACAAGGGAGGGTATGCCCATTTAAATAGCCAAACCTCTGGGTGGGAACAGGGAGCTCTGACCAGGGGAAGAAGGTTTGGTGTTAGGGAAAGAGGGGCAATGTCAAATAGCTTAGAGTAGAACACACAGGAAGTGCTGCAAGAGTTAGTAGGGTCACCTCTGGCAACATGTACCTCAATGCGGCACCAGCAGTACCCGCCTTATAATACTCCTGGAGCTGAGGAGAATCATATGAAGGACTTGGCTGCTGTCTGAAGAACCCGAAGGAAGATTGAACTTGCCTTCCTTAAAACCAGGCCCTCAGAAGTGACTCCCAGGGTCCGTTTGCTGACCTCCTGTTTGAGCTAAAGGGATACAACGATCTTAAAGAGGCCTCCCTCCCTGGAACTGCCTAACTGGATCTTCCCAGGTCCCTGCTTCTGGCCTCTTTTGGAGCGAGTCCTAACCCTCAAGTGGTTCCTCTAGGTCCTGGACCCTTGACTGGTGTAAGAGTCTACCCCTCCTATGCCCAAACTACAAGAACTAGGGCTTTTGCCAACTTTCTGCTTGGAGAACCATGAGACTTTGACTGTCGTCAAAGCTACCGCCATTGAGGTCAAATCACTGGGCAGCTTGAGCGTGTTGGTTTGCCCCTATTATGGGGATCTTATTTCCACAAAAGTGTCAAAATCTAATCATAGAAGGTGTCATCGGGAGTGATGCCTAGTAGCAACCAGTCGACATTGATGCCTCGTTGGTCAGAGAGCGAGAGAATACGCTCCGCGTCGCCTGGGCGATACCTACTACAATAGGAACATTGCGTACCCCAAGAGCAAGAGTTGTACAAAAGAAACTTGTTTTGAAACCTGGCAGCTGGTAGGCTACAAGATGGCTTGCTAAGGTCTTTTCAGATTGATGTGTCCAACACACGGTGCAGTGGCAAATACAACATAGCCCTGATGAATCTGCATAAAGTTTAGAGGCAGAGAAACATGTTGGCATCTAACAGTGGTATGCATAATTAGCAACCTACACTGTTTTTTATTTTGGTTGGATTCTCCGATTGAAAAAATAAAGTTGTTGCAAAGTGGGTGAATCCTATCAATTTTATTACACTGTACATCTTTCACCACATTGTGAGGTGTGATACATTTCTGCACTTCACATTTTGCACCTCTTATGTTATTTTCTTTTTTGTTGGACACTCCTTTCTTCTGTTAAGAGTGTGATGAATGCCAATGATGACAACAATGGAGTGGAGTAGTGTGGCTCACTGGTTAGAGGCGGCAGACCCGAGAGCAGAGGACGGCCCGGGACCAGGGTTCGATTCCCGACGCGGCAGGTTTCTGGACCAGGGTCAGCGGACTCGATAATTCTCTCGCCTCGGTGCCCACTCTGATCAGCGATCACACTCGGCAACTCTGGGCACTAGCTTGCCTCATCTTCACTAACGGCCCCACCAGACCGCCGGGGATGCCTGGTCTCACCCTGGAGATACCCATTAAGGGACCATCTCTCAGGGAAGCCAGGAAGGGTTTCGCAGCGGTCGAAGCGCGGAGGTACCCCTTCGGGAGTGATTCCAGCGCTATATAAGCACATAATTAATTAATTATATAAGCACATAATGGACTTCACTGGTGAGTACCTATCAGTGGTCCACATGGGGGTACGTCCGTGAGGTGTCATCACACTCGCTTCACTTTTTTCACCGCATGGGAGCTGTATGAGTGGGATCGCAACGCATTATCCCATCACAGTCTGAAATACTGTCAACAAAAAGTGTGAGATGAGGTTTTAGATTTACATACATGTGAATACTACTAAATTGTGTACACGGAGTGCTATGTAGAACACTACAAGCCTCTGAATAGGACTATATTGGGGAGATACGATATATTAAAGATCTCCGCAGTCCCAGGACCCTGGTCTTTTTGTGTATTAACGATTTGAGTGGAGGGCTACCAGGGTTTGTTTCCCTCTTTGCTCCATAGAGTTTGTGTGACCTTTCTGTGTGCCTTGGCCTGTTGTGAATTGACCGTCCGGTTCAAGAGTGACAGGGGCTGGAGAGCACCGAGGAGGCTGGCTGAGTCAGCTCTAGGCTGAATGACTGCATCTGAATCTTGAGTAGTGGAAGGGGATAGCACCTGGACCTGAATAGGGCTGTGCCTGCCTTCCACAGTGCTGCTCCACCTCCTGCTGGGCGGCTGATGACCCTGCCCCTCTCTCTGAAAGGAAAGGAGAAGCCAGGAAAACAAAGTGCTCAAGGAACACCCAAAACTGGTTCAGACCGGGCTCAGAGCCCTTCTGCACAAAGGGAACAAAGACTTTTTGGGGTATAAGTACAGGACCCCAGACTACAGAAAATTAGAACATCCTGGAATCAAGAAGGAACCTCTGCCAAGGAGAAAGCTGGAAGACTGAAGTAGGAAGACTGTCATGCTGTGTGCTTGTGGACTGACCAAGGAGAGGGGAAGGACTTTGCTTTGTGCTGTGTCCCCTTGCTTGAAGGAATCTCCAAGGACCTGAGAAGAGCTGGCTCCCTGTTAAGAAGTCCCAGGAACAAAATGACTTCACCCCCAGCTTCCCTGAACTCTACTGAGAGAGTTCTGTCCTTTCTAGAGTGCTTGGGCAAGTTGTGGTACCTCTGGAAGTTGTACCTGTGTTGGGAAGCTGGAAACCAAGATTGTAAAGACTTTCTGCAAGTTTTAATACGACGCTTGTTTGCGGAGCGCATCCCGTTCAGTGCAAGGAAATTCCCGCCACTACAAAGGCCGAGATCGTAGCAGGGCCTGTTGCCGCTGCCAGAGTCATTGCATTCTTTATTTGCGGGATGCACCAGTCCGGTGCAGGAAGATTACCATCGCTGCGAGTATCGTCGCAGAGCCTGTCGTCACTGGGTGAGATCGTCGCACCGCTTGCTTGCGGACCGCTTGCTTGCGGACCGCATCACGTCACTGTGAGAGTCATCGCAGAGCCATTGCATCAAGGGGCTGCGAGAGGAGAAGATCGCCGCTTAGCCGGCCATCGTCTCCACACCGGAGATCGTCGCCGCCCTGGAGATCGTCGCATCGTACCTTTTGCGAGCCGCTTCCACCGAAACCTGTGCACCGGAATCCACGCAAGGTATCGCATCCCTCCCCCTACAGACCGGAGTCACCGCAATACGCCAGCTATGTCCAGGGGGGTTGTCGCATCGCCTCCCCAGGGTCTCAGGAGTGACGCATCACTTGCTTTTCAATGCTACAGCTTTCACCTGGAACTTTTGTTGCATCTAAAGGTACTATTGGCTAAAACGTGACACAACTGTGGATTATTTTAACGCAACCGTAAGAACTCATTTGAAACCATATTCTTGAACTGTATATGTTGGATTTTTGTTGTTTTGGTCTTGTGTAGTTTAAATTAAAATACCTTTTTTTCCTGAACTGTTGTGGAGTCAGTTTGTGGTGTTTTCACGGTGTTACTGTGATTGTTGGTACAAATACTTAGCACATTGCCTTTGATAAGCCTGACTGCTCGTGCCAAGCTACCAAGGGGGTGAGCAGGGGTTATCTAAAGAGTGCATCCTTCTTACCCTGACTAGAAGCAAGGGTCCCTATTTGGACAGTGGTACCTACCTCTGCCAACTAGAGACCCCCAGTTCTAAAAAAGACCAAAACTACCACTGCTCCACAGCACTTCTAAAAAGCATGAGCAACATCGGACTCACCCAGCTCGTCTCAGAACCAACAAGCACTGCAGGACACAAACGGGATCCCATTTTCACCACAAGCAACAGCATCAAAAACTCCACCATGCTGCTCACATGGACGGACCACTCCATCATCCGTTTCCAAATCAATACACCTCAAGTCAACACCCCTACCAGGTTCAGCATTCCAAGCTACAGCTGGGGCAAAATCACTGAATCTGACTGACTCTTCCCCCTCAGCCTGGATCAACCTACCCCACAGAAAACCTCAACAAGGACATCAACAACTTCAACAACTGGATCAAGAACTCTGCGGACTCCCTTGAACCAATCAAATCCATCAAACCCAACAGGTATAGTAGATCATAAAAGCAGGCCATCTGGTACACAGAAGACTTCTGAGACACCAAACAACACTGTAAACAGCTTGAAAGAAATGGAGAGGCAGCCATGACACCACTGACCGAAATACCTACAAGGCTGAACTCAGACGCTCGCACCATCAAATTAGAGACTCCAAGAAAAAAAGCACTAGTGGACCACATCAGAAGAAGCTCCAACAGCTGCAAGGCTATCTTCTCGACTGTTAAGGATTTCACCTCAGCCGCTGTCAACAACATCGTTGCCTTCCAACAGCTCTGCAACAACCTGTTGAACTTCTTCCACAGAAAAATTGAAAACATCTACATCAACTTCGCACATCAACCCAACCCCAGAGAACTCATTGTTATGTTATGTTATGTTAATTGGCTCTTCTATAGCGCAACGGCTACTCACAATGGAGTGTCCCGGCGCTTTGGCGAAGAGGACCTTTAATGGAAAGGAAACATAACTGAAAATAAAAGACAACACGATTCCTAAATAAAAAGCCATGTTTTTAATGCCTTTCTAAAAGACAACAGACTAGGGGCCTGTCTAAGAGCAATTGGAAGTTCATTCCAAGCACGTGGGGCCAGGTAATGAAACGAACGCCCCCCTTGTCTGGCTCGTTTGATGGATGGAACGCGCATTGTAGACAAGGAGGCGGAGCGAAGAGCTCTGCTCGGTTGGTACAAAGCAAGGCGCTTTCTAATATACCTAGGGCCCAAATCATGGAGGGCCTTATAGGTAAGCGTCAGGCTTTTAAACAGCACCCTTTTGGCTATAGGAAGCCAATGCAATTCCTTCAGCAGATTGGAAGCACTAGCTCGTCTAGGTAGACCATAAATGGCCCGAGCAGCTGAGTTTTGCACGACCTGAAGTCTTCTTACAAGATACTTAGGAAGACCTAAATAAAGGACATTAACATAGTCCAGGCGCGACCCTACCAATGCCTGGACAATAACCCTTCGATGATTCACAGAAACCAAAGGGAGGAATTTCCTAAGCATCCGTAGGATACCAAAGCACTTCCCTGCAAGACAGGCTATTTGAGGTCCAAAAGTCAACTCGTTGTCAACAATAATACCAAGGTTTTTAGCCTTGGTACTGGCATTGGCAGGGGGAAAAAGATCCTGAGGCCACCAGTTCTTCCAGTTTGGTTCGGAGACACACCCGAAAAAGAGCAGCTCCGATTTATCGGAGTTGCATTTCAGGCCATGCCTCCTGAACCAATCAAAGACTGCCTCTAAGCAGCCTCTGATGCGGGTCCCATCAAACACCTCGTTCTTATTCTGAGTGAACAAGAGCTGGGTGTCATCAGCATAAGACACGATCTGGGCGCCAAACAACTCCGCAACCTCTGCAAGGGGGGCCATAAAGATGTTAAAAAGCAGGGGGCTAAGAATAGACCCCTGAGGGACCCCCACTTCCAGGGCTGACATAGCTGCGGAGTGAGGTGGCGCCCAGATCGTTTGTCGACGGTTGGCTAGAAATGATTTAAGCCATTTCCACACCGTCCCCCTTAGACCACAATCCCAGAGTCGAATTAGGAGAGTGTCATGGGGAACGGTGTCGAACGCCGCCGACAAGTCTAACATAACCAACATGGCCTTTCCTCCTGAGTCTAAAACCTCCCTAATGGCAGTGGTGACTTCCAGTAATGTGGTCTCGGTGCTATAATTCGCACGAAACCCAGATTGAGTACTGTGCAATAAGTTGTTAATCTCGATAAAATCGGAGATGGATCGATGCACATGTCTTTCCGCCACCTTTGCCAAAGCAGGGAGTAGGGAAATAGGCCTATAGTTGGCATGTATGATGGGATCCAAAGTTGGTTTTTTTATTAAAGGAATAATACAGGCGCTCTTCCAGGCCTGTGGCACAATGCCGGCGGACAATGAGGAATTTAGAATGGAATTAATGGGACTATTTAGCACAGAGGCTATTTTGTTAAGACACGAGACCGGGCAAGGATCAAGGGGAGAGCCCGATTTCAAGCTTGTCAAATGATCCAGTGAAGCAGTAAGGCTTAGCTGCGGAAATTCCCAAAGAGTGGGAATAGCAAGAGAGATAGCATCAGGATCCACAGCCCGAGGCTGAATGGAATGAGTGGCAAGGTCGGCTTGAATAGTGGTTATTTTCTCAACAAAATAACGTGCAAGTTCATTCAGCCAAGATTCTGAATGACACTGCACATACGTGGCTAAGGATGGGGAAGTGAAGTCTCTAACAATTTTAAAAATTTCCTTACAGGAATTATCCGATTCATCTATCCGCCGTTCAAGAAAGGATTTTTTTTCACTCCAGATCATCCTATGATAGGATTTGGTCAGATCTTTAAATTTTTCTCTCTCACGAGGGTTATAGTCTTTCCTCCAAGTTCTTTCGGCTCTCTTGCAATTTTGACGTAATTCTCTAAGCTTAGATGAGAACCAAGGAGCAGAAGAACGTTTCATTCCAGGTTTGACAACTTTCTCAGGCACGAGATCCGCCAGTATGGCCGTGAGCCACTCCGTATAACGGGGTAGGTCAACTTCCACCTCACCGGACAAAGTGCAGGGTGAACGAGCCAAGACCTGGAGTAACGTGTCACTAGATAGCAGATGAAAAGGCTTAAACAAACGTTTGGCAGAACTAACGGGGTTCAATCTGGCAGAAGAGACACTTGAAAGACTAAAAGTGATTAAGGAATGGTCTGACCATAATACGGGTTGGGGGGCGAGTACATTAATCGAAACAGTGGAAAATACTTGGTCCAAAGTATGACCCTTATTGTGAGTAGGATCATGAATGAAAGGAGTAAGTCCTAATGTAGCCGTAACCTCCAGAAGTTTCATCGTGTCGGGGTTTACAGCCTCATCCATATGTATATTCAAATCACCCAAAAATAAACAATGTTTAGATTTGAGACATGGGACTGAAAGAGCAACCTGTAGCTCGTCCAGAAAAGAACCTAATGGACCAGGGGCACGATATACCAAAATGCCAGTACAAGCATAATGAGGAGACAAATGGAGAGTGAAACCCAGCGCCTCGGTGTTCTGGATGTTATCTACCGTAAAAGTGGTGCAGTGCAGCTTATTGTTGACAATAATTGCTACACCGCCCCCACGCCCAGATGTTCTATCTCTCCTAAAGATGGAATAATTAGGTGGGATGGCGTTGGCTAAGTCTGGGGCCGAGGTATCACTCAACCATGTCTCCGTGAGAAAAAGACAAGATATGTCGGAGTTATCAAGTAAATTCCATATATCTAAGGCATGACAGCCTAATGAACGTGTATTAAGGAGTAAACAAGTAATAGTAGTTTCCGAGGAAATATGTTTTGGTCTATTACATGAAGGGGCTCGCCAACCACAAACCTGACACCCTTTCCTTAAGGTTCGATGTCCCGGAAAAACCGAGTGGCAGCGCCCTAGCGGCGGACGGAGATCAGAAAGAGTCTCAGAAGAATAAAAATAGCACATTATAAGACTTTAAGAAACGTACAGTACCAGCTACTTAAAAAGAGCCTGCCAGCCGTCCTGCACCGTCCGCTGCCGGAACGCTGACGGGCGCAGACGGGCAGGACTCTGGCACGACTCAGGCGCAGGGAAGGCGCCACCTTGCGCGTCACCGCTGCGCGTTGAATAGGGTGGAGCTTTAAGTAGGCCGGCGGAAGTAGAGCAACCCAGGCGCCACGACCCGCACCAAGATGGCGGCGTCAGGCTTCGCAGGCTACACCAACATGGCGCTCCCTCACCACCCCAGAACCGGGCCCACCAAACGGCGGTGCAAAATAATGTTTTAAATGCAGGTGAGGGGCCAGAACAAGCGCTAAGGCAGATGGATAGTATTTGTAGTAAAATCACAAATTATACACACAAAAAATGAAACGTTATGTTACATTTAAAAAAATAAGCGCGTTAGCGCAAAATCGCGCAGCCCTTTATCACAGCGTCTACCTCCTACCCTTGCAGGCACCAATTTGCCAAGAAGGATCGTCCGAAGGTTCCGCCTTAAGTAGGCCGGCGGAAGTAGAGCAACCCAGGCGCCACGACCCGCACCAAGATGGCGGCGTCAGGCTTCGCAGGCTACACCAACATGGCGCTCCCTCACCACCCCAGAACCGGGCCCACCAAACGGCGGTGCAAAATAATGTTTTAAATGCAGGTGAGGGGCCAGAACAAGCGCTAAGGCAGATGGATAGTATTTGTAGTAAAATCACAAATTATACACACAAAAAATGAAACGTTATGTTACATTTAAAAAAATAAGCGCGTTAGCGCAAAATCGCGCAGCCCTTTATCACAGCGTCTACCTCCTACCCTTGCAGGCACCAATTTGCCATTGCTACCTACCTACTTGACCAAATGGACAACCCTCAACAGAAGAGACAGTGGTAGTCTTGTGGACCATCCACTCAGGGTCCCCAAAGGATCCATGCCTCCACTACATCTACAACCTGAGAATATCACAATCAGCACCACTCTGACACACATCATCAACACCTTTATCAATTCTGCCACTTTCCTAGATGAATGGAAACTTGCAGAAATCTATATCTCCTCAAGATCTCCACAGTCGTCCCCAAACAATTGATCAAAATCCAGCCCATCGCCCTACGCCCCTTCCAGTTAAAGTGATTGAGGAGGCCATCAACAAGCAACTCACAACCCATCTCCAACTTCACCATCTTCTAGACACTTAATCAGGATTAAAAAAAGAATCACAGCACCGGAACAGCACTCTTCGTGGGCCAGCAATTACATTTGAATCATCCTGGCAGAAGGGAAACAGCAGCCCTAATCTTGCTTGACCTCTTTGCGGCCTTCAAAACTGTCTCCATTAAGACTCCACAAGATTGCCATACTAGGATCCGCTCTCAAATAGATCTATTACTTGCTCATGGGAAGAACCCAAAGAGTCAGGCTGTCACCCTTCACACCAGAGGCCCAGAAATTGATATGCGGAGTCTCACAGGCATTGTCTCTCAGCCCCACCCTCTTCAACATATACATGACACTGCTCGCCAACATCATCTGATCCCAAGACATCACCCTCATCTCCTACGCTGAGGACACCCAACTCCTCCTTTGCCTGACAGACAAGACAAACACCACCAGAACCAACTTTACCAACTGCATGGCCATGTTAGCAGACTGTATATAAACCAACTTCCTGCAGCTCGACTCTGACAAGACACAAGTTTTGGATTTCAGCAATAAGACCTCCCCATGGAACTTCACCTGGTGGTCATCGGATCTAGGATCAACACCCACAGACCACGCAACTAATCCAAGGTTCATCCTAAACAACAAACTCAACATAACAGATTAAGTAAATGCAGTATTCACCTCCTGCTTCCACATCCTACGCCTGCTGAATGTATTTTTCAAATAGTTGCTTCAGAACACCAGATGGACTGTCATGCATGCACTCATCACAAGCAGGCTGGACTACGGCAACAATCTCTATGCTAGAATCTCCAAAATAACCCCTATACAGACTCCAGGCCATCCAGCACAACGCTGCAAGACACATATTTGACCTCTCACGCTACACCCACATCACACCACACCTCACAAAGCTTTACTGGCTTCCCATTCACAAGCGCAGCTAATTTAAACTTCTCACAAACATATACAAAGCCCTACACAACAGAGGATCGGAATACCTGCACAAAGGCGTACACTTTCACCAACCCAGCAGGCACCTATGCTCTGCCTCACACACACACATTCCCCACATCCACAAAAGCAAAACTGGAGGTCGCTCCTTCTCCTACATCGCACCCAAGACATGGAACGAACTCCCTTAACACATCGTAGCCTTCTCCTCAATTCTTGAGATCTGCAAGAAGCTGAAGACCTTGCTCTTCGTATAAGCACCTTCGGGATCACATACCTACATACCTGCCTAAGTGCCTGAATGCCCTCTCGGGTGATTAATGCACTATACAAATCAACATAACATAACATATCATAACCTAATATAAGTCAGAGCATTGACTTTCTACTGGGACAAACCTGGTCACTCTATCCAGACCACAGTTGCCCTTAAGTTTGAACTTTAACCCAGTCTAGCGTGACCAGATAACCGTGGTTGGTGCTTTGTGCTTATCAGTTCTATTTTCATTTCATTTATGTTTTGGTGATATTTTCTTTTTTTTAAATCACTCTTTTTTTCTTAATTGGGATTTTTCTTGTGTTGTGCTTTCACTTTATTACTATTTGTGTGATGCATACATATTTTCAAGTTAAGCCTGAATGTTTTGTGCAAGCTAACAGAGAGTTGGGCACAGGTTTATTTTGTGACTTTTGGTTTACTCATAAAAAGGATTGTTATTATTGTTTGAGGTGGGTTCCCACCACCTTCAACTAGTACTTCAATGTCTTACAGTCCCCTAAAATAAGAGCCGGTGGGTCCCACCTACATCCACTGGCTCACATTAAGCAGTGTATATTTCTAATGTGTAGCCCACACATGTCTTGGATTCATTTGAAAAACCTCCGTCTTTCTATTGCGTACCTATGTAATACTTGAGATGTGATATCCACAACATGAAGATCTCCATTACACTTTGCAACACAGCTGGACAAAGTGTTCCTGATGAAGCAGATGGAACCTGCACAAAATTCCGGGTGAATTCGGAACAACCAGACACAGTACACTAGATGAAACATATAAAACTGGAATGCACACAACATAATTGCGTACTCCAGGTAAGGCGAGAAAATTCCAGATGCATGCTCACGGTTTGTCCTTGCACATAACAGTACCTATCACTGCATTGCAACAAGTGCAAACAAATGCTAAATTAAGACACTTGTCGAGTGTGCACCATTACAGCTGCGCTTTATCCTACATTTTTGCACAAAATGGAAAATTGGGCACAAACACTCATACAGCGCCCAACAAAAATGATCAGCCCTGGAGCGTTTTTGTGGCTGATTTTTTTGTGCAGGCAACTAATGTAAACGCGAGAGTCCATCAACAGAACTTGGTGGGCATTTTCATAATCATCATTTTATCCAACTATCCAGCCATTTTCACCACTCTACGCGATATTTATATAGATACATCTGGATTACGAACTTTGTGATCGCAATTTCATATCTACTACAGAACTTGCAGGCAAGAGGATAAGGACTCCCATATATGCTTTGATTTCAGGTTAGCAAAGACACCCTGCATAATTTTATAAAAGGCATGTAGATTTTTCCTTGTTCTCCATCAGGGAAATTTTTTAGAGAAATGACTGTTGCTTATAAAAAAATATGTACCCATACTAATTTGACTTTGGTGGTGACATCCTCAAGTAATTAACAGTCATCAGCATCGGCAGGTGAAATGCCTAGTAATCATGGCTTTCTCCCTTTACCAAACAGTGTGGGCAAATCACTGTATTTTCCTGTGCCTACGGGCCAGATGTACAAACAATAGTAATAGCAATTTTTGGGGAATCACTATTTTGTAATCGCTATTACTAATGTACAAAGAGGTTATTTAGCCCTCATTCCTTTAAATAATGATTCGTAGTGGGTCGCAAATAGACCTACCTCATGAATACTAATGAGGTAGGTCGCAATATGTGACTCATATGCAAATCAGTCTGACCCTGTGCCTCATGGGAACAGTCCAGCCCGAACTGCCAAGCCATCTCTTCCCTGGACCGGAAACAAGCATCCGGGGACCGGTTTCAGGCTAATCAGCCGTCATCACCCAGGCTAGCTTAAATCCAGTGGCAAAGTGAGCAAGGGACCCATGAGGCACAGGGTCAGACTGATTTGCATATGGCCATGTCTGAACTGGGGTGGCGGAGTGAGCTAAAGAATGATGATGGATCAAACCCAGATCAGTTGACTGGGGGTGAGTGCTTGCAATGTTCAACACTCCATCAATCATCCCCTTTGGTTTTGCTTTGTTCACCCCAAGTTGGCAGGGTATGCCCAGACGTGGGTCCCTTGCTCACTTTGCCACTGGATTCAAGCTAGCCTGGCTGATGACAGCTCATTAGCCAGAAACCGGTCCCATAATGCTTGTTTCCGATCCAGGAAAGACATGGCTTGGAAGTTCCGGCTGGACTGTTCCGAGTTCACGTCTATTTTGTGGGGTGTGCTTTTGTCCTGAGACTGTGTTTGAGGAGGGGAATAAATACAGCAACGTCTTGGACAACATAGTGAGGACTTTTTATTTTTTTTAATGATGGGTTGTTGGTACATTTGCTGGGTATGGGGTTGGTTGACAAGGGACACATTATCAACACATGCTCGTCTACCTGGGCTAGGTGGGTTATGAGGAGACTGTAGATACTGAGAGGGAGGGGCAGAGCTAGGCCTCAGAGGCCTCGGCATGTCTTAAAAGAGTGCATGTTGCTGCTGCACGTAGAGCATGCACTCGTGTGCACAAGCCCCATATATTCTCTTGACTGGTCCTCCCCCTACTGCCTGGAGCTGGGCACACCAAAGCATTGTTTGAGTTACAGCAATGCGCCAAGTGAGAGCCAGTGCCAAATGAGCACTGTGACTAGCCCAGTCAGGCCTCCTCATGTAATAGTAATGAGCGATTCTCCTGCAATATCAATTCAATCAGATCATATGGTCAGGCCTGTTGTATCGCCCTTTGTGTTACTGCAACTTCCAGACGACTCCACTAAGTCGTCTGGAGGTGGGAGTTTGGTTTCGGTCTACCTCACGGCGCATGCTGTTTTGGTTGGGCCCACGACGTTACGTGGTGGTGAATAATGCACGCAGCTGTGGGTTGGGCTCTCAGTGTAGAGACCCCTTGCGACAGCATGCACACAGCTATGTGTGTGGTCTCCTTTATTTCCAAGGCCGCATCACGCTCGTGCAGTCCTAATTGTTGGCGGGCTTTGCAATATGCCTGACCGTCATTACATTGTTGACGAGGGCAGTCAGACCATCTCTTGCACCCTGCGGCAGCCATGCAGCACACCCACATAGGGCGGTGCTCATGCTGCGGCGCACTATGCCCTGGAGGGGTGTGCTGAGTGCAGAGGTTGTAGGTGGCCTGCTATATTCACAGACCCTGCTGCTGCGGACAAGAAGGCAACACCTATGCAGCAACGTCCACGCAGAGCTCCACGGGGTAAGAGATCCGGTGTCCTACTACTGCTGCCAGACTGGGAACACGCTTCCTCTTCCCGTGTGTAGGTCTCTGCGCCCCTGCATGTGCCATCTCTGTTTGGTGGGAGGCATGTAGTCTGCAATGCATACGTTTACAAAACAAAAGGAGGGGAACCCTAAAGAGAAAATTTCGAAGGAACCACCTGGCTACGCTAGGTGGCATACCCATGAAAGGGGAGAGTGTTGTTAGGTGGATGTCTACTTCAGAATAAATTCTAGCAGAGGGCTGCGCAGACTGTCCAGCACAGTGGGTGGCGTGTGTTCTTCTATTCTTCAAAGCCACGAAAGAGGAAGACGAGCAGAAATGTGCCATGCTGCTTCACCTAGGAGGGAGAGACATATTTAAGATATCCAAAGCGGTTGTAGAGGCGGCACCGAAGACTCACCTTATTGCAGCCCTCATGGCTCACTTCGAGCCCATGGCTAATCAAGATTATGAAAGATTCATATTCAGGCAGGCGAGACAACAGCCAGAAGACTTCCTAGATGTTTTTAATGCACAGTTGAAAGAACTAGCCAGCACCTGTGGCTTTCACGACGAGACCGAAGAGATATGGGGGCAAATCATCCCAGGTTGTGCATCAGTGAAACTGTAAGAAAGGATCATAGAAGGGTCTAGGAAAACACTAGTGGATATCCTCACCCTGGGCAGGACTAAGGAACTGTTGAGAGCGCGGGCAGCACACATGGAGGCTGCACTTCAGAACCCATCAAGACGGAGCCATTTAACATCATCACTGCCAACCCGCCAGTGCAGTTAAGCAAAGGCAGGAATGCAAGAACCTGGCTGTTCGGGTACTGCGGGGCACCGCTACATTTCCCCTCGGAGTGACCGGTGAGGGGCAAAAAGTGCACAACATGTGGAAAACGGAACCATTTCATGAAAGTATGCCGCTCCAGCAAAAGGCGGACCTGCGATCCACATTCAATAATGTACAGGAGGACCAGGAAAGAAGCAGTGACATGGACAACGATGAGGGTGAAGAGCACACCGTACATTCAGTTTTCACCACTGGCGCTGCAGCCCAACAGTCAAGCCAGCTGCCCCAATGCCATATAACTGTGGGCGGACACCCAACCACTGAGGTAGTAGACACGGGGGCTATCATCAACATCATGTCATCAGAGGCCTATGGAAAGATGAACCAGCCTCCGTCACTAACTTCCACAAAGATCAAAGTCTTTGCGTTTGGACAGAGACAACCACTTCAAGATCACCATCATGAATGACCTAAAGTCTGTTGAATCACAAGTGCATGTGATGGAGAGGTGAGGATCTGTATGGATAACAACTTGTTGTTTTAAAGTTTGATATCATTGGTACTTTTTTTTAAAGAATTTATAAGAAATTGTAATTGAAATATTGCCCTTTTTGAGTTAAGTCATACTCAATTTTTAATCCCATTTATGTTTTAGTGATATTGTTATCTTGATATATGTGTGCGAGCGAAGTGATTGAATCCACCAAAGAGGATCTATATTTTTTGACTATGAACAACACCAATGACTGACTTCATGCTGTATTGTTTAATTAAATTACGTCAGAATAAAGACCCGTCAGAGTGCGGACATCAACCTTCCTTCTCCTCCTTCATTAATCATCCCCTGGATGCACAAGACACACATGTACTCATTCACAAAGGTAAACTTTGACTTAGGGCTGTAATATGATTATGCTGTGCTTTTTGTGCCCTGGGGCACTTTAGTATTAAAGAAGGGTCCGCAGACGCTTGTGCATCCCCTTCTGTAATACAGATAGTGATGTCGTACATAAAGCACCAGCACTATCTTCAGAGGGTATTCCCTCATTTATATGTGGGCAGGGCAATCCCTTTCCCTCTGTACCCGCACCGTATTACAGGCACAGGCGCAGAGGAAAGAAGCTATCAGGAGGTGCAGTGACAGTGCATTACCTAAAAGCTTAAGAAAGCCTCCCTGGACACATTTTAGTTTTTGAAGTTGAATATTTATACAGAATTAGGTAAGTAAGGCACCATAGTCTCCTTGACATTGGGGAAGACCAAAGAGAGAGAGAGAGAGTTATACTGTACCACACCAGTAGCTGAGAGTACTTCTGAGGGCGTTCAGAATTGGTTTAAGATGAGGCTGTTGAAATGCAGATAGTTAAAAACGTATTAAAAGGGTACTAAATGTGTAATTTGATGTGAAAGTATTTGAATGCAATGTGGGACTTCAGTGGGTGTGAGTGGAGAGTAACTACCAGTCAGCCAAATGAATTGGAACAAAATGGCTATAGTCCTATATAGAAATCAAGGAATCTTTGATTTTGGAGTGAAAGAAGAAAGGTGGGAAATGATTTTATCAGCATATGAGATGTAGCTAGAAACAACATGATTTGGACGTTTTATTTATGTATGCAAAAACTATATGTAGGACCAAGGCGAATATTAGTAAAAGAGGGTGAACACATTAGGAAAGTGTTGAGCTTGGCCCTCCCTGCAGAGTCACCACCAAACTTTAAGCTTTTACCCCCTCTGCTTTCTAAACCTGTTTTTGGTTGGCTATAAGAACCCTGTGCACTTTACCTCTGCTAACCAGTGCTAAAGTGATTGTGCTTTCTCCTTTAAGCATGGTATAATTAGCTCACACCCAATTGGCACATTTAGTTTACTTGTAAGCCCCTAGTAAAGTGGAGCTACATGTCCTCAGGGCCGGTAAATTAAATGTTACCAGTGGGACTGCAGCACTTATTGTGCCACCAACTTAAGTAGCTTTCTAAAACATGTTCAGGCCTGCCATTTCAGCCTGTGTGCACAGTTTTAAACTGCCATTTCGGTCTGGTAAAATAAACTCTTTGCAAGACCTAAAACTTTCCTTTTTAATACATATAATTCTCTCCCAGGGTAGGCCCTAAAGAGCCCAAAAGGCAGGGTGCATTGTATTTAAGTAGCTGGAGATAAACTTTCAAGTTTGACATGTCCTGGTGGTGAAAACCTCTCATATTCGTTTTCTCTATTGCAAGGCCTACTTCTTCCATAGGATAATATTGGGTTAACTTATCACATTTAATAAGTGTTAATGTTTGATTAGGAGCAGGATGGAATGTCAAGTTGGATGTCTGAGGAATTGTAATTTAAAACCCTCTTTAATGGTAAAGTCGGATTTTAAGATTTTAAAACTCAATTCTAAAAATGACTATTTTAGTAAGATGGTACTTTCTTGTCCTAAGCATTTTGTGACTGCAGCCTGGTCCTGTGTTACATGACTAGGTATAGCTGTCAGTTGGCCTTTGGGTATTCCACCCAGAAAGCATCACAATAGAAGGTCTGAGTTTAAGGCAGAATGGGCCATCTCTGACTTGATAGACCACTGAACACACTTGCATTTCAAAGGCACTGGCTTCGTTCTCACACAAAGGACTTCACACTATCCTTTTGTGCCCCAAGACAGACTGGGCCAAGGCAGGGAGGCAGGAAATTCCAGACACCTCTGAAGGGGAAAACTCTAGAAGATTATCCAACTTCAAAGCTGACAACAGGTATAAATATTGGTCCGCCAGATCCAACTCTTCAGTATACTTCTGTGGAAGACTCAGAAGGACTACTGTGGTGCTCTGCTGCACGGAGGACTGCCATGCTGCCTTGCTGCCATGCTACTCTGCTGTACAGCTGCCTGAGTGAGAAAGACTGGACCTGCATCTTGAACACAGGACCACCATGGTGATTCCAAGGGTTAGTTGGCTCACTTCCTGATCTGTACTTAAGGGACAGACAAGGATCCAACAATTTTGACCCCTGTGCCTGGAGTCTGCCTGCTGTCAGTCCTAACCTGCCAAGTGGTGCCCGACTTCGTAACTGATAAGCTCTCTTACCTGTCTGTGAGCACCACAATGTTGCAGAGACAATTTGGACCCACCTCCTAGTTCCTTACCAAGTAGTTCAGGATACCGTAAATGCCTCCACAAATTACTGATAAAGCGCAGGAAAGAGCACCTTCCCGGATAACGTCCGTCCGATTCCTTGCCTATTGACGTCCTTAAAAGTAAGAAATAGAATTACGTAAATGTCCTAGGTGTCCATCTAGCATACCAATCACTCACAATACCTGTGTATCTAACACAAAGGAAATACCTGCGAGTAACTAGAAGGATGGATGTGTTGTTCTCAGAGTGGTTTACCAAAATAAAAGCAAATAGAAATAAACCCACTGGATACAAGACAACTGAAGTAGCAACTGAAGTAAATATGAACCTAAATACAATAGCACTTATGTAGTGACATCTCTGGATTGTGCATACACATACACTAGTAGAGAAGGCTCTCTTACAACCAATTGGCAATGCACGTCTGTGGAGATATTCTAAGCTGACATGGAATGTCATGATATCAGTCTTGAAGGAATGGGCAGTTGAATTGCAGTAGCTGTTGCGCTTGAGCTCAGCTGGGATGTGCGATAAAGTATTTTGAAGAATATTGCTGACATTCAGTTCTTACACTGGAGACGATTTGAAAAAAACTCTGCGGGGGACAGTCCTGCGACATCTCACCTCTGGATCAAGCAGAACCAGAGGCAAGTTACCAGAAACGGAGGCAAGTTACTGGCATCAATGTGATATAATTCAATGTAAGAAAAATTGGGGAGTTCTGCATGAATACTTTGCATTGGGATCACCTCATTTTAACTCATACATATGTATGGATACCCACGTTTTAAGATACATATCAACTGACATGAATTTAAAACGAAAAAAAATTCTACAAAGAAAAATTATTTATAGCCTGAAGTTATTACGTTTTGCCATATTTCATTGTATTGTTGATCTTGGCACCGGTAAATGTGGTGAACGTTAAAAGCTGTTTAAAGCTAGCGCGAGGCATTTTCGGCATGAGCGATCAACACGCGGTCTCAGGCGCAAGCTAGACTATTGTCCCACTGAGAGAGGCCGTCACTGTGAGGCAAGCACTGGCGGGAGCAATCGACACACGCTCCCACTGTGCATGGCCGTTACTGAAACAGCCTTTGGTAACGCACACTCTCACTGTACAAGTCCATCACTAAAGCAGCCTTTGGCGGCGATTAATTGACATGCAGCTTCTACTGCCAAGACAGTCAGTGTCAGTTTAAGACCATAATAAATAAAATAAATAGACAAATAAGGAACTCACACTCACCTTTCTGATTCTCCATCTTCCATTTCTGCTCGAAGTCCTCTTCGTAGGAATGGTAATGCAGGAAGGACTCTGAAGTGCTTGTTGTGTTGAGCGCGTGAGTCGTCGGAATGAGACAACGAGGATTAGAAATACAGGAATAGATTCTGAATTAGCTAGTGAGAAAAGACACCTTGCCGGTTGGGAAGGATATCCATTTTTAAAAAAAACGCAGTTTCTTGTGAGAATCTTCATACACCAC
Source organism: Lissotriton helveticus (assembly GCF_964261635.1). Taxonomy (NCBI): domain Eukaryota; kingdom Metazoa; phylum Chordata; class Amphibia; order Caudata; family Salamandridae; genus Lissotriton; species Lissotriton helveticus. The sequence continues at coordinate 1,065,551,255 of NC_136071.1, read as the reverse complement.
GTCTGCCTTTCGAATCACGTAACTCTTGAAATGAAACAATGGAGTGGGCAAGAGAGAAATGAGAACCTCATGTGAATTCTTCCGGAGGCATATATACATCAAGGAGGACGTTATCTTCATTAATTGAAATTGAAAATTGAACATAGATACATCCATCCACGTCAGGGGTCATCCTAAAGAATATACGGTTGCCCATCTAGTCCTGATGAAGACTCGCCCGGCCCAGGCATAACTCACCGTGTGGCCAATAGTCGAGTCGAAACGTCGACGCTTATTACAGATTATTGACCTGGACCATTACTATTTCCTTTCTATGTGCATAGGATTTACTAACCACAATGGTTCTTAAAAAACTTGAATGATTTGTTGCAAAGTTGATTTATGGGCAGGTCTTGATGTGGGGATGATTATTGATCCTTGTATTTGAATTATACAATTGTTTTTATATCACCATCTTTGCCAATTTTCCTTCTCTTTTTTCTTCATCACTAAATCCACTCAACTTTTCTATTTTTGCACTCTCTGATTGGGGCAACCTTCTGACCCTGCATTACTTGTAAATATATAAAAATATATAAATATTATGACGATTAGTGGTAGAGAATAAATTTATCACCGCTGGTTATGTGTTTTGGCTGTTTTGTGCTTTAAGAATATTTTACCATGTGAATTATAAAATGTTGAATTAATTGTGATATTTGAACTATCAGTCCATTGGACCACTGTTTTTTGGTATTGTCAAACTCCCAGGTCCTGGACCTTCTGGGCTACCCCATTTCTATTAATGGGTGTTGAGCGCGTGGGCAGCGCCAACACTGGTGGGACACAATGAGGTATATCGTCCGGGCCCAATACGCACTAATAACTACAGGAGCCAATATGGTGGGTAATCTCGTGGGGCTCGCCTCCGTCGACTAAGTGGCATACGGTTACGCGCCCCAACGCTTTTATTAAACCATGGTCACATGACCATTAGGTTCTCGGCGTGTCTGTGACGTCAACCCGGCACGACATCACATTCCTCCCCAACAAGTATCAAAACAACATAATAACAAAAATGCCCCTGAACAGTGGATTGAAAATGTACATCATACAACTTAGAACCACTCTAGGCACCCTTAACTAGCCACATATATATGGAACAGTCTTACGTGAGATAGTCCTTCAGTCAGCACGATGGTTTAGGGTTTCTCCGCAGCTGATACTGGGACTGGCCTCACCCAGAAGAGGAAACCGCCTCAGCCTCAGAGGTGTCTTCACAGCAACTGCCCTCCAACGGAGGTGGAGAAACCTCCACCTCCGCATGGCAGGTGCCACTAGGCCAGGAAGCATCACCACTATCATCCAAGGTGAAACATTCCGCTGATCCACTGTGACTGTCCTCAGCTTCAAGCTGAATGGAAGATGACACCAACAGTTCCGGGTGATATCTTTTAAAATGAGAGAGATTGAGATCCACAGTCTCCCGCCCTCTGGTGGCAATGATCCGGGTTCCTTTGATGTTGACCACAGTCCATAACATATTTTCATAAGGCAGTTGAAATTTCCCAGTAGAGAAACGATTCTTAAGCAACACCAAGTCTCCTTCTTCGATCCTTCTAGTTTGGGCATTTTGTCGCTGACTTACTTGGGCGTACGCTTTCCTGCGACGAGCATCAATCCTATGATCATCAGGGTTTTGCGGTTGCCATTGAGGATGATGAGGTATTGAGTCAGTGACCACTCGGCCCATCAACAAGTGAGCCGGAGCCACTCCTGTGGTGGTGTGAGGAGTTTGGCGGTAACATCTGAGGAATGTGAATATGGCCAATTCTATAGACTGCTTTTTGTTGTGTGCAATCCTGATTACCTTATTAAGAGTCCTCATGTCCACATGAACCTTTCCGCTTCACCTTTGGCTTGTGGCCATCGAGGAGTGATTCGGTGATGCCGGATACCAAGGGCAGTGAGATATGTAGCTAGTTCCTGTCCTTGAAAAGGAGGCCCATTGTCAGTGCGCAATTCTGGCATCAATCCATGGGCAGCCATAATCTTTTCAATTTGGGTATCACTTCTGCAGCATTGGGAGATGTCAAGATCTCAACCTCCGGATACTTTGAATGTTTGGTTTGAAGCCGGGATTTGGTTTCCACCATGCCTTGATGCCCGACGTGGGCTAACTGTACGCATCAGTCCCTTAACGACGTGGGGATGACCAACCAATGTCCTCTCAATAAGCAGCCCGTCAGGTCTTCAGTAAGTTCGTCTCTGACATGGTATAGGCTCTCCATGATCCGCTGAGCCTGGATTGTTAGGATTTTCCATTCCTCTTTAGCCTTGTGCCAGTTACCATTTTGCAGAGCCACCGTGGCTCTCTGCAGGCACTCATCTGTGGACATTGCATCCCGCATGGACAGGGAATCGGGCATGACCGGGCTGTTACGCACTTAACATATTCTTCAGTGTCAGCCGCATCTTCCATTTCCTTGTGAGTGGCCGCTCTGGGATGTCGGGACATGTAGTCCGCCGGATTGCGAAACCCAGGTTGGTACTCTACTTTACAATTGTAATCTTGAAGTTGCAACATCCACTTCTTAATCCTTGGCGGAGGCTTCGTGGATGTTCCTGAGAATAGGGCCACGAGAGGCTATGGTCCGTTGCAACCACAAATGGCTTTCCAAAGACATACAGGTGAAAATGGTTACACCCCCAGTGTATGGCGATTGCCTCCTTCTCTATTTGTGAATATCTTTGCTCAGTTTTGGTGAGGGACCTACTTGCGAAGGCCACAGGGGCCCAGTCCTCTTGCTGACATCATCTCTGCAAGAGCACAGCCCCTAGGCCCATGGGACCTGCATCCACTGCTATTTGTGTCATTTTTTCAGGATCAAAGAAAGCCAGTGTTGTCGCTTCCGAGAGGGTGTTTTTGATTTCCTTGAAGGCCTTGGCTTGATCCGGACCCCACTTCCACGGAACCGAGTCTTTGGTGAGCTCTCGTAGCGGCAGCGTTAAGGTGGTGAGATCCCGAATGAACCTACCACAATAGTTTCTTCTTTAGGAATTCGCACTTCTCTATGCAGAGTGAGTCCAGAATCTCGCAGACGGCGGAGCACTTGGGTGAGACATGCATTGTGTTCCGGAAGCGACTTCGTGTGTACCATGATGTCGTAGCTTACATTGATTACGCCAGGGATGTCCATGATCAATTCATGTATGCTGTTTTGGAACACTTCAGCGGCACTCGATACTCCAAAACTCAACTGAGTGTAGCGTCGTAGCCCCACATGGGTTGAAAAAATGGTGATGTATCATGATGCTTCATCAAGCACCAGTTGATGGTATCCTGACCGTAAGTCGAGCTTGGAGAACCAACAGGCTGCGGCCATTTCTCCAATGAGATCATCGATTGTCTGAGTGATGTGGCGCTCAAGTTTGATCGCCGCATTCGGTAAGCGCATATCGACACAGATTTTCACCGCGCCAGGCTGCTTTGGTTTCCTCGTAACCACGATAGGAGAAACCCAAGGGGTGGGTATGGTGACTTTCTCGATGATTCCTGCTGCCTCCCAATTCTTAAGTTCTTCTACTTTCGGCCGTAGATGGAATGCTATCCTCCGATGTCGTAGGGCAACCAGCTGGACCGTGGGATCAATATGAAGATGGACTTCTTTCCCCTTGAACCTTCCAATACCCTCAAAGACTTCTGAAAACTCATCTAGCAGGTGCTGTATTGACTCATGATGTACACTGAAGGCGAATGTCACCACTCCTAGGTCTTCTGCAGCCCGACCCCCCAGCAGCATGCCTTGGCCATCTTCAGTGGTACAAAAGGGGGTGGTGATGGACGGAGCATCTGAATAAATCAAACACTCACACCCAGTCAAAAGATCTGGGTTTGATCCATCACCGTTCTTTAGCCCACTCTCCCACCCCAGTTCAAACATCTTCGGTGACATATACATTGGAGTTGACAGGACGTTCTCCGTGGGCTATGGAGGTCTTGAACCGCCCAAGGATCTTCAGAGGGGTGTCTTGGCCATAGGCGAACACAGTGATTGCTGATGGATATAGCGTAGGTGCGGGGCACAGTGTCCGATGAAGGGCATCTGCCATGATGCTAATGGTAGCCCCAGTGTCCACTACAGCCATGACTTCCTGAGACCCGACACGAATGTTACATTGTGGCAAGCGTCGCGCTTTATGGGTGGCGGCACCAATCATGGTTACCTTGTGGACTACCCTCTCTTCTTCCTCATCATCGTCCATGTCGCTTGGTGTTTTTTCTCCCTCCGGCACTGCGTTAACCATCTGCCGTGGCTTTCGGTACTTCTTGGATCTGCATACTTTCTCAAAATAATTAAATCGCCCGCATCCGGAGCATCTCCTCCCATTTGCTGGACACTCAGCTGGCGGGCGCAGCGGTCCGTCACAGTACCCACACGTCTTGGCTGTTCCCGCCGTCACGGTGTGGGGCCCTTTCTTGTTCCATCTCATCGTGTTCTTGGTAGTTACAGCATTGACTGGTTCCGTCTCCACCGGGACTTGGAGGGCGGCCTCCATGTGGGCTGCACGGGCTTTGGAGAGCTCCTTGGTGCATCCCAGGGTTAGGATGTCAGCTAGGGACTTGCCAGATCTTTCTAGAATGCGTCCCTGGAGTTTGGCTGAGGCATGCCCCTGAATCACTTGACCGCTTATCTCTTCCGTTTCGTCCTGGAACCCACACCTGGAGGCAAGATTCTTCAGCCTCGCGTGATATGTGTCCAACGACTATTCGGGGAGTTGTCCTGCTTGCCTGAATATAAACCTCTCATAGTCCTGATTGGCCATCGGCTCAAAGTACCCATTGAGCATATTTATTAACGTGTGGTGGTTCTTTGGCGTGGCTTTCACAAGTGTTTTGGCGATGTTATGTATGTCTTTTCCTCCTAGATGGAACAACATTGCCCTTTTCTGGTCTTTTTGCGCCTTAGTGGCTTCAAAGAAGATTTGTAGACGATCCACCCAGTCTTTCCACTTGGGCGCGAGGGAAGATGGCGATCCTTCCACTATGAAAGGCTCTATTGGTGGTATTTGTGACATGGTTCGAGTTCAGGAATTTGAGACTATATCCTTGCTGAGTGCTATTGCTCTTCGATATTCTACCAACACTGAGTAACTGGCGGTGATGGGAACTCTACCCTCTCCTGGGCTCCTGGATTGCTTCTGCGTGGCAGGACAGGCACTTTGATTTAGTGTGTGAAGCCTTGGACTGCTCCCAGTTATTATAGGTGTCTGCACTGGGAATACTCTTCGTCTGCTCTCCCTTTTAAGGCTGCCCGCCTTCACAACTGATGGGTGTCACCCTGTGCCTATGCGCTGGGCCTGCTCGTTAGGCAGTAAATATGGCCTGAATGTAGCCTCTAGCTGTGCTCCTCAAGGCCGCTACAGGACTTCAATGGGGGCGGGGCCTGTGTCGAGGCCTTGCTCCTGCTCCTTTTAGAGGCCTGTGCTGAGGCCTATGCTACCCCCACCTTGTGGTTGCACGATCGCTAGGGGGGTCTATTCGCACCGCAGTCCGGGCCACACGTGTTCTTTAGGCGGGCGGGACAGCGCCTGCCGCCGGAGCAGCAAAGGGGGCGTTGCCGCAAAGCCGCACATGGCTACGGAGATGGCACGTGCGGCGGGTGGCTCCACAGGGCTTTGCGTAGTGGCAGCCTCACCTCTCGGCCCCGCCGGGCCGCTCTGAATCCAAATCCCCGCCTGGGATGGGAGCACCACACAGGACCTCGGGCACCAGTGAAGGACGGCGCTGGTAGTCGGGGCATGAGCGCCGCGAGCAGCAGGTCAAGCTCGCAGCCGCCTCACCAAGGGGTGCGAGGGCACGCCCGCCCTCGTCGCCAAATGTTGTCTTGAGCGTGTGGGCAGCGCCAACACTGGTGGGACACAATGAGGTATATCGGTCAGGCCCAATATGCACTAATAACGACAGGAGCCAATATGGTGGGTAATCTCGTGGGGCTCACCTCCGTTGCCTAACTGGCGTACTGTTACACGCCCCAGCGCTTTTAACATGACCATTTCGTTCTCGGCGTGCCTGTGAGGTCAACCCGGTACAAAAGGGGGTGGTGATGGACGGAGCATCTGAACCAATCAAACACTCACACCCAGTCAAAAGATCTGGGTTTGATCCATCACCGTTCTTTAGCCCACTCTGCCACCCCAGTTCAGACATGGCTATATGCAAATCAGTCTGACCCTGTGCCTCATGGGAACAGTTCAGCCCGAACTGCCAAGCCATGCCTTCCCTGGACCGGAAACAAGCTTCCGAGGACCGGTTTCTGGCATTCCAGCTGTCTTCAGCCCGGCTTGCTTGAATCCAGTGGCAAAGTGAGCAAGGGACTCATGTCTGAGCATACCCTGCCACACTTATGGCGGCCAAAGCGGTACAAAAGGGGGTGGTGATGGACGGAGCATCTGAACCAATCAAACACTCACACCCAGTCAAAAGATCTGGGTTTGATCCATCACCGTTCTTTAGCCCACTCTGCCACCTCAGTTCAGACATGGCTATATGCAAATCAGTCTGACCCTGTGCCTCATGGGAACAGTCCAGCCCGAACTGCCAAGCCATGCTTTCCCTGGACCGGAAACAAGCTTCCGAGGACTGGTTTCTGGCATTCCAGCCATCTTCAGCCCGGCTTGCTTGAATCCAGTGGCAAAGTGAGCAAGGGACTCACGTCTGAGCATACCCTGCCACACTTATGGCGGCCAAAGCGGTACAAAAGGGGGTGGTGATGGACGGAGCATCTGAACCAATCAAACACTCACACCCAGTCAAAAGATCTGGGTTTGATCCATCACCGTTCTTTAGACCACTCTGCCACCCCAGTTCAGACATGGCTATATGCAAATCAGTCTGACCCTGTGCTTCATGGGAACAGTCCATCCCGAGCTGCCAAGCCATGCCTTCCCTGGAACGTAAACAAGCTTCCGAAGACCGGTTTCTGGCATTCCAGTCGTCTTCAGCCCGGCTTGCTTGAATCCAGTGGCAAAGTGAGCAAGGGTCTCACGTCTGAGCATACCCTGGCACACTTATGGCGGCCAAAGCAGTACAAAAGGGGGTGGTGATGGACGGAGCATCTGAACCAATCAAACACTCACACCCAGTCAAAAGATCTGGGTTTGATCCATCACCGTTCATTAGCCCACTCTGCCACCCCAGTTCAGACATGGCTATATGCAAATCAGTTTGACCCTGTGCCTCATGTGAACAGACCAGCCCGAACTGCCAAGCCATGCCTTCCCTGGACAGGAAAAAAGCTTCCGAGGACCGGTTTCTGGCATTCCAGCCGTCTTCAGCCCGGCTTGATTGAATCCAGTTGCAAAGTGAGCAAGGGACTCACGTCTGAGCATACCCTGCCACACTTATGGCGGCCAAAGCGGTACAAAAGGGGGTGGTGATGGACGGAGCATCTGAACCAATCAAACACTCACACCCAGTCAAAAGATCTGGGTTTGATCCATCACCGTTCTTTAGCCCACTCTGCCACCCCAGTTCAGACATGGCTATATGCAAATCAGTCTGACCCTGTGCCTCATGGGAACAGTCCAGCCCGAACTGCCAAGCCTTGCCTTCCCTGGACCGTAAACAAGCTTCCGAGGACCTGTTTCTGGCATTCCAGCCGTCTTCAGCCCGGCTTGCTTGAATCCAGTGGCAAAGTGAGCAAGGGACTCACGTCTGAGCATACCCTGCCACACTTATGGCGGCCAAAGCGGTACAAAAGGGGGTGGTGATGGATGGAGCATCTGAACCAATCAAGCACTCACACCCAGTCAAAAGATCGGGGTTTGATCCATCACCGTTCTTTAGCCCACTCTGCCACCCCAGTTCAGACATGGCTATATGCAAATCAGTCTGACCCTGTGCCTCATGGGAACAGTCCAGCCTGAACTGCCAAGCCTTGACTTCCCTGGACCGTAAACAAGCTTCCGAGGACCGGTTTCTGGCATTCCAGCCGTCTTCAGCCCGGCTTGCTTGAATCCAGTGGCAAAGTGAGCAAGGGACTCACGTCTGAGCATACCCTGCCACACTTATGGCGGCCAAAGCGATGTTGTGACGTCAACCCGGCACGACATCACAGGGCTGAAACAAGGAAAAGAGAAAAAAAGACTGTAAACTATGTGAACAACATTGGAAGACAGATTACCTATGTTATTATTTTAGATTATTGTATTAATTTATTATTTTAATTTATTATATTACATTTTTATTTTTATTTTTTATTTTAGTTCATTGTGTTATATTGTTCTGGAAATGGCAGATCAAAGTATGGCTTCACCTCCACCCTTATGGGGTATGGCTTCTCCTGGAAATCCACCAGTGCCATGGAAGCAATGGAAAAAACTATTTCTCACGTATCTAGCTATTGGTGGAGCTCGTTATGGTCCACCCAGAAGACAAGCAATTCTTCTACATCACTTAGGCATTGAAGGAAGAAGGATCTATGAAGACTTGCCTGAGGTGTCGTTGGGAATGGGCGATAGGCAACCAAACAATGTCTTTTTTTTTCCTCATTCACCATCAATCTCACTTCACTACGCACCAATGATCTCAGTACCAAACTGTTGTAGTAGGAAAGATGGGTAATATTCCAATGAGTCCAAGTAAAAGTAGAGAGGTATTTATTGGAGCATCCACCTTGTAGAAGATCAGCAGTATAACTGACAACTGTCTGATCCAGTTCACATGAGCAAAACAAGCATTTTTAAAGATACACAAACCACGCAGAGAATACAGAACAAGAACAATTCTAAATAGAATTAACAAGGAGAATTCCATCCGGAATTCTTACATAGTAAATATTCTAAAAGAAAGACATAGTTAACACAATACTACACATCTCCTCCCTTTATAAAATAAAGAAAAATACACAAAGTGAAATCAATTATATAAAATAAAATCATCACATTTTTTAGGAATACGTTTCTGTCTTTTAGAAAAAGATTGAATATCAGAAGAATCCATTTGTACATGTGAAGAATAAGTAGAAACATTATAATCAAATACTTCATGACCAAAAGTATTAGATTTTAACTCATTATCAGGATTTACAGTATCACTGGAAAAATCTGGATCTAGGAAGGTATGCCGTTTGAAAATAGAAAAATCAACTTTGGCAACTTTGAGATATTCCACCAAGATCCAATATCCAAAAGAACAGAAGTCTTGCCAATTTTACATATAACAAAAATATCTGAAAATTTGGATGGACCTTTCTTCACAAAAGTAGGTAATTTAATTTTAACTTTATCACCTACACATAACTACGGCTTAATTGAAGGAGCAACCTTATTAAAAGCACAATCATTTTTCTTTGCCAATTTATAAATGGTGCTCATATCTGACTTTGAATTAGCTTTCTCAACCCAAGAAAGAGATATTTCTTGTTGAGGATTCCTACCTTTAAGTAACAAAAAAGGAGAACATTTTGTAGAAGAATGTGGTGTACCTAAATAAGACCAAACTAAATCAGCAACATGAGTTTTGACATCAATATGAGATTTTATAGCCAATTGTATACCTTCAACTAATATCTTGTTAAACCTTTCCACAAGAACATTCATGTTAGGAGAATACAAAGCTGTTTTGATATGCTTAATATTAAGTTTTTTAAGAAACGCATCAAACAAGTGTGAAGTAAATTGTGTTCCATTGTCTGATACCAGAGTCAAAGGAAAACCTTCTCTTTTAAAAGTGTCCTTAAGAAAGTCAATTATGGAACTAGAATCAACCTGAGATAACCATTTGTATTCAACCCATTTGGAGAAATAATCAATGACAACCACAATGTATAATTTATGAGACTGAATACCCTCATAAGGACCCAAAATATCAATAGCTATTTTTCTCCAAGGCTTGTCCGGAATTTCAACTCTCACTAAGTCAGAATGCAAAGATTTCAGAACTTTATCCGAATTTGAACACAATGAACATTTTATAACAAGATAAACAATGTGATCATCCATGTAAGGCCACCAAAAGATTTCTCTTACTTTTTTAATTGTTCTAGACTGACCTAAGTGACCCAAATGAGCAATAGAAATGATTTTTTGTCTGATAGAATTTGGAGGAACAAAACAATCACCTTTTAGAATCAAATTATCATTATACGCCAATTCATCTTTTACTTTCCAAAATACAGCAAGCTCTTTCGAAAGATTTCTCTCAAGTGGCCAACCATCTACAATACATTTTCACACCAAAGAGAGATCTTTATCTAAATCCATCGCTTTAGACCATTCATCTTTTGAAATAAGGTCAGACAAAGAAAGAACAACATCATCTACAGATGCTACTACACATTCATCAAAGCATTCAGAATTATTAACAAACTTTAGATCAGGCAATAATCTAGACAAACAATCAGCTCTAGTGTTTTGTGAACCAGGAATATAAATTATTTCAAAATTATATACATAAAGTTTAGCAAGAATACGCACTAATCTCGAAGATGCTTTACCAACACCATTGTTAGACAACAAAGAAATTAAAGGTTTATGATCAGACTTTATTTTAAAAGACTTCCCCCAAAGATATGTCTTAAAATGTTCAACTGCCCAGGAACAGCCTAACGCTTCCCTTTCAATAGTGGACTAATTAGATTCAGCAGTTGACAAAGGTTCAGACGCAAAAGCAATGGTAAGTTCCTTGTTACCCTTAATTTGACTTAACACAGCGCCAAGACCCGTGGCACTAGCATCAACAGTAATTACACTCACAGCAGTAGGTGAAAATGGAGAAAGAGGTTTACAATCAATAATGGCCGATTTATTAGCAGCCACAGCAGTAGAATGTTCACTTGACCAAACACACTTACATCCTTTTTTAAGCAATAACCTTATAGGTAAAACAATGTCAGAAAAGTTATTTACAAATCTAGAATAATATTCACATAAACCTAAAAACAATTTAAGTTGATCTTTGTCTTTCGGTTCATTCATATACTTGATGGAAGAAAGAAGATCTTTCTTAGGAAAAATAGCTTTTGAATTAATCATGTGTCCCAAATACTCAACTTCTGATGCAAACAACTTGCACTTCTCAAAACGAATGGTCATTCCTTTATCATCTAAAATAGACAAAACCCTATCAAGAGTTTCTTTATGTTTTTCAACAGATTCTGAAAAAACGAAAATATCATCTTTAAAAGCAATAACTTTTTCAGTGTTTTTGAACAAGGAATTCATTAGCTTTTGAAAAACTGAGGCTGCTGAAGAAAGACCAAAAGGCATCCTAATATATCTAAACGTACCATCAGGTGTGATAAAAGTTGTGATGTCCCTAGAATCTTCAGTCTATTCCACTTGATGATATGCAGATTTAAGGTCTATAGTACTGAAAACTTTTGCTCCCTCTAATTCAGCTAACAAATCTTGTATTTTAGGTAAAGGATGACATTCCATAACAATTTGTTTGTTTACAGATCTCAAATCCGTGCACATCCTAAGCTCGACATTTTTTTTTTTACTAAAACTATGGGAGAAACCCATTCAGATGCATTTACAGGTTCAATAACCCCTTCAGAACACAGCATTTTGATCATTTCAGATAATTCACTCCTGACCGACAAAGGAACATTTCTTAATTTATGTTTGGAGGGTACTGCGTTTTTTTAACACAATTTTGAGTGAAAATCCCTTAACTTTTCTAAGTTCTTTCTTAAATACATTTTTATGTTTATTAAGTAAATCTGACGTAAGACTATCAGTGTCTTTACACTCAACACTATTAATATGCAAGTGTTCAACAAAACATACTTGAGTTTTGGCATTAGGACGTAAAGTAATGTCAAACTTTCCTTGATGTTTCCAACCAAGTAATTGTAGACTATCAATAGCCACATAAACTTTTCAACTAATAGTCTTTTGTTTGAAAGAAATGTCAGAAACAAAATAACCCAACATATCAATTTCCTTACCTCCGAAACCAAAAACACGATTATCATTAGGTTTCAATGGCTTGTTATCTTAAGACTTATAGAAGAAAGCATCAGAAATAATTGTATAAGGAGAGCCAGAATTAGCCATGACCTCTATATCCTTGCCTTCAGCTGAAATAGTACACATGGGAGGAATGTATGGTTCAGAATCAATATCCTCATCATCAAGTACAACTTGACCTAATTTGTGAACCTCTGTGATAGCAAGAATTTCATTTTCAAAAGACTGTTCAGTAGATGTTTCTTCTTGAATCTCCAAATCTGAAAGAATTGCTACTCTTCTATTAGATAGACAATAGTTTCCAAAATGTCCTATCTTTTTCCACTTAAAACACTCCTTACCTCTGGCTGGACACTGTCTAAATTGAAAAGAATGTGATTTTGAACCACAACGATGACAAAATACATTCCTTGTATTAGTCTGTGGTTTATAATTATTCTGTATAGAAGATCCTTTAGTGACAGATTTACTTTTAGGAAAAACTTGAGATTTAGAATTAGAATCTTTAACATTTACAGCAGCCACACCAGTGGTAACTTTATCAACATTAATAGTATTAAACGTAATAATAGAGCGTTCAACACTCTTTGCAATTCGTATAGTTTCCTCTAAACTTGGATTACGTTGCCTAAGTAATTGTTCTTGAATTTTTTTATTTGAACATCTAATAATTAATTGATCACGAATATATTTGTCAATTTGATCACCAAAATCACATTCCGCAGCAAGAACCCTAAGACATTCAACATTAGTATCAGCAGGTTCATTAACTAATTGATGTCTTGTATAAAAGTTATATCTTTCCATAACAATATGAGGTTGTTCAATAAACCTTTTATTTAACCTGTCAACAGCTTCAGAAAAGCAGTCATAATCTCCATGATCCATACCAGAAGGAGTAGGAGACGGTGGTAAATGTATAAAAACATCTTCAGCATACCCAACTAGAGTATTTAAAAGAATAGCTAGTTTTCTTGAAGAAGTAAAACTGCCACCATCAATAGCTAATAAATAATGGTCAAATAACCTGTACCACTTCTCCCATTTCATACTAGGCTGACTGGGTCCTGAATCAAAAGTAGGTGGAGGAGTATCACACACAGTGCTCATGGTGATGAATTAAGTGAAGATTAAATTACAAATAACAAATTTCTTATGAAAATACTGCTGATGTCATAAAAATACAATTCAAAACAAGATATATAAAATGAACATTAATTAAAATCTACAATATTTTTACTTATTTGCGTTAAAAACGAACCATATATCGTATAAATACGACGATCGTGTGGTTGCCTAGTAACTAAAACAAACCAAAATGGCCGCTAATGCGTGATGACGTCATCACGTGAGGAACGAAGTACGTTATCAGTCAGTGGTGTGCGAGTCACCGAGATGCACAAGAAAGGCTGCGTTGAAATCCTCGATTGACAACTGTGACGTGGAACCTCTCAAGTAGACGCACGTTCTTGCGTTGATGTCCTCGAGCGAAGACCAAAAACTATTGTGATGTGGAACTTCTCAAGTGGAAGGTAGGCTCTTTATTTAAAAATAAACATCCAAGCAGTGTCAAAAGAAATGTGCTCTTGACAAAAATAGTCTGCCGGTAGTAATCACCAAATGCAGACAAAATGAATCTTTGGGAGACGAAGTCTCAATCACGTTGCTCACTGTCACCAACCTGTTTTCCAGCAATTAATGTCTGCAGTAGTAATTACCGATGACAATTTCGTAGCCAAGAACACGATAAGATAGACAATCCAATGTATAAATGTTGATGGAGCGATAGCTTACGTCGTTTCGCCTGATATTCGCCTCGGTTGACTTCTTGACTTGAGTTCCAAATACAGCTTCAATTTGTTAAAAAGTAAGATTCCTCACAAAATTGAAATAAATAGAGCGCTGTAAAAACAACCAAATGAAGGGTACACCGCGGGGTAATTGACACAGTCAAAAGACTTCAAAATAGTAGAATAGAATATTGAAAATATTTAATCTTCATAAGAAAAAAATGAGAAAAATCCCAAAAATAATCTGTGGATGCTCCAAAATAAATGATGAAAAATATCAAACGTCACCAATATGTTGTAGTAGGAAAGATGGGTAATAATCCAATGAGTCCAAGTAAAAGTAGAGAGGTATTTGTTGGCGCATCCACCTTGTAGAAGATCAGCAGTATAACTGACAACTGTCTGATCCAGTTCACATGAGCAAAACAAGCATTTTCAAAGATACACAAATCATGCAGAGAATACAGAACAAGAACAATTCTAAATAGAATTAACAAGGAGAATTCCATCCGGAATTCTTACATAGTAAATATTCTAAAAGAAAGACATAGTTAACACAATACTACACAAACTCAGCAAGCTGGAAAATGGTGGACAGGTAATATAAAAACCCACCTAAAGGTAACAGAGGTCTGCATAGGTGCCAGTGATAGATCAACTGAGACAGCTCTATTACCAGGCTCCAAGAGCTTGGGGGCCCTTGTTGTAATACACGGCATACCCCGGACAGTGTTAACATAGCATAATATAGGACTCAGGAAAAAAAAGGGAAAAAAAGACCTCACACACTTCCTGAGCCCAGTCTGAACTGTAACAAATCCCAGAATGCCAGCTCCTACTGCCAGATCTACCAAGGTTGAACTCAGAGATCGCTAAGGCTGATGACAACCAGTCTGAGAAAATAGGAGGGGAAGGATCTGTCCATCTTTTGCAAATTTCTCTCCTGGCTAGCAAGATAACATAGAAAAGCAATAATCTAGAAGGGCCCGTTATTTCTCCTGAAAGTCCAAAAATGATCAGGGACAAATCAATAGAAATTGAATAGTTCAATACGCTTGTCAAAAAACAGCCGACTTCGTCCCAAAAAATCTCCAGAGCAGGGCATTCTTTAAACATGTGGATGTCCGAAGCTGAAGCCAACCCGCACTTCTTGCAACAGATCAGGAGACAGGGAGAAATTTTGGAAAGCTTTATTGGAGAGAAGTAGGCCAGATGGATGGTATACAGATGGTTTCTCTTCAGCCATGCAGGTCTCACGGTTTCATATAGGAGCTTGCAAGAACACTGCCAAAGAAGATCCAAATTTTGTGCAGGTAAGGAACCCCCCCACAATTCCTCCGCGAGCTTAAATTCACCATTTACTTTGTCAGCAATAGCTTGATACCAAACTGAAACCTCCCTTTTCCCACACAGCTTAAATACTAGCTGATGTTCTAAAAAGGTGCCGTCCCTCACAAAATTCCTGTGATCTAACTTAGAATGGGCCTAGCTTTCCAACTGGAGATATTTGAATCTGGAAAGACCCTCACCGACTTTATCTTTAAGTTGGTCCCATGAAATAAGGATACCATCAGGGGCCAAATCCTCCCAAACCACTAAAACAGCATCCTTCAAAGGTAACGCCAGCCTATCTCTCAAACAATCTGGCATACCAGGAGAGTCCCATAATGGCGACAGGCTGGAAAAGTAGCTCAATTTAGTGGCTCCCCTGAATTTTGCACAGGTTTTAGCAAATCCTTGTAGAACCTTCAGCATGATCTTTTTTTTTAAATTTTGGGTCCCCAAATTTAAACAAGAAACCTTCCTCAGCTAAACTGGCACCTCTTAGCATAGCTAGAAACATGACCCCTGCACCTGTATTAACTGGCATTTTCAACAGCATACGCGCATGGGTAAGTTGGAAAGCCCAGGCGTATAACTGAAAATCAGGCAAGGCCACCCTACTCTCTCCTCCGCCTCAACTTTTTCCAGGCTATTCTTGGTGATTTTTAGGCCCAGACAAATGAGTTTATGTCTCGCTGGAGCTTATCAATCGAAATGTTTTCAAAATGTAGCGGGATGCAATTAAAAAGAAAGGTGACCTTGGGGAATATTGACATCTTGACAATGTTAACCTTGCCTAAGATGGATAATGGAAGCAGGGCCCAAGGTTTCAGCAACCTCCGACACTCCTTGGCCACCCCAGCTAAATTGGTCTTGGTTATCTTGGTGATGTCCTGAACTATGTTGATCCCTAAGTATCTAATTTTTTGTCTGATCTGATACTGGTGCTGGTGCTGTGTCCCCTCGAGATTCCACGCCATGATTTCAGTTTTAGCAGCATTGATCTCATAGCCTGAGACCCGACCAAACTCCTGCGCCTGATTTATCACTGCAGGGAGGGCTGTTAACAAATAGGCTGACATAATTAAAATATCATCAGCGTACAGGGCAACCTTCGTCTCCCACTTTCCAAATTTGAATTGCAGGATATTAGGATCATCCCTCAGCCGCTGAGCGAAAGGCTCGATGTATAAATCAAAAAGTAGGGGGGAGAGTGGACAACCCTGTCTTGTCCCCCTTGTGATTTTAAAAGGCTCCGTGAAATTCCCATTCACAAAAAGTCTGGCCGTTACGTTCTGATAAATCAGCTGGACCGCTCAAATAAATCTTGGCCCTAATTGAATTTCCCCAGGACTTCGGTCAAGAATATCCAGTTCACCCTGTTGAACGCTTTAGTGGCGTCTAAGGTCATTGCTGTTAAAGGAAGGGAATACGCAGATGCCACATCAATGGCTCCAATAAGATCATAGGTGAGGTCTGATAACTATCGTCCCCTGACAAAGCCCTTCTGATCAAGATGGAGAATATCGCCTGCCACGCGTCTCAGTCTAGCTGCCAAGATTGAAGCAAAGATCTTATAATCTGCATTCAAAAGCGAAATTGGCCTATATGACCCGCAGCAGGAAGGGACTTTCCCTGGTTTCAAAATCAAGATAATTCTGGCATCATTCCACAAAGCAGGAAGCGCTACCCACTCTCGTAGGATCTGATTAAAGAGCTGTGTCAGGGTCGGAGCAATCATATCACTCACTACTCGATAGATTTCCCCGGGAGCCTGTCTGGACCTGTGGCTTTCCCATTCTTGCAGGATGATATGACCTCCGCCTTGGTGATTTCCTGGTTTAGCTGTTGCTGCTGTTCAAGATTAAGAGGGAGAAGGGGATATCCTTGAGCCAGTTCTGGACACTAGAGTTCACGACCCTTTTGTCCTCGCAATAGATATTTGAAAAAAAGTCTGAAAGGCATCACATATATCCTCATTTGTGGAAAAGGTAATATCTCCCCTAATGATTTCTTTAATGTGATTCCTTACCTGGTCAGATTTTACCGTCCACGCGAGGAGTTTCCCTGCCCCTTCACCATACTCGAAGTGGGCGATTTTACAAGCTTTCCATCTTCGAGTAAGCCTGGGGTGTAGGACACTCTCCAGCTGCCCCTTTAGATTATCATACTTGGCCTGACGCTCTTGATTGATTAAGGGTGAGACTTGTCCAACTAAATCGACCTCCGCTGCCTTGAGCTTAGCTTCTAATGATGAGACCTCGTCTTTGTATTTTTTATTCCTGAAGCTTGACCTACTAGTGATTTGACCCCGAAGGTAGGCTTTTAACGAATCCCAAACTACAGCAATAGGAGCAGAGTCGATATTAATCCCCAAAAAGAAAGCTATTTCCTGAGATATAAAGGAAATCTCCTCTTCTTCAATTAAAGGGCCACGGTCAAAAGACCATGACCTAGTAAGACTAAGTTTTGGAGGCTCTAACCCCAGCAAGATACCGGAGTGGTCAGACAGATGTGAGGACAAGTAAGTGATTTTTGTTACTGTTCCTCTTATTGTCTGACTAATCAATACGTAGTCTATTCTAGAAGTATGCCGATACTTAAAGTTTCTGAACGAGGCTCCCATCTGCTGACCAGATTTTTCTCTCCATTTATCTGAGAGGGCGAATTTATTCATGGCTCCCAGAAGAAAATTCCTGTGATTTAGATGGGACCCCAGCTCTGTTATTTGGTGTCTTATCAAGTAGGGGATTCAACACAATATTAAAATTACCGGCTAGTACTACTGGATCAGATATATCGATCAAGTGAAAAAAGATTGTCTTCAAGAAAGAGGGATCATCCTTGTTTGGTCGGTAGTAGCCAACCAGAGTGAGCTGGAACCTCCTAATAGTAGCTTTCACAATAACCCACCTACCACCTGGGTCAGCTAACTGGAACAGGATACGTACCATAGCCGATTTCTTAAAAAGAAGTAGGACCCCTCTAATATTAGCTGTCTGGTTAGTACAAGCATATAGCCCTACCCAATTTTTATTTTTAAAAGGGCGGTAACCTCCTCATTACGAAGATGAGTTTCCTGGAGGACAAGGACCTGCGCGGGGGAGTCCCCAAGATATTGCAAGATCTTATCCCTCCTAGGTCTTGTACGCAGCCCATTAACACTCCAGGACAAAATCTGGAAATCACTCATGCTGGATCCAACCAGTACAACCACAGAGACCAGCACTAGCACCAGGGACCAACCCTACAGCCAGCAAAGCTCCCTAAAAATTCCATGTTTGCTCTAAATAATGAAATTGGTACTGTTAAAAAAAAGGAGAATGAGGAAATTTTTATTAACTTTTCGACTACCCAACATCTCCCAACCCTGCCACGACCCCCCCCCCATGGAGAAACCCTACCCTAGAAATCTGGACAAAGTCCAGAAGCTGCTCTCGGAGGCCCCCACCCCTCACCGCCTGGTGTACGAACAAAAAAGCCCAAAAAAAACTTCCAGCCTGGAAATATATAAAACAGGGATATTTTACCCCTCTTTTGTTTATCAGGGTAATACCTTATTTATTATAGTTTTTAGTTCTTTTAAAATATTTATTCTTATTTTTATTTTTCCTTTCCCAAGTTCCTACCATGTTTAAACTTAAAGTGTCTAGCCACATCCTATGCCGAATTAGTGCTATTGCAATAAGAGACATAACCGTGGCCCAATTTAGGCTAAAGGCCTTGATCTAAATTCTGCGCTATAAGACCATGTTAAGCCCTCTTACTGATGGTTTCCAGCAGCTCATCCGCCTCCTCTGTAGATCTTAAATTGTACATTTTATTATTATACATAACCCTCAAGGAGGTGGAAAATTTCAGCTGGGCAACTGCACCTAACTTTTTAAACTCCTCAAGTTTTTTCCCAATTCCCACTACCTATCCAGAGTCAGTCTAGAAAGGTCAGAGCGAACTTCAAAGGTAAAGTCTTTGGTCTTCATAGACTTCGTTTTCAGTGCTAGATTCAATATCTTTTCTTTTAACGCATAGGTGAGAAAATTAATTAAAATCTTCCTGGGTTTTGCTCTATTATGATTCTTACGAAAGGGGTCCCTATGCACCCTTTGTATGTCCAAATTTATTACATCTTCGGAGTCTTCAAGCGGGAGGGAGGATTTAAGCTGTGAAATAATATACAATCTTAGATCGGAACCTTCGCTCCCCTCAGGAACATTCAAAATTCGTAGATTGTTTCTATGTGTATTGTTCTCCAACCCCTCCAGTCTATCCAGCAAGTCCGCCTCTTCGTTTTTAATCACCATGACGTCTGATTTTACCATCTCAAGGTCATCTTTCAATTCAGCCTTGTTATTTTCAAGGGTTGCCGTTCTAGAGTTCAAAATATCTATTTTTTTCTCAAGAGTTTTACAAAAGCTTCTTATTTCCCCCTGGTTGGCCGCGGAGACTGCGAAGCCCTTTTTTATATCTTCCGATAATTTGGCAAAGAAGGCCTCTAAAGCTGGAGATGAAGAGACATCCCCAGACCCAGAAACAAGACTAGCTGAGAGTGACATCTGGGGTTGCGATAAAGAGCTGCCAGGCGGGGTAGAAGGGGTTAGTGGGCTAGAAAGACTTATGATTGCAATAGGGTCAGAGGCCCCACTAGTATTCGTCTGTGAGCCTGCATTTACCGCTATTTCTTTTTCGGGCTCCATATCTTTCTCTAACGGAGGCAAGATTGATTTAGTACTTGATACGTCGAGACTCTCCCTCCGAGACCCCCCCTGGGCAGTAATACGCAAAACATCAGGTAGCACTCTAAAATATTAGCGCAATGAAGGGGTTATCTTGCCACTAGTGCAAACAGGGATATGCTTCGACCTCCTGTGTTTAACAGATCTAGCCTTGACTTGATTGGTCTGAAAAGCAAAGGCGCAGGTTGAAGCTTGCTTTGAAAGAGAGATGCCGGAGACAAAACCTGATGATTTACTTAAAGGTTTGGTATTATCTAAATTCAAAACAGAGTCTTGACGAGACTCTTCGGGGATTTGATCACTCCCAGTGCCTGTTTTGGAATAACTTTGCAGTTGTGTTTGCCGAGTCTTAACGGCAGTTAAGCCCCCCCGGCGCTTTATACGCCCTTCCTGATCCTGTTAGAACCCTTCTTCGACACAAAGGCAGGCTGTGGGGTACTACACACAGTAACAAACCCCCTCGATTCAGGGCTGTCGCCCCCCCTCCTGCAGCACCAGCAACCCCAGTACCTGATGACACTGAGGGCCCCTGTTTCTCACCGGAATTCTCCTGCTCCTCCAGCCGCCTGGATATCACGTCGTAGTTCTCCTGCAGCCGGTGCCCCACAGCACAAACCTGTCACCACTATCCCTGCAGCTTGTCCCCCTTAGCTGACCTCAAGGAGCCGCTCTGCATCCCTTGCGGAGCTCCGGGTCAGCCTGGGACCAACAAGGGAGGAGGGAGAGCTGCCCCGCCTCTCCAACACGCATCCCCGACCAAGAAGCCCGGGCACAATCCAGCCAGCACAGAGTCCAAGCCAAAAAAAAAAAAAGTAAAAAGTAAAAAGAAAACAGTAAATGGCACCGGGAGCCGGCAACCAGCAGAGCGACGATCGGACAGCAAGAAAAACAAACTCAAACCCAGTCACCAATATGTGTGAAGGGCAACCAGCAGTCCCCAGCTCCTTCGCTAGCAAAGGAGCCACCATGGCATGTAACCCCGCGAGGCGCGGCTGAGAGGAATCACAAGGGAAGCGAGGAAAATCGCGAGAGGGCTCCCAGGGCCATGCACTCCAAGCCGGTAAGCCGGTAAGCAGATTATGCGCTAATACGCCGCATTAAGACGAGCAGCGGGAGCGGGTGATTCCGAGAGCAAGCGGCCGCTAGATCACAGCCGCCATGTTCTCCCCATCACCAGTCTCTAAAACCTAGATAGGAGATTATTGTCCAACCAAACAATGTCTTTGAGATGTCCAAGCAAATGTTAGATCTCCAGTTCACTCCAAAAACAAATTTGGTATTAGAACAACATAAGTTTTTTTCCAGAGTACAAAAATCTGATGAAGACTATGTTGCTACTTTACAAGGTTTAGCGTTGTCGTGTCGTTTTAAAAAGTTAACAGATTCTCTTATTAGGGACCAAATTATATGCTGCAACAATGACAAGAGGATCAAGGAGAAACTATTAACCAAAGATCCCATTCTAGAGGAGACCATAAAGATTTCTAAAGTGATGGAGCATACCGCGATGTGGTTAAAAGAAATAGATAGTACCACTTGTGAAAAAAAATGTATTGTTGTAGCCGAAGTGGAGGTTTTTCAACCAGAAAAAGAAAAGTTGTGATAAGAGTAATGATGCTAAATGTGTAACCAACGGAGACAAAAAAGGGGAAGTAGAGACAAGTCAGAGAAATACAAATTGGAGAGAATAAGGTGTTACAGGTGTGGTGCTCCGGGGCATCTTGCTTCTAGTACAATGTGTGCACCTAGAAATGTGCTGTGCAGGGAGTGTGACAGGAGAGGGCATCTTGCAAAAATGTGTAAAACAAGAATTGAGGCAGGAAATACACAAAGAGTCCAGTTGGTGGATCAATAAGTAAATGATATTTGTGAAAATGTTCAAGAAATAAATTTAACTGTAGAAGGAGAGCAGAAGGCACTTAGTGGAAGTGGAAAAACTGAGATCAAACCATCTGGAGTAAAACTAGAGAGCACAGACAAGCTGGAAAAACCACACTGTCAGATCTTCCTTGATGGACATCCTATTAAAGTACTAGTAGACTCTGGAAGTCTCTTCAACTTTATTTCTAGGGAAAGTTTTAAGAATATTGGTGACATCTCGTTATGTAAGTGCGATATAAAAGCTGTGGGGTACGCTGGGAGGAGAATAAAGATTTTGGGGTTGAAGTGGATGACCATCAGTTTTAAAAATAGAAATGTTTTTGGAAGGATACACGTTACTTATTACGGATAAGATCTACTTTGTTTGCTTCATCAACGAGATCTAGGCATAATCATCAACCCTTGCGCTAAGGTAACCATAATGTTAACTGAACAAGATATTTTAGAAGAAGTCTCTCTGGTTTGACACAATGACTTGATGAAGAAATTTCCAAAACTGTTTTCGGATGAATTAGGTCTCTTAAATGGGTTCTCTCATAAAAAAAATTTAAAACAAGGTGTAAAGTCAGTATTATACTAGTCAGAAATGTGCCTAACATGATGTGGCAACCTTTGAAGGAAGAACTTCACAGGTTTTTAAAACAACAAATCATTGAACCTATTGAAACCTCAGAATGGCTGGCTCCTATTGTGGTGGCACCTGAGGGTGATGGAAAGATTCGGTTGTGTATTGACTTACATGATTTAAACAAGTGCATCTGGGTTGACAGGCAAGCGTTGCCAAACATTTCCAAAATGGTAACCATGGAGGGTGAAGAGTTGTATTTAGTGTTCTAGACATGTCGTCCGCTTATCACCAAGTCAACTTACACATTGAATCACGTCATCTAACTTCGTTTGTTACTCCATTAGTGTCATTTAGTTACTAAAGGATGCCCTTTGGACTGGCATCAGCTTCGGCTGTTTTTGAGAGGGTGATGAAGAACATCTTTGGAGACTTGGACTATGTTTTACGCTTCGAAGATGATGTGCTCATTATGGGAAAAAGCAGCCATGACCATGACAAACTGTTTGGGGAGGTGATGTCGAGGATAGAAAAGCACTGTTTGACTGTAAAGAAAGAAAAGTGCCAAAACAAGAGAGAGGAAGTTACTTATTTAGGTCACACTATTAATGCTAAGGAAAGTAGCCCTATAAAAAGTATTGTGTTGGCTGTGGAAAATGCATGCAGACCTGAGTCCAAAGATGAGTTAAAGTCATTCTTGGGCTTGGCAGAATACTGTTCTTAATATGTAAAACACTTTACGGAAATTGTTGAGCCTTTAAGGCGTTTGAGGAAAAAGGGAGCAGCGTATGGTTCGACAGGAGAATGTGAGTGTTCTTTTATCAAAATAAAAGAGTCTATAGTGTGTGCTCCAACCTTAGGTCATTTTGATGTGACACGGAAAACTTACATTACTACTGATGCTAGCAACGTTGGCATAGGTGCTGTTCTTACCCAAGTTGAGGATGGAGTTGAAAGTGTGATTGGGTTTGGGTCCAGAAGGCTAAAGGGAGCCGAAACTGCTTGCTCTGTAATCGAGAGAGAGACTTTAGACTATTGAAGGGGAATTAACCATTTCAGGTTCTATGTGTGGGGCATTCCTTTTAGACTAAGGACGGACCACACACCTTTGACTTACATTTTCAAAGGTTGACAAGGTTTGGAAGGGAATGTTACGCCTCACATTACTAGGTGGTTTTTAAGTGAGATGGAATACAACTTTGAAATTGAATTCGTAAAAAGGTAGTAACAATTTTGTTGCTGATTATTTCTCAAGGATGACTGTGGAGATGGAGGAAATAGTTTCCGAAGTCGTCTCTAGTGAGGTGTTGTTTGTTGATGGGGAATTAGCCATTGTTGCCAGTGAATGGAGAGTTGTTAGAGAGGGTGACAATGTTATGAGAGAAGTAGAGGAAACATTTGTGCATGGATGGGGGACAGAGATGTGCAAAGAGTGGATAGGCGTGAATTTTTCAAGGTCAGGGATGAATTGAGCATCGTTGGTGGAAAATTGAGAAGGAGACGTCAATTTGTTCCTCCAATTAGTATTCGACCAAGGATTCTTGATATCATTCATGAGGGTCATCTAGACCGTAGTGTCATGAAGAAAAGAGGAAGACAAAAGTTTTGGTGGGCAGGTATCGATCACGATGTAGACGAAAGAGTAAAGAATTTTGTGGCGTGTTCTAACAGTGATAAAACCAGACAGCCTCCATTGGGAGAGGTGAGTTTTCCTAGCAAGCCTTGGGAAAAAGCAGCCATTGATTTTTTTGGGACCTGTAACTATGTTGGGAACTGCAAACAAGTTTATTTTAGTCTTGGTAGACTACCATTCCAAGTGGTTCATGATCAAGACTGTGCCAGAAGTGAACACGTCTGTGGTTATTGATTTTACGGAAGAAACCTTTATGGATTACGTTTTACCGAAGACTATTGTGTCTGATAATGGGGTGCAATTTGTTTCCAAGGAAATGGTGGCTTATTTGTCTGGGTTAGGAAGTGTTCATGATAGAGTGGCTCTTTTCCATCCACAGGCCAATGGATTAGTGGAAAGAGTAAACCGTTTGATTATGGAGAACATACAGTTGTCCTTGGCTAAACATTTATCAAGAAAGAATTGAGAAGAATGGTGTGGTCACATAGAAGAACTCCTCATTCTGTGACTGGAGTTTCACCATTCGTTTCCCTTAAAGGAAGGTTGCCAAATACTTAGGAGTGTCCAGTATGGTTGAAGAGAGAGGTGGAAGTTGTGGTGGATCGAGAAGAAATAAAGAAAAGAGTATTGAGATCGCATGGAAGAAATGTTTTGTACTACAATAGGAGAATGGGTGTGAAAAGGTCTAGTTTTGTGACTGGAGATTGGGTGGTTGTAAAAAAAAGGCCTTGTTCAAAAGGGAGGAAGCAAGTATTCCAATCCTTGTAAAGTGAAGGAGGTCATTGGAAATGTGGTTATTTTGGAGAATGGCACTACGAGAAGTATGGGTGATGTTTGTAAGGTCATGAGATAATCATATGATTCTGTTTTTCAGCATGTTATTCATTCAACTTAATGGTATCGTACAGTTGTATTTTGTAACAATTATCTAGAGTGTATGGTTACTGTATACTATGGTTCTTTCTAGAATGTTATTTTACTAATATGAATCTTCTTCCTCAAAGCAATGTAAGTGGGAGATGTGTGGAGATATTCTAAACTGACAACATGGAATGTCATGATGTCACACTTGAAGGAATGGGCAGTTGAATTGGAGAAGCTGTTGAGCTTGGAGCTCAGGTGGGATGTTGCGAAGCAATAAAGTATTTTGAAGAATATTGCTGACTTTCAGTTCTTACAACGTCCTGTGCTCCCACAGTCAATGTTCTGTAGGAATCTTGTGCCTTTTGGTACAGATCAATCATACAAACTTGACTGTGGTGAAATATAAGAGATAATGTGTTTTGGCTACGCTCTTCAGTCATTGTATGAACATGTAGTTTTTCGGATGTGTACTGTCAAATTCTCTAGCAATTATCAATAACCTTCCATCAAGGGTTAATACTAATGTCCATTAGCTACACTCACTTATGAACAGTTTGTGTCTTGTAACAATAAAGAACTAACTGTGCAGTGTTGCACATTTCCTCAATCACATTCAGGTGACTGCTTTATTGTTCCTGCCAAACAAGCACAGCTGAGGCAGCAGGGACGTCAGAAAGTGAGACAGGAAACCACTGTCGAGACTCGCCACACGTGGGACTCTGCCAACGGGCATCCGCAACCACGGAGACCTGATATGTTATGTTATGTTATTTGCACTTATAGAGTGCATGATTACCCTTGGGTGTCCTGGCGCTAAGTACTGGTTGCCCGGGGGAACTGAAAGAGTACTACGGCGAGAAGAGCCATGTCGTCAAGCCCTTCC
The DNA here is from genome assembly GCF_964261635.1 of Lissotriton helveticus. Classification (NCBI taxonomy): domain Eukaryota; kingdom Metazoa; phylum Chordata; class Amphibia; order Caudata; family Salamandridae; genus Lissotriton; species Lissotriton helveticus. Next base: position 1,065,525,625 of record NC_136071.1, on the reverse strand, counting down.
AGAACGAGAGAAGATCCGGGGCAATCCTAAGGAAAAAGGTAAGCTCATTCCAAGCTCTCGAGGCACAAAGAGTGAAACTCCTGCCTCCCCAATTAACATTTTTTGACATGGGGACTTGCACTTGTTTAGCACTGGGTGGATCGTAGCATTCCACCAGGAACATACCATTGGAACTTTTGCCTAAGAAACTCAGGACCAATTCCATTAATGGCCTTAAAAACGATAACTCCAGTTCTACTGATTGGATTTTTGATGTTTAGATGTCAAATACGTTATTAAATGTTTCTCTATTTTTCTAATTTGATGTGGTAGTTTTTTGTGTGTTCTTTATTCACTTTATTACTGTTTGACTGCTGCATAAATACTTTACACATTGTATCTAAGTTAAGCTTGACTGCTTTGTGCCAAGCTACAAGAGGGTTCATTAGGGGGTTTGCTTGTGTTTTATCCTGGCAAGAATTGTGGGTGCTGCTTGAGTAGCGTTTCACCCCTCTCAACTAGTAACCCAATTTCCTACAGAGAGTCATAGAAGCAGAATTACAGAACCTGGTCAGTATGTTTGAGAAAGGCATAGGTAGGAATTCAGGTGAGCCGTGATTACACAGAACCAGATCGGGAGGACAAGCCTTCCCTTACATCGTTCCTAAAGCACAGAGCTAACTCCCTCTCCCCATAAGAGCCTCCTCCTCTCTTGAACAGTGCAAGACCTGGCTTTTCAATGAACCAACCTACCATAGGCATACACATATACTCAGCGGCATGATATTCTCATGGGTGATAGTGCACTTTACAAATATACATAACATAATACGACATGACATTACAAGACATAACATGATCAGATTGGGGTTTAGAAAGTTGAGGAAAATGCATGTAAGAAACCGTTTTCTATTCATGGTTATCGCAGATTTCTCAAATTTTTCTGGTCACTTTTTTTGGTTGTACTTAGAACGCTGTGTATTGCTACCCCAGCTAAATAAGAGTAAACTCCATGTGCTCCCCTATATACATGGTTCATTGGATTCCCATTTCTTAAGCGTTGACCCAGTTCTGAAAACCAGCAAAATAGACCCAAAGTCATTTTACATTATTTCTAGCTGAAGTATTCAGACAACTGGTCTGCTTTGTACATTCACATTTTTTCAAAGTAAACAATTCGGAACTTAGGACAAAAGCATCAAGAGGCCACCAACAGGTAGCTTGCCTTGCAGCGGATATCCAGCTCAATCCCAAGATCCAACTATGAGCATTTTAACTGGAGCTGGAATTACGGCAACTGCTGGCACCAGACTTACCTAATAATGGATTCTTGTTAAATGATTTAAAATGTACTCATTCCAATTAAAGGGTCTTGAAAGAGTCCTGTACCTTATTTTTCATCACTACCTCCCGTGCATATGCTACTGGCAGGATCAAACAGGTTGTGGCACCTGGATACTCTTGTGGCTGGGTTCTCGGAGCCCATGCCTGGCCCCAGGTACTTTGCTATGGGGGCCTCATGGAGCTCTGATCCATGGGCTTGACAGAGCTTCTTGTCTCGGCACAACAGGGGAGACCTCCTGGTGCCTGTAGGGCACTTCACCCTAGGTACTTAGAGGCATGGCATGCTGGAGAATGGTTCCCAGGGCCAGGGGATTCCACCACAGTGCCAGTTGCAGCTCTGACCCAGGGCCTGGTCAGGGCTTCTTAACCCTGCCAACCTTGAGAGCCCTCTAATCATCAGAGACACTTTGAGATACGGCGGGCTGTAGAATGGAGCCCCGAGCTGATCTCCATTCCATGAACAGCCGGAGCTCTGACCCAAGGCCTGGTCATAGCTTCTTCACCTGTCTAAGCAGAGGTGGATGTCTGAGGGCCTCTGGGTTGGTGAAGGGAATAAAAAGTCACTGAGATGTGTAATAAGAGATTTAGAGGGATACTGCCATTGTGAACCACCCGGTGGAAATCATTAGGGACATTAATGTTGGTGTGATAGAGTTGCAAAAGATGCCAGGATTTTATTGTTACTGGGAGAAATCATGAGATTGTGAGATTTTTGAAAAGGGGGACAGTCCTGGAATGTAGTCTTGATGGAAAACTAAGTGTATGAGGCTTTAGCATTACAGGACGGCACGCTTTGGATCTTATATATCATTCTAATACAAAAGTGGGAACTTCTGGAGGCTATTTTGGGAGAATGGGAAATGGAGGGGTTATGAAGGGAATTAATACTACTTTTTGTTTACTTGAAAGAGTTTCTTTTGATTGATTAAGGACCAGGATTATTGACTTTTGCAGTGATGGAGATTTCACTTGTGTGAAATCTTTGTTGTACATCCGTTTTTTTACCAGTTAGTTTCATGTAATTGATGAACTAAGGGTGCCAACGACCATTATTGAGCAAATTACATGATTGATTGACTGGCATTATTGTAGGTGGCAGCAAGAAAGACAGTATTGAAATGTGGGTCAAAAGCTGGAAGGCAAAAGATGGTTTAAAACTGGGGGTTTGGTTAGCTAAGTTGGCATGAAAGTGGCCAAAGAAATGAGTTCCTTGTGAGCTAAAGGAACGGGCATAAAAGAAGTTGGGTATTTTAATGGCATAGGTTAGAGGTTGGACCAGATGAAGAAAATAAATGATGAACTCAAGAATAATTCTTTTTTTTTAATGACATTTTTATTAATTTTCAGGAAAAAGATACAAACATCAAAGAAAAGAGCGAAGGTATTTACAAATCATGAATCATGTTACAAAAAGTAAATTAAGAATATATAAGAAATGCAATATGGGAAGAGAGCAATAGAAAGAGAACAATAGAGAGAAAAGGAAGAAAAAGAAACATAAAAAAGGGAAAAAGAAAAAATAGAAATAAGAGATGTAGTATTTAAAGAATAGAAGAATACAGGGTTAATGCATAGGTTAATGCATAGGTGCATGAGAAGAAAGATAAGTTGTAAAAGGCAACCAGAGGAGATCAGATTTAATTTTTTATGGGTTAAATCTTTTTATTGATTGCAAAACAAACAAGAAACCAAGTTCCTCAGAGATATTGCAGAAGAGAACGACAAGGTCGCATTACAGTGTTACCATCGGTAATGAGCATCCACCATTTAGACAATAGAAGGACTAAAGAAAAATAAATAAACCCCTCCCCCGCCTCCCCAACCCACTCCCACCCTTCTCCCCCTCTAACCCACCCACCCCTCTTCCACCTGAGATTTAGAAAGTAAGGGAAACATGAGGGAGGATAGGTCAATATTTAACGACGAGCCTTACGAGCTTTCTTAGAGGTGCTACTGGGAATCTGAGTGTCAGGGAGGCGAAGTAGCCGCAAGTATCGAGGGCAAGTCAACTCCCTAAATTCTGACACTAATAACTTCAGGAAGGGCCGCCATAGTTCGGGGAACTCTGACCCTCTGCCAGACAGCGTAAGTGTGAGTTTCTCCATACCCAGCACCAGCCAAAGTCTCTGAAGCCAACCAGAATGTGTGGGGAGTTGGGTGGACTGCCAATGGGTCACAATGTTTTGTATGGCCGCCCCCAGGGCAATTGCAATCATCCGACCCTTCCGGGATTCGAGTGGATACATCAGAGGGTTGGGTAAGCCCAATAGGACACAAGAAGGAAACCGTTGGAGCTGCGTTTCAAAGTGTAGGTCAACCTCATCCAGCATTTGAGACCAGTATGGCTGTAGATAGGTACAACCCCAGAGGACGTGTTCTAATGTGCCCACTGCTCCAAGTCTCTCCAGCAGAGGTCGTTTCGGCGTTGGTCAAAGTGGTGCAAGCGTTCTGGCGTATAGTACCAATAAGTAACAATTTTGGTCAGTGTTTCTGTGAGGCCTGTGTGGTAAGCTGGGTGTTGCGCCCTGTGGTATATACCCTCCCATTCCTTATGTGTTAGGGACCACCCCAGGTCCCTTTCCCAACGTGCGCGGCCTGCATTGTGTATGTATGTAGTGTTGGCTAACAGCATTCTATACAAATCTGAGATGATCCTCTTGTCGGAGGTGCGAGTCACTAACCACTTTTCATAAGGGGTCAGCAAACGCTGTGCCTGCGGTTTGACCTGTGGGTGCACTGCCCAATGGCGGAGCTGGAGATACTACAGACGTTCTGTTTCTGGGATGCCATAATGATCTTTGAGCAATTCAGGATCCGGGTCCGGAATTTCTCCTCGAACCAAGCGGCCAGCAGAACCATTTCCAAATAGGGCCAGTGCATCCTATCAAAGGCCTTTTCAGTGTCAATGGCCAGAAGCATATACTCGCCTTGGGTACGGGACGCTTTCTCTATCAAATGCAGAATGCGTTTAGTATTGTCACTAGTCTGCCTCTGGGGAATAAATCCAGCTTGGTCAGACTCGACAAGTTGGGCCATGTACGGCGCTCGACGGGCCGCCAGGATGCTAGCGTATAATTTAATATCTATGTTCAAGAGCGATATGGGTCTGTATGCACCGCAGGTTGTCTTGTCCTTCCCCGGCTTCGGGATAACGACTAATGCCGCCTCCAGCATCTCCCCAGGGATGGTGCCAGTGTGTTTGAAGATGTTGAAGAGGCTCGTCAGGATGGGAGCTAGCTGAGAGCAGAACTATTTGTAAAAGGCGGCTGTGTATCCGTCGGGCCGGGTGATTTACCCAGCTTGAGACGGGAAATTGCAGAGATGACCTGTCTAGAAAAGCGGCTTGTGACTAGGACAGAGAGGGCATGTTAGCCACGGCAATATATTCTAGGAGGTCCCCAGTATAAAGGTCAGTGTAAAAGTCCCAGAACACCTCAGCTATGGCTGCGTCTTCCAAGATGGTTTCTCCCCCAGGCGTGCGGATGCTCTGCACTTCCTGGCGTTGGCATTGCTCCCGTAGTGTATTGGCGAGGAGATGGCCGCACCTATCTCCCCCGGTGTAGTAGGATTGGCAGAGGCGGAGAGCTGCATATTCAGCTCTATCTTGGTCTAGGGCCGCGAGTTGTTTCCGGTCGACACAAAGCTGCCGCCAGGCGTGGGAGGCTCCCGTTCTCTGGTGCAGCTATTCGAGCTCCAACACTCTCTTTGTAAGTTTTGCCCTCTTACCTCTCCCGATTCTGAGTGGAGGAAATCGTGATGAATTCCCCCCATAGGACCGCCTTCAGAGCCGTCCACTGGACCGTCAGAGAAGTGTCCAGGTTAGCGTTCAGGGTGAGAACATTAGAAATAGCCCCCTGAATTTGCTCAATCACTTTGTCTTGGTGCAGAAGAGTTTCACGCATTCGCCACTGCTTCAAGGGTCAGGAGGAACGCAGCAGTTGAAAGGTAGCTAAGACCAGGGAGTGATCCGATAATGATGCTGTCACGATTTCAGTGTCGGTTGCATAGGCGTGAAGTGAGGTGGAGCTAAGAAAGTAATCTAAGCGTGCGTATGTCTTGTGAGCCCCTGAATAGAATGTGTAACTACGGGTACGTGGATGGAAATGCCGCCACAGGTCAAAGAGCCCTAAATCACCAATATGGGTCTGTCCCGCTGAAGAACACCCACTTGCATCCTCCGTTGACAAGAACGATCCTGATAGTTGTCGAATACAAGGTTAAGGTCACCCCTGATTAGCAAATGTCGGTCTGAGGCAGTGGCTGCCTCTCGCAGAGCAGTGTGTAGAAACTTAGCCTGTCCGTCGTTAGGAGCATATATTGACCCAACAACAAGTGTCATCCCCCCAACTACAAATTGGTATGTGAGTAGGCGGCCTTTTATCTCTGCTCCTTTCTGTATTACCTTGACAAAGAATGAGCGGGAGACTAATATGGGTACTTTTTTGGAGGTACTAGAGGAGAACAGTTGTGTAGGGAAATATCTGGACCGAAGTCTATGATGGTCTTTAGAAAGAAGATGAGTTTCCGGAAGGAGGCAGATGTCCACCCTAGATTGTACAGGTAGTTTAGCACTGCCCTGCGCTTGAACAGGTTGTTCAAACCCATCATATTAAGGGTTAGGACCTTAAGGGAGTCGTGCGGCATCCTTGGGACAAAAGGGGACTATAAAGCAATGCATACCACCCATTACAATAGGCAGTGGGAGGTAAGGTGAATCTGCATCAGGTGGGGAGGAAAGACACAGCGGGGGGATAACAGGAGGAGGTGGACAAGGGACCCCAGACCCGAAAAAACACAAAATAAGCCCCAAGAACAAGCCAAAAAACACAACCAAATCAAAGAACCCAGTCCAAACAGGAGAACAGTGTTCCTGTAATAGTGTCCGCCTTCCCGGAGTGGCCAGGAAGTCGTCATAGCGGGGCTCATATTGTGAACAAGAATGGCAGTCCGGAACTCCCCGCCGCCCACCACAGACTAGTGAGCCACCATCAGGAAAGCCTCCTGCTGCCCCTTCGCTATATTTATTCGGCTTCCGAAATCGTCGTCTTCATCGGGGTTGTTGCCATCCCAAGGGCGACGTCTTCGGCTCAGAGTCGCGGCCCTGACGGTCGTCTTCCTCCTGAGGCACCGCCAGGCCCAGCAGTTGACAAGTATCCGTAAGGGAGTGCATCTGGTGCAGTCTATCATTGAATCGGAAGATGAGGCGAAACGGGTGCCCCCAGGAGTACATGATGTTCTGTTATCTAAGGTGTTCCGTCACAGGGCGGAATTGCCTCCTGCGTTGCAGTGTGAGCATAGCTAGGTCCTGGTACAACACTGGAGAGTTGCCTTAGTAGGAAATAGGGTGCAGAGCTTGTGCTTTAGCTAGTATAGCTTCTTTAGTTTTGAAGTCCTGTAGGCAGAGAAGAATGTCAGCCGGTGGAGCGTTAGGTACTCGGGGTGGGCCGACCCTGTGCGCCCTATCCAGGATGATAGTAGTAGCTGCCGGGGCTCCCAGAATGTGGCGGAATAGACCTCCGTGAATGCGAAGAGGTCCTTAGTGTCGTCTGACGGCTTCCCCCCGTATCCTAATGTTGTGTCTTCGTGACCTATTTTCTAAGTTCTCCAGATGGGTCTGCATATGGAGGTGTTGATCTTGCAGTCGGATGTTTTAAAATAATGCTCATATAATTTATTGTGTCTTATGATGGTTTGCCATCCTTTTACGATTTTTTAATGAATCAATTAAAGTATATTTGACTGACTGACTGCAGTCAGATTACCTCCTGTTGAAGCATGGTCCGCTCCGACGACGCATTATCACTTCTGCTCTCTAGGGTGGCCACTCGTTCCCCAACACTGCCCACGTTTCTACGGAGTTCTCGCATCTCAGCAGTCAGCTCCGTCTTTAAAGATTGTATGTCGGACCGGAGGGTGTTGAAGAGCAACTCTAAGAATGATTTGGTGATGAGGTCAGGGAGCAGGGACGGAAGAGGCTTTCTCAAAGAGATCTTTCAGTGATTTTTGTTTCCTCGTCCTGGCCGAGGACATAGTCTCGAGATCTCCAATATGGTGTCAGGAGTGAGGACATAGCTGCACCCACCTCACCTTGCAGAAATTACCACCAAGGTCCGATATCAGCTCAGGTTCGGGGGGGGGGCGCCCCGTCTCTCGTAGCACAGACGTAGTAGGTGTCCCACAGAAGCATGGAGTCAGGACAGAAGACTCTCCCCCCAGTGCCCGCCCCATGGCAGAGACGGGTAGTCTCGCTTCCAACTGGGCCTGCCGGGTGGCCACCGCTAGAGGAAACCTAACTTTGTTCAGTGGACCCCGTGGGGTGCCCCGCCACCATTCGGTCCACGCAGGGTGACCGCCTTGTTGTCTCCACCACCAGCGGGGCACTACACCTCACAAGGCCAGAGTTAACAATATGGCACCCCCGCTTTACTTCTGGGCACTCCTGGGAGAGGCTAAGTCGGATGAAATACTCAAGGAGCAGGGTTCCAGGCCGTGTGGGATATCTATGTTACCGCAGCTGGTTGCCAGGGCCTTCGGGGGCAGGAAGAGCCAATCAGAAGTATACTCTATGGGCCCCGGGGCCCCGATGCCAAGCAACATAGGCGCTCTCCAGTCCCCCCGGGTCGCGTCTCCGATGCAGACCTCTCCCAACTCGCTCGGGACTTCGGCATCCCCACAGCACTCCTCACCTCTCTGACCCAGTGCTCTAGCAGTCCTCGGGGGCCAGGCAGACAGAACATCCCCTCCACAGTGCTCCTCCCTCCGCTGCCGGCTCAACCGCTACCAAGTGTGCGGGAGGTACCATTCAGTACGCGGGGCCGTCATCTTCACCCTCGACATTGCGGCAGTGGCCGCTCCGGTCATGGGCTGCAGGGTGCTGGCTGAATCACCGCCCCAGGTGAGTAGCGGTGCTTTGCTAGTAATCCTGGCTCCCAATGTGGTCCCTCTGCCACAGTCAGCCTTCCAGCCCGCCTCCGCCGCAGCCACAGGGGGTTGGCAGGTTTAACGGATGCAGAAAATGGCGGGTCTGGCCCCGCCTCTAACCACAACGCCAGGCTCGGCATAGCCCGGCGACCAAGTCAATGTCCAGGGAGTTGGGGCAGGGACCTCCTATCCAGTCGCAGCTTCGGGCCCTCCTCACCACTGCCCTCGTGTCAGGGAGAGACTGGTGCAGAGGAAGCTTGCCTCTGCAGACCCCATCGCGGGCCGCCCCTGTTTCGAGGTCTCTTCCAACGTGCCGAGGGCTTCCTCCTCCGTTGCCCTCAGCGGGCGTCAGCAGTGGACCCTGCCGGATCCAAAGGTATGGGCAGATCGGGGACCCACTCCACCGCCGGATTCTGTGGTCGGCGGCTCTCGTAGGTGCTATCAGCCGCTGTAGGTGGTGGGCGGCGGGCAGGAGCTCCGCAAGTTGCTGCCTACCTTGCCGCCATCTAGGCCACGCTCCCTCCCAGATTTAATTTTTTGAGAAAGATTAAGAGGAGAAACAGTAGCAATTCTATGTTCATCACAAATAAAGTTCCACCAAGTCAATGAGGAAATTTTGGAGTTATCTCTCCAGGACGATAAAATAACTTTGAATACTAATGCAATAAAAAGGTCAAATAATAAGGAGTTAGAGGAGGAGTCATCAACATCAGGAGAGAAAGAACCTTGAAAAGTATTTTGCAATGAAAATATATAATCACATTTAAAAATGTTCATACAAATGGTCCATACAGATTTCCAAAATGTCAATACATTTGAACACGCAAAAAGTTGATGACACAATGTGCCAGTAGCATTAGAACATGACCAACATGATGGAGAAGAGGAAGGGGAAAGCTTGGAAATATACACAGGTGTAATAACAACTCTATTGTAAATAAAATACAAGGATTGGGTTATACAAGCAGCAGCAGAAACTTTAAATAACTTGACCAAAATTTGTCCCAATTCAAGATAGAAAGAGAAATCGACAAGTCCGTTTCCCAAGCAATTTCTATAGGAGACTTGGGACTTGATTTAGGTAAATCTTTTTTACCGATTCTAAAATACCGAATTTTACCAATTCGGTATTTTAGAATCGGTAAATTAGATGTAGGTAATAATTCGGTATTTTTTACTGAATCGGGAAGATTCGGTAATTACCGAATCGGTATTTACCGATTCGGTAATTGCCATTCATTCCTATGGGCCTCCATTCCCATAGGAATGAATGTCAATTACCGAATTGGTGAATACCGATTCGGTAAAATTGTGAAATGGTCAAGGGTGGCAGGGTGTCACTTTGAGACCCTGTTGCACCCCTGATTAGTGCTTGTGTGCCATGTGGCACACATACATGCCCTAAGGGCATGTATGTCTGTCACATGGCACAGGTGTACATGCACAGATTTGCATATACACAGGTAACGTTATTTACCACCAACTAATAGTTGGTGGTAAATAACAAATCCTTAAAGCCCTGTGGCACTGTTTACAGTGCCACCTACATCTCAAAATACAGATTCGGTAATTTTACTGAATCGTTAAATTTACCGAATCTGTAAATTTACTGATTCGGTAAATTTACCGATTCGGTATATTTACCGATTCGGTAAAATTACCGAATCTGTATTTTGAGATGCCCTACATCTCAGTATCCAAATACCGGTCGGTAACGGCCGAAAATCTGTATTTTCGGCCGGTACCGACCGGTATTTGGATACCTACATCTGGCCCTTAGATCTTTCAGTAACGTGTAACAATAATAGTTTGTATACTATAGCTGCTTTAGGTCTTTGAGATTGAAATAAACTATATAGTGGAGTAGGTGGAGTGAGAGAGGGTGTATCATCAGGAAAGTCAAAAAAGGCAAGCTGTAAATGTAAAGCATCTGAAATTACAGTATAATCATTACAACAAGAACTAGGTAATTGAAATCGGGCTGCAATTCATCAAAAGGGATAACAGAGTTTTGATGGATTAATTGGTGCATTTATATAATTCTCTTCTCCTTCCAGTATTTGTAATAGAACGATTTACCTTTATATTTGAGAAACTTGCTATACAAGATGGTAGAGGATAAAAAACAATGATACGGAGTTAAACCATTGGTGAAAGTATTGTATAATAAATTCTGGGAATATTTTAAAATCGGGTTATTTGATGTAAAAGTACAATTTGACATATATATTACATTCTGAAAAGAAAAATCCTTTAACAAGGAACGCTCAAAAGCAATCCATTTGGGGATAGGACAATCAACAAAATCATAAGCTAAAGCAAATGATTGTTTAATTAAGAAGGCCGAATTGTAAGGTTTAAAATTAGGAAACGTACACCGCTGCCTTCAAATTGTGAACAAATAGAATTAATTTTAGAGAAATAAGATAAGGGAATGCGAATAGGTAACATAGAAATTGTATATAAAACATGTGGTACAATCATCATTTTGATGCTGTCTAGCCCACCCCACCATGAAAGAAATAGTGGAGACCAAGTAAGGAGGAGTGATTGGATTTTAGTGATTAATACATTTAAGGTAGATTTGATTGTGTTAGCCAGGGAGCCAGAAAACCAAATACCAATGTATTTGATTTTAGGAGGGCACCAAGCAAAATTAGTATCCAAAAAGATATACTGGTAACAGAGAATTTAGAGGTGAGACTTCTGTCTTAGAGAGGTTTAACTTATATCCAGAAATGCTGGCGTACAACCGAACCTCATCCATAAAAGGAGGCAAGGAAGCAATAGGATTAGACATATAGACCAATATATCATCAGCATATGCCGATATTTTTGTTTCAATAGAAATATAGGAGAAACCAGTAGTTTTTCCTATAATAATGAGTATTGATTCGTATACGTTCAAGAAAGGGTTCAAGACATAAAACAAAGAGCAAGGGAGATAGGGGACAACCCTGTCGGGTATCTCTAGATAAGGAAAAGAATCTAGAGAAGCGGTTATTTACAAAAATACTAGCTCGAGGGCAAGAGTATAACAGTTTGACATAGGAAATAAATGTAGGTCCAAAGCCAAACCATTGGAGAGTTCTGAACATACATTTCCAATTAATACTGTCAAAAGTCTTTTCGGCATCCAAAGATAATGCTGCAAGGGAGGATTTTAATTTCTGTGCATAGGAGATGATATTTGCAAACATTCTGGCATTGTCCGAAGCTAACCGGCCCTTCACAAATCCAACTTGATCAGTCTTTATTAACAATGGAATAATATGCTCGAGACGAGAATCCAGAATCTTAGCAAATATTTTACAATCATAGTTAATCAATGATATAGGTCTCTAATTTTTACAGAGTGAATGATCTTTATCAGGTTTGGGGATGAGGATTATTAAAGCATCCATAAATGATCCAGAGGCTCTAGCATCTGCAGTAAACGAATTAAAACATTGTAGGAGTTTGGAGACAAAGATAGAGGCAAAGGTAAAGTAAAATTCACCGGAAAGACCATCAGGTACTGGTGCTTTTGATTTTTTTCAGAGAATTAATGGCATTAGTAATATCTTGGGACGTAACTTTACTCTCCTGTAAACGGAATTCATCCTGTAAGGACGGGGGAGAAGGGAGAACCATGAAAAAAGTATCTAGATTTTGATTAGAGGAATGTGTGTCATCAGTATAAAGTAGTTGATAATAGTCATGAAAAACATCAGCAATATCGTCATCAGAGGTCATCAATGTATTAGTAGATTCATTCAAGATGGGTCCAATGTTCTTACGTTCCGATTTGATTTTCAAATAATTGGCTAACATTTTACCCGCCTTGTTCTGACCACCATGATACTTAGATTTGACTTTAAGAAGAATATTACATTCTTCAACTGTTGCAAATTTATTACGTTCAGATTTGGCTTTAATCAACTCATGTAAAGTATTTGGGGATTTAGACATAAAATACGTATGTTCCAATAATTTAAGTTGTTGCAATTGATCTGCATATTTTTTCCGATTAGTTTTTCTTTCTTTGAGACATATGAAATAGTAAAGACACGAAAAGAATCCATAAATGCATCCCAATTATTGGGAAAGGAAGTGTCTAATGAGTTATTGTGCGTGAAATATTCATTAATAAAAGTAGTGGCATCTTTAATAAAAACAGTATCAGATGACAAAAGGTTATTCAGTTTCTAACGGCTGAATTTTGGGGAATTAATGGATAAGTCTAAAATAGCATGAACTGGTGCATGGTCAGAAATGAAAATAGACCCTATTTCGGAGTAATGAACAGATGGGAGTAAGGGTTTGCTAACCAAAATATAATCAATCCTGGACCGAGTTTGATGAACATTAGAAAAAAAAGTATACTCAAGAGAATCAGGGTTACAGGTTTTCCATACATCATATAATGATCGGGAGGTAATGGCCGACTGGAATGCTTTGTGGGATTTGTCAGGATTAAATTTAGATTTAGATTGGCTGTCAGAGAAGGGGTAAATCCATTGATTAAAATCACCTGCAATAATAATGTTAGGGCAATCAATAGAGGATAGTAAAACTTTAATATGATTCCAAAATGTAGGATCTGATTTTACTGGGCCATAAATATTCAGCAAAACCAGCATTTTGTTTTGTATAACATCTTTGGCCATTACCCAACGTCCATCATCATCATTTTGTGTAGACAAAATTTGAACCGATAGTGACTTATGAAACAATATAGCAACACCCCCTTTTTTGCTAGAAGAAGGTGAATAAACAATTTGACCCACCCATTGCCCTTTTAATTTGAGCGATTCCGCATCAGTACAAAGTGTCTCTTGAAGAAAGGATATCTGAGAATTAAGTTTGGATAAGTGAGAGAGTACCTTTTGTCTCTTGACAGGATGTCCAAGGCCACGTACAAACTGACACATGAAGGAAGGATGGGAGGGTTATATATAAAGGTTGATACACATCAGGGATAAATCTTAAAAGGAAACAACACCTCATATAAGAATCAAAAAGGAAATACATTGCATAAAAGCAAACATAACTGAAAAGTACATACACCACATTAAATAAGTGAAAGAAAAAAATAGAAATGGAAAAACATGAAAAAGTGGGAGGATAGGAAAGAAAAAGGGAACAGACACAGAAAGAAGAAGAGATAGATCAAGGAACAAAGTCCAGATCTATGAAAAAGCGATGGAGACAGATGCATGGGGCGTAACTGCGTGAAACAAGAGAAGGAGCGATGTGAAGAGAAATAAAAATGACAAAAAGAACAAACAGCCATAACAAGTGAAAAATACCAACAAGGCAACAAGAGTACAGAAAAGTATAGTAAGAACCAGCAGTAGAACGAAGTTGCAATAGCAACGACAAAAGATAAAGCGACAAAGAAAGAGAAATACGTGTTAGAGTGAGAAACAACCCTAGAAACATAATAGGAAAAAACAGAAAGAAATATCAACAGGAACCATATAGATTATAAGAAGAAGGACAGGAACATTATGGAACACAAGAAGAACCAGCTGCTGCAAAATTAGTGGGAATAGTTTGAAGAAAAGATTTCAATTTAAGAGGGTCCTCAAATGAGCCTGTGGAGCCATTGCGAGTAATTTTACACAGGCACGGATGCAGGATACCATATCGAATATTCAATTGCCTCATCTGGGGACGTAGGGCCAAAAACTCCTTCCTTCTGGCATTAGTAGCATTATATAAATCCTGAGAGATGAAGATGTTGTGACCAGACCACTTGAGATGACGTCTTGCTTTGGCTTTAGAGAGGACATGCATTAAATCTGTAAACTCCAAAAATAACATAATGATTCCTCTAGGTTTGGAGGCATGAGGTTGTAGACGACCAAGTCTATGGGCACGTTAAATATTTAATGCAGTCTCAGATGGAAGGTCCAAAAGTTCTGACAAGAATTTCTTCAGGAATGACAGCATATATATATATAATATAATATAATATAATATAATAAAATATAATATAATATAATATAATATAATATAATATAATATAATATAATATAATATAATATAATATAATTTAATATATTATAATATGATATCATATAATGTAATATAATGTAATGTAATGTAATATAATATAATATAATATAATATAATAACATATCATATCAGGGCCTTCAATATTTTCTGCCAGACCATAAAGACGTAGGTTATTCCGTCTGTTTCGATTTTCAAGGTCCTCTGTAAGGAGTTTTAATCGTTGGATCTCTTGTTCCAAAACTGGACTTTTAACGAAAACATTGTGTAAATCGCTGATGCATTGCTCCATGTCCAACACCGTAGCCTCCATACCAATTCATCGGTCCTCTATTTGTTGAAGCTTTTCATTAGTCATGGACATAAAAGATTTAAGACCTCTAACTTCATCAAGGATAATATCAAGGACAGGATTTTGAGAGGAAAGAGTGGGTGAGGGAGTATCATTCTTGGCTCTTTTGGACTTGGTACCAGTTGAAGAGGCTTTGACAGAGATTGCGGAATCAGTTGCCATCTTGAAATGTTGAGACGGGCGAGAGGTAATTTTTAATAAAGTTTTCAATCTGCCCATATGCCCAAAAATACTGCAAGGCTGGATAGGACATCAGATAAATATATAAAAAAGGGATAAAGTCGCCCTCCTGTCAGCATTCAAGTAATCGCTAAGTATATTATATATCAGAAGTGATACGGCAAGTAGTAAATCACAAGCCAATTTGTCATGAGGCTAAGGGGTGTGACCCAATGCAGTACAAAGAAATTAGACTGGTTAATGCATGAAGAATATCGCCATATACTCCAAGGGCGTCGAAAGCACAAGGCATTCAAATATATTCCACTTCTCATAAGGTTGGCGAATAAAGAACATGGAGAAGCAGCAAAAAAAAGAACACAAACTGTATATTAGTGCTTACATGTAAAGAGAAAAAACATGCTGGTTACAATTATTGGTAAGTTTGGGCATCAAATCCGTTCCGTTCGTGGAATTAGCAGATTTTTGGCAAATTCGCAGTCCGCGAATCCCGCGAATTTGCCCAAAAATCTGTAAATTCGCAAGCTTGCGGATTTTTTTGCTTGGTTGTGCTTGAAAAATACAATATCGCGCAAGCGGCGTTGACTTACCGTGATTCTGAGTCCGCCGAGTTGTCTTTCTCCCGGTTTGCGTGTGCTGCGCCATTTTGGATCTTGCTGCGTGATCACAAAAGAGTTTTTCGACCGCAATTACGTCATCGCGGTCCGACATCTTGCACAGTGAGAGTTTGACAACGCGAGTACGTCATAAGGGCCCGCGATCACGCATCGCGGGAGTAAACAATGCAGAACACGTAGATACGGCGCGCAGCTGACTTCCGGTGGAAGTTTTGAACAGCTCGCTTTCCCGAACTTGCAAAAATTGCAATTCTGCACAAGAAATCCACCGCAGGCAGCATAAACCTTCTGAAAATCATGATTTTGATCAGAATAACTCCTCAGATTGAAATTTGGCTGCACTTTTTTTGTGCAAGGAGTCCATTTTTGGGGGGGTGGGAGGAAGGAAGTGCCCCAGAGTCTCCAACTTTCTGTTTCTGTCCAGCAGGCTCCTCCCAGTGCTTTGTCCATGTCCTGGTCACTTTTGATTTGGATTTGGAGCTGGAAGGATTACTTTTTGTGGCTGCTGCTGGATATTTGTATTTGAGGACTTTTTGGACTTTGGAGTTTGGATCACTTTTAGATTTGAGATTTTACAAGTAAGTTGGTGTTGTTAGTTTGGGGCATTGCAGTTGCTGCAACTACAATTTTAAAACTTTTTCACAACTTTAAACAATATATTGAGGGTAGCCAGTATCCAGTAGGCCCAGGGTTAGTCTTGGGTGCATGATACAACTGTTTCTTTGAGGTTTTTTTTTAACTCAAATCTCATTTATGTCATGAAATTGTAGCACACTGTTTTATGTGGATTTTTTTTAACTTTTGGGGTGCTTTTAAAGCCTCACTAGCCAGTAGACCCAGGGGTAGTGAGTGGTGCATGGACCAAGTCTTTCTGTGGGGTGACTTGACTTTAAACATCATTGAGGGCATGGATGGCATTGGATTGTGGTGATTTTTGTGTGTTTTTCGACTTTGTGGGGTGTTGTTGGGGCCTGGCCATGTGGGTGGGGGCCATTTTGAGGCCTGGTCCAAGGCAGGGCCTGGTCATGTGGCTGGGGGACAAGGGGCCATTTTGAAGCCAGGCAGTGTGCTCTGAGCCATAGGCCTGCACCCAGCCTGCCTTGCTTTCACCCATTATGCCCAGGCGTAGTGAGTGCTGCATGGACCAATTCTTTGTGTGGGGCCTCTTGAATTTAAACATCATTGAGGGCATGGATGGCATTGGATTGTGTTGATTTATGTGTGTTTTTCAACTTTTTGGGGTGTTGTTGGGGCCTGGCATGTGGGTGGGGGACATTTTGAGGCCAGGTCCAGGCAGGGCCTGGCCATGTGGCTGGGGGACAAGGTGCCATTTTGAAGCCAGGCAGTTGCTCTGAGCCATAGGCCTGCACCCAGCCTGCCCTGCTTTCACCCATTATGCCCAGGGGTAGTGAGTGGTGCATGGACGAAGGCCTTGTGTGGGGCCTCTTGAATTTAAACATCATTGAGGGCATGGATGCCATTGGATTGTGTTGATTTATGTGTGTTTTTTTACTTTTTGGGGTGTGTTGGGGCCTGGCCATGTGGGTGGGGGCCATTTTGAGGCCTGGTCCAGGCAGGGCCTGGCCATGTGGCTGGGGGACAAGGGGCCATTTTGAAGCCAGGCAGTGTGCTTTGAGCCATAGGCCTGCATCCAGCCTGCCCTGCTTTCACCCATTATGCCCAGGGATAGTGAGTGGTGCATGGACCAATGCTTTGTGTGGGGCCTCTTGAATTTAAACATCATTGCGGGCATATGTGGCTTTGGATTGTGTTGATTTTTGTGTGTTTTTCGACTTTTTGGGGTGTTGTTTGGGCCTGACCATGTGGGTGAGGGCCATTTTGAATCCTGACCCAGGCAGGGCCTGGCCATGTGGCTGGGGGACAAGGGGCCATTTTGAAGCCAGGCAGTGTGCTCTGAGCCATAGGCCTGCACCCAGCCTGCCCTGCTTTCACCCATTATACCCAGGGGTAGTGAGCGGTGCATGGACCAAGGCTTTGTGTGGGGCCTCTTGAATTTAAACATCATTGAGGGCATGGATGGCATTGGATTGTGTTGATTTATGTGTGTTTTTTGACTTTTTGGGGTGTTGTTGGGGCCTGGCCATGTGGGTGGGGGCCATTTTGAGGCCCGGTCCAGGCAGGGCCTGGCCATGTGGCTGGGGGACAAGGTGCCATTTTGAAGCCAGGCAGTTGCTCTGAGCCATAGGCCTGCACCCAGCCTGCACTGCTTTCACCCATTATGCCCAGGGGTAGTGAGTGGTGCATGGACCAATGCTTTGTGTGGGGCCTCTTGAATTTAAACATCATTGAGGGCATGGATGGCATTGGATTGTGTTGATTTTTGTGTGTTTTTCGACTTTTTGGGGTGTTTAACTGATGTTCCTCTGGCTTCCTTTGCTTTTAGATGCACAAGAGAACCACCAGAGCCAGGAAGAAGTCCTGCAGCGGTGTTGCAGCACAACGTCACGTGTGGCCACAGACAACTCTACAACTCGTGCAACTGCGGCCTGCTGTTCTGACATCTGATGAAGATGGGCCCAAAGAAAGGTGGCTGTAGCTCCTCTGCAAAGAAAGTTGCCACTGCCAGTAAGAAGAAGCAGAAGAAGCAAGTGGTGCCACTTACCAAGGAGACTGGTGTGCTCACAGACACTTTTTTTGGGGGAAAAAAACAACGCCTGCAGCAGCGGGGTCTGCCAGGGACCAAGCTGGGAGCAGCACGTTCGCTTCATTGGGCTCAGTGCCACCACACCAAGTTAGGTCCAAGTCCATGAGTGCTGCAGAGGCAGCCACTTTGGTTGTTCAATCACCATTGACCAGTGATGTTGGCTCATCGCAAGAAAGTAGCATACAATCAACGCAGGGTGTAACTCAGCTGACGAGTGTTCAACAACCACAGCCGCAACGACAACCACAGGTGCAACTAGTACAAGTGCAAGTACATGGGCAAGGAGAGGCGCAAATACATGCGCAAGGAGAGGCAAAAGGACATGCACAAGGAGAGGTGCAAGGAGAGGCGCAAGGAGAGGCTCAAGGAGAGGCGCAAGGAGAGGCGCAAGGAGAGGCGCAAGGAGAGGCGCATGGAGAGGCGCAACTAGAGGCGCATGGAGCGGCACAACTGCCCACAATGCTTGTTCCTCCAGAAGTAGGGGCACATCAAGAAATCGAGATTCAAGCGGAGGTATTATCCGAGGAAGCCACTCCTCCTGAGGATGATCCATTGTCTTCCAGATCCACAGCAAGAAAAAGGTTAAGGAGGGCTACTACAAGTTCTTCTTCAAGCACCCTTCCTTCTGATGATCTTGATCTTGATTGGAACCCACAAATGCAGTCTGAGGGGGAGTCACGCCATGAGCCGACAAAGGTAGCTAAGCCTAAAAGGAAGGTTCCCGCAAGGCTTCCACTTATGGGTGATGACGACGAACAAGAAGTGGTGTCTTCTGCTGCTGATGAACAGTCTGACGATGACCCAGTCATCACAGTCGTCACTCCAGCCCCAGCGGGCATGCAGCAGACAGACATTTTGACCCTATCCCAAATGGCTGCTGACCGGGATGTGGGCGTGGCACTGGTACCACCACCAACGCAGTTAACTACAACACCAATACAACCTACAGCTTCCATATTTTTTAGTCAGAAGGGCCGGCAGGGACCTCCATCCAGCTCGACCTCCACTACCTCAAGTAGTGGTGCTGTAAGTGAACAACAGAGTCGAATTCAGCCACGCCCATCCTCCACTTCATCTGGCATTGAAACTGAAAGTAGCACCTCCACCACCAGCAGACATCTCCAGTCCCCAGTTTGGGACTTTTTTAGTGTTAGCCAAAAGGCGGAAAACATGGTCGTTTTTTCGATTTGTAAAACATCAGTTAGTCTGGGTAAGCTTGGTACCAACTATGGTACCGGAGGCCAGAGAGGTCATCTCAAAAAACACCACACTATCGAGTGGGAGGCACACCTAAGGAAGATCCAGGAAGCCAAAAGAAAAACAAATCCATTGATATTGCATCTGATGATGACGAGGGGCTGATCGTGCAGGGGGGAAGTGAAGAAGCGACAGACATTTTTTCTGATACACCCAGTACCCCTGGCAGCAGCACTGCAGTGGTAGCGCCCACACCCTCTACCCCTGCAACATGTATGAGGCACACTACAAGTCTGGGAGAGACACCAATGCGAAAAAGTACATAAATGAGCCTAACTATTTTGAAGAAGTCTGCATCATCATCATCACGTAAAACGGTCCAGACCACCATTAGCAGAATGTTTTGGTCGGATGCGCCATTTGAACGAAACCAACCAACGGCACGTCTGTATAACGCAAAGCTGGCTAAAATGCTAGCGCAGGACCGTCTCCCTTTTTCTTCCGTGGAAGGGGTGGGTTTTCTAGAATTTTTGGCAACAGTCTGCCCTAAATGGAAGGTTCCTAGCCGGTCCTATTTTGCCGGGGTTGCTGTTCCAGCACTACATCAAGAAGTGCTGGAGGTGATTGGCGCAGCTATTCAGAAGAGTGCTGTTCACACTATCCATCTGACATTAGACATGTGGACCAGTTGCCAAGCCCTTGATTACATGTGCATCACTGCACACTGGGTCTCTTTTACAGGGGTTAAGGACAAGTTAAAAGCAGGTGTTGACACGGACCCAGTTTTTCAAGCTACTCGGAAACATGCAACAGTAGCCATGTTTGCCATGGAGAAAACTCATACTGCACCTAACCTTTTGGAGGAGCTTGATAGGAAGGTCTATGAATGGCTGCATCCAAGAAATCACATAGTTGGTTATGTTTCCACGGATAATGGCAGTAATATAGTTAAGGCCATGCATGATGGTAACAACTTCAGAGTGCCGTGTTTGGCGCACAGTATTAACATCGTGGTGCAAGATTTCTTGAAAAAAGAAAACACAGTCAGCAAGTTACTGGCCACCTGCCGAAGAATCTGCACACATTTCAACATGAACGTAGACTGCCAGTCAAAGGACTCATCCAGGAGGTGGCAACACGTTGGAACTCAACCTTTTACATGCTTGAGCGTCTGTCTGAGCATTGGGGGGTAATAAATGAGTATGTATATAAACTGGGTTCTACTATGAAAGACATGAGGCTAGAGTTGGAGGAATGGAAGCTAGTTGCAAGCCTGACAGACATGCTTCGTCCTTTTGAGGTCTTCAGGCATGAAGTCAGCAGGGAGGACTGTTCTTTGGGCAAAGCTATCCCATTGTTGCGCATGCTAGAGCACCAGCTGAAGGCGGTGTCTTCAACGTTCCGAGATGATGCTGAAAAGCAAGACGCATATCAGTTGGTGGCGAGGTTATTAAGCCACCTAGTTGACAATGAAAGGCTTAAAAACATACATATAGAACAACATTACATTAGTGCCACTGTTCTGGATCCACAGTACAAAAAGGCAGTGGCCAGCAAAGCAATCATTCCTTTTGATGAAGCAGATGATTCAAAGTACAAGCATTGGCTAGCTGTGTCAGCCACTCGGTTCGAAAAAGAGCGGCAGAAAATTGAAGGAGCCGGCAGAAGTACAACTGAATCAGCAGGCCATCCGGCGTCAAGTTCCACTTCTGAATCTGTGGCCGAAGGGAGTCACTTTCCCTCACAGCCGTTAACGACACTAGCAAACGTATCATCATCCTCACCTGCACCAGGCCCAGCCATAATATTGTCGGAAGCGGATTGGCTAACTCTTTAAGGGTTTGCTCGTTCCAGTGATGCAAAGGCCACAGATGGTATGCAAAGTGGAGCAACCCTGGAGAACCTTGAGACGATGGTGCAGGCCTATCTGGATGACCCAACAGAGGTCTTTGTTAATCAGAACCCATTGCTGTATTGGTATAGGAAAAGGCCTCTATGGCGACTGATTACCAACCTGGCTCTAAATTATTTGTCCTGCCAACTCGCAAGCGTGTCTTCTGAACGTGTTTTCAGTACTGCTGGTGCCATTGTAACTTCAAAAAGGACCCGCCTCTCGCCCAACAATGTGGAGTGGTTAAAACTGATCAAGATGAATCAGCACTTCATACCACCAGATTACAAAATATGTAAATGCACGCAGGAAGAAGAGGACACCGACTTAGGTGACGGAAGTTCTTCTCTGTTAGCTGACCTACTCCCGTTTCAATTCATAGAGTTTGAGGACGAGCTCTACTTCCCTGACACCGAGGCCAGAAAATGACTTCCTTTTTTTCATCCTTATTCACTTTTATTCCTGTGTGTCTTTCTTTGTTTTGCAACTTTTACCACAACAAAACTCTAATCACCTAATCACAACAAGTCCATCAGCAGCACTGTCTTCATCTTATTTCCTTATTGATTTGAAGGTGCCGCAGTCTGCATTCCTGTGGTTCACAAGTTCACAACTCAATCATGCTCCTCTATCCTCCTCCTCCAGACTCCCCCTATCCATTTCCCTCAAGGCAGATGGCTGGATTACGCAGAATAAAGAAACTTTGTCTTCGTACTCGTAGATGAGTCCCCTCAAGTGGGACTGGAATTACTTACCGCATGCTTGCTGATTGCTGACAGTTACTTCTGAAATTGACAGGAGAGGCTGCCCTGTGGTCCCGCACTTTCAGAAGAAGATGCGGACAAAAAGTGGAACAGGTAATGAAAAATGAGAAGAAGATGGCATGCAGTGGACATCAATGGCTGTCTGGCTCTGATGAAAGCAATTGCTGTTTGTTTGTTGTGCATGAAATGAACCATATGTCTTCTGTTATTATTTAATCTTTTACACAATAAATGTAACTCAAGTCTACTCTGCTTTTTTTACCTTGTTTAATTCAAATTGTACTTCAACTGCAGGGGCCACTACGTTGCATTTTCCAATATGCAAAATGTCCTTGGACTTACTGTTTGCCAATATACCATGATGATTGATTAAATATTATATCTTTTTTCTTTACAGTCACTCACCGGGATGGATGGATCATCAGCGTCGGTTTAGGGAAGAACTATGGCCAGTTTGTGAGTGTCAAACAGGTAAACCAGTCTACAACAACTACTACAGCAGAACTACGTGTCTGTCTAGTTGTGGTATGGAGTGGTTGAGGCAGTGTAGTGTTGATATGCCAGGCAGATTACAGAGTACATCAGTTCATGTCAAATTGGGGCTATGTGGCTTGCTGCATACAATTAGATATGCTTTGTCTGTCTGTGTCAAAGAGCCTAGGTATGCTACATCAGGTTGCTTCACTCAGTGGTGCCTGCCTTGACCGTCTGCATGGCCCTGCCGCAAGCATGGGCCAAACATCTGTTTCGCTCAGAAGTTTTCGAATTTTCGTCAATTTTGCGAGATTCTCGGATTGTGAATTTGCCGCTGAAAAACAGTAAATTTTGTGAGGGGAACTGATTTTTGGCCCATGCTTGCGGCAGGGCCATGCAGAAGGTCAAGGCAGGCACCACTGAGTGAAGCAACCTGGTGTAGCATACCTAGGCTCTTTGACCGGGACAGACAAAGCATATCTAGGATTTAGGGTTCAGTGCGGTTTACTAGGGTTTTTGGGTTTAATTAATAATTTGTTAGGGTTCCCGGAGTCTAGGGCTCAGGACCCGATGCAGGCTTGTTCATAATGATGTTGGCAAGGTTTTAGGGGGGGTTTGGCATTTTTTCAGAATTGGCCGAATTGTGGCCTTTTTGGTGTTTTGCGGGCCCGTGTGTTTGGTTGAACTAGTCGTACAACTTACAGTGGATTGAATTTGTTCTGCCTTGCTGAGATTCTCGGGAATCACTGGAACAAGTGTCCTGGTAAGTTTTAAGAGGATCAAAGTAGTGGAAGTGCTGAAAACAGCACTTTATTGTCAAGGCGCGATTTGCGATTTCCCATGTTTTGGGGACAGTAGTATTGCATGTTTTTGGGGGGCTGCTTGGGGGTGTTCCCCATTTAATGGGGTGGGTCGAGGGGTCTGGGAGTACTGCTGGGAAGTTCTAATTTTGATTGCAAGCGGTTTGAAGAAAATCCATGGTGGAAAATGGGGGTTTGGGCCTAGCTGCGGAGCGCGTTTGGCAAGATTTAAAGGCAGGTCTCGCTGAGGATAGCACTCCTGCGTGTTTTTGGGGGGCTGCTTGAGGGTGTTCTCCATTTCTGGGGGTGGGTCGAGGGGTCTGGGAGCACTGCTGGGAAGGTCTAATTTTGATTGCAAGTGGTTTGAAGAAAATCCATCGTGGAAAAGGGGGGTTTGGGCCTCGCTGCAGAGCGCGTTTTGGAGCGATTTAAACTGAGGCCTCTGGAGATTCTAAATTTTGTATTTCTGTGATGGCCTGTTTGGGGGGTTCTACATTTTTGGGGCTGGGTCGAGGGGTCTAGGAGCACTGCTGGGAAGGTCTAATATTGAATGCAAGTAGTTTGGAGAAAATCCATGGTGAAAAAGTTTTTATTTCTGCATGTTTTTGGGGGGCTGTTTGGGGGTGTTCCCCATTTCTGGGGGTGGGTCGAGGGGTCTGGAAGCACTGCTTGGAAGGTCTAATTTTGATTGCAAGTGGTTTGAAGAAAATCCATGGTGGAAAAGGGGGGTTTGGGCCTAGCTGCAGAGCGCGTTTTAACACGATTTCTAAGTAGGCCTAAGCTAGGTCGCAGCACCGTATGTTTTTGGGGGGCTACTTAGGAGTGTTCTAGATTTTTGGGGGTGGGTTGAGGGGTCTGGGAGCACTGCTGGGAAATCGCAGTTTACACTTTACACCTAGCTTGAGGGGAAAGATCCGCAAATTTCGCCCACACTTATTTATCCTTGAAAATGAGACACAGAGTACGCACTTTCGAAATGATGCTTGTATGTATTGTAATTAAGGCTCCCGGTTTTCCATTTAAATGGATATTTACGTATAAATACAGAAGGGAAACTATTTTTCCTTTGTCTGTATTTATAACTTAGAAACGGGAAAATACTGACAAACAGTGCGTCGCAGCCTCACTCCTGCAGAGGGTTACCGCGCCACACTCCTCTTACTAATCTACATCACTTAGGCCCCTTTAAGAGAACTGCTAAGGTAGAAGCACAAAGCAGCAGGTGGTAGTAGATGTTGCATGTTAAAGGGGTGGGGAACGTTGTAAGGAATGCAAGTACTTAACCTTTAAATCAGCACTGTGTCCATTCTAGTAATGCTGTATAGCCAAGCACGAGGTGTTAATGGGTGCATTAGGAGGCCGCCTCACTGATAGAATTTTAGGCATCATCTGGCAGGGCCTGCTGGGGTCAGCGCAACTAAGGTAGCCTGTGAATACAATCAGTGGTGGCAAGGCAGAGAGGACTGTTAGCAGGTAGTGTTGTGCTCAACTGCAGGTGGCAGGCTTTGAGAAATTAAAAAAGTATATACTGCCAGTGTACAGACTATATGAAATGAAATGAAGGGAGTCTTATCGAGCGCAAACTTAGCCCAATGGGCGTCAAGGTGCCTAATTCCAAAAACCAGCTCATGACAAAGACCCAACAGTTCAACCTGAGTAGGCTCTTGAGAAGCACCACGTTTTTAAGGCCTTTTTAAATAGATCTAGAGAGGATAGAGTTTTAATCTCCATAGGCACGGTGTTCAAGAGCTGGGGGGCAGCAACAGAAAATGCTCTGGCTCCCCATCTGGTGAGCCTGAAACGAGGGACAACAAGCTGGAGTAGTTCCAAAGAACGGAGGCACCTTGTGGGATGGTAGCGGGTAAGCAAAGAACTAATAGCGCCTTTAGATCCATCCTCAAGAGCTCTATAGGTCAGGCACAAGATTTTAAAATAAATTCTGTGCTGAATAGGCAGCCAGTGAAGGTCTCTTCTCGCAGTAGTGGCAGATGATGTCCTAGAAAGGTCTAGGACAAAACGTGCAGCAGCATTCTGCACGATTTGTAGCCGATGTATAAGGCCCTTGTTGGCCTCCATGTAGAGGGAGTTACAGTAATCTAACCTGGAGCCAACAAGGGCGACTGCAAGCTGCTTACGCGCTTGAAGAGACAGATAGCTGCGAATTCTGTTAAGTATCCTGATCACGCCCCAACAGGTTGCTACTGTCCGATTTACCTGGAGGGACATCGAGAGTGACGTGTCAAACACCACACCGAGATTTCTGGCAGATTGAGAGGGAGTGGGGCAGGTGCCAAGAGAGGAAGGCCACCATTCACTCGACCAGGCATCTTGGTCCTTCCCGAAGACCAGCACCTCAGTCTTGTCGCCATTCAGCTTCAAGGAGTTGATGACCATCCAGTCTGCAACATGTTGCATACAAGACCTGAAGCTGAAGGCAGATGTTGTGACAGAGGGATGGGTGAATGATACCATAATCTGAGTGTCATCGGCGTATGATACCACCTCCATCCCCTGCGATCTTACAAGCCTGGCAAGGGGGGCCACGTAGATGTTAAACAGGGTCGGACTTAATGCCGACCCCTGTGGCACCCCACATTGCAAAGACTTGGCTGGGGAGAGGTGGTTTCCAAGCATCACTCTCTGTTCCCTATGAAGGAGAAAGGAGTTGAGAAGGCTCAGGGCCGACCCAGTAACACCTGCCTCCCTAAGCCGAGATGTTAAGATGGCGGGAGACAGGGTATCGAATGCGGCCGTGAGATCCAGTAGCACTAGAACCGTAGTTTGACCAACATCAACTTTGCGTCGGATGTTGTCGACTACAAAGGTAAGAGCAGATTCTGTGCTATGGTGTTTACGAAATCCATTTTGGGTGGTGTCGAGATACTCAGAAGCCTCAAGAAAGGAAGATAAATAGGAATTCAAATGTGCCTCAAGAATTTTTTCAGGTGCAGGAAGCAGGGAAATGGGCCTAAAATTTTTCAAGAGGCCGGGATCAAGTGAAGGTTTCTTGAGGAGCGGCTTCACGATGGCCTTCTTCCATACCAATGGAAAAGAGCCCTTGGCAATCGCCTTATTCATCACCTCCAACAAGGAGGGAAGAAGACTGCTCCTGCACTCTTTCAGCTTTTTAAGAGGTAAAGGGTCCAATGGAGAGGAGGATTTCGTCCTGTCAAGTAGGAGATTCAATCCTTCCAAAGACAGAGATGGAAAATCCGTAAGAAAACTAGAAGGAACTATATCAAGAGACTCAAGAGAGCTTATGCCCGGAGGAATATTCTCATCCAGAGAATGACGTTGTACTTCTAGTGACGTATGGATATCAGAGATTTTATTATGAAAAAAGTCTGCAATATTGTCGCATAGACCTTGAGAGCTGACTACGGGGTCAGGGAGTTGAAGGGAGCATAGCGAGTCAGCAATTTTGAAAAGCTCCCTAGAGGAAGTGAGTGAGCTAGTAAGATTGGAAAAGTATTCCTGCTTTTCCAAAATCACTTTCTGCTTGTACTCCCGTAGAGCAGACTTATGGGCCTCCCGGTCCATAGGATTCCAAGATTTCCTCCACCTCCTCTCACTGCTTCTACAACCCTGCCTTAGCAATCTTAGATGGTCAGAAAACCAAGGTGCTGATGGTTTATGTCGGGCTACATATCGCAGGGATGCTGGAGCGAGTTTTTCTACTGCATTGGTGATGGAATCCATCAGATCTTGGGCTGCCTCATCCACGTCTTTAGGGAAGAGAGCCTCAGGTGAAGAAACAAAAGAGGCAAGGGCTTCATCCGTGAGGTTCTTAAGGTTTCTTCTGAGAACAAAAGAAGTTGTCCCCTTCTTAATAGAATAAGAAGTGGGAAAAGCTAAATGAAGAGGGACTGCAAAATGGTCGGTCCAGACCAACGGCAGGGGTAAGCCGCTGGAAAGTCTCAAATCATTAGAGAATACCCCATCGAGGATGTGACCTGCCTTATGAGTGGAACTAGTAACAAGCTGAACAAGATCACATGCTCCGAGAGATTCGACCAATGATGTAGTGTCCTTAGAATTGGCCTCGTCAAGATGAAAGTTGAGGTCGCCCAGAATGGTAAGACAGGGCTTTCCAAAATAAGGTTCGAGGATTCTCAATATGTCCGAGGCAAAATTAGCTCTATGGCCAGGAGGCCTATAGATCAGTATCCCCGTGAAAGAGACCGATGGAGCACATGTAATACAAAAGTATAGAGCTTCAAAGCGATCTTGAGGGGGAGGAAAGCGGTTTAACCGTGCAGGAGAAGGAGGATTTAAAAAGAATGGCAATTCCTCCTCCTCTACGTGTAGGTCTGTCAAGTCTGTGTAAGGAATAGCCCTCTGGGATGGCTAGAAGAAGGTCATGGCCGGAGGAGTCAGTAACCCAGGTCTCTGTGATAAAGACCCAGTCCGGCTGTCTTTCATCCACGAAATCGTGGAAGGCTAAGTTATGTTTAATTAGTGAGCGCACATTTAAAAGAAACCCAGTTCTAAAAGAAGTAATGGACATTGGAGAGGAAGGGCAAGGACTAGTGGGACTGGAAACAAGAGGATAGAAGGAAGATAAACACGTCATACAACGACCGGACTGTACTATCCCTAGCGGCGTGAAGCGATGTAAACAAGGGCAGGCGGGGGGTCTGAGAGCCAAGAGGGCAGAAGGAGTATAACGCCTACATACCTTACCAGATGGAAGAGGTGTAAGGAACTGGTCCAGCCCGGCCTGCAGCCCGCCCTCAGCGCGGACGGGCGCAGACGGGCTGAACTCTGGCGTAACTCCGGCGTCAGTCTGGCGTCCCCGTTGCGCATCCCCGCTGCGCGTAGGCATGGCTGTAATTTATGCACTGCTCGCCTCCTAGAGAGAGGACTAGAGCGTGCAAACTATCCCCAATCAAAGATGGCCGCCTACGAGACGTGGGCGCAGGACCCGCAAAGTGCGGTGCTTTTTGCCAATTAAAATGCGGGAGAGGGGGCAGAGATGTAGGTGTGCGTGGCCGGCAATTAAGAACAGGGGAAACAAGTAAAATAAACAATTAAACACAAATAGCAAAAACGGGAGTTTTAAAACTCAGAGAGCTGCTGGCAAGGTCGCGCTACGAGTGGAGCGCTGCAGGTAATGCGCTAGGCTGTTAAGAACGAACTAACCTGATTTGCCTGATTTTATGCACTGCTCGCCTCCTAGAGAGAGGACTAGAGCGTGCAAACTATCCCCAATCAAAGATGGCCGCCTATGGAGACCCCGTTTAAAGAAAACACACAATCTCTTTTTTATTTTTTTTTAAATGTTTACATTTGGAATGCTAGCTAATTCTATGCAATTTGCCTTCTCTGTCGAGAGTTGTGGATCACAGTCTCTTTCCTTTCTTGATGTTGCCCTTGCAAAAGTAATTTCCCATGCTTTCATGCATTCTTCATTCCTTTTCTAATCTTACTCATTAATGCTGCGCTTGCTCTCTGCATCACAAAGGTTGCAGGTAACTTTCAGGAGAGATTTTGTACCACAGTGCGTGTTTGATGCCATCTGAATAACAATTATTTCAAACATTGTCAAAAGAGAGGCTGCATCCAACATCACTCCCTCTTAGGACGAGCTGTTTAACGATACCTGCGTAATCTGCCTCAGATGTCAGTACAATAAATGCACACTTTTTGTTTAAAATAGAATGTTATGTCTTCCAGCGTTTTCAATTTTGTTTGGTAACCTTCTTAGTGTGTGCAGGCATTACAATCTCTACATAGCCCCTTTCGCATAAATGTGAAAAAATACCAGCTCCAGCAACGTCATTTACTTGCGACAAAAATAAATGTGGATAAATACAGAAAAAATGAGCAAAAAATAAATATGGATAAATACAGACGGAAATGGTGAAAAAATAAATACCATAAAACCTGGAGCCCTAATTGTAATACTGTCGACTCTGAAACTGAAAGTGTTATTTTTCACTACACAGCGTACCTTATATTTTTTTCTCCCTGGTGTTTTAATATGACTTCCTGAATTTTCCATCAACAATTACAGGCCGGCTTCTACCCTGTGCAATGGGAAAAAGGATGAACTCAGGCTTACCATTAGCAGGCCGCAATTCAGCATCCGCCAGGCAGGCAGTGGACAAGGTGTCTTCTGGTTCCCAACATTGATCGACGGAGCGTCAGATGGAATGGAGGAGTACCGCGAAAAAGAGGAATGGCTAGATGCATGCAACTTCCCAAATTCAACAGGACAACTACAACAACATACAATTACAGTATCCATCTTCATTTCTACTTATCTTTTAAGTAATGTTATTGCTGTGGACGTCTATGAGTGTGCATTTGTTTTCTCTCTGCTTCAATTCATCCCTCCAGCCATTGTATACATTCTTTTTTCTTTGTTATTTTTTAAACTAATTTAATGTAATAAGTGGTTCTTCTCTCTGAGGGCAGATATGCAAGTGAAATTACTGCAGCCCTGTACTGTCACATTGTTTCTTCATAGTTAGTACATTGTAGAAAGTACTACTTACTTTTCAGTAACCTATCCATTTAGCAAACAACTTCATGCATGCAGTAGTGCATGCACTTCCTTTATGTCCCTTAAAAGAATTATGGATAGCTTTGTATCCAAAGATTTGTTTATCTTCATTTGTTGTTTGTCCATTCTGTGCTTTTTTTTTTCCTCTCTCCACAAAACTTTCCCCACAAACCCTATTCCCATCCAAGTTTCAAACCCTAACCCTCTTTCCCCGGGCTGTGTGGTTTTCATTGAGGTGTGAGTAAATTATAACAATAATTCCACTCACTTGCTGGGGAGGATAAGGTGCAAGCAACCTCCTCAAATCAATTTTAAGGCGGCTAGATGAATCCTAGGATATTGTAATTCTGGTTAAAAAAAAGCGAGTATTTTCAAATAAATTCTGAGTTTCATGCCCACCATCGATTGGATCCATCGTCAACATCATCCTCCTAGATGTCAAGAAGACTTGTTATGCTGCTGTGTTACTGTTCTTGTTGTAGCCATAATCATCCATGCAATTCTTTTTTCCCCATACTTATCTCCAGCATTGCTTAGGCTACTGTTCCTTCTAATACTCCTCTCAGGCCACTCAATGTCTCATTTTTTTACTTTGTTTTTCATATGCTTCTACTGCTAGTGGGGTACCACTCCTACTAACACCACAACAACAGAATTTCGGTCCGGGGGGTGGCGTAATCACCATTTGCCATGCAGCCAGCGCTGTTCCTAGCTCTGTTCTCAAACTCGAATCACAGGTAAGATAAGCATTTTGGGGAGGTAGAATAATGGGCTAGGACTCGGGGGAGAGACTGACAGTAGTACTAGTAAAGTACTAGTAGGCCAATTGAATTCACTAACTCTGTTAGTGGCACTTTTTACCATTTTTCGACGTTTTAGATAATTCATGCTGGTAAGTGTTAGGAAACCAAACGTGCCGTAACCCCCGCTCACCACCCCACATAATAACATCAACGCCTACACAATGTGTAAGTATGTAAAATAAATAATTATATTTACCCTAACAAAAATGAACTAGTCCCACCCCTCCCTAACCCAAACCATTGTCCATTTCAAAAAGTCCTCTGAAAAGTCTCAAATTATCCCCAACTCCCGATTCCCACCCCCCAACAGTCTTTAAAAAAGGGGCAAGGGACACAGTCACTTCCGGCAGTGTCTGGACAGGTGGTCCCGCCGCTCCTTGCAGAGGTCCCGGAGCTGTTGCTCAAGATTGTCCACCTTGTGCTCCAGGTAGTCCACTCTGAGGCGTAGGCGGCGCAGGCGTGCCATCCAGGCTCTGGGGGCCCAGCTGCTGGTGTTGTTGCAGCTGAGTGGCGGCGGGAGGCTGTCCGAGCACGGCGCCATGCTGGAGGCTGCTGACTGGTGGACACGGGGGCACTGGAGGAGGTTGTTGATGTTGACGCCCCCTCCTCCTGCTCCCGAGCCCACAGCCGGCGATATTCCACACAAATTGCCTCCAGCTTCCCGGCCCTGGCCCGGAGAGCCATCTCCTGTCTGGTGAGCTTTTTTTGAGCATCTATATGAAGAAAGAAAGAAAAATAATGTAACCAATACTCTTTAACAATAACACAAAATAATTCAACAAAAAGTTGTCTCACAGTAACACTAGCAACTTGCAAGCACAGTATAGCATTTTGGCATGTATCTTTCCGCTGTCTTTGTAGGCCTGTAACAGTGGGAGATTCAGGAATTTTACTACCAGGTAGAACTATGGACTCAATACACAGTCAGAGAGTCAGAGAGTACACCAGTATTCTTCTTTTTTTCTCTAGTTTTGTTAAAGAAATTACTTGTACGTGAACTTGTGGTTGCCGGCATAATGCCAGCTCAGTCAGTTTGCACCCAAGAAAAAGAGACACAAGCCATGATGACGCAGACGTGCATGCATTACTTTAAGCAGTACATGCAGGTGGGGATAGGGAAGCTCTTAATTTTGTATAGGGGTGGCACTGGCCATACTCGGTTACATCAAGGGCTACTGCTCAATGTAATTTATATTTCGCACTGCCCCCCTGGGCCTTCAGTACTACAAAAGGAAAATGAAGATTATTCATTTCTGATCATGTATCCAGCCGATCACATGATCTCTTTGCTTATATGATGGATGACTTTAGGTGCTTTGTTGTGATAGATTGAGCGAACAGCAGCGATAGTCCACCCATGATTAACACAGCAGAAAGAAAATTATGAACATAGGGAGTGAGTGTGGTAACCATAATTGGCGGAGCAAGGGACTTGACTTGATATAATTGTCAACTATATAATACATACACAATATATGCTGTGCTTGCAAAGTAAACTACTGTACTGTTGCTTTAGGCAAGGGAGAGTTTCTGAACAATCACAACTTGTAGTATTTGGATTTCCTCTGCTTTGCTACTCTGGCACGGACATGCTGTTCGAACAAAGTAACACTCTTCATGCACTGAGCGTCTGCTCTACATACACCTCTGCTATGTATGAGGAAGAAGATACCATCCAGGCTTCCAAAGTAAATGTCTATCATTCTTCTTAATGTCTCAAGTGTAACAACATTACTTTTTCTCAACAACCAAATACCACCCTTTTCATTTTATTTGATAAACCACAGTCTAGACTTGCATTTGAGTTTCACCCAAATCATATATTGCAATGCACACCACACATGAATGTTCTGATTCACCCACACAGGCAGTCATTTTTTCTTTCTCCCCCAACCATCCTTGCTTCAAGCAGCCATGCATCTGATTCCTTCCTATCAGCCACCTATGCCTGCATTCAAAAACACGTATCATTCTTTACAGTCATAAATGTTACGACTCGCTCGTCCTTCCATTGACCCTAAGTTCTTTCCCTTTCCGTTCATCACGTCCCTCAAGTTCATCTGATATGACTTGGCTTCACGATAAAAGTTTCCCAGCTGATTTGAAGTCAAATAGAGGGGGCCATTGCTTACTCGAGAACTACCGCCGCTAATGCTATTGCTAAGTCAAGGGTGACTGTCTTCTCCATGATTTGCTAAAATGTAGTTCTAAATCAGTAACTGTTCTTAACAGTACAGTATACTTGTAGTAGTGTACTGTCTACTGTACAGTACATCATACACTCCTTTGCGAGCCTACTCTAAAATGTCAATAAGTAAGGAGTATAATAATAACTTATCACCATCCGCCGCTGCTGAGCCATCCCCCTCAGCTCCTCCTGGTGGCACTTGTGGCGCCACCGCATCCGGCCCTGGAGTGGACCCCTCCGCACTGCTGGCCCCGGCACTGATGGTGGGAACTAGTGCCGCATCCGATGTTGTGGCGCCTAGAAAATACAAGTCATATTTTTAGATGCCATACACCACCCCCTATTTCGTCTCGTAATGGAAGAGAAAATGTTAAACAATTTTTAATTATTGGGACTGAAAAGAAGTCACGGTTTTGGGGAGGGTGTTAACTTATATGCTTAGCCATAACATGCAACTCTTTTTGGCACAACTGATGAATAATTGCTCTTTAAAGTGCAAAATTTTTATAATTACAGACAGAACCAACAACTCCTCATCACCACCAGGAGTACTTGAAGTTCCAACAAGGTGAGGGCTCCCGATTCACGCACAGTTCCTTCTGACTGAGGTATGTGGAAAGTCGAACTGCACCTATCAGCAACAATGTCCTATTTCTCTTGTCCATACTTCTGTATGTGCAGAATAGTCCCCGAAACACTAGTGGTATGGTATGTGCTACTATCAAATCAAAAAGCCAAGTACTAAGCTTATTCTTGGTGGACATTGACATTTTGTTGTTGGGAATTGTCAAAGCACTAACATTAAGAAGACTGGAATGGACAGCAAGGGCAACCCAGAGGACTGCACTGAGTGCCTGTAGAGCTATTGCTGGATCAGAGTTTTGTTTAACACCGTTTGCTGACTGGGCAAGCTTAGCTACCTACACAGACCGACTCATAATAATAGTAAATAGTAGTAGCACAGAGAGTGATGGTAGAGAGGCAGGATAAGAATGTAGAAACAGTCTACAAGAAGTTCAAAGACTTTTTTGTAAAAAATAGAATTAGGAAACAGTTTGGAATGAATAGGAGCTGTAAAAGTTAGGGAAGTATAATTATATTAACAACAGAACAACTTACTGGGGCCAGCAGAAGAGCCTGCAGAGGACTGTTCCTGCCCACTCTGTTCCGCCGGAGTTTGGGGTGTTGCGGTCTTCTTGCCCCTGGGAGGTTCTGATGATCATGAAATAAACACAAACATGGATGATTGTAATTTTGAAATATTTGATTTCTTTGACCACAATCTAAAACTATCTCGGGGAAACAAATTAGCAACAATTGCACTACATGTATTGACCTATTTGATCTAGTCAACTAGGAGGATACTAGTACAGTATTGCTGGATTCGCAGACTGTCTACTTGGAAAGTTATGTAAATCACTAACTAAACCAACAACAAAAAGGTTCTACTACGACTGCCAGCACTCAGGAGCACGCGACGTGACTGACACAGTCCGTCATCATGATTGCAGACCACTAAAAAATGTCCTACTACTAATAACAAGTCATAATATACTCAACCTATCAATCCATCACTATCTCTTCTTCTTAGTGGCAGCAGGAGTACAAAGGAAGGACTAGACTTGAGTCTCTAGTCTCTCTAGCATTACGCAGTTCTGTACAGTACTACACTCATACATATTCAGGCCAAATTAGCACAAAGTTGCAAACAAGTAAGCATAGTAGCAACACCACTGAGGAGGCGAGCACTTGCAATCGCAGAAGCGATTTAAACATTATTTTACCTGCAATGTAATCGAATCTGCAGCATTATTGCTCTTCGGGAAAAACATATATTAGCAATATAACACAGAGCAGAAGAAAACAAAGTAGTTATTAAATAGCTACTCACCAAGGCCAGGGATCTCCACCCCTAGCAGGTCGAGCAGGTCCCGCTCCCGGTCGAGGAGGTTGACCCACCGGTGCGTCGCTTGGTCATAGGTGCGCCGGACCCCCGACTCCCTCCGCATGGCCAGGCACACCTTATCCCACCGATGGCGACACTCCCGGAGGCCATACCCTTGACCGGGCCTGCCCCCTGCTGCCACGGTCTTAGGGAGGTGGCGCAGAACAAAAAATATAAGAGCGGCCACCTCCACCGCGGTGAAAATTTCCCTGGCCACTACACCACCCCTCCCTCAATCGCCCGCATGGAAGCCGGGTACGGGGTGCGGGACCCTTCCGCTTGCTTTTCCCGGCTCCCATTGCCATGGTCCTGGGCGGAAGAAGAAAAGAATAGGGGGGAAAACAAAAAAAAAGAGAGAGCTAAACAAAAAAAGTAGTTATTAAAGTAACAAAAATTTGAAATAAACACAAAATATAGATCTAGACAAATAGAGAGATAGATAATGATCAAAAAAGAGCAAAAAAAAGTTCAAAGAAACAAAGGATTGCAAAGATTGAAAGAGGATAGAAAAGCCATGCCCAGAACCATAGCATTGAATGAAAAACAAGATGGCCGTGCCCATTGACACCCGCGTGGGTTAGTGCGCGCGATATTTCCCCCGCGAGCACGAAAAAACACACGCGAACTCGTAATAGCGCCCCGCACACAACACAAGCTAGCAAATAGCGCTCGGAAATGGAAATACGCAACGCGCACAAGATGGCCGCGCCCATGTACGACCGCATGGGTAACTTCGCGGTCGGTGCGCTACAAGCGGCCCGCAAATACGCAAAAAACCCCACGAACAAATTCGCGGATTATGCGGAATGCGAATTCGCTTTCGCACGAATTCACATGCCGCGAATTCGCAAATTTCGCCCATACTTAATTATTGGCTAGGTCGTTTTCAGGACAACTTTAACAGCATCTGTCACTGTAAATACATATTTGACGGGGAGCTGAGAAGTGTGCGATGCCGTACGTTATCAATATGAACGCCGGTTACCTCAGAAAGTAGCGTGATTTGCAGCTGGCAACAAAGTAAATGTGGTTTCCGACGAATCCAACAAGATTGAATGTCAGGCAAGCACAATAATCTGTCCCGTAAATTCTTCAAAACATAGCAGTGCCTAGAACTTCACATTCAGCCTAATTAGCGTAGAAAATACTTCAAAAGCACTTCTGAAAGTCAATCATAAGTACCTCTCTGTCTAAAATGAGCAGGCAATTAAGAGACTGAAGAAATCAAATTCAGCCCAAGCCTTGAAACACCACGTATAATATTATGCGAGGTACTGTCATTTTAAAAGAAGGTTTGTTCCTGACATAGACTGTGCTCCGAGATGTTAAATAAACAATTTGTGCACAAATTCGAGAGCTCTGGGTACCTTAATTTTAGGCTCGCAACGCGAATAATTCTAGCTTAATAGGTTTAGAGGGTTATGCGCTGAGCAAAGATTTCTGGAGTTGAGACAGTGTGACATTGAAAAAGTAAAGTTGTTTTATTTGAAGAACTGGTTTGTAATAGCTGTTGCCTGTGTTGGATATGAATAACAGCATTGCAATTAATATCTGGCCTACTGGACATCATTTTTGAGCTACTTTTGAAACCTGCCTTTCTCTATCCTGATCTCCAAGTGTGACTCTAGGTAGTGCACTGAATTACAAAAGTGAGATAAGTGTTGCTAAGGTACCTTGTTAGATGGTGTGGTAGGTTTCCCCTAACTATCGATATTGAAGGAAAAGGAAAAATACAGTCAATTTATGTCAGTAAAATGAATGGTAATGTCAACAGGCCCAACAGCAATCACACTAGGGATTTCTATGCTCCGTTATTTGGGTGAATGTTGCCAGAGACAAGGACTTGCACTCATGACGTAGTTCAGAGAAGGCAGCGATTGCCCTGAGATTAATAATAGGATGGCACAAACGTAAATTTCCTTGTAATAAAGATTGAGTGAATAACTGATCTTTGACCTTGAAGATTCCTCTGAAATTCTTTAGTTGTTGTCATATTGAAAACAGACCTCTGCAAAGCAGTGACTATCCTTTCTCTTCTTACCTTTTCTTTTTCTTTCTTTTCTTTTCCTTTCTTCTTTGTTAGATCTGGCATCTTTTAGCATAATTTCCCCTGTCTTTCTACTTCTGACCTCATGTTTTTTGACTGTGTCCTGCATTTCACTTTTGCTGGTTTTAGGATGCTGGGCATTTTATCACTGTTTACCAGTGCTAAAGTGAAAGTGATCCCTGTGTAAATTGTATTGGTGATTGGTTTATCCATGTATAGCATATTTGATTTACCAATACGTCCCTAGAAAAGTGCACCAGGTGTACCCAGGGCCTGTAAATCAAATGCTACTATTTGGCTTGTAGCACTGATTTTGCCACCTACAAGAGTAGCCCTGCAAACATGTCTCCGACCTGCCACTGCGGTGTTTGTGTGTGTAGTTTTAAACTGCCATTTCGACCTGGCATGTGCACCCACTTCCCATGCCCAAACCTTCCCTTTTACTACATTGAAGTCCTCCCTAAGGTAGGCCCAAGGCAGCCCTATGGACATGATTCTGTGAATGTAAAAGGCTGGACATGAAGTGTTCTGTTTTACATGTCCTAATAGTGAAATACTGCTAATTTCATTTCTCATTATTGCAAGGACTATCTATCCCATAGGGTAACATGGGATCGCATTGACATATTTTTTAAGTGTAATTTCCCATTGGGAGTAGATGGAGATTTGGAGCTTGGAGTTTCTGAACTAACAATTTAAAAATACATTTTTGGGTGAAATTGGTTTTAAAATTGTGTCTTTGAAAACGTCACTCTTAGAAAGTCTAGAGAGGGTGAGTAACCCAATGAACCCTTGCGGGCTTGGGCAAAAAGTATATTTGAAAAGATGTGCCAGCAAGGGATATTATTTGAATAATTGAAGAATTCAATTTGAGGCCACAGTGAGAGCTGATTGAATCAATTACCCACACAAAAATCAATTGGTGACTGAAATTTTCTAAATTAACAATTGAGACAAAACATGTGTATTGTTACCACACTAACAATATGAAAAAAACACAGAAACCAGGATTTTAGTCAAAGGGTTATTATTTTCTTTGCAATGGATAAAAAGGGTACTAAACAATGCATTTGGGATAAAGGAGGAACATCTTTTGTATGCCTACCATAAATCACCAAATAAGTCAAGACTGCTGAATGTTATTAAAACAATGATTTCAAATCAACAAGGTATATGAAAATCAATGTAGATAAATGAAAATCAAGCAGAAATAGACTTTATAGTCGACGTTTCGGTCTTTGGAGATGATTTCATAAGACCATCATCAGGACTTCATTATAAGCATTAAAGGGTGGTGACCCTGAAAAGGAAATGTAAAGAACACTGCCTAATTGTCAGTGTAGAAGATCAGAGGTAATTCAACAGGAAACTGTAATATGGTTGAATCCAGGCCTTGCAACAGTATTCAGGCACTTGTATAGATGATCTTTGGGTCAAATTAATGAAGAACCAAATATTACTGCCGATTTAATTCCAGGCGATGTAAACGATATTAGCACGATTTTAGTTATTGAATCGAACGGCACGGCTCGCGTTTTGCAGCATCCAACAAACAGCAATGTGTAAGCAGATGGAACTCTTAGAAAGTGTCAAAATCAAATAGGGCAACCCAATCTTCCCAAGGAACTGGGTATATTCAATAACACAAAAAAGTGTTCCTAAAGGAATCATTCAGAATTAGCTTTACAATTATAAATTTGTCCCAGCAGTGAACATAAATTGTATAATGTTCAAGAGGAATACATACAGTATGTCAATTTCTTTTATTGAGTAAATATTGAGAATTCACCACTTGGTTTGGTGTGGGCAGCCGATCTAGACTATGTTACCAAGAGTGTTTATATACAGAGTTGTGACTTTATGTACATTATCTTGTGATAGGTCCATGGCGCACCACGTGTCGTGATGATGGTCTCGATGAATTGTAGTATAAGAGACCGAAACGCCGACGAAACAACACTTTTTTGTAAATAGTATCACCAATGATTGAACTGTAATTTTGTATATATGTTTGCAAAATTATTGTATATATGGGAGATATGTAAATACTAACCATATTCTGTACAAAAGTGTCATATGGTACTGCATAATTCGAGAAACTGTGGAAGCAGTACATTGCTATGTTGCCAAAGGTGGATTGACATATGATGTATATACATATTCATATAATGTAGGATGAATATTACTCAATAAAAGAAATTGACATACTGTATGTATTCCTCTTGAACATTATACAATTTATGTTCACTGCTGTGACAAATTTATAATTGTAAAGCTAATTCTGAATGATTCCTTTAGGAACACTTTTTTGTGTTATTAACTCTTAGAAAGTGGGCATTTTCTTGCTTAACCATTCTGTGCCTCTGCCTGTCTGTATAATACATTTCTGGGTTGGCTGACAATTGGACGCTTGTACCTTCACTCTAAGAGAGCTGAGGTGTGCCTTGCATTTCCTAATGGACAATAACCAGGCTGATGGGCCCTCCTGAGCTACAGTGGTGGGAGGAGGTGTTACTGACACCTCAATAGGTCTATGCCTGCCCTTACGTGAAGCTGTACCTACCTCCCCCATAGTTTGTCTGGGGCCAGGTCAGGGAAAGGCAGTGTCTTGTGCACTACAAATACCTTTCTTGAGGTTTGCCTACTTTAACGGCAGAAAGGAGTCTAAGAATTGGACCTCTGACTCCCCAAAATCAGAACACTTCTGGACTGTGTACATTCTGCAAGGAAGAAGAGCTGGATGCTGTACGAGGACCTGCCACTCTGCCTATTGCTTTGTTGTCCTGGGCTGCTGCTTGCTGCTTCTATTCTGGTAGTGAAAGGAGTGGACCTTGCTTCCTATATCCTGCTTCGAAGGTTCTCCAAGAGATAGTGCTTGCTTGCCTCCTGTTAAGAAGTTTCAGGGCAGTCAAAGACTTATCCTACCAGTGCCTGGACTCTTTTGCTGAAATCTCCTACTTGCCAAGTGGTGACAAATCTAGTTCCTGGGACCTTGGAGGTCTAACCTGGTGAGAAAATCCATGTGGGAGGGCAGGTCGGATATATAAACGCGGAGGCTGAATATATTGTCTGACAGTGGCTGGTTTATTGGCAGAAAGTACAGGGGGGTGAGGTGATGGGGAAAGACCGGTGTCTTCTTCTTTTGACTCCTCAGGGTTCTTGATATCTTCCAGTATGGGGCCGGAAGCCGGGGCTTGGATCTCCTTTCTCTCCGTGATGATGTCCGAATCCGGAGGTACGTGCAGGAGAAAAAGAAGAATGAGGGCTGTTAGCCGTGTTGTGGAAGGAGATTACACTTCCGTCACCAACACCCGGTGGATTCAGAGTGATATCCAAGTGATAGGAAAACGAAGGGGATAGGGATTTATGACCAAGAATAAAGGGGGGGGGTTCTTATCGGGTGACAAAATTGCTCTTGGTTCGTTTAAGTCAAAGTGCTCTCGGTTCGTTAAGGCAGTGGAAAGAGAGATAGTCGAGTGTAGGAATACCCCGGCACCAGAGTAATGGAGAATCAAACCAACAACAATCTCCCGTGCTTCTCTACACCCTCCCTACCTCCACCTAATGTCCCTGAAGCGGTATGACTCACCGACCCTGCCGTAACTCTTCCTGAGTTAGGGCCGCTCCTCAGCTTCCTCTGGTGGACGCCACCAATCCTCTGTCCAGTGGTCGTCTTCTCCGTCCTCGTCTCCGGCGTCCTCCTCGCGTTCCCGATTCTCCGACTCCACAGGCGCTTCCGTGTTCGGCTCCTCCTCTCGGGTCCCGCTTCCGCTGTATGACGCGCTCTCCTCTCTCTGTCCGCTGGTTTTCAAAGAGGCCACGCTACCTGTTCCGGGGTCAACTCCGCCCTCACTGTTTTCCCGAGCATTCTGTGAAGAAAGACGAGAGGTGGGTAATCCGTCTTCCTGATTCCCGTGTGACCGTCGGCTGCCCCATGTGTGCAGAGTCCCGGGGACCTCTGGATCCTGTAGTCTCTTGGAGGTGTCGGAACCTCCTTCCTCACATCCCCTTTCCCTTGCTGTCTTATTACTGGGGAAAATGTCTTGGGAATATCTAGATAGGAAGTCCACGTTCCCTTGTTCTGTCCCCTTTCTATGTCGGGTGTGGAACCTGTAGGGTTGCAAAGCTAGGAACCATCTCAATACCCGCTCGTTGTTTCCCTTGTTACGTGCCATCCACTCTAGAGGGGCATGGTCTGTGAAAAGAGTGAACTCCCTCCCTTCTAAATATTATTTTAGAGTATCTATGGCCCATTTGATGGCTAGTGCTTCTTTCTCGATTACTGCATAGTTGCGCTCTCTGGGAAACAGCTTCCTACTGATATATAGTATGGGCTTCTCTTCTCCCTGTTTGTTGACTTGTGAGAGGACAGCTCCTAACCCTTGATCAGACGCATCAGTTTGTAGAACAAAAGGTAGGGTGAAATCAGGACTGGTTAATACACTATCTGAAGTCAAGGATTGTTTGAGGGATTGAAAGGCTTGTAAGACCTCTTGGGTGGGATTTTTTAACAGACTTTCGGTCTTCACGTTTTTTTGTAATAAATTGGTGAGAGGAGCTGCCAACTGGGAAAAGTTAGGAATAAATCTTCGGTAATAACCGAGTAAGCCCAAGAACGCACGAAGATCTTTCTTATTTTGAGGTAAGGGTAACTTGGAGATGGCTGCTAGTTTAGATTCTTGGGGTCGAATGACTCCCTCACCCAATAGATACCCCAAGTATTTCACTGTTTGGGCTGCTAAATGACTTTTAGCAGGGTTTATCTTAAGTCCCTGTTGTCCCAGGGCTGAAATGACTGTCTTTAGGTGTTCCATATGCTGGGACCAATCATCACTATAGATGACGATATCGTCAATATAGGCACCAGCATATTGCTCGTGTGGACGTAAGATGTGATTCATGGCTCTCTGAAATGTAGCCGGGGCTCCATGGAGCCCAAAAGGCAAAACTTTGAACTGATGGAGCCCGTCTGGAGTGGAAAAAGCGGTCTTCTCTTTGTCTTGCTCTCTCAGGGGT
This sequence comes from Lissotriton helveticus, assembly GCF_964261635.1. Lineage (NCBI taxonomy): Eukaryota > Metazoa > Chordata > Amphibia > Caudata > Salamandridae > Lissotriton > Lissotriton helveticus. Next base: position 1,065,483,934 of record NC_136071.1, on the reverse strand, counting down.
ATTTGCCAATAACCTTTACAGAGGTCTAGTGTGCTGATGTATTTGGCTTTTCCTATCCTCTCTACCATCACATCCACTCGAGGGAGGGGGTAGGTATCGAATTCAGAGATTTTGTTAACTTCACGAAAATCAATACAAAAACGGACCGAACCGTCCGGTTTCGGCACGAGTACGATTGGAGAATTCCACTCACTCACGGAGGGTTCTATGATGTTCATGTTTAGCATTTTCTGGACTTCTTCCTTGAGGACTTGTCTACGGGCTTCCGGTATTCTATAGGGTTTTAGACGAACCTTTTTACCGGGTGCGGTTTTGATTGAATGTTCTATCATAGACGTGAGACCAGGTGTGGTAGAAAAGACTTCCCTGAGCGGCATAAGGGTATGACACAACCTATGCCTTAGGGAAGTAGACAACATTGGGTCAATACACTGGGTGAACAATGGTTCTACTGTCTCTGTCTCAGCTATCAGGGTTGGTATGGGTCCCTCCCATATTTTAAGTAAGTTAATGTGGTATATTTGGGAGACATTCCGGTTCTGGTCTATCATGATCCTATAGGTAACTGGGGTCACTTTTTCCGTTACAATATAGGGGCCCTGCCATTGTCCTATCAATTTGTGGTCTGATGAGGTCATCATAAGAAGGACCGGATCACCCACTGCCAAAGTCCTCTCTTTCGTTTTCCGGTCATATTGGGCTTTTTGGGTTGTTTGGGCGTTTTCGAGATTGGCTCGAACAATGGCACGGATTTGGCTTAAGTGTGTTTTCAGGTTACAAACATACTCCACAATGGGCCGAGTATTATCGGGTTCATTTTCCCATTGTTCCTGCGCCATGTCTAGCAAGGTGCGGGGTTTATGACCAAACAATAGCTCAAAGGGGCAATATCCTGTGCTCTTCTGTACTTTACATCTTATGGCGAATAGAGCCAGAGGCAACATATCCTCCCATTTCCTGGCTTCTAGATCGAGTAGTTTTTTCAGGGTGGTTTTTATGGTGGCATTGTATCGTTCCACCAACCCATCTGTTTGCGGATGGTACGCGGAGGTTCTAATCTGATGTATGCCCAATTGTGTGCATACCTGTTTCATCACTTTGGATACAAAAGGGGTCCCTTGGTCGGTCAAAATTTCTTTTGGAAACCCGACCCTTGAAAAGACTGTGATCATTGCTTTGGCGATATTTGTGGTATCAGGGCACCGCAGTGCCACTGCCTCAGGATATCTAGTGGCGTAGTCAACTAAGACCAACACATACCTACATCCTCTACGGGAAGGCAATAAGGGGCCAATGATATCCATTCCTATTCTACTGAATGGTTCCTCAATAATGGGAAGAGGACGAAGTGGAACTGGGGGTGGCCTATAGGTACTGTTTTGTTGGCAAACAGGGCATTCGCGACAATATTTTTTTACCTGCTGATAAATCCCTGGCCAGTAAAATCTCTCCGTAATTTGCTTCCCAGTTTTCTCAGCCCCAAAGTGTCCCCCCAGTAAATGACTGTGAGCTAAAAACAACACCTTTTCCCTGAAAGGAGTGGGTATTAACAACTGAGGTGTCTGAGAGGGGTTCCCTTTCCGATACAACAACCCATTCCTAGTAAAGAAGTAAGGACCTACATGTAGGGAGTCTTCCTGATCTAGAGCCACCCTCCAAGCTTCTTGTAAAACAGGGTCTTCTTGTTGAGCAGCCCTAAAGTTCCTGTTGGTTTCCCAAGGGTTGTCTTCGGGTACAATCGGCAATGCTGTGGGGATTCTTCCTTTTTCTGCTCTTCTCTGCTTCTTACTTTTCCGAGTCTTAGACGTCATCCATTCTGGGTTTTCTTCTCCTGCATATGGGGCTGTGGTCCACCACTCGTCTTCTTTTAGGGTCGTTTGGGCTATCATTTGTGGTAGTTTATGATAATCGCTTCCAAGAATAACTTGCTCCGGGAGATTGGGTATGAGGCCCACTTTTAAAGAGGTACCGGAATCATACGGATGTTGTATCTGAACCTTGGTGGTGGGATATTCTTTGGTATCACCATGAACACTCGAATTCCTACAACTCCATCAACAGGGCCAATCCCTGGTTGCAAGTCCTGGGGTCTAACGACACTTTGTCTACAGCCTGTATCTGCCAGGGCTGTGACGGGTTGTCCATTAATCATTACCTTACAATGATAAGGGGGAAGAACCTGATCGTTAGCGGAACAGTAGTAATTCCTTGCCATCCCTATTTCCATAGGTTCTTCCTTTTGAGGACAGAAGCGGGCAATATGTCCTAGCCCACCACAGTTGAAACACTGTGGTCCTGGAGACGGTGTTCTTATCACGGGTGTTCCCGGGGTTCCAGGCACAATAGTGATGGGTTCTGGTTTTTTCACCAAGGGAGGTCTTTGGGGTTTAGTACCACCTGGTCCAGTGGCCTTCCAGGTGCCATCCTCTTTTGTTCGCTGAATTTCGTGAGCTCGATTATAGGCACTGGCTATTTCGATAGCAGACTCCAGTGTAAGATTGGCTTGTTGTCTTACCCATCGTTGGATGGGTGGATGAAGGGATGCCAAGTACTGTTCTAGGTATATTTTGGACATGATGCCGTCTTTGTCAGAGGTGGCCGGCTTCAACCATCTATCGGTCATGTCTTTTACCCTAAAAAACAATGCTCGGGGTGTTTCCTGTGGGCCCTCTTTTATTTGGCGGAGTTTGATTCGGTATGATTCATCATCAATACCCAGTCTCTCCATTATATACCGTTTTATCTCTGCATAAGGAACTACCCCTTGAACAGTAGCAGCCTGGTAGGCGGCCTGTAGGTCCCCCGATAAGAGAGGACCCAGGTACTGGCCCCATTTGTCAGCGGGCCATGATGCAGCAGTAGCTATCCTTTCAAAATTTTTAAAGAAAAAATCGGGGTCTTCTCCATTGACATATTTTTGCAATACCATGGAGGGAAGTGTGGTGGGTCCTCGCTGTTGCCCCAAAGCTTCTGCAAGTTTATCCATCGTAGTACCATGTGCTTGTCCTTGTCCTTCCAAGACTTTCTGTATTTTGCTTCTATCTTCTTCGACTACACTCAAGAATCTTTCCATGACCTTGCCCAAGTGTTCCTGGTTTTCCGCCATTTTCATCAAGGCAGCCTCCATCTTTCCAGGGGATCCCACTTCTGACACCACTTGTGGGAGGGCAGGTCGGATATATAAACGCGGAGGCTGAATATATTGTCTGACAGTGGCTGGTTTATTGGCAGAAAGTACAGGGGGGTGAGGTGATGGGGAAAGACCGGTGTCTTCGTCTTTTGACTCCTCAGGGTTCTTGATATCTTCCAGTTTGGGGCCGGAAGCCGGGGCTTGGATCTCCTCTCTCTCCGTGATGATGTCCGAATCCGGAGGTACGTGTAGGAGAAAAAGAAGAATGAGGGCCGTTAGCCGTGTTGTGGAAGGAGATTACACTTCCGTCACCAACACCCGGTGGATTCAGAGTGATATCCAAGTGATAGGAAAACGAAGGTGATAGGGATTTATGACCAAGAATAAGGGCGGGGGGGTTCTTATCGGGTGACAAAATTGCACTTGGTTCGTTTAAGTCAAAGTGCTCTCGGTTTGTTAAGGCAGTGGAAAGAGAGATAGTCGAGTGTAGGAATACCCCGGCACCACAGTAATGGAGAATCAAACAAACAACAATCTCCCGTGCTTCTCTACACCCTCCCTACCTCCACCCTCTAATGTCCCTGAAGCGTTATGACTCACCGACCCTGCCGTAACTCTTCCTGAGTTACGGACGCTCCTCAGCTTCCTCCGGTGGACGCCACCAATCCTCTGTCCAGTGGTCGTCTTCTCCGTCCTCGTCTCCGGCGTCCTCCTCGCGTTCCCGATTCTCCGACTCCACATGCGCTTCCGTGTTCGGCTCCTCCTCTCGGGTCCCGCTTCCGCTGTATGACGCGCTCTCCTCTCTCTGTCCGCTGGTTTTCAAAGAGGTCACGCTACCTGTTCTGGGGTCAACTCCGCCCTCACTGTTTTCCCGAGCGTTCTGGGAAGAAAGACGAGAGGTTCCCCGCCTAGCAGTGAGGACCCGACACATCACCTCACCTGGCAGTAAGGAACCAATACATCACCTCCCCTGTATAGTAAGGAACTGACACATCACTTTGCTTTTTTTTTTCACAACATATTTTATTGTTGACATCCAATATAATACAAGAGCCTCACAGAGTGCCCACAGTGGAAACATACAGTGGCAAATATATGTATCAACATTTGCCTTAATGATAGAAGATTGATTCCGAGAAAAATAAAATGCAAAAAAGGTTAAGGACATTTCAGAAGAAGCAAAAAAACAGGAAAGGATAACAAACAACTGTGCCACATTACCTCCGTTCAAGAAATATATGAATCTTATATAGAGAGAAAGCATCTGCCATTGATGATCAAATTAAATACCTGCCTTGTGTACATACCAGTCAAGTAATATCAAGGTATACCTCAGCATCATACGTGGTGGGGGGAGGTTCCAAATCCAGTCCCCTATAATCAGCCCACCTCTTCCAAATTTTGTCGTGTTTATGGGGGCACCCTCTGGCCCTTAAAACCCGGGCGTTCAAGGCCCATACAGAAATCTAGACCCCTCTTCCACAACCTAAGCGATGGTGCAGATTCATCCTTCCAATTCCTACTGATATCCCATTTGGCTAGTGTGAGGCCCAAAAAGAGGAGATGTCATTTATACCTCTAACAAACCATCTCCTCTGTAATATGCAATAAGGACAGCCTAGGTGAGGACTCAATAGCCCACCCTAGCACCTCAAAGAGGCATGTGAACCCCCCCCAACCGAAAGGCATGTTGGAATTGTAGGTAGCGATAAAATTGTGTGCGGGGCATATCATTCTCAGTTTGTAAATCTATAAAGAACTTGAGGGTACATCCACGCACAACTGTTCCCACCCTATCTATACCAATGGTCTCCCATCCCGGAAGCCAGACAGGTGTGACAACTGTGACAATTGTCCATTGTTACACAATGGAGTTTCCCTTGTAAGTCTCCCCCACCAGACCGTTCGGCGGAGCACCGCCCTCCAGATCCTAAAGATCGTGTCGGTGGCAGGGGCTAGCGTGCGAAGCAATGCCACAGATTCGAGAACCACATGGAGGGCATTGTCTCCCATCAACCAGCGCTCAACCGCATAGGCCGGGTCCCCACAGTCGCCATACCACCATTCAATGAGGAGAAGCAAATGTGAGGCCATGTAATAGCCACTCCACCAGTGTAAGTAGATTAGAAACAGGTTCTCAGAGCCACCCGCAATGCCCCACCTACCCAGACGAAACGGGCTAAAATAGCATTCAGTTGGCGAAAGCATGTGGGTTTTATCAGATAGAGATAATTCTTTAACTGAAAAAGGAGATGAGGCAGGGAAATCATCTTAAAAATGGTGGACCTGACAAAAAGGGATAGAGGTAGGTGGGACCACACAGTGTTTAATCGCCCAGCTGCACCCACAGGGGGGCGAGATTCTTATGCCACGCCAAGGCTGAGACAAAGCAAGATATACTCCCAAGTATTAAATGCCGTCTGAGACCACCACCACTTCCTTAGAGCAGTCTCCCAGCTGCACTCCGCTTTGCAGTGGCCATCGGAAGGATTTTCCACGGTTCATATAAAGGCCGGAGGTTTCGCCAAAGATCTGTATAATGCGGGGGAGACGCAGACCAGTCGGATCCAGGTCTGTAAGAAAAAAGAGGACATCATCCGCATAGAGCGCTATATGGTCGAGGTGCCTGGCGCCCATTCGAAGCAGCGCATCTCCGCATCTATCCGCACTCACATCCCAAGTGGCTACATAGTGAGTGCAAAAAGGTAAGGGGAGAGCAGGCATCCCTGGCGTGTCCCCTGTCTATTAGGGAAGCTTCTGAAAATCGAAATAGTCACTCAGACTGAGGCGGTGATATCTGTATACAGTAAGCGGCTGAGTAGCCGGGGGCCAATGTTAAGGCGATCCAGCAAGGTGAAAAGGTAGATCCAGCTAAGGGAGTCAAAAGCCTTGTTCATGCCTGCAGCGCAACGGGGTATCAAGTTTATCAACTGCGGAAATGGCATTGTGCGCCTGTCTGATATTATGACGTGTGGCATAAATCCTGCTTGATCCAGGCGGACCAACTCCGTGATGTATGAGACTAGGTGGTTTGCAAAAAAATCGGTCAATAGGACGAGAAGTGTTATGGTGGGCGGCCCAGTTTCAGAAACCCAACGATCTCAGCATGTCGACAATCTGGTGGAAGGCTGCTGGAATCCCAAGAGACTTCTAGGGCCGCTGTAGTGAGGGCTGAGCCTTCTTGCGCACATTGCTATGTTAGAATAGGCTTATTAGAAATTTAAAAGCCATTTTAACTTCTGCTGCTTTTTGCATACGATCCTGCATATAGATGTTGTTGTAATTTAGGCAGCCTGAATGACTTCACAGGAGAAAAGGCTTGTTTTCGGCATCATTAGACTTACATCGCAACCCTAGTCTGCACAGTGAGTGCTAAAGCCTCCAAGGTTATCATAACAAGGTAGCTGTTGTTCGAGCTGATCGGCTCAAGTTTTTGACATAACATACATGCAGCTGCAAGCCAACGGAGATTCTGGGCTCTTTATTATTGCACTGTAGGGATGATTTCAGACACTTTGGAAGAATTCAGTTTTCCAGAGAGACAGAGAGCTTTTGCAGATCCTGATGTGATACACGCCTGCTGATCTTAGAGGTATGGGGTCCCTCACACAAGCCTAAGAGACCTTCTATATTTTATTAAACATAGTTCCTATCTAGGGAGGGTGTTACACTTGACACTGTAAGACCTGCTTTCACTATCATTGTAATATGATTTCTCCTTTTGTGTTTTATGGGATTGTAACAATGCTGATCATATTATTTCTAATCGATTCGATTCGAAAAATCTTTATTTCGATCACATGATCATAAAAGATATACATTACACATATAGAAAATTTAAAAACGCATGAAACAACATTACTGATCAGAAGTTTGTTAAAAAGAATACAGAAATGGGATGTGCCAATAATTCAAATCTGTCCCGAGTCTCCAAGTCTCTTTATACAACGGGATCGAGCGTACCACATTAAAGTTAAAAATTTGGATAGTGCAAAAACAATAGTGGGAGTTAGATCTGTCTTTAAGACTCTGTACGCTGGTAAAAAAGTTCTGAACCCCAAGTGTCTGAGCAGGGGAACTAGCCAGTAGTTCCTCCTCCTCTCGTAGGCCCGGCAAAAGAAAACCACATGAACATCGTTTTCCTTTGGGTAGGCACATGCCGGGCAAATTTCTGAAGAGGAGCGACAAGGCCATGATGCTGTGAATGAAGCCAGAGGGAGAGTTCTATATCTCCATTGGAGGAATAATTTTCTGGTTAATGCCGGAGTCATGGCATCTAGGACACTTTCTAGTTGGTAAGAATCTTTGATTTTTATGAACTGGTTTGATAATGATCCATCACGGGTACCTTCAGCCATTCTAAGGAGCATGTGATCGTAATAAGCTCTCGCAAGTACCTTTTTAGGGATCTTAGTACAAGTATTTGCTGGATCCAGCCATAGTTCAGAGAGTCCAATTGCCTCAAAAGTTCTCTTGATGTAAGTCAGCCAGGGTGTTCTTGTGGCGTTGGGTAACTGTAAAAATTCCTGTAACTCAGCTCTGTAATTTGAAAGGTCTGGACTGCTCCATAGACGCCGCCAGAATGCTAAGGGTTTGAACCCCAGCTCCTCCGTTATTGGTCGAAGGCCCATATCCAGCCTGAGAGGGAGTAATGGAGTACTCTGTGGAAGGGCAACAATCTGTCTCAGAAATTTGTTCTCAATAGTTAATAGTTTAGATGATGGAATATGGCCCCACAACTCGCCCCCGTACGTTACACCCCCCCGGGCCTGTGCTTTGTAGATGTGAATAATAGGGGTAAGTGGCCGGTAGGGAGATTTGTTCACTAGTCTCATAGTACCACCCACCAACTGTGCCAATTTGATGTTAACTTTTGACTGGTGGGCCGACCACGTTAAGTTTTCATTAAGAGTGATCCCCAAGTATTCACTTGTCTGTACCCGTTCCAGTTGAACTGTTCCCAGCTTGGGCGGTGGGCGGTTGTGGGGCTTAGGATTGAGAATCATGTATTTTGTTTTCTGTGGGTTAATTTCGAGTCCCCGCTCTGAGCAGAACTGCGTAAACCCATCCAAGACACGTTGTAAGCCCATTGGGGATTTGGACAGCAGCAGGGTGTCATCAGCAAACATAATTGCGGGCACCCTGCTGCCGGTCAATTTTGGGGCATCAGTGTTGGGAATCCTGGTCAGGTGAGCAATTACCCCGTTCACGAAGAGGCAAAACAGGGTCGGTGCAAGCACACAACCCTGTCTCACCCCTCTGCGAACGGGGAACCTTTTCGGTTAGATTGCCACCTCTGCCACACCTAACGCGGGCATAGTTGTTATGGTGTAGTCTCATCAGGATTGCCAAGATGTCTCCCGGGACGTTCATCTCCGCCAAAACTTTCCACAGTTTTACTCTAGGTACCAAATCGAAGGCGGCACGCAGGTCTACAAAAACAGTATACAAGGTGCCGCCCTCAATTAGTGCTGTCCTCCAATATAAAAGGTTCAGTCTAAAAATTTGATCTATTGTGGAGACCCCCTGTCTAAAACCCGCCTGGTAGGGAGTCAGGATACTCGTCTCCTCTATCCAGTTCTGTAGCCGGTCCAGGATCAGTCTTCCAAAAAGCTTTTGGGATATATCAATGATACTGATCGGACGATAGTTGGCTGGGAGCAGTGGGGAACCCTTTTTGAAAATGGGAACCACTTCTGCTCCCAGCCAAGTATCCGGCACCTCCATTCCCCCCAGAACAGCGTTAAATATCATCGTGAGGTAAGGGGCCCATATCCCTGGTTCCTGCTTAAATAGGTCCCCGGGTACCCCATCAAGGCCAGGGGCTTTCCCTGCAGCCAACCCAGCTATAGCCACCCTCACCTCTTTTTCAGTGATGGGGTCTCCAGTTGGGTCTGGCACTATCGTACTGTTTGTTACGTTCGGAGACCCTTCCTCCAATGAATACAATGACTGAAAGTGACTCTGCCATAGGCTGGGAACTATATTAGGCTCTATTGCTGAAGATAAGTCCTCTGATCCTTTGGACACTATTCGCCAGAATTGACACGAGTCTCTGATGGCAAGTGACATTGCGAGGTTTTCCCAATATTGTTGATCCCACTCAGCCCTTGCATTCACCAGGAGCTTCCTATAGGACCTTCTCATCGATTGAATTTCCTCCCTGCTTTTGCGCCCCTTGATTGCGAGTAGCAATTTGGTTTTTGAGTCCCTGCAGGTGGCGTTATACCAGGTCCTCTTAACTGTTGGTCCTTTTTTTGCCCCTGCTTTTGAAAATAGATCCAGCTCCAGAGAACTGATTAGTTCTGCATGGGTCTGGGCTAACATTTCTCTATTTGCCCCTTCTTCAACATTCATCCCTATCTGGAAAGCCCTCTCTAAGAGCGGGATAATTCTTGCATATAGTTTTGATAACTTCTCAACGCTAGTATCCAGTTTCTCCCACCTGACTTTTCTCCGGTTGTTTTCTAGTAGAAGACCTGACTTGTCTTTGTTTGGACCAGGCAGTATATCTTCATTCCCCGGTAAGGCATAAAAAACTTCCAGGGCGTTGTGGTCACTATCCCATCTCTCAATGACTTTAAAGTCAACTATTTGTGGCCACATTGATAGTTTGACAAGGAAATAGTCCAGTCTCAATTCGCTACCAGATTTGTTGTAGGTGCAGATACTTGGCGTGTCTGATTTGCAACGCCCGTTACAGGCCCTCAGACCATGATTTAGGGTAAGGGCTGTTATCTGCAGGGCAAGGGGAGACCAGGCTCTGGGAGGGGGCGCCACCGTCGCCGGGACAAGCCAACAAGAATCTTCCTCGAGGGAGGGGCCATCTCGTAGGCCTGATAGTGGTTCAAACTGGGAGTTTAGATCACCTCCCACCAGGCAGTGAAGTTCCCATGGGATGCCATCTAGGAACGCAGAGAGTTCCTCTATAGTGATGGATTCTCTTGACATGGGTAGCGGTCTTGAATATACATTTACAATGACCAGTTTCATAGAATTTGGCCATTCTAATAGGACGGCTAGAATATCATCGGAGTCTGTCTCCAGGCAGCTAGCCTGGCATCCTAGGTCCGATGCTACCTAAGTTGCCATTCCTCCAGATGGCCTGCCCCTTCCCCCCCACTTAGCGGGTTTAGAGAATATTGCATATCCCTGAAATGGGAGTTCCTCACGGGCCCAAGTCTCCTGGAAGAGTAGTATATTTTTTGTATTAATGAAAAAAACCCACTCAGGACAATCAATTTTACTGGCCAATCCAGCGACATTCCATGAAATCAGAGTCATGGGATGTAATTTAGTGGTAGATGGACCTTTAACGGTCGTATTGGCACCGCTAGTCTCCAAGGTAGCCGTCTGGGGAGGGGGCGAATGCCTCAGAGTGAATCTTGTGTTGGTGTAAGTCTCATTTAAGTCCACTAGACTAGGCTCCAGATCTAGACTCGGTGTTAATTCGTTTTGTGCCCTTGTGTGTTGTGTTTGTTCCGGGGTTGTGCCATTCCCTATCCAATGGGGTGCGGGAAGTTCACTCCCCTGAATCTCAGAGCGTCAATCCACCATTTCCAGGCTGCTGTATCTAATGTGGGTGGGAAAATGGGATGGGTAGTGCATTCTGTGAGGCCCCGGAATCCCTCTCATGATTCCTTGGCCCCCGCCCCTCCTCCTGGTAATGGTCTCCCAACCCTCCTCCTCCCCATACGGTAAGAAGTGGTCAAAAGATCTTCCCCTATGATGTAATGGTACGCTTCTCTCCCTGCGACAGCTCTCCCAGTCATCCAGCAACTCTTGATGTTGCCCCATCTCTGATCCTCCAAATTATATAAACTTGAGGGATAAAAGAATGAGAGGGGAAGGGCTTGGATGTTACTGCCTTGGTCGTCAGAAGCCCAGTCGCAAATTTAAGCAGCTGTGCCCGGCTCTCTGAAAGTGACCAAAATACAGTATCCCCTAATTGATTTTCTAGAATATCCCACCCATGGAACCCGCCTCACCATGGAAATGTCACTGGTTGTACCTCTCGGAAGTGGTCTATATATGGATAACCAGCTAATAACCTTGTTCCTAAGTGAAGAAGTTGATTCAGTTGCCATGGATTTTAGTTCGGGTACCCCTGCCAGAATCAATGTGTAGGGGGATACCTCCGGAGGGAGGTTGACAGGTTTGGGTTTTCGAATAAGATGGTGTTTTCCTCCCGGAAATGTTAAATCACCCTTAGTGTCAGTCGGGATAGGGGCAGATTCTTTGGATGTGGGACTAGTGATTGGGGCTAAATTTGATATCTGCTTGGTTTTTGAAGGAGCAGTATTTATGGTGGGTCTAATCGGGGGTTGCGATGTCTTGTTTAGGTTGGGTTGTGGATTTTGAGAATCAATAGTAATTAGCTTTTTATTTGAGGCTGAGGTAGATTCACTAACCTTTTTGAACTTGGGATCAGGGCCCCCTTTGGCTCCTTTGGCTCCATTGAGTTCGGGTTTCATCGAGTCAGCTAATTGAACAGTAGATTTTTCAAATTGACTAACCTAGCTTCGATCTTAATTAGGCGAGCTTCGAGAGGGCTCAGTAAGAACCTAAGGAGTGTGCCAATATCCGCCAGTGTGATATCATCGCTGGAATTGTCCACTAAGACGGAATTTGTAGCTGCTAAACGTCCGTCTGACTGTGAACTAAGGGGGAAATTGTTATACCAGGCTTCTCTAAGTTAATATCTGTGGTGCCTCCTTTCGCCCCGTTTTCCCTCGGTGGATTAGATTTTGTTGTCTTTATCCCATTTCCTACTTTGTTCTGCCCCCCCTCTTCTTTTTTTGTATTGCACCTTCCCTGGCCCCCCTGTCTCTATCGGAGCTAGACTCTTTGTCGTTAGCTGGCGCTGTGTTAAATTCGAGTAACGGGGGCGGGATTCCAGGTGAAACTTGAAATGTTTGAATATTAGGGAGGGCCATTAAGCTCAAATCGTCGAGGTCACTAGGGGCCTTGATTGTGAAGTCTCGGTCAGTTATTAGGACACTGGGTAGTTGAATTTCTCCCGGATCCCTCATTACACTGTTTGTAGGTTCTAGCCTCCCCTTCGGTGTTTTGGCTTGTGCCAGTGGCCCCATTGAGGATCTCCTAACCCAATCTATTTCCTGGGAAATTCGTCTCTCCAGAACCTCTATTTCCTCCACCAGAAGTGATCCGGCTTTGACAAAGTAATTATCAATGGTGCCATTGGCGGCTCCAGCCACAGCTAGAGATGATTTGCTCCTTGTTTCTCTTGTACACATTGCTCCGTATGTTAAGAGAGATAATACCGGGGGGGGGCCCAGACCGGACTCAACCGTACTCGAACGGCCTCAAACGGCCCGCTCTTTGCCCGGTCTTCGCCCCGAGCTCCGCCCCGCGCGCGTCCCGCGTCGCGGGGGTGCTTACGCCAATGAAGTACGTGAAGACAGAGGGTGTGGCTGCCGGGGGAAGAGGCACCAGCTGTGCAAAGTGGAGAATGCTGGTCCTCGCAGTCCCCCGGTAGGCTCCTGACGCTGTAAGCACGCTAACGTCGTCGACCTGGGCTGTGTCTTACTGGGAGCGCGTTGGGTAACCGCCGACTGCAGAACCGCTCACACCAGATATAGCAGCCTCAGGGAGCAAGCTGGGAACAGAGTCCAAGAACAATCCTCGTGAGTAGCAGAGTCTGTGAATGAGCGGCACCCGCGGAGCGGGTGTCGCGAAAGGTATTAAGGGCTAGAGTCAGAGGGTGTGGCCGCCGGGGGAAGAGGCAACAGCTGTGCAAAGTGGAGAATGCTGGTCCTCGCAGTCCCCCGGTAGGCTCCTGACGCTGTAAGCACGCTAACGTCCTCGACCTGGGCTGTGTCTTACTGGGAGCACGTTGGGTAACCGCCGACTGCGGAACCGCTCACACCAGATATAGCAGCCTCAGGGAGCAAGCTGGGAACAGAGTCCAAGAACAATCCTCGTGAGTAGCAGAGTCTGTGAATGAGCGGCACCCTAATCATATGCCTGCTTATGTTAGCAAAGATACTGCATCTTAGAGCACGTCGTTCCGTGTCTCTTTTTTACTCCTGTTGTGGACTGGTATGAGAGTATAATGAAAGAGTGCTCTTGCTTCCCACCATTCCTGAGTATAACCTAAGCAGCATATCTAGGTTGTCTAATCATTGGTTCCTTTGCTATAGGACAAAGAGCTAATATGACACTAATGCTAGCTGGTTAGGGTTTCTAGGTACTGAGGTGAGTTTTTTGGTCCACCACAATTCACTGAGGTCCTGGGTCTCTGTGCACAGTTCTGTGTAGGAGCAGAATCCCTGCAATATGGCGCACCCAAATTAGTGGTCTTATTTTGAGACTCTCGAGTAGTTCTTATATCAGTCCACGACCCCCTCACTATTGTTTCTGTTTGACGGTGGTGTCGGATAAACCTACCAATAATTATATAGGTATTTTCAAGCTTGATAATTTAAAACGGTTTCTTTTGAATTACTACCCAGTTGTGCAACATTCTTTTGTATTGTCTTTTATCTCTGCTGTGTCATTATGGGTGATGTTGAAATACCCCAGCATAGCCGGATGGCGGTCTGCAATCATTTGCAGGCTTATGCCGTCCCCTTGGAGGGCATGGCAGTTGTTTTTGTGGTGAGTGCTGATGCCGCTTACCCGTTTGAGCTTTTCGACTCATGGGTTACATTCCCTGTGGTGAATGTAGATAGCAATACGTTTCATGTTTACACTCCCACTGCCGTGCCTTTGGAGTACACTCCGTATAGGACACAGGAGATTCCGATTTCAGCTTGGCACCACCGAATTTGGTTTAATGGCGCCCTCCCCCACTCTTTAATGGCGGTTCAGTTAGGTCCTTTGTCCATTCCAGGCACTTCTGGCCTGTTCTGGCTGGATTTACCCCGCACTCCCGTGCCACAGTCTTTGCGGTTGGTGAATTGAGGACCCTTTATCCCTTTGCTGTAGGGGTTATTAGGGCCTTGGTTCTATACATATCCCGCCAAATACAGGGCGCACCCCTGGTGTTACGGCGCATCCAGTTGGACCGGGACGGGATGAAGCTTAGTCTCGTCATGGTTAATGTGCTTATGGGCAAGCACCCCAGGATAAGGATGACATGCCTTTTTGGCTTGCCGAGAAATTTGACCAACTGGCGGCAGTATTTCCTAATACGACTCCTGTAGAGAAACACAGGATTCTTACAATTAGTTTGCAGAAAGACTTAGTGCCGGAAGTGACTGATTGTACCACATGGGGTATGATTTTTGCGGCAGTATATGCTAAGTGCTTCGGCACTCCGTCCATGGCTGTCCTGCCCTCCGTCATTAAGCGTGTTCAGGATGAGCACCGACTGGAGGCGGCTGTTGAATTGGGAATGAGACTCGTTGGAGTGTTTGACGTAGTTTCTGATCTCATCCTTTCTAATGTTAAGGGAGATGCGGTAAGCTTCCAGGTGTCTAATGCTTTGCGCGATGTCCCCGGTGCTGTGAAACCCCGTCAGTTGCCAAAAATTATTACGGCGGCTTATAAGACCATTGGCTGTATTAGTGTGGGTGTTAAGCCTTTTGCTAAAACAGCGCCACCCAAAGCAAACTCAGGCGGTGAAGTCTCACTAAGATGATCGCCCCTTTGTTCCAAAACAGAATTGGTATAAGAATAAAAAACAGGGGAAACAGTAACAGGAACAGGGGTCCCGTCCCGCTTCACCAATACCTGCGTCTACTGAGCGCACATATGAATTGCGCGACCGCGCTACTATTAAGTCACCTGATCGTTTTCAGGTTCATGATCAACGTTCTGGTCGCATTCTGCAGGAAACATTGGTCTCACCCACCGATGGAGGAGACGGCGCCAGAGGTCGGTGCAAAACAGGAGCAACCCCGCAAGACAGAAGGTAAAGGCAAGCAGGACGACTTCATGCGTCAAAGACCACAGTTTCAGAAAAAGAAAGTTGCTGATTTAACAGTGAGATATGCCACGGATAGTGAGAACACAGCTTCGGATCCTGACGTGGGCGCTGACACTACTAGACAGCGCGGCAGAAATTAACATTGTGCGGGAAGCATTGCGTCCACTTCTGAAGGTGACAACAACTGATACTTTGTTGTTGTTGAGACAGCTGGCACTAGAGTGGCTCCCCCTGAAAGACTTTTTGAAATTGTTCTTTTATTTGAAGGTGACATGCAACGTACTATAAAAGGGGTATTTTGGGAGAATCTAACTACTACCTATGACAATTTGTTGGTGGAGGCAGATTGGCCCCCACCTTTTTTGCTCGCAGTTCCGCAAGGGGAGGAGATAATCATCCCTAGTTTCGTGCACACAGTGTCGAAGGAGCAGGCTCTGCATTTTGCAGCAGATTGGGCTAAGGTGCTTGCATTGTACCATACTCACTGTGGTTGGGACAAATGTTCCCCCCACCGTGAGATACCATTGCGGTCTATGCCCCAACCTCAACCCCAATACCCCATGCGGCTTGAAGTGAAAGCTCCCGTGGCAGAGATCCTTAAACAATTGGAATATCAAGGTGTAATTGAAACGTGCGTGTCTCCGATGAATAACCCTCTTTTTACTGTGACTAAGCCTGATGGCTCATACCGTTTGGTATGGGATTACTGGCACTTAAACTCTCACTGTCGTACGTGCATGGTATAAAACACTCACAGGTCTGCCCTTGTGGATAGTCTCGTGCGAAAAAAGTTTAAATCCACACTTGACATATCCAATGGCTTTTTCGCCCACAACCTGTCCTTTATTAGTAGTCAATGGACAACTTTTACCAGTGTCGGTAAACAGTGCCAGTTCAGAAGATTGGCTATGGGCTGAAAGAACAGTCCAGGCGTCTTTGCCGCTCGCATAGTCTCTCTTTTGGAGGGGCTTGACCCAGATGCATGTTCGTATGTGGATGACATTTATCTCACAGACAACAAGTGTCACTCCCTGTCCGTTGCTGCATGAAAGGATAGATTTTCAAGCGAGAACAGGAGAACGAGAGAATTACCGTTACTGTAGTCCTGGTGTAACCCTCCGGGGTCTGAAGGAGAGGAGGTTCCGGGGAAAAAAACCTATGTTGGTCGACTACAATACACGGCATCTCCCGCTGCGGTCTGTGCGGCTGGTAACCACTGCCCTTCAGAGCCGCGCACACCTGGGAGCCTGGCAGTGTGGCTCGCAGAGAAAGCGCGGAGAACAAACATTGAGACGATCGGGCCCGGAGTGATGCCTCCTCGTAAGAATGGGAATGCTCCTGCAGCAGTCGGTAGAATGTTGGGAGAATTACCCGCGGCTGGCGTTGGCGCAAGGAAAAATCTGACCGCTGAGAAAGTAGACAAAGCAGAGAAAACGATGAGACCTGATAAGCCGGAGAAGCCGGTTGTGAAAATAACGGCGGTGAGTGGCAAAAAGGCTGGGCTGGCTAAAGGGAGGCAAGTAAAAAAAACGGCGGATAAAGCCGTGCAGAAGTTTCCCTCCAGCAATGCCCCCAGAATCAAGCACACAGGATTATTGGTGACTGTGGCTGGTGCAGTCGACAGCTTTGGAAGGGGGAAAGTACTAACAGTCCCGGAAATGTTTGCTGGAAAAGCCATCTTGGGTAAAAATGGGACACTGGCTTCTTTAATAGTATTAACCTCTCCAGCTGATACATCCACTATTAGCAAAGACATTTGCAGTGATAACAGGGAAATAGCCCTAAAGGGAGTTAAAAATGGAGATGGGGGTGAAAAAAACGCTGGATGCCAGGAAGAAGCCATCCCATTATCTCAACCTGTAACCACTGTATGTCGGGAATCAAGAGATGACGAAGGGCTTGAGGGTCCTAATAATGTAGTGGCAGCAAGTTCCCCTCAGAGACATTCACTGGAGCAGGGGGCCTCTTGTATTTTTGCAAACTCCCGCCGGGGAGAAGACGGAAGTGAATGATGGTTGCTTGCTGGAGGCTCTAGATGGAGATAGCTTTTTCTCGGTGGCTGAAGAGTCGGATGTTGAGTCCACAAGGGACTCCATCAGTGGAGATTTGACTTCGGGCGAGGAGAGTTGTAGCCCCCCAAATACAGGGGTTACATTCAAAAAGGCTACACTCCGCTATAATAAATCAAAGCTGGTGCCTACTCAGGCCCTAATGGACGGGGACAGTGAAGGCTCCGAAGCCAGCAACAATCTTCAGTGGGACTATACTCAGGCTGCTACTAGTCTTATAGGATCAGGGGGGTCTAAGACCCATGGAAAAGAAAAACAGCATAAAGAACCTAACTCACCCCCGTCTAACACTCTGATTTATGCCATGTTAAAATCAAATCAAAGCGAGGCCCGACAGGAGTACAAGAGGGCGCAGCTTGCCACAATGAAGATCCAGGGGGCTATTCGGAAAAACACTAAAGCATGTTCTGAGGTCATTGCCAGGACTGCTGCACTTGTGGAGAGAATAGTTGAGCTCGAGACAGGGCTACAGAAGACCGAGACCAAAACAACGGCTAACGATGATAGACTGGCTGACATAATGTGGAAGCTGGAAGATTCCGAAAATAGGCTTCGGAAGAATAACCTCCGACTATTAGGAATTGAAGAGAAAATGGAGGGTCAGGATATCAGAGGTTTTGTCCTAAAGTTGTTTCAAGCAGCGTTTCTGGAGCTCTCTCATTGGTCGTGGGACACAGCGATACAAAGAGCCCACTGTTTTCCCCTCATGCAAAAAAAGAACCCGGTCCGGAAGCAAAGCCCAGGGCAATCCTGATTTTCTTCAGTAATTTTTACTGAGGCAAGCTATTTTTGAAAAAGCGCGTCCTAATGCCAAAAGAACTGTTGAAAGCCATACTTTTTTTGTGCACCTGGACTTTTGCCACGCAACAGTGGAACGGAGGTGGCGACTCCGTTCGCTGATTACCCCCTTTCAAAAGAAGGGGTGCGAGGTGTTCCTAATGAACCCCGCATGGTTAAAAGTCATCTGTCGCGGCAAGACTCAGGTTTTCTCCTCTGAAATACAGGCTAAAGAATACTTAAAAGAACTTCCTGATGGCTAAATGGCTTAAGACTTTCAGCGCAAAAGTAGACTTAATTAGATCCAGTTTTTGACTGGGACTTAATAGATATAACAAGGGGGGGGGGGGGAAATGTTGAGATGTTTATACCTTGGTGGTTTATTTTTATTTTTCCTCTTTTTCCCTCTTTTAGACTTACTTAGGATTTATTTTGGTATGCTTATTTCAGTACTCTCTCTCGCTTCTGTAATTTGAGGATGTATAGACAGAGAGTGACTAGGGGACACTCGGGTAGTGGGAGGCATCACATGGGTCTGAGGACCTATTTTGCCTGTGTTTGGGGGTGGGGGATCAAGGGGGGGAGGGGGGTTGGGGAGGGGGATTCGCTATGGGAGGGGAAAATGGCTGGATTTGAGACATTGTTTCATGACAAGTTAACTAAAATAGAATTAATGCAAAGGGCTGGCTGTGTTTATTTGTTGGAATATTTTCTTTGAGGTATGGCTAATATTAGAATAGTATCCATAAACATATGCGGGCTTAATGATCCGACAAAACGGCATCGGGTAAGGGAAGATTTGCGATTCTTGCGGGCAGATGTTCTCTGCCTTCAAGAAACGCATATTGAAGCCAGTCGCCATAAACTGCTGGAATTTGAGGGGTTTCAACTAATATCTTGGACAAAACTTGAGGCTAAGACTAGAGGAGTTGCTATTTTAGTAAGACGGGGGAAGGTTAATATAACCCGCTCTTCTGCTGATAGTCTGAGCCGCTGGGTTATTGTGCATAGTAACTTCCAGGGCAAAAATATCACCCTCTGTGCTATATATGGTCCAGTACTCGACGACCCAGAATTATATAAATGGCTGAATCTGGAGCTGGTAGGGTGCCCATCCCCGTTTATAATCTGCGGGGATTTAAATATTAATATGGAGTGCGGATTTATGAACCAACCAGGGGCCACATATACTGGGAGAAAACCAAAAGTCTATAGAGCTTTATGTCATTTGATAGATTTACATGGGCTAATCGATGCCTGGGCTTTTTTTAATTGGGATGACCCAGGATTTACTCTTTTTCTGCACCACATAAAATCTGCTCTAGGCTTGACTATTTTTTTATCTCACCTGTTCTCACTCAAGGCTCTAGTATTATAAGATTTCCGCGAGTAATGTCGGATCATAATCCGCTTTTGTTGGAGGTGAATACACAATGGTGTAGGATTAAAACCGATACTTGGACGTTTAATCGTGGGTTGCTTAGTGAAAGGGAGTATATGGACTCCATGTCCCCCTGGATCATAAGGTTTTTAGATGAAAATATAGGTAGCACAGGCATTCAGAACGTTTGGGATACCCTAAAGGCGGGGATAAGGGGTGAAACAACACGGTATGGATGGAATGCCCAAAAGAAGGTAAAGACCAATTTACAGCGATTGTATAAAGAATTGAAAGAAGCAGAGCTGAAACTGTCTCGCTTGATACGGATAGGAGGGGACAGCGACTCAGCCCAAACACAGATTGTTTTAGCAAAATCATGTATAACAGAACTGTCACAGGCTAAAGCAGCTAGTAAATTCATAGCCTGGAGATCTAAAATGTTCGAGAATAGTGAGAGAGCAGGGCACATGCTAGCCGCAAGAACCAGGGAAAGAGAGACTGCTACACGCATTAAAAATATTCAGGATCCGGATATTGGTCTTGTGTCCGATGAGAGGGCCATAGTTCGAGGGCAAAATTTGGGAAAAATAAATTGAGTAATGACATAGATGAAATGTATTGTAGTATTTTTCTTTTTGTTTTCTCTGTGGATGTTGGCTCTGTTGTCATGATTCTCTCTAATAAATAAATAAATAAATAAAAAAAAGACAACGAATTATGGCCGCATCTGTGTTGCCTTGACCGCATAATTTGCCGTTTTGCGGACTTTGGCTATAAATTCAACTTTGCAAAATCGCGCATTGCTGAGTACACAGTGTTGTTCCTGGGCTAAGAGCTCAACAATGAAGGTTGTGGTTTAGCACCTCACTTCCTGGAAAAATGCGCACAGTTGCCTACCCCTACAATGCTGAAGAAACTACAGTCTTTACTAGGCTTTCTGAGTTTCGGGAATACATACATACCCGAATATGCCCAGCATATCAAGCCTCTTTACACTTTGGTACAACCTACTTTCTCCAAATCTTGCTAACTGCCTGCTCATTCAGCCACTTTGCAATCTCTGCAGGCTGATCTTCTAGAACCTAAATTCCTATTGACTCGTGATAAACACACCAACCTGGTGATAAGAATCATACCTGGCGTGGTGGGTTTCACTTACCTGACTTTTAATGACGGTGACACATACACTATCGCTTTCAAGTCACACTTGTACACTTCGGCTGAGCTGCGGTTTTCCACTGTGGAAAAAGTTTTGACAGCAGTGCAAATGCCCATTCTGAAAGAACGTGCACTGTCGCAGGGAAAACGCATTTTGGTTGTTACTCCGTATCCTGCCTTGGAGGCAGTGATGAAAGCCAGTGTACCTAATTCGAAAGCTTTGCACCCAAGGTGGATACAATCGGCTACGGCCTTGACATCTCTGGATGTCTTGTTCATTTTCGATTCCTCTTTGCAGACTCAGGAGTTTTTACAGTATGAAGTTGTTTATCCGGCTCCTCTGATCATGCGTCCGCTGGAGGATTTCCATTGGATCATTTACACTGATGGTTCCGCGCAACCAGCAACGGATTCAAAGCATGCTTACTCTTTGGCCTGCGCAATAGTGGTTGGAACCATGGTGAATTAGTGGACTGTACCACCCAATTGGCAAAGCTTCTTGCTCTAATGCTTGCGTTGGAGTACGCTTATGTTAGTGTGACTACTCTCATCGTAAGTGACTCTGACTACTGTGTACAATCTTACAATGACAATATGTTCTTTTGGACTCCAAATGACCATCGTGATTCCAAAGGTACCACAATAAAACACAAAATGATGTGGGTTCGAGTGGCGGAGCTTAAAGAACGGCTGCCACTCATGTTTGTGATTCATACTCTTGGTCACCAGCGTGTTGGAGTTCACGCCGTGGACAATAGTCTCACTGATGAAGCGGCGAAGGCAGCAGTAGCGACATATGTAGTTGCAGCAGTTACATGTTCCAAAAGTAAGATTGATGATGACATCTTGGCAGCTATTGCCGCAACAGAGAAGGGAAGTAATTACCCTAGAGGTTTCCCTTCCAGATTCTCTTATCATTTAAGTCCTGATAAAGTCCCTTATGTGAGAGTTAACAACGTTGGTGACAGGTTGATTCCCAATGCAGACCGCAGGTCCACACTGATTACAGCCGCTCATGAGGGTATGGCATCCGCTCATGCCGACGTCTCTGCGGCTGTATCTCTTTTACAACAGTGTTACTGGTGGTGCAGATTGTACAAACAAACGTGAGACTATGTCCTTCATTGTGACATTTGCCAGCAGATTCAACCTTCTACTGCTGCACGCCTGCCCCAGATACAGATGAATATATGTAATAAACCACTTGGTTGTATTTATTTAGATCCCTGCGGTCCTTTCTCCTCAGATACTGCGTATAAGTACATCTAAGTTGCAGTTGATTCTTGTGTGGGTGTGGCCCCAAAGGAGTGCTGATTCTCGAACTGTCGTAAGGGATTTGCGTGTCTTTGTGGGAATTTTTGCATGTAGTACCTTCCACTCGGACCAGGGTCCAGCGTTCACCTCTAAGGTGGACAAGGATATATCACTGCTTGGTCTGTCTTAGATGGGATTGTATGGGATGCTGTAACATTTCAAATCCACAGACCCACAGAGGTTATTAATGTCCCTAATGTACTTTGTGTTTCAATGGGAGATGTGGTTAAACATAACATAAGCTCTGATGATTGGGATGTCCAAGCCGTAGAGGCTCTATTTTCTGATTTGAAATATTACGCTGCCTTAGATGCTGAAGATTTGTATTTAGCTTCTGCCAATTATGCTGACTTGTTTTGTTATCAACACTATGGCAATCATTTTCTGCACAAAGCAAAAACAGGTTGATTACACACAATGGGAACATTGTGCCGCTTCTATTGAAGGCAGTTCCAGAACTCTTTTGAAAATGTTTTTTAACTTTACTGATTTTAATCAATCCAATCCTGATGCATTTTATTTTAAGATGACTGAGAAGTCCTCTTCCAAAGTTAGACTTACCCAAACTAAATTATTATATTCAAAGTCCTTTATCGACCAATTGGCAGTAGGAGGCTATGTGCTGTGAAAAGATATGATTGATCTTAAATGTGTTTGGGGTTCTAAACGTTGGCAAGTGGAAGGCACTGAGGCTTTGCATCGTGCATGTCTCATCCCGAACCATATGTTGTTTCTGAATTTGACTATTTAACAAACCACCTGCTTTGGATTGGCTACGTCTAAACAACTGAAATGCTCCTTCTATACCTGATTTGGGGGAATACTCCAAATGGAATAATCCCATCAGTAGGTCCCTTAGTGATTTACAGACTCTGTTACAGAACTCGTCCTTCAACGTTTCCAGTTTGGATTCCCAAGGCGGGCTATTATGGCAAAAAAAGTGCAGATTCATGCCAGCATTGTTTCCTGGGTTTGGCTCCTGACTATACACAGGTGCGAGTGGATCCACGTTTTGAGAGTAACCACTCTGTCACTACCTATTCTGTCGGCAAGCTATGTCAGAACTGGCTCACACACTCCACTTTAGCGTCAGTTAAGCTTCATTTGTCTAAGTTGACTGAGGATGTTGATTTGAATGACTTTGTGAAAGGTCCTGCAGCAGGCAGATCCTAAAGATGGATTTATGCTGTGAATCACGAAGTTTGGAAACTGTCCCAAATTGAAGCTGCTTCTAGGTTAAGGTCTATTGATCAAGCTAATTTAGAAAAAGTGCTTGCAGTTTTAGGTAATAGCATTAAGACACTTTCTTCCCGCACTTACACATTAGATAATATTGTTTCTTCTGTCGTTGA
Source organism: Lissotriton helveticus (assembly GCF_964261635.1). Lineage (NCBI taxonomy): Eukaryota > Metazoa > Chordata > Amphibia > Caudata > Salamandridae > Lissotriton > Lissotriton helveticus. The sequence continues at coordinate 1,065,460,860 of NC_136071.1, read as the reverse complement.
TATTGTGAAGGATGAAGTCTCTGTTTTGTAGCATGGGCAAAATCAATTCCGTTCTATTTTGCAGTTTGCATGGATTTACAAATGTTGAAGGCTGGGAAAGTGCCTTGGGACTATGTGAACACTTCTTCACTATTTTTACCATTTAATCCGACTGCTAAAAAACTATTTATGTCAATGAAAGATGCAACATTTTCACTATTGCATATTTTTTTTTCTGTGGCCAAAGTAAATTCTGCAGTTAGGCTTATTCATGGGTTAATAACGCTACCATTTCCACTGTTTAAATTGAAAGCATGCATGAAACATTATGCCATAGGCAGATATGAACCGTTAGGTAGCGCATATCTCCATGAAGTTTGGTCTCTTCCATTCACCTATCGGTGCCTGAGGGAGGGTTAAGAGGTTTACTTAAAAGGTGAGGATTGCACTACAACACCCGATCACTCATTGGTCTGTAGGGATATACAATTTCACGGCTCGGCCGCCCGCGCATGCGCATTTGGATGGAAGAAGTCTGTGCGAAAGAGAAGAGGGAGCCCCGGGACGCCGCGTACCAGGTAAGTGCCTTTAATTTACTTTTACAGTATTTTTAAAAACAATTAGGTATGTAAAAGAGGGAGGGAGGGAGGGGGGTGGCGGGCAACTTTGCTCCGTCCACGGAGTGTGCGTAGTGTTGCCTACTACACCTACTTTGCGAATCGCAAAGTAGGCAACACTACGTGCACTCCGTGGGCGGAGCGAAGCACTGCGCCCCGGGATACTTATGTTAGCAAAGATACTGAATCTTAGAACACGCCATTAAAATAAATATTTTAACCTGTCCATGTCTCTTTGTTTCTCCTGTTGTGGACAGGTATGAGAGTATAACAAAAGAGTGTTCTTGCTTCCCACCATTCGTGAGTATAACCTAAGTTGCATGTTGTGGGTTGTCTAATCATTGGTTCCTTTGCTATAGGACGAAAAGCTAATGTGACACTGATGCTAGCTGGTTAGGGTTTCTAGGTACTGAGGTGAGTTTGTTGGTCCACCACAATTCACTGAGGTCCTGAGTCTCTGTGCACAGTTCTGTGTAGGAGCAGAATCCCTGCAACACCGCTTGATAGGGTTGTTAGAGCTGCAGATTGTATTTTTTAAAGAATTTGCAGGTGTAGCCTTTCGGGCCCAGTGCCTTTCCCACATGCATATCTAATAAGGCAGGCAGAAGTTCCTCTGCGATAAGGGGGTGTCAAGTGCATTTCGTGCTGCATCTGATAAGGCAAGGGGAGGAAAGTCATCAATAAGTTTCTGTACCAAGGCAGCAGGCAGCAACTCATGGGGGCATTAGGGTCCGCGAAGTACAAGGCAAAGCTATTGGCAATGGCAGACAGTTCTGTAAAGACAATCCCATCTGGCCCATGTATAGTTGGGAGCATCTGCAGCAGAGTGCTGGCCTTGTCCCCGCATTGATAAATCCGGCTACGAGTTGTGAGCCAATAAAGGCGGGCCTAGTTAATGAGCTCTCCGGCGTATGTCTGCTGCACCGTCAGCAGTTATCTACGCGCAGCCTGCCCCACCTCATCTCTACTAGCACATTCCAAGTCAAGCAGCTGGGCTTCAATTCTGAGCAGTGAGTCCCATTTCTCTCTGTGCTGGGCAGTACAAAAGGCAATATCCAGACCCCTGAAAGTGGGTGGCCGGCGACTCCAGTGTACCCTCGTTAATCAGTAGGTAATCTGCTAACAATGCATGCAAATGCGCCCAATATTTTTCGTCCCTCAATAGCCATGGTGACAAACGCCACTGAAAGTGGGAACGTCTGGGATCTAAGGACAGGAGAATGGACACCAGTGAATGATCAGATAACTCCTGGGAGAGTATGACACCCTCAGTCAGTCTATGAGTATGGGACGCTGTGAGGAAGATGTAATCTAAGCGGGAAAAGGAGTTGTGGGCTCAAAGAAATAAGTCTATGCACATGTGTCTGGGTGCATCATCCTCCAAGTGTCAGCCCACCCTAGACTATGAACCAGGGGCAATAGTTTGGAATTAGGAGTAACCGTAGCTCGGGCAGTGGCACGCCATTGATCTTGTTAGTACCGATGGTAGATCAGTCCAGAGCATCGTCAGCTTCTCGACCAGGGACCAGGAGAGAGGAGGAGGGGCATACACACTTCTAAAAATAATGGGTTCCCCATCTAGTGTCCTGTGTATCACAATGAACCTACCCTTTCGATCTGACCACATGCGGCTGTGAACAAAGGAGACACTGCGATGTATAAGAATTGTGACACCCCGGAACCTCGTGTGAAACCAGCATGATAGGAGTGTGCAAATCTAAATTGCCCCAAGCAGGGTGTCTTGTTGCCAGCTAGGTGGGTTTCCTGCAAGAGGAAGACACCCGCACTATGTTGCTTTGCTTGGCGCAGCACTGCACCTTGAGTGATCTTGTCAAGCAGAACATCGACATTCCAGGTAAGGACCCTAACCTCTCTAGCCCCAACCCCGGCTAGATCTTGCGGCATAGACGGTAATGGCATATAGCTAGGAACCTAATAAAGTGAACAACATTAGCAATCCTGAGAATTAGCATGATGAAGAGTAAGGAAGGTATGACGGTGCACTCACTACTTAATAACCTACATATGTACTATTAATGTAGTGTATGTAACTTGACGGATGCTACAGTACTGTATACGCTGTCAAACCGGATAACAGGAAAATAGGAGAAAGTAATAGCAGGAAAACCTACTAGGTAATGTGCACTGTTCACAGGTTGCCTGTCCAGCAAACCATAAGTATTAATAAATCATTACAAATCAACATATACTTTCACTGTCAGTATATTTTCAGATAGATGCATGGAGTTTACATATGCATAAATCAAATCATCAACGAAATTCAAAAAGGAAACAATACAAGATTTATAAACGAATTCCGTTTCGACAATATATCATGAACACATGATAATAATATGCAAACATATATTTCAAATCTTCATCTGTTAATTGTGTGTGGTCCGATGCATTTCAGGACTATACGGTCCCTTTGTCAGGGGTAGCCTACAATGAAAATTGAATTAAATTACTCATAATCAGGAAAAGTTACTTTATGAAGATCATGGTGGATCATATTAGCACAACTCCTGGTTGGTGGTTACATGCCTGTTTAAAGACAATTGTGAATGACAAATGCTTGGTATGCAATTAAAAAATGTGAAGAGAAAAGATTTCACCATTGGAGTGTAGGGAGGTGATGTTACCAGAAACCCTGACTCAGGCTATCCAAAACAAGGTGTGTAGACATCATGTCTTTCCAACAATCAAATTAAGAGTGTAACTCACCATGACACATAAAACGAGTATCATCGGTAAGGTCAAACGGGTTCTGCTAAAGCACACTAAAAAATACAATGACGAGACTAAGTAATGTATGAATAACATTAACCACAACGTAAATACTGTGCCGAACATTACAATTCCGGGAATTCTGAAAGCTCACAAAGATTAGGAGATGATGATCATGAAATCAAGTGAGTCTGTCTGGTCAGTATGAATCACTCTAAGGCATCTGCAGAAATAAAAACAAACCCGTGATGCAGCGTCCTACTGCTAACTGTATAACCATACTAAAAAGAGAATGATGCAGAAATCATGTTTCTTATCCGAGAAACTGATGGAATGTGATCCCTCACGTAGACGCCACGAACAACTCGTCGGTGAAAACTCACGTTTGAAAAAAACACTAGAAGCCGGAACTAATATCGGGAAAACCTGAATCACGTGATAGAGAATAGAGGTAGAAACAATGCCGTGGGAAGTCCCAGCAACGTTCGAAAACCCAGAAAGTCGAGAGTAATGTCGGGGAACCCGAGTCACGTGTCGGCCGATAAACAAAGAAAAAATACTCAATGTAGTTAACTATAATCCTCGTGAACTACTAAACAAAGAATGCCTGATCTTCAAATGTAAATATTAATTACGAGTGCCTCAACCAAAAAAGATAACAAATAATGAACCAAAAAATCGGATTCTAAAGAGAAAAAAACCAAGGATATCAAAATAAAATAGTCAAACTGCATGTAGATAAAGGACAGCCACCCACCACCATTGGTGTTATAGTAAAAGAAATAGAAAGAGCATATTCAAACACGTTTATGTGGCAATTGTCAATAATCAGATATATGTCAAAATGTAAGTAGAAACATCAAGCACAAGACAACTGTATTTATACATATCAAATGCATAACTATTCAAAGAAAACAATGCATGTCTAAACGATCATTGAGCACAAAGGGCACCATAGAGTTCAGATATTTAATCTAGAACACTTCTCTTTGAAGGAGTTTTTTTTAATGATCTATACCTGGATGTAGTGAAACTGATTCTATGATTTGAAATCTCAGCTGAGATATCGTGTGTCTAGATTCATCCCAATGTGCGGCTAAAGGTGAAGTGGAGCTATGGTTTCTTATTTTACTCTTGTGTTCCGTAATTCACATTTTTTTTTTCTCAGTTTTGCCTACGTAGGCCTTGCCGCATGGGCACTTAATGCAATATATCACTTTTTTAGAATTACAATTGCTCGTGTGTCTTAAACTGATCCTTTTACCAGTAAGTGGATGAGTCAGGACGTTGCCAATTATCAAATTATTGCAATGGATACAGTTGTTACACTTCATAGTTCCTTTGTATTCTGTGTCAGGTATAGTTTTTGCCAGGACTGTTAATAATGATCGCAAATTGTTGCCACATGTATATGCATAGAGTGTTTTTTTCTCAAAAATGCCATTGAAGTCTGGTTCATGTGCTAACATCTCCCATCTTGAATTGATGATTTGTCTAATTGTTGTGGATGCTGTGGAGTATTTAGAGACGAAAACCATTCTATCTTCACGTGGATTAATTGCTGGTTGAAGCAGATCTCGACGGTTGATTTTTTGTGCAGGTTTAAGACATTCATCAAGAACGTCTTCTGGGTAACCCCGACTGTGAAACGTTCCAAGTATTCTTGTTCCTTAGTTTCTGTAGTATTGGGATTGGAACAGATGCGACGCAGTTGTGAATAAGGCAGGATCTTCAATAGACTTTTTGGGTGAAAACTGGAGTAGTCAAGAGTACTATTCCGATCAGTGGGTTTCTGGTAGACTGCAGTTTCAAATTTCCGTAGGTCAGGTGATTTAGAGATCAGAACATCAAGAAATTGAATAATTTGTTGATGGATGTTGTATGTAAATGGTATCCTTGGATCTACGGTATTCAGTTCATCAATCATCAACCTGAGTTGTATGCTGGTGCCTGTCCATAAAATGAAAATATAATCTATGTACCTGCAGTACATTTTGATGTTTTGCCACCAATTCAGGTTATCCATGATGTTTTCCAGTTCGAACATAGCCAGAAAGGTGTTGGCGTATGCTGGGGCTCCAGAAAAGCCCATAAACGTTCCAGTAAGTTGGGCATAAAAATATCCCTGCCACTCAAAGTAGCTATGGTAAAGACAAAAGTTCAGCAATTTCAGAATGAACAATTTTTCTATCTAGATGTCATCTGTGCGTAGTAGTGCCCGCTCAACAGCTTCTAGACTAGCTTGGTGCGGAATTGATGTATATAATGCTGTGACATCTATGGTACATAATGTGATGTCAGAAATGTCTGTTCCATGAAAAGATTCCAGTTTTTCAAAAAAATGTGTAGTGTCTTTTATATTTGAGCTCCAGTGTTGAACAAATAGTTGCATATAATAATCAAGGAACTTCCCCAACGGGTCGAAAATCGAACCACATCCTGAAACAATAGGACAAAATGGTGGGTCCACGATGTCTTTGTGTATTTTGGGAAGCATATATAATTTTGGTCTTCTCGGATTGGTAGTTGTCACATAAGATTTAGTTACAGTCTTAATTTGATAGGTTCTTGATTGTTGGAGAGACCTGATGTTTACACACCTTGTTTTGGATAGCCTGAGTCAGGGGGTCTGGTACCATCACCTCCCTACACTCCACTGGTGAAATCTTTTCTCTTCACATTTTTTAATTGCATACCAAGCATGTGTCATTCACAATTGTCTTAAAACTGGCATGTAACCACCAACCAGGAGTTGTGCTAATATGATCCACCGTGATCCTCATAAATTATGTTTTCCTGATTATGAGTAATTTAATTACATTTTCATTGTAGGCTGCCCCTGAACGAAGGGACCGTATAGTCCCGAAATGCATCGGGCCACACACAATTAACAGATGAAGATTTAAAATTTATGTTTGCATATTATTATCATGTGTTCCTGATATATTGTTGCAACAGAAGACGTTTATAAATCTTGTATTTTTTCCTTTTTTAATTTCGTTAATGATTTGATTTATGCATATGTAAACTCCATGTATCTATCTGAAAATATACTGACAGTGAAAGTATATGTTGATTTGTGATGATGTATTAATACTTTTAGTTTGCTGGACAGGCAACCTGTGAACAGTGCACAGTACCTAGTAGATTTTCCTGCTATTATTTTATTCTAAGCATGATGAAGGACACAGTGGTATAAACGAATGACAATAAACGAAACATGAAACCCTGCCTAACCCTCACCCATCCCACCCAATTCCTCAAAACCTTAGAAGTATCTGTCGCGTTGAGCGCCATGTATCCGCCCCAACGGGGGCGAAACACAGCCCCACACCATTGGTTCCCCATGAAGCTATCCCCAAGTTAAAACAGAGTCCTCAGACGCTGAGAAGAAGGGGATGTGGAGCCAAATTTAGGCCCCTACAAGGTGCCATCAACACAATTAGCAATCAAAACATAGAGCCCGATTCACTGAACTAACTTAAGACAAAATCATAAACTTACTACTTTTGGTATTCACAGAAGTTAGGATTTTGTCTTAAATTTGTCTTAAGACAGACTTAAATTAGGATTTTGTCTTAAGTCTGTCTTAAGACAAACTTAAGACAAAATTCAAACTTCTGTGAATACCAAAAGTAGTAAGTTTAGGATTTTGTCTTAAGTTAGTTCTGTGAATCGGGCCCAATATGCTCAGATCCCCATAGTCGTGACATATAGTCCAAGAAGAAATAAAGAGTAGGGAAAGTGGGTCAAAGTTCACCAGCCAGTCTGGTCCATTACAGAGAAGTGACCTGTGATGCTCAGTCTCCATGTTGTAGGGGTGGGGAGTCCCGCAGAGCCAGATTACCCCGGGAGCTGGAAGCACCTTGTGATTTCGAGCCGCCCTTTGATCGCGATCTTCGGTTCGGTTTCCCTTTAGTCTCAGCAATGGGGCGTCGAGGCCTCTCCAGAGGATGATTCAGAGTCAAATCGTGGCGGAGTATGTGGCTTGAACTTCCGCCATTCATCTGCACAGGGAAACACTATAATACAATATATTAAAAAAAAATGAAAATAATACAATATTCAGTATGCAGTTAATCGAAAAGTGTGTAAATCCCCTGACAAAAGCACAGTTGTACAGCCTCACATACAGTCAACACATCGAAATCATAGTCAAACACACATCCAATACATAGTGTTCCAGCTAGCAAGGCTTGCACTAAGTAACTCTTGGTGAGAATCCTTCATTTATGTTCCAACGTTATGCAGCCAGCTGGAAAGTAGATCGGGCCGACGCACGTTTCAGTGGATTATTAAACCTGTGTCAACCTTTATCAGGACCGCTCAATTTCTTTATTTTAAAACAGCGGAGGCAGTAATGGGATCAGCACAATTGAATCCAGTCAGTTGCGTGTGGTCCGTGTCAAGACTAGCGGTCCACACTAGGTGCCTCTGAAAATGTATTCAGTCTGACCGCCTTAAAGCATATGTTATACGCATGACACCTCTGAAATCTGCTTCATGGGATTCGGAGGCTCTTATGGGGAAAAAGCTTCCTTTATTATAAATGTGGCTCTCTCTCAAAGTGCACAGCTGCTCCTTAGGTGTGTAGTTGCCATGTGGATTCTAATTTAGTCTATTCCTTAACACTGGCATTTCATCTTCTCTTCCTCATCATACGTTGTGTGTCCCGAGTCTCAAACACTCGAGGTTGTGAGCAGGAGATGTTTGCACAGACAGGGGCAACTGTCTGCACAAAAGCAATTCTCAGAAGCATTTACCTCATTCCTTAAATGTGCTGGAGAACACCCATGCTCCATTCATGGAAGGCCTTCCTGGGACAAAGTAACGCAACACAGCAATTTATGCTGCGTTGCATTATTCCAGATTTATCATGCCATGCAGGGCGACACAAGGTGACCTTGTGTGGCTTGATAAATATTACTTTAGTGTCACGTTGCCCTTGTGGCCCCCTTGCTTGGCATAAGTGGGACACAAAACATTGATAAATATGCCCCTAAGTATTTATCGATACAAAATGTTTAAATGTGAAAGAAATCACTTGCTGCACGGAAGGTAACGTTTTTGCCAAAGGAGAAGCATCATCATCATCATCATCATCATCATCTTTATTTCAACCACTTAGATCTTCTAAAGGACACATCACAATATTATTATAAATATAACAGTCATCGTTTAAATACCCACGCCGCCGGGACCCCATCTTCTCCACAGGCACCACTGTCACTTTCTATCAAACCACCTAACTCGACTGGACCGACCAACGCTGCATCCATTTCTCCTTCAAGAAACCAACCACGCACCACCGCACCCAAAAGTTGCTTCAAAAGCAAAAACAATTAGAAGAGGCCTATTTAAAAAGAACTTCATTTTAAAGGATATCATCATTTCTAGTTAATCCTTACATAAATATTAAAACTAAAAATCCAGCACCTATAATCATACATCTCAAGGAATAAAATCATCTAAAAACCATCATACAATATTGGACAAGAGAAAGGGGTCGCTCAATACATACATCTAGTGTGTAAACTGGTGCCAAAAGCCAAGATGAAATTCCAAGTCCATTAAAAAAGATCATCCATACACACTTCTTGCATTTAATCTATAGGGTCAACAAAAATCTGGCTAGGCCAAACGTCACAACTCTCTTAGTGTCAGTACTAAGGATTAGAAGAACCTCAAGATAGGGTTTAGAACCAATGCACCTACATAAGGGAGCAACCCACTTAGACATCTGATTTTTTCTAAAAAAGGACAGAAAAATGATAAATGAACCAGGGATTCAGATCCTCCTTTGCATGCTGGACACTGGTCACCCAGTAATGCCATCTACTGCAAAACACCCTGGCCGGAAGGGTCTTATATAGGAATAGGAGAAACAATTCCCACGCGATGGCTGGGACTGTCTCATCCATTGTAGATTTGTTTTAGGGATAAGGTTTTAAATCTATAAATACTAAAGTAAGTGATCCCTCAGCTTTGGTCACAGATTCCACCTGGAAGAATTCTCATTAGATTTCTTTAATCCTGGCTCTCAAAATCAGAGCCATCTTCCCTGGGTCTATCCGATATATTTCCAGACACATTTTCCTTAAGGTTGCCCTAAGGGATTGTGATTTGTAACCAGGGAATTTTACTTACAAATGGGCCCGAATAATATCAATGAAGCCTACACGATAAGGAGCAAGAGCTTCTGTGGACCACAACCAATGCCAAAACATTCAAAGTTTGCGCTCTATTTTATGAGCATTCTTCCTTTGAGCCAAATCTAGAAAAAGCGGGGTTAGAGGAGTGCTTACTGGAAAATTAAATAGGGATCTAATAAATCAATTCATAGTTACTGATAGACTGTCAATATCCCCACTTCCCCACAGTTCTGCTCCAAACAAGGCTCAACCTAGGGCCTTGGTGCTACAAATTACACATGCTGCGTACACCTTTCTAGACATGGTTTTCTATTAATTCTAGTTATATGTGAGGTTTTTGGATTAATGCAAGGTGTGCTTTCTCCTGCCAAGAGGCCCATGACGGAGATGGAGTAAGTCGAATGCCTAGGTAATCAAAGGTGGCAACCAGTTTGATAGGATTGCCCCAACTAACATACACTTTTTAAAAGGTTAAGAGACACTATGAGAAAATGACACAACTATGTCTTTCTGCTGTATAACTCCAGTCCTCGCTCTGTGCAAAAGGAGTTCAGATCATTTAATAGTTGTTGGAGAACTTTGGAAGTATCATCAGCCTACAGAAGAGCCAGAGCCCTGCTCCCTCTTTTTTTTTGGATGTTGCTCTCTATCAAGCTGGGCAACCATTCCATTAACAAATAGTGAAAACTGGGTGGGTGCCAAAACGCACCCCTGCCTGACTTCACGTCTGATTTTAAACGGCTCTGTTAGCTGCCCCTCTTCCCCCCACCTTACCTGGGCCATTTTATCTACATGTAGTCTCTTCAACATATCTAGTAGATTATCTGGGATCCCTAGCTCAGCCAACGCCTTTCAGAGTTTGCAACTTGGTACTAGGTCAAACGCTGTTCGTAGGTCCACAAACGCTACCCTTAGTTAACCACTGGGTCGAGAAAAACCACGGACCAAGAGATATTAGGTGGATAGCATTAGAGAAGATAAGGGAATACAGAAGAAAGGCAATAGTGCCTCTAGACGCAAATTACGTGAACAGTGGTACATTATTACATTTGACACTATAAATAGAGGCCTCAATAGTAGAGAGGACTGGGAGAAAATAATAGTAACATAACAAGGAGTACCTTTAGAACAAACCCTGTGTACTCACATGTTCTCTCGTTTTTGTGTAGATATAACATTGTTCAGAAGAGGAGTAAATCCCTAATCTAGAGTGCTGAAAACGGTGGTACTTAAATTCATCTTCACACCACCGAAACTCGTCGACGCCTGCTTTTCTTGAAATCCAACTGTATAAATGCCTGGGAAAGGAATAGTTATTCAACCAGGGTTGGTTTTCAATTCATAGGTTTACAGTGTTGGATCTTGGTGTGCAACAGGCTGTATAAAACTGGGTCTCTTCTTATTTGGTTGTATTTTTTGTTATTTTTCTTGCGCTGTATTTTACCATATTTAGCATTCAATGTATTAGGATGTACCATTTATATTATGCATACATATTTAATAATGATTTGATTGTTCTTTTCTTTTTTTAAATTTATTGATTATTTTTAAATATCTTGATTTACATAATCTTTCAGATTTAAAATGTTATAAATAAAAAAATATTTGTAAGTATTACATCTCTATTTGGGGTATATTTTGGATTCTATGTTGATAACATGTTGACACAGTAAGAGTTGTATGTTAAGTGTGTGTGATTGGTTTAAGAGGTATGGCTCGGGTGTTATTGTATTTAAACCAAGGGGAAATTATTTCTCTTTACCACAAATCCTACAAACAGTTTGCCCCTTTTTATTATTACTTCCATCCAAAAAATACAAATACAACAAAAAACTGATCCACAGTGCTAACATGAGCATGAAACCCTGCCCACAAATCAGACAATATGTTCCCTTTTAAAATCCTCTCAGGAACAGTACATACCCCCTGCAATGTGCACCAAAGTAAAAAGACATACATCCAAATCCAGTAGGATAAACTGTTGCAATGCAAATCCTCCTATGTCAGTTAATATATCATCTAAATGTTTCTGAAAATTAATGCTATTATATACCACGTACTACTTTTATAATACTGGGCATTTCTTACGTATATCTGAGTGTTGCTCAAATTATGCAGATTGCAATATTGCTTAATTTGTAAAACAATAAGTGATGTGGCTCTCGTCTGAAGGCCACTTCAGCTTGCACCATCTTTTGCCCATGACCGCGCAGCCAATGACAGAACCAACACAACTACTGAACCATCACACTCCTACAAGTGTGACAATTCAGAGTATGCCATGCCCCAGACTTATAGGAATGGCTTGGGCAGCGAAATTGTGATTTTAATGTATGTTTAACTAATAAACAACAGTTGGTGTGCTAGTTTCTAAATTGTACAAACAGCGCCGCCATGTGGCAGACTCCAATAAGTGCAGGTTTGAACAAATAAGGGCCAGAGCTGAACACCAGAAATCTACGGCTCAAATTAAGCACTGCCCATGCGGTTACCAGTATATATTGCAATGTAATTGAAGTGTCCACTTGTCCTCGTAGTATGGAGAGCAACACTGTAATTCCTGTATTCATTTAGTCCCATGTAGGAAAGAATGATAGGAATCCGCAAGATCTGAAATAAAGAAAGAATCATTAGCATTCCAATATATGCATGTCAACTCAATTTGTAAAGCAACACTGGCCTTCCATTACACAAGTAACTCGCATGCAGTGTATTCCACACCACTTGCAGTGGATGACGTGCAGCTGCTGGAGGATGGCACATAAGGATCACAGCTCCAATAACACATGCACAACTGGACACACAGGCCTGAAGCTCGTGGGCAAGGGTGAAGTGAGCTTAGAGGTGCCATAATGCAGACGATTTGCTATATAATTTGGCCTACCTTGCTGGACAGGGATTGCAAACCAGCCCAGGCAATTATGTCCGACAGGCCGGTGGGAGGGGGGTATTTAGGGATGCTGGTGGGGCCATTGCTGTTGCACTTTTGTTACAAGGAGCCAATTTGGCAGCACTGCTGCAAAACTGGCCCCAGTAACAAAAATGGCCTCCACTGGTTGAAAACCAGCCCCCACCCTTCTGGCTCAACTGGGATATGCCCAGTGTCCGCTATGGCCAGTCCGGCTCTCACCTTGCCACATAATCTTGTTGGCCCTGACACTGGTAAAGCCCTGCTGAGTGGCTTGGTGACTAACATTATAATTATAAAACTCATATTTCACAGGCAAATGTAAATTGAGGGTTTTTATACCATTACATTTTGTGCAGTAAAATGACCTGTCTGATATATATATGTGAAAAAGCACCCATACCACATATTATAAGGATTTTGCAAGGCACTGAGGAGTTCTGTGATCATATACAGGAACAAGGCGGAGAAAAAGTTTCCTTAATAAGGTCATTGTACTCCAGGGTAACTTACAATACCCTTTGCCAGAGGGTATTTTATTCCATATATTACAAGGTTACACTGTCACCCTTACCCCAAACGACTTAAATCCTTGTTGTCTTCCTTTTTCACGTAAAAGCGATAGGAAGGTGGATCACATGAACAATAAAAGCAGACTCTGTAGTTTGAGATAGAAGACACCATTCTATTTTTTATGTAGTGATCAATACAGTGCAAAACACAAACTTGTTGCCGTACATAGTTCCCTTCTGCTGATCACTGTTTTTTTATTTTTTTTAAACACATTCATTAGAAGTCAAAACCAGTTTTTGCTTTTGTTTTTTTAAAGTACTGCTCTAAAGATGCTCCATGACCCACCTCTCAACTTGAGTGTCTGCTCTAGCAGGAAGCACGATAGTGACACAACCCAACTTTAATAAGGTATTGTACTTGCGCAGCTACATCATTTCTTTATTACTGGTGACTAGAGATGTCCCAACTCAACAGTAATAAGGACATTAGAAACAGGCTTTCACACAGGGATTGTAGGCTCCCATGTTTTATTTACAGACAGACAGACAGTTAGATAGATTTCACTTTGTACATATGCTTGTAAATGAAGTAGTTAAAAATGTATGTTTACCTATAACTAGAAAACAATGGGTAAATCATATACTTTAACTTGCTTTAGTTTATTAAAGAAGCTATCATTATTTCTTGGATTTAAATTAGCTGATGATATTGCTGTGGTGAATGCATGCATTAGTGAAGCTCCAACAAACAGCAATGTTGTCTGGGGTAATACAAGCCTCTAGCTGCAGGAGCTCACATCAATAAAGGACTCATGAAAGATTAAGCTTCACCATCCTGCAGAAGGCAGTCATTTAAGTAGCTATGTAAACAGCTGTCATATTTTTGGCTGGGGGCATGTGCACTCTGTCAGCCATCACTAGGTTTGCCTTTCTTCAGCATTCTTTGTATTGTTTAATGAAGCTGTAGTGCAGCAATTTATTGTGAAGACAACATCCTTAAGCAGTCTTTTTGTGAACTTACATAAACTTTACAAGTTGTTTTTAACATCGCCTATAGAAGGTGAGCCGTTAGAAGTCACAGGTTTATGTGATAAAAATATTCAGCATTTATATCTTAAATGTGAATGTATATATATACATATTTTACTGACAACATTAAAAACATAGCTGGTTTCTTAGTAAAGTTGGTAGTTCCAGGGATAACGGGACCATGTTTTTTAACTGCATACAGTGTTTATTCCAGATATTTAGCTTGGTGCACTTTATAACATATGGAATAATATACCCACAATTGTATATGATATTTTGCACGTCACCCAGAAGTACTGTTCATGTTGGATTTGTTAACCTCACCTTTACAGTGTTAAATACAAAATTACACATGCCAGAAAGCAACATGCTGGTGACAAAACTACACGCCTGAATAAAGCGATAAAGGAGCCTGGGATTTAATTGTTATGAAGAACAGTAGTTCCCTCGGGCTCACATATGGAACATCTGTTAAATTGGAAAGGGGACTGATCAATGATGCTATGTGATCACTCTAGTTGGTAGCAGCAATTGCCAATGTATTCGTGATTTCAATAATAATATTTTTCAATGGGATGTTTATGCTTTTATGGTCCTACAGAGCCCATTTAGTCCAGCACATTAAGAGGGTGAGGTACATTCACTTGCGTCTAATAGTGAGTAGCTGGAGATGTGTCTTCTTTCTTATTGGCTTGGCATCCATCTTCCCTCTCCTGGGTATCTATATTTTTATTTTACTGCATTTAATTGAACTTTTGCTGTCATATTACGTTTGAGAAGTTTATGTTTGTGCAATATTGATAGTGGTTGCCCTAAAAAAAACCTTTGTTTCATGCTCCTAGTAAATTTGAAAACTATGGGCATATTTACAAAGAAGTGACTGAGCGCAGCGTTAGCCTTTTTTGGCTTAACGCTGTGCTCTGCCACTATCGAAACGCAAGGCTGCACTGTATTTACAACAATACGGTGCAGACCTGCATTTCTCCCTGCACTGGCTCTATATTTAGCTGTCTAGCACCAATTCAGGTGCCCTTGCATCATAGTGCAAGGCTGCCTGCATTGTGGGGAGTGATTGTTTATGTGCAGGAAGGTGCCCCCCCTACCTGCAAGTCATGACACAGCCGGAAGGCAGTTTTTTCCAATACAAGTTCGGTCACCCAAAAGTTTTTACTAAAAGTGAAACTGAAGGTGCTGTGGTCTGCCTGTAAATGATGGTATCAGATCAGGAGAATCATGACAATACCAAACAACAGTGACTATGCCACAATCTGAGACTTCCCAGGGACACCAGAAACTCTGCAGGGCCGGACTGGGAACCAAAACCGGCCCAGACAAAGTCCTTGGCTGGCCCCCCGGGGGTTGTGGCCATGGCTGAGCTGAATGCCAGGGCTGGTTTCAGGCGATTTTGTTACAGGGGGTGATATTGCAGCTATGCTGCAAAAAACGGTCCTGTAACAAAAATGGCCCCCAGGGGCCCAACACTGGCCCCCACCCAGGCAGCCCACCGGGGAAACGCCCGGTGCCCACTATGGCCAGTACGGCCCTGATCGTCTGAAGGACAAACTCGCAATTCCCCTGAAGAAAGAAAGCATAGCAAAATAGAGTCAGCTGTTAGAGGATTTTTTTAAATTTATTTTTGTTTAAAGAGTTTTATATAGCGCTGGCTAGACCCGGAGGTATCAGAGCGCTTTACAAGAGAATCAACAATGTAACAGAAAAAAGTTCAACAATTACACATTAAATCCCCCCCCCCCAAAAAAAGGCAATACAATTAGGAGAGGAGAGAGGGGAGAGAGAAAAGTAGTGGAGGGGGCAGGGGAGGTGAGAAAGGGAGGACAAGGGAAGAGACAATAAGGAGAGACGCAAAGAAAGTCTGTCTAAAGACCGACTAAAGACCAACTGGGTAGGTGAGGACCCAGGAGGGAATCCACAGCCCATCTCACCTATAGCTAAACCAGGAAGCTCCATCGGGCATCAGACAAAAAAGTTCTGTCTCAATACTTTGAGAGAGGGGAGAAGGAGAGACATAAATAGAGGGAGGATGCGGGAGGAGATGACAGGAGGAACGAAAGGAAGTGCAACAAGGCGGTTTAACAATGTAACAGAAAAAGATCAACAATTACAACATTACATCAGACAATTAGCAATACATTAGGAGAGGAGAGAAAGGAAGTGGGGGTAGGTGAGGTGAGAACGTGAGGGTAAGGGAAGGGACAACCGTAGAGACAAGAAGAAGACTGTCTAAAGACCGACTGGGTAGCTGATGACCAATGAGGAAATCCATGGTCCATCTCCCTGTAATGAAGTAAATCTCCAGGAAACAGGATAACTTCAAGATGTAGTTTTATTGAACACAGCTGTTGCAGATCCCAAGAAACTGTCCTATATATAATCTCCCAAGCTGATACAACCTTAAACATTCTAGATTCAGATGACATGGGAGATTATGTCATCCACCCAGATCACCACAACATCTTCCTTCTTACAAATAAGCAAAAGGAAAAACTAAATGAATAAGGTAAGGACATTGATTAACACAAAGATTGTAAAATACTAAATCATGTAAATAACAAAATACATAAGACATCAACCACGAAACCTAATGAGTTTGACTATATTCCTCCTGCCAGTTCGGCGTGCAGATAAGGGATAGGAATTAGACTTATCTTTGATAGCTTGAACATCAGAAGAAACAATAGTAGGAGGAACAGAATGGAAAG
Organism: Lissotriton helveticus; assembly: GCF_964261635.1. NCBI lineage: Eukaryota > Metazoa > Chordata > Amphibia > Caudata > Salamandridae > Lissotriton > Lissotriton helveticus. The sequence continues at coordinate 1,065,444,216 of NC_136071.1, read as the reverse complement.
ATGTCTTAGATGGAACATTTACCCTGTGTGTGGAAGAAACATCATTATCCAGAGAAGTAACATCATTAAAATTCACTTTGGCTACTCTCCCCTTGTTCCACCATTCATTCCTACTAGTTCGTACTGCATTTTTTGTCACCACCTCAATCCTAACCTGAGGTTTGAACTTTGACAACCCTTTCAGAACGGGATTAGGATCCTTAATGAGGACCCAGTCACCCACCTTGAATTTTTCTTGTACAGGTTTCTCCCTATGTGTGGCATCATAACAGGTTTTCATTTTCTTTTGATATTCTTTTACTTTAGGTCTCATAACACTATCAATATTTGTCATTTGTTCATTTTTCTTTTGAAACTCTCTCAGCCAAGCAGGACAAAGTCTTGAAGCAGGAGGCCGTCCTCGTAAAAGCTCAAAAGGGGAAATGCCAGAGACAGCATTAGGGGCACATCTATGGGACCACAACATTTCTTCAACAGCTTTACAAATATCAAACTTGTTCTGGATTCCCCATTGAATGCATTCCACTAATGTGCGATTCATTTTTTCTACCAGGCAATTGGCCTGTGGGTGATATAATGCTACACACCTATGTTTGATGGCATTATTTTCATAAAACTACATCTTGAAGTTATCCTGTTTCCTGGAGATTTACTTCATTACAAATTGGCGACGAGGATGGGATAACTTCAAGATGTAGTTTTATTGAACACAGCTGTTGCAGATCCCAAGAAACTGTCCAATATAGAATCTCCCAAGCTGATACAACCTTAAACATTCTAGATTCAGATGACATGGGAGATTATGTCATCCACCCAGATCACCACAACATCTTCCTTCTTACAAATAAGCAAAAGGAAAAACTAAATGAATAAGATAAGGAAATTGATTAAAACAAAGATTGTAAAATACTAAATCATGTAAATAACAAAATACATAAGACATCAATCACTAAACCTCATGGGTTTGACTATATTCCTCCTGCCAGTTCGGCGTACAGATAAGGGGTAGGAATTAGACTTATCTTTGATAGCTTGAACATCAGAAGAAACAATAGTAGCAGGAACAGAATGGAAAGATGTCTTAGATGGAACATTTAAACTGTGTGTGGAAGAAACATCATTATCCAGAGAAGTAACATCATTAAAATTCACTTTGGCTACTCTCCCCTTGTTCCACCATTCATTCCTACTAGTTCGTACTGCATTTTTTGTCACCACCTCAATCCTAACCTGAGGTTTGAACTTTGACAACCTTTTCAGAACGGGATTAGGATCCTTAATGAGGACCCAGTCACCCACCTTGAATTTTTCTTGTACAGGTTTCTCCCTATGTGTGGCATCATAACAGGTTTTCATTTTCTTTTGATATTCTTTTACTTTAGGTCTCATAACACTATCAATATTTGTCATTTGTTCATTTTTCTTTTGAAACTCTCTCAGCCAAGCAGGACAAAGTCTTGAAGCAGGAGGCCGTCCTCGTAAAAGCTCAAAAGGGGAAATGCCAGAGACAGCATTAGGGGCACATCTATGGGACCACAACATTTCTTCAACAGCTTTACAAATATCAAACTTGTTCTGGATTCCCCATTGAATGCATTCCACTAATGTGCGATTCATTTTTTCTACCAGGCAATTGGCCTGTGGGTGATATAATGCTACACACCTATGTTTGATGGCATTATTTTCATAAAACTACATCTTGAAGTTATCCTGTTTCCTGGAGATTTACTTCATTACAAATTGGCGACGAGGATGGGATAACTTCAAGATGTAGTTTTATTGAACACAGCTGTTGCAGATCCCAAGAAACTGTCCAATATAGAATCTCCCAAGCTGATACAACCTTAAACATTCTAGATTCAGATGACATGGGAGATTATGTCATCCACCCAGATCACCACAACATCTTCCTTCTTACAAATAAGCAAAAGGAAAAACTAAATGAATAAGGTAAGGAAATTGATTAAAACAAAGATTGTAAAATACTAAATCATGTAAATAACAAAATACATAAGACATCAATCACTAAACCTCATGGGTTTAACTATATTCCTCCTGCCAGTTCGGCGTACAGATAAGGGATAGGAATTAGACTTATCTTTGATAGCTTGAACATCAGAAGAAACAATAGTAGCAGGAACAGAATGGAAAGATGTCTTAGATGGAACATTTAAACTGTGTGTGGAAGAAACATCATTATCCAGAGAAGTATCATCATTAAAATTCACTTTGGCTACTCTCCCCTTGTTCCACCATTCATTCCTACTAGTTCTTAATGCATTTTATTTCACCACCTCAATCCTAACCTGAGGTTTGAACTTTGACAACCCTTTCAGAACGTGATTAGGATCCTTAATGAGGACCCAGTCACCCACCTTGAATTTTTCTTGTACAGGTTTCACCCTATGTGTGGCATCATAACAGGTTTTCATTTTCTTTTGATATTCTTTTACTTTAGGTCTCATAACACTATCAATATTTGTCATTTGTTAATTTTTCTTTTGAAACTCTCTCAGCCAAGCAGGACAAAGTCTTGAAGCAGGAGGCCGTCCTCGTAAAAGCTCAAAAGGGGAAATGCCAGAGACAGCATTAGGGGTACATCTATGGGACCACAACATTTCTTCAACAGCTTTACAAATATCAAACTTGTTCTGGATTCCCCATTGAATGCATTCCACTAATGTGCGATTCATTTTTTCTACCAGGCCATTGGCCTGTGGGTGATATAATGCTACACACCTATGTTTGATGGCATTATTTTCATAAAACTACATCTTGAAGTTATCCTGTTTCCTGGAGTTTTACTTCATTACAAATTGGCGACGAGGATGGGATAACTTCAAGATGTAGTTTTATTGAACACAGCTGTTGCAGATCCCAAGAAATTGTCCAATATAGAATCTCCCAAGCTGATACAACCTTAAACATTCTAGATTCAGATGACATGGGAGATTATGTCATCCACCCAGATCACCACACTCCCCTATAGCTAAACCAGGTAGCTCCATCGGGCATCAGACAAAGTAGTTCAGTCTAAAGTGTCAAGGGGAGAGGATCGCATTAAAACAGGATGGGAGGGAGATACGGCAGAAAGACGAAGGAAAGTCTGTGCAGAGACCGGCTGGGTAGGTGACGGTCGAGGTGGAAATCCCAAAACCCATCTCCTCTATAGCTATCATGTAGCTACACCGGGCTTTGGCCAAATAGCTAGGTCTCAATGAGAAACATTAAATAACATTGAGGGCAAAATAAATGGAGCGTAGAGGGGAGGGAACAGGGAAGGTGAGAAAGGGAGGATATGGGAAGAGACAACAAGGAGAGACGAAATGAAATCTGTCTAAAGGCCGACCGGGTTGGTGAATACCAAGGAGGGAATCCATGGCCCCTCTCCCCTATAGCTAAACCAGGTAGCTCCATCGGGCATCAGACAAAACAGTTCGGTCTCAATACATTGAGAGAGGGGAGAAGTAGAGATATCAATAGAGGGGGGAAGCAGAAAGAGACGACAGGAGAGACGAAAGGAAGTCTGGCTAAAGACCGACTGGGTAGGTGACGTCCACGGAGGGAATCCCCGACCTGTCTCCCCTATAGCTAAACCAGGTAGCTCCATCGGGCATCAGACAAAATAGCTAGCTCTCAAATGACGTGGGAAATTCACAGGTAAACAGGGTGGGGATTAGGGCAAGGACAGGTGGGGGGTAAAGGTTAGTATCAGAAAAGAGGAGAGGAGTAGAGCAGGGAGGGGAAGGGGGTAGGTAGCTCGGTAAAAAGTTCCCATGGATCTGCTGCAAGGCATTCAAAAAGCAGGTCTGTCAGCTTATAGTTTGGCGGTGATCAGGTCAGATGGCTTGTCAGGTCCGATCTCAATTGGTCAATGGAGGATTTAATGTCCTGACAGAGCTCGGTGCGTAGTTCAGTTTTAAAGTCTTTAAGCATGGTCATTAGATCCGTCTTCGTGAGAGCCATGGCTGCTCTGCCCGCGTCTCCCCTTAGTGTCAGGCGCTTGTCGAGTGTTGAAAAGAAATCAGATACCTTGCTGGTCATCTTGCCCGTCCCCTTCTTTGGCGGAATAGGGATGAGGTCTTACAAGTCTTCGCAGCTCTGACTAATGTGTTTCTCGTCACTTTGAATGTAGCCTCAACAGATACCCAGGGGAAGGCGCAAGAGAGGCCCACCCTGCTTCCAGGCCCTTCTTCAGATCAGTAGCAGGACCAGTCCGGGCCCTCCACAAGTGTTGGTGGTCAGTATCGGGGCGCCGCCACAAGTGCCATGCTAGGCGGCGTGCGCTATGTAGGAAAAAGGTACCTTAGGTATTAAGAAGGATGAGTGCAGTAATCGGCCCAGTGCTAAGGGAGGTGAGGTCTCCAGGTGGTGTAGGGGCACCTCTTTACAGATGGTGATGCCATGAGTCAGGGAGGCTGATGGAAAAGGGGCCGTCAATCAGGAGCCCCGTGCCAGCGTATCCTTGATTGTGCACCCCGAGAAGCCACGTGTGCAGGCCAGATCACATAGGGGAAAGGTTTGATCCCTCGGTCCAGAGCATTCCTGCCGACAGACTCATGGTGGGCCCAGAGAGTAGCCCGTCACACTACCCCTCAAGCACGCTTTCCCCAGACGCTCAGGCAGTTATCTGCAGGGAAAAGGAGACAGTCAGTACAGATCGCCGCCATAAGAAGGCATCGCCGCCGCCATATTAGGGTCAGGCAGGTGCATTGTAATGCCCCGCAGTTTCCACTGCTTCTAGAGACCCCCAGAGCGCTTCGCAGGGCTCACCGCCAATATCTTCTAGGCGTCGGTGTATCCTCCCAGCTTCCACAGTCGCGACGCCGCTCCAAGGGACCAGGCCGTCTCTCGCTATGGGAGAGCTCCGGGCGCCATCTTAGCCCTTGCTGGGTTCCACTCCCGGAGTGGTCGCAGCCGAACACATCCCGGGTAGGCACTGCGGAGGTAGCAAAAAACCCTCCGCCGGCGCCTCATATCATCCGCTGTCCAGAGAGGCCGTTGTGACCTGGAAGAAAGGATGCAATATAGCCTGATGCAAAAAAAAGTATCTAGGTGATATTGGAGCTTGATATCAGCAGAAGATGGGGACTTTATGTTGCCGACAGAGATTTGGAGCAAAGACCTGCCAATGCTGGAGCTACCAGACTTATCGTAAGTATCAATGTCTAAATTCTAGTATACTTCTGAATCTGCACCTCTGAGAAAGAATCATTTATTACCAGCACACAGAGCGTATTGGACACCTAAAAAACTGACAAAGTTGAATAAATAAGAGTACTGCTCTAAATGCAGAGAAGAAAGGGCAAATGAAAAACACATGGTTCGGCAGTGCCCCTGCTCCAGAGCTTCTGTCATGATGTGGGCAAGATACTTACAGAGTTGATGGGCCAACGTATAGAGGTAAGCATGGATATAGTAATATTTGGGTTATTAACCCCTTCAGTGCTAATGACAAGGGTAACTCGTCATGGAGTTTCCATTGATTTCAATGGAAATTCAATGGGAATCAAAGAATATGCTTAGCATCCAAGTGGTTAAGTTGTAATGAAGAAAAAGCGAAACTAAGCAATAAACATAGAAATCTACTCTTTATATTGATCTTACTGGCTAGACGAGAGATTTGCATCAAGTGGTTACTTAATATTTTGCTACTCAAGGGAAGTGGTTAACCTCGTTCCAGAGAATTAATACAATGATTCGAATGGGAGCACAAAGTGAGAGGACAAGGTTTGGGGACATCTGAGAGAAGAAATATAACATAGAAAATCAGTGGAACAGAGAACAAGAATGATGTCCAATGATTATGCAATATAGCAATAATCCACAACCAAGGTACCTGCACTGGTGGCCCCAAAAAGCAGCCTCTTCCTTGGGACTCATGGAACAGGATAATAGGGTCTACTAGAGTGAAGGGCCCTTTGGAACCGGAAACAGACTCAAGTCGGTACAGAGAGAAGTGAGTCCCTGCTATCTCGTTGAACCCTGCTTATTGCGCAAATTAGGACACAATTTTTTTTTAAACAAGGATTGTTTATGACAGGAAGGGACATGTTCCTGTACATAAACAATCATGCATGCATGGCTTTGTGCTGTTTTTATGTGTGCTGCACAATGCAGAGCTTTGGCACTGACCTTTCTCATTTCTATTTTTCTTGTCCTGAAGAGGACATCATTTCAAGTTATTAGAATCAGGAGTTGAAACGCAGATGATGATAATCAGTTTGGACTGTTACAAACTCTATACAAACAAGTAGCAGTAACAATTGATGTCTGCACTTTACTAATTGTCTATTTTTATAGCCAAAATGTTAATGTCTATATATATATATCTCCACAAAAAGAAAGAGTGTGACTAGCTCCGGGGGTAACAAACAGACCGCTTTATTGATGCAAATTGCTCAGGCAAGCAAAGGGTCCCTGAAAAGCTAGGTAGACACGTTTCAGACTTTACATGTCTTTCTTCAGTGCCCGTTTCAGATGTGTCCTTGAGGTTCAAGGGGGTCCATTGCTCTGATGTTAACACTGTGGCCACGTGACCACTCACCCCTCCTTCGTCCCACAGGTGTAAGGCACCCTGCGCTGTTCCTGCAGCCCAACTGCATACTGGGTGTTGGAATCCACAGTGTGAGCCCTTGCAGTGAAGAGACTTCAAACACAGCAAGTGCTGCCACCAAACATTGCTGGACAGTGATTCCATGCCACAGCAGTTATGTAGCGGGTGAAAGCCGCCCTTTGTTCCCCTTATCAGGCAGATCAATTCAGCCTCCTCTCTCCACATGCGCTAATCTTCACCTTGTTGGAATCCAGCACCGGGGGGTGACGTGTATTCAGCTCCATGCAAATACCAAAAGTTGCAGGTTGATCGTATACATCTCTTAAACACGAAGATGAAATCCACTCCTTTTTGGAACGGACATCATGACTCAAAATGTCTCAATCATGATTTAATGAAAACATTGAGGTTTTATGCTGTATTTCTGTTGAATAGAATGTGATTTAAAATGTGGTGCAAATCTTGCACTTTCTTCTTAATATATAGTAGATAACAACAAGTACAAGTATATACACCCACTTGAGGGACGGTAAATCATGTTAAAAGTATGATTCGTGCTTGTATCATTCTTAACTCTGAAGAATAGAAATTGCATCTCTGACTAGACAGGATGCAACCATAATCTGTGACAATAATTATCAATTTTGATTCATTATATCTGGGTGTGCAATATCGATCTTACATGCTAATACCCCCCAGAGGGAAGCAACTATTAAAATGCCTGACAAGCATGAGAAGCATTTGTTTGGATGTTTAACAAAACTAAATGTTATAACTATATCCCCAAGCATAATGTCTTTATAAATAGCACCGTTATATTGAGCACCTTTTATATAATTATATGGATTTTAGCAAAATGACACGTAAAAAATATCTTGTGCACTACCATAACCGGAGTGCTTTGCAACTACACAAACAGGAAGTGATTGTGTTAGAAGAAATAAATAAGGTCTGGTTTTGCCTGGTGGTTACAAACTACCCGTGATCAAGGTTCGAGTGAAGAACCGAAATGCGTTTGGCATAGCGATATATATATTCACTGAAAAAACCATAGGTTTTAGCCACGTTATAGTTAGGAATTAGCATTTAAAAAACCTTAGAAATTTGCTGAAAAAAACATAGGTTTCACACATGTTATAGTTAGCTGGACATTTCACTCATACAAAACCATTGAAATTCCCCCGTTATAGTTAGTACAGCTAACTATAACTCGCGCGCCCACAATCCACTGGTGATGACGTCACATATTACATCACTCATGACATGGTCAGTGACATCACTCATGACATCACTCATGACATCTCAAATGACATATGGTTTTGTATGAGTGAAATGTCCAGCTAACTATAACATGTGTGAAACCTATGTTTTTTTCAGTGAATTTCTAAGGTTTTTTAAATGCTAATTCCTAACTATAACGTGCCTAAAACCTATGGTTTTTCATCAGTGAATATATATATATATATATATACATATATATATATTCACTGAAAAAACCATAGGTTATAGACCATATATAGTTAGGAATTAGCATTTAGAAAACCTTATTTTACTCACACAAAACCATTGAAATTCCATATATAGTTAGTTGCACTAACTATATATCGCGCACCCGCAATCCACTGCTGATGATGTCACATATTACATCATTCATGACATGGTCAGTGACATCACTGATGACATCACTGATGACATCTCAAATGACATCACTGATGACAACATCCAGTGACTGTATGTTTCTGTAAAGTTAAAATATGTCTTAGATATTGAAGAATGAGTGGATGTATAAGTGTCTGGATGAAGGATTTAGTAGGTGCGTGACTGACTGTATGAGTGAGTGATTAAATGTGTCTCACTGAATGCATGGGTTAGTGACTAAACTGTCTTAATTTGTGCATCATTATGTCTGTTGTGATGTAAACTGCTGCATGTGTTGATCATTAGCTATACGAGAGGCTATATGTGTTATTAATTGGTTGCCCAAGTATTTCTATGGGAGATTGAGTTTGTGTGGGGGTGGCTGGAAGGTGTGTGACTCTGTGCATAGATGTGTGAGCAGTTTATTCACTAGGTGTATGAGTTCAAGAGTGCATGTGGAAACAGCTACATGGGCAGTTGACTGTGTGCATGAGTGTATTGATGAGTGAATGGATATCTCAATGCTACATGTCATAGTAAGTACATATGTAAAACACAGTACATGTGAGAGTTGGCATATATAAATAACTGTGCATGAGAGCCACTGAGTGAGTGGTTGTATCTATCATTGTGAACTTGTATCAGGGATTGTATAAGAGAGTAAATATGTGTTAGTATATGTTTCAATAAGTAAGGTGTGTATAACTGTATAGTTGAAGAAATGGAGGTGAGATTGTTTCTTTGCATGACTGACTGGGTGTGTGAGTAACTCCATGGATGAGTGGCAGTGTGTGAGTGTCTGTATACACTGAGTGTATCTAAGGTTATATTAGAGTCTGAAGAGGTTTATCGTATTAGCACAAGAATGATGCCAAATGAGACGTCATCAGTGATGTCATCAGTGATGTCATTTGAGATGTCATCAGTGATGTCATCAGTGATGTCACTGACCATGTCATGAATGATGTAATATGTGACATCATCAGCAGTGGATTGCGGGTGCGCGATATATAGTTAGTGCAACTAACTATATATGGAATTTCAATGGTTTTGTGTGAGTAAAATAAGGTTTTCTAAATGCTAATTCCTAACTATATATGGTCTATAACCTATGGTTTTTTCAGTGAATTTTCAAGGTTTTGTAAATGCTAATTCCTAACTATATATGGTCTATAACCTATGGTTTTTTCTGTGAATTTCATTGGTTTTTTAACAGCTAATATCTGTAGCTGTAAAATGTATTCTTCTTTAAATCCAAAAATATATTTTATATGTTTATGAATAATTTTTTTTTTTAATATTTTTTTTTCTTCGTTCCCGCTTCGCGAATCGGGAAGCTTCCCGTTAGCTGACCTTGATGCCGCGAAATAGACCGCGAGCCGGTAAACGTTTCTTTACCGCAAGTGCCGCGTTAGAAAACAACATCGTGACGCCTCCCGTCCGCATGACGTTTCACGTTGTCGCGTGATACGTCATATGACGTGCTACGTTAGCGAACTGGTACGCGAAGCGAGTCGCAAAGCGCAGGTTTCTGGAAGCAAACCGGGAGGCCCTGCAAAGCGCTTAACGTAAACACAGCAAGTCATGTGACTTGGTAATAACACTTTTCATTGGTTCATTTCACTTTTGGTTTCCTAATGATGTAAGACTAGGTCATATAATCTAAAATGAACACTTTTGATTGGTTGAGAACTCTTGTTTTTCCCAAATGATGAAAATCCCTCCTTCTTTCCTCACTCTGACTTTCATCATTGTGAGAGAAAGACCCTTTGTGATCACTGAGCAATGGCTTCTTTAGTAGCTTCAGCTGGTGCTTCCCCACCACCTCCACCACATCCAAGGAAGAGTGGACCACCTGCTCAAGTTGTAATTCAACAAGAAGAAGAAGAAGAGGAACAGGAGGACGAGCACGAAGAGAGGCAGTTTTTGCCTGAGCAGCCCAGGACGTCTCACCGGAAAGAAAACTTCATTTGGCAATTTTTTAAAATTCCCAAAGGTCAGAAAAAAGTAAATGCAAGATACGTAACTTGCCTTATATGTCAAGATAGACTGTCCAGAGGGACCGACAAAAAATACAGTTTCGGAAACTACACAATGCATCGCCATATGACTAGGTGGCATCCTAACAACTACAGTGCTGCACAGTTTCGGAACGACCTAGATAATCTCCCTATTATGGCCAGAAGATCTGTTGTACCGGAAGTAACGGGACCAGAGGGCAGGGAGATGGTGCCAAATATACAAATGAGATTTGGTGATGTAAAACACATCTGCGCATTTTGCGATGGATTCATTTCCTACGGAGAAAAAAGCATCACTCTGATCAACAGAGCTATTGACTATCATATGCAAGTTTGTCCGAAACGCCCAAAATAATAAATACTTCTTTTTTTTGTTTTGTTGCTCCTGTTGAGCCCTTTACAATGAATCGTTTTCATTGCCCCCTCCAAGAAAAACCCAAAAAAATATAAAACTGTTCCGAAAAATTCAAAAACAGTAAAAAAATGTTCAGAAAAATAAAAAAAAAAGTTCTTTTCAGAACTACCTCCCCGTTATTAAAAAATTGGTACAATATTTGGAACTGTGCCAACCTCTATTTCTCTTAGTTCGCTTCCTAGTTCGCTCGCTGGTACGCGAACCGGAAGCGAACCAAAAACAGTAAGTATAAGGGAAGGAAACAGACACTTATGTTAAAAGAAACACAGCTATAAGGGAGTAAACTAGAGATACCATTACCCGTAATCCACTGCTGATGATGTCACATATTACATCATTCATGACATGCTCAGTGACATCATCAGCAGAGGATTGCGGGTTTTTTGGCAACATGCCTTATCCACGGTTTAATAACGCTGCCTTTTGCTTTATATAAGTTTTCAAATTGTATGAAATATATACCAATAGGTCGTTATGAACCTTTAGGTAGTGCTTTTCTTCATGAGGTCTGGTCGCTTCCATACACATACAGATGTTTCAAAGATGATCAAGAAGTTTATCTGAATGGAGAGGAATGCACTGAGACGCCAGATCATTCACTAATGTGTAGGCACATACAGTTACACGGTTCATGCAACAAACACCGACCAAATATGGCTTGCGTGTTGCAAGGCACGCCAGTTCCTGCTATCATCCCCACGTTCAAGTTGTTGGAAAATGGTAGTTATTTGATGCTCAATAATGAAGATTGTTCTGAGTTAATTAAAAGTATTCCTTTTATCGTAACAGTAAGTGAACGGGTTATTTGCTGCAGAAATGTTCTATTTCCTCCCACACATGAACATAGGGAGTTTTCAATCTGGCCACAAATACCAACCTTGGGACACGTTTCAACGGCATGGCAAGAATAAGAGCTCTTTTGTCTCAGGGAGAGGTGGCCTTGAGTTCGGCCCGTGAAACTTTCGTACTTCACATAGCGAACACCCATACAGAGGTGCACACCCTTTTCAATTAAGATTTGCCTTTCAATTTCAGCAACATGTTTCCGACTATCTTTAACGCATCCTCCACAAAGTCCCTGGCACACTTTTTTAAAGTTGTTACCAGTGGTCTCGTGACTTCATTTGAGAAAATCTTTGGAGTCATCCCTGCTTCCTTTCATTGTATTTTCTGCACTCTGGTTCGTAGATTGGCATTTTTACTTGCATTACCAGCGGACGCTCTTGTGCTTTTTTACATTTTTAAATATGGATGTCCCTCCTATGCAACCTCCGACCCTGCAGCTGCTGACACTGTTCCGCAATCGCATGCTAGAATATTATGGCACAATGCCGTTGGCGATATTAAGCACGGCATATGGATTATCTTTTCGGTTCTCCTACTTCACCTGTGTCCAGCCTGTATTTCACTGCCTGACCTGTGATTTCGATTGGGCCATTGATTTGTGTCTCTGCGGACCGGTTTCTCCTGACGTCGACTTTAATCAGCTGATGACTCCTATCATTACTCACGAGTTGGTTTGTCCTGGCGAAAGGATTATGGCTGTGGCATTGATGCATGGACTACTTGGTCCCTGGAATTTACTGGCGGCAGCACAGTCTTTCTTGGAACAGAGCTTTCTTGAAAACCCACCGAGCTGTCCTCTGATGGTGATAGAGGATCCGGTGCTGGGAGAGCACGTATGTTCTTTTCCGCTTTTAAATTGGATGGCTGAACTGTTTTCGGATGAAGACGGTGACTTCCTATTGGAGGCTGTTGCAGCTTATTTTGCATACACAGTTATGTCATAGACCTTTTTCATGTTTGATATGCTGAGTACTAGCATTTCATTGACAATTCATTGACTTATTTGTCAAGTTTTTATTATTTACCTTGCCTATTGGCTTAAGACTCGATAAAGTACTTGGCTGTTTTATTTTTCTTTAGCATTAAATTTTCCTAGTTTTTAATGCTTTACCTTGCGGACCGTCCACATATAAACTTGCAATCTGCTCTCATGAGATGGCACTTCTATTATCTTATTCAGTTTGTTTCCGGATCATGAGGAGGTGTAATCTCGGTCCTGGATATCTTTACACCGTGTTAAGTTAGCATGGGCTCATTACCGGTTTAAACGCCATTTTTCCTTTTTTGCAACTTCTGCACACGACACTTAGTTGTTGCTTTAGCTTTCCACCTAGTAGTTCATCGTGGTTTACATGAGAATAATATGTTATTGGTCTACTATCTGCTTTACTTGTTAAACTATATCTGTACAGCGAGTGCTAAAGTTTCAAGAACAACACGATACAGAATTGTTATGAGGTCTGATCTCCACGACTTCATACTCATAACATAAGTGCAACTTCTGCCAATTCTGGGCATGAGGCGGGTTTTATATTGCTTTGCCGAACACACATACACAACAGTTGATGCGGTTCACATGAAGAGAGAGCTGGTGTATGCTGATGTGATTCCTTCAAATCTAAGACACTAAAGTATGGGCACGCCCTAAACCAACACAAAGAGACCTTCTTAGCAAATAATATAATATGTGTATTAGGGAGGGTGAGATATAAGCAGCCGCGGGCCGTGGAGGGAGTTACGATGGGGCAGGGAGGCGGGGAGGGGGAGAAGCAGGGTGGAGCCCTCTCTACCTTGCCCCTCCCCCTCCCCGCCTCCCTGCCCCACCGTAACTCCCTCCACGGCCCGCGGCTGCTTATAAGTGTTGCTAACTCTTATTCATTTACAGCATGTTAACATACTGTCACCATTCGCTTTTTATGTACTAGTAACTATGCTGGTAATTTTGCTACTGATAATATGTGTACTTGTATTCTCCACCCTGCTTCTCCCCCTCCCCGCCTCCCTGCCTCACCGTAACTCCCTCCACGGCCCGCGGCTGCTTATAAGTGTTGCTAACTCTTATTCATTTACAGCATGTTAACATACTATCACCATTCACTTTTTATGTACTAGTAACTATGCTGGTAATTTTGCTACTGATAATATGTGTACTTTTATTATCTAAGGTACTACGCCTGAGAAGACGGCATTAGTAAATAAACATTTCAAATACACATCTGTTCTTCTTAACTCCATGTTCTGGTTTCTAAGAAATCTATAACGACCGACTGTTCATGAGTTCCACGTATCCTGAGGTACTATAAGTTCATATTCTGGATTGTCTAAACATTGAGAGTTTGTTATATCCAATGTGACACTGTACCTAGCTTGCTAAGGAGTTTTTGATTACTAACGTGAGTTTTGGGACACCCTAATTCGCCGAGGTTCCAATCCTCTGTCCACAGTTCTGTGTGAGAACAGAAACCCTGCGACAGGGGCACCCCCGACCCTTGCTGGAGCTTCATCACACTTGCGATACAACTCCAGCAATGCGCCACCTTTACGGCACAGATACATCACGCATCTGTGCTGTTTTTGCCCCATGATGCGCCGCATTGTAAATGCAGCACACCATAGGTGACGGAACAGCGGCACAAAATGACTAACACATCCCTGGTGATGCGCCAGTCATCATAAATGTATCCCTATGCTTCTTATCTTGTTAGAGATGAACCGCCATATGTATCATCAAAGTTATTTGCATTTCCTAAATAGCGAACTTTAAGGAATAAATAGCGATTCTTTACCATTCCTAGTTTGCGATGAGCTATTTGCTAATTAGCCGAATGTAGCCCAATGAAGCCCAATGTAGCCCAATGTAGCCCAAAGATGGCCGCCAGACACACAAAAAAACAAATGTAGCCCAAATATCAGCCAGATGTAGCCCAACTATAGCCCAGTGACAGAATGACCAATCAGCTTCGCAAACCTCCGTTACGCGAAGCGGAGCGCTGTTACAGATATATATCTTTTTTTGAACGTTAATTTCTCAAAATCCACTGGAGCACATATATTGAGACCTAGCAAAGGCACATCGGGCTACCAGTCCCTAATATTTTGCCAAGTTTCGTGCAAATCCATTCAGCCGTTCAATTATTATTATTATTTTTTTTTTTTGCCCCGCGGGGCCCTTTTAAAACCTCCACATCAAACCTAGGGGGTCAGCGAGGATCTACTATGCCCCCTTATAGTTATTTCCCCCTTTGTTTTGACCTCCTCTTGTCTCTCGATCCTACCGAGAGACAAGATGGCGGCCGCTACGGACTGTTTGGAATGTTGACAGACGCCGGAGAACCAATCAGCTTCGCTTCACAAAGCTCCGTTGCGCGAAAAGTCCGCGAACCAGTGCGCTGCCCGGTCCGCTGTTACAGATATATATCTTTTTTTAAACGTTAATTTCTCAAAATCCACTGGAGCACATATATTGAGACCTACAAAAGGCACATCGGGCTACCAGTCCCTACAATTTTGCCAAGTTTCGTGCAAATCCATTCAGCCGTTCGGGCTAAAAGTGAGGCCAACCGCCCTATGGAAAACTCAATGTTAAAAACACGTTTTGGGACCCCCCTTTTTTCTCGGCCCCCACTGGACGAACCCCCCCCAATTTTCAAGGGCTGCTCAGAAACAAAATGTGCCATTTTCCTGAAAATTTCAGCCAATTCCATCCACAAACGCCAAAGTTATTAGACATAGAATTTTCAAAAAACCCATAGAGAAAAAATCCTAACTATATATACCTACTGGCGACCGCCAGTAGGTAATATATATATATATATATTGACAGAAAAAACCATAGGTTATAGACCATATATAGTTAGGAATTAGCATTTACAAAACCTTGAAAATTCACTGAAAAAACCATAGGTTATAGACCATATATAGTTAGGAATTAGCATTTAGAAAACCATATTTTACTCACACAAAACCATTGAAATTCCATATATAGTTAGTTGCACTAACTATATATCGCGCACCCGCAATCCACTGCTGATGATGTCACATATTACATCATTCATGACATGGTCAGTGACATCACTGATGACATCACTGATGACATCTCAAATGACATCACTGATGACATCATCTAGTGTCTGTGTGTTTTTGTAAAGTTTAAATACGTTTTACATATTGAAGAATGACTGGATGTATGGAAGACTGAGTGTGTGTGTGGCTGGCTGGGAGGTGTGTGACTCTGTGCATATCAATGTGTACTTGTATCAGTGATTGTATAAGAGAGTAAGTATGTGTTAGTATATGTGTGAAAAGTATGGTGTTCTGTGTTTAACTATAGATGAGGAAATCGAAGTGTGATTGATTCTTCACAGGACTGACTAGGTGTATGAGTGCATATGATAGTGTTGTAATAATAAGTGACTGTATGTATGAGTAGTTGTATGGGTGAATGAGTGAATGTGTGTGTAGACGTACGAATCAGTGAGTGTGTATGTAGTAACTGGTATTGGTGTGTCATGATGTCATCAGTGATGTCATTTGAGATGTCATCAGTGATGTCATTTCAGATGTCATTAGTGATGTCATCAGTGATGTCACTGAAGTATGGTGTTCTGTGTTTAACTGTATAGATGAAGAAATGGAAGTGTGATTGATTCTTTACAGGACTGGCTTGGTGTGTGAGTAACTCCATGGATGAGTGGCAGTGTGAGACTGTCTGCATAGGTGTATGAGTGCATATGATAGTGTTGTAATAATAAGTGACTGTATGTATGAGTGATTGTATGGGTGAATGAGTGAATGTGTGTGTAGACGTAGGAATCAGTGAGTGCTTATGTAGTAACTGGTATTGGTGTGTCATGATGTCATCAGTGATGTCATTTGAGATGTCATCAGTGATGTCATCAGTGATGTCATTTGAGATGTCATCAGTGATGTCATCAGTGATGTCACTGACCATGTCATGAATGATGTAATATGTGACATCATCAGCAGTGGATTGCGGGTGCGCGATATATAGTTAGTGCAACTAACTATATATGGAATTTCAATGGTTTTGTGTGAGTAAAATATGGTTTTCTAAATGCTAATTCCTAACTATATATGGTCTATAACCTATGGTTTTTTCAGTGAATTTTCAAGGTTTTGTAAATGCTAATTCCTAACTATATATGGTCTATAACCTATGGTTTTTTCTGTGAATTTCATTGGTTTTTTAACAGCTAATATCTGTAGCTGTAAAATGTATTCTTCTTTAAATCCAAAAATATATTTTATATGTTTATGAATAATTTTTCTTCGTTCCCGCTTCGCGAATCGGGAAGCTTCCCGTTAGCTGACCTTGATGCCGCGAAATAGACCGCGAGCCGGTAAACGTTTCTTTACCGCAAGTGCCGCGTTAGAAAACAACATCGTGACGCCTCCCGTCCGCATGACGTTTCACGTTGTCGCGTGATACGTCATATGACGTACAACGTTAGCGAACTGGTACGCGAAGCGAGTCGCAAAGCGCAGGTTTCTGGAAGCAAACCGGGAGGCCCTGCAAAGCGCTTAACGTAAACACAGCAAGTCATGTGACTTGGTAATAACACTTTTCATTGGTTCATTTCACTTTTGGTTTCCTAATGATGTAAGACTAGGTCATATAATCTAAAATGAACACTTTTGATTGGTTGAGAACTCTTGTTTTTCCCAAATGATGAAAATCCCTCCTTCTTTCCTCACTCTGACTTTCATCATTGTGAGAGAAAGACCCTTTGTGATCACTGAGCAATGGCTTCTTTAGTAGCTTCAGCTGGTGCTTCCCCACCACCTCCACCACATCCAAGGAAGAGTGGACCACCTGCTCAAGTTATAATTCAACAAGAAGAGGAAGAAGAGGAACAGGACGACGAGCACGAAGAGAGGCAGTTTTTGCCTGAGCAGCCCAGGACGTCTCACCGGAAAGAAAACTTCATTTGGCAATTTTTTAAAATTCCCAAAGGTCAGAAAAAAGTAAATGCAAGATACGTAACTTGCCTTATATGTCAAGATAGACTGTCCAGAGGGACCGACAAAAAATACAGTTTCGGAAACTACACAATGCATCGCCATATGACTAGGTGGCATCCTAACAACTACAGTGCTGCACAGTTTCGGAACGACCTAGATAACCTCCCTATTATGGCCAGAAGATCTGTTGTACCGGAAGTAACGGGACCAGAGGGCAGGGAGATGGTGCCAAATATACAAATGAGATTTGGTGATGTAAAACACATCTGCGTATTTTGCGATGGATTCATTTCCTACGGAGAAAAAAGCATCACTCTGATCAACAGAGCTATTGACTATCATATGCAAGTTTGTACGAAACGCCCAAAATAATAAATACTTCTTTTTTTTGTTTTGTTGCTCCTGTTGAGCCCTTTAAATGAATCGTTTTCATTGCCCCCTCCAAGAAAAACCCAAAAAAATATAAAACTGTTCAGAAAAATTCAAAAAAAGTAAAAAAATGTTCTGAAAAATAAAAAAAAAAGTTCTTTTCAGAACTACCTCCCCGTTATTAAAAAATTGGTACAATATTTGGAACTGTGCCAACCTCTATTTCTCTTAGTTCGCTTCCCAGTTCGCTCCCCGGTACGCGAACCGGAAGCGAACCAAAAACACTAAGTATAAGGGAAGGAAACAGACACTTATGTTAAAAGAAAGACAGCTATAAGGGAGTAAACTAGAGATACTATTACCCGTAATCCACTGCTGATGATGTCACATATTACATCATTCATGACATGCTCAGTGACATCATCAGCAGAGGATTGCGGGTTTTTTGGCAACGTGCCTTATCCACGGTTTAATAACGCTGCCTTTTGCTTTATATAAGTTTTCAAATTGTATAAAATATATACCAATAGGTCGTTATGAACCTTTAGGTAGTGCTTTTCTTCATGAGGTCTGGTCGCTTCCATACACATACAGATGTTTCAAAGATGATCAAGAACTTTATCTGAATGGAGAGGAATGCACTGAGACGCCAGATCATTCACTAATGTGTAGGCACATACAGTTACACGGTTCATGCAACAAACACCGACCAAATATGGCTTGCGTGTTGCAAGGCACGCCAGTTCCTGCTATCATCCCCACGTTCAAGTTGTTGGCAAATGGTAGTTATTTGATGCTCAATAATGAAGATTGTTCTGAGTTAATTAAAAGTATTCCTTTTATCGTAACAGTAAGTGAACGGGTTATTTGCTGCAGAAATGTTCTATTTCCTCCCACACATGAACATAGGGAGTTTTCAATCTGGCCACAAATACCAACCTTGGGACAGATTTCAACGGCATGGCAAGAATAAGAGCTCTTTTGTCTCAGAGAGAGGTGGCCTTGAGTTCGGCCCGTGAAACTTTCGTGCTTCACATAGCGAACACCCGTACAGAGGTGCACACACTTTTCAATTCAGATTTGCCTTTCAAATTCAGCAAGATGGTTCCGACTATCTTTAACGCATCCTCCGCAAAGTCCCTGGCGCACTTTTTTAAAGTTGTTACCAGTGGTCTCGTGACTTCATTTGAGAAAATCTTTGGACTCATCCCTGCTTCCTTTCATTCTATTTTCTCCACTCTGGTTCGTGGATTGGCATTTTTACTTGCATTACCAGCGGACGCTCTTGTGCTTTTTTACATTTTTAAATATGGATGTCCCTCCTATGCAACCTCCCACCCTGCAGCTGCTGACACTGTTCCGCAATCGCATGCTAGAATATTATGGCACAATGCCGTTGGCGATATTAAGCACGGCATATGGATTATCTTTTCGATTCTCCTACTTCACCTGTGTACAGCCTGTATTTCACTGCCTGACCTGTGATTTCGATTGGGCCATTGATTTGTGTCTCTGCGGACCGGTTTCTCCTGACGTCGACTTTAATCAGCTGATGACTCCTATCATTACTCACGAGTTGGTTTGTCCTGGCGAAAGGATTATGGCTGTGGCATTGATGCATGGACTACTTGGTCCCTGGAATTTACTGGCGGCAGCACAGTCTTTCTTGGAACAGAGCTTTCTTGAAAACCCACCGAGCTGTCCTCTGATGGTGATAGAGGATCCGGTGCTGGGAGAGCACGTATGTTCTTTTCCGCTTTTAAATTGGATGGCTGAACTGTTTTCGGATGAAGACGGTGACTTCCTATTGGAGGCTGTTGCAGCTTATTTTGCATACACAGTTATGTCATAGACCTTTTTCATGTTTGATATGCTGAGTACTAGCATTTCATTGACAATTCATTGACTTATTTGTCAAGTTTTTATTATTTACCTTGCCTATTGGCTTAAGACTCGATAAAGTACTTGGCTGTTTTATTTTTCTTTAGCATTAAATTTTCCTAGTTTTTAATGCTTTACCTTGCGGACCGTCCACATATAAACTTGCAATCTGCTCTCATGAGATGGCACTTCTATTATCTTATTCAGTTCGTTTCCGGATCATGGGGAGGTGTCATCTAGGTCCTGGATATCTTTACACCGTGTTAAGTTAGCATGGGCTCATTACCGGTTTAAACGCCATTTTTCCTTTTTTGCAACTTCTGCACACGACACTTAGTTGTTGCTTTAGCTTTCCACCTAGTAGTTCATTGTGGTTTACATGAGAATAATATGTTATTGCTCTACTATCTGCTTTGCTTGTTAAACTATATCTGTACAGCGAGTGCTAAAGTTTCAAGAACAACACGATACAGAATTGTTATGAGGTCTGATCTCCACGACTTCATACTCATAACATAAGTGCAACTTCTGCCAATTCTGGGCATGAGGCGGGTTTTATATTGCTTTGCCGAACACACATACACAACAGTTGATGCGGCTCACATGAAGAGAGAGCTGGTGTATGCTGATGTGATTCCTTCAAATCTAAGACACTAAAGTATGGGCACGCCCTAAACCAACACAAAGAGACCTTCTTAGCAAATAATATAATATGTGTATTAGGGAGGGTGAGATATAAGCAGCCGCGGGCCGTGGAGGGAGTTACGGTGAGGCAGGGAGGCGGGGAGGGGGAGAAGCAGGGTGGAGCCCTCTCTACCTTGCCCCTCCCCCTCCCTGCCTCCCTGCCCCACCGTAACTCCCTCCACGGCCCGCGGCTGCTTATAAGTGTTGCTAACTCTTATTCATTTACAGCATGTTAACATACTATCACCATTCGCTTTTTATGTACTAGTAACTATGCTGGTAATTTTGCTACTGATAATATGTGTACTTGTATTATCTAAGATACTACGCCTGTGAAGACGGCATTAGTAAATAAACATTTCAAATACACATGTGTTCTTCTTAACTCCATGTTCTGGTTTCTAAGAAATATATAACGACCGACTGTTCATGAGTTCCACGTATCCTGAGGTACTATAAGTTCATATTCTGGATTGTCTAAACATTGAGAGTTTGTTATATCCAATGTGACACTGTACCTAGCTTGCTAAGGAGTTTTTGATTACTAACGTGAGTTTTGGGACACCCTAATTCGCCGAGGTTCCAATCCTCTGTCCACAGTTCTGTGTGAGAACAGAAACCCTGCGACAGGGGCACCCCCGACCCTTGCTGGAGCTTCATCACACTTGCGATACAACTCCAGCAATGCGCCACCTTTACGGCACAGATACATCACGCATCTGTGCTGTTTTTGCCCCATGATGCGCCGCATTGTAAATGCAGCACACCATAGGTGACGGAACAGCGGCACAGAATGACTAACACATCCCTGGTGATGCGCCAGTCATCATAAATGTATCCCTATGCTTCTTATCTTGTTAGAGATGAACCGCCATATGTATCATC
The DNA here is from genome assembly GCF_964261635.1 of Lissotriton helveticus. Taxonomy (NCBI): domain Eukaryota; kingdom Metazoa; phylum Chordata; class Amphibia; order Caudata; family Salamandridae; genus Lissotriton; species Lissotriton helveticus. The sequence goes on along the minus strand of NC_136071.1, from coordinate 1,065,422,939 downwards.
AAAGTTTTTTGCATTTCCTAAATAGCGAACTTTAAGGAATAAATAGCGATTCTTTACCATTCCTAGTTTGCGATGAGCTATTTGCTAATTACAAATTACACATTCATTTCCTTCATTTCCATAGGGCGGTTGGACTCACTTTTAGCTCGAACGGCTGAATGGATTTCCACGAAACTTGGCAAAATTGTAGGGACTGGTAGCCCGATGTGCCTTTGCTATGTCTCAAGATATATGCTCCAGTGGTTTTTACGAAAATTAACTTTGAAAAATATATATTGGGCTACATTGGCCTATATATATGTTGGAGCCCAAATGTAGCCCAATGTAGCCCAATGTAGCCCAAAGATGGCCGCCAGACACACAAAAAAACAAATGTAGCCCAAATATCAGCCAGATGTAGCCCAACTATAGCCCAGTGACAGAATGACCAATCAGCTTCGCAAACCTCCGTTACGCGAAGCGGAGCGCTGTTACAGATATATATCTTTTTTTGAACGTTAATTTCTCAAAATCCACTGGAGCACATATATTGAGACCTAGCAAAGGCACATCGGGCTACTAGTCCCTAATATTTTGCCAAGTTTCGTGCAAATCCATTCAGCCGTTCGATTATTATTATTATTATTTTTTTTTGCCCCGCGGGGCCCTTTTAAAACCTCCACATCAAACCTAGGGGGTCAGCAAAGATCTACTATGCCCCCTTATAGTTATTTCCCCCTTTGTTTTGACCTCCTCTTGTCTCTCGATCCTACCGAGAGACAAGATGGCGGCCGCTACGGACTGTTTGGAATGTTGACAGACGCCGGAGAACCAATCAGCTTCGCTTCACAAAGCTCCGTTGCGCGAAAAGTACGCGTCCTGGGCCGCTGCCCAGTCCGCTGTTACAGATATATATCTTTTTTTAAACGTTAATTTCTCAAAATCCACTGGAGCACATATATTGAGACCTACAAAAGGCACATCGGGCTACCAGTCCCTACAATTTTGCCAAGTTTCGTGCAAATCCATTCAGCCGTTCGGGCTAAAAGTGAGGCCAACCGCCCTATGGAAATTAACATGGGAAAAACGCGTTTTGGGACCCCCCTTTTTTCTCGGCCCCCCCTTGACGAACCCCCCCAAAATTTTCAGGGGCTGCTCAGAAACAAAATGTGCCATTTTCCTGAAAATTTCAGCCAATTCCGTCCACAAACGCCAAAGTTATTAGACATAGAATTTTCAAAAATCCCATAGGGAAAAAATCCTAACTATATATACCTACTGGCGACCGCCAGTAGGTAATATATATATATATATATATATATATTCACTGAAAAAACCATAGGTTTCACACCAGTTATAGTTAGGTGGAAGTTTTACTCGCATAAAACCATTGAAATTCCCACGTTATAGTTAGTTGGACTCACTGTAACTTGCGCGTGCAATGCACTGCTGATGACGTCACATATTACATCACTCATGACATGGTCAGTGACATCACTCATGACATCACTGATGACATCTCAAATGACATCACTGATGACAACATCCTTGTGACAAAGTGGCAGACCTCCTATCAGCATAAAATAACCTTTGACACACACATTCAAACATAGAAACTAACATTTTCTTAAAAAAGGAGAAACCAATACCAATTACAACAACTTATTAGGTAATTCCAACATCTACATACACATCCACTCATTCACCAACAGTTCTATATAGTCACTCATGCATGTACTTACTCATCATATGTACTCATACACCTATACATCCTGTTACACACTAATACTCATCCATATAGTTACTCACACACAAATTCACACATGCAAATAAACTATCAAAAAACCATTTACTTGATTATACTGCTATATACACACCACTACACATACTTCTACAGAAACAGAAACATATTTACTCTCTTAAACAATCAATTATAAAAACACATACTCACTAACCCACCCATACACACAATCATCCACCCATACAGTCTTGCACACATGCTGTCTTCAAAATACATACAAATAGTGAGTCACTCATTCATGCATCTGTGCTCTAAGTAATATCCCCCACCGAACCATACAGACACTGATACTGATACTCAAAAAAACAACTAATAACCCATATACACACTCATGTAGCTACTCACCAACCCATGCAGCCACTTATACACAAAGTGAGACACAGATACAGATATTTAAATATTTAAACATTACTCGCTAATATATGTATTCACTAAGAGCCGCTCGTGCAGCGTGAGGATATTTGAACTGTGCTGTGGCCACCTTTGGGGAAAGAACTGCAGCGGAGCCCTTTACCTGATCTTTCTTGTGACCTGGGAGCATTTCGGCTCGGTCACCTCGGCTGGGGGAGTGTCTGAAACGTAACCTGCTTAGGGAGCGGGACTGCGAGGTCCAGCAGTGCTTGCGCCGTCCACCGCGCGCACCTGGTTCCTCTTCCCGCCCCCTTCTCTCCTCCTCTATTTTAACCCTGCCTTGAACGCGTACGCGGGACGCGCGCGGACGAGGAAGCGGGCGAAGACCGGGCCAAGAGCGGGCCCGTTTGTGCCCGTTAGAGACCGGGAGAGACCGGACCGGCCCAACCCTCTAACCTGTGTAAGCCCCCTCCTACATTCGGGGACCATGGCTGGAAGAGATACCAGGATTAAATCATCGCTAACCGGAAGTCTCTCAACCCCAGGAGGTATGGAAAAATTTCTCATAAGGGCCAATAATATCATAGACAAGGAGATTGTCACTCTGGAAAAACGCCTATCAACTGAACTTATCTCTCTTAAACGCTCATCCATAGGGCCCCTTGCTAATGCCAAAACACCTAACAGAAATAGTGAACAATCTGCTATCCTGGAGGTAACACCCCCGCCAAGAGAAGACCCCGGAACCTTGGCTACTACAATTGACATTGTCACGGATATTAATTATGTCCCCGTAAGCAATAATGTCTCCCTTTCGTCTCACCATGAAGAGAGTACTATTCAAACTAATAGCCAAGGGGAGAGAGAAGGCGCAATTAAGAAACGGAAAAGAGTGTATAACAAAAAAGAAACCAAAACGGGAAGGTCTGTGAAATCAGCCAAAGTGCGGGGCGAGCCACCCCAGATTACCAACCCCCATGAAGTTACTCTCCCGGGTAGAGAGGTATCTATGGAGTGGGCTGTGGCCTTACTTAAATCAATTATATCACCACTAGAGGCAAAATTGGATAGGTTAAATTCTAGAATATCCAACTTAGAGAAAACTACTACCTCAATCCTAGCAACTCTTAGTAAGCCCCAATGTCAAAACACCCCGCCCATTGCCCCAACTCTCCTGGTCCTTCTACCTCCAAATCCGATTCAACCTACTATTCCCCCATTAACTAACAGTCTACCCACCCCTCCCATGCCCAGCAATACAACCGCCGAGCATGTGGTGAGTCTTCAATCCAGTCAATTTAATCCCCCAGTTCACATAGATGAGGTAAATCAGGGATCCCCGGTTAGGGAACACAATACTCCTAGACCTAGACGGCCTGATCTCCCACCAGAAGCTAACCGGTTCACAGTTATCCTAGCTGGAGTACCACCATTAGATAAAGGGGAGACAGAAACTTTCAGTTCCTTGAAAAGCATGATAATCAAATGGCTTAATTGGAATAGACCCCTCCCGACCCATTTACATAACGAAATCATCATGGTCAGGAGGGTTCCCTGGGTTGGAAAGACTCCTAAAAACATCAATGGAGACTGTATAACCGTTAGCTTTAGAGATCCCCGTACGGTATTCCATATATGTGCAGGCTTCAACAGATCGTATGATTCCACTATCCAGACCCTTCCAGTTTCCTACTTCTTCCCACCAACCAACAATTACCATCAATCGAGAAGAGGGGACTGGACTGTTGTGGAACGTAGAGGCAGGCAGCGACCTTATGATACCAGACCACCTAGACAACCCCAATATGCGCCCCAATTCCACCCATTTACGGATTATAATCGCTTTGGTTGCTTACAAGGTCTGGAGGGAGTCGACTGACTACCCCCTGTTTCCTCTTCCCCGGAGCTGACTCTTGCCACAGTTAACAGTGAAGTCTCATCTACTGTCAAACCTCCGACCCAATGCATGGAAACCGCTGCCAACTCGCCATCTATTCCACCTGTTGTCCTGAAGGCAGCTCTTCCTGTACCTTATGTTATGGGTTCTACCGATGTGGGCTATGTAACTTCCTCCACCACAGCTACCCCCACTGATATGGTACAGGCTCCCACCGATGTGGGCCATGCAACTTCTTCCATCACAGCTATCCCCACTGATTTGGTACAGGCTCCCACCGATGTGGGCCATGCAACTTCTTCCATCACAGCTATCCCCACTCATATGGTACAGGCCCCTAGGCTAAAAGGATATTCAATGGCGAGTTGGAATATTGCAGGGTGGCGGCAAAAAGCTACAGCCCTGGGCTGGAGGGAGCACATTAGGGATTTTGACATTTTGTGTCTGCAAGAAACATGGTCAGTGGAAGATATTCACTATGATGGTTTTGTTTCTTACAACTGTAATGCTGTAGAGTCTGTTATGGGGAGGGCTAAAGGCGGATTACTGATTTTACTATCTGTACACCTCCCTATACATGTAAGGAAAAGCCATTTAGTGGGGTCCCATTCGCAGATACTGGAAATAATGGTCAGCAGGGGTAGAAATATTCTATTGATCAACTACTATAATAACATCTTTGACCCTTCCAGTACTACTGTCGTGGAAGAACTTGAAACTGTTTTAGACTCAATTCTCTGTAAATCGGCTATTTCCTATGATATTATTTGGGGGGGAGACTTTAACATCAGAACTTGCCCTCTCTCTTATACACCTGCATGTGGATATGATGGGGATAATGGGGAGTATTCATTACATTTTCTACACTCCCCCTACGGTATTTCCCTTAACAACCTGATGCTAAAGTATGATGTGTCCATCCACCAACATGCCCCTGACAATGAGGGTAATTTGGCCCCTACTTTTACGGGGAGGAATATTACTTCTATTATTGATTTTTTGCTCATCTCCACCCGGATAGTTCCGCATTGTACGGTCCCGCACATCCTGGACCTTGGACTGAGTGACCACAATGCACTAACTATGTCCATCTTCTGTGAGATTACTAGGAAGGTATTCTCCGGCAGGGTTGTTGATGACATTATCCCATGTAGACCAAATGGGATACGCATTAAGTGGTGCGGGGAAAAATCCGAGAACTTACACCGTAGTGTTGTGAAAGCCGGTTTAAAAGTGATACTTTGTTGTCTAGAAACCGATGTTCCACCTGATTATACCGTAAATAATTTCGAGAAATTGGGTACCATAATCAAGCAAACCCTTACTACCAAGAAGGCCCCAATTAAACGGGAAACACTGGGTTGGTTCAATCAGGCGTGCACTAAGGCGTTAAAAGCACTTAAGCTTGCCCTTTCCATCAATCCTAGAGACAGGGAAGCAGTTAAATTCTTGAGGACCAATTATAAAACCGAATTGAAACTCAGGAAACAAGAGCTAAGAGAACTAGCCTGGGAAGATCTGAATAAAGCTGCAGCCCTCCGGGACAGCAAGTTGTTCTGGAGCACCATCAACAGTCCAATCCTCCAAAAGGAAGAATTCCCAGTCCTTACCGCCCACGTAAGCGAAGATAGCTGGGTTTTACACTTCACAGGGATTTTTGACCCAACTGGAGAGTCTAATGATAATTTCTGTAACAATCTTATCACCCCAGTTGAAACCCTGAGAATCACGATCCATGAGGTGGATATGGCAATAAAGAATAGTAAAGGGGGAAAGGCACCTGGCCCAGATGGGGTGCCAATTGATCTTTACAAACATGATTTGGCCCTTTGGAGCCCATTATTAACCATAGCATTTAATGCCGCTGTGGTTAACAAGACTCCCCCAAGCTGGGGTGAATCCATTATAATTCCTATTTACAAGAAGGGGGATAGAGGAGAGGCCAAGAACTACCGCCCTATCTCCCTTCTGGACTCCTCATTAAAAATCTTGAGTAGGGTCTTGTTAACACGATTGGAAGACTGGGCCACAGATAACCATATCCTCGCCCCATCCCAATATGGCTTTAGAAAGGGTCTTGGTACTATTGAACAATGTATTAATCTGAACCTTCTAATTGGTAAATACACCAAGGCCAAACCGGGATCCCTATACCTGTGTTTTGCGGATCTTTCTAGCGCCTTCGATTTGGTTGACCACGCTTTGTTATGGTCAACTTTGTTGGGCATGGGGGCCCCCCCTGACATTATACTCTTTTTAGCCAGACTTTATTCCAACTTATCGGCCCAAATTCGTTATGGTTCAGCGGGGGAGTGTACACGAAAGATCAAGGTAAGATCTGGCATCCGACAGGGATGTGTTTTGGCCCCGTTGCTTTTCTCGCTCTTTATTAATTCAGTTGAGCAAGATTTAAAGCAAATCCAAGCCGATGCCCCCCAAGTAGGAGGTCTTCCCATACCGGTATTACTTTATGCCGATGACACTGTTTTACTTTCCAGGACCCCTATAGGCCTTCAAAAATTGATGAATGGGTTTTATGATTTTATTTAGAGGAAGAAACTTAAAATCAATTATTCCAAAACCTTTGTCATGGAGTGTGGCAAAAAGTTAAAACATTTTAAACCTTTTTGTTTTAAGGAAAACCATATTGAGACTGTTGCCAATTTTTGTTATCTGGGCGTTACTTTTAATAACAGTGGTTCCTGGGCTCCAGAGCAGACAAATGTTAAAGCTAGAATGGGGAAAGCATCCCTAGGCGTCTTCCGCTTTGCTTCTAAAGTGGGAAGCCGCCGTATCGTAGATATGTTGAATATTTACAAGCACAGATGCACATCGGTAGCATTGTACGGTTCTGGGGTGTGGGGACATCACAATGTAAGGGTTCTGCAAATTATGGAAAACATGTTCCTCAAACGGTTGCTCTGCCTTCCATCTTCGGCTTCCACTGTTTTAACACACATGGAACTAGATGTGGACTACTTATCTGACCTAACCGGATTAAGGCCACTGTTGGTCTGGAAATCCATTTTTACCAAGACGGAAACTGCCTTTACCAAAGACATTATTAAGGACTGTTTACTTCTGGAAAAAGTTTCCAATATTCCTTGGCTAAAATATGTGATTTCAACTGTTAAGGATCTGTTTGATATGGATGTGTGTAATGACCCTGTCTGTATGAATTCTTTGACCAAACAGGAAGTCAAAAATGAATATTTGCGGGTCAAATCTGATCTGCGGAAAAGTACAACTAAAGAGTATTCTACCCATGTCTTCTATTATTCTTTGAAAGAAGACAGACCTGGTATACCCATGTACCTTAATGCTATCCATAGACAGTCCCATCAATTTGTACTTTCAAGACTGAGACTAGGCATAGCACATAACTTGGTTGCCTTCCCCACAATGAAATGTCACTCGGTTACCCCTTGTCCGTGTGATGGTTTAACTAAACAAAGCACACCCCACTTTCTCCTACTCTGTCCTCTGTACAAAGCCCAGCGTATTTGCTACCTTAAACCTATGTTTTTGAAATACTCTACGTATACTACAGGAAATGCAATGAGGTTATTATTCTCACTTGCGAGCCCAGATCTATGTTTCTTTACTGCTACTTTTATTTTGAAATCTATCACAGCAAGACTAAGTATGGTTTTTCCTTAAATGAATGCACAGCTAATTTCTACATTTTATGTCAAAAAAATTTCTTGCTCTACAATAAGATATGTACCCCCCCCCCCCCCGGTGTTGTATTTGAATGGATTCTTGAATGTGCAATGTTTTAATTGTATACTTTTATGATGTTTTTTTTAAACAATCGAATAAAGTTTATAAATTGAAAAAATTGTATTCACTAAGATACATTTAATATGTCAGTTAACCAATCAATTTTACACAAAAAAAACATTCATTTAGACATTTATTTACCCATTTATTCTTCCATCAACCTTTAGATATACATATATAAAAAATATTTATTTTTCAGAAAGATACACATTCACTGGATGATGTCATCAGTGATGTCATTTGAGATGTCATCAGTGATATCATGAGTGATGTCACTGACCATGTGATGAGTGATGTAATATGTATATGTCATCAGCAGTGCATTGCACGCGCAAGTTATAGTGAGTCCAAGTAACTATAACGTGGGAATTTCAATGGTTTTATGCGAGTAAAATTTCCACCTAACTATAACGGGTGTGAAACCTATGGTTTTTTCAGTGAATTTAATAGGTTTTTTAAATGCTAATTCCTAACTATAACTGGTGTGAAACCTATGGTTTTTTCAGTGAATATATATATATATATATATTACCTACTGGCGGTCGCCAGTAGGTATATATAGTTAGGATTTTTTCTCTATGGGTTTTTTGAAAATTCTATGTCTAATAACTTTGGCGTTTGTGGACGGAATTGGCTGAAATTTTCAGGAAAATGGCACATTTTGTTTCTGAGCAGCCCTTGAAAAGTTGGGGGGGGGTTCGTCCAGTGGGGGCCGAGAAAAAAGGGGGGTCCCAAAACGTGTTTTTAACATTGAGTTTTCCATAGGGCGGTTGGCCTCACTTTTAGCCCGAACGGCTGAATGGATTTGCACGAAACTTGGCAAAATTGTAGGGACTGGTAGCCCGATGTGCCTTTTGTAGGTCTCAATATATGTGCTCCAGTGGATTTTGAGAAATTAACGTTTTAAAAAAGATATATATCTGTAACAGCGGACCGGTTAGCGCTCTGGTTCGCGGACTTTTCGCGCAACGGAGCTTTGTGAAGCGAAGCTGATTGGTTCTCCGGCGTCTGTCAACATTCCAAACAGTCCGTAGCGGCCGCCATCTTGTCTCTCGGTAGGATCGAGAGACAAGAGGAGGTCAAAACAAAGGGGGAAATAACTATAAGGGGGCATAGTAGATCCTCGCTGACCCCCTAGGTTTGATGTGGAGGTTTTAAAAGGGCCCCGCGGGGCAAAAAAAAATAATAAAAATAATAATTGAACGGCTGAATGGATTTGCACGAAACTTGGCAAAATATTAGGGACTGGTAGCCCGATGTGCCTTTGCTAGGTCTCAATATATGTGCTCCAGTGGATTTTGAGAAATTAACGTTCAAAAAAAGATATATATCTGTAACAGCGCTCCGCTTCGCGTAACGGAGGTTTGCGAAGCTGATTGGTCATTCTGTCACTGGGCTATAGTTGGGCTACATCTGGCTGATATTTGGGCTACATTTGTTTTTTTGTGTGTCTGGCGGCCATCTTTGGGCTACATTGGGCTACATTGGGCTTCATTGGGCTACATTCGGCTAATTAGCAAATAGCTCATCGCAAACTAGGAATGGTAAAGAATCGCTATTTATTCCTTAAAGTTCGCTATTTAGGAAATGCAAATAACTTTGATGATACATATGGCGGTTCATCTCTAACAAGATAAGAAGCATAGGGATAGATTTATGATGACTGGCGCATCACCAGGGATGTGTTAGTCATTCTGTGCCGCTGTTCCGTCACCTATGGTGTGCTGCATTTACAATGCGGCGCATCACGGGGCAAAAACAGCACAGATGCGTGATGTATCTGTGCCGTAAAGGTGGCGCATTGCTGGAGTTGTATCGCAAGTGTGATGAAGGTCCAGCAAGGGTCGGGGGTGCCCCTGTCGCAGGGTTTCTGTTCTCACACAGAACTGTGGACAGAGGATTGGAACCTCGGCGAATTAGGGTGTCCCAAAACTCACGTTAGTAATCAAAAACTATTTAGCAAGCTAGGTACAGTGTCACATTGGATATAACAAACTCTCAATGTTTAGACAATCCAGAATATGAACTTATAGTACCTCAGGATACGTGGAACTCATGAACAGTCGGTCGTTATATATTTCTTAGAAACCAGAACATGGAGTTAAGAAGAACACATGTGTATTTGAAATGTTTATTTACTAATGCCGTCTTCTCAGGCGTAGTACCTTAGATAATAAAAGTACACATATTATCAGTAGCAAAATTACCAGCATAGTTACTAGTACATAAAAAGTGAATGGTGATAGTATGTTAACATGCTGTAAATGAATAAGAGTTAGCAACACTTATAAGCAGCCGCGGGCCGTGGAGGGAGTTACGGTGAGGCAGGGAGGCGGGGAGGGGGAGAAGCAGGGTGGAGAATACAAGTACACATATTATCAGTAGCAAAATTACCAGCATAGTTACTAGTACATAAAAAGCGAATGGTGACAGTATGTTAACATGCTGTAAATGAATAAGAGTTAGCAACACTTATAAGCAGCCGCGGGCCGTGGAGGGAGTTACGGTGGGGCAGGGAGGCGGGGAGGGGGAGGGGCAAGGTAGAGAGGGCTCCACCCTGCTTCTCCCCCTCCCCGCCTCCCTGCCTCACCGTAACTCCCTCCACGGCCCGCGGCTGCTTATATCTCACCCTCCCTAATACACATATTATATTATTTGCTAAGAAGGTCTCTTTGTGTTGGTTTAGGGCGTGCCCATACTTTAGTGTCTTAGATTTGAAGGAATCACATCAGCATACACCAGCTCTCTCTTCATGTGAACCGCATCAACTGTTGTGTATGTGTGTTCGGCAAAGCAATATAAAACCCGCCTCATGCCCAGAATTGGCAGAAGTTGCACTTATGTTATGAGTATGAAGTCGTGGAGATCAGACCTCATAACAATTCTGTATCGTGTTGTTCTTGAAACTTTAGCACTCGCTGTACAGATATAGTTTAACAAGTAAAGCAGATAGTAGACCAATAACATATTATTCTCATGTAAACCACGATGAACTACTAGGTGGAAAGCTAAAGCAACAACTAAATGTCGTGTGCAGAAGTTGCAAAAAAGGAAAAATGGCGTTTAAACCGGTAATGAGCCCATGCTAACTTAACACGGTGTAAAGATATCCAGGACCTAGATGACACCTCCTCATGATCCGGAAACGAACTGAATAAGATAATAGAAGTGCCATCTCATGAGAGCAGATTGCAAGTTTATATGTGGACGGTCCGCAAGGTAAAGCATTAAAAACTAGGAAAATTCAATGCTAAAGAAAAATAAAACAGCCAAGTACTTTATCGAGTCTTAAGCCAATAGGCAAGGTAAATAATAAAAACTTGACAATTAAGTCAATGAATTGTCAATGAAATTCTAGTACTCAGCATATGAAACATGAAAAAGGTCTATGACATAACTGTGTATGCAAAATAAGCTGCAACAGCCTCCAACAGGAAGTCACCGTCTTCATCCGAAAACAGTTCAGCCATCCAATTTAAAAGCGGAAAAGAACATACGTGCTCTCCCAGCACCGGATCCTCTATCACCATCAGAGGACAGCTCGGTGGGTTTTCAAGAAAGCTGTGTTCCAAGAAAGACTGTGCTGCCGCCAGTAAATTCCAGGGACCAAGTAGTCCATGCATCAATGCCACAGCCATAATCCTTTCGCCAGGACAAATCAACTCGTGAGTAATGATAGGAGTCATCAGCTGATTAAAGTCGACGTCAGGAGAAACCGGTCCGCAGAGACACAAATCAATGGCCCAATCGAAATCACAGGTCAGGCAGTGAAATACAGGCTGGACACAGGTGAAGTAGGAGAACCGAAAAGATAATCCATATGCCGTGCTTAATATCGCCAACGGCATTGTGCCATAATATTCTAGCATGCGATTGCGGAACAGTGTCAGCAGCTGCAGGGTCGGAGGTTGCATAGGAGGGACATCCATATTTAAAAATGTAAAAAAGCACAAGAGCGTCCGCTGGTAATGCAAGTAAAAATGCAATCCACGAACCAGAGTGGAGAAAATGGAATGAAAGGGAGCAGGGATGACTCCAAAGATTTTCTCAAATGAAGTCACGAGACCACTGGTAACAACTTTAAAAAAGTGTGCCAGGGATTTTGTGGAGGATGCGTTAAAGATAGTCGGAAACATGTTGCTGAAATTGAAAGGCAAACCTGTGTACGGGTGTTCGCTATGTGAAGTACGAAAGTTTCACGGGCCGAACTCAAGGCCACCTCTCTCTGAGACAAAAGAGCTCTTATTCTTGTCATGCCGTTGAAACGTGTCCCAAGGTTGGTATTTGTGGCCAGATTGAAAACTCCCTATGTTCATGTGTGGGAGGAAATAGAACATTTCTGCAGCAAATAACCCGTTCACTTACTGTTACGATAAAAGGAATACTTTTAATTAACTCAGAACAATCTTCATTATTGAGCATCAAATAACTACCATTTTCCAACAACTTGAACGTGGGGATGATAGCAGGAACTGGCGTGCCTTGCAACACGCAAGCCATATTTGGTCGGTGTTTGTTGCATGAATCGTGTAACTGTATGTGCCTACACATTAGTGAATGATCTGGCGTCTCAGTGCATTCCTCTCCATTCAGATAAACTTCTTGATCATCTTTGAAACATCTGTATGTGTATGGAAGCGACCAGACCTCATGAACAAAAGCACTACCTAAAGGTTCATAAAGACCTATTGGTATATATTTCATACAATTTGAAAACTTATATAAAGCAAAAGGCAGCGTTATTAAACCGTGGATAAGGCATGTTGCCAAAAAACCCGCAATCCTCTGCTGATGATGTCACTGAGCATGTCATGAATGATGTAATATGTGACATCATCAGTAGTGGATTATGGGTAATAGTATCTCTAGTTTACTCCCCTATAGCTGTCTTTCTTTTAACATAAGTGTGTGTTTCCTTCCCTTATACTTACTGTTTTTGGTTCGCTTCCAGTTCGCGTACCAGCGAGCGAACTAGGAAGCGAACTAAGAGAAATAGAGGTTGGCACAGTTCCAAATATTGTACCAATTTTTTAATAACGGGGAGGTAGTTCTGAAAAGAACTTTTTTTTTTATTTTTCTGAACATTTTTTTAATGTTTTTGAATTTTTCGGAACAGTTTTATATTTTTTTGGGTTTTTCTTGGAGGGGGCAATGAAAACGATTCATTGTAAAGGGCTCAACAGGAGCAACAAAACAAAAAAAAGAAGTATTTATTATTTTGGGCGTTTCGGACAAACTTGCATATGATAGTCAATAGCTCTGTTGATCAGAGTGATGCTTCTTTCTCCGTAGGAAATGAATCCATCGCAAAATACGCAGGTGTGTTTTACTTCACCAAATCTCATTTGTATATTTGGCACCATCTCCCTGCCCTCTGGTCCCGTTACTTCCGGTACAACAGATCTTCTGGCCATAATAGGGAGACTATCTAGGTCGTTCCGAAACTGTGCAGCACTGTAGTTGTTAGGATGCCACCTAGTCATATGGCGATGCATTGTGTAGTTTCCGAAACTGTATTTTTTGTCGGTCCCTCTGGACAGTCTATCTTGACATATAAGGCAAGTAACGTATCTTGCATTTACTTTTTTCTGACCTTTGGGAATTTTAAAAAATTGCCAAATGAAGTTTTCTTTCCGGTGAGACGTCTTGGGCTGCTCAGGCAAAAACTGCCTCTCTTCGTGCTCGTCCTCCTGTTCCTCTTCTTCTTCTTCTTGTTGAATTACAACTTGAGCAGGTGGTCCACTCTTCCTTGGATGTGGTGGAGGTGGTGGGGAAGCACCAGCTGAAGCTACTAAAGAAGCCATTGCTCAGTGATCACAAAGGGTCTTTCTCTCACAATGATGAAAGTCAGAGTGAGGAAAGAAGGAGGGATTTTCATCATTTGGGAAAAACAAGAGTTCTCAACCAATCAAAAGTGTTCATTTTAGATTATATGACCTAGTCTTACATCATTAGGAAACCAAAAGTGAAATGAACCAATGAAAAGTGTTATTACCAAGTCACATGACTTGCTGTGTTTACGTTAAGCGCTTTGCAGGGCCTCCCGGTTTGCTTCCAGAAACCTGCGCTTTGGCACTCGCTTCGCGTACCAGTTCGCTAACGTAGCACGTCATATGACGTATCACGCGACAACGTGGAACGTCATGCGGACGGGAGGCGTCACGATGTTGTTTTCTAACGCGGCACTTGCGGTAAAGAAACGTTTACCGGCTCGCGGTCTATTTCGCGGCATCAAGGTCAGCTAACGGGAAGCTTCCCGATTCGCGAAGCGGGAACGAAGAAAAAAAAATATTTAAAAAAAAAATTATTCATAAACATATAAAATATATTTTTGGATTTAAAGAAGAATACATTTTACAGCTACAGATATTAGCTGTTAAAAAAACAATGAAATTCACAGAAAAAACCATAGGTTATAGACCATATATAGTTAGGAATTAGCATTTACAAAACCTTGAAAATTCACTGAAAAAACCATAGGTTATAGACCATATATAGTTAGGAATTAGCATTTAGAAAACCTTATTTTACTCACACAAAACCATTGAAATTCCATATATAGTTAGTTGCACTAACTATATATCGCGCACCCGCAATCCACTGCTGATGATGTCACATATTACATCATTCATGACATGGTCAGTGACATCACTGATGACATCACTGATGACAACATCCAGTGATTATGTGTTTCTGTAAAGTTTAAATATGTTTTACATATTGAAGAATGAGTGGATGTATAAGTGTCTGAATGAAGGTTTTAGTAGGTGCGTGATTGACTGTATGAGTGAGTGATTAAATGCGTCTTACTGAATGCACGGGTTAGTGACTAAACTGTCTTAATTTGTGCATCATTATGTCTGTTGTGATGTAAACTGCTGCATGTGTTGATCATTAGCTATACGAGAGGCTATATGTGTTATTAATTGGTTGCCCAAGTATTTCTATGGGAGATTGAGTTTGTGTGGGGGTGGCTGGAAGGTGTGTGACTCTGTGCATAGATGTGTGAGCAGTTTATTCACTAGGTGTATGAGTTCAAGAGTGCATGTGGAAACAGCTACATGGGCAGTTGACTGTGTGCATGAGTGTATTGATGAGTGAATGGATATCTCAATGCTACATGTCATAGTAAGTACATATGTCAAACACAGTACATGTGAGAGTTGGCATATATAAATAACTGTGCATGAGAGCCACTGAGTGAGTGGTTGTATCGATCATTGTGAACTTGTATCAGGGATTGTATAAGAGAGTAAATATGTGTTAGTATATGTTTCAATAAGTAAGGTGTGTATAACTGTATAGTTGAAGAAATGGAGGTGAGATTGTTTCTTTGCATGACTGACTGGGTGTGTGAGTAACTCCATGGATGAGTGGCAGTGTGTGAGTGTCTGTATACACTGAGTGTATCTAAGGTTATATTAGAGTCTGAAGAAGTTTATCGTATTAGCACAAGAATGATGCCAAATGAGACGTCATCAGTGATGTCATCAGTGATGTCATTTGAGATGTCATCAGTGATGTCATCAGTGATGTCACTGACCATGTCATGAATGATGTAATATGTGACATCATCAGCAGTGGATTGCGGGTGCGCGATATATAGTTAGTGCAACTAACTATATATGGAATTTCAATGGTTTTGTGTGAGTAAAATAAGGTTTTCTAAATGCTAATTCCTAACTATATATGGTCTATAACCTATGGTTTTTTCAGTGAATTTTCAAGGTTTTGTAAATGCTAATTCCTAACTATATATGGTCTATAACCTATGGTTTTTTCTGTGAATATATATATATATATATATATATATATATATATATATTCACTGAAAAAACCATAGGTTATAGACCATATATAGTTAGGAATTAGCATTTAGAAAACCTTATTTTACTCACACAAAACTCACATATATATATATATATTCACTGAAAAAACCATAGGTTATAGACCATATATAGTTAGGAATTAGCATTTACAAAACCTTGAAAATTCACTGAAAAAACCATAGGTTATAGACCATATATAGTTAGGAATTAGCATTTAAAAAACCTTATTTTACTCACACAAAACCATTGAAATTCCATATATAGTTAGTTGCACTAACTATATATCGCGCACCCGCAATCCACTGCTGATGATGTCACATATTACATCATTCATGACATGGTCAGTGACATCACTGATGACATCACTGATGACATCTCAAATGACATCACTGATGACATCACTGATGACATCTCATTTGACATTACTCATGACATCATTCATGTGATGATACGATGAACCTCTTCAGACTCTAATATAACCGTAGATACACTCAGTGTAAACAGACACTCACAGACTGTCACTCATCCATGGAGTTACTCACACACCTAATCAGTCTTGCAAAGAATCAATCACACCTCCATTTGCTCAACTATATCGTTAAACACACCTTACTTATTGAAACATATAATAACACATATTTACTCTGTTATACAATCCCTGATACAAGTTCACAATAATCCATACAGCCACTCACACATTCACTGGCTCTTATGCACAGTTATTTATATATGTCAACTACCACATGTACTGTGTTTTACATATGTACTTATTTTGACATGTAGCACTGAGATATCTATTCACTCACCAATACAGTCATGCACACAGTCAACCGCCCATACAGCTGTTTCCACATGCACTTTTGAACCCATACATCTATGCACAGAGTCATACACCTCCCAGCCACCCACACACACTCTCAGTCTCCAATACAAATGCTTGGGCAACCAATCAATAACCCATATAGTTACTCATATAGCTAATGATCAACACATGCAGCAGTTTACAGAACAACAGACATAATGATGCACAAATTAAGACAGTTTAGTCACTAACCCATGCGCTCAGTGAGACACATTTAACCACTCACTCATACAGTCAGTAATGCACCTACTAAATTCATCATCCAGACACTTATACATCCACTCATTCTTCAATATATAAGACATATTTTAACTTTACAGAAACATACAGTCACTGGATGTTGTCATCAGTGATGTCATCAGTGATGTCATTTGAGATGTCATCAGTGATGTCATCAGTGATGTCACTGACCATGTCATGAATGATGTAATATGTGACATCATCAGCAGTGGATTGCGGGTGCGCGATATATAGTTAGTACAACTAACTATATATGGAATTTCAATGGTTTTGTGTGAGTAAAATAAGGTTTTTTAAATGCTAATTCCTAACTATATATGGTCTATAACCTATGGTTTTTTCAGTGAATTTTCAAGGTTTTGTAAATGCTAATTCCTAACTATATATGGTCTATAACCTATGGTTTTTTCAGTGAATTTCATAGGTTTTTTAATAGCAAATCTTTATAAAAATAATACATTTTAAATCTAATTTTATATTTTATAATTTTTTTATTTTTTTTTAATATTATTTTTAGTGCGCTCCCGGGGTGCGGACAGGTGAACGCACGGGTAAGCGCAATCTTGCGGCACGCCCCAGGGCGCGTACTAATGCGCGTCCCGGAAGCGCTATTGCCGAGAACGAAAACAACATTGTGACGTATCGCGTAGCCGCCACGCCTTGCGTCATAAGACACGTATCGCGTAGCCGCGAGATGCGTCTTATGACGCACCGCGTAAGCGCACCCGGAAGCGCATACGATCGCGCAACGTAAGCGCCCCGATGCGCTTACGATACACGCCCGGGACGCGCCCCGGGGCGCGTAGCGTAAGCGCGTCAAACCATGTGACTTTAAAATAACACTTTTCATTGGTTCAGAACTTTTTTTTTTCCAAATTGTGTGAAACCCACCCATTTCTCTCACTATTGCTTTGTACTTGGAGAGAGCAAGAGCTGTTGTGTCTACTCTATCTCCTACTTTTCTGATCTCCAGCAATGGCTGCAAGAGAGTCATCCAGCAGTGATTCAGAGGGATTTTTAGATGAGGACCCTCCTCAGCAAAAGAAAAAAACCCATTTCATCTGGAAATTTTACGAAATCCCAGAAGGACAGAAAAAAGTCAACGCTCCCAAAGTAACATGCAAAATATGTGGGAGTAGTTTATCCAGAGGCAATCCTCTGAAAAAATATAGTTTTGGGAATGCTAATTTGATCCGGCATGTTAAAAGAAGACACCCTAAAAACTTTGCCAGGGAGAGTGTCAGAGAGCTGGCACGAATGCACCCACAGATGGCGGCAGCACCTCCACTGGTGGAGCAACACCTTCGGGACCACCCCGTGGAAGAATGGTCCCTAACATTCAGCCGGTGTTTGCGGGCATCAAATTTTCGTGCACAGAGTGTGACGAACTGCTCTGCTATGGGGAGCAGAGTGTTGAACTGATTGCCCTAAAGAAGCAGCAACACCGCTGCTCTGCCAGTCCCTAAATTTTCAAATTTTTTTGCTCCTGTTGAGCAGTTTTGCAATCCTTGTTTTTGTTTTTTCCCTTGAAAAAAATCCCAAAAAAATATAAAATTGTTTTTAAAAAGTCTAAAAAAATATAAAACAACAAAAACAAAAAAATATATATAAAACAACAAAATCAAAAAAAAAGTTCTTTTCAGAACTACCTCCAATTTTTAAAAAGAAGCTTTATTTTTTTAAAAGTCTGTCATTTTTAATCTCCATGGTACGCTCCCCCGTACGCTCCCCGGTGCGCGTACCGAGCGCTCACCCCCGCGAAAATCGTTTTTTTTTTTAAAAAAAAATTTCACCCGCGGGAGCCTTTTATGGCCCCCACATGAAACCTAGGGGGTCAGGGGGTGTGTACCCTGCCCCCTCTTGCTCATTTCCCCCTTTGATTTTTGCCACCTCTTGTGTCTCAATCCTACCGAGACACAAGATGGCGGCCGCTGCGGACTGTTTCGAATGTTTACAGACACCCGAGAACCAATCAGCTTGCCGTGCGCAAGTCGCGTTGCGCGCCTGGAGCGCTCCCCGGTACGCGTACGGAGGAGCGCTCCAGGCGCGGCTCTAGATATATATCTTTTTTTGAACGTTAATTTCTCAAAATCCACTGTAGCACATATATTGAGACCTACAAAAGGCACATCGGGCTACCAGTCCCTACAATTTTGCCAAGTTTCATGCAAATCCATTCAGCCGTTCGGGCTAAAAGTGAGGCCAACCGCCCTATGGAAAACTCAATGTTAAAAACACGTTTTGGGACCCCCCTTTTTTCTCGGCCCCCCCTTGACGAACCCCCCCCAAATTTTCAAGGGCTGCTCAGAAACAAAATGTTCCATTTTCCTGAAAATTTCAGCCAATTCCGTCTACAAACGCCAAAGTTATTAGACATAGAATTTTCAAAAATCCCATAGGGAAAAAATCCTAACTATATATACCTACTGGCGACCGCCAGTAGGTAATATATATATATATATATATATATATATATATATATATATATATATATATTTCTTCAACCCAACTTTCGTAGTTCAAAGAAGGAAACTCGAGCCACAAATTCATAAGCGTGATGAATTTTAAATAAGCAAAAATGGTCAAAACGCCCGACGCGTTTCGGTGCAGCCGCACCTTGGTCACGGGTAACATCAGTTTGTTCATTTGTGCTTTTATAAAGTGATGGATTTGCTAAACAGAGAAGCTTCGAGGCGGGAGGCGGCGGAAACGCT
This sequence comes from Lissotriton helveticus, assembly GCF_964261635.1. Lineage (NCBI taxonomy): Eukaryota > Metazoa > Chordata > Amphibia > Caudata > Salamandridae > Lissotriton > Lissotriton helveticus. The sequence continues at coordinate 1,065,403,483 of NC_136071.1, read as the reverse complement.
GTTCATACCCCTAACCAGTGACACAGCTCGGAATGGAGTGGGTGTAACATCGACTCGAGACAAAGTGGCGAGTAAGAAAGAATTGTGGGATAAACTTTGGAAGTGTGCTAAAATGGAGCAAGTAAAGTGGTGGGAGGCCACCACTTTGCAGAAATACGTGGACTATGACCGAGTTCCACGTGGCTTGCGCATATTCATTACCCCCACATTTGCCGACCCGGACCCAGAGCTGATTGAACTATGGGTCAAGAACAATCATGAATGTTCAACGGTTATGTTAAAATTACTAATCAAGTTTGCACTTAAGGATACTGAAAGGCTATCGGAAGAGATTATACGCATCATGCAATTACTTAAGGAACAGAATTCCGAAAGTGAATTTGACACTGAAATGAAGAAACTCACAACTACATTACAGAAGGCTGAGGAGGAGATCAAATTAAAAAAACAAAGTAAGTTCTATCGTGATTAGCTTGATTACGAAAAAAGGACAAATTTTCACTTTTGGGAAAAAATGTGATCACCTAAGGGAAATAAATAGGAAAACATTAAAAACTCCTGAGAAACAACAACAACAGTCAGGCCAGGAACAAATGACGAGCCTGAACACTGACACAACTACTCTGCCAGGAACCAGTACAACTACTGAGTTGGCCAACACAGCTAATAGTGCAACCCAGGAAGCAAGTGGAGTAAAAGCCAATATTTTAATGGAGTTTTCCTTGATGGCACAAGGCAGGCAAGGTTTAACCAGCCCAAGATCACAAGAATCGCCAAATCGAGGTCGCGGAAGAGGCGGCAACAGAAAAATCACCAAAAAGCAAGGAGTGTTAGACGCCTTTGTGGGAGCAACAACAAGAGGCTAGACGGCCAAACAATGAAGAACACCGACACTGTGGTAAATCTTTCTAATTTGATTTTATCTGTAGATCAAGTTGAAGTACTATCATTAGGAATGACTTTTTGTCCGCCTAGCCACTTCAATTATACTGAAGGCAGATTGACTTATTTCACTTTGTCCGCAAATTAAAGTTAAAAAAATGGTTTTGCAACAAAAAACAGAATGTGGGGACAACTTCGGTGGAAGGTACTGGTGTAACTATTGGAGATGTCAGTCTTTTACAAACGATGGTTGGCTTGAATAGCGATAGTGAAGGCATCCCTAGTACCATGGAATGTCTTAATCAGGAGAAACTCAGTTTCAACTGTGCACGTGAGAGCGGTTTTAAAACAAAATCAAGGTTTCTACCTCAAATCCACAGTGAGGTGATTGATGTTTTTGAGAGAGGGGTGATTCAGGAATTTAAGAGACTAGACTAGATCAACAAACCAAAATATGACAATTTGACAGCCAAACAACAACAGGCCCTAGTGGAAATACAAAACAACTCAGAGGTTGTTATAAAAATGTCAGACAAGGGAGGTAATGTCGTTGTCTGGCCGGTTGAAATGTATTTGTTGGAAGGGAAAAGACAGCTGGATGATGAGGAAAGTTATACAATCAGCAATAGAGGTTGCTATGAGAAAAGTAATCAAGATTACCAAAAACAACTGTCTCAATGGAAACTGGAGGGATTATTGTCTGATGATGAATTTAAGTTCCTCAAATGTGATCACCCAAAACTAGCGGTATTGTACTTATTACCCAAACTACATAAAAACCAGGAGAACCCCCGGTCGTCCTATTGTGTCTTCCATGGGGAGTACTTATGAGAACACGTCAAAGTACATCGATCACTTCTTACGTCCTTTTGTACAAAATGTACCTTCGTACTTGCAGGACACACGAGATTTTTTGAGAGTGATTGAACCTATTGAGTGGGATGACAGTTTGTGGCTGATGACGCTTGACGTCAACAGCCTATATACGTGCATTCCACACAACTTGGGATTAACTGCGAACCAACATTTCCTCAAACAACGTTATGTCAAATATTTATTGCACACGAGGATGCTCAATGACATGATGCGCATTTGCTTGTCAAACAATTATTTTTCATTCAATCACGTGGTCTATTGCCAGGCTCGGGGGACCGCGATGGGAACCTGCTTTGCCCCCAGTTACGCAGGACTCTTTCTGGGCTGGTGGGAGGAGCAGGTGGCCAGTAACATCTTGGCCTTTACCCAGAACGTGGTCCTCTGGGCCAGGTATATAGACGACGTGTTTTGTGTCTGGAAAGGCACTAAGGAGGCTGCAATGCAATTTGTCAGTGACCTAAATGTAAACAACTGCAATTTGAAATTTACCTGTTCCATTGACAAACAGTCGATTGAATTTTTGGATTTGGTGGTATTTGTTGACAACAACAGACTCAGCAGCAGACTGTTCCGAAAACCAACTGCAGGGAACAGTCTGCTGCATGCGTCGAGTTGCCACCCAAAGAACTTAATATGCAGTATACCATTTGGTGAACTGTTGCGAGCCAAGCGCAACTGTGGTACACCCACAGAATTTGCTAATGAGTTAATGGTTATGAAAACCAGATTTCAGGAGAGAGGCTATTCAGCCAAGGTTGTGGAACAAGCATGCGCCAAAATTCAAAATATAGCTAGAAAAGACCTCTTGAGTCCGAAACTCCCAACAGATGTAAGCAGTACAGAAGGTCCTATTAGATTTATTACGGCTTATTCTGACCAAGCCTGGCAGGTGAGGAAAAGACTGAAAAAGTATTGGCATATTTTAAATCTTGACCCTGCTTTAAAACAAGTGGTGGGAAACCAACCCCAGATCACCTTCAGAAAGTGCACAGCATTAAAAGATGTACTTAGCAGTAATGTTATCAAACCGAAGAAAGACAAGACAGCCATCAAAGGCTTTTTTACTTGTCAAACGTGCAAGGCTTGTAAAAACAGTGTGAACAGAAAAACAATGAATTTATCCAAAAATCACAAAGCCTTTACTATTGAGAAACATCTATCGTGCAAATCTGACTATTGTGTCTATGCACTGTGCTGTCCATGCCCTCTGGTGTACATTGGTAGCACGATACACCAAGTGAAGAAAAGAATCTTGGAACATACTAGGGCTATCACTAATGAGGACAAAAATTACCCCATTGCCAAACATTTTAAAGACTTTCACCAGAAGAATGTAAAACTTTTACAGTTTTGCGCTCTTGACAGGATTCCAATTTCAGAGAGGGGAGGTAATAGACTCAAACAGCTCAGGCAACTTGAATCTAGGATGATAATTAAATATGATACGGTTCAACCGTTGGGTCTTAACAAGGATGAGGAGCTATCTGTCTATCTCGGTTAAACAAACATTGTCTCAACCCACTTCATTTGTAATGATCTGAACACTATAATACTCGAAATTTTAATCAGTTTTTATCTGTATTCCAATTTTAGTGATTGTATTTTCTTTGTTTATGTTTGTAGGAGACACGTTGTCCATAGGCAGTCGGAAAGTGGACCTAGTGACAGCCAATTGAAAGGAAATGGAATTTATTAAGATGTCAAGTTAGGAATAATGTGACAATTGGTGATGACATTAGCCCACTTGGGCAGCATCCAACAATCAGCATAATCAGAACATCACGCTTGACATTGGACAATGCCCACTGAGGCAAAACACAATACATTTCAAATTTGTTTTTGGAAAATGCCCACTTGGGCTATATTATGTTGAACATTTTATGAACTTAAATGGCATTCAATATGAATTTTAATATGAATTCAATTTGTAACGTGAAACAGTTCTGATGCTTAAACATGTGGTTACAATAACATTGTTAAAATGTTTAACATTTATTGTCAGGTTTCACCAATCAAAAAAGAATATATAAGAATGACATTGGCTGATTCCAAAAGACATTCAAAGATGGCCGCCACTTTCGGTCCTTAATTTACCTGCTTTGGACGGGTAGTCCTACTTTTATTTTTCTTTATTGTAATGTGGAATCACTTTATAAAAGCACAAATGAACAAACTGATGTTACCCGTGACCAAGGTGCGGCAGCACCGAAACGCGTCGGGCGTTTTGACCATTTTTGCTTAATTAAAATTCATCATGCTTATGAATTTGTGGCTCGAGTTTCCTTCTTTGAACTACGAAAGTTGGGTTGAAGAAATATTTGAGGATCGCCTCCTCACACGAGCCCGCCACCACCAAGAAGGCTGAGGGATTGGCGAACTTTGTTTTCTGAATATATATATATATTATATATATATATATATATATATATATATATATATATATATATATATATATATATATGCACACACGAATTGCCTCGCAACCTAAATCAAACCTTGAAGGGCGGCCAGTGTGTCTGTCACGAGGCTTCCAGTTCTTATTACACACTATCCCTCCTTGCAGAACAAAGAGGCACACCGACTCACGCTGAAGTTCTGCATTTCATTTATTCATGGAATAAGCACGAAGGCGATACAGCGTCCTTTCCCAACGTTTCTGCTTAACAAGCCTTGATCACGGGAGGAGTCTCTGACATTTGAATGACCCACGTGGTTCTTTATACACACTGCAGGCCGTATTCTGTTGCAGAGTGCGCAGGGGGAAAAGGAGACTTTCACATTTAACATGAAGCGCTTCAATATGCGTGTAATCTTCATCCTTACATTGTCAATCCCCCAGCGCTAAAACACAGTCAGCCACAAAGCACAGTTCGTTTTTCTTATTTTCCATTGTGGAAATGCACATTCAGCTCACCGCCTTGGAAATTCCTTCCCTTAGCTCCCAACTCGCCACCTCTGGAAACCTTTTCACAGGGAGCAAGCAGGTCTGATTTTAACAATTTAGTTGCACACACGAATTGCCTCGCAAACTAAATCAAACCTTGAAGGGCGGCCAGTGTGTCTGTCACGAGGCTTCCAGTTCTTATTACACACTATCCCTCCTTGCAGAACAAAGAGGCACACCGACTCACGCTGAAGTTCTGCATTTCATTTATTCATGGAATAAGCACGAAGGCGATACAGCGTCCTTTCCCAACGTTTCTGCTTAACAAGCCTTGATCACGGGAGGAGTCTCTGACATTTGAATGACCCACGTGGTTCTTTATACACACTGCAGGCCGTATTCTGTTGCAGAGTGCGCAGGGGGAAAAGGAGACTTTCACATTTAACATGAAGCGCTTCAATATGCGTGTAATCTTCATCCTTACATTGTCAATCCCCCAGCGCTAAAACACAGTCAGCCACAAAGCACAGTTCGTTTTTCTTATTTTCCATTGTGGAAATGCACATTCAGCTCACCGCCTTGGAAATTCCTTCCCTTAGCTCCCAACTCGCCACCTCTGGAAACCTTTTCACAGGGAGCAAGCAGGTCTGATTTTAACAATTTAGTTGCACACACGAATTGCCTCGCAACCTAAATCAAACCTTGAAGGGCGGCCAGTGTGTCTGTCACGAGGCTTCCAGTTCTTATTACACACTATCCCTCCTTGCAGAACAAAGAGGCACACCGACTCACGCTGAAGTTCTGCATTTCATTTATTCATGGAATAAGCACGAAGGCGATACAGCGTCCTTTCCCAACGTTTCTGCTTAACAAGCCTTGATCACGGGAGGAGTCTCTGACATTTGAATGACCCACGTGGTTCTTTATACACACTGCAGGCCGTATTCTGTTGCAGAGTGCGCAGGGGGAAAAGGAGACTTTCACATTTAACATGAAGCGCTTCAATATGCGTGTAATCTTCATCCTTACATTGTCAATCCCCCAGCGCTAAAACACAGTCAGCCACGAAGCACAGTTCGTTTTTCTTATTTTCCATTGTGGAAATGCACATTCAGCTCACCGCCTTGGAAATTCCTTCCCTTAGCTCCCAACTCGCCACCTCTGGAAACCTTTTCACAGGGAGCAAGCAGGTCTGATTTTAACAATTTAGTTGCACACACGAATTGCCTCGCAACCTAAATCAAACCTTGAAGGGCGGCCAGTGTGTCTGTCACGAGGCTTCCAGTTCTTATTACACACTATCCCTCCTTGCAGAACAAAGAGGCACACCGACTCACGCTGAAGTTCTGCATTTCATTTATTCATGGAATAAGCACGAAGGCGATACAGCGTCCTTTCCCAACGTTTCTGCTTAACAAGCCTTGATCACGGGAGGAGTCTCTGACATTTGAATGACCCACGTGGTTCTTTATACACACTGCAGGCCGTATTCTGTTGCAGAGTGCGCAGGGGGAAAAGGAGACTTTCACATTTAACATGAAGCGCTTCAATATGCGTGTAATCTTCATCCTTACATTGTCAATCCCCCAGCGCTAAAACACAGTCAGCCACAAAGCACAGTTCGTTTTTCTTATTTTCCATTGTGGAAATGCACATTCAGCTCACCGCCTTGGAAATTCCTTCCCTTAGCTCCCAACTCGCCACCTCTGGAAACCTTTTCACAGGGAGCAAGCAGGTCTGATTTTAACAATTTAGTTGCACACACGAATTGCCTCGCAACCTAAATCAAACCTTGAAGGGCGGCCAGTGTGTCTGTCACGAGGCTTCCAGTTCTTATTACACACTATCCCTCCTTGCAGAACAAAGAGGCACACCGACTCACGCTGAAGTTCTGCATTTCATTTATTCATGGAATAAGCACGAAGGCGATACAGCGTCCTTTCCCAACGTTTCTGCTTAACATATATATATATATATTACCTACTGGCGGTCGCCAGTAGGTATATATAGTTAGGATTTTTTCTCTATGGGATTTTTGAAAATTCTATCTCTAATAACTTTGGCGTTTGTGGACGGAATTGGCTGAAAGTTTCAGGAAAATGGAACATTTCGTTTCTGAGCAGCCCCTGAAAATTTGGGGGGGGTTCGTCAAGGGGGGGCCGAGAAAAAAGGGGGGTCCCAAAACGTGTTTTTAACATTGAGTTTTCCATAGGACGGTTGGCCTCACTTTTAGCCCGAACGGCTGAATGGATTTGCACGAAACTTGGCAAAATTGTAGGGACTGGTAGCCCGATGTGCCTTTGCTAGGTCTCAATATATGTGCTCCAGTGGATTTTGAGAAATTAACGTTCAAAAAAAGATATATATCTGTAACAGCGGACCAGGCAGCGCTCCGGTTCGCGGACTTTACGCGTTACGGAGCTTTGTGAAGCGAAGCTGATTGGTTCTCCGGCGTCTGTAAACATTCCAAACAGTCCGTAGCGGCCGCCATCTTGTCTCTCGGTAGGATCGAGAGACAAGAGGAGGCCAAAGCGAAGGGGCAAATGACCATAAGGGGGCATAGTAGATCCTCCCTGACCCCCTAGGTTTGATGTGGAGGTTTTAAAAGGGCCCCGCGGGGCAAAAAAATAATAATAATAATAATCGAACGGCTGAATGGATTTGCACGAAACTTGGCAAAATTGTAGGGACTGGTAGCTCGATGTGCCTTTGCTAGGTCTCAATATATGTGCTTCAGTGGATTTTGAGAAATTAACGTTCAAAAAAAGATATATATCTGTAACAGCGCTCCGCTTCGCGGAGATAACATTATCTCTATATTACCTAGCTGTTGCTAACACCAGTTAGCGACCGCTAGTAGGAGATAGCGACCATCTTGGGCCCCACTTTGCATGTCAGTGATATTTATCACTAATGACATGCAAAGTGGGCATACCAAGATGTTAGCGACTTGAAACAGTCGCTAACATCGCTATCTCCTATTACCAACTTTTGGAGATATTCGCGCTAAGCGCGAATATCTCCAAAAGCTACCACCTGCCCTGAGCAGTTCTTAGCCATGTTATCCAATGGGAGGTGGATAACATGGCTAAGAGCATTAGCTCAGTAATGCATGAATATCGCTGAGTTTTCAGCGATATTAATGCATTGCGGTCGTTTTTTATGGCATTTGCGATAAACCTTGATAATAGCAAGGTTTATCTGCGATAATTTCTGACGATGCTTAGCGGTAAAAAATTCGTTGCTAAGCATCGTTAGGGATAAATATCGCTTAACTTTGGTAATATGCCCCAACGTCTGTTAACGTTCGATTCGAAGGAAATCAGGAAGTGTTGAAAAACATTGTCTGCGCCATCTTGCCTTTTTTCAAATGCCACACTTTTGTCGTGCACGGCAGCCATTTTAGATGACTTGACCAGACCCACTCTCTGCACGCTGTCGATCCTTAGCATGGCTCCCCACCCTCGTAAGCATCTCCCCCAGGCACTGGTCACCCCCGCTCTCTGTCTTATGCATGGGTAATAAACCTCCCCCCATCTGCGCTGCTCTTCCCTGAGAATCACACCCTGTGCCCGCCCGACACCTCCCTTTCGCCCTATTCACTACCGCACCCTCTGACACTCCTTTTCCTCTGTGTCCGATTGTCCAGGCCGGTCCTAGGCTATCAGCTAGCCCTGCAGATGTAGTTTATGGCCCCAGCTGTAAAGAATCACCCCTCTTCAAAGGAGTTATAGTAGATCAAGGCCCACACTCGATGAGATCCGTCACAGCACACGCGTTCCTACTATCTGAAAACCATCCTGTATTGTGATTGGGGAGGGGACCGAGCCTGAAGCGGAAGATTCCAGGGATGACTCTTTGTACATCAAAGTTTTTACAATTATGTGTCACATTAAAAATATATAGCACTCCAACAAAGTAGTAAGATTATAAAACTTTAATAACTTATAAATATATACAACAAAACAAAAACAGTAAAAACATATAAACATTTTTAGGGAAAAACAACGAAGTAGCGGTCGGCTGTGCGAATAGTCCCAACGCAGCACAACGTCCAGATTTCTGGACGGCACCCAGGTGATGTTGCCTGGGTGCCGCACTGATTTCGGCATCCGGCGTGGGGCGTCGCGGGGGGTGGGTCATCAGTAGCAAACTGTTGTGCGAATAGTTCCAAGGCAGCAGAACGATGGCACCAAGGTGATGTCCAGTAAGTTGCCGCACTGGTTTTGGTATCCTACAATGCTGCTCCGAATAACGGCGTGGGGCGCCCCGGGGGGGGGGGAGGCGGCGTGAACGGGCCTCTCCAGGTGGAGTCTCGTCTGTTGTAGTGGGGCGCCCCTTTACCGTTTCAGTTGCCATTCCGTCCGCTTTTGGTCCACTGTGTCAAAAGCCGCAATTCAGCTGAGTTGCGCCCACTCTTGCGGTGCAGCGATAGGCGGCTGCCACAGGACTCTCAAAATGGCGGCAGGCTCTTTTCTTTTTGGGCCTGGTCCACTGAAATGGCCCTGGGACACCTTGGAAATCGGACGACTGTCTGCTAGGTCTTGGACCCCATTCTCGAAAGCGTCCCCTCCGCCTTGAGGATTCAACAAAAGTTTTGGGGGCCCCCGACTCCTGCAGGCTTCTGGTGGGGAACGGCTGCCATGATTGCTCGCGGAATGACCACGACGGAGCCACGAGATGGTGGTGCTTTCATGCTGACGCCAGCTTCAGTCTGAAACATCCAGAAACAAGGTGGGGCTTTCATCGTTTGGGAAAAAAAAAAGTTTTCATCCAATGAAAAGTGTTATTTTTAGGTCATATGATCAAGCCTTCCATCATTAGGAAACCAAAAGTAAAATGAACCAATGAAAAGTTTTATAAACAAGTCACATGACCTGTTATGCGGCATAGGGTATAAAATGCGGAGAAAATACGTTGGCACGTGAGGCGGCGTCAGTAGCGGACCGATGTGCGAATAGGCCGAAGGCAACACAACGCGCCAAGATCCGGATGGCACCGAGGTGGTGTCCAGCAAGTTGCAGCACTGGTGTGGCCATCCTACAATGCTGAAAGTCGGCGTGGGGCGCCCCGTTGGCCTGTGAGTTCGCGTCAGTAGCGGACCGATGTGCGAATAGGCCGAAGGCAGCACAACGCGCCAAGATCCGGATGGCACCGAGGTGGTGTCTAGTAAGTTGCCGCACTGGTGTGGCCATCCTACAATGTTGAAAGTCGGCGTGGGGCGCCCCGTTGGCCTGTGAGATGGCGTCAGTAGCGGACCGATGTGCGAATGGGGCCAAAGGCAGCGCAACAATATTTTCGGAATAGAAGACACCACAAGGCGCTGAGATGCCAACATCCGGATGGCACCGAGGTGGTGTCTAGCAAGTTGTGGCACTGGTGTGGCCATCCTACAATGGTAAAAGTCGGCGTGGGGCGCCCTGTTGGCCTGTGAGATGGTGTCAGTAGCGGACCGATGTGCGAATGGGGCCAAAGGCAGCGCAACAATATTTTCTGACTAGAAGACACCACAAGGCGCTGAGATGCCAAGATCCGGATGGCACCGAGGTGATGTCTAGCAAGTTGCTGTACTGGTGTGGCCATCCTACAATGCTGAAACTCGGCATGGGGCGCCCCATTAGCCTGTGAGATGGCGTCAGTAGCGGACCGATGTGCGAATGGGGCCAAAGGCAGCGCAACAATATTTTCTGAATAGAAGACACCACAAGGCACTGAGATGCCAAGATCCGGATGGCACCGAGGTGGTGTCTAGTAAGGTGCACTGGTGTGGCCATCCTACAATGCTGAAAGTCGGCGTGGGGCGCCCCGTTGGCCTGTGAGATGGCGGCAGTAGCGGACCGATGTGCGAATGGGGCCAAAGGCAGCGCAACAATATTTTTGGAATAGAAGACACCACAAGGCGCTGAGATTCGGTTACCACCGAGGTGGTGTCTAGCAAGTTGCTGCACTGGTGTGGCCATCCTACAATACTGCTCCGAATAACGGCGTGGGGTGCCCGAAGGGGTGGGGGGGAGGCGGCGTGAACGGGCCTTCCTAGGTGGAGGCTCGTCTGCTGTAGTGGGGCGCCCCTTTACCGTTTCAGTTGCCATTCAGCTGAGTTTTGGCCGCTCTTGATGCTACAGCGACAGGCGGCTGCAACAGGACTCTCAAAATGGCGGCCTGTTCTTTGGATTTGGGCCTGGTCCACTAAAATGGCCCTGGGACACCTTAGAACTCGGACGCTCGATTTTTTTTTCCTTTCCTCTACATGCAAAAAAAGGTAAATGCCCGGTACGTTATACGCTTCATCTGCCACGATGTACTCTCCTGAGGAACCGAAAAAAAATATAGTTATGGTAACTATACCATGCATCGTCATATGGAGAGGTGGCACCAATTAATTATAGTGCTGCATAAAAGAGAGATTTGGAGGAGAACCCCCGACCTGCCAGTACATTCATCAAAGAAGTGGCACTGACAGCATCAGAGGCAAGGGAAACGGTCCCAAATATTTAGAAGAACTTTGCAAAGATTAAAATGACATGTTTAGATTGTGGCAAATTAATTTCATGTGGACAGATGAGTGTTACTCTATAAATACAGCATATGAACATCATCATAGTCGATGGTTGGTAGAGACATTTTGACTATATCCTGGACCTGCCCGTCCTTGCCCAAAATGGCGCCGGAATAAATGGGACTCGTAACTCCTTGTTGTGTACTGGTTGCAGAACCTTGAAATCACGAGATACGTATGCAGTTTTGAAGCACATGGCGGGCGGGGACGAGAATTGATTGAGTATTTCGACATCCCTATTGATATTAAGTTCTGATGTGTTATTGATTACTGTACTATTGAAAGTTCGAATTAACGTCACGCATGGTACTTGCCCGCAAATGTATATCTAGATAATTTTATTGTAACTGGCCCTGTCGTATTTTAATTATAAAATGTACGTCCACCGATTCCGCAACTGTTAGACACCTTAGTTCTTGCAACCTAATGGCCCGCCCGTTACGTTCCTCTACAGTGTAAATGTCTACTCATCATATACGATTACAGTTTGCTCCGTGGCCGGCCCACGTGGTTATAGGCTCGTATTTGTATAATGAAATTTTCACAATAAAGGTTTTTAAAAGAAAACATGGTAGTAGTATATACATTGGTAAAGTTTTTAATAATAGTCACTGTTTTAGAATCATTAAAAGGCAAGTGAAATAAAGCAGACCAATCACATGAAGGGTAAAAGGTATAATACGCAGGAACGCAGTAAAGATAAATGGTCAAGGGCTGTTGTGTTTTCTACTCCTGCAACATAAAGTGATCGATAAGAATCTCATATTCAGGCGTATCGGCGACTAAGACAGCAGGTCGACCCTCTTTTGCTCAACGGCTCCGTCATGGGACGAAAAAACGCCCTTTTTCTCGAAAAAAGAATATATTTTACTTGCAGGACAGTTGTAAATTTTCCGGGAAAGTACATTAGCCTGGAACATTATAACATATATTTAAGAAAAAATAATGTTCGGAAGTAATAAAAAGCGTAATTTTTAGGTCATATGACCAAGCCTTTCATCATTAGAATAAGAAAAGTAAAATGAACCAATGAAAAGTTTTATTAACAAGTCACATGACCTGTTATGCTTACGTTACGCCCTGCGCGTCGCGCCCCGGATGACTTCCGGATGCGCTAACGCGGCGCGTCATATGACGCATTACGCGACAACGCAGGTCCAGAATATAGTCAAAATGTCTCCACCAACCAGCGGTCGGAACACAACCCCTTTCGGCAGGCTAAATAGTTCTGTTAAATGACAACAGAAGGGACAGGCAACAAGAACCATCAGTCAAAGAGGGGAGGGCTAGTTCTTCTCTACCGGGTTACATTGGGGCGCTACCGGAACTGATCGAATTGGTAGTCTACAGTGTTTCTGGATGTTTCAGATGGAAGCTGGCGTTAGCATGAGAGCACCACCATTTCGTAGCTCCGTCGTGGCCATTCCGCGAGCAATCATGGCAGCCGCTCTTTATCGTTATTTTGGGCGGGGTGGGTGGCGGAGCCGAGCTGTATTGCAGCCATCATGGTGTGGAGTTCAGTTCATCTCACTAGTTTCGTATTTGTCATGAGGGGTTGTTCTTAATGTTTCTATTTTAGCGATGTCAAAAAGAGATCCCATTAGTGGCCTACTGATTTTGCTCGATTCCTTTTGTTTTTTTACACGATTTTTCGTTATCTGCAAAGACTAAACAGAGTATTGCGACTCTGTGTTTGTTTGTAAATAGAGAATGAACCAAAGAGAACCAATTCTAAAACAGTAAATGCTTGGATAACAATCAATCAAATGGAGAGAGAAGCAGGCACGACGTATTACAACGGGGGCAAAGGCCTGCGTTAACTACCTTTCACTATCTGCAAAGAGAGAGTACTCCTAATAGAAATAAGGGGGGGGCAACATTCAAAGCAGATCAGTGTGCATAAACACGAAAATGTTTTTACTTACCACGTACTTGACATTCGACAGCTTATGATATTTGCTATTAAAAAACCATTGAAATTCACTGAAAAAACCATAGGTTATAGACCATATATAGTTAGGAATTAGCATTTACAAAACCTTGAAAATTCACTGAAAAAACCATAGGTTATAGACCATATATAGGGGCCGATTAGGATGGCGGTTTTTCCGCATCCTCCGGGCCGGCGGAAGTGTCCGCCGGCCTGGAGGATGCGGAAAAACCGCAGCGGAGACTCCAAAGACCCACCGCCAAATTAGGATGGCTGGTGGGTCTGATAATCTGTCCGCCGCTTTTCCGCCGCGGTCGGAAGGCGACCGCGGCGGAAAAGCACTAACATGTCTGGCGGTGTCTATCAGACACCGCCAGGCATATTAGGATGTCTGTAAATATATGCTTTTCCGCGGCGGCTTTACCGCCGTGGAAATGCATACGGACCTTCACTTCGGGGGCCCGTTGCGGGCCCCCTGGGTGAAGGTGGGGTGGGGGGTGCACATGGGGGGTACCTATGGTACCCCCCTGCAGTTGCGTGCACAATGCAGCAGGCACCGCGCGGTGCCTGCCGCTTTGTGCACGCAAATGCTGTGCATGGATTTTTTACATTGCGGCGGGTGCAGCTTGAAGCTGCACCCGCCGCAATGTTAGAGATAGAGGATGTGACCGCCACCCTGGCGGTCACATCCTAATTTGATCGGAGGGAACGCCGCAGCCCATGCGGACGTTCCCTCCTCCTCAGGGGTCGCGGACGGACTCAAGTCCGTCCGCGATCCTAATCGACCCCATAGTTAGGAATTAGCATTTACAAAACCTTGAAAATTCACTGAAAAAACCATAGGTTATAGACCATATATCGTTAGGAATTAGCATTTAAAAAACCTTATTTTACCCACACAAAACCATTGAAATTCCATAAATAGTTAGTTGCACTAACTATATATCCCGCACCCGCAATCCACTGCTGATGATGTCACATATTACATCATTCATGACATGGTCAGTGACATCACTGATGACATCACTGATGACATCTCAAATGACATCACTTGTGACATCACTGATGACATCTCATTTGACATCAATGACCACATCACTGATGATATCATTCATGTGACAATACAATGCATCTCCTCACATTTTAATATAACCTCTGTTTCACCCAGTGTTAAATACAGAGTATAATTTTTGAAACCATTGACACACCAATACTAGTTACTACATACGCACTCACTGATTCCTACGTCTACACACACCTTCACTCATTCACCCATACAATCATTCATACATACAATCACTCATCTTTACAACACTATCATATGCACTCATACACCTATACAGACACTCACAGTCTGCCACTCATCCATGGATTACTCACACACCTAGTCAGTCCTGTAAAGAATCAATGACACTTCCATTTTCTTGTCTATACAGTTAAACATAGAGCACCTTACATTTTCAAACATATACTAACACATACTTACCTTCTTATACAATCATTGATACAAGTACACATTGATCTGCACAGAGTCACACACCTCCCAGCCAGCCACACACACACTCAGTCTCCCATACAAATACTTGGGCAATCAATCAATAACCCATATAGTTACTCATATAGCTACTGATCAACACATGCAGCAGTTTACAGAACAACAGACATAATGATGCACAAATTAAGACAGTTTAGTCACTAACCCATGCACTCAGTGAGACACATTTAATCACTCACTCATACAGTCAGTCATGCACCTACTAAATCCTTCGTCCAGACACTTACACATCCACTCATTCTTCAATATGTAAGACATATTTAAACTGTACAGAAACAAAAAATCACTGGATGTTGTTATCAGTCATGTCATCAGTGATGTCATTTGAGATGTCATCAGGGATGTCATCAGTGATGTCACTGACCATGTCATGAATGATGTAATATGTGACATCATCAGCAGTGGATTGCGGGTGCGCGATATATAGTTAGTGCAACTAACTATATATGGAATTTCAATGGTTTTGTGTGGGTAAAATAAGGTTTTTTAAATGCTAATTCCTAACGATATATGGTCTATAACCTATGGTTTTTTCAGTGAATTTTCAAGGTTTTGTAAATGCTAATTCCTAACTATATATGGTCTATAACCTATGGTTTTTTCAGTGAATTTTCAAGGTTTTGTAAATGCTAATTGCTAACTATATATGGTCTATAACCTATGGTTTTTTCAGTGAATATATATATATATATATATATATATATTTATATATATATATATATATATATATATATATAAATAACATTTCTATGGCAAAATGAAACCCCTCATTTTGTTCCTTTTCATATTAAATGTATTGAGTGTTACCACTTTATTCCAATCAAGATGACTTCAGGTGTGCCATACTTTTGTCATAAGTAAGACTGTTAGCGTTCTAGTTGTTCTTTAGAACACTCTGGGACATTCTGTCATTGGGCTATATTTGGGCTACATCTGGCTGATATTTGGGCTACATTTGGGCTCTTTTGTCTCTGGTGGCCATCTTGGGAGACTGCATATCAGAATTTTTTTAATGAAATATAAGAGGATTTGGGAAGTCACTCAAAATGTGCCCTAATTTTTCTTTCTTCAGCACTAATCATAATTTCTAAGGCAAAATGAACCCCCTCATTTTGTTCCTTTGCAAATTAAATGTTTTAAGTGTTAACACTTTATTCCAATCAAGATGACTTCAGGTGTGCCATACTTTTGTCATAAGTAAGACTGTTAGTGCTCTAGTTGTTCTTTAGAACACTCTGGGACATTCTGTCATTGGGCTATAGTTGGAGTACATCTGGCTGATATTTGGGCTATATTTGTTTTTTTTTGTCTCTGGTGCCCATCTTTGGGCTACATTGGGCTACATTGGGCTACATTGGGCTACATTTGGGCTCTAACATATATATAGCCCAATGTAGCCCAATATATATTTTTTCAAAGTTAATTTTCGTAAAAACCACTGGAGCATATATCTTGAGACATAGCAAAGGCACATCGGGGTACCAGTCCCTACAATTTTTCCAAGTTTGGTGGAAAACCATTCAGCCGTTCGGGCTAAAAGTGAGTCCAACCGCCCTATGGAAATTAACATGGGAAAAACACGTTTTGGGACTCCCCTTTTATATTGGCCCCCACTTGACGGATCCCCCCGAAACTTTCAGGGAAGGAGCGGTGCGCAGCGAGGCAAAGTTAAGGAAACATACAGGCAGATCCCTCATTCGGCGCCAAAGTTATTCCCAATAGAATGTTGCGGATTTCCTATGGAAAACGATCCTAACTATAACTACCTACTGGCGACCGCCAGTAGGTAATATATATATATATATATCATATATATATATATATATAATTCACTGAAAAACCATAGGTTAGAGACCATATATAGTTAGCTGGACATTTTATTGACATAAAACCAATGAAATTCCATATATAGTTAGTTGCACTAACTATATATCGCGCACCCGCAATCCACTGCTGATGATGTCACATATTACATCATTCATGACATGGTCAGTGACATCACTGATGACATCACTGATGACATCTCAAATGACATCACTGATGACATCTCAAATGACATCACTGATGACATCATCTAGTGTCTGTGTGTTTTTGTAAAGTTTAAATATGTTTTACATATTGAAGAATGAGTGGATGTATGGAAGACTGAGTGTGTGTGTGGCTGGCTGGGAGGTGTGTGACTCTGTGCATATCAATGTGTACTTGTATCAGTGATTGTATAAGAGAGTAAGTATGTGTTAGTATATGTGTGAAAAGTATGGTGTTCTGTGTTTAATTGTATAGATGAGGAAATCGAAGTGTGATTGATTCTTCACAGGACTGACTAGGTGTATGAGTGCATATGATAGTGTTGTAATAATGAGTAACTGTATGTATGAGTGATTGTATGGGTGAATGAGTGAATGTGTGTGTAGACGTAGGAATCAGTGAGTGCGTATGTAGTAACTGGTATTGGTGTGTCATGATGTCATCAGTGATGTCATTTGAGATGTCATCAGTGATGTCATTTGAGATGTCATCAGTGATGTCATCAGTGATGTCACTGAAGTATGGTGTTCTGTGTTTAACTGTATAGATGAGGAAATGGAAGTGTGATTGATTCTTTACAGGACTGACTAGGTGTGTGAGTAACTCCATGGATGAGTGGCAGTGTGTGAGTGTCTGCATAGGTGTATGAGTGCATATGATAGTGTTGTAATAATGAGTGACTGTATGTATGAGTGATTGTATGGGTGAATGAGTGAATGTGTGTGTAGACGTAGGAATCAGTGAGTGCGTATGTAGTAACTGGTATTGGTGTGTCATGATGTCATCAGTGATGTCATTTGAGATGTCATCAGTGATGTCATCAGTGATGTCATTTGAGATGTCATCAGTGATGTCATCAGTTATGTCACTGACCATGTCATGAATGATGTAATATGTGACATCATCAGCAGTGGATTGCGGGTGCGCGATATATAGTTAGTGCAACTAACTATATATGGAATTTCATTGGTTTTATGTCAATAAAATGTCCAGCTAACTATATATGGTCTCTAACCTATGGTTTTTTCAGTGAATTTTCAAGGTTTTGTAAATGCAAATTCCTAACTATATATGGTCTATAACCTATGGTTTTTTCAGTGAATTTCATTGGTTTTTTAAAAGCTAATATCTATAGCTGTAAAATATATTCTTTATTACGTGACGTATCACGTAGCCACGTGAGACGCCTCATGACGCGTCGCATAACCGTGACGTATCGGCTCTGCAGCTCAAACAAAACCCGTAACGTAAGCGTGCCGGAGCACGCTTACAGATATATATATTTTTTTTAACCTTAATTAGACAAAATCCACACGTGCACATATCTTGAGGCCTTGCAAAGGCACATCAAACAAACAGTCCCTACAATTTTGCCAAGTTTGCTGGAAATCTATTCCCTTACTTTTTTTTTTAATGTTTCTCTTGGTTTTCCCCTTGTTACGCTTACCGCGAACCGGACGCTCCAAAAACACAAGATGGCGGACTCCCGTTACGCTGCCGGTTAGCTGCCCGGTTCGCGTACCGGGAAGCGCCTCTACCGCGAAAAATCGCGGGGGACTTTAATATCCCCCTCATCAATCCTAGGTGGTCAGGAGGGGTTTACATTGCCCCCTTTCCTTCATTTCCCCCTTCTTTTTTCACCACATCTTGTCTCTCGAACCTACCGAGAGACAAGATGGCGGCCGCTCCGGACTGTTTACAATGTTGACAGCTACGCTGCCGGTTAGCTGCCCGGTTAGCTGCCCGGTGAGCTGCCCGGTGAGCTGCCCGGTTCACGTACCGGGACGCGCCTCTACGGCGTAAAATCTACCGAGAGACAAGATGGCGGCCGCTCCGGACTGTTTAGAATGTTGACAGACACCGGAGAGCCAATCAGCTTCGCTTCGCGAAGTTCCGTTACGCGTCAGGTACGCGAACCGGGGCGCTAACCGGAGCGCTGTCACAGATGTATATATTTTTTTAAACGTTAATTTCTCAAAATCCACTGGAGCACATATATTGAGACATAGCAAAGGCACGTCGGGCAAACCATATCTACAATTTTGCCAAGTTTCATGTAAATCTATTCAGCCGTTCGAGCTAAAAGTGAGTCCAACCGCCCTATGGAAAAATGAATGGGGAAAACGCGTTTTGGGACCCCCCTTTTTTCTCGGCCCCCCCTTGGCGAAACCCCCCCAAATTTTCAGGGGCTGCTCAGAAACAAAATGTTCCATTTTCCTGAAAATGTCAGCCAATTCCGTCCACAAACGCCAAAGTTATTAGACATAGAATTTTCAGAAACCCCATAGAGAAAAAATCCTAACTATATATACCCACTGGCTATCGCCAGTAGGTAATATACATATATAAACATATATAATCTGCATATCTATATAAATATAAATGCATGCATACATATACATATATGCATACATATGCATGTTATTTACATGAAAGTTTTAAAAACACTAATAAAAGCAAAGCTAAAAAGCCACCTCATTACAAACAGAATGGCTTTAACTTAAACGAGGGCGAGATCTATTGCATTTTCAATGCTTGTTTACTTTGGTTCTATCAAGAAGGCATTCAGATGTGTCACACATTTGCCATAAATTCTGAATGTTAGCACTCTAGTTGCTCATTAGATCACTGTAGTAAAGCTAGTGCTCACCAGGGAAGTCTGCTGCTAATCATGGTTTGCAGCCATTTTCCCGCATTTTTTATCCCGCAGACTTTCAGTCCGCATACCATTATCCCGCAAGGTCATTGACCTCGCATACCATTATCCCGCATTTTTTCAAAACGCATGTGCATTTATCGCGCATGCCTTTACAAAGAATTACGTTTTAAAGGCATGTATGGTAAATGCATTTGCGTTGTGAAAACCACGATGACGAGAGAGGTAAGTGGGTTTGTGTTAATTTTTTCGTGGGTTAGTGATTGTGTAGTGTAGTGTAGTGTAGTGTAGTGTTGTGTAGTGTAGTGTTGTGTTAGTGTAGTGTAGAGTTGTGGTGGTTGTTTAGTGTAGGGTCATGCTGGGGGTAGTGTTTTAGGGTTTAGGGTTGTGTTGTAGTGTTTGCGTAGTGTAGGGTCATGCTGGGGGTAGTGTTTTAGGGTTTAGGGTAGTGTTGTAGTGTTTGCGTAGTGTAGGGTCATGCTGGGGGTAGTGTTTTAGGGTTTAGGGTTGTGTTGTAGTGTTTGCGTAGTGTAGGGTCATGCTGGGGCTAGTGTTTTAGGGTTTAGGGTAGTGTTGTAGTGTTTGCGTAGTGTAGGGTCATGCTGGGCTTAGTGTTTTAGGGTTTAGGATAGTGTTGTAGTGTTTGCGTAGTGTAGGGTCATGCTGGGGGTAGTGTTTTAGGGTTTTGGGTAGTGTTGTAGCGTTTGCGTAGTGTAGGGTCATGCTGGGGTGTAGTGTTTTAGGGTTTAGGGTAGTGTTGTAGCGTTTGCGTAGTGTAGGGTCATGCTGGGGGTAGTGTTTTAGGGTTTTGGGTAGTGTTGTATTGTTTGCGTAGTGTAGGGTCATGCTGGGGGTAGTGTTTTAGGGTTTTGGGTAGTGTTGTAGTGTTTGCGTAGTGTAGGGTCATGCTGGGGTGTAGTGTTTTAGGGTTTTGGGTAGTGTTGTAGTGTTTGCGTAGTGTAGGGTCATGCTGGGGGTAGTGTTTTAGGGTTTTGGGTAGTGTTGTAGTGTTTGCGTAGTGTAGGGTCATGCTGGGGGTAGTGTTTTAGGGTTTTGGGTAGTGTTGTAGTGTTTGCGTAGTGTAGGGTCATGCTGGGGGTAGTGTTTTAGGGTTTTGGGTAGTGTTGTAGTGTTTGCGTAGTGTAGGGTCATGCTGGGGGGTAGTGTTTTAGGGTTTTGGGTAGTGTTGTAGTGTTTGCGTAGTGTAGGGTCATGCTGGGGGTAGTGTTTTAGGGTTTTGGGTAGTGTTGTAGTGTTTGCGTAGTGTAGGGTCATGCTGGGGGTAGTGTTTTAGGGTTTAGGGTAGTGTTGTAGTGTTTGCGTAGTGTAGGGTCATGCTGGGGGTAGTGTTTTAGGGTTTAGGGTAGTGTTGTAGTGTTTGCGTAGTGTAGGGTCATGCTGGGGGTAGTGTTTTAGGGTTTAGGGTAGTGTTGTAGTGTTTGCGTAGTGTAGGGTCATGCTAGGGGTAGTGTTTTAGGGTTTAGGGTAGTGTTGTAGTGTTTGCGTAGTGTAGGGTCATGCTGGGGTGTAGTGTTTTAGGGTTTTGGGTAGTGTTGTAGTGTTTGCGTAGTGTAGGGTCATGCTGGGGGTAGTGTTTTAGGGTTTAGGGTAGTGTTGTAGTGTTTGCGTAGTGTAAGGTCATGATGGGGTGCAGTGTTTTAGGGTTGTGGGTAGTGTTGTAGTGTTTGCGTAGTGTAGGGTCATGCTGGGGGCAGTGTTTTAGGGTTTAGGGTAGTGTTGTAGTGTTTGCGTAGTGTAGGGTCATGCTGGGGGTAGTGTTTTAGGGTTTAGGGTTGTGTTGTAGTGTTTGCGTAGTGTAGGGTCATGCTGGAGGTAGTGTTTTAGGGTTTAGGGTTGTGTTGTAGTGTTTGTGTAGTGTAGGGTCATGCTGGGGGTAGTGTTTTAGGGTTTAGGGTAGTGTTGTTGTGTTTGCGTAGTGTAGGGTCATGCTGGGGTGTAGTGTTTTAGGGTTTTGGGTAGTGTTGTAGTGTTTGCATAGTGTAGGGTCATGCTGGGGGTAGTGTTTTAGGGTTTAGGGTAGTGTTGTAGTGTTTGTGTAGTGTAGGGTCATGCTGGGGGTAGTGTTTTAGGGTTTAGGGTAGTGTTGTACTGTTTGTGTAGTGTAGGGTCATGCTGGGGGTAGTGTTTTAGGGTTTTAGGGTAGTTTAGTTGTTTAGTGTATGCTAAAGGCATATTCGTTCTAAAAGTTTTCGTTATTTTAATTTGCGGCCTAATAGTACATGCGGGATTTTTTTTGCGGACTGATGGTATGCGGGATTTCGTCATATATTCGCTAATCATACTTTCTATGGCAAAATGAACCCCCTCATTTTGTTCCTTTTTAAATTAAATGTTTTAAGAGTTACCACTTTATTCCAATCAAGATGGCTTCAGGTGTGCCATACCTTTGTAATTAGTAGGACTGTTAGCACTCTAGTTGTTCTTTAGAACACTCTGGGACATTCTGTCATTGGGCTATAGTTGGGCTACATCTGGCTGATATTTGGGCTACATTTGTTTTTTTTGTCTCTGGTGGCCATCTTTGGGCTACATTGGGCTACATTGGGCTACATTGGGCTACATTTGGGCTCCAACATATATATAGCCCAATGTAGCCCAATATATATTTTTCAAAGTTAATTTTCGTAAAAACCACTGGAGCCTATATCTTGAGACATAGCAAAGGCACATCGGGCTACCAGTCCCTACAATTTTGCCAAGTTTGGTGTAAATCCATTCAGCCGTTCAGGCTAAAAGTGAGGCCAACCGCCCTATGGAAAATTGCATGGGAAAAACACGTTTTGGGACCCCCCTTTTTTCTCAACCCCCCCTTGACGAAACCCCCCCAAAATGTCAGGGGCTGCTCAGAAACAAAATGTTCCATTTTCCTGAAAATTTCAGCCAATTCTGTCCTCAAACGCCAAAGTTATTCGACATAGAATTTTCAAAAATCCCATAGGAAAAACATCCTAACTATATATACCTACTGGCTATCGCCAGTAGGTAATATTCACAGAAAAAACCATAGGTTTGAGACCATATATAGTTAGGTATTTGCATTTACAAAACCTTGAAAATTCAATGAAAAAAACATAGGTTTGAGACCATATATAGTTAGGTGAATATTTTAATCATACAAAACCAATGAAATTCCATATATAGTTAGTTGCACTAACTATATATTTCGCGCACCCGCAATCCACTGCTGATGATGTCACATATTACATCATTCATGACATGGTCAGTGACATCACTGATGACATCACTGATGACATCTCAAATGACATCACTGATGACATCACTGATGACATCTCAAATGACATCACTGATGACATCACTGATGACATCATCCAGTGACTGTGTGTTTCTGTAAAGCTTAAATATGTTTGACATATTGAAGAATGAGTGGATGTATAAGTGTCTGGATGAAGGATTTAGTAGGTGCGTGACTGACTATATGAGTGAGTGAATAAATGTGTCGTACTAAATGCATGGGTTAGTGACTAAACTGTCTGAATGTGTGCATCAGTATGTCTGTTGTGATGTAAACTGCTGCATGTGTTGATCATTAGCTATACGAGAGGCTATATGTGTTATTGATTGGTTGCCCAAGTATTTGTATGGGAGATTGAGTTTGTGTGGGGGTGGCTGGGAGGTGTGTGACTCTGTGCATAGATGTGTGAGCAGTTGATTCACTAGGTGTATGAGTTCAAGAGTGCATGTGGAAACAGCTACATGGGCGGTTGACTGTGTGCATGAGTGTATTGATGAGTGAATGGATATCTCAATGCTACATGTCATAGTAAGTGCATATGTAAAACACAGTACATGTGAGAGTTGGCATATATAAATAACTGTGCATGAGAGCCAGTGAATGTGTGAGTGGCTGTATGGATCATTGTGAACTTGTATCAGGGATTGTATAAGAGAGTAAATATGTGTTAGTATATGTTTGAATAAGTAAGGTGTGTATAACTGTATAGTTGAGGAAATGGAGGTGAGATTGATTCTTTGCATGACTGACTAGGTGTGTGAGTAACTCCATGGATGAGTGACAGTGTGTGAGTGTCTGTATACACTGAGTGTATCTAAGTTTATATTAGAGTCTGAAGAGGTTCATCGTATTAGCACATGAATGATGTCATCAGTGATGTGATCAATGATGTCAAATGAGATGTGATCAGTGATGTCATCAGTGATGTCATCAGTGATGTCATTTGAGATGTCATCAGTGATGTCATTTGAGATGTCATCAGTGATGTCATTTGAGATGTCATCAGTGATGTCATCAGTGATGTCATTTGAGATGTCATCAGTGATGTCATCAGTGATGTCAGTGACCATGTCATGAATGATGTAATATGTGACATCATCAGCAGTGGATTGCGGGTGTGCGAAATATATAGTTAGTGCAACTAACTATATATGGAATTTCATTGGTTTTGTATGATTAAAATATTCACCTAACTATATATGGTCTCAAACCTAGGGTTTTTTCATTGAATTTTCAAGGTTTTGTAAATGCAAATACCTAACTATATATGGTCTCAAACCTATGGTTTTTTCTGGGAATTTCAAAGGTTTTTTGAATGCTAATTCCTAACTATATAAGGCCTGAAACCTATGGTTTTTTCAGTGAATTTGCAAGGTTTTTTAAATGCTAATTCTATTAGTGGATAACGTTTTTATATATTCAAACGTTTTTTAATGCTAATTCCTAACTATATAAGGCCTGAAACCTATGGTTTTTTCAGTGAATTTCAAAGGTTTTTTAAATGCTAATTCCTAACTATATAAGGCCTGAAACCTATGGTTTTTTTAGTGAATTCGCAAGGATTTTTAAATACTTATTCTTAACTATATAAGGCCTGAAACCTATGGTTTTTTCAGTAAATTTCAAAGGTTTTTTAAATGCTAATTCCTAACAATATAAGGCCTGAAACCTATGTTTTTTTCTTTGAATTTCAAAGGTTTGTTAAATGCTAATTCCATTAGCGGATAACGTTTAAATGTATTAATATCCTAGTGGGACCACCTGAGCAGCCCTAAGGGGTCAGGGTGTTTCTACCCTGCCCCCTTTTTGTGTTCTACACGTTTTTTTTCTGCTTTCTTGTGCCTCAGTCTACTAAGACCCAAGATGGATGCCAACACCTCCTGGTTAGAAGTGTTGACAGCCAATGAGCATGCAGCTTTCTCGGGAAGGCATGCTGATTGGCTGTCACTGTCTGTCAACACTAGCACAAGATAGATGCCAACACCTCCTGGTTAGAAGTGTTGACAGCCAATGACCATGCAGCTTTCTCGGGAAGGCATGCTGATTGGCTGCCACTGTCTGTCAACACTCAAAACCAGGAAGTGTTGGCAGCCATCTTGTGCCTTGTTAGAACCAAGGCACAAGAAAGCAGTGAAACAAAGGTGTGAAACTCGCAAAGTGGCCAGAGTAGAATCACCCTGACCCCCTAGGCCTGCTCAGGGGGTCCCACAAAGACCCCAAAGGCAAAAAAAAATGTATTTATTTTTTGTAAAAATCGGGGTACGCGTACCGTGCGCGTATGGTACGCGTACCCCGTGACTTTAAAAAAAAAAATATATATATATTTTTGCCTTCGGGGTCCTTGTGGGACCCCTGAGCAGGTCTAGGGGGTCATGGTGCTTCTACCCAGCCTACTTTTTGAGTTCTACACGTTTGTTTTTCTGCTTTCCTGTGCCTCAGTCTACCCAGGCACAAGATGGCTGTCAACAGTTTCTATTTTGGAGTGTTGACAGACATTGGCAGCCAATCAGCATGCAGCTCGTGCGCTTGAGGTACGCTTACCGTATGCGTACGTGCACGTACCGTAAGCGCACCGGTAAGCTCACCGGTAAGCTGCTATAGATATATATATTTTTTTGAACCTTAATTTCTCAAAATCCACTGGACCGCATATCTTGAGACCTAGCAAAGGCACATCGGGCTAACAGTCCCTACAATTTTGCCAATTTTTGGTGGAAATCCATTCAGCCGTTCGGGCTAAAAGTGAGTCCAACCGCCCTATGGAAAATTGCATGGGGAAAACACGTTTTGAAACCCCCTTTTTCCTCGGCCCCCGCTTGACGAATCCCCCCCAAACTTTCAGGGAAGGACCGGAGAGTAAATGTGCCATTTTCAGGAACATTTCAGCCAATTCCGTCCATCAACGCCAAAGTTATTCAACATAGAATTTTGAAAAATCCCTTAGGAAAAAAATCCTAACTATATAAACCTACTGGCGACCGCCAGTAGGTAATATATATATATATATATATATATATATATATATATATATATATATATATATATATATATATATATATATATATATATATATATATATATATATATTATATATATATATATATCACTCAGCACTCCCCGACTCCAGGAAAGACAACACGGACACCTTGCTTGGTTTGCAGTAAGTTTAATCGAATATCCGACTGCACAGCAACGCGTTTCACCTTTCGGCTTGGTCACGCTACAGAAGCATAACAATGCACACATTTAAATATACGTATATTTAAATGTGTGCATTGTTATGCTTCTGTAGCGTGACCAAGCCGAAAGGTGAAACGCGTTGTTGTGCAGTCGGATATTCGATTAAACTTACTGCAAACCAAGCAAGGTGTCCGTGTTGTCTTTCCTGGAGTCGGGGAGTGCTGAGTGATAGTACACAGGGCTGCCGGTGCCCTGAACACGGACCGCCCCGCTAGACGGCTTCCTTCAATACCGGAGTTTGTGGTTTCTCATATATATATATATATATATATATATATATACTTTTTGAGTTTCAAAACAGTCTCAGACACACACCAATTTTTCTTTAGCAGAGCAAAGGGTATGCACTCCAGAGGCTGCACCCAACAATGGCAGAGAAATGCTGTAATTCATCACACATATCTCTCATGGCACCCAATCAAAACTCTTCCATCACTTTTTTCAAATCAACACCCTTCCCCCCTCTGCCCTTTCTGCCTTTTTTCCATAGCAACCACCTCCTGAAAGACCTCTCATGTTTACAAGTTCACACAACAATGTTTCAATTGAACTCTGAACTCTCAGTACACCTGTGTATCCAGTGCAATCTTTCATAAAATTATTTTTTCTTGACCATTCAAATTACATCTTTCAAAGAACTCATCCATGCACCCTAACTTTCTGTTTTCAGCAATCAAAATCCACCACTCACTGCTACTGAATCATTAGCACAGAAACTCCACAGTTTTTTTCATTATAAACTCCTACTGTTTCAACTGCCATTTCATACCCACACTTCATCTGACTGCAGCATAACCTCCTCTCACCATGTTTTCTGTCTGGATTGTTGGACATAGTTACATCCACTGGGCTCAAAGGTATGCTGATAACAGAAATTTACACAACCTCAATTTACAAAATGTGGATATCAACTGGATTGGCCACAGAGGATTAAGATGTCACCAATTGATACAATTGGTGAAAACCTTTTTGCATTTGCCAAAACCTGACCTGTTAATTGTGCACTGTGGAGGAAATGACTTGGGCACTTTGACTGGGGTAGGTCTGGAAATGCTTTTAAAGGACACCTTTGAGCAATTGATGGCACTTTTTCCTCAAACTGCCTTGGTATATTCAATTCAATTCAATTTCAAAGCTTTTATTCGACTTGTAAATACAAATCATACAAGCCAAATTTATAAAACATTACATAACATTAAAATTATTGAGAAGTGCAAGGTTATACATGGGAAATACAAAAGAGATCCTTAATATTTCATATGGGCAGGGAACATAAACGAGCAAGCATTAGGCATCAATCATAAATAAGAGTAAACTAGGGAGTGCGAAGCTCATACACGTACTAACAGACATAAATAAATTAACACATAAAATACTTATCATGACAATTGTAAATTTTTACAATAAACCCAAAGCAGAAACGTGGAACATTATGAATTGCGAAGTAAATTTAAGAACTAATAGGTACAGACAGGATAGTGTCAAAATAAAGCAGCACTAAACACTACCTGGCAGCTGTACCATTAAAAATGCTAAAATCAGGGAAGCATACATGTACAGACAGGATAAACGAAGGTATCGCACGATGTGCCCATGCTAGCAGCTGTACATTGTACATTAAACCCACAATAAAAAGGCATTTTGCATAATTAATTGTTGTATACTATAAAAGAAACAATAAGTACAGACAGGAGTATATAAAATCATGGCAATACAATACATTTCCTGGCAGCTGTACATTTCAAGATAAAAGTAGCAACAAAAAAGCAAATGTCCACGTTTTCTAGGGTTGATAGTAACACAAGGGCATTCTTAAAAGACCTTATATTGTATTTAATAAAAATGGGTTTTAAGTACCTTAATCTTAAGAAGTGATAAAATTTGCAGAAAAGTAAAAAATGGCAGCAACTCTGGCGTGAAATGTTGTCACAGGGGCAGGGGGTTTCTGATTTATGTTTCTGTACTGGGAACGCTACAAGATGATGTACGATACCCATCCTGACACGAGTTAAGACAAATTGATGAGATGGGCGGCTAACTTTTAAAAGGTAAGCTTGAAACCCCGATGGTAAATTAAGTTCCTTATAGAACTTCACAGTGGCCAGCTTACCATAAACCTCATCACGCCCTTTCTTTTTGTACATTAAAAAGGTTTGTTTAATTTCTTTTTTTGGGATTTCAACCACCAGGTCAGGTTTAAGAAAAACATCTATATCGAACAGGGTTTTGTACCAGAAGTGGATATAATTCCGCTATAGGATGCGTGTTGAAAAGTCCAATCCTATACAGTCAAGAATAATTTCTTGAGTAAATCGAGTCTCTGACTTAGCCCAAATGGAGCGCCACAATAAAAGTGGGCGAACAGCTGCTAAGTCGGAAATAAACTCGACCCCAACCTCATCGTGGATTAATTGGGCAGAAGCAGAATGGGGGACACATAACACTCTTTTTAAAAATATTATTTTCATCTTTTTGTAGGAGGGTACCATCTATGTGACCCCACACACCCGCCCCGTACAATGCCGAGGGAACACAGCGTATGTTGTAGATATGAATCATATCTCGGATGCTTCTCGATCCGAGCTTGGAGGCAAAACGAAATATGCTACTAGTAGTTCGCAGCATTTTCATCCTGATATTATCAAGCTCGGATTTCCAAGACCCATCGTTGGCATAAGTGATTCCTAAATAGCAAAATGTTTTAACTTGTAGCATTTTGTCTCTATCTAGGTAGAAACTGGACTTCAATTTATTGGCCGACTGACCACACGACATGACATAAGTCTTAGATTTATTTACACAGAGTCTCCTATTTTGTATAAACTGCATAAAACTGTCAATGAGACGCTGTAAACCTAACTGGGTACGGGATAAAAGAACGGCGTCATCCGCATATAATAGGATTGTGACAGGTTTGCCTCCAATCAGCGGAGCATCTGCCGATATAGTGGCTAAGGTGCGATCAACACAATTAATAAAAAGGGAAAATAAAAGGTGGGCTAATACGCATCCTTGACGGATGCCCCTTGACACTTTGAAGAATGGTGTACATTCACCTAGGGTACCGTATCGGACTTTACAAGAAAGTTTCATGTAGAGCCTTGCCAAAAAGTGAACTATCTCTTTCGGTGCCCCTAACTCTAGTAAAACCTGCCAAAGAATACCGTGATCAACTAAATCAAATGCGCTGCTAAGGTCAGCAAAACATAAAAATAAATTGCCCTTTTTAGCTACTGTATATTTATTAATTAAAAGACCCAGATTAACGCATTGCTCTAAAGTACCCATGCCTTTCCTAAAGCCATATTGCGCTTTAGTTAGAATGTTCATATCTTCGGCCCAGGTTTCTAGTCTATTGAGCAGAATTCTGCTCATAACCTTCACTGAGGCGTCCAGCAAGGAAATAGGTCGGTAATTGGAGGCCTCGGATTTGCTACCTTTTTTAAATAAGGGGATAATAACTGATTGACCCCAGGACGGGGGAATGTTACCTTCGGCTGCACAATTGAAGGTCCTCACCAGGATGGGGGCCCATAGGTTAGGTTCAGCTTTTAATAAATCTATAGGCACCCCATCGGGTCCCGGGGCTTTCCCCCCCTTGCTGTTTGCAAGGCCCTCAAGTCCCTCTTCCAGGGTTATTCCCAAAGGTATTGATGACCATATAGATGAATCTGCAGGGAGTAAGGTTAATAGCAACCCTTCAGGGTTAAAGATATTGGTGAAGTGGGTAATCCACTCCTCACATGAGACATAGGAAGTAATTTCCGGGATACCTTCTGTATTTAAAAATGGGCTGTTGACTATTTCCCAATAGAGTTTACTATTTTTGGTCTCAACAGCTTCGTTCAACTTATCCCATGCATCTCTCTTTAAGACCTTTTTCCTGTTAGAAATAGCCATTTTATAGTTGGCCCTTGTATGTTTAACTCTCTTGCCATCTCGGGGTTTAGACCCTAAGGCAAGCTTTAGTTCCCGCAAAGCTACTGTACAAGAATTATCAAACCATCCCAATTTTATGGTTTTGTTGTTTATTGATTTCTTGCTAAAAATACCCTCAATGGCGATATTGATGTTAGTAAATTGTAATAGCAAGAGATCAGGATTGATAACATCGTTTAGACAATAACTGATCTCAGTTTTACAGCTAACTATGACCTCCCTTTGTTTGGCGACAGAGTTAACCCCTGTCCATTTAATCCTCGGACCATTAGGTCTGCTTGAAACTATATTAGTGGTACAGATTTCCCCGGTTGCTGATGAGGCAGCCCTTCCGGGGAGGGTGACACAGACGCTGTTATGGTCACTAAGACTTTCTTCTCTCACATACAGGTTTAGATAGTCCCCATTACTGGAGAACAGGATGTGATCGATGAATGTCCCAGCATCCCTCCCTGTAAAAGTAGGGCAAATGACATTCTGATTGTTCTTATTACAGTTTAACAGGACAAGATCTAATTTGGATAACAATTTATTTAAAATAGAGCCATAATGGCAATGTGGAAAATGAGGAAAGTCCTCACTACTGCCCGCCCCCCCGCCAAAATTATCCAGCTCCATCCCAAAACCACATGAATTCCCCTTAGATAGCAGGCATGGCTGCAAGTTAAAGTCCTCAGCCCATAGGATGTCCGTCTTCTTATTTGAGATGCCCATTACCTTAACGATTTCTTTTTCCAGAGGGTACAGAATATTCCCTCTGGTGGCGTCAAAAATATTATTGTAAAAATTAACAAGAACCAAATCATTCCCGTTACCACATTCAATCCTTAAAACCTGGCTATGGGCTCCCACACTTGAGCTACTTCTGACTTTGTAATTACTCAGTCTATTAGAAAGAAGTATCAGAAGTCCACCCTTTGCCCTGCCTGGGCCAGATTTAATGGCATTAAGGCAATAGGATGAGTAACCTTCTACATGTATATCCTCCTGACTCCAGGTCTCCTGGAGGAGGACTAAATCAATCCCTTTTTCTATGAACCTGGACCAGAAAGGGGTGTTAAGTTTTCCTGCAATACCTGCAATATTCCAGGAAATCAAAGTGAGATCGGCAGACTTAGTTGCCTGGACAGTTATTTTAGGTAGTCCAGTTACTGGTCTCCCAACAGGAGATTGGGCACTAGTGGGATGGTAACTGAGAGGAAGGGATTGGGTGGAAATACCTTCCTGTGCAGAGGCCCCCTGTAAAACCGAATGTCCATAAGGAGATACTGGGGCCGCAATAGAAACTATTTGAGTACTGGTGAGGGCAGGTTGTACACTTGAACCTGATCCTGGCTGCCTATTGACTGGCTGAATTGATGGTGATGGGACATAATGTCAGTCAACCATCTCCAGGCAGTCAAATCTGTTGGATGTCTGAATACCTTGCCACCCACCACCAGCAAAATGGTTATTGCTGGAATACCAGGGGCGAGGTACCCATTCCCTGCCCCTATTCTGTTGGGTTTGCCATGGGTCGCCATAACTACCATAATGCCATTGATTTTCTTGGGGCACAGCCCAGTTTGGCGGAGGAATTGGGTAGTGATAGTTAAACGTGGGGGGGTAGAAAAAGGAGAGTCGATGGGTGTCGATGCCCCCTTTCTTCTCCAGGTCTGGCCATGAACAAATGTGATTCACAGTTGAGGCGTCATCGCAAGTAACGATGACGCAGTCCCCCGGAATACTCTTGGGGGACTTCCCCACCCATGGTACCCTACGTACTGAGGATATTCTACAAATGGTAGTGGGAGACTTCAGGGGCCTGTTAATGCTGCGCCACTGAAGGATTTTATTCCGAAGAGACCATTGGGGTTCATCTGTTCCTGCTGTAAGTTCGGGTACTCCTGTTAAGATGACAGTAAATGGAGATACCTCGGGAGCCAGATGGATTGGGCGTTTAGATCTAGGCCTTGGTATATTCAAATACATGCCAAAGACAGAAATGGAGGTGGTCCAACCAATTTTGTCCACAAATTGAGAAATCGAGGAAGCATGTAAATAAGTCTGTTTCAGCTTACATGAGAGACCATGGAATGGGCTCCATATACAACAATAACTTGCGTTACTACATGCAAGATATCTACAGAGGAGATGGAGTTCACTTCTCAGATGAGGGGAACAGAGTTTTCATCCTGAATTTAAGACTATGTATTGGTACCTACTTATAAGTACCTAAATCTACCACATACCCACAATCTCTTCTCAGAGCTACCCTAACTATGATCACTCTAAACAAATTTTAAATGTAACTTTTTTTTCTTCTAATTTTCACGATTTACGCTTTCCGGAACGCTACCCGGTTCGCGCACCGGACGCTAACCGCGCGAATTTTTTTTTAAAAATGTGTTTTTTTTCGCACATATTGGCCTCCTCAGCCACCCTCAGAAAACCTAGGGGGTCAGGATACGTCTCCCGTGCCCCCTTATACCCATTTCCCACATTGTTTTTCCTCCATCTTGTGATTAAATTTCACCGAAACACAAGATGGCAGACTCCCGTTACGCTACCGGTTAGCTACCCGGTTCGCGTACCGGGTAGCACCTCTAACGCGAAAAAACGAAAATTTTAATTTTTTTATTTTTTGCCCCTCAGGACCCTTTAATAACCCCCTTATCAATACTAGGGGGTCAGGAGGGGTCTACCTTGCCCCCTTTCATTAATTTCCCCCTTTGTTTTTCTTCACCTCTTGTCTCTCGATCCTACCGAGAGACAAGATGGCGGCCGCTCCGGACTGTTTAGAATGTTGACAGACACCGGAGAGCCAATCAGCTTCGCTTCACGAAGTTCCGTTACGCGTCAGGGCGCTAACCGGAGCGCTGTTACAGATATATATATTTTTTTGAACGTTAATTTATCAAAATCCACTGGAGCACATATATTGAGAACTAGCAAAGGCACATCGGCCAAACAATATCTACAATTTTGCCAAGTTTTGTGTAAATCCATTCAGCCGTTCGAGCTAAAAGTGAGTCCAACCGCCCTATGGAAAATTGCATGGGAAAAACGCATTTTGGGACCCCCCTTTTTTCTCGGCCCCCCCTTGACAAAACCTCCCCCTATTTTATGGGGCTGCTCAGAAACAAAATGTTCAATTTTCCTGAAAATTTCAGCCAATTCCATCCTCAAACGCCAAAGTTATTCGACATAGAATTTTCAAAAATCCCATAGAGAAAAAATCCTAACTATATATACATACCGGCGACCGCCAGTAGGTAATATATATATATATATGCACTGGAAAACTAAACACCAACTTCCCTTACAAAGAAATGGAAAGTTTGCATCTCTGTAGTCTCTCTTATTTTTCACCTTATTCATCTTCCGCTCAATCAACACTTCATCCACAAATACACACACCTACTTGCTGCCTTTCTTGGCTGGGTTTATCAACTATTCTTCTTTAATACAAATTCATAGTTCAGGCCCTTTATTCAGCCTTCTTGGTAACTACTACCCGTGAATAGCAGTGGGTAATTTGCACACTTCCGTCCTTTCTTGCGTCCTTTCTACCGCACACTGTGTGTACTTTATGCACTAGCTTGCTTCCTTAGATGTGGTACTCGTTTCTCTTGCTCCCACTGCGGAATCCAACACCCTATCTGTGTAATGAGCTGGAAATCCAAAGATCCACTTCACTGACAAGGCAGTGGTTAGTTTGCGTGTCCCCAGCCTTTCTTATTTTTCACCTTTTTCATCTTCCACTCAATCAAGATATCATCCACACATACACACAACTACTTGCTGCATTCCTTAGCTGTGATTATCAACTATTCTTCTATTTCATATTCCTATTCAAAGTGCAGGCCTTTATCAAGCCTTTTTATTGTAACAACTACCCCGGCCGAAGGCACTGTAAATTTGCACACATGCTCCCTTTCTTGGCTGGGGTTATCAATTATTCTTCAATTTAATATTCTGATTCAAACTCAAGGCCCTTCATCGAGCCTTTTTTTTGTAACTACTGTTGCAGGAATTCTGCTCCTACACAGAACTGTGCATAAAGACTTAGGACCTCAGTGAATTACGGTCTACCAAAACCCACCTTAGTACCCAAACCCCCTACAAGACTAGCAATCAGTGACTCATTGGTTCTTCGTCCTATAGCAAAAACACCAATGACTAGTCAACCCAGAACATGCGACTTAGATTACCTCATGTAAGTTGGATAAAAAGAGCACACTTTCGTTATAGTCTTAAACCAGTCCAAAACAAGGAGTAAATAAAGACACGTGCAAGTTTGAAATGTTTATTTCTAACGCCGTAATCTCATGCGCAGTACCTTAGATAATACAACCAAACATATTATTAGAAACAAGGTTGTCAGCATTGTTACTATTCCATAAAATACAAAGGGAGAAAGCATGCTATAATGCTAAAGGGAAACAGATTTAAAACATACCTACATTTTACCCTCACTACCTACCAGGTTAGTTTATAACTACAGAAGGTCTCAAAGGATTACATGGGCGGACCCATACCTCTGGTACTCAGCAGTAGTGGATCACATTGAGTTCGGCACAAACTGTCAGGATACGAATGTTCTCCAACTGTGTGTAATTATGTCTTCACAATGCATTATTAAACGCGCCAGTATCAGAGGTGGCCACAGCTGCATATGTGTTATGGGTCGAACGTGCGAGCATCATTCCGAATAACAGACACAGTATCCAAGATAATCTTGATGTTCAATGCTCTCACTATACACACTAAACAAGCGAGGCAGTCTAGAAATGTAGCATATCAAATTATTCTCATGTGAAGCAAAATACTCAGCCTTCTCTAAACAATATCACAAGTGCGTGTCGTGTACAAAGCAGAGCAGGAAAGCAAAAATGGCGTTTAAGCTTCTAATAAACCCATGCTAACTTAACACCGTGTTAGTGCAAGGCTCAGCCTACGACACCCTCCCTCGATCGAAGCACGTCATATAAACATGGGCGAATTAGGAACGCAGAGACCAAGTCTGAAAAGCAGATTCAAGTTCAAATTTGCAAAAACAATTATTCGCTGTTTGATAGAAAACAGTAACTAAATAATAAAGAATAGGTAGAAAAATCAAAGAGTCTTAATCCAACAGCGTATAAGCACAGTATGTACAACAGCCTCCAAGAGGAAGTCATTGTTCTCATCTGAAAACATTTCAGCCATCCAATTCAATAGTGAGAATGAACATACATATTCCTCAACAACCGGAGCCTCTATCACCATCGGAGGAAAACTCGGGTCATCTTCAATGTAACTGCGTGCCAAGAAGTCATGCGCCGCTGCAAAAACATTCCAACGTCCCAATATTCCATGTATCGCTGCTAAGGCCATAATCCCGCCGCCAGAACAGAGCAAGTCATGAACCACTAAAGGGCTCATCAGCTGGTCATAATCCGCGTTGGGAGACACCGTACAGCAGAGACACAAATCCAGGGCCCAATCGAAATCGCAGCTCAGGCTATGGAAGACAGGTTGAACGCTTCTGAAAAAGGAGAATCGAAACGATAATCCATAAACTGCACTCAATGTAGCCAGAGGCAGCGCTCTGTAATAACTAAGCATTCGGTTGCGGACCAGCAACATCCGGGACATATTCTCGTGTGCTGCAGGATATGCATCCATATTTAAGTAAATAAATTAATAGAAGCACACCGGCAATTAATGTGAGTTTTAAGGGGAGTCCACCAAAGATGCTGGAAAAAATCAAATGTAAAAATGCAGAGAAGACACCAAATATAGTTTGAAAAGAAGTCACAAGGCCACTGCTTCTAACTTTAAAAAAGTTAGGTAACCCCGTAGTCAAGGATGCATTAAGGATACTCTGAATTAACTCCCCAAAATGCAGGGGCATGTCTGTATTTAATAAATCATGCACTTCTGTGCGGGTGTTTGCTACATGAAGGACAAATGTTTCTCTAGCAGATGTAAGAGCGACCTCTTTTTGAGACAATAGCGCTCTTATACGGCTCATTTGGTTGACTCTTCTTTCAAGGTCGGAATCGACGGCCAGATGGAAACATCCAGCTTCCCATGCAGAGGAGTAAACACAACTTTTTTATAGCAAACACCACGCTCAGTTACCGTAATCATGTAAGCGATGCCTGCTAACATTGCACAACAATTTGCATTATTTCAAATTAAATAACTCACATTTCCAGTAAACTGAACGTTGGTATGATAGCGGGTGTTGGAGTGCCTTTCAAAACTCAGGCCAAATTAGGCGCATCTTGTTTACAAGAGCCAGGGTTGGATTGGGATTAAAAATCGGCCTGGGCACGCTAAAAAAATGTGACCCACATTTGCATATCGCCTTTCCGCAAAACACTGTTTTGGCGAAATTGTATTAACCCCTTCCATGCTCATGACAAGCTCAGCTCGTCATGCAGTACACTGCTTGTGTGCTCATGACGAGCTGAGCTCGTCATGAACAATGGGAAAGAAGGATCTGCAGCACAGTAGAGAAATATTTGCAGCATCCATGTGGTTAAAAAAGGGGGGGTGTTCAAAAAAATGCACGGATCAGTTTACACTAGTGAAATACACATGAAAACAAGTGTATCCACTTTTGCACCAGGCCCTCTGCCCCCACTCAAAATGCATATATTAACGGGTGGGCCCAGCGAGAGAAAGGGAGTGACACCACTCACTGCCTGTTGATTAAAGGGAGGTAATTGAAGCATCTACCTCCAGAAAGGCCACTCAGGCATCCACTGGGCCTCTTTCAGCATGAACAACACAGACACTGCCCAAATTGGCCCCCCAGGCTGCCCAAAAAAGCAGCCCATGGCTGGAATTCGGATACCGGCCCCTCAGCCATTGCCCGAGTGCCCCCTTACCAATCCGAGGCTGACAAGAGCCATGCAATTGTATGTGTCTACAAATTAAGGAGTGATCTGGTGCTATTCTGCAATCCTCGCCATTCAGATAGACTTCTTTTCCCTCCCTCAGGCACCTATATGTAAATGATAATAACCAAGCTTCATGGAGATAAGCGCTGCCTAAAGATCCATATCTGCCTACAGCATAGTATTTCATGCAAACCTCAAACTTAAACATACCGTGGATAAGCCACACAGCTGAATCGGATCTCCAATGAGTGACCACTTCTAACCATTCTCATAGCGCACCCTGTGCTCTGATTTGACAGTGAGAGAGTGATCGCGCCATAGTTTGTACTGCTAATCATTTTCAGCATACGCTACGAATACGCTTTCACGTTACACGTCGCATCAAAGCTTCCGTGTGACGTCTTGTACGGCGCCCCGTACGCAAAGACGCGAATGTTTTTAATTGTTTAAAAACATGTATTTATGTATTTAATGAACATAGTAACAGAAGACATTATCTAGGATAATTATGAAAACATTTTCTTTTATGTTCCAATAATCCTATATTACTTTTAATAGCAATTACACAAATTACAGTGGAACGTCATGCGTACTCGCATCGTAAGAGCACCGTAAGCACAGCGTAAGCGTACACAAAGCCATGTAACTCTAAAAGAAGAGATTTGATTGGTTCATAACACTTCCTATTACAACTGTTGAAACTTCCGTCCCATTTTAATAATTCTACTTCGACTTTCTAAGAGGAAGCATCTCCTCTGACAATCTTGTCAAATAGAACGAAGTTTACCATAATAACAGCAATGGACTCATCTTCCAACCATTCTTCAGAGAAATATTTCATTCCTGAAGAACCTCCAAAGAAGAGGAAAGAAGCTCTAATTTCGCAGTTTTTAACTTTTTCAGAAGGGCAAAAAAAGGTTAATGCTCCAAAAGTAACCTGTAAAATTTTCCAAGCTCTTTCAAGGAGTGATCCATCTCATAAATACTCCTTTGGCACAGCAAATATGGAGCAACACCTGAAGAACTTACACCCCAACAACTTTGCTCGAGCTGCAACACAGAGGTTGAAGGACAACCCACCTGCTACTGCACCAAGCACATCAACTGCTGCAGCAGCATTTTCAGCAAGCATTCGACACCCACAAATTGATCCTGATTTTCCTAAAGTTACAATTCTATGCATTTATTGCAATAAACTTTTGTGTTATGGGAAACAGTCTATTGACCTGATAAAACGCAGTAAGCAGGAGCATCGCTGTCCTCGACATTAGTTTTTAAAAACATTCTTTTGTTCCTGTTGGACACTTCCAAGCCCCCCATTATAGAAAAAAAATGCCCCCGGGAGCTAATTAAGAATAAAACAGACTTCTAGTTTTATTTTCCCTTTTCCACCGCGTAAAAGTACAATACGCGTACCCCGCGTTTTTTTTATTTAAAAAAAATAATAAAATTGGCGCCTAGAGATCCATGTGGGACCCCCTGAGCAGGCCTAGAGGGTCAACATTTTTCTACCCTGCCCCTTTTCCTTATAATTCAACTTTGTTTTACTGTTTTCTTGTGACTCGGTGCTACCGAGGCACAAGATGGCTGCCAACACTTCCTGGTTTGGAGTGTTGACAGACAGTTGACATCCAATCAGCATGCAGCTCATGCTCGTAATTGTACGGATTTCGGTACGCGTGCCGTACTTCGTCTCTAGATATCGCTATGATTTTACTTTTGATTGTCTCAGGAACTACTGAATGGATTTACACCATTTAACAAAAAGCACAATCTGCAAACCGAACTCTACCTCTCTGCCAAATTTGGTGTAATTCCGTTTAGCCGTTCGGGCTGTAGCCCTGGCTAAAGGTCCCAATGGAAAATTGCATGGGGAAAACACGTTTTGGGACTTAATACCCCAACTTAAAACACGCCACGGGGCGCGTTTGCACAGTGGTGAAGGGAGGGGGTGGGGCCTGAGTTCACATGTGTGCAAACACGCCCTGTGGTGCGGTTTAAGTTGGGGAATAAATTAGTTGTTAATACTGCAGAGTGTTGTAAAAAGGGGCGTAGCCTCTGAACACCTCTCTGCAACGTAGCCTCCTGGCGCATACTGGAGGGACCTGGTGGGCTAGTTGCCCCCCAGGGACCCACAGGATTGAGGAGGAAATAATTATCTAACTTAAAACACGCCACAGGGTGTGCTTGCAGACATATCACCATAGGCCACGCCTCCTTCCTTCACCACTGTGCAAACGCGCGCTGTGGCGCGTTTTAAGTTGGGGAATTAATTCTCTTTCAATACTGAGGGTCCCTGAGGGCCAAATAGGCCAACAGGTATCTCCAGTATGCATCAGGGAGCTGCGTTGCAGACAGGTGTTCAGAGGCCACTCCCCTTTTTACACCTCGCTGCAACGCAGCTCTGTGGCGCTTACTGGAGGTACCTAGTGGCTAGTTTGACCCTAGGGACCCTTAGGATTGAAGGGGACTTAATCTCTAAACTTAGAACGGTGACAGGGCGCGTTTACACAGTGGAGAAGGGAGGGGAGGGGCCTGACGTGATGTGTGCAAACACGCCCTGTGCCGCGCTTTAAGTTGGGGAAAAAATTCCACTTCAAACCTGAGGGACCATGGGGGCCAAGTAGCCCACCAGGTGCTTCCAGGAAGCGCCACTGCGCTGCGTTGCAGAGAGGTGGTGCAGGCCGTGCCCCTTTTTACATCTTTCTTCTAGGCAGCTCAGTGGCGCTTACTGGATGTACTACAAATTCCGATTTACTCACCTGTTATCAGGAGAGACCTCAGTGCAGCATCTTTGAACCCAGTACTGATCCTGAAAAGTAATTCGAACCATACTTACCAGTAACTTGAATTTCCTTCTATAGGCTAACATTGACTGGTTTCACTTGGGAATTCTTCTAAGTGTGGAGTTTTGCAAATTTAAAATATTCACCTAAAATCATCCGAACAACGAATTCTGATTTACTCACCTGTTATCAGGAGATAACCCAATGCACCGATGCACCAGTGCTGGATCTAGGATCCACCACTGAGTAAGAAAAAGTAACAATAACACTACTTACCTGCTAAGTGAATTTCCTTCCATGGGGTAACATTGACTGGTTTCACTTGGAAATTCTTCTAAGTGTGGAGTTTTGAAACTTTCAAATATTCACCTAAAATCAGCTGAACAACAAATTACGATTTACTCAGCTGTTATCAGGAGAGACCTCGGTGCTGCATCTTTCAGTCCACTACTGATCCTGAAAAGTAATTCTAACTGTACTTACAGTAACTTGAATTTTCTTCCGTAGGCTAATATTGGCTGGTTTCACTTGGAAATTCTTCTAAGTGTGGAGTTTTGGAACTTTAAAAAATTCTTCTAAAATCAGCCGAACTACGAATTCCGATTTACTCACCTGTTATCAGGAGAGACCTCAGTGCTGCATCTTTCAGCCCACTACTGATCCTGAAAAGTAATTTTAACCATACTTACAGTAACTTGAATGTTCTTCCATAGGCTAACATTGACTGTTTTCACTTGGAAATTCTTCCAAGTGTGGAGTTTTGCAAATTTAAAATATTCCTCTAAAATCAGCCAAACTACGAATTCCGATTTACTCACCTGTTATCTGGAGATAACCCAATGCACCGATGCACGAGTGCTGGATCTAGGATCCACCACTGAGTAAGGAAAAGTAACGATAACACTACTTACCTGCTAAGTGAATTTCCTTCCATAGGGTAACATTGACTGGTTTCACTTGGAAATTCTTCTAAGTGTGGAGTTTTGGAACTTTAAAATATTCACCTAAAATCAGCTGAACAACAAATTACGATTTACTCAGCTGTTATCAGGAGAGACCTCAGTGCTGCATCTTTCAGCCCACTACTGATCCTGAAAAGTAATTTTAACCATACTTACAGTAACTTGAATTTCCTTCCATAGGCTAACATTGACTGGTTTCACTAGGAAATTCTTCTGTGTGGAGGTTTGGAACTTTAAAAAATTCCTCTAAAATCAGCCGAACTACGATTTTCGATTTACTCACCTGTTATCAGGAGAGACCTCAGTGCTGCAT
Source organism: Lissotriton helveticus (assembly GCF_964261635.1). NCBI lineage: Eukaryota > Metazoa > Chordata > Amphibia > Caudata > Salamandridae > Lissotriton > Lissotriton helveticus. Next base: position 1,065,362,727 of record NC_136071.1, on the reverse strand, counting down.
CTTTCAGTCCACTACTGATCCTGAAAAGTAATTCTGACTGTACTTACAGTAACTTGAATTTCCTTCCGTAGGCTCACATTGACTGGTTTCACTTAGAAATTCTTCTAAGTGTGGAGTTTTGGAACTTAAAAAAATTCCTCTAAAATCAGCCGAACTACGAATTCCGATTTACTCGCCTGTTATGTTATGTTATGTTATGTTAAATTGAACTTTTTAAGCGCACGTACGCCCATAGGCTTCATGGCGCTGCAGGAAGATTAGCAAAAACATAACATATAGCAGGAAAAGGCCGAGTTAACTATGGGTAAGCTTGCCTAAAGAGCCAAGTTTTGAAAGCCTGTCTAAAAACTAGCAGGTCTTCATGAAGCCTTAGCGTCAGTGGCAGAGAGTTCCACAGGGAGGAGGCCAAGAAGTGGAAAGATCCGCCTCCCTGGCGTTGTTTCCTGATCCGAGGCACCACTAACAGGTTCTTTTGACCTGAGCGGAGAGCACGAGAGGGGGTGTAGCTAACAAGCAGGCTGCTAATAAATCCAGGGCCCTTACCTTGTAGAGCCCTGAAGATAATGCATCCAGCTTTAAAAGTTGCTCTCTGCGCTACTGGCAGCCAGTGGAGACTGACCAGTCCCGGCCTGATGGACTGCCATTTGGGAATCTTACAGATCAGCCTGGCCGCTTGGTTCTGAACCAGTTGAAGTCTCTTGAGCTGCCCAGCTGGAAGACCCAAATACAAGCTATTGGAATAGTCCAGGCGGGACAGTACAAGAGCGATGATGACTTGAATCAGAGCAGAATGGGTTAATAGGTAGGCAATCTTCTTGATCTTACGAAGTTGGAAAAAGCTTGCAGATACCACGGTCCCTACCTGACTTTTAAGCGAAAGATCTTCGTTAAAAGTGACCCCTAGGCTTTTTACTTTTATGGACTTGGCTGGAGGGTTTCCCATTTCTGGAGGCCAAAAATGTGGCCCCCAGTACAGTTCACTCTTCCCAGGCAAAATCAATTCAGTCTTGCCTGGGTTGAGTTTCAGGTGATTTAGGCTCATCCATCTCTGAATGTGGACCATGGCCTCCCGAAATTCGTTTTTTTAATGAATACAGCAGGGGTCGTAAGTACAAATTAAATAAAAGTGGGGACAAGGACGAGCCCTGAGGGACTCCGCATTCATTTTTAATTTTAGGGGCTGTAAAGGTTCCTAATCTCACTGCCTGGGTACGTTCCGAGATAAATGACTTCAGCCATCTCAATGCCGAGCCTCTAAGGCCCGCCTGTTCGACACGGTCGATCAAGATGGTATGGTCGACCGTGTCGAACGCGGCCGACAAGTTATTAGGAGAAACCTCAGTGCTGCATCTTTCAGCCCACTACTGATCCTGAAAAGTAATTCTAACTGTACTTACAGTAACTTGAATTTTCTTCCATAGGCTAACATTGACTGGTTTCACTTGGAAATTCTTCTAAGTGTGGAGTTTTGGAACTTTAAAATATTCCTCTAAAATCAGCCAAACTACGAATTTCGAATTACTCACCTATTATCAGGAGAGACCTCATTGCTGCATCTTACAGCCCAGTACTGATCCTGAAAATTTAATTTTAACCGTACTTACCAGTAACTTGCATTTCCTTCCATAGGATATCATTGCCTGCTATATAAAATATATATAAATTAAAAAATATATAAAATAAAAAAAACAAATACTACAATTTCAATATTTTAAAATGAAATCAATTTATATTAAACATATGTAATGTAATTAAAAAAATTAAATATCTAAAAATAAATAGTTTAAAACAATGTTGTAAATCAGTATAAAAAATATAACAATACCTTTAAAAATTATCATTTACAAAACCTTTGAAATTCACTGAAAAAACCATAGGTTTCACACATGTTATAGTTAGCTGGGTATTTCACTCATACAAAACCATTGAAATTCCCCTGTTACAGTTAGTTCAGCTAACTATAAATCGCGCGCCCGCAATGCACTGCTGATGACGTCACATATTACATCACTCTTGACATGGTCAGTGACATCACTGATGACATCACTGATGACATCTCAAATGACATAACTGATGACATCACTGAGACATCACTGATGACATCATCCTTGTGAAAGAGTGGCGGACCTCCTCTCACCGTAATATAACCTTTGATACACACATTCAAAAATAGAAACAAACATTTTCAAAAAATGGAGATACCAATACCACTTACAACAACCTATTCAGTATTTCCAAGATCTACATACACATCTACTCATTCACCAACAGTCCTATATTGTCACTCATACATGTACTCACTCATCATATGTACTCATACACCTATACATCCTGTTACACACTGACACTCATCCATAGAGTTATTCATACACATACTCACACATGCAAATAAACTATCAAACAACCATTTACTTGCATATACAGCTATACACACACCACTACACTTACTTCTACAGAAACTTACACATTATTTATATAGGAACTCTTCCAATCTCTCACTCTCACATATACTCACTTATATACATCAATACTCACATATACTAGTTTAAAACACATGTAGTTACTCATAAAGGTACTATTGAGACAGTCATTCACTCACTAATACACCCATACACACACTCATCCACCCATACAGCCCTTCACACATGCTGTCTGGCAAATCATACAGACACTCATACTGATACTAAAAAACCAACCAATAACCCATATAGACACTCATGTAGCTACTCACCAACCCATTCAGCCACTTATACACAAAGTCAGACACTGATACAAATATTTACATATTAAAACATTACTCGCTAATACATGTATTCACTGAGACACACTTAATGAGTCAGTTATACAATCAATTTTACAAAAAACATCCATTTAGACACTTATTTACCCATTTATTCTTCCATCGACCTTTAGATATACATATATAAAAAGATTTATTTTGCAGAAAGACACACATTCATTGGAAGATGTCATGAGTGATGTCATTTGAGATGTCATCAGTGATGTCATGAGTGATGTAACTGACCATGTCATGAGTGATGTATTATGTGACGTTATCAGTAGTGCATTGTGGGCGCACAAGTTATAGTTGGATGTATGACTTTTACATCGCATGCTTTTACATCGAAGTTTTTACAACGCATACCATTACAACGCATAGCGCTTTGGGGTGCTGGATAGTGAAAAGTTTAATTTACTATTCCAACTCCAGTCCCTGTGGACACTAGGGAAGGTGTTGGATAGTAAATTAAATCTATTCCCTATCCTAGAGCGCCCCCCAGCGCAATGCGTTGTAATGGTTTGCATTGTAAAAGTTGCGATGTAAAAGCACTGCATGGTAAAAGTTGCGTTGTAAAGGATGTTTACCGTTATAGTTAGCTGAACTAACTATAACGGGGGAATTTCAATGGTTTTGTATGAGTGAAATGTCGAGCAAACTATAACATGTATGAAACCTATGTTTTTTTCAGTGAATTTCTAAGGTTTTTTAAATGCTAATTCCTAACTATAACGTGGCTGAAACCTATGGTTTTTTTCAGTGAATATATATATATATATATATATATATATATATATATATATATATATATATATATATATATATATATATATATATATACACAAAGTGATCCTCAGGCCTCACGAGAGCGCTCAGCAGTGTGTGCCCGCCCAGGGGTCGGATCCGGACCCAGGAAAATTTTTGGCAAACAAAAGAGGCGGCACAATCAGGAAATATTTTAAGCCTTTTTAATCAAGACTTCACCCCACCAACGCGTTTCAGCCAACACTGGCCTTGCTCACGGTTTCTAAGGTTTTTTAAATGCTAATTCCTAACTATAACGTGGCTGAAACCTATGGTTTTTTTCAGTGAATATATATATATATATATATATATATATATATATGTATATATGTATATATATATATATATATATATATATATATATATATATATATATATATATATATATATATATTGTATTACCTACTGGCGGTCACCAGTAGGTAGTTATAGTTAGGACCTAGTTTCCATAGGAAATCCACAACATTCTATTGCAATAACTTTGGCGCCGGTGGTCGAATCTTCGCGAATTTCTCCAAGAGAATGGCCTGCTCCGCTCCACTCCTTCCCTGAAACTTTGGGGGTGATTGGTCAAGTCCGGGCCGAGATAAAAGGGGGGTCCCCAAAACGTGTTTTCCCCATGCAATTTTCCATAGGATCTTTAGCCAGGGCTACAGACCGAACAGCTTAACGGAATTACACCAAATTTGGCAAAAAGGTAGTGTTTGGTTGGCAGATTGTGCTTTTTGTTAAATGGTGTAAATCCGTTCAGTAGTTCCTGAGAAAATCAAAAGTAAAATCATAGTGATATCTAGAGACAAAGTACCGTACGTGTACTGCAAGTGTACTGAAAACTGTACAATTACGAGCACGAGCTGCATGCTGATTGGCTGTCAACTGTCTGTCAACACTGTAAACCAGGAAGTGTTGGCAGCCATCTTGTGCCTCGGTAGAACCGAGTCACAAGAAAGCAGTGAAAGAATTGTAAAAACATGCTAAGGGGGCAGGGTGGAAACATCCTGACCCCCTAGGCCTGCTCAGGGGGTCCCACATGGATCGTTAGGCTCCATATATCTTTATTTTTAAATCATGTGATACGCGTATAGTACGCGTTTTGGTGGGAAAAAAACGAAGCCCGCTTTATTGGTAATTAGCCCCCCGGGGATAAATATCAGGGGCAATTTTTTTTTCATAATGGGGGGCCCAGAAGGGTCCCCCTGCCCTGGGGATCGCCAACCCCCGGGGCTTTAACTATATGTATAGGGGGGCTCACACACGCCCCGGGGACCGCCACCTCCTTGGGGCTCTAATATAGAAAATAGGGGGGACGGACCACCCAGCCCCGGGGACTACCACCCCTCGGGGCTTTTGAATGTTGGGAGCCTTTGATGGCCCTGGAGACCACCACCTTTCAGGGCCGGCTTCTGCAGTGTCCCGGGGTGCCTACAGTGCCGCCTTCTGCAGTTCCCGGGGTTACAAAAAGCAATACCGGCTCCCGAAGGACGCGGGGAGCTGGCTGGGACCGTGGGGGCTTTGGGGCTCATAAAAAACAGTTTTTTTCAGAACTAACTTTACTGGTCAAAAAAGAGCTATATTTCTATGATGGTATGTTAAACTTTTCTGGGTTTTTTTCTGCACCAGTTGTACTCTCTAAGCATGCGCAGCCTCGTTTCCAAGCCCACGCTTCTTTGTTTTTCTTCAAGTTCGCAAAGCAAACCACACCTCATTTCAGGTATTAAATTTGCCGCTTTCTTCTGCCGGGTCGTGTGCCTCATCCGCTGCTATACTTTTGTAGTATATTATTAATCATATTCTATCTATATTTATTTGAAACGTATTGCCGAGGCGCCAAACGTTAATTACATACTCCGTCCTCTGCCATTTTAGTAGTTTTCCTCCGTTATTTTTATTATACCTGCTACTTTCATTTTACCCTCCGCCTATCCTCTCTGTGATCCATGAGATTTCCTGCCAAATACACCATGGTGTTTGCCCTTGGCCTCCGATCTTATCAGACTTGGTCACACGCATACCTAAAAACTAATTTGAAGCACGTAAGGCACAGCCATTACGACGCGTGACCGTCACCACAAAGCCATTACCGTGCTTATGCCTTTATCATGAGTGGTAAATGTATAGTAGTTGTAAAAGCATGCGTGGTAAAGGCATGCGTGGTAAAGCCATATGTGTGCTAATGAATTTGTGGTGACGGTCACGCGTGGTTTTGACCGCGTTGTAATGGCTGTTTCCCCCAGGACACTACAGGAACCAGGTCTGGGCGTGGCATACTCCAGGGCATCAGGCGGTGGGCCACGCAGCCTCCCTCACACAATATACAAATCTCCGGGTGGTGGTCGTTTTCATGGTTTGAGGGGCATCATTAAGGCCCACACAGTTAATTTTGTAGGGGGGTAGGTTTGCACGCGAAAATGTCACAAGAGGTTTGTAAATATGGTACACATTGTTTTGTTTTACTTTGATTTCCTTTCTATGTTGTAGTCCATCCAGAGAAAATATAACTTATTGTACAGCCAGTACTCTTCAACCCTACTGTCAAACATCTTACTATAGTACTTCAAATTATGAATATTATTTTTGTTGTGGACCATCACCCCCCTCCCAAAAAAAATCAAGTGGATAGTTTTTTTTATTAACTTTTATTAAAACAACAATAACTGTAAACGTAACTTAAAGATAATATAATAAACAACTAGAAAAATAACTTTAATAAAACAGTATTATAAACAAATTGTGATGTGGACTGCAAAAGACGTAGGATATGTAATCTGCAAAACAAAAAAGAAAATTAGAGTTTAAAGTTATGTAGATGTGACTAAATAAGGTAAAGCATTACAAGTGAAGGTAACACTACGATTTTAAGTGTGTAGTGTGCCTAGTATATTTCACTTCTGTTATAGTCCTGCGTTCAAGTGGTGTCTATATGGAAGTGCCTACTGCGTTACTGACACAAAAGTGGCACAACGGGATTGTAAATACGCCGATTTATTTCTAATGCATTGCAATGGAGGCACTGTATATCTAGGCTGCTGTGCTTACCTTGTATAAACACTGCGGCCACCAGAGTTCAGAAATTCAATTTAAGTCTGCTTCTACACATCAAAGTAGACAGCAGTGTCTATAACTTTAAAAGAGAAAGAGAAATGATGTCACAGAGAGTGAGAGAGAGAGAGAGAGAAAAAACAACATTAAAACTGTGAGAGAAAGTTATAGCTGGAGCAGTTAATACAGGAGAAAATACTCATAGCTCACCTTTTGCCTCCGTTGTGTGTCCACGGATGTGCTGCTTCAGAGTGCACCCTCAACTTGCTCGATATGTAACATTCTACATAACAAAATCAGAAAACACAGAATTGAAAGAAATGTGGGAAGAGATTTCCCACGAGAAGAGTCTAAGTAAGAAATTATAAAGTTACAGTTTGAAGATGTTATCTCATCGAGAAATTGGAGCGTATGAATGTTTGGATTGCTTATCATCTGCAAGTCTTTACTTCAAATCTAGAAGAATCATTTGGGTGAGTCTAGGTCTTGCTGCAACACGAAATCAAGTACTTAAATCTGTACAAGAAATGGAATATTTAGCTGAAAAAGAGCCAGAAAGTACAGATATTGTGTAAACAAATATGTTGGATACATATTATCCAAATAGAAGTCATAATCTTGAGAACATTTGTCTCTATGAAGTGCTGCAAAACTATATTTTTAAACGGAATATTACAGAAAACATCAATAATGGTATATGTGCCGAGATTGGTTCTGAACGATGTTTGGTGAAGCAAAGAAAAGGACATTTGATTAATCACCGTATACTGAGTTGCGAAACTCCTGACAAAAGGGAATTGTAATGTGAGTTCTTAATATTGCGTACCTGGACTGTTGCACCCCATTGACTCGCAGAGTCTGGAGTTGAGATTTTTTCTTGAAAAGTCAGACGCAGATTTACAAGCTCCTTGCGCCACTTTTCCCATGTTAAAAGTGACACAAAAGTGTTGCAATAAGCTTGTAGATCTGTTTCTCAGACTGTTGCAACCTATCTGTTGTCACTGCTCGGAGGTAATTATACATTTCTACACAGTCAAGCTGCTGCACACTACCCACTCTCTCCTTTCACACATAATTTGTTGTTGTTTCGGAAACAAAATTCTTTGCTCACCTAGTGCCATTCGCGTGATTGCAAGAGGGTGCTCTACGTGTCGAAGAAGCCTTCACTGTAACCAAGAGAGTTCACCACTTCAACTCAGATAAGGTTCTATACAGCAGACTGGAGATAGCAGCGTCCAAAACTTTAAAAAAGAAAGAGAAACTATGTGAGAGAGTAAGAAAGAGAAGAAAGAAAAAAGGACATTAAAACGTGAGAGAGACACACACGACGGGGGGGTGCCTGAAGCCAGAGGCACAACCACAGTCAAATATATCGGGTGGGCTAGAATTTTTTTTCGGGGGGGGGGCTTAACTTGAAGCAAAAAGAAGAGTGGAGCTGCAGGGGCTGTAAGCGGGGGGGACATCAAAACCTCATTAACAAGCAAAATGTCTTTAAAAGACCTGTGAAGTACTCGGGTGCGACTGTGTGTGGGCCCAGGAAGCTATCTCATCCTAACTGAAGCCCCGCTAGCCCAATGTGTGTTTTGCACGCCTGCTGCATACTACACATTCTCTCCTTTCACAGATAACTTGTCGTTCTTTCGGAAACGAGCTTCTTTGCTCACCTTATGCCATTGCCATCATTCAAACAGGGAGCACTACTTGTCGAAGCAGGCTTCTCAGTCCTTGTATATATATATATATATGTATAGCAATGTTCCTGTTTCACCAATCACCGATGAAATAGACCAGGTAAGGACCTCTTGACGCGACTTTTCTTTAAATTAAGCAGAAAAGAGCAGCAACGATGTTTTCCATTGAAAGTAAATATGTATTTCACACAGATGAAATAAAAAGACATGGTGTCGTCCATGACGCATTTCACTCCTAAAAGGAGCTTGTTCACATGACGCGCCCCAGAAAATAACCACAATTTATATTAAGTACACAGGTGATTTGATTTAGACAAAAAAGTGTAAGACTAGAAATAAAGAAAAGACTAAGGTGAGCGCCATATTGCATGAGTCACTACACTGCAATGCCTAAGAACTGTTCACCCTTATGGACTCAAAAAGCACTAAACAAATGTTTACTTAATATTGAACAACATTGTGGAGTGCATTTGATTCAAATATGTATATTATATACAGAAAAAGATTTTTTCTTTTTTTCTCTCTCATAGCACCTATAAATGTAAAAAATGATCGGCCAGTGCCTTAATCAAAATACAATATAGAGTCAAATACAGAGAATGGGCAAAAAAACGACAAGTGTCTACGTTTTATCCACAGTTGGAAACGTCCATCCTAAGTATATTTACACTCCAAATTTTTTTTTATATACAATATCTTCACACAATAGGAGCAAAAAATAAACGGCAAGTGTCGTAATCAAGGTACAAAAATTCTTTTTTTTTTTTTCAAAAACTTGATAAATGTTCAAATCCTGTCATCATTAGAAATGTTCATCATCAATAGCTGCCATTATTAACCAAATTCAATGTAGTCCAAAGGGTAATTTTCTTTATAATAGATATCATGGTTTGGCAGTAGAAAATCACGTTGCAACAATATGGCCTAAAATTAAACAAAAGGATACATGTGTAAAAAAGACATAATTTAAACGTGCTAAATCGTAAATTGACCAAGTGTAATTAAAAACAATGTAACAAGAATAGCAGCAGGGAATCTCAGAAAAACAGAAACCATCATGTTGTTAGCTTATGAGTTTGCACTAAATTGCAAAATACTGAACACTGTAAAAAGGGAGTGCAGTTGATTACATCGAACAATTTAAGTTTCAAAGCAGGAATAGATTCAAAGACCCAGTGTAGAATCACAACAACTGACGTCTAAAAAATAGAATAGCAGTTGTAAATTCATAAGTGAACGACAAATTGTAGTCTTTAAAGAGATGTTTTAACACAGATTTCATTAAAGTGTCCTTAGATTACAGTCTTCGATGAATTATTAAAAGACATGTAAATCTTCTGTAAGATTTAGACCATTAGGAGCTCTGGTATCGAGTAAAAGGATAAAGTGTGATTCCTTTTGTCTTAACAAACGCTCTCGATCACCTCCCCTGACGCGAACGGGTACTGAGCATAAGACAGTATATTCTAGATCTTTTAACCGGTTATTATGAACAGCCTTAAAATGTCTTGCGACAGGATAGTCACTATTGCTGTTCACAATAGCACATATGTGCTGTAGAATACGTTTATGCACAGGGAGCTTAGTGCTCCCAATATATTCCAAGTTGCAGGTACATTTGAGTTTATAAACTGCAAATTCTGATCTGCAAGTTAAATGTTCTTTTATCGGAATTTTAGTGTCGCTAAAAGCTGATATATAGTATGTTGAATTACAAGCAAAAGTACAAGCGCGACAAGAAGTGCATTTAAAAAAAACAGTCTTCTGAAACCAAGATTTTTTAGGCAGAAATTCCGGCATGCTCATTGAGGGTGCTCTTCTAAATGTAATGGATGGCAAATTTGGAAGAATTGGACTCAAAATATTGTCAGTAAGGACAATCGGCCATTCTGAACAAATAATCCGTCGGATTGCTCTCTCCTGTGAACTAAAGGTGGTAATTAGTCTCACAGTGCAAACCGTCTCATGAACTGAATTGGTGGATTTAGGTTCCAACAGAGTATTCCTGTCAAGAGAATTCGCTTTCACAAGGGCCTGCTCCAATAATTTCCTGGAGTATCCCCTTCCAAGAAATCTCTGTACAGAAGATTTTAAGCAAGTTTCGGCAGCTGTTGCATCACTACAAATACGTTGAATTCGAATAAATTCTCCGTAAGGGATGCTATTAATAGTGTGGACAGGGTGTGCACTCTGAGCATGCAGTATTGAATTTCCTGCGGTAGATTTTCGAAAAAGTTTAGTTTTTAACTCAGTATTCTCCACATACAATTGTACATGCAAAAATTCTGCTACCTCATTATTGATAGATGCTGTAAACTTTAATTTTAAATCATTAGTATTGATTTCGTTGACAAAAGACATAGCCTCCGCTACAGTCCCATTCCAAAAAATACACACATCATCAATGTAGCGCCAGTAGTGGGAAATGTGTGGCAACCATTTGGCGTGTGTGACCTTGAGCACGCGCTCCTCCCACCAGCCAACATGTAAACATGAATAGCTGGGGGAGAAGCATGAACCCATTGCCACACCGCGCAGTTGTTGATAAATATTGCCATGAAATTTGAAATAGTTTGAAGTCAAACAAATTTGTATCATTTCCAACAACATTGTATTATGTCCCCGAAACATGATGTTACGCTTATTCAGATAATACTCTGCAGCATGCAACCCCTGTGAATGATTGATTGAGGTATATAATGACTCAATGTCCATTACCAAGAATATAAAGTCAGAATTCCAACATACATGTTTCACCTTATTTAGAAAATCTGTGGTATCTTTGAGATATGAGGGTAAAGAAATCATATGGGGTTGGAGAAAAAAATCAACATATTTGGAAATCATTTCATTGATACTGCCAATAGCCGAGATGATCGGGCGCCCTGGTACAGGGGATACCAACTTATGTATTTTAGGAAGAAAATACAAAAATGGAACAATGGGATTTTCAACATTCAAAAATCTAAACTCATCCTTGGAGAGTAGACCTGACTTATACCAATTGAGTAATTTCTTTCGAGTAGCAACCTCATTATTAAACATAACATGCTGAGTAGATAACCTATAGCATGATGAATCTGAAAGATGTCGATTAGCCTCATTTAGATAATCAGTTCGAGCCCAAAGTACAGTATTACCTCCTTTGTCCGAGTTTTTAACTATGACCTCACGATTATTCTGCAATTTCTTTACCAATTGATGGTATTGGCTATTAAAATAATTCGTCTGTCTAGTTTTGCTCAGAACTTGTCGATTTAAAGTTTTAAGTTCGATAATCACCCTGTCACTAAAAACGTCCAATGCATCTCTAGGCATAAGAGGAAGAAGAGTGGATTTCGGTTTGAAAGGGCTAGGGGCAGGTGAATTGACAGCAAAAACTTGGCTTACAGTAGGGCCAGGTTGTAAATCATCCTCAAATGCCAAATCATATAGGTTTTGTAGGCCCCCTGAATCTCCCGCCTGCATTGATGTTAAACCATCCTCATTTGTTGGACCTGTTGGTGGTTTTTTACGTTCAACATTCAGTTTGAAATATTTCATTAATTTGATTTTTCTAATGAACTTATAAATATCAATGCATGTTTGATTGTAAGAAAATCTATTGCTAGGGCAGTAAGTCAAACCTAACGATAATAACTGTTCCTCAGCTTTGGTAAGAATAGTATCAGTTAGATTTACCACAGTGTTTTCCGTGATGTCCGTTATTTTCTCCAGTTCCTTTTGGTCCTTACTTGTGATGTATTTTTCTTTGTATTTTCGTTTCCTTGCGCGCCGGTTTTTGCTGCTTGAGTTGCCGGCTTTGACGAAGGATTGCGGGAGCGCAGGGAATATCGCCGGTCCTCGTTGACAAAATTCAATTCGTCGATTAAAGAGAAATTGGCCAAACTCGACAAACCAGGTGGTACAGGTGTTTGGTTATCCTCGGAATCATTGGTAGTTAAATAATTGACGGAGGTTAGTGAGGGTGTGTCAGAATGTTCTTGTAATGTTGCAGTTGCACCTTCATTATCAGCTCCCAATGGATTCAGATTTTGTTTACTGGTGCTGGCCATAGCTTTTCGTTTATAATTGTCATACTTTTTTGAAAAAGTAAATATTCGGCCAGTGGCATAGTCATCTCTGTCACAAGTAAATTTAAATACCTTTCGCTCAATTATTGTTTCCTTTAGTTTTTTGATTCTCACATCAATATCCAATTTAGTCTTTTGGATTAAGTCGGTTTCGCCAGTTGCCTCCAAAAGCGTGTCGATTTTGTCAATTTCCACCAAAATTGCATCACGGTCGATCTCCGCATATTTAGTTAGTATGGTGGATCATGTTCATTGAGCTTTGTAAGTTGTTAACCGCCCATTCCTGCAACATTTGGGGATTCGGATTTTCGTATGTGGGTACAATAAGGACACGTAGACCACGTGGAACTCTATTTGCATCACGGTATTTTTCAAGTGATTTTTTCTCCCACCACTTTGAGAGTTCAGTACGCAAAAGCTTCTCCAATGTTTTTAAAAGTGATTTGACATCTTTGTTGGTGTCAATAACAGTGTTCTTAGTCAGTTCAGTAACAACATTAGGTAGATTTTCAAAGCGTGCCTCTGCAGCACTTTCACGGTTCCAGAGCGCGTCACTGGAAATCGTCATGTGTGTTGACTTTAGTCACTAATGTACTTCCAATCAAAATAACGTTTTTATGCCAAGATGAGAGGGTGCTGCCGTGATTTGTAATCAATATCGAGGATAGTCGCTATCCCGCAACCCGCCAATTCGAGAATAATAAAGGGTGATCAGCAACCGCTCGCAGGAGCGTCTTACCGGAATCGGTGCCGGGCTCCGTGTCAGTCAGCCGACCGACCGGCCATCCAGCTACCACGCCGTTCGACATCTCCTACTCTGGCGCCGAGAATTCAATGAAGTTGTGGCGGGGGGCACGGCAAAGCAAGACTCGACTCAGTCTAATTCCAAATACGTAAGAACGTAGTATGCTGCGCCGACGCTGTGCCTCAAGAAGCGGGAGGGTCCAAAAACCAGAAGCAAATTGCTATATATATAATGCATATTTAAATAACGAAGCAAACCACATTCACTGGATGATGTCATCAGTGATGTCATCAGTGATGTCATTTGAGATGTCATCAGTGATGTCACTGACCATGTCATGAATGATGTAATATGTGACATCATCAACAGTGGATTGCGGGTGCGCGAAATATAGTTAGTACAACTAACTATATAGGAGCAATTTCAATGGTTTTGTATGAGTGAAATGTCCAGCTAACTATAACACCCCTAAAACTTATAGTTTTTTGAGTGAATTTTAAAGGTTTTTTAAATGCTAATTCCTAACTATATAAGGCCTGAAACCTATGGTTTTTTCAGTTAATTTGCAAGGTTTTTTAAATGCTAATTCCTAACTATATAAGGCCTGAAACCTATGCTTTTTTCAGTTAATTTCAAAGTTTTTTTAATGCTAATTCCTAACTATATAAGACCTGAAAGCCCACCAGGAATCTCCAGTATGCACCAGGGGACTGCATTGCAGAGAGGCGTAATGAAGCCACACCACTTTTTACACCTCTCTGCAACACAGCCCCCGTGCATGGTTGAAGAGGGGGAACTAATATCCCTTGCATACTGGGGGCCCCTGGGGGCCAACTAGCCCACCTTGAACCTCCAGTATGCGCCAGGGGGCTGCATTGCTGAGGTGTAATGAGGCTATGCCCCTTGTTACACCTCTCTGCAACGCAGCCCCCTGGCACGTTTGCAGAGGGGGAACTAATTCCCCTTGCATACTGGGGGACCCTGGGGGGCCAACTAGCCCACCAGGAGCCTCCAGTATGCGCCAGGGGGCTGCATTGCAGAGAGGTGTAATGAGGCCACACCCTTTTTTACACCTCTCTGCAACTCAGCCCCGTGCATGTTTGAAGAGGGGGAACTAATTCCCCTTGCATACTGGGGGTCCCTGGGGGCCAACTAGCCCACCTGGAACCTCCAGTATGCACCAGGGGGCTGCATTGCACAGAGGTGTAATGAGGCTATGCCTCTTTTTACACCTCTCTGCAACGCAGGCCACTGGCGCATTCGCAGAGGGGGGACTAATTCCCGTTGCATACTGGGGGTCCCTGGGTCATATCTGCCCAAACGCCGAAATTCCGAACGATTGAAAATGACTTTTTTTGAGAAACATTTGGATTTGGATTATCATGTCCTATACTTTGGAATTTTTGAAAGACTGACTTTGAGGATGCTATAAATTACTCAAGTCTGCCCGAATTGTGTGGGTAAAATTGATACCTAGTCACTTTGAATAAGAATGTACTTACGTCTCGTCTAACATTTGGAAGAAATATCTAGTTATATGACAACAGGATATCGACATAACTTGAAGGAAATAAGAACGCCCTGAAGAAGTTCTGTTGTACAGAACAAAACGTGTCAGCTGGCTGTGGTACATAAACGTAAGGAAAATAAAAGCATTTGAATATACACCAAGATTCAGCGCTTCAATGAGGACTCTAAGTGATATGTTTTGATTAGACTTATTGTGCAAGTGGTGCTGTGCCAAACTTTGGAATATTCTCCACTACTCTCTACTACTCCACTACTCTCTAATACTCACTCTCTACTACTCATTCTCTACTACTCTACTACTCTCTACTACTCTCTCTCTACTACTCACTCCCGACTACTCACTATCTACTACTCTCTACTACTCACTCTCTACTACTCTCTACTACTCACTCTCTACTACTCTCTCTCTACTACTCACTCTTTACTACTCACTATCTACTACTCTCTACTACTCAATCATCTACTTCTCACTCTCCACTACTCTCTACTACTCACTCTCTACTACTCTCTCTCTACTACTCTCTACTACTCACTATCTAATACTCACTCTCTACTACCCTCTACTACTCACTCTCTACTACTCTCTCTCTACTACTCTCTACTATTCTCTCTCTCTGCTACTCACTCTCTACTACTCTCTACTACTCACTCTTTACTACTCTCTACTACTCACTTTCTCCTGCTCTCTACTACTCACTCTACTACTTACTCTCTACTACTCACTCTCTATTACTTACTCTCTACTACTCTCTACTACTCACTCTACTATTCACTCTACTACTCTCTACTACTCACTCTCTGCTACTCTCTCTACTGCTCTCTACTACTCTCTACTACTCACTCTATACTCTATTACTCACTCTCTTCTCTCTACCTCTCTACCTCGCTCTACTTCTCTCTCTACTAGTCTCTACCTCTCTACCTCTACCTCTCTACCTCTACCTCTCTACCTCTACACCTCTACCTCTCTATCTCTCTCTACACGCACACATATACACATATATATATATATGCATATATATGCATATGCATTTATGTATGTGTATATATATTACCTACTGGCGGTCGCCAGTAGGTATATATAGTTAGGATTTTTTCTCTATGGGATTTTTGAAAATTCTATGTCTAATAACATTGGCGTTTGTGGACGGAATTGGCTGAAATTTTCTGGAAAATGGAACATTTTGTTTCTGAGCAGCCCCTGAAAATTTTGGGGGGGTTCGTCAAGGGGGGGCCGAGAAAAAAGGGGGGTCCCAAAACGCGTTTTTCCCATGTTAATTTCCATAGGGCGGTTGGCCTCACTTTTAGCCCGAACGGCTGAATGGATTTGCACGAAACTTGGCAAAATTGTAGGGACTGGTAGCCCGATGTGCCTTTTGTAGGTCTCAATATATGTGCTCCAGTGGATTTTGAGAAATTAACGTTTAAAAAAAGATATATATCTGTAACAGCGGACCGGGCAGCGTTCCAGGACGCGTACTTTTCGCGCAACGGAGCTTTGTGAAGCGAAGCTGATTGGTTCTCCGGCGTCTGTCAACATTCCAAACAGTCCGTAGCGGCCGCCATCTTGTCTCTCGGTAGGATCGAGAGACAAGAGGAGGCCAAAGCGAAGGGGCAAATGACCATAAGGGGGCATAGTACATTGTCGCTGACCCCCTAGGTTTGATGTGGAGGTTTTAAAAGGGCCCCGCGGGGCAAAAAAAAATAAAATAATAATAATCGAACGGCTGAATGGATTTGCACGAAACTTGGCAAAATTGTAGGGACTGGTAGCCCGATGTGCCTTTGCTAGGTCTCAATATATGTGCTCCAGTGGATTTTGAGAAATTAACGTTCAAAAAAAGATATATATCTGTAACAGCGCTCCGCTTCGCGTACTTTTCGCGTTACGGAGGTTTGCGAAGCTGATTGGTTTTTCGGCATCTGTAAACATTCCAAACAGTCCGTAGCGGCCGCCATCTTGTCTCTCGGTAGGATCGAGAGACAAGAGGAGGCCAAAGCGAAGGGGCAAATGACCATAAGGGGGCATAGTAGATCGTCCCTGACCCCCTAGGTTTGATGTGGAGGCTTTGAAAGGGTCTCGCAGGGCAAAAAAATATATACCGTTTTTTTAGTTTTTTTGCGTGGAGTGCGCCCGGTTCGCGAACCGGGAAGCGTTCTGGGGAGCGTACTTTCTTGAAAATTAGTGAAAAAAGTTAGAGTAAAATAATAATTGTGAGTGATCAGATGTAGGGTAGCTCTGAGAAGAGCTTTTGGGTTTATGGTACATTTAGGTACTTATAAGTAGGTACCAATGCACATTCTTAAATTCAGAGTGAAAACTCTGTTGCCCTCATCTGAGAAGTGAACTCCATCTCCTCTGTAGATATCTTGCATGTAGTAACGCAAGTTATTGTTGTACAGGGAGCCCATTCCATGGTCTCTCATGTAAGCTGAAACAGATTTGTTTACATGCTTCCTCGATTTCTCAATTTGTGGACAAAATTGGTTCGACCACCTCCATTTCTGTCTTTGGCATATATTTGAATATACCAAGGCAGTCTGAGGAAAAAGTGCCATCAATTGCTCAAAGGTGTCCTTTAAAAGCATTTCCAGACCTACCCCAGTCAAAGTGCCCAAATCATTACCTCCACAGTGCACAATTAACAGGTCAGGTTTTGGCAAATGCATAAAGGTTTTCACCAATGGTATCAATTGGTGACATTTTAATCCTCTGTGGCCAAACCACTTAATTTCCACATCTTGTAAATTGAGGTTAGGTAAATTCCTGTTTTCAACGTACCTTTGAGCCCAATAGATGTAACTATGTCCAACAATCCAGACAGAAAACATGGTGAGAGAAGGTTCTCCTGCAGTCAGATGAAGTGTGGCAATGAAATGGCAGTTGAAAAAATGAGAGTGTAAAATGAAAAAAACTGAGGAGTTTCTGTGTTAATGAAGCAGTAAGAGTGATTGGTGGATTTTGATTGCTGAAAACAGAAAGTTAGTGTGCATGGATGAGTTCGTTGAAAGATGTATTTTGAGTGGCGAAGAAAAAATCATTAAATGAAAGAATGCTCTGGATATGCAGGTGCACTGAGAGTTCAGAGTTCAATTGCAACATTGTTGTGTGAGAGGTCTTGCAAGAGGTGGTTGCTATGCAGAAAAAGCAGAGAGGGGGCAGAGGGGGGAAGGGTTTTGCTTTGAAAAAAAGTGAGGGAAGAGTTTTGATTGGGTGACATGAGAGATATGTGTGAGGAATTACAGCATTTCTGTGCTTTTGATAGCTGCAGACTCTGGAGTGCATACCTTTTGCTCTGCTGAAGACAAATTGGTGTGTTTCTGAGACTGTTTTGAAACTCAAAGTATTTGCTAAGGTGAGAAAAGATTTCTTTAATTTAGATAGAAAATAGTGTGCTTTAAGGAGAAAATTATGAAGAAAGTTGTGTTTTTCAAATGTTGCTTTGTCTCAAGTGTTTCACAAATAGATTTTGTTTCTTTGAGAAATTGTAATTGGAGAAAATGTGAAGTATTAGTACTGACAGGGCTTTTATGTGCATAGGAGCTGTGGAGTGTTTTCAAATTATGACTTGTAAATCGTTTTTGAGAAAAAGTAATAGTTTTAATATTGATGAGAAGGATATAATGGTGTCTGCTTCTTTATAAGGTAATTGAGAGTCTCTGATGTTATTTTTCCCATTTCAATGTAAGAAGTTTGTCTGTGGAGCAAATTGCTTGTAAATATGCTTCCACCTGTGCATGGCAAATTTAGATTTTGAATGTTTCCGTTACATAGGCATGTTAAAGGTGACTGAAACATGCTGCAAAGGCAATCAAAAAATGCTTTTATGTGTCTTAAGGACATTTTAAGTTATTTCCCCATGTGCAGTGTTTTCAAATTATGAGTTGAAAATCGTTTTTGAGGTAAAGGAATGTTTTCAAAATTTATGTGCGCCATATGACCCCAAATTTCTTTTTCAGGGGTGCAGTAGGGTGTTCTTGAGACACCCCTGCACCGTCGGAAAAATTCGTAATTTGCGATGAGGTAATTGCTAATCGCAAATTGCACCTTCATTCTTATGGGCCTCCTGCTGCATGGAAATGAATGGGTAATTTGTAATTAGCAAATAGGTCATCGCAAACTAGGAATGGTAAAGAATCGCTATTTATTCCTTAACCCCTTCAGCGCTAATGAAAAGGGTAACTCGTCATGGAGTTTCCATTGATTTCAATGGAAAGTCAATGGGCATGATCGGCATGCCTTAGCATCCAAGTGGTTAAAGTTCGCTATTTAGGAAATGCAAAAAACTTTGATGATACATATGGCGGTTCATCTCTAACAAGATAAGAAGCATAGGGATAGATTTATGATGACTGGCGCATCACCAGGGATGTGTTAGTCATTCTGTGCCGCTGTTCCGTCACCTATGGTGTGCTGCATTTACAATGCGGCGCATCATGGGGCAAAAACAGCACAGATGCGTGACGTATTTGTGCCGTAAAGTTGGCGCATTGCTGGAGTTGTATCGTAAGTGTGATGAAGCTCCAGTAAGGCTGAGGGGTGCCCCTGTCGCAGGGTTTCTGTTCTCACACAGAACTGTGGACAGAGGATTGGAACCTCGGCGAATTAGGGTGTCCCAAAACTCACCTTAGTAATCAAAACCCCTTAGCAAGCTAGGTACAGTGTCACATTGGATATAACAAACTCTCAATGTTTAGACAATCCAGAATATGAACTTATAGTACCTCAGGATACGTGGAACTCATGAACAGTCGGTCGTTATATATTTCTTAGAAACCAGAACATGGAGTTAAGAAGAAGACATGTGTATTTGAAATGTTTATTTACTAATGCCGTCTTCTCAGGCGTAGTATCTTAGATTATACAAGTACACATATTATCAGTAGCAAAATTACCAGCATAGTCAGTAGTACATAAAAAGCGAATGGTGACAGTATGTTAACATGCTGTAAATGAATAAGAGTTAGTAACACTTATAAGCAGCCGCGGGCCGTGGAGGGAGTTACGGTGGGGCAGGGAGGCGGGGAGGGGGAGGGGCAGGGTGGAGAGGGCTCCACCCTGCCCCTCCCCCTCCCCGCCTCCCTGCCCCACCGTAAGTCCCTCCACTGCCCGCGGCTGCTTATATGTCACCCTCCCTAATACACATAATATATTATTTGCTAAGAAGGTCTCTTTGTGTTGGTTTAGGGCGTGCCGATACTTTAGTGTCTTAGATTTGAAGGAATCACATCAGCATACACCAGCTCTCTGTTCATGTGAACCGCATCAAGTGTTGTGTATGTGTGTTCGGCAAAGCAATATAAAACCCGCCTCATGCCCAGAATTGGGAGAAGCTGCACTTATGTTATGAGTATGAAGTCGTGGAGATCAGACCTCATAACAATTCTGTATCGTGTTGTTCTTGAAACTTCAGCACTCGCTGTACAGATATAGTTTAAGAAGCAAAGCAGATAGTAGAGCAATAACATTATTCTCATGTAAATCACGATGAACTATTAGGTTGAAAGCTAAAGCAACAACTAAGTGTCATGTGCAGAAGTTGCAAAAAAAGAAAAAATGGCGTTTAAACCGGTAATGAGTCCATGCTAACTTAACACGGTGTAAAGATATCCAGGACCTAGATGACACCTCCCCATGATCCGGAAACGAACTGAATAAGATAATAGAAGTGTCATCTCATGAGAGCAGATTGCAACTTTATATGTGGACGGTTCGCAAGGTAAAACATTAAAAACTAGGAAAATTTAATGCTAAAGAAAAATAAAACAGCCAAGTACTTTATCGAGTCTTAAGCCAATAGGCAAGCTAAATAATAAAAACTTGACAAATAAGTCAATGAATTGTCAATGAAATGCTAGTACTCAGCATATCAAACATGAAAAAGGTCTATGACATAACTGTGTATGCAAAATAAGCTGCAACAGCCTCCAATAGGAAGTCACCGTCTTCATCCGAAAAGAGTTCAGCCATCCAATTTAAAAGCGGAAAAGAACATAAGTGCTCTCCCAGCACCGGATCCTCTATCAACATCAGAGGACAGCTCTGTGGGTTTTCAAGAAAGCTCTGTTCCAAGAAAGACTGTGTTGCCGCCAGTAAATTCCAGGGACCAATTAGTCCATGCATCAATGCCACAGCCATAATCCTTTCGCCAGGACAAACCAACTCGTGAGTAATGATAGGAGTCATCAGCTGATTAAAGTCGACGTCAGGAGAAACCGGTCCGCAGAGACACAAATCAATGGCCCAATCGAAATCACAGGTCAGGCAGTGAAATACAGGATGGACACAGGTGAAGTAGGAGAATCGAAAAGATAATCCATATGCCGTGCTTAATATCGCCAACGGCATTGTGCCATAATATTCTAGCATGCGATTGCGGAACAGTGTCAGCAGCTGCAGGGCGGGAGCTTGCACAGGAGGGACATCCATATTTAAAAATGTAAAAAAGCACAAGAGCGTCCGCTAGTAATGCAAGTAAAAATGGGAATCCACGAAGCAGAGTGGAAAAAATAGAATGAAAGAAAGCAGGGATGACTCCAAAGATTTTCTCAAATGAAGTCACGAGACCACTGGTAACAACTTTAAAAAAGTGCGCCAGGCCCTTTGTGGAGGACGCGTTAGAGATAGTCCGAACCATCTTGCTGAAATGGAAAGGCGAATCTGTATTTAAAAGGGTCTGCACCTCTGTACGGGTGTTCGCTATGTGAAGCACGAAAGTTTCACGGGTCGAACTCAAGGCCACCTCTGTCTGAGATAAAAGAGCTCTTATTCTTGCCATGCCGTTGAAATGTGCTCCCAAGGTTGGTATTTGTGGCCAGATTGAAAACTCCCTATGTTCATGTGTGGGAGGAAATAGAACATTTCTGCAGCAAATAACCCGTTCATTTACTGTTACGATAAAATGAATACTTTTAATTAACCCAGAACAATCTTCATTATTGAGCATCAAATAACTACCATTTTCCAAGAACTTGAACGTGGGGATGATAGCAGGAACTGGTGTGCCTTGCAACACGCAAGCCATATTTGGTCGGGGTTTGTTGCATGAACCGTGTAACTGTATGTGCCTACACATTAGTGAATGATCTGGCGTCTCAGTGCATTCCTCTCCATTCAGATAAAGTTCTTGATCATCTTTGAAAATCTGTATGTGTATGGAAGCGACCAGACCTCATGAAGAAAACCACTACTTAAAGGTTAATAACGACCTATTGGTATATATTTCATACAATTTGAAAACTTATATAAAGGAAAAGGCAGCGTTATTAAACCGTGGATAAGGCACGTTGCCAAAGCAGTCAACCTTTTGGATTTATACTGGAAATGTTAAAGGAAGAATTACGGAGTAGGGCCTGTAAATCTTTAATGGACAACGAGTAAAATTACTCCAACCATCATATTCCTCTAACTCCGGGATAGTAGGGGTGTTTAATTTTTTAGAAGTAGCCAATCCAAAGCATTTGGTCTGGGAAATTGTTTCATTCACAAACAACATATGATTTGGGATGAGACATGCACGGTGGAAAGCCTCAGTGCCTTGTACCTGCCAGGTTCGTGAACCCCAAACTGATGTAGATCCTGGATATTTTTACTCTGTGTTACGTTAGCATGGTCTCATTACTGGTTTAAACGCCATTTTTCCTTTTTTGTAACTTCTGCACACGACACTTAGTTGTTGCTTTAGCTTTCAGCCTACCTGCGTCAAGATCTATGCCTGCTTCAAGCAGGCGCAGGGTTTTGATGTAGCTTTGTCCTATCTGATTGTAAATGCGGCACACCGTGGGTGGCAGAGCAGCGGTGCACGTTAACTGGTGCATCCCTGAGGATGTGCTAGTTAATATAAATCTGCCCCTTTACATTTAATTATGTGCAGGGGACACAGAGTAGGTGAGGTTTATCCAAGGTTAAGAAGAGATGAGTCCTGTTCAGTGAAAAATTGGAGATATGCTTCAGTATATTATATACTTAAGTAGTGTGTTAAGTTTTTGATGACTGTTATTAATTTACTGTTGGGTAATAGTGGTTAATAAAATTTTTTATTATATTTTACCACAGATTCAACTGCAGATTATTTCAAGATTTTAGGATGCCTAGCAAAGAAAGAGTGAGAAAGGCTGCAAAACGTCAAAGACAGCAGGACCATGGAATAATGCAGCAGTCCTCTAACAAAAAGATTTGTCAAGTCACGAAGAAAGCACCGGGTAAGAGTCCAAAAACAGTCATAAGAAATATGTGTAGTAAAAAAAATATTACTACAGAAAATGTTTCAGTCCAGAAAAGGATAAACAATTCAAATGGTAAGGAAAGGCCAATGAGAAATGTTACTGCTAGAGTAAGAGATAACTCTATGCATGAAAGTAGAAGGAAACAACAGTTTACGGATATTCGTAAACGAATGTTCCGCAACAGGATAATTGGGAATTTGTTAAAAAATATTAAGAAAGGTCAACAGAAAGTGGTTTTTTATGAGAGAAAAAAAATAGTTGAGAAAGTTATTGATCAGGCATTTGAAATTAAACGTAAGTTATTTATTTTGACAATCAATAGAATTAGGAAGCTAAACAAGGTAATTTATGATTTCAAAAGAAGTAGTAGATGGAAGAGAATAGTTAATCGTAGTAATTTTTGTGAAGTTTTTTCTGGAGAATGGATGCATAGTTCAAGCTCTGAGGCATTTTTTAATGAGGAGAGTTATTTCCAGGATAATGATTTGGTGCATGCAGTTGACACCAGTGGTCGAGCTTATGAAGTGAAAGATGGTTGTCCAGTTGAAAAAGAAAAAGTTGTGAGAACAGAGATAGAAGAGGTGTTAGGTAATGAGGTTTTAGGGAGACGTCCTAAGGGTCCTGTGTACACCTGGAAGTGTAGTAGTATTTGCAGTGTACGACAGGATTCCATCAATTTGCTTTGTGATTTTATACGGTCATTTAATAAGAAAAGTTTGAAGCAGAAAATGAAGTTCTTGCAAGAATTAGATCCTTGCAGAGTGAGAGAAGTGATAGGTTTGCATGGTCATTCACTGGCTTGTCTTTCCAGGAGAGTATGCCAGAGTGTTTTTCATCATTTCAGGATGCTAGCAGTGCATCATAATAAAGTGAGGAAATTAGTTAGAATGTTGTATTATGCTAAGAGTCCAGCAATTATGCTTAAACAATTATGCGCTGCTCTTTTGCATGGTTCTGAAATAGATGTGAAGAATATATGTGAACAAATTGAGTTTTGTTACTTTGGAAGTAAAGAGGAGAATGTTGAAATTGACTAAGAAGAAGAGAGTAATGTGGAAGATAGTGTACAGGTTTCCAGTACAGATAATTTCCAGAGGGAAATTGCGACGTTTGAGGTGAAATCAAGTGAGAGGCCAAATTTCACTTGTGTGTGTTGTCGACGCACTTATTATAAGAATCAGACTAAGTTAGTGGATTTATATGGAAAAAGTGAAAGGGAAAATAATAGTGAATGGAAGGATTTTACAACATACTTGATGGTAGAAAATTGTTTTGATTTGGGATTGGATCAACGTGTGTGTACTTATTGTTTTAACAAATTAAATCAAAACCAGATGCCTGCTAGAGCAGTTCATAATAATCTGGAATTGGTTGAGATTCCTTCTGAATTGAAGGATTTAAATACTTATGAATCTATTTTGATTCAAAGTATCCATCCCTTTCAGGCTATTGTAAGAATGGAGCCAAAGACAGGGAAATTGCCTCCATCAGATTTACAGAGAGGATTAAAGGGAAGAGTTGTTTATTTGCCTCTAGATTTGAAGAAAAACATTAACACAATTGGAGTAGAAAAAGTGGAAGAGGAACCTCTTGTTATCTTAGTTAATGGGGTTCCGACAAAGAATAAGAAAATATGGCAAGATTTAGTAGATGTTAGGAAAGTCAAAAGGGCAACATTGTATTTGAAAAAAAATAATAAATACTATAAAAATGTATATGTTGCAGAAGAGGAAGTAAGTGAGGAAGAGGATAGCGATTTGTGTGCTGATCAAATTGAGAAAGTAGAACCCTGTACTAGTGAAGAAATATATGAACATTATAGTGTTCATCCTTTGCATTCCAAGGAAGTCATGGGGAATGCTATTGAGTTGTTTCAAATGAAACAAGTGAAAGGGAGTCCCATTAGTGTTTGGGAGGAAAGTTTGGAAGCTCGGTGTTTCCCACAGCTTTTTCCAACAGGTCAGGGAGGAAGATATGATGAGCGACCTCATCAAATTCCTGCTTCTGAATACCGGACTTTGCGATTGTATGCAGGAGATCCTAGGTTTCGACAATGCATTCCTTATTTGTTTCATCTCCTGTTTGAAAGCGATCTGTCTGGACTGTCATATGCAGTGAACCACATCTTGAAAAGTGGTATACACATGCAAAACATCTCGGCAAGTGACTTTATGGATAAAGTCAATGTCCAAGACAGTATTTTGGATTCTCACCTGATTAATCTCATGGCGTGTCAGCGTGGTACTAATGAGTACTGGTACCGTCGTCATGGTGATTTAAAATGTATGCTGAGGAATTTAGGAACTCCCACATGGTTCCTCACTTTGAGCTGTGCTGAGTATGGCTGGGAAGACTTACTTGAATTTCTACGAGAGGCAAATGCTAACGTAGAAAACATCGAATTCAAGACACCCGGAGAACTGTGCTCTTTGGATCCAGTCAATGTATGTAGGTACTTCAATCATAGATTTGAAGGTATGATGTCTTTTATCATGAATAAGAAGAATCCACCTCTTGGAGAGGGGTTGGATTTCTTCTGGAGGAAGGAGTACCAAGCAAGAGGTGCTCCTCATATACATATGTTGCTGTGGATCAAGGATGCACCTAAATTTGGAACGGATGCAGACGACTCAGTGATGAGTTTCATAGAACAGTATTCTACGTGTGCTGTTCCAAACGCAAAGGAGAAAAAAAGCCTAAGAGAAAAAGTTCTACGTTTCCAAAGCCATCGATGTGGAAAGTACTGTCGTCGTAAATTCTGGAACAAAGACAAGTTCTACACCAAATGTCGTTTCGGCTTTCCACGATCGGTGATTTCTAAAGGAAGAGTGAACAGTTTGATGTCTTCGCTGCGACATAATGTGATGAAGAAATCACCTAAAAACACATACAATTTGAAGAGGAACGAAGAGTCTAAGTACATCAACGACTACAACCCGGTGATTTTGTCCATGTGGAATGCTAACATGGATATACAGTTTGTGGCTGATAACTGTATGGCTGTGGCTCGGTATGTGACATCTTACATCACCAAAAAAGAGAAGACAGAATTGAAGGATATGTGGGAGGACATTTCCCATGAAAAGAGCCTCAGCAAGAAGTTGTACAGTTTCAGTCTGAAGATGTTGTCGCATCGAGAAATCGGAGCTTACGAATGTTCTGACCGGTTGTCTTCAGCAAGTCTCTATGCCAAGTCCAGGAGTATCGTTTGGGTGAGTGTTGGTCTTGCTGCAACGCGTAATCGAGTTCTGAAACCTGTGCGGGAAATTGAGTATTTGGCGGAAAAGGGGCCAAACAGTACCGACATTTTGAAGAGCAACATGTTGGATACATATTATCCAAATCGAAGCAGTCACCTCGAGAATGTTTGTCTGTATGAGGTTCTGCAAAATTACATATTCAAGAGGAACATCAAAGAAGATACTGAGAAAGGAGTGTATGCTGTAATAGGAAGTGAGGGATGTCTGGTCAAGCAAAGAAAATGCCACTTGATAAACCATCGAAAATTGAGTGGCGAATCTCCTGAAAAAAAGGAGTTTTTCTATTTAGCACTTTTGCAACTTTTTAAGCCTTGGCGTGCAGAAGAGGAACTGCTTGGAGATTTCCTTTGTTACGAAGACTCATTCAATGCTGCCAAGGAGACCATAGAATGTCCTGCTTTTCCCAAATATGTAGAAATGTTGAATGTGGAAATTGAGCAGGAAGCAACGATTGCAGCCGAGATTGCCAGAGACAGTTCTCAGGACAGTCAGAGTTCTGCTTCATTGAGTCAGGATCCACTAGGAGGACCTCTTATCGAAAATGAAGCTGCCACTGCTATGAATGAAGTGGAAAGAGCCATGGCACATGCTCAGGAGGATGCGGTTAACTTAGAAGAGTTGGAAAGACAACTCAACGTTGAGCAGAGGAAAATATATGACGAACTTACCATGCAAATTGATCATGGATTAAGTCATGACAAGAAAGAGTGCTCATGTACGTCGTTGAAGCCTGTCCGACTGTACGTGAGTGGAGAAGCGGGAACTGGAAAAAGTTTCCTTATTAAAGCAATTTCATGTTATTTGCAGGAAAGGACAGAGTCATCGCTGTCTTGTGTTGTCACCGCTCCAACTGGACTGGCAGCACATAACATTAAAGGGATTACTTTACATCGTTTACTGATGCTGCCAGTGAAGCATGACAACAAATTAGAATATCACAAGCTATCTGGAGATGCTTGTTTTGAAGTTTCAAGAGTCTTGAGGAAAATGAAACTTCTTATCATTGACGAAGTAAGCATGGTTTCCAATGTCATGCTTGCCTTTGTGCATTTGAGAATGCAAGAAGTTCTCAAAACAGAGTATGATGTGTTATTTGGTGGCAAACACATCATTGTTTTCGGAGATCTTCTGCAGCTGACACCAGTGAAAGGGCAACCTGTGTTCAAAATGCTCACGCATGAAGATACCAGGAAGTGCTTAGGGAGTATTGGCAACGTCAATATATGGTTAAACTTCAATTATGCTGAACTGCATGAAAATATGCGTCAGGCAAAGGATGAAGTTTACAAGACTATTCTACAAGATGTTAGAATTGGAAAAGTGACCGAGCATGGGAAAGAAGCTTTACATGCACGATTACTGACAAATTTATATCCAGACGAAGATGTTGTGCCTGAGAATATTTTTCAGAAAGTTACTGAGAAAAAATCTGGAATATGTTTGATGCCAACTCTTGCAGAATGTGCCAAATTCAACAACAAAATGTTGCATTTAGAAAAGCAAGAGATTGTGAAATTGGAAGCTATTGACAGAGTAGAGCATATGGGATCAACAATTATTTTGTCTGAGAATCTGAAAACAAAATTGGATTCATTAGAGAAGAGTATATCTAAAACTGCGGGTTTTGAAAAGACTCTGAATGTGTGCTTGAACTGCCGTATAATTTTAAGAAGGAATTTACATGTTGAAAGAGGTCTGGTAAATGGATCAATGGGTAATGTTGTTGATTTTGTGAAATACAGAAATAGAGATGGAATTGAATTTTTAAAAATTACATTTGATGGCATTGAGGAAGTACAGCTAATTGCTCGTTGTTCTGCTAGATTTTTGCTTGTAAAATACTTATATGTTCGTCGTAAGCAGTTTCCTGTTTGCTTGGCATATGCGGTGACAATCCATAAATCGCAAGGTTTAAGTGTAGACTGTGCATTGGTGAATATTGGCAGTTCTGTGTTCAAGGAGGGTATGGCATATGTGGCATTGTCACGAGTTAGGACTTTATCGGGATTGTACTTGATTGAGTGTGATGTCACAAACATTTTTGCGGATCTAGATTGTGTTAAGGAATACAATAGGTTGAGAAGAGAGTATGCGCCACATTTGCCTCAGTATCCTTTGTTTGAGAAACGTGTGGTAGGCCGGAAACGAAGAAATGTGACCAATACTGGGGAGGTTGTAGCAAAAAGACGAAAAGTCGATGAACCTGAAATTATAAGCAGAAACAAAAAGGATTCTGTTGAAGATGTTGTTGGTTTTCAATTTGAAAACAGTTCTGGTGTCAACTGCTATGCTAATGTAGTGGTTAATGTTTTGTTTTCTCTACAAAATGTAAAAGAAGAGATTGTGGTCAATTCTGATCAAAGATTTTGCAGTTTGTTAAATTCTGTGTTAGAGAAATGTAGCACTGATAGAACAAACATAGAAAGTGTGTCTGAAATTCGAAATCTGTTAGACAGATGTTCAGGCCAAACACAATTCTCTCAAAATAGTCAGCAAGATTGTCAGGAGTTTTTAATGTATATGCTTGATGTATTGCATGCTGAAGGTGTAGATGTAGATCACCTGTTTGGGCTTTCTTATCAATGGCAGCATGACTGCGAGAACTGTAGGGTATCAAGTAGTACTAGTGTAGACTCAGAAAGATTTATATATTTAACTTTGCCAGACAGTAAATCAGTCTCTTTTAATAAGCTAGTAAAAGCAGCTGATCACAATATGGAGTGTAGGCAATGTAAATCTGAAATGATGTCCACATTATTTATACGAACATATGGCCAGTATGTCATTTTAATGTTCCAACGATGTAGGCCTGATGGAACAAAATTGACAACTTTAATTAAAAATGTTGTGGCTTCACAGTTGTCAATATCAGGAAGGACTTTTGTAACTGTAGCAATTATATATCATGATGGTCCTTCAATAACATCAGGACATTATACAGCTTATTTAAAGTGTAGGAATGGCTGGTCATTCTGCAATGATTCTGTTTTAATTTTCAAAAAAAAATTGCCATATGACCTTAAAAACTCTTACCTGGTGTTTTTAAAACCAAAATTTTAGGGAAAGAATCTCGGGATGTGCTCTGAGGAATTTCAAGAAGTTCTCATGGCTCCTACACTATTTGGCCTTGAGGATAAGTGTAGTACAGAGACATAACTTTTTACCATAACACTGGACGTTATTGAGAAATACGTGCACTTTGAATGAGTTCAGAAAAACTATTTCTTTTTATAAGCTAATTGAAGCAGCCAATCAAAACATGGAGTAGAGGGAATGTAAGTCTGCAATGCTGTCTACTGTTTTACATTGCTTTGTGATTAAAAGTGATGTAGAGAATTAAATAATTGTACTAGTCATAAAGGTAGTGTAAGTCTGCTTCATAGTAAGCAGTATCAGTGTGATAGGAAATGTAGAACATGATTGAGCAAGAAGGGGAAGATATTACTAGTCCAGGATTGTGTAAATGATCTTCAACATTTTAATTCTGAAAGTTGCGGAAATGCGAAAAGACGGGATTGGCTAACAAGAAATCCAAGAGTTATACATGGCTCTGACAAGATTTGGCCTTGTGGAAAATTGTGGTAGAGAGCAAGAAGTCATTTATTGTATGTAACATGTTTTTGAAAACGATGGAGGTTTTCTTTCAGAAAGTGGCGGGTTGAAAGTAATAACAGCACAACAGAGTGTAAGCTGTTCATAGGACATCCTTGGCCGTCATGGAAAGTAAGTTAACTTTAAGGAGTTCTGAATTCTGATTTGTAATGTTGTATGGGTTTTTTAAAGATAATCATTTTGATTGTGTTTTTTTTTCCCCGCTGTTATATGATGAATACCTTCAAGTCACTGTTTTAGTGAAATTTGATACATTCTGAGAACAGCAAAAATAAACCATTTAACATGTATAATTAATTCTGTTCTGTTTGCATTTATGATGTACATGTAGAACTGTGTAGGAGGCATGGAGAAGGTGAGGCTTCTGTAAGTGTCAAAGTTGTTGCATACAGTGCTCATATTCTACGTAGTCTTTTATATTTCATTACTTTCACTGTTTCTGACTGATCTAAAAATTTTTTTTTTAAAAGAACAGTAAGTATAAGGGAAGGAAACAGACAGTTATGTTAAAAGAAACACAGCTATAGGGAATAAACTAGGGATACTGTTACCCGCAATCCTCTGCTGATGATGTCACTGAGCATGTCATGAATGATGTAATATGTGACATCATCAGCAGTGGATTACGGGTAATAGTATCTCTAGTTTACTCCCCTATAGCTGTCTTTCTTTTAACATAACTGTCTGTTTCCTTCCCTTATACTTACTGTTCTTTTTTAAAAAAAAAAATTTTTGGTTCGCTTCCGGTTCGCGTACCGGGGAGCGAACTGGGAAGCGAACTAAGAGAAATAGAGGTTGGCACAGTTGCAAATATTGTACCAATTTTTTAATAACGGGGAGGTAGTTCTGAAAAGAACTTTTTTTTTAATTGTTTTTGTTGTTTTATATTTTTTTTATTATTTTTCTGAACATTTTTTTACTTTTTTTGAATTTTTCTGAACAGTTTTATATTTTTTTTGTTTTTTTTTCGGAGGGGGCAACGAAAACGATTCATTGTAAAGGGCTCAACAGGAGCAAGAAAACAAAAAAAAAGAATTTATTGTTTGGGGAGTTTCGGACAAACATGAGCATGATTGTCAATAGCTCTGTTGATCAGAGTGATGCTACTTTCTCCGTAGCAAATGAATCCACTGCAATGTACGCAGACTTGTTTTACTTCACGAAATCTCGTTTGTATATTTGGCACCATCTCCCTGCCCTCTGGTCCCGTTACTTCCGGTACAACAGATCTTCTGGCCATAATAGGGAGATTATCTAGGTCGTCCTGTTCCTCTTCTTCCTCTTCTTGCTGAATTATAACTTTAGCAGGTGGTCCACTCTTCCTTGGATGTGGTGGAGGTGGTGGGGAAGCACCAGCTGAAGCTAGTAAAGAAGCCATTGCTCACTGGTAACAAAGGGTCTTTCTCTCACAATGATGAAAGTCAGAGTGAGGAAAGAAGGAGGGATTTTCACCATTTGGGAAAAAAAATAGTTCTCAACCAATGAAAAGTGTTCATTTTAGATCATATGACCTAGTCTTACATCATTAGGAAACCGAAAGTGAAATGAACCAATGAAAAGTGTTATTACCAAGTCACATGACCTGCTGTGTTTACGTTACGTGCTTTGCAGGGCCTCCCGGTTTGCTTCCAGAAACCTGTGCTTTGCGACTCGGTAAGCGTACGAGTTCGCTAACGTAGCACGTCATATGACGTATCACGCGACAACGCGAAACGTCATGCGGACGGGAGGCGTCACGATGTTGTTTTCTAACGCGGCAGTTGCGGTAAAGAAACGTTTACCGGCTCGCGGTCTATTTCGCGGCATCAAGGTCAGCTAACGGGAAGCTTCCCGATTCGCGAAGCGGGAACGAAGAAAAAAATATATAAAAAAAAAAAGTTATTAATAAACATATAAAATATCTTTTTGGATTTAAAGAAGAATACATTTTACAGCTACAGATATTAGCTGTTAAAAAACCAATGAAATTCACTGAAAAAAACATAGGTTATAGACCATATATAGTTAGGAATTAGCATTTACAAAACCTTGAAAATTCACTGAAAAAACCATAGGTTATAGACCATATATAGTTAGGAATTAGCATTTACAAAACCTTATTTTACTCACACAAAACCATTGAAATTCCATATATAGTTAGTTGCACTAACTATATATCGCGCACCCGCAATCCACTGCTGATGATGTCACATATTACATCATTCATGACATGGTCAGTGACATCACTGATGACATCACTGATGACATCTCAAATGACATCACTGATGACATCACTGATGACATCTCAAATGACATCACTGATGACATCATGACACACCAATACCAGTTACTACATACGCACTCACTGATTCCTACGTCTACACACACATTCACTCATTCACCCATACAATCACTCATACATACAGTCACTCATTATTACAACACTATCATATGCACTCATACACCTATGCAGACAGTCACACACTGCCACTCATCCATGGAGTTACTCACACACCAAGTCAGTCCTGTAAAGAATCAATCACACTTCCATTTCTTCATCTATACAGTTAAACACAGAACACCATACTTCAGTGACATCACTGATGACATCACTAATGACATCTGAAATGACATCACTGATGACATCTCAAATGACATCACTGATGACATCATGACACACCAATACCAGTTACTACATACGCACTCACTGATTCGTACGTCTACACACACATTCACTCATTCACCCATACAATTACTCATACATACAGTCAGTTATTATTAGAACACTATGATATGCACTCATACACCTAGTCAGTCCTGTGAAGAATCAATCACACTTCGATTTCCTCATCTATAGTTAAACACAGAACACCATACTTTTCACACATATACTAACACATACTTACTCTCTTATACAATCACTGATACAAGTACACATTGATATGCACAGCGTCACACACCTCCCAGCCAGCCACACACACACTCAGTCTTCCATCCATCCAGTCATTCTTCAATATGTAAAACGTATTTAAACTTTACAAAAACACACAGACACTAGATGATGTCATCAGTGATGTCATCAGTGATGTCACTGACCATGTCATGAATGATGTAATATGTGACATCATCAGCAGTGGATTGCGGGTGCGCGATATATAGTTAGTGCAACTAACTATATATGGAATTTCAATGGTTTTGTGTGAGTAAAATAAGGTTTTGTAAATGCTAATTCCTAACTATATATGGTCTATAACCTATGGTTTTTTTCAGTGAATATATATATACATACATATATAAACATATATAATCTGCATATCTATATAAATACAAATATAAATGCATGCATACATATACATATATGCATACATATGCATGTTATTTACATGAAAGTTTTAAAAACACTAATAAAAGCAAAGCTAAAAAGCCACCTCATTACAAACAGAATGGCTTTAACTTAAACGAGGGCGAGATCTATTGCAATTTCAATGCTTGTTTACTTTGGTTCCATCAAGAAGGCATTCAGATGTGTCACACATTTGCCATAAATTCTGAATGTTAGCACTCTAGTTGCTCATTAGATCACTGTAGTAAAGCTACTGCTCACCAGGGAAGTCTGCTGCTAATCATACTTTCTATGGCAAAATGAACCCCCTCATTTTGTTCATTTTTAAATTAAATGTTTTCAGACTTACCACTTCATTCCAATCAAGATGGCTTCTGGTGTGCCATACTTTTGTCATAAGTAAGACTGTTAGAGCTCTAGTTGTTCTTTAGAACACTCTGGGACATTCTGTCATTGAGCTATACTTGGGCTACATCTGGGTGATATTTGGGCTACATTTGGGCTCTTTTGTCTCTGGTGGCCATCTTGGGAGACTGCATGTCAGAATTTTTTAATGAAATAGAAGAGGATTTGGGAAGTTACTCAAAATGTGCCCTAATTTTTCTTTCTGCAGCACTAATCATACTTTCTATGGCAAAATATACCCCCTCATTTTATTCCTTTTTAAATTTAATGTTTTAAGAGTTACCACTTTATTCCAATCAAGATGGCTTCAGGTGTGCCATACCTTTGTAATAAGTAGGACTGTTAGCGCTCTAGTTGTTCTTTAGAACACTCTAGGAGGCTGCAGTAGAACACAAAGGAATCAACTGACAGTCTCTGTCCTTGTTGGATGTACATGTTTTACTGAGAATGTCAGGTCACATGACTGAGAAAGATAATGTGAATTTACAGAAAATATGCTTTCAGTTTAGCTTATAGATCCCCTTCCAAGCCACTGTGGAAAAAGCATGAGATAATGGTTTTCTTTCAAATATGATTCATGATATCCCAGCAGAAGGCTTTTTCACATGGTAAAATCACCTTAGAACACACCACAATTTCTAAAATGAGTATGGTACCATCAACAAATGATTTATAATG
The DNA here is from genome assembly GCF_964261635.1 of Lissotriton helveticus. NCBI lineage: Eukaryota > Metazoa > Chordata > Amphibia > Caudata > Salamandridae > Lissotriton > Lissotriton helveticus. The sequence continues at coordinate 1,065,328,563 of NC_136071.1, read as the reverse complement.
TAACTAAAGTCCTAAATCCCTCTATTAACTACAATGCTTTTAATGAGGTGCTATTATGTATATTGGTCCCAAGATGGCTGCCAACACTTCTTGGATGAAGTGCTGACAGCCAATCAGATCTCACGATGAGATGTGTGGTTAGACTCCGCCCAGATTTATATGTGTTTTTGAAGTTCATTTTCATAAAAACCACTGGAGCAATTTTCACCAAATATAGCAAAGGCACTTCTGCGTACCAGTCCCTACAATTTTGCCAAGTTTGGTGTAATTCCGTTCAGCGGTTCGGGCTGTAGCCTTGTCAGAACGTCCTATGGAAATTAACATGGGGAAAACAAGTTTTGGGACCCCCCTCTTTTATCAGCCCCCACTTCACGAATCCCCCCGAAACTTTCAGGGAAGGAGCACAGCGGAGCTGGCCAAAATTTCGGAAAATTACACGCAAATTCCTCAACCGGCGACAAAGTTATTTCCAAATGAATGTTGTGGATTTCCTATGGTGGCTAGGTCCTAACTATAAATACCTACTGGCTATCGCCAGTAAGTAATATATATATATATATATATATATATATATATATATATATATATATATATATATATATTGCTGCTCCACTGCCAAACAATGTCGACACACCAGCACTCGCAGTAAGTTAAACCTAGTTAGGTTTATTGCACAGAGAAAAAGTAAAACAGACGCGTTTCAGCACTTGCCTTCGTCAGTGTCATCTGGCAACGGCGAGGCGGAAGTAAATAACCGCATATGTAATAGACATGAAAAGCGGACTATTGTCCAAATCATAAACACCATCTTAGAATGGCAAAACAAAAGCAAATAATAATCAAATTAAATATACTCATTTAGGTACATTGTACTGCCGGGCAAATTTAATTCATGTATATCAATGCTATATACAGGGTAAATATTTAAACCAAGTTTGTGGCCCTGGATGGGCAATCATGATAAAACAATTAATTTGATGTTGTTTGAATTATTCAATTTGCACAGGCAAGTTTTGACAGATGTAACCCGAATTGTTGATGTGTTATAAGGTAATGCAGGGCGAAGAAAAGTTGATTATGCTAGAATACATAGTAACCTTATGGCCCTGGATGGGCATACTGTGAGGAAAATCATCACTAGATAGATATTCGTAATTAATTTTGCAATCAATAGTTGTTCTTAATAATGGTGTACTGTATGTTCTAACTCATACTGTCCCCTGACTTGTTACTACCTTGGTTTCTCTAAAGCATTATTAAAAAGTACTCAGGCATCGATACAGCTCCTAGTTTCTATCTTATATCAGTGTTTACAGATGTGATATTAATTCCTCTCCCGCATTGAGACCTCCCGGTGACTTTGTTTGGAGTTCGATAATGTACCTCGACTCCAAATGTCTTAGTTTCCGTTTATAGTCCGCCCCTCTCAGATTGTGTGGGATGCAGTCTAAGCTAAAAAAACTAAGGAGAGTTCTATTGCTATTGTGGTGTGTAGCGAAATGACGAGCCATCGGATAGTTCTCGTCCTTGTTGGCGATGGCCCGTTGATGTTCTAATATCCTTAGTTTAACTGCTTTAATGGTGCTCCCTACATAACGGTGTCCGCAGGGACATTTCAAGCAATAGACTACAAACGTAGTAGAGCAGGTTATGAATTTGGGGATTTTGATCCTAGCTTCCTTGTGGGGTACCTGGTAGGATAGCACCCTCTGACTCGTGCTACAGTTCTTGCATTTCCCACATGGGTATGACCCATGCATGGCGTGTAGTTCTCCTTTAGATTTTACTTTGGACAGATGGCTTTGTACTAGTTTATCTTTCAGCGATTTGGTTTTCCTGAAGGTTATCATTGGATGATCCGATAGATCCTTACCAATAACCGCATCCGATTTTTGAATCCCCCAATTTCTAAGCATTATGGCTCTAACTCTATTCGCTGCCACTGAATAGTTAGTGATTAGTCTTATTATGCCATTGCCACCCTTCTTCTCCCTGCTCTGCCTCTCACTCAAAAGTGTTTGCCTGTCAGTGTTTAGCACTTTTCTTTTTGCTTGCTGGAGCACCGTGTGGGAGTAGCCACGCGATTTAAAGCTTTTTATGCTTTTCTCGGCTGCCTCCTCGAAATCATTATCTAGGGAACTATTCCGTTTTATCCTCAATAGTTCCCTGTAGGGGATGCTTTTTACAAGGGTTCCCGGGTGGCTGCTACGTCCATGAAGGACGGAGTTCCCCGCTGTCTCCTTTCTGTAAAGCGCAGTCTGAATAGCACCTGATTCTACGAAAACCCTCAGATCCAGGAAATTGACCTCCTTTTTGCTCATGTTGTAGGTGAATTTTAAATTCAAGTTGTTGATGTTTAGGGCTGCTATGTACTCTTCTGCTGAGGATTCCGATCCCTTCCAAATATGGAAGAGATCGTCGATGTATCTCCTCCAGCAGATCACCCTATCCACCCATTCAGCCTTGTCATCTGCCCAGGCCACCTGCTTCTCCCACCAGCCCACGAATAAATTTGCGTAGCTGGGGGCGAAGCAGGTGCCCATAGCCGTCCCCCTGGTCTGCCTGTACCTTTGGTCTTGGAAAATAAAAATGTTGTTGTTTAGACAAAATGATATAAAATCCATAATCATCCTGCTATGTTCCAGGTATCTGGCAGGTCTTAGGTCCAGGAAGGTTTTCACCGCTTTTGTCCCATCATTGTGCCTAATGCTCGTATACAGGCTGGAAATGTCCAAAGTTATCATTATCAAATCGCTCTCCCACTCCACATCCTGTATTTGCCTCAGGAAATCTTTGGTGTCCTTAGTATATGAACTCAATTGGGTTACCCATGGGGCCAAAAATTAATCGATAAACTTGGACATATTCTCTGTCAGTCCACCAATGGACGATACGATGGGTCTCCCTGGTGGTCTATTGGGGTCTTTGTGTATTTTAGGCAGATGGTAGAAGCTTGGTAGCCTTGGTTGTTTGTTCTGCAAGTATAGGTATTCTTCTCTGGCCAGGATCCCCTTACCATACCAGTGATCGATCAAGGTATGGTATTCACGGATGCTCTGTCCATATTCCTGTTCTGTGGTAGGTAAATAGTTGTCACGATCTTGCAGCTGGTGTAGGGCTTCTTTGCAATAGTTCTGGCGACTCTGGATCACGATATTTCCACCTTTGTCTGAAGGCTTTATCACGATCGAGTCGTCCCTCTCCAGGCTGAGAATTGCATCCCTTTGGTTCGGTGTTAGGTTCCATTGCGTTTTGTGTTTGTTGGCTTCTTCATGTTTAGATAATTTTTGTAGTTCTTGGTTCAATGTTTCCGAGAAGATATCGATAGCGTCTATGGGTGTCTGTGGGAGGAAACGTGAGGGTGGTTTGAAGTTGCTCTGTTCCCCGATCTGGGCAATGCCAATAGCAGCGCCTCTGCTGACTGTATCCACTGGTGGCAGTGACTGGGAACCGCTTTCCTCTAGTAGCTCCTCGAGTACGGCCATATTTTCCAGGTCCATGATGTTAATATCTAAGGGATCTTGTGAGTCAGCTTGTCCCTCTGTTATTTATCTCTGTGTATTTTCTCTGAGGGCTTTTTGTTTGAAGAACTTCCAGAGCTTGAGCTTTTGAATAAATAAAAATAAATCAATACGTGTCTGTGTATATTCATAGCAATTTGTAGGACAGAATGTTAGTCCTAGTTTCAGCTCGCTTTCTTCACTTTTGGTCAGGATTCTTTGGGAAAGATTGATTACATTAAGGTCCTCCATCAATTTCACTTGTTCGTGGCCTGTCGATTCCTCAATTGTCTGGTACCTCTCCCTGTGTTTCCTCCCTCCTCTCCTCGTGACACGCCTCCGCTTGTATTTGTTGACTGTTCCGGTGGGCGCTTTTTCCCATCCCCCTGCCAGCTTTGGCGTATTAGATCGAACTCCTCGCGAAACGAAGGTTGGCATCTAGTTCCTGTATATATATATATATATATATATATGTTATGTTATGTTAATTTATTTTTATAATGCGCACAGCTACCCAACAAGGGTTTTCCAGCGCAACCCAAAAGAAGCACAACAGTGATCTAGCATTAGCAATATTGATTAAAAAACCAAGTTTTTAATTGTTTACGAAAGTTGGGAAGCAGATTCTCCCGCCTTATTACAGCAGGCAAGGAATTTCACATGGTGGGTCCCAGTAGGGAGAAGGAACGACCACCCATTCTCGAATAGCTTATTCCTAGGAATCACAAAAAGCTCATCCGCTGAAGAGCGAAGAAGTCAAGAGGGATGCTAAGGGCGTACCAGATCTTGTAAGTATTTAGGAGCAGAACCAATCTTAATTCTGAACATGAAACACAGGTCCTTAAATTTTATACGATGTTCTACTTTAAGCCAATGTAGTTCTCTCACAGCGTTTCCCGTGTTGGATATTCTGGGAAGTCCACAGAGCAATCAGGCTGCAGAATTTTGCACCACCTGAAGCTTGCGAAGTACTTCTCTGTTAGACCCCCAAAAAGGACGTTGCCGTAATCCAGGCGAGATGTTACAAGTGCCTGGACCACCGTCTTTTTTTGAGCATCCAGGTTATTTTTCTTAGCCATTTTAAGATGGTAAAACAGGTGGCTGCAATTTGTACTGCCTGTTGTTTCATTGACAATTTATTGTCAATAATAACGCCTATATTGCGTACCGGAGAGGGGGGCTTGGGTAAGGGCCCAATTTCGTCAGGCCAATGTTGAGGGCCCCAATGTTCAGAATTTTTTCCGAAGATAAGCACTCCCGTCTTATCCCCATTTAACTTGAGCAAATTGAGCTGCATCCATGCTGCGATGTTACGCATGCCCAATTGCAGAGTAGACAAAGAAAAGATGATTTGAGTATCATCGGCGTATGAAAACAATGTAAGCCCTGCCACTTCAGTGATCACTGCTAAGGGATGCACATAAATGTTAAAGAAGAGAGCCCTGAGATACTCCATACTGGGATGTAAAGGACTTTGAAGTGGCCCTAGAAGAGAACACCTGGAAGGTACACTCCGATAGAAAAGAGGACAACCAGCCAAGCGCCGAACCAGCAATGCCCAGTGCCTGTAAAGATTTTATTAATACGGTGTGTGAAACCGTATCAAAGGCGGCACTTAGATCTAATAATATCACAGCCACTGTATTACCATCATCCAGATGGTGACGTAGCACCTCAGTGACGCCCATCAGTGTGGTCTCTGTAGAAAACCCTGGTCTAAAACCTGATTGTGATGTATGCAAAAATTGGGAAGATTCCACAAACGTGGCTAATTGGCCATTCACATGCTTCTCCAAAACTTAAGAGAAAGCTGGGAGCAGGGAGATAGGCCTAAAATTAGCCGGCATGGCCGGATCTGCATTTGGCCTTTTTAACAATGGCAGGACCATATTGTGTTTCCAAGCCATTGACATTACTGCCTCCCTAAGAGAAGCATTTAAGAGCTCCATGACCACTCTTAAAGCGGGTTCTTCCATCTGTAGAAGTACTGTGGAAGGAATCAAGTCACATGGCGAGCCTGATTTAATGCTCGTTAAAAAGTTTTTAAAGGCATCAATGTCCAATAAAGACCACTGCTCCAATTTTAACCGACAGTCTTCTACCATAGTATAAACCTGCTCACTATCAAGCTGAGCCGGGTTTGACACACAAACTCCACCTAATGTCTTATGAATTTGTTTAACTTTATTTATAAAGAAGTTAGCAAGAGAGTCACACTGTGGTTCATCAAGAACAGGTGGACTAGGTTGAGTCTCTGAGCCAGCTAACTTCTTCACCATAGAAAATAAAGTACAGGGACAGTTTTTTGCCTCCAGAATAGTAGAGGACACATAGTCAGCTCGTGCCTTCTTACATAGAGCATGATATTTTTTCAATGTGGCTTTATAGATGTTTTTGGACTCGGAGGTATATTTCCTTCTCCAGCTTCTTTCCAAAGCTTTGCATTTGGTCTTTTCGGCTCTTAACTGCTCTGTAAACCAAGGAGCAGGCGGCCGGTGATTATTAAGTTGTTTCGCCATGGCTGGTGCGCAAGCATTAGAGGCAGAGGTAATCCAACTGTAAATACTATTCAATGAGGCCAATGATATGGAGTTATAAGATGGTGCATTGCTAGACAGTAGCTGATTGAACTTTGCAATATCCAATTTTTCCCAATTTCTGGTTCGACCTGATGTAACCGAGGGCAATGGGGCCAAGTTAAGTAAACAACTATATTGAAACTTAACTGCAAAATGGTCAGACCAACACACAGGCGGTGCCGGCAGACAATTAATATCAGGTAGGTTAGAGAAAATAGGGTCCAAAAAATGGCCAGCTATATGAGTAGGGCCAACATTACAAAGAGAAAGATTCAATGCAGCTAAATCAGCAATAAGTGCCTTACTTGCAGGACAGTCCAAATTATCCAAATGTAAGTTTAGGTCTCCTAAGACTGTAAAATTGGCTAATTTAAGTAGCCAAGGAGCCAACAGGTCTGGCAACAGAGGCACCCACGAACCAGCTGGTCCTGGGGTGAGTGAGTTGAGGAGAGAGAGTGAGTTTAAAAAGAGCAGCTTCACATTCCTGCAATGGGAGATTCTCCCATTTACATGAATAGCTCTTTTTATAAATAATCGCAATCCCTCTCCCCTTCCTAATGATTCTGTCTCTCCTTAATATAGTGTAATTGTCGGGAAGTGCACATGCCACATCCGGACCAGAACTATCGTTTAACCAAGTTTCAGTTAAAAAAATAGCATCGGGGCCTTCACTATTTAACAAATTAAAAATGTCCTCCTTATGTTTTGGAAGGGAGCGACAATTAATACTCCAGAAATTATATGGTTTATTTTGCATGGGGTCCCTTTTATATGTGCTAGGGTTATTAAAACCATAGCCACAGCCACTACACACCAAGTTAGCCTCTACCGGACATAATAAGTCACAATTTACTCCCCTCCTACCTTTCAAACTTAATAGTTGTCCTATTGAATATTGTAAAGTTGGTTTAGGGGAGGAAGGTACTAGGGCAGAGATTATGGCCCCTGGTCCCGTTCAGTCTCGATGGTCACAGACGGTCTTGCCTTTGTCGCGCCTACGTCACGAAATTGGCGCGACCGCTGCGCGTACCCGTTGCGCGTCAAGACCATGGCTCTTAAGTAGCAGCAGGGCCGGTCTGCGTGCAAGGAGTAGAACGCAGACCTCCGTCAGCGCGCTGCAATTAAAGATGGCCGCCGGGGACCGAGAGTGTCCCGAAAACTAGCCAAATTTGTCTTTTTTTAACCCCCAATAATGGTGCAGCACTCTAGTGGCAGACGTTAGTTCCCTACTAATTAAAGTCCTTTAAAAGTCATTTATTTCGATCAATGCTAAAAAATTAACTGTAAAAATATTGCAGTCTCAAAATTCACCACAGTGTTCCACAATTCCCCACAAGAGGATTAAATTCCCTGCTTCTAATCAAATTGCCAAAACAAAGCTTCTGCAAAGCAGCAAGCACGACCAAACCAAGCCCCTTAAGTAGCAGCAGGGCCGGTCTGCGTGCAAGGAGTGGGACGCTGACCTCCGTCAGTGCGCGGCAATTAAAGATGGCCGCCGGGGACCGAAAGTGTCCCATAAACGAGCCAAATTCGTATTTTTGAAACCCCCAATAATGGTGCAGCACTCTAGTGGCAGACGTTAGTTCCCTATGAATTAAAGTCCTTTAAAACTCATTTATTTCGATCAATGCTAAAAAATTAATTGTAAAAATATTGCAGTCTCAAAATTCACCACAGTGTTCCACAATTCCCCACAAGAGGATTAAATTCCCTGCTTCTAATCAAATTGCCAAAACAAAGCTTCTGCAAAGCAGCAAGCGCGACCAAACCAAGATATATGTATATCAAAGTCCAAGTTTGCCCCACGGAAAGAAGCCACCACACAACCTCAGTTCGTCTTATTCAATTTAATTGCAGCTTGCCAACAGGAACCTTGAAAGGGCACACAGCAATCTTTTAGCCAAACGCGTTTTGGGATGTCAGATCCCTTCGTCAGTGGCTGGCAGTGGAGGGAAAGTACTGTATCATATTTCATGTATATACAGTACTTTCTGAAAAATCCGCACCATTTATGTTCACAGGCTCCTGCCCCAGTGGGCGTGGCTGATCGCTCAGCAGTCTGGGCCTTGTGGTGCTCGATGTTCTCTCCAGTGAGTCCGTTCCTAAAGCCCCACAATAAATTCAATAAAAAACCCCAGTGGAGCTGTGAGTGTTCAATCGAAGTTTCCTCTTCATTGATTGTTGGGAATTTTCTTTCTGTACTTCCATTTACTCATCATCTGTAATCCGTTTTGTAATCTTCCACTTTAGACAGATTACTCATTTCTCATAAACTAGGTACTTGCCTAAATAAGGAGTGAATACACTCCTTTACCGATTGTACTCCATTCCGCAACTGGCATCAGCACTCATTTATTTCTCATCAAAGTCAATCAAAAACAAACCGGACAATATTCTAATTTGTGATAATGCTACACATGACTTTCCTTCTTTGAATAGAGTGCCAATATTTACAAAATCTGCATATCCACTTAACCCTTGTGATGTATGGATTGATACAGCATATGCTAGTGACACCGGTTACTGTTTTCACTGCATATCTGTCATTTACTAACAAGAAACGTACAACACATCGACCAATCTGCTTGACGCCATCAACCTCATCACATTTTATTACCAAGTATTCCATGTCATATCTGTTAGCATAATTAGCAAAATCTATGTTTCCCCATTGCACCATTTGGTAACCCTTCTTCAACATTCAGATTCCAACGTAAAATTACATGACAGCTTTTACAGAGATGTAACTGCTTCTATAATCTTTCAGTTGTTGTTAGAGTTTTCCAAAGAATCAACTTTTGCTTATAGTTTTTCTGTCAGTACTACTGTTACTCCCTGATATTTTATTTTATCAGTGGCTCTAATTTCCACAATATCTTCTTTCTACAGTTGGAGTAATTGTTCATTGAACTTTGAACCCTCTTGTAGGGTTGGCATTAAACAAATTATAGACTTGTTTCCTTTAATGAAACTATACATTAGTTGTGCTGGTGTAATATTCAATGGAAATAATTTGCTGATAAGGCAACATTTAAAAGTATGTTTTGCTTCTTTCTTTAGAATTCCTACTCTAATGTCCTTTAGTATATCTCCATACTCCACATCTGTGGCTGGGTGCATATTTTTGACTTATTCTTTGTCTTCATAGCATTCCCATGTATTCATATTGCCAATACTACCAAGAGGATTAAGTAAATGTTTTCCACTAAATAGTATGTGATGGTTTGTTTTCAATACCTGTTGCATTCTTAAATGTATGACGTCAAGCATTAGATTCAACACCATGAGCACTTCATCGATAATGAGAAGCTTCAGTTTTTTAAATACTTGTGTTACCTTATGACAAGTGTCACCTGATAATTTTTGATATTCCAGTTTGTGGTCTTGTTCCACAGGTTGTAATAGCAGTCAATGAAGAGTAATTCCTTTAATGTTATGTGTGACTAATCCTGTTGGTGCACTTACTACACATGACAAATTTGAATCTATAGTTTTCTGTAGGTAACTGGCGAGTACTTCAATTGTGAAACATTTTCCAATACCAGCTTAGTCACTTATATATAGTAGAACTGGTTTAAATGAAGAACACTGTCGCCCTTTGGTCTCATGCTGGTATCCATGCACTATTTTAACTTTAACTTCATTAAAATATCTTTCTGCTCTTTATTCAGTTTAAGTCCTCAGTCTCAGCTGTTACATGCTGCATTGCATTTTCTACTTCATTCATAGCTATAGCTGCTTCATTTTGAATAATTGCTTATCTAAGAGGATCTTGACTTCCTGGTGTTGAACTTGGCTACTCTGAGCACTGTCCATGGCTATCTCAGGAGCAAATTGTTTCCTCCTGATCAACCTCATCTCTCAACATTTTAAGGTAATTTGGAAATAGTGAGCAATCTATGGTATCTTTGACAGCATTGAAAGAATCTTCATAAAAGTCATACTGTCCAAGTAATTCTGATTCTGCACGCCATGGCCGGAAAAACTGCAAATGTGCCATGTAGAAAAACTCTATTTTGTCTGGTGTTTTGAAACACAGCTTTCTGTGGTGGATTAGATTTGGTTTTCTATGTCTTACCAAACAACCAACACCTCTTCGTAGTGCATATCTTCCTTCTATGTTTTCATTAGCATTACTTCTATATGTATAGTGCTGAAATACTTCATATAGACATATGTTGTCAAGATATCTACATCTTCTTGGGTGGTAAGTATTTAGCATGTTATTTTCAGAATGTCTCTACTCTCAGGATCATATTCAGCAAGATATTGGATTTCTGGGAAATACTTTAATACTATGTTACGAGTGTTTGCAAGCCCTAGGCTCACCCATATAATTCCTCTTGACTTAAAGAATAAACTAGCTAAGCTTAACTTGTACGAGTATTAATATAAACCTATTTTTCTGCGGGAAAGAACTTTCAAACTAAAACTGTACAATTTCTTTGTAAGACTTTTTTCAGCTGAAACTTCCTCCCACATCTTTTTCATCTCTGTCTTGTCTGACTTTGTTAAATATGAAGTAACATAACGAGCAACAGCAATAGAGTTTTTAGCAACAATCTGTAGATACATTGCATTCCACTTCTTCAGAATGATAGGGTTGTATTCATTAATTTACTTGGAGGCATCTGTTCTAAGGATGTATGTATCTTTGGTGATTTGTATGTAAGGGTGTGTCTGACCGTAGACAAAAAGCTGTCCACTCTTCCTTGTGAGATGACAGGTTCTGGGAATACAAAATGACACCTTGTGTAAAATTTCCCTCTGGATCTGTATTTTCAATGACAGTATTTTCCACACCTATGATTTTCAAATCATAGATCTTGTTGTCTTAAGATCTTGTCACCAGTGTCCTTTGGGACTGTGAAAGTTACATACTTCTCTATGCAAGACAACACAGACTCATCACTATCTGTTCCAAACTTTAGGGCATCCTAAACCCATAGCAGCATGTGAATATGTGGAGAACTTATAGCTTGGTACTGTTTGCCCCAACGGAAATCAGTCACTTCACCAACAGGAGGATTACTCTTTTTCCAGATAAGTTCCATAATGGATTTAAATCTGTGGTTAAAATATCTGTAAACATTTGCAGGATGCAATGAGCAGGGTTCTCCTGCTATTTTCAAATGTATGTCTTCTATATTTGAATTGCCTTTCGCAAGTATTGAAACAGGTCAACTCATGCATACTTATTAGAACTGAGTGTTATAAACCATGTAGGTGCCCCTAAATTTGTTAACATGCATTTCAGCTCACCATTACGACAATACCAATATTCGTTTTTCCCACGTTGACATGCTATGAGATTAATCAAGCTGTATTCCAGCTGCTCATCTTTTCTCTGTGAATTTTCGCAACAAATTCTATTGCAGAAAGATTTTGCAGACTTACACCTGTTTTCAAAATGTCATTTATGGCATAAGACACTGCAGACAAACCACTTTCAAATAGTAAATGAAACATTTAGGGGATACATTGATGAAATCTAGGGTCCTCTAAATAAAGTCTAGTAGATCTGGGCTCGGCCGCTAGTTTTTGTACAGGCAGCTCATCATACCTACTACCTACTCCCGTAGGAAACAGTTGAGGGAAACAGAATGTTTCTAAACTTTTTTTCCATACACTTAAGGGAGCTCCTTTTGCATGTTTTAGTTGCTATAGATCATTAGCATCAACAACACATGTTTTGAGTGTAGGGGATGGATGCAATAATGTTCATGAATTTCTTCTGTTCTCGATCAAACCATTGTTTCTACCTGGCCTGTTGATGGTAATGTGTTGTCCTCCATGTGTGATATCTTGAAGAATATCAATTTTCTTAAAATATGTTTTATTTTGTACCAGATATAAAGTTGCCTTTTTAACTTTACTAACATCTACTAACGCTTGCTATTTTTTTTACTCCACTTAGTCTGTACCCCTATAGTTTCAATATGTTGCTTGAAATCTAATGCCATGTAAAAAAACTCTACCGTTGAGACCTTTCTGGAGTTCAGTTGGAAGTAATTTCCCTGTCTTAGGCTCCATACGAACTATAGTTCGAAATGGGTGTATACATTGTATCTGTATGGATTCATAAACATTCAAATCTTTAAGTACTTCTGGAATAGGTACTACTTCTAAGTTGTTGTCCACAGCTCTAGCAGGCATTTGGTTTTCCTGTCACTTATTATAGCAGTACTTACATATAATTTGTCAGGTGGACAGTCAAACCTTTCTTCTACTAGTAAGTAAACTGCAAATTCATGCCACTTTTCATTATTCTCTTTTTTACTTTTAATGTAATCAACATTAGGAGTTTGAGTTTTGTAGTGAGTGCATCGATAACATATACACAGAGTTTGGTTGCTCAGAGCACACTGTGTTAAAGTTTGTAAACTCTTCATTTTTCCTACACTCCTGTCCAGGACCAAAGACACTAAACTGTACATCATCACAAACCTTTTCTACTTCTACTGCAGTACCATGGAAAATAGCTCAATTCATTTCTCCCAAACATAGAGCAGGAATGTTTACATTGCACAGCCTTTTAACAAAGGTTCCCATTTTTTAGTGGTGTACACCTAACATTCCTAAATAATAAAATCTGCTTTACCACACATTTTTGATAAACAAGCTAGTGAGTGTCCTTGTAAATTAATATGCTTTCTTACTTTGCAATGAACTAATCCTTGCAAAGTGCATATTGTTTGCTATAAACTTCTGCAAGAAAACATACGGAGGAAATTATTAAATATATTAATTGATTGATGTTGAATACTGTGAACACTGCTACAGTTCCATTTGTACACAGGGGCCTGTCTACGCATTCCTTGCACCTCTTCAGCATTCACTTCCTCATCATTTCTAGATACCATTACTTTCAAAATAGGTTTACCATTCTTCATCTCATAACATCATTCAGAATATTCAACTGCATGCACTAATGTGTTGTCTTGCAAGTAGCCTTCTTCATTAAAGAAAGGCTTACTACTTGAAGTATGTATCCAATCACAACAAAAAACTTTGCAAAAGTTACTTCTATTAACAAGTCTTTTATTTTGACTACCTCCCCATAGACAACAACATTTTGTCCAGTGTCTTCATTCTGTTTAAAACCAAGATAAAATATTTACTCCTCAAAGCAAACGCCTTATCAACTATACCTTTAACATATTCCTTTTGTCTGATTTTGTCTTCTTTTATACTTCTTCATAAGTGCTAATAAGTTGAGAATTACTCAAGCATGGAAAATCCTACATCTGATTTCCTTGAACCGTCTCTGCCTTCTGGTTAAAGTTTCTCCTTTTTTTTTTTTTACAATTTCTTACTTTTTATATGAGAGACTTTTTGTCCTTTGATACTTGGTGTTATACTTTCTTTTGTGTTTACTTGTTTTTGCACTGTTTCCAGTTGTACCTTTCGTTTTTTTCAGTTCTGAGGAGATGGTGTGTTTGCTGCTGCTTCTTGCTTCTCCGAGATTTTGATTGCAATGTACCTCTCTGTGGTTAACTACATATTGATATCTGAAAACAAAAAAAGAGAAGTGCATTTGCCAGTTAATTACATAGTATCACATTACATTTTTTTAACTATTTAAACATTTAGTTGATATCAGTAAATGTAGCTCTGTCAATCTTCCGACTACATGTGTTACCTTTTAAGCACGTTCCAGCCTGCCTGATGACCTGGCTACAGCCTAACTCAGTGGTGACTTAAATCCAGTAGAAGATAAGTTAATGACTTGTGCAGGAGTTTAAAATATGAAGGTTGGCCTAGCAGTAAAACTGCATCCAGAGGCTAACCTGTGCAAGCCCAAAACATGATGCAATAGCTACGTCACTTGAAAGTATCAGATCTTCAGCAAATATGTGAATGAATGTCATAGTCATATCTGGGGCTGTCATACCATGTGTACGCAAGTTTGTGGATAAATGACTGCTTCAGGTTGAAACCTGCATGGTTATCTCAATTTCTCTGGAAGGGGCTACCTTGTTTGCTTTCTGGATGTGTCAGTGAGTATGAGAGTTGTTAGGTGCATGTGCAACTGCCTTCATTAGCGCTACCTACATATAACTTGTGCCTGCCTATATTAGTGAATCTTTACATGCTTTTGTCACTATGTCAGTGGGTGTTTTAGTGTGTGTCTGCTTTCTTACTAAGGTGTGCCAGATTAAACTCTGGTTGCCACACTGGATACTTAATGGAGCACGCAAATTTGTATGAGTGCATAAAGCTCAGTAAATCTTCTTGTGTTACCTTTTAAGCACATACCAGCCTGCCCTATGGCCTAATTACAGCCTACCTCAGTGGTGATTTACATCTCATAAAAGATCAGCTTATTTCTTATGTAGCTTTCTCAGATTGCAGTCTGGGTGCCAGAGTGTATGTATAATTGGGACCATGGGTCTGTATGACTGCATATAGCTCAATGAATCTTCAGCGTACATGCATTACATTGTAAACATATAGCGGGGTAGCCTGTGGGGCAAGATGGCCACTACAGTGTTGTAGAGGATAGTCGCACTTTACTCCCTCTCCTGACCAGGAAAATGCAGAAGGCACTCTGAGGCAGTTATGTGGCTGATTTACGGGCTGACAAAGATTCAACAACGGTCAAGTACTAATACAGAGCTCCGGATTCAGCGGGGAGCACTGACAGTATTAAGGATTTTGAAGGAGTGCTGGAGGAATTTATACGGCGGCATCAGGGCATCCAGAGGAATGTCGCAACGTGGGAGGCAAGAAAAGGACAAGGAAAACCCCCCATCGGCAGTAGCTAGCGCGATCAAAGCGCAAAGTCAGCAGGACGGGCTGAGCACCGGGACTATTCCAAAGATGCCCCCAACAACTAAGAGATCAACCATCGCAGTAAACGCGGCTTTAAAGGCACAACAGCGGAAGGCGGAGAAAGAAAAGAAGCTGGAACCAAAGTTGATGCAAGCCGCGGTGAACCGCAGTGAAACGGTGAATGAGGCACACGGACTAAGCAAAGATATCACCACCTCGACGAGAAACAAAAATCTAGTAAAAAAAGATGCTAAAGACTTGATCCTCCGGCAGCCTACCTTAACGGAGTCATTCAGCACGAAATTGCCGACAGGAATGGCAGACAGGCCCCCGGCAAGTCATCTGCCCTTGCAAAACGCTGGAACAGAGAATGCCGTCCTCGAGGACGCAGGCGGCTTGGTTGCTGGGCAACAGGAGGGAGCAGACGTGGAGTGCACGCTTCCCGCGGAAACGGCCGAAAATTCTCTGAGGACGCTGGACATAGGCATTGAGCAACCGGTGAGCAGGGGCGCTACTGGGGGGGGGCAGAAAGCCTGAATAATGATCAAATGATGGATGCGCTGCTACAGGTAGAGGCAGAGCTGACCCAGGATACTATGCAGAGTCAGGGCGCAAAGTGGGGGAGCCTGGCAAGCCTGGACTCACAGAAGGAGCGCAGGGAGCGTAAAGGGGCCAGAGGGGGCTCGCCAGAAGGTGAAAGGTTCTTTTCGGTCAATGAGGGTTCAGACTCCACACCCTCAAGTGATGTGGAAGACAAAGACACTACGGACATTAGCTCAGATTCAGAGGGAAGTAGTGGCACTAACCAGAAAAACACACAGAAAAGGAGGAATTCGGCGGCAAGACAAGGAGGGGGAGGCTCTCCAGCCAGCACAAACAGGAAACTTCTATGGGACTATTCCGCCACTTCTAGTGTGTATCGCGAAGGCACTCAAGGGAAGGAGCATCAGGGAGAGCTGACAAAGAGTCTCCACAGCATGCCACACTGGATCTGATGTTTAATACCCTAAAACAGATGCAGGGGGAAGCCAGGGCTGAAAGCCGGAGAGCTAGGCATGACACTAAAAAAATACAAGCAGCAATTAGGAAAGTGAATAAAAAATATGAAGAGGTCAAGGAGCGGGTGGTGCTTGTTGAGGAAAGAACGGGCAGGCTCGAGGATGAGGTAACGAATTGGCAGACGTCCAAGATGGAGCAGGCAAAAGCGGTGGAGAACCTGCAATGGAAAATCGAGGACTTCGAAAATCGCCAGAGGAGTAATAACGTGCGACTTCTTGGACTGGAAGAAGGGGTGGAGGGGCAGGATGCAAGAGGATATGTCATCAAGCTGCTAAAAGGGGCCTTCCCGGAAGCTCAGTGGCAATGGGAGCTAGAGATCCAGAGGGCACACGGGTTCCCACTTTCAAGGAAAAAAAGACAAGATGGGCAACAGGACACTCTGCCAAGAGTCATGTTAGTTTTTTGGGGGAATTTTCTGGCAAGGCGGGAAATTATGGAGAAAGCAAGACCAGACTCTAAAAAAACATATGAGGGGGTTACGTTTTTCGCAAGACCGGATTTTTGCCACGTGACAGTGGAGAGGCGGTGGCGGCTCAGGCAACTAATCGCTCCTCTCCAGCGGCAGGGTGCAGAGGCATATCCAATGTTCCCAGCAAAATTAAAGCTTATTGTAGGAGGGCATACTAGGATGTTTTTCTCTGAAATAAAGGCGGGGGAATTTCTAGTGGAACTTACTGAGCAGCACAGGGGGGAAAAAATAATAAATGAAAAGGCTAATATACCGCCCTAAGGGCAGGTTTACAGCAAACACTCAGAGTAGAGACAGGCTTAGATAAGGGAAGGAGAGGGAGGCGACACTACAACACATAGCAGTCGCACATAGGACATGTGTGACCTATTTGCCTGTGGAAGGGGGGGTGGGATGTCAGCGGGAGTGGGGAGAAGAGGGGGGGAGGGGAGGAGGGGGAAGGGTGTTGGTGATGGGGGTTTGGAAAATACAGCACAAAATGACAAAATACACAGAGACATACCACTAGAGGGGAGTACTAAGGTGGCGACTAGAAAGGAAAAAAGCAGCAAGTACAAATGGCGGTAAGGATTGCTTCTGTGAATATTTGTGGCCTTAATAACGGAGGGAAGAGGCAGAAGGTGGCTGCCATGTTAAGAATGCTGAGACTGGATGTAATATGCCTCCAAGAGTCACATATTGTGGGAAAGGACACATTTATGTTGGAGCAGATGGGGTTTGATGTGCTCGCTCACACAAAGCAAGAAACTAGGACAAGATGGGTCGCTATATTAGCCAAGAAAGGGACTGTTAATTTGAAAAGAAAAAAGGACGATTAAGGGGGGAGATGGGTAATGGTGGAAGGGGAAACAGTCGCTGGGTATTGCACATTTGTTTCTGTTTATGGTTCTACGGATGATGAGCCTGAGGTCTTTGAATATCTGGACTTGGAACTTCCACTGTGGCCAGAGCCTGTAATATGCTGTGGGGATTTTAATATCAATGGACTGGATGGATAGGGATTAACGGGCGGGGGAGCCTATGGAGGTCGGAAGAGGAAGACATGCAATGCTATATATAATCTAGCGCAACATAATGCTTTGGTGGACGTGTGGGCTAAGAACAATCCAATAGGAACAGGGAGTACCTATTATTCAGCACCCCATAGGGTGGTAGCCGGGCTAGATTACTTTTTTATTTCAAGCTCAATGATGTGTGGTTCCCAGTTAGAACGGCTGCCAAGGATAGTATCAGACCATAACCCGCTTGTGCTAAGTCTTCCACTGGTTAATAGAGGGGGGGAAAAAACCAACACATGGACTTTTGAGAGAGGGTTGCTGAGGAAGGAAGAGTTTGTTAGACAAATGCAGGAATGGATTACACAATTTTGATGGATTAATAGGGAATCAGCTTCAGCTGATATGGTTTGGGATGCGTTTAAGGCCGGAGTTAGGGGGGAAACACTGAGTTACACGCTGCAGAGAGGTAAGAAGGAGAAAATTAGGATGGATAAAAGGCTTCGAGACCTGGAGAGGCTAGAAGAGAGTTTAATCATGGCCATAACCAATCGTGAACCAATAGAGGGGATACTGTTGGAAATAGAGCTAAATAAAGCAGAGGCAGGGGAAACCTTGGCACGGAAGGCGGCGGGAAATTTTCTGGCGAAAAAAGAAAAATGTTATGAATATAATGAAAGGATAGGCCACCTACTGGCAATTCGGACTAGACAAAGTTTAGCAGCAGGCGAAATAAAGGAAATAAAAGATGGCACAGGTAAGATAGTAGACAAGGTGGAAGAGGTGCAGGAGGTACAATTTTATGAAAATCTTTATGAACAGAGCCAAAACAGCACTGATTTGGAGATCACGGAATATCTGGCATAGATACCACATGCAATGTTAAGTATTGAGGGGAAAGAGAAGCTAGACGTCCTTTCAACTTTACAGGAAGTACGCGAGGCTGCGTTTAATCTTCCATCGGGGATAGCTACAGGGCCGGATCAAATCCCGGCAGAATTTTATAAGACCTTTTGGGATACAGTGGGGGAGGACATGCCGGCGACCTTTAGGCAGGCACAGTTAGGTAGGTCAGTACCACACTCCTGGGCAGGGGTAGACATCATAGTGATTTTAAAGAAGGATAAACCTCTGCTAGAACCAGGGTCTTACAGGCCAATCACCCTCTTAAATGCGGATGCAATCATTTTTTCTAAATCGCTTGCTCAAAGATTGAGCCGGGTCATTGAGGGTATAGTCAGCACCTCGCAACATGGGTTCATCCCGGGGAAAGGGACCACCCAGCATACAAGGCAAATGATCACCATCTTGGATGCTGCAGAGGTTGCAGGAGATCCTGTCGCGGCTATATTTCTTGATGCGGAGAAGGCCTTCGACAGGGTCTCCTGGGACTATCTGTGGAAGGTTATGAAGTGGTTCGGGATAGGGGGGGATATATTAAAGCGATTCAGGCTCTATATGAAGGGCTGACTGCAAGGATAAGAATTAATAAAAGTTACACAAAGGCAGTACAGATAAGACGCAGGACTAGGCAGGGCTGCCCAGCCTCGCCCCTGCTCTTCGCTTTATATCTGGATCCTATGCTAAGGAGACTTGCTAGTAATAACAACATTCCCCCGGTCAGGCTGCATGAAAAGGAGTACAAACTATCCGCCTATGCGGATGATGTGGCTATTATAACACCGAATCCAGGGAGGGCGATAGCTGAAATAGAACAGGAGGCAGTGAATTTCGGGGCAGTATCAGGATACCTGATTAACAAAGGGAAGACCCAGATAGTGCAAAATAGCTATACAATACATCAGGACGCTAGAGTGGTGCCCGAAGCAACATATATAGGGATAAGAGTGACCGCCGATTTAGATAGATTAGTGGGGTTAAATATGGAACCATTACTAGAAAAAGTAAAGAGAAATACTGAAAGGATTCATAACCTACACTTGACTCTAATGGGCCGCATAAACGTGATCAAGATGATAACATTCCCGAAATTCTTGTACATATTCAGGGCTATACCACTTTTCTTTGACCATGCATGGTTTAGTAAACTAGAAGTAATACTCAATAGGCTTATCTGGGCACAAGGGAAGACCAGGAGAGCTTATCGGTTTATGACACTGCCCAGGGAAAAGGGGGGCTAGGGGGCCCCAGATTTCAGACTCTATTACTGGGCCGCGGCCTGCAGTATTTTCAAGGGTTGATAGGTGGAGGGGGAAGTAAGCAAAGGGGTGACAGACCTGGCTTCACGAATGTATATAGGGCACTGGTGGGGAGAGAGGCTGAGAATGGTTTATTAAACACAATTGATTATAGCTATTTCAAACACACCAGGTTTAAGACCTTAAGAGCGGCATATAATATCTGGAAGGCGGCCGCAAAAAATCTCGGAATAGGTAGATACAATAGATATATACGATTACACAGGAGTCATTCACTCCAAGGCGATATTTTTAGGGATTCAGTTATGAAGGAGTGGGATAATAAGGGGATCAAGAAGGCAGGGGATTTATTGGATATGGAGGGGAGGATTTTACAATTCCAGGAACTACAGGAAACATTTGAGATTTCTGGTAACAGCTTTTTTAAGTATCTACAGGTAAGAAGCTACTTTGCAAATAAACAGGGAGGCTTAATAGGGTTTGGCCACGGCAGAATAATGGATTACATAGAAAGGAGCAACCACTGTACAATTCGGCAGCTGTATGCAGAGCTTTATGTATTAAAAAATGACGATAGGGAAAAACACGCTAGTAAGAGGGTGGAGAAAGTGGGGTCTCGTCCTGAGGGATTACAGATATCTTTAGACTTGGGGCGTACAGTTTTATGCTCAGCGACGCTACAAACACAGCATTACAAAACACTGTACTCTCTTTACCACACTCCTGCTAGAATTGCACAGTGGGGGGGGGGGGGGTCACAGGAATAACTTGCCCGAGATGCGATTCAAGTAATGCGGATATTGTCCACATGTTTGACAGTGTCCACAACTGCATTCATTAAAGGTGGCAATTGAGAAATTTTTGGAAGGATCGTTAGGGAAAAATGACAGGTGAACTAATAATGCTGGGGGAGATGGCAGGGGTAGAGGGCCTCCCCACACAATTTCTGTTTATGGTAGCTGCAGTATATCGGATTGGTATTGCGAGGGCATGGCTTGACAGGGCACCACCGACATTCCAAACATGGGTAGCAAGGCTACTCTCTACGTACAATCTGGAGAAGGCAATATATGATAGGAAGGGCAGAAGGGCGAGAACATTGGGGAGGAAGATATGGCAACCTATAGATCAGTGGAAAAAAGGGCGGGATAGTGGAGGGATCTCCACTGTTGGGTCTGGGGACGAAGCTATAGCTAATGCAAGAAATTAAAATTAAATTATTTGTGTTATTGTGTATTCTGATTATTTGTGCTGTAATATGTATTGGAATACTCGGAAAAAGTAAAGAAAAAACTTTAATAAAAAGATTTTTAAAAAAACAAAAAAACCATTGTAAACATATAGCTCCATGCGCTATGCCCTAGCCACAGCCTTCCTTAGTGGGATGTTACATGTTCTAGATCAGTTTACACCTTGTGTAACAATTTAAATAGGAAGCATGTACAGCTCAACTATACGGCACCAGAGACACCATGCCTAGGTTTCTACTTAGGTATGTCAGATTGAAGTCTATGTGACAAGCTGCACGTATACTTGAGTACAAGCATCTTTATGAGCACATATAGCTCACACAAACTTCACAGTTCCTATATTACATATTAACCATATAGCACCTGCCCTATGGCCTAGATAGCAGTCCAATAACATGGTTAAGAAATGTACCAGTATCTGACTGTTTTGAAAGCTCTAGAAATGTGAATATACATAGCTGAATTAATGCCTCAGTGTCTGTATTTGGAATTAGAAATGTATCTGTAACTGCCTTTGATACTTCTATATATATTTCTACTTGGCAAGTATCTTTGTGAATGTATAAGTGCTTCTGTTGTCCATGAGTGGGTGAGAGAGAGCCTACATGTATGTCAGCTGCATCATGTTAGCTGTTGTTTATATAGTGCTTGGCATAACAGTGTGCACATGATGACTAAGTTACGGACACTCAAATGGACAAGCCTCACTTTTTTAAAACAGAAAGAACCATGGTGTAGGAAGTGCCGCGTTTGACATGGTTACCCCCTAACTTTTTGCCGGATACATGATGCCAACTTGACTGAGTGTGACCTGGGTCCATGCCAATCAGGATTCCAGGGCCTGTGTTCTTTCCTAAAACTGTTCCTTTGAATGAATGAATGAATGAATTACGCACTTGTATAGCGCATGGCTACCCAAAGGCATCCCAGCGCTTCTAACTCATTCAGACTCCAAGATTCAAACAAACAGAAAGGTCTTTAACAATTTTCTGAATCTTAGGTGATTTGTCTCCATTCTAATTGCTACAGGAAGGGTATTCCAAAGATTTGTGGCTTGTAAGGAAAAACGTCTCCCTCCGGTACGCACTCTCCTTGTCTTGGGGACCGCTAGCAGATTTTTGTTGGCGGATCTCAGGGTCCGCTTGGGAGCATATGGGCAGAACATGGATTGGATAAGCGCAGGTCCGGTTTTATTAACTGCCTTATGTACCAAAGTCAGGGCTTTAAATTCCACTCTCTGTTTCACTGGTAACCATTGAAGCTGGCGCAGACCAGGCTTAGCGGATGACCTACGCGGGACATTCAGCAACATTCGTGCTGCACAGTTCTGTACTGTCTGTAAAATTCTGATTGTCCCTAGTGGGGCACCGAGATATAGTGCATTAGAGTAATCCAATCGTGTCAGGATCAGCGCTTGCACCAAGATCTTCCTAGCTTCGAAAGGCAGAAGCCTAACAATTTTCCTCAGTAGCCTAATATAAGCAAAGCAAGTTCCTGCAACCCTCCGGGCCTGTGCCGCAAAATTAAGGGCAGGGTCTAGCCAGACCCCCAAGCTCTTAATTTTTTCCTTTGGTAGAGGGGGCTGGCCAAGCCTAGAAAGCCACCAACTTTCTACAGTGGCGGGTGGGTTGTGTCCCAGCATCATCACCTCTGTTTTTGCGCCATTTAACTTTAGGAAGGATTTATCCATCCAGTCATAGATCTTATCAAGACAGGAGGTAAGATTTACTGTATCCACAATTGGCACACTTCCGAGCCACATATAAGTCCATTGTAAAAGTTACCCCTGGTACCAAGGGCTTTGTGACCGGAGACAACCTCTGAGGGCTGCATCATGTATTATATCACCCTCAGAGACCCCTCACCTTAACACTCTCACATTGCCATTGCAGGCTGCGTGTTTTGGTGCAGACCAAACTGAAGAGTTGAGATGGCACACAGATTATCTGCACCCATAATATTGTGTGCAAAATATCGAGGACCAAAATATCAAGAAGGTAAATACACACAGGTAAGTATAGATTTACAGTTCATAATCCGACATCTGACTACCTGGACGATATATATTGACAAAGTACATACATATTAAGTTAAGTAAAGAAACCTATACTTTGTTGATATTTTTGTCTTCAAAATGGTGCCAGCACTATCATGCTGTGCTCTCCATGCCACTGGAATCAAGCTATCCTGGCTGATGACGGCTGATAGCCAGAAACCGTGCCTAGGATGCTTGATTCCAGTCCAGGGAAGACATTGCTTGGCAGTTCGGGCTGGACTGAGCCCATGAGGCACATGCTCAAGACTGATTTGTATATGGCCATGTCAGAACTGGGGTGGTGTGGTGAGCAAAATAACAATGGATTAAACCCAGATCTGTGACTGGGGGTGAATGTTTTGCCATTGTGCAACATTCCATCCATCAATTGTTGTTTTTGCATTTGTCACCCTGAGTGGGACAGGTATGCTCAGAAGTGAGTCCCGTACTCTCCATGCCACTGGAATCAAGCTATCCAGTCTGATGACGGCTGATAGCCAGAAACCGTTCCTAGGATGCTTGAGTCCGGTCGAGGGAAGACAGGGCTTGGCAGTTCGGGCTGGACTGTTCACATGAGGCACAGGTTCAAGACTGATTTGTATATGGCCATGTCTGAACTGGGGTGGTGTGGTGAGCAAAATAATGATGGATTAAACCCAGATCTGTGACTGCGGGTGAATGTTTTGCCATTGTGCAACATTCCATCCATCAATTGTTGTTTTTGCATTTGTCACCCTGAGTGGGACGGGTATGCTCAGACGTGTGTCCCGTGCTCTCCATGCCACTGGAATCAAGCTATCCAGGCTGATGACGGCTGATAGCCAGAAACTGGTCCTGGGATGCTTGAGTCCGGTCGAGGGAAGACAGGTCTTGGCAGTTCAGGGTGACTTTCCCATGAGGCACAGGTCAAGACTGATTTGCATATGGCCATGTCTGAACTGGGGTGGTGTGGTGAGCAAAATAACGATGGATTAAACCCAGATCTGTGACTGGGGGTGAATGTTTTGCCGTTGTGCAACATTCCGTCCATCAATTGTTGTTTTTGCATTTAGCACTATCATGCTAGCACAATATTATGGAAATGATATTCTGGTGGAATACCCAATCCTTCCAAGATTTATAAATTGAGTATTCATAAATTGGGTACATTTAGAGAGCCAAGAAACATAACGTGCCACAGAGAATTGCTGGTTATTATTTAAAAATAAATGTGGTGTACAGAAAAAGATACGTTTGGTTGATAAGATCTTTTAAGACTGTGCATTATATGTTTTTTCTTTGCTAATCTACCAGTAAGTCTTATATGCTAAAGATAAATAAATAACTGCAACCTAATCATGTTCCCTTTCGGCAGTTGCCCATTAATTGTGAGATCATAATCCATGTGAAACCACCAAACATCTGTTGAAATCCTCCAGTCTGTTTGTGTCCAGACTATGAATAATGAAGAGGACTATTTGATTATATTCAGACCAAAATATGTCCCAAACCCTATTTACGGAGTCGAAGTTGGGTAAGTCTTCTAATTGCAGGTTTCATTTTTTGATATACTTAAGCATCACACATTAGTTTCTTGGCCAAATTTGCAAAACGCTAACTTAACTTGAGAAAGTAGTGGAGCGTTCTAAATAGTGGAGGAGGAGGATTAGATAGCTCAGGGTTACCTGTTGATAAACACAAAAAGTCACTAAATTAACTAGTGCTTAACCCTGGGAAGCTTGGCACAAAAAACAGTCAGATTAACTTAGAGGCAATGTGTAAAGCATTAATGAAGCACACAAATAGTAATAAAGTGGCAGCGCAACATAGGAATTTTTTTAAAATATAGCATATTGTAATAAACTATTTGAAACCAGAATGACAAAAAAGCAGTCAGTAGAACCAGAGTTAAGAACTTATTAATATTTGAGTAAAAATAGCACCAAAAAACACTAAGTGTCAACTATGGATATCTGGTTGCGTTGGCCCAGGTCAAAGTCACAAGTTCAGGCCAACTTGCTCTTCCCGAAAACCTAAGGCCAATATCTCTTCTTCCCTATGTGGCTAAAATTGCAGAGACTTGAAAATTTGACGGAGATGCACTCCTTTCTTCCTATTTTTCTGAGTATTTATTAAACTTTTTGTTTAGTCTACCTGACTCTAATCAGCGTGCTGCAGGGGTAGCACGGTTGCAGAGAAACACCTGAGTGGCCATCTCTCAAAGTTCTTGGAGGAGAGGCAGGTTCTGCATGATACCTAGTCCGGGTTAAAGCCCATGCATGGTACGGAGTCTGCTCTCCTGCTGGCAGCCGAAGTACTGAGGGCTGCAGCTGATGAAGGTAGGATGGTGGACTTGATTCTGCTGGACCTGAGTGCCCGTGTTCGACACGGTCTCCCACGGCCTTTTATTAGAAAGGCTAAGGAAGGCCGGGGTCAGAGGTATCACGTGGACCTGGGTGAAGAATTTTCTGGCAAATAGGTCCTTCCAGATCTTGCAACATCCCTTCAGTTCCAGAATCTGTCCTTTAAACCAGGGGGTGCCGCAGGGTTCGGCTCTTAGCCCAACCCTTTTTAATATATATATGAGCCCACTTGCAGACATTGTTCTGAAACATGGAATTCAGCTGGTGTCATATGCTGATGACACTCAGCTAGTTGTGACCTTGAAACAGAAGGAACCTGAAAGTGCTGCCGACTTTAGTACCTGCCTGGGGGAACTCATGGACTGGATGAGACTGAGCTGTCTCCAGCTAAACGCAGGGAAGACAGAGGTGATGGTGGTTTGAAAACAGCCCTCTCTCTGGGCATTGGTGGCCCGAAGCACTGGGAATTGGTCCAGTGCCGAAAGCCAAGGTGAAAAATCTGGGAGTGTGGTTTGACGATGGTCTCTCCTTCTCCTCACAAATAACAGCTGTGGCTGGGGCATGTTTTGGCATTCTGAGGATGATACGTAAGATCTTGGACTTTCTCCCCCTAAATGCCAAAAGGTCGATTGTACAGGCCCTGTTTACATCTCGCCTTGATTACTGCAACGTCCTGTATATGGGGGTAACTGCCAAAAATCTGACCATCCTGCAGAAGGTCCAAAATGCCGCAGCCGAGCTCATCTTGAATGTACCTAGGAGGGCATTGTTGGGAGAAGCCTTAAATGCACTGTATTGGTTTCCATTTGGGCTAGAGTTACCTTTAAGGCTCTATGCCTGAGTCACAGGATTCTGGGGGAGAGGGGACAGTGCTTTGTATGGCCTCTCCTGACAGCCCACCAGCCTGCTCGTAATTTGAGATCATTGGGTAGTGTAAGAGTGATTGTGCCCAGGGTGCGGAAGGCGCGGTTGGGCGGAAGATCTTTTGGCTTCCTGGCAGCTAAGGCCTGGAATGAGCTTCCAGTGGATCTTAGGACAACTGAGTTGGAGTCTCTGTTTCGTAAGAAATTGAAAACATGGCTCTTGTTTTCCCGGGGGAAGTATGTAATGGTATGGTGTCATCTGGTTGGATGCCCATGTTTTTTCGGTGGCAACTTGGGAGGGTTGTTGGATTCAACTATGTCCTAGCGCAGGGACACTGCGGTTGGAGTAACCTTTGCGCCTTATAAGCTTACCAATAATAATAATAATAATAATCATGATGGAGGGAAGGTCAGTTACAGTCACCTGATTAGTTCTGCCGAGAGTTTGCCTTCTCAAATCTGTTCCAAGAGTCCCGTTTGCGATGGAGGGGGCCGCAAGGAGTAGGGAGAGCATCTCGGGAGGCTGCCAGCATAGCATGAAGAGCAGGCAAGGCATCATGGATGGGTACTGCTGAAGCTTCACGTTGGGGGTCCCAGTGGCAGTCTATGTTGTAGCATGAATGGTCAGGCTGACTGAGCTTCACATGGAATCACGGTGCAAATGGCAAGGTCTCTGTCGAACAGGCCAGTTCTAATTCAGTTCTCAGAGCCACACCAAGGCCCCAGGACCTAAATGGCACCACTTGGTGGTCAGTAACTCACTTCAGCTGGGTCAAGGTGCTGATGCAGGATTTTGGGGAGTCTTTTATGTCCCTGAGGCTCGGATCAGGAGGCCAGCAGACTACCTCCGGTAACCCTGGGTTCAAGATGAAGTTGCAGGTTCAGTTTTTCTTCTCCAGACAAGCGGGCAGCATGGCAGAAGGTCAGTAATCTAGGCAGGTAGCAGCAGGTCAGCAATTCAGCAGAGTGGCAGTCCTTTCAGCAGCACAGCTGTCCTTCTTCCTGGCAGAGAATCCACAGGTCCAGAAGTGATTCTGGAATATGGGAGAAGCTTTTAAATAGTGGCTATAAAGTGCTTCGAATCTCCCTACTCTCCTGCACCAAGCTGGCTGCAGTGGCAATGTGAGGTCGCTAGGTGCTTTGCGTGAAGGCGCCTTGGACTCTGGACATCCTTGGAGGTGGGTGGGTCCACTACACTACCCAAAAAATTTCAGCTGTCTTGTTTCCACCTATTAAACATATGGAGGGGAAAAGTAAACGATAGAACCGACAGCCTAATAGATGGAACTGCACTTTTACTGCCCCCCCAAACCCGCAAATAAAATCAGTTTAATGTATATAATCTCTCTCCTATTTGGTTTAATGCATTCATTGTAATATTTGCTGTTCTTCCAATAGAATGGCAAACATATGCAAATGGGCCATAGAGTGATTGAAAGTAATTAAATTATATTGTCAAATTTTTAACAACCTTTAATCACATTTTTTTCCGTAGTTTACTGTAATTGTGGGGTTGGGTGTTGCAACTTGCATCCCCTCAATCACACTAAACTACAGATAAATACAAACTTGATCACTGGATGTTAAAACTATATGTCAATATAATCAAATCTTACAATCCCCACATACACTTTGCATTTAAATATGCCCTTCACATGTGTCATTCTTCATCTTGATTATGTATTCATTATATACCTATGCCCTGTTCTAGGATAGTATATACTAATGGTTGGTTCTGTCGAGCAAGGCAGAATTACTTTAACACTTATATTTTATCCTTGTTACTATGAAAAACCAATCAATGATATATAGTTAACATGATACACCATACAGAAACTGAGACTGACACAGTGTACTCCAAAAATTGAGCAATATATTATCAGTCAATTATTGTATAACACATTAAATATACAAATATATAAGAACACATGACAATTTCAACACCGTATATCATTGCATACATAGATACGTGCTGTGTAGTCATATAGACCAACATTTAACATTTACAATACACTTCGGGAGGTAACGGAAAATGTTTTCCGTAGTGACTTAGCATATTAATTATCACATATAGCCTTTTATTTGGGCGCCAATATGTGAATTGCTAGTGAGGGATGTCTGTTCAGTACGTCAACGAGTTGACCCTTATTTAGTGTATGAATGAGAAACATCTCCATAGGTCTTCTTCAGGACTAGGGAAAAGAGAGCTTGTATGGTAAAGAAATGAGGAAGGGAGGTAATACTAATGAGTATCACAAAAGTATCAACAAGGTTAGGTGAAAGAATCAAGCACCTCTCCCCTGTGTGGCGGCCTTGTGCTCGCCAGAGGTATCGGATGGCTCATAAATGATTCAGTGAGTCCTATCTGATCCAGGTGTGGCAAGCCAGAGTGAATCAAAACTCCTGTAAAGCTTCAAAGGAGGGTAACTGGAAATAAAAAAGTATATATGTGTATAGAAAGGGATGGTCTGGGTTCTAAGTATTGCATCTACCGCGGGTTCAAAGGAAATACAAATATTTTATTTTCTTATTCTTGGAAAGCTATTAGGTGATCAAGCAAACCTGACCACAACCATACTTTTAATTTGAAATAGTGAGTTTCATAGGTGTCATGACCTGGACACCGGGCACTAGGACCCTGGACAATGACTGGTGGGAGGGGGCAAGAAACCGGACACCAGTTCCGGTCAAGGGGTGGACAAGGGGCAGACATACAGGAACTAGGGACGAGGCAGGATGTGGGGAAGCACGCTGTACAATCCAGAATACACATACCTGATTGCAGCTATCGACTCCTGTCGTGCTTTCAGTCAACCGACATGACAACTGACGAGGAAGGTGCCCGGAAGAACCGCACGTGTGTCTGGCATCTGGAAAGTGCAGAACCACGGAGCCAGGAGCCCTCCCTGGTCTGAGTGACCGAGAAGAGTCACAGCACGGGAGCCCACCCCGACCACAACCGGACCAGCGAGCAAAGTGGAGAAAAGGTCATCCGGCAGCACTCTAAAGCCGGTAAGAAGCCCCCGACGTCCCGAAACCAAAGGCGCGAGCGCGAAAATTTTAAAGGTCAGGCAAAGCGGCCAATCAGAGTCGCGGAAGACCCAGCGGCCATCTTAAAGTCAGGCGAGAACTGGATAGGCCCAGCGATCTCGCGAGATCTAGCCGGCCATTAAAAGTCAGGCAATTTCAGCCAATCGTGAGAGGCCCGGCAGCCATTTTAATGCCAGGAAACAAAGGAAAAAGTGGAAGCAAGTGCAAATAAAAGTGAATTGAGGTGAAAAGAAGCACAAGCTAATACAAATATGGCAAAGAGAAAATAAGAGAAAGCTGTAGAAAGCAAGAAAGAGACCCAGGAACAAAGGCAAGAAGAGAACAAAGCACAAATAACAGGAACAAAGAAGGGACAGCACACAAAACAATAGAAAAAGCTCAAAAGAAGCTAGTAAAACACAAGAAGTAGTGGAAGTCCAGCGAACAATGACGGAAAAAGAAAACAAAGCAAGAAAGAGGCTCAACAGGCCCCAAAATGACAGAACAAAGGAGTGAGAAGCAGAGTGCTCAATACCGCGGACCCCACCCGTTCAACTTATCAGAGCCACAAGTAGGGATCAGATGGGAGTGATGGATTCACCAATTTTAGCATTACATGCGCGCCACGGATGTAACTGACGCCAAGCAAATGGATCTGTTTCTAAACCTTGGAGGCGATGAAGTAGACCACCTACTAGTGACACTCCCGGAGGAAGAAAAGGCGGCATACAAAGGGCTAATAAAGTGTCTCTAAAACAGATTTGATCCGCAAAGAAATGTTGATTTTGAGAGATACACCTTCGCAATCGCTTTTCAGCACACAGACAAATCCCTTGATGACTTTGTCACACGGCTACGCAAGCTGGTGATGCATGTGAATTTGACAAGTTTGACAATGAACAAGCGATTTGCCTGAGCATCATCGAATGATGTCGTGACACGGAATTCCATGCACAAATTCTGAAAGAACTAACCTCGCAGGAGAACATTCTATCGCTGGCGAGGGCCAAAGCGAGGGCAACGGTGCATGCAAAAAAGATGGAGCGGGACAAGGAACGCTGGATAGAGCAAGCAAATTGCATGGTGGAGAGCAGCCACACGAACACCTGGAAGAAAGGGTATAATGAGCAGGTGGCAAGGAAACAACAAGAAAAGAGCTGCTACAGATGCAGACTTGAATTCCCACATAAGGGCGCGTGCCCGGCAATGAGCCAGACAGGCAGGAAATGCAACAGGAGCAATCACTTCGCCAGCGCATGTCTGGGACTGCAATTTAGAAGTGAGAGAAGACGACCGGGAAGAATGTGAATGATGACGAGCAGGCATGCCAGGCACATGGAGACGACAAACTGCAGTTCATCGGCTGAATCGGAAGGAGAAGAGGAGGAAGAAAAGGTGAAACGCCTATACCTAATGTCCGATGCTGTTGCTATGTCCGCAAAAGAAGAAGATACGGGCGAGAAAGCATCCACCTGATGGGGAAGAATCAAGTAAAAAGAAATTGAGACCGTGACCATAGATGTGGGGCAAAACAAGACGCGCTTCGTATTAGACTGCGGAGCCACATGCAACATCATGTGTGTATCGGAATATGAGAAGATGGAAGTAAAGACAGCGCTGGTGTCATCCAGAGTTAATGAATTCACATGGGGATCAAGAAAACCAGTGATGAACATGGGAAAATTTACAGAGACACTAATATACAAAGGCCAAACAAGCAAGGAAGACATACATGTACTAAAGGGTGACATTCCCGCACCGTGCCTACTGAGCAATGTCACAGCGCAGGTAATGGGCCTCCTCGCAATGACGTACCACATGTCAGAGAAGAAAAACATCCTGCGAGATTATCCCGGAATCCTAAATGGATTAGGGAAACAAAAAGGACGACAAATAACACTGCACATCAATGAAGCAGTCAAACCAGTGGCTTAACACCACAGGGGAGTGCGGATACACTTACAACCCCAAGTGGAGGAAGAAATACAAGCATTGCCAAGTCAGGACATCATAGAGCTGGCAGAGGGACCGACACCATGGGTGTCGCCAATAATGGCAGTACCAAAGAAGAACACATCCAAAATCCGCATCTGTGTTGACATGAGAATACCGAACACAGCAATTGAACGTGAAAGACACCCTGGACCACACCTCGACAACATGATCAGCTGCCTGACAAGAACATGCCAATTCTCAAAGCTGGAACTGTGCAAAAGATATCATCAGCTAGAGCTTTACCCTCAGTCCAGATATATCACAACATTCTCCATGCACATGGGTCTCTTTCGATACAAGTGGCTAAGCTTTGGTATCTCATCGGCGGCTGAAATATTTCAAGAGACAATAAGGCAAGTAATAAGACCGGTAAAAAACAGTCTGAACTACAGTGACGACATTCTGGTGTTTGGTAAATCGAAAGATGAACATGACAAAGCACTGCGAGACGTACGCTCCCAGTTAGAAGAAGCAGGGCTGACGCTAAACGAAGACAAGTGTGAAACTGGGCGAGATGAACTGGTGTTCTTCGGACACATTTTCTTCAATGAAGGGATTCGACCAGATCGCAGCAAAGTGGACACGCTGGAAAAAGCGAAACATCCAAGCGGCGTTGCAGAAGTGAGGTCGTTCCTTGGGCTTGCCAGCTACTGCACAAGATACATAAAAGACTTTGCCACGGTAAGCACACCGCTGAGAGAACTGACGAAACAAGGACAGACATTCATGTGGACAGAAAACTGCAATAAAGCATTTGAGGCCATCCGACAGGCAGTGATAGCGGTAGACCAACTTGCATACTTTGATTCGCTGCTATGCACAGAATTGACAGTGAACGCCAGCCCGGTGGGGCTTGGAGCGATACTGACACAACACAGGCCAGGCAAAGAATCACTAAGATGCATAGTGGCCCACGGCAGCAAAAGCCTGTCCGACGTTGAGAGGGCATACTCACAGCCGGAGAAAGAAAGCCTCGCAGTAGTATGGGCATGTGAGTACTATCACATGTTCATATATGGGAAACCATTCACCAACATAACAGATCATCAGGCATTGGTAACGATCTATGGAAATTCTAACGCAAAGATACCGCCCAGAATAGAGAGGTGGGGCATATGACTCATGGACTACAATTTCAAGATCGTACACAAGGCAGGGAAAGAGCACAACCCGGCAGACTACATGTCATGGCACCCTCTACCGCATGCACCTGATGCAACATCGATGGCGGAGGAATACTTGAACTTTGTACTAAAACGCAATACTCCAGCATCCATAACGATGGAAGAGTTGGAACTAGAAACAGAGAGGGATGCCACAATGCAAGAGGTTAAAACAGTGACAAGACAACAGAGGTGGAGGCATGTCAACAGCAACAGCATCATGGAAAACGGAGTGATCAAAGAGGAAATGCTGGCATTTAAAAAAATTAATGAGGAGCTGTGAATTTGGCGCACGAATCGCATAGTGGCATGGTAGCAACAAAGAAACTGCTACGGGAGAAAGTGTGGTTCCCGGGTTTGGACAACATGGTAGAAGCCACTGTCACACGCTGCCATATTTGCCAAGAGACAGGGCAGCCAGCAAAACCGGAACCCCTACATATGTCAGAGCTCCCGAAGGCAGTGTGGACCGAGCTAGCAGCAGACTTCTAAGGGCCCCTGCAAACAGGAATCTACCTGCTTGTAATAATTGATGAGTTCTCCAGGTTTCCCATTGTGCGACAAGTGTCATCAACATCAGCAAGCGCAACTCTGCAACTATGGATGACGTCTTTGCGGCATGGGGCTCCCCGCAAACTCTAAAGACAGACAATGGTCCACCATTCTCAGGGGAGGAGTTTGGAAAGTTCATAGACTATCTAGGGATCCGTCACCGGAAAATAATGCCCCTGTGGCCACAAGCAAATGGCATGGCAGAAAAGTTAATGGGAAACATAAAGAAGGCTGTACAAAGAGCAAAACTGAGACAGATATCAATAGAAAAGGCTCTGTGCCAAGTACTAGCAGCCTGATTCATCAAGGGGCCGTTTTGCGAGCCCCTAATAGCGAATCATAGCGATTCGCTATTAAGGACTCGCAAAACGGTATTCATGTAGGAATTGCTAAATAAATAGCGATTCCTACACATTCCTTATTTGCGAGTAGCAAATTGCTAATCGCAAAAGGCCCATAGGAATGAATGGGGAGTATTCCTTATTTGCGATTAGCAATTTGCTACTCGCAAATAAGATAGCGATTTGAAGGGTGCCAGGGGTGTCCAAAGGACACCCTGTAGCACCCCTTAAATGCACATTTGAACAGGTGTTGCGCACACACATGTCCAAAGGACATGTTTGTGTGTAACATGCAAAAGAAAAAAATGCACTTAAGTGCTTTTTACACTATTTTCGCAATTTACCACCAAGTCAGACTTGGTGTTAAATTGCGACCAAATATTGCAATTTCGCAATTTCTAATTGGTTGATGAATTGCATTTAAGGAATCTCTATTAGAGATTCCTTAAATCCAATTCCTCGCAAATATGCGAATTCTTAAATAGCGATTTTTGCATTTGGGATGATGAATCCCAAATGCAAAAATTGCACTCGCAAAAGGCAAGATTCTGAGAATCTTGCCCTTTGCGAGTGCAATTTAGCTTGATGAATCAGGCTGTAAGAGACTATAGAAACACCCCTCACAGCTCCACAGGACGATGTCCCGCTGAGCTAGTGCTGGGCAGATCAAGCAGGACGAGTATACCGCAGCTGGAGGCAGCAGCGAAGCAAGAGCAAGGCAGCATTGCCACCAAAGATCAAGAAGCAAAAGCGAAAAAGAAGATGTACGCAGACGCAAGGAGACATGCCACTTCGGCGCAACTAAAGCAAGGAGACACAGTGGTGGTGCGGCAGCTGAGGAAGTCAGACAGCCCATTCTCAAAGGAGCCGTTGACGGTGACTGAGGTAAAGGGGCCCATGATAACAGCATCAGCAGAACGCTACCACATCACAAGAAACAGCTCACACTTCAAGGAACTGAAGGTCAAGTAAGAAGACGGAGGAACAATCGCATGAGAGACACAAAACAGGATAAAGGCAAGCAGATGGACAAAGGAAAGACACGTCAGAGATGAGAGTTCAAAAGACCAAAGAGACTGATTGAAGAGATGTGATGTGATGGTCTCTCTCTCTATTTCTCTGTCTATGACAATAGTTGGCATCAACAATATCTCTGTTTTGTTTCGCAACAAAGGGAGAGATGTCGTGACCTGGACACAGGGCACTAGGACCCTAGACAATGACTGGTGGGAGGGGGCAAGAAACTGGACACCAGTTCCTGTCAAGGGGTGGACAAGGGGCAGACATGCAGGAACTGGGGACGAGGCAGGATGTGGGGAAGCACGCTGTACAATCCCGAATAAACATTCCTTATTGCAGCTATCGACTCCTGTTGTGCTTTCAGTCAACCGACAAGACAATAGGCCTCCCTCGTTATATCTGTAGAGGACATGCAGAAGAGAAATCACCCTTGTAAAGGCCACATCTGGATATATTGCACAGCTGAATAACAGCCTGAAAACCTGCACCATACAAAGGTTACAGTCCTAACTATGATTTCCGATTCTCACCGGGAAATCAAGGAAAAAGGTTCCTGGCAAAATTGTATTACTGCAAAGGATAAATAAAGCAGAACTAGCCTGCTGTTAAACAAGAGAAATAGTAGGGGAAAGTGCCAAGGGTCAGTATCTGCTTTGAAATTATACCGATTACCTTTACAAGACGGCGCATTCACATCCGTCTATTCCCGCTGTATGAATCCAGTGTATGGGAGAATGTGGGTTGCCGAGAACAAAGTTTAAAAAAGGGGGGTTTGGTTTTTGTCACGTAAGCATGCACGTCGGCATCAATCTTTCTGTCAGTGTTTGCCATGGCAACCTGGCAGAAGGATGTATGAGTGATGCATTCAAATGGGAACATCTGTCAGAGGCTCGTGCTGTGTCCCACCGCATTGAGTAATGGTTGAAAAGGCCCAACATTCAGTAGACTGGCTTAACAATAAGCTACACGGACCTGATACATGCAAGATTGTATATAATTTTGTGAAAAAATATTTACATATATGTAAAGTGTGTGTTGAATCCTGAGCGGTAGTGATGTGAGGGGTATAGGGCTACTGAAGTGATGCTCAACCTCCAGTGTTGAATAATACCAACCAAACTTAGAATATCACATCAAAGTTATGTTCAACCTCAAATTTTGATGGTCATATTCAAAATATCGTATAAGGGAAAATAACATAATTTGGCACATCGACTGCAAAGATTCAATATGGGGGTCAAAGTTGTGGCACTCTTATTATGCGATTTTCGTTTGTCACAGTTGAGTGCATACTAGCATAGTAAACAATCAAGTGATTACACATGATCACAGCATACTTGCATAGTAAACACTCCAACAATTATACATAACAATAACAATAGTCATCTTATCAATATACAGTTGCCCATTAGAATTACCATTCATAGGTAAATCTATCATCAAGAATGATCGGACATACCAACGTTATTTGTGTGGATAGGAAATATTGCGGGAAGGTGTAAGTGAGACATCATAAAATAAATGTAGGAATCAATAGCATTCATATGAAACATCCTATCCTGTACAACGTTTAGATATTTCTTCAGATTCATTAAGGCCCCTAACCACTGTGTCAAGTAAGTGTATCCACTTGCATTCCCGCAAGTGAAGAGTGTCAGACAGATCCCCTTCCCTAGGGTTGCATGTTACCCTCTCCAGTTCCCACCATCACAAACTTTCTGTGGTGTGTTCAGACCTAAGGAAGTGCTCAACCAATGGCACCCCCTGTGTTCTACATCAAATCCTGGAGCAATGCTGGAAAGTCCTAGGGGCAGATTTCCAAGCAGCTTGTGACATGTTTACGACACCATTGCATCACTTCTGTGATGCAGCGGCATCATAAACAATGCGCCATCATGCGACAGATTTACAAAGTGACACATCTAGTGAGATGCGTCACATGTAAAGCCCTGTGCTACATTATAATGCCTCAGGTATAATGTATGCAGGGTGGGCGTTCCGTCGCAAGGAAGCCCGTAAAAGTGATGCTGTGAAATCTACAAGATTTCACTGAGTCACTTTTACGTCCACGCTGTGTTAAAACCTTATGCCTGCTTTAAGGAGTGACTCAGCATGTTAGGTATAGGGTGCCCCTGAGCACTGCTGGAGTTGCGTTGCGCTTGTGACATGACTCCAGCAATGTGCTGCCCTTATGCCAGAAGAAGCGACACGCATCTGACTTCCCTTGCGCCACGGTGCGTTGCATTGGAAATGCGACGCATCCGTGGTGGCGCAAGGGTATTCTGGTGTGTCGCATTTTTACTGGCACACCCCTGCTAGTATGCAGGAATGCGCCAGTCCTCGTAAATCTTCCCCCAGTCTTTACTTTCTGCCTTGTTTACCCTACATATAGTAAATCACAGGGACAGGTTATTGCATAGATAACATCTGTAGAGTTGCAAATTGTATGATGTTTGTTCAGGATAAGGCAGGGCAAGGTTTCATATGGGCCCTCAAATCAGAAAGAGAAGTTCCTGTGCAAACCTTGGCACTTTTTGTGTGGCAGCAGAAATACTTGCAATGGCCGTGCCTGTACCAGGCGGATAAAAAATAAAGCTTATAAAAAAGAACACACGTCAATAAGTTTTGTTTTTGTACCTTCAGCAGTGTTACGGAAGTGCCCCAGGGGCGCAATGGGCATCAGCACCAGCTTTGCAACCCCTGGGGAACTTTGGTATGAAAGAAGGGGCTGCATATGTTTGGGTGACTCCTTCTATAATACAGATAGAGCTGGTGCACACGTAGCGCCAGTGCTATCACCAGAGGGTGTTACCTCATTTACATGGGCATGTGGCCCCCATGTAAATGAGGAAAATCATTTTCCAATGCACCAGCGCCGTACTATAGACACAGGTGCAGAGCGAAAGAAGCTTGTCAGAAGGCATACTGACAGTGTATCACCTAAAATGCAGCACGCTGTCAATGCACCTCCTGATGTCAGCCTTCTGGATGGGGGCAAGGGGGACCTATGGACCACCCAGAGATCCCATGGAGGCGGGTGCAGGCACTCACTGCACTCACCTGTAAGGGGATCTCTGAGAAGTGCAGGAGGGTGCCAGCTACACACTGAAACACAGAGCGGCTGCTTAAAAGTCACTCTGTATGACTTTGTGGCTGCCCTAGGTGTAGCGCATTCATTGTAATAGGTCACACTTTCCCTGTTTGCACCCAGCTCACATGTTTTAAGGTGCCCCGTGGCACAAACAGGGAAAGTGCATCGTATCCATAATATGGCCCTTGGTGGCCACCTATTGGCTTTAATTTTGTTGCCCCCATTTACCACCCTTCATGTGTGCACATGCACAGTGTCAATCTTTTAATAGAGTCGCTTAAGTTTTTGAAACTCTATCTCAAAGTGACCTCTTGGAAAAAGAATTGGCAAAATATTTTTATCCTTAAGTATTCATGAAAATTAACTTTATATGATTATTTTAAATGTAGAAATAAAGGAAGAAAATGCTACAGCACATTTACCTTAATTTTGAATAAAAAAATAAAAAACTGTAAATGCATTAAATTAAATAAGTTTAAATTGCAAAATGAATCCGCAAATAGAGATTTTTTTTATTTCACATGAATAATTATTAAAAGTGATATACATGAATAATTATTAAAAGTGAAATAAAGAATTAGTCACCAGTAAATCAAATATATTTTATACAATGTAAACAAATTATTTTTTAATTGTAAAATGTATATGTAATAGATATGTACGATCT
The DNA here is from genome assembly GCF_964261635.1 of Lissotriton helveticus. Lineage (NCBI taxonomy): Eukaryota > Metazoa > Chordata > Amphibia > Caudata > Salamandridae > Lissotriton > Lissotriton helveticus. Next base: position 1,065,290,678 of record NC_136071.1, on the reverse strand, counting down.
ATATATTATTTAGATTAATGTATATTCATTACATTATATCTATTTATGTTCGTAACTATTACAATCATTTAAATTAATTAGCCATTATTTCCTATGGGGTTTTAGTTTCTGTCTCTACCTCCATTGACTGGAGGGTGTTCCTGTACCAGTGGTTGGCCATGTGTAGTGCTGCATCTACTTCTGGACTGAGGCTGAGTAAGTTACTACTGTTTTGGAGCCCTTTTTGGATGTAGTGAATTTGGAAGGGTAGTTTGGGAATCATGATTGGCTTTTGTGGGTAGGTTCACGTCCCTCTTTAAACACCTCTGTCTTAACTCCTCTTACGCCACACCAAACACCTTCCTTCTACTAGCAAGTATTTTCTATTTTCCAACCGTACCTTTATCCCTCCGACAATTACTACTATAGCATTATAGCCTTCTGTAGGCGACAACATGCTGTAAGGCTATTAGAGCATTGGCCCACAGAAGACCCTGCCTGCATTGTGTTTGGCAAAGGCACCGAGGCTCCTCTCAAGTGGACAAATCAATATTCAGCTACAACTCGGACTGCGCATTGTGCGATGTGCACTACTTGCCGCCGATGCAGTCAAAGAATTTAAGAGAGTAAAATATAACAGGAGTAAGACCCATAGACCTGTTCGGGATCAGGGTGACAGGGTTGAACAAAAAACAATATCCCAACAGGTAATATTTGGTAGACAATTATACATGTATGTTGAAAACATTACACGAAAGGAAATAAAGGAGACAGATATTCAATTACTCTTTGGTTGTTATCTTGTATTCAAAGGGAATTGAAAAACAGGGTCATGATCATACAGTTGTAGCAGCACTGTATTTAGACAAATCAAATGACAACCATAAAATACTTGGTGCTCAATGGTGTGCAAGTGAGAGATAGCGACGCAAGTGGTAGGAAAAACAGTGTGAGCGGCGCAGGAAGGGTGTGAGTACAAGTATCATACAGTGGGTGGCTTAGTGAAGTGAACAATTCATGTGACTTAAGTGTTCAATTCACATTTAAGCAATAGCCACAGTAGAATTTGCGCCAATAAATGTGCTGTATAGTCGATCACGTTTCAACCCTCAATTGTTTGGAGTCATCTTCAGGACGTGGTTGTCGGCTTAGTTCCAGTGCTGGAAAGGCAGGAGTAGAATGCTCGGCGGCTAATTGCGAGCAAGCAGGTGTCTGATGGGGCACGTGGGTCAAGAGAATTGGAGCGCCTACTGGTGCCCCTATCACAGGGGCGTAGCTAGAGCGTGTGGCGCCCGGGGCTATCCTTCAGAGTGCCGCCCCCCTGGGAGGGTGCTTGGGAAAAAGGACGGCGAGCACCTGAAAGAGGTCCAAGAGACACGTAGTATCGCCGCTAATGGTTACCTCGATCATGCAAGTTATATGCACATCCATGACACGGTCCAGGTCTAGTATGTATAAACAAGATGAATCCACTTTTTAGAATAGGGAGGTTACCCTACGATGGTTGGGATCACCAGAGTTGTTAAAATACCCCTCACACACCAAAAGGCCCCTTGGTGTCATGCTTCATCATCGGGGTCTTCGCACCCCTCTACGGGATGCGGCGTGCTGCGACCTACGATTACGCGGGAGCACTTATAAACGACTATGTGTGGTGTGTGTGAGGGTTTTTGTTTTATGTGCGTGAGTGGTGAGGTTATCGGCGAGTGATGTTAAAAAGTGCCTACCTCGTGGGGTGAACGCAAAAAATACTTTAATGGGCCCCTGGGCTGGCGCTGTTAAAAGGGTAAAAGAAGCGGAGGTGTGGTATGCAGGACAATGTGCATCACCTCCTGTGTGTGTGTGTCTAGACAGCCCCCGTCCCCAAAATAGTGCCGCCTGGGGCAGACCGCCACCACCTAGCTACGCTCACACTCACTCTTCTCTCCATCCATCCTTATCTCCATCCAGCTATTCATCTCACACGTTAACACGTGAAAACAATATGGAAAGCATCCTTTTTCTTCCTCAAGACCCTACTGAATATAAACCTTACATAAATTTCCAGGATTAAGATCTCCACATATTACCCAGCATAGTGACAGAAATAGAAGAATCCAGTGGACTGTATGGAGGCCTTGCTCTGTTACTCAAGTGCAAAACCCAGCGTGTACAAAAGGCGGCAGTAAGGCCTCTTCTACATCTTACAGCCACAGAGCTTAGTAACGTTGTATGTCACACCTCCAATGGCCCCCAGTTTCTCAGAGGATTTTCTTCGAAGGGCTTGGCATAGTCCACAAAATCACCTACTGAGCTTACATGAGACGTGAATTTCCCTGCCCAAAACATAGGGTCAGTATCTAGACACCTCCCCTTTCCACAAGAGGGGAAATGACTGAACACCCTTCTCACTCCAAGCAGCTAATACCATGAGACATGTTTCCTAGATTAATTTACAACTTTTTAGAATACCTAAGATTTAGGAACGATCTAAAATAAGGCACTTTCCCACATCCACTAAACAATACGCAAATACTAGTGCAATGCCATCTCACCCTTTATGGCTGCTTACTAAGTTCCCACTCCTGTCCACCTAGGGACTTTAGATTCCATCAACCAGCCTACAATCACCTAGTACCCCTATGCATCATATATCAAAGTCAAACAACAAATCATCATTGAATCACCATATCCATCTATCTTCTTTTACTTATTTTGCTATCTTTAATTTCTTTCCCATATTGTCTTATGAGGCTGAGCTTGTGCTTTTGCTTATATTATGCTCCTGTAATATCATTACCGGTTGCAAAGTATGCTGTTTACTTACTTATTTCCCATGCAACTGGCTACTCCAGCATCTCGAAGTTGCCTCTGTTTGGTCTTATTTTGTTTAGAAAAAGATTGCAATAAAAATCTTGGAATAAACAAATAGCCTTTGCTGAACAATAGACTGCCATTAGTGAATGGATAAACACCTCTGATACCGCCCACATTCTGCTCACCGCACATTGTACACCAGCTGAATTACTCATCACAGACTACAAACAACTCTCACTTGCCTCCTATAGAGACTTTTTGAATCCTTTACACAGCACACATAACACACTAAACCTCAACTACATACATCTCCCTTTTCAACAAAGACCAGACAGGCCTTCTCCTGAATAACGCAGACACACCCACTACTTCACGTGACATGGCTTTCAGACCTATTGGTCTTTCTCAAAACCAAAACCGTCAATGACTGCAAGTACACACTGGTAAAAAACATGAATAAGCCCACGGTTTGACTAACACATTACACACCAACTCCAACTTTCTCGGGCATGATTAATTTCAGGTTCAGCAGCAACAGCGGTCCGGTCACAGGAACACATTTTTAAAAATGATTCCTCGGTGAAGCATAGCTGCCAAGGTCTCAGATTGCCATGTGTGACATTTTCAGAATGTCAATGTTATTAAGAGTGACATTTGAAGGAGTATGAGTGACACTTTCTCGTGAGCAAAATGAAGCAATGACGACAAGGGAAACATAAATATCACAAATTACAACCATTTGTGAAATGAGACACTATACTAGCTCCTCAGTAAACCCCTGCTGCCCTCTGTTGCAGGGGGTGAAATGTCTAGTAGGCATTACTGCACAGTGTGAGGCGGACATCAATGAAGTTTGAATGGGAGCATCTGAAGGCCGTGAAAGGCCTAGCGTTAGAAAGCGCTAATGTGCACACTCCAAAAGAGCGACAAAGAGGTGGAAATGCGTGGATTGAGACACATTGGGACATAGATACAGTAACAGACGCGTATTTACAGACACTAGGATGTAGAGAAATAGTCATGAGGGCATAAAGACATGGGCAGACTGTCACTACAATTTAATTCAGACACAGGTTGGAAAGGTACAGGGAACTCACACCAAAAGGTAGGGACGCGTTAATGGGGCTTAAAAGTATGGGTGAATTGGCACGGACTATTACAAACAGAATGCAGAAAGACAGAAACAAACTTAGAGAAACTGAAAGAGACCGAAAATGGGGTAAAAGGCTTAATAAATGAATGTGGCCTTGAGGGGGTAGTGAAAAGTGAGGACATGATGCCAAAATCAACTGCATGACTATGGATTACCCAGACCCAGTAACACATGCCGTTTTTTAATCATCACGAGGCAGGACTTCTTCCTAGGCTAATGTTTACCGAAGGTCACCCGTCAATTATGCTACAAAAAGTCACAAATCAATACACTGTTTACTAGCGACATCGCACAGCCAAACACTTCACAAAGTTCGAGAATGAGATAGCAAGCATTAAAGCAGTCAGATTTATCGCTTACCTGACTGGAAAGCGGAGTTCCAACTGCTGATAACACTGCAGCTGCTGGAAATTGTTTAGTGAAGGCAGTGGGGTATGTAATCGGCAGCCCCTCTCTTACTTACACTCCCTCTGCCGTGTCTCGATCTCTCTCCTCGGCCTTAGCATAACACAATGCGCGCGCGGCCGGCTATGAGGTAATAGGACCTGCACAACATTCAGTTACTCCATCTGCCCGGGCCTAAAAACTGGTGCTACCTTAAGTGTTTCTTCCGTTCAGGCGCGCACTGTATAAAAGTGCAAGAATGGGCATCACAAAATATCACAGATATTAAGTGTTCTCAAAACACGAAAATTGTAAACTGCTGTATATTCCGAGCGCATATAATACCGTGAAAACAGAAACTGTAAGTGAAACAGCGCAGTTTAAAAGATTTTTAGCGCTGCAGCAGCCCTTGGTGTTAATCAAATCTCGGGTGGGTGGCTGTTTCTTACTTCAGCCCTTCGTGTTAATCAAATCTCGGGTGGGCGGCTGTTTCTTACTTCGAGTCTTAACCTGCCTGACCCGCCTCGTTAATCCAGTGCTGCCTGCTGTTGTCAAGTGACAGACACTGACTGTCCTGGGCGGCCTCTGCCCGATGCGTAAAGGGAGTGCCAGGAGGAAGTTGTTGTGGCAATAAGCGCGCCACACACGGCGTGCTGGGCTGACTCTCTGTATGCCGCCGCCCGCAAAGTAGTGCCGCCTGGGGCAGACCGCCCCCACCGCACCCCCCTAGCTATGCCGGTGACCTATCAGGACTTCCGGTACAAAAGGGGGTGGTGATGGACGGAGCATCTCAACCAATCAAACACTCACACCCAGTCAAAAGATCTGGGTTTGATCCATCACCGTTCTTTTGCCCACTCTGCCACCCCAGTTCAGACATGGCTATATGCAAATCAGTCTGACCCTGTGCCTCATGGGAACAGTCCAGTCCGAACTGCCAAGCCATGCCTTCCCGGGACCGGAAACAAGCTTCCGAGGACCGGTTTCTGACATTACAGCCGTCGTCAGCCCGGCTTGCTTGAATCCAGTGGCAAAGTGAGCAAAGGACTCACGTCTGAGCATACCCTGCTACACTTATGGCGGCCAAAGCGGTACAAAAGGGGGTGGTGATGATGGACGGAGTATCTGAACCAATCAAACACTCACACCCAGTCAAAAGATCTGGGTTTGATCCATCACCGTTCTTTAGCCCACTCTGCCACCCCAGTTCAGACATGGCTATATGCAAATCAGTCTGACCCTGTGCCTCATGGGAACAGTCCAGCCCGAACTGCCAAGCCATGCCTTCCCTGGACCGGAAACAAGCTTCCGAGGACCGGTTTCTGGCATTACAGCCGTCGTCAGCCCGGCTTGCTTGAATCCAGTGGCAAAGTGAGCAAGGGACTCACGTCTGAGCATACCCTGCCACACTTATGGCAGCCAAAGTGGCACAAAAGGGGGGTGGTGATGGACGGAGCATCTGAACCAATCAAACACTCACACCCAGTCAAAAGATCTAGGTTTGATCCATCACCTTTCTTTAGCCCACTCTGCCACCCCAGTTCAGACATGGCTATATGCAAATCGGTCTGACCCTGTGCCTCATGGGAACAGTCCAGCCCGAACTGCTAAGCCATGCCTTCCCTGGACCGGAAACAAGCTTCCGAGGACCGGTTTCTGGCATTACAGCCGTCGTCAGCCCGGCTTGCTTGAATCCAGGACTTCCAGCTTTCTTGCTTCCTACCCCTTGCAGCGATTAAGATTGCTCTCCATGTAATACATGAAGAGCAGACTAGAGAGACATTGCTGGTTGGTGGGGGGATCCGAGTTACACTATGTCAAAGTGATACATAAACGTATTGTTTTTTTCCCTCTGATAGATACTTTGACTGGTGAGTAGTAAAGAATAAATAATGTTTTATAATATTGGGCCTTCAAACCCATAGTTAATAGCCAAAGTCAAAGATAGCTTTTTTCGATTTTACAATAAAATCATAAAAACAGATAAAAATGAATACATCCAGAGAAACAATTACAATTAGTGTATAAAAAAGTATGTACAAATGAACATAATTCATGAATTCAGCACACCCCTTTCCCAAAGGATGCTACAGTAAAAAAAAAACAACAGTCTTTAATTTTCATATAGGGTTGCAATTAAACCATAGTAGATTTACATCTGATCGCAAATTTCAGGTACCTAGACACAGCAATAATAGTCATTTCGTCAGACAAAGTAAGTAATTTGAATAATGCTGGTCTACATTGTCTCAAGTTCCAGAGTTTAAGAAGAGGTAAAAGAGATCTTTTCCGCCCCACTCATAAATTCTACAGAACAAAACACAATGTATGATTGATTGGGTGGAGGAATCATCACACGGACAGGTGGTTAATTGTGACGACCAATCATTTGGGTTGGGAAAAGTTAACATCCTAAAAAAGCTTCACGTTCTCAGATGGGGTAAAAGCATTCTGCTATAGCTTGTCTGGTCGGGTGACAAATAAAGCTGTAGCCCAGAGCTCTGAAACAAAAATTGGTGATGAATAACAGAAGCCTTTTTCCCCTCTAAACACTGGCGTCAATCTTCCAGAAGGGCAAGGCAAGCTTCCTTCAATGCCTTTCTGGAGATTGAAGACAATGACAAAGGTGAATTGTAAAATTCAGGGCGCCCTATATTTTTGAAAAATTCCTGAACATAGGAGAGCCACTGGATCTGGTTGGACCCTTCAAGTTTAATACAGTCCGCAATGATCGCCCTGTTAAAAGCGTTTCTGTTGAAGTCCAGATCTTATGCCACAGCAACATAGGGCTAATTTTGATTAGATCTGAGATAAAGGGCAAAGCTAATTCTTTATGACAGACATAAGTGGAGGTAGAACGGGGAACAGCGAGCAGGTAGCAGAGGAAGCCATTTTCCTTTGTTTGGATTTCATGGCAATCTGCCACCCCCCATATACCAGCTCCGTACACAGACGTCGATACACATTTAGCCCTATATATATCAATCAGGATGCGTACTGGCCTGTCCCCTAGCTTATTTGCGAACTGTTTCAAAGCACCAATGGCCCGTGAAAAGGCTAAGTTCCTAGTCATAATAGCTGATCTCCAGGTACCCCTTTTATTAACCCCTTCGATGCTGGTGACGGAACCGTTCCATCATCAGTCACGGCTGAGCTGTGCTGATGACGGAACGGTTCCGTCACGACCGCGCCCTGTTCTGGAATGTCCAGCACAGGGCGCGGCTACGGCGCTGCACGGAAGCGGTTAAAAACAATCCCTAAGTATGAAAAAGTGTTAGTTAGGCCTATCTTTGATTTTTCTAAGTGAGTGTTACAAGTAATTTTTACCTTGTTCGAGGAGCACATAGTAAATGTCTTCCCTATATTAATCTTGAGGCCCCTATCTCCCATGTATGCCGAGAAGCGGGCTAAAGCCTTCTGGAGACCTATTTGAGTTCTAACCATAATGACCGCATCGTCGGCATACAGTAAAATAGGGACACGTTCTCCTTCGATTTGGGGGTAATCCACCTCCAATTTTATTAAATGGTCTGCCACCCCATTTATATATAAATTCAAAAGAAATGCAGCCAGGATTCATCCCTGGCGGACGCCTTTCCCGATTGGGAATTTGGACATGCATTCACCTGTTTTCCTTTAGCGGACTTTGGCCCCCGCTCCTCTGTATAACTCTTTAAGAAAGTTAAGAATGTTAAAATCAATGCCTAGATCTGCTAAGGTAGCCCACATAATATCATGGTTCAGGCAATCGAAGGCCAAGCTAAGATCTACAAAAGTCGTAAATAGGTTTCCCTTCTTTGCTGCCGAATATTTACCTATTAGCAATGCCAAATTTAGGCCTTGTTCGACAGTACCAAGACCTGACCTAAAACCATATCGGAATTTAGAGAGGACAGCTTCCTCCTCAACCCATGTCTGGAGACGATTTAAAAGAATTCTACCCGCCACCTTTATCAACGAGTTGAGGAGGGAGATAGGCCTATAGCATTTAGGGTAATTTCTGTCCCCCTTTTTAAATATTGGCACTACAATAGCTTCCTGCCAGGTAGTTGGAAAGCCCTTGTTGTTACAGCTATTTAAAACGTTGGTCAGGAGCGGTGCCCACAGGGCGACGTTATCCTTGTAGATGTCAATTGGAATACCGTCTGGTCCTGGTGCTTTGCAGTTAGTACTGTCTGCTAATGCTGATTCCACCTCTGCTAGAGAAAAAATTACATTGATGGGAAATAGGTCTAATACATAAGGTTCTATAGTTCCCGTCTGTCCCCCCCTGGGCTCATTAATCCAGGTCGGGTCTCTTGATGATATAGCTCGTAAAATGTTTGACCCAAAGATTTTCCTCTATAGCAATCTCTACCTGGTCAAAGTTCCTTTCGACAAAAAATGGGGCGTTGACTGCGTTCCAGAATGCAGTGGTGTCTTTTAGTGCACTCGCCTTGAATTAATGCTTCCCAAGCTGACTGCTTTAAATCCTTCCTCCGAATTTGTAAGGCAGCCTTAAAGGATGCCCTAGCTGCTCTAATATCTAGCAGATTTCTTGGGACTTTTTTAAGGTTTGGATCAGATGGGAGTGTGCTTTTGTGCACTCATGGTTACTGGGTTTGGTTTGGGCACTCAGCTCTTCTCTGCCCCAGTTTTCGTGCTGGGCCAGTTAATTTGCTACTAATGTGGGCTGAAATCTTATGAAAAGCTGCAATAACATTAGTGGGATTAGGATTCTCCTCTAGGCACTTCATCAAATCATCTTTCTGGTCCTCTACTAAATTCTTAAAAAAATTAATCAGATTTACCTTGCCCCATTTGATTACATAACCATTGGTTCTAGCCAAGGAAATCCCATGTGAATATATGTTTTCCACTACATTAGGAGCTTTCCTGCCACTCCGCCCTATTTCAAAGCTAGAGCTAATTGGATAGTGATCACTAAGTGCAATGTGCTCTATATTAAATGAGAGTACACTACGATGATCATTTGTAGAGACCAGTGTGTAATCAATAGTAGACCGGGACCCCCGCCCGACAAAAGTGGGTTTGAAATCAATCGGTGGATCGCAGAATTCATTTGCAAAGCCCAAGTCTCACTCAAATAATAGATGGTTAAATAAATTCCCGAGCAGGGAGTGCTCAAAGTGTGTACAGGGATCACCCCTAAGATTCACCATACCACATGTCTCCATATCACTATACGTGCATAAGTGGCAATTAAAATCCCCCGTCAGTATAATAAAATGTTCATTCTGATCGGATCCCAGTCCCCTGCGCATGGCATCGTTTAATTCCTCTAAGGCCCTATGTTGATCGGCCTTTGGGATGTTGTTGTAGAAATTAATCAAGAGAATAGGGTGGTTATCACCTGACCTTAGGGAGAGGACCTGATAGTACTGTGATCCCCCTTTAGATAAACAATTGGTGGTTAAATTGATTTTGTTAGATATAAAGGTACATAACCCCCCAGAACATTTCTCTCTGTTATTAGGTTGTGCTGCGAGAAAATGTGTGCGATAACCCACTAGATGTATCTCAACCTTCTCCCAACATTCCTGCAGACAGATTACCTCAAACTTATCTACAAGTTCCAGGAAAAGTGGGTCTTTTATTTTATTTGAAAGGCCCGCTACGTTCGATGATAATAGCCCCATCCTAACCCTTTGGGCATGTCGTGGTATCCCTATGTCTTGCGTGGTAGGATTGGAAGTTCGACATGGGCTGGGTATGTGAGCCAGTCTAACATCATCGCCCCTCATGATCTCAACAGGTAACTTACTTCGAGTTGGGCTACTTATTCTGGGTGACTCGGGTAAGGTTTTTACTGGGGAACTTAACCTTAACTTCTCATTTACTGTGGGGCATGCAGAGGAAGAGGGTGCTACTAAGTCCGTATCCTTACCCTGGGGGACCGGGGACAGTCAGTCTACCATCTCCAGACTGTCAAATCTATTGGTAGTCTGAATACCTCTCCAAGACTCTCTAAAGACTCGGTCTCTGTTAAAATTGAAGTTACCACTCCAGTCCCCCCAATCACTCCCCTGTCACGTCTACCTACTCTTCGCCAATTTCCCTCATAAGCATCATAAACAAAACCAGGACGCCAGCTAGGGGGGTAGAAAAAAGAGAGGCGTTTGGTCTCAATACCTTCAATTCCACCTTGCAAATTCCATGAACAGATGTGGTCAACCGTATATGGGTCCTCAAAATTTACCACAATACAATCACCCTGGGTTGTTTTCCTTTCCTTCCCTATCCAATGTACTCTGCAGACCGTTAAGATCCTGCTTGAGCAGTTTGGCGGGGGCGGTCTATTACTATTTAACCAGTGTTGGACCTTGTCTTTCAATGACCAATTCGCTTCCTCCTTATGGTCATCCAACTCTGGGACCCCCGTCATAACCACCACATAGGGGGCTGACTCAGGTGGTAAGTTCACAATGGGTCTGCCGTCTCCTCCTCCCCTGTACCGTGCTCTAGTAGGAGGTGCGGACAGAACCCCAGTTGATCTTACCTCCTGGCTGGGATGTATAGTAAGATTCTTGGTGTTAATTCCCTTGTTATTATCTATAACTGCAGGGGTCTTTGGTTTTATCGGCGCTGCTGGGGTAGGTATGATTTTTGTTTTTGTAGGGGGCCCTCCCAGATTATTGATTTGTGGATTAGATGATTGATTAGGTTTATTGACCCCTCTTTTAGGTACCATTTTAGTTATTCCGTTTTTAATGAGGGCACATAATTCGGATAACTGACTCTCTATACAAGACAGTCTGACCTCTAAAGGGGAAAGATGGAGTTTGAGTAGCTCGTCCATTTTGGTTAGAAGTCGCCCCTCGACTTCATCAGTGTCAGTATCGCCCACAAGGATGGCAGAGGCCTCAAGGCTCGCTGAGCTGACATCCCCATTTGTCGAATCTAATTTTGGGTGGGGTTGACCCGGTGGTGCTAGTTGGTCAGATTTCTCTCTAGTGTTGTCAGGTACTTTATGTATTACCCCGGCATTTTCTATATTCTTCTTTTTCTCCTTTTTTTTCTTTGATATGGCGCCCTCCCTCCTCCCCCTAGACTGCCCAGTGACATTGTTTACTGTCGATAGGTTCAAGGTTAATTCCGTTTTTTTTTCCAAGGCAAGGCTTAGCTGTGAATCAGTTAGAAACTGAGATACTGATAAATCTACTTTTTGTGGTACACTATGAATTTCAGCTTGTACAAGGCCTCTATCCTTAGCCTTATCAGGGGTTCTAGCAGCTGAAATAAGACCCAGTGACGATCTTTTTGCCAGGGCAAGGTCTTGGGAAACTCTACGTTCCATCTGAATAATCTCTTGGTCAATGAACGAATTTGCCCTTATTATAAAGCTATCTATTGGGCCTATAAGTTGTCCCCCCCCCGCTGCTGTTTTGCTCCGTGAGCCTCGAGTAGTCATGGTGTTGGCTGGACCCAGGACGTGAGCACGGAGACGCGTCTAAAATACAGATAAATAAAATATAATAATGGGCAGGTTCTTATGTGGTAACAAAGTGAAACTTACAGATTTGATTAGCTCAGGGTTTGGAGAGAGGGCCCAGTCCAGTCTCGCTCAGTCACGAACGGGCACAAACGGGCCCGCCCTTGATACGGGCTTCACCCAGGCATGTCCGCGCACGTCCCACGGGCCGGAAATGAGGGTTAGCCTATGTAGTGGGAGAGAACACGCCCCTTAGCAAGCAAGGCCTCAGTGTGAGTATTCCGCTGGAGGGTTGATTCCAGGTCCAGTAAGCAGATGGGGGCAGCGCTCCCTCGGTGGAAAGCAGCATGAGCGGCTCCCGTGAAGCGGGGGCCGCGAGGAGTGGAGTCACAGCTTCCAAACGATTCCCAGAAGAAACAAGGTCCACGGGGCTACAGCAACACGCCTCTTAGCAAGCAACACAGGTAATCAATGTCCAGCCCAGATTATAAAGTGCAGGGTGGAGGCGGGAAGAGGACCAGCTGCGGCAGATCAAGCCACACTGCACGCTGGTCCTCTCAGTCCCGCTGTGTGCCTCAGTGTGAGTATTCCGCTGGAGGGTTGATTCCAGGTCCAGTAAGCAGATGGGGGCAGCGCTCCCTCGGTGGAAAGCAGCATGAGCGGCTCCCGTGAAGCGGGGGCCGCGAGGAGTGGAGTCACAGCTTCCAAACGATTCCCAGAAGAAACAAGGTCCACTGGGCTACAGCAACACGCCCCTTAGCAAGCAACACAGGTAATGAATGTCCAGCCCAGCTTTTAAAGTGCAGGGTGGAGGCGGGAAGAGGATCAGCTGCGGCAGATCAAGCCGCACTGCACGCTGGTCCTCACAGTCCCGCTGTGGGCCTCTCTGTAAGTATTCCGCTGGAGGGTTGATTCCAGGTCCAGTAAGCAGATGGGGGCAGCGCTCCCTCGATGGAAAGCAGCACGAGCGGCTCCCGCGAAGCGGGGGGCGCGAGGAGTGGAGTCACAGCTTCCAAACGATTCCCAGAAGAAACAAGGTCCACAGGGCTACAGCAACACGCCCCTTAGCAAGCAACACAGGTAATCAATGTCCAGCCCAGATTTTAAAGTGCAGGGTGGAGGCGGGAAGAGGACCAGCTGCGGCAGATCAAGCCGCACTGCACGCTGGTCCTCGCAGTCCCGCTGTGGGCCTCTGTGTGAGTATTCCGCTGGAGGGTTGATCCCAGGTCCAGTAAGCAGATGGGGGCAGTGCTCCCTCGGTGGAAAGCAGCACGAGCGGCTCCCGCGAAGCGGGGGCCGCGAGGAGTGGAGTCACAGCTTCCAAACGATTCCCAGAAGAAACAAGGTCCACGGGGCTACAGCAACACACCCCTTAGCAAGCAACACAGGTAATCAATGTCCAGCCCAGATTATAAAGTGCAGGGTGGAGGCGGGAAGAGGACCAGCTGCGGCAGATCAAGCCACACTGCACGCTGGTCCTCGCAGTCCCGCTGTGGGCCTCAGTGTGAGTATTCCGCTGGAGGGTTGATTCCAGGTCCAGTAAGCAGATGGGGGCAGCGCTCCCTCGGTGGAAAGCAGCACGAGCGGCTCCCGTGAAGCGGGGGCCGCGAGGAGTGGAGTCACAGCTTCCAAACAATTCCCAGAAGAAACAAGGTCCACGGGGCTACAGCAACACGCCCCTTAGCAAGCAACACAGGTAATCAATGTCCAGCCCAGCTTTTAAAGTGCAGGGTGGAGGCGGGAAGAGGACCAGCTGCGGCAGATCAAGCCGCACTGCACGCTGGTCCTCACAGTCCCGCTGTGGGCCTCTTTGTAAGTATTCCGCTGGAGGGTTGATTCCAGGTCCAGTAAGCAGATGGGGGCAGCGCTCCCTCGGTGGAAAGCAGCACGAGCGGCTCCCGCGAAGCGGGGGCCGCGAGGAGTGGAGTCACAGCTTCCAAACGATTCCCAGAGGAAACAAGGTCCACAGGGCTACAGCAACACGCCCCTTAGCAAGCAACACAGGTAATCAATGTCCAGCCCAGATTTTAAAGTGCAGGGTGGAGGCGGGAAGAGGACCAGCTGCGGCAGATCAAGCCGCACTGCACGCTGGTCCTCGCAGTCCCGCTGTGGGCCTCTGTGTGAGTATTCCGCTGGAGGGTTGATTCCAGGTCCAGTAAGCAGATGGGGGCAGCGCTCCCTCGGTGGAAAGCAGCACGAGCGGCTCCCGCGAAGCGGGGTCCGCGAGGAGTGGAGTCACAGCTTCCAAATGATTCCCAGAAGAAACAAGGTCCACGGGGCTACAGCAACACGCCCCTTAGCAAGCAACACAGGTAATCAATGTCCAGCCCAGATTTTAAAGTGCAGGCTGGAGGCCGGAAGAGGACCAGCTGCGGCAGATCAAGCCGCACTGCACGCTGGTCCTCGCCGTCCCGCTGTGGGCCTCTGTGTGAGTATTCCGCTGGAGGGTTGATTCCAGGTCCAGTAAGCAGATGGGGGCAGCGCTCCCTCGGTGGAAAGCAGCACGAGCGGCTCCCGTGAAGCGGGGGCCGCGAGGAGTGGAGTCACAGCTTCCAAACGATTCCCAGAAGAAACAAGGTCCACGGGGCTACAGCAACACGCCCCTTAGCAAGCAACACAGGTAATCAATGTCCAGCCCAGATTATAAAGTGCAGGGTGGAGGCGGGAAGAAGACCAGCTGCGGCAGATCAAGCCACACTGCACGCTGGTCCTCGCAGTCCCGCTGTGGGCCTCAGTGTGAGTATTCCGCTGGAGGGTTGATTCCAGGTCCAGTAAGCAGATGGGGGCAGTGCTCCCTCGGTGGAAAGCAGCATGAGCGGCTCCCGTGAAGCGGGGGCCGCGAGGAGTGGAGTCACAGCTTCCAAACGATTCCCAGAAGAAACAAGGTCCACGGGGCTACAGCAACACGCCCCTTAGCAAGCAACACAGGTAATCAATGTCCAGCCCAGCTTTTAAAGTGCAGGGTGGAGGCGGGAAGAGGACCAGCTGCGGCAGATCAAGCCGCACTGCACGCTGGTCCTCGCAGTCCCGCTGTGGGCCTCTGTGTGAGTATTGCGCTGGAGGGTTGATTCCAGGTCCAGTAAGCAGATGGGGTCAGCGCTCCCTCGGTGGAAAGCAGCACGAGCGGCGCCCGCGAAGCGGGGGCCGAGAGGAGTGGAGTCACAGCTTCCAAACGATTCCCAGAAGAAACAAGGTCCACGGGGCTACAGCAACACGCCCCTTAGCAAACAACACAGGTAATCAATGTCCAGCCCAGATTTTAAAGTGCAGGGTGGAGGCGGGAAGAGGACCAGCTGCGGCAGATCAAGCCGCACTGCACGCTGGTCCTCGCAGTCCTACTGTGGGCCTCTGTGTGAGTATTCCGCTGGAGGGTTGATTCCAGGTCCAGTAAGCAGATGGGGGCAGCGCTCCCTCGGTGGAAAGCAGCACGAGCGGCTCCCGCGAAGTGGGGGCCACGAGGAGTGGAGTCACAGCTTCCAAATGATTCCCAGAAGAAACAAGGCCCACGGGGCTACAGCAACACGCCCCTTAGCAAGCAACACAGTTAATAGCATCTTCTTAGCCATTTGCAATGATTTCCTCTACTTGGACCTTTGGACTGCTAGTCTTCTCTTCCAATTGCCCTCTTGCTTACCGAGGTCGTCTGGAGAATAATCCAACATAACTTCATAGATTTGTCTACTCTCCCACTTTTCAGAGCGACCCAATTGGATCCAATAGCGGTACCTGCTCTAAAATAGTTTAATCCCAGTCTATTTTTGAGACAAAGTTACTTATTTGCAAATAGTTATAGAAAGTCTAACAACACTAAAGCAACAGGGGTATAGGGCAAAGAATGACTGCACTTTATCCAATATTTTGAGGTCTGTTTTCAAAGAATTCTGGGTGCCAAGAACCTGAAGTCACATACCCCTAGACTCCCAAGGGCAATGCCCAAAATGCTTTACAATAAAACACAATGGTTCAGCACTCCCACATAGTACACAGTAACAATGATAATCAAAAATAATGATTTAAGAGATCAGTTCAATAGAACGTAAAGTTTTCTTTTTCTTTTATTCAAAATCTTCATACAAAGCGTAGGCAACGCGTTTCGTCCAGAGGACTTCTTCAGGGCGAAAGATATGGAGATTATGTCTGATGTGTTTGAGGGATATAATATTCGGAACTTCCAGTATGCGTGACAATAATAGCCTTATTTTAAATAGAGCAGGTCAATCCTTCGATTGAAGTATTCTTCTTTATTGACAGTCAGGAAGGATAGTTTAGAATGGTGCCAATATACGCAACCAATCCTTATGGCATCTGTATTCGCTTGTTTATTCGCGGCGTATCAGCTCAACCACGGTAACGGCTTTGAGTTTGTACACGATCTTTGTTTTGGTCCTTGGTTTTGATTCGGTTATTGGAATAGTCGAAGCCGAGGGGCTCGCATATTTACAAGTGTATCGAGAGTTGATAACCCCTTGAAGTTTGAAGCTAGACTAGTGAGCTAAAAGATGTTTGGTCTTAGCAAATTTGGGAAATGGTTTAGTTTTGATTGCAACAAGGATTCCCGATTGGAGGATTCGTGTCCGATACCTCCCATTGGAACTCCAACTTATGAGCTCTATTCAAAACACGGAGTGGGTCCTATCACTCCCACCGAGGAGGGAGATCGGCGAAACCATTGCTGGCTACTCTCCACTGGTTACCCGTAGCCCAACGGGTCATATTTAAAGTAGGATGTTTGGCTTTTAAGGCTCTTCACGGGAAAAGCCCCATGTTCATCAATAATCTAATTGTCAAGCATGAGCCTACCCGCAATCTTCGATCTGCCCATCTGTCCCTTCTTACCCTTCCCTCCTTCAAACAGAAGCGTCAGGGCGGGTGCCGATTTGCTTATCTTGCCCCAAAGGTGTGGAACTCTTTCCCTCGGTCGCTCAGGAAATATACTAATCTTATGGAGTTTCGGGGAGCCTTGAAGACCTGGTTATTCAAGCAAGCTTCTGGATAGGTTATCTGCTTTTCAATCTCTCTTCACTGTCAGCGCCATTAAACCCCTGGGTGCCTGTGCGCTTAAAAAATTTCGAATAACATAACATAACATATCACTTATAATGAAGTGTGGGTTCGCTATACAAAGAAAGATGGTGTTTTACGATGGCCCCAACATGGTAGTTTCGAATTAAATATTTTAGATAATCTGGAAGTTGCACTATTTAGGAAGAAAGCCCGGCCGGCGATGTTTGACTCTTTCCGCCTTTGGCGTAAGGAAGCCAAACAGCGAGAAATTAAGCAAGCAAAGAGAGATAGGAAAGATAAGAATATGTCAGTACTACAAGCTGCTAGGCAGTTTAAGGAAGATGGAGAAGAGCGTGCGAGTGAAGTCTTAGATAGACAACGTTGCATGGCTATTGATAAGTGTTATCCGGCCTTGCCGCCTTCTCTTTCAAAAGTGAATGAAGACCCTGAAAAAGATCCTTTGATCTCTCATTTACTGAGATTACCACCTCCTTATGTGCAGGGTGCTACTGCACCTCCATTACCCCCGGTTGTTGCACCCCTTGTTGTGAAGCCTCCTGCTGTTGTTCAGCCACCTGTTGCTTCACAGATGGTTCTTCCTCCTAGGGCCGCCAGCTTTTAAATCAGCTTTGCCTCAAACTCCTTTGTCTTCTACTTCTGTATCTCCGACTTCTGCTACTCTTGTCCCTACACCTCTTTTGTCTCAAAATACTCTTTCTCCTGTTCTTATGGCTACTTCTTCTCCTTCTGCTCGAAAACAAATGACCGAGACTGTTGCTAACCTTTTGTCTCCACTCTTTGGGTCATTGAATATGACCCTTGTTTCAGAACGTACACAGAGTCGTAGTCAGTTTCCTAGTCCCGAAGAGCGGGCAGTGTTGGTTCTTTTGGCTCAAAGATGGGTTTTAAATGCTTCTAGGTATAATTTGCAAGCGGTTATGGATGTTTTCTTTCAGTGGGAATCCCCGAAGCAAAGGTATGTTTTTGATATAAAGTGTACTTTTCTTTGTCAGGAATGGGAAAATAATGAGTTGGGTCAGATTCAGCAGGAAGTGCTTGATGTTCAGTCAGAATTTGCTAAAGGGACGATAGTGGAGTCTGATGTTGAGGATGCCGTAGAGACGATACTTGTCTTCAGATCTAGGCTACCGCCTCAGACATTGTATGAACCTGACTCCTTCGTTAGGAGGAAAGTGAAGCAGTATCCCATGAGAGAAGTTCCCCCTGTCTGGAGAGAGGAAGTTGTTGCTAATGTTAATCAGGGTATTCAGGGTGTACCGGCTCATTTTCAGCGCGTATGGGTACATGTCCCTTGGAAAAGAGCAGAGGTCTTAGCTCTTAAGCAGACCTTACCTGACCCCCGTAAAAATCCTGCTGGTTATTACAAGGAGTTGTCTCAGACAGTTGATGCATGTATTATGAATTTAGCTGATATGTTGATGGGTAATGTAGTCCCTCAACCTTTGTGGGCGAAGATCCGTCATGAGAATCATGCGCAAAAATTAGGAGATGCGTGGGCTAATATTGTTGTTGCAGATGGTCGGCAGTTAGGAGGTGCCAAACCTGAACCTTTAGTTGCAGAATTACCTGGTAGAATTATTAATTTGAGGAAAACGATGATGCCTCCTTTACGAGTGAATTGGGATAAGTTAGCAGCATGCAAACAAAAGAAAGACGAAAGTGTGTCTGATTTCTTTACTAGGTTTGAGGAAACGTTTATTGATCATAGTGGTCAGGATATGAGCACTGAAGGTGGTCAAAGGTTGTTCGTGGACAAATTTGTCTTTAATTTGCTTCCCGAACTTTGTAATAAATTAAAGGACTCTGAGAGTTCATGGACTGTTTCTTCGTCGGCCCAGATATAGGGATAAAGATGAGAAGGATAAAGTAGAGAGGAAGACTAGAGACCTAAAGACGAAAGTTCTTTTGCAGCAAGCTTATCCGCCTCGTACAAATCAGCCTCAGTTTCAGCAACCTCCACAGTTTCAGAGATTGTTACAGAAGTCCGAGTATTTTGCTCCGCGATTTTTGCCAGGCCCTAATCAGTGTGCTTATTGCAGAGAAGAAGGTCACTTTAAGCATAGTTTTCTGGTTCTGTTACAGCGTGCGAATGGTGTATCTGATCAGAGAGGTCGTGGTGGTTTCCAACAAACTCCTAGGGATAGAGGACGTAGTGTGTTTCCTTGGAATGAGCGTTCCTTTCCCCCTCAGAATTCTGCGAATTGTTTTGACAGACAGAATGTTCCGACTGTTCAGTCTGCTCAGTACTACGCTGATGACTATTGTGTCGAGAATGAGAATGCTGGTTATAATGATAGTTTGGACAGCCATGGGCACAGAGAGGGAGTAGTGTCAGTTCCAGTATACCAGAGTGGACCTTATGTTGAAGTGATTGCATTAGGTGTGACAGAACCTTTTCTTTTGGATACTGGTGCGACGAAGAGTTCTATTATGCACTCTAAACTTCCTGGCGCACCTTTGTCTGGCTTGACCAATGTTTCAGTAGGATTTTCTGGCGCCACAGTTCGTAATCCAGTTTCTAGTCCTTTGCCTCTTTCTATTGGTCCTTGTGAATTGGAAGCTCCTCCTATTCTAATGACTGGTTGTGGTGAGAATCTGTTGGGTTTGGACTTGCTGAAAAGATTGCATGCGACATTACATTGCTCTCCTGCGGGAGTACATCTTATGATGGGTAAGAAAGTGATTTCTCCGATGTATTTGTCTAAAGATTGTCTTCAACTGGAATTGCGTTCTCTTCCTGATACACTTTGGGCTACAGGTCCCAATGATGTTGGTCTCTTGCAGATTCCACCCTATGTTGTTACTCTCAAGTCGAATGCTAGGCTACCTATTATTCCGCAATATAAAATCTCGAGTGATGGCGAGAGAGCTCTTTTGGCGATTATCTATGATTTGGTTGAGAAGGGTGTAGTTGAAGAAACGAGAGCTAATGTGTGTAACAGTCCTGTTTTGCCTGTCCTTAAGCGTACTGATGCTTCTCAGCCACCTGTGTATCGGTTTGTGATCGATCTTCGAGAAGTGAATAAGATTGTTGTGCCACAGTTTCCTGTTGTCCCGGACATTACTGCTATGTTGACTTTGATTCCTGCTTCAGCTGCCTGGTTTTCGGTTATCGACTTGAAAAACGCTTTCTTTAGTATTCCAATTGCTGAGGAAAGTAGAGATATTTTTGGCTTCTCTTTAGGAGGCCGAAGCTTCCGGTTTAAGCGTGCTCCTCAAGGTTATTGTGAAAGTCCCTCATTCTATAGTCAGGCGTTGAAAACTCAGCTTGATAATTTTGTGTTTCCTTCTGGTGCTACTCTTATCCAATACGTTGATGATCTGCTGATTGCTGCTGATGATGAAGAGATTTGTAAAGAAGCTACTCTTTCTTTGTTACGACATTTGTCTGACCTTCATCATAAAGTGTCACCTTCAAAGTTACGGTATTGCCGCCAAGAAGTGACCTACTTAGGTCATCTCTTGTCGAAAGAGGGACGACGATTGACCCCAGAACGAATTCAAGCTATTGCCCAAATGACTGTGCCATCCACGCAGAGAGAAGTGCGTGCCTTCTTAGGTATCACCTCGTATTGTAGACAATGGATCCCGAATTTTTCTCTGCTAGCAAAACCCCTGTTGGCATTGACTCTTAAAGATACTCCGCATCCTCTCCCTTGGTCTGACGAATGTCAGAAAAGTTTTTCTGAATTACGTGATGCATTGTGTTCTGCTCCGGTATTGGGTACCCCGGACTACAGTAAACCTTTTACATTGTACGTACATGAGAGGGAAGGTTGTGCGTTGTCAGTGTTGACACAACAATTTGGAGACAAGCAGCGTCCGTGTGCGTATTTTTCAGCGATGTTAGATCCGGTAGCTAGAGCGTTGCCGAGTTGTTTGAGAGCTATAGCAGCAGCGGCTGTTTCTATCCGTTAGTCTGCTGGTTTGGTATCCGATAATACATTGATTGTGATGGTCCCACATGCAGTGGATACCTTATTGAATAGGACTAAGACACAGCACCTTACTAGTGCACGTTTGTCAGGTTATGAGTTGACGCTTTTGGCTAGTCATGTGCACATCAAAAGAGGCAATGTGTTGAATACAGCTACGTTGTTGCCGATTTCTGTAGAGACAGATGTTCAGGAACAGCATGATTGTTTTCTTCAGACAGAGGAAGAAACAAAGGCTACAGTTGATTTAAAAGACACTCCTCTTTTGAATGTTGATGGTCCTTTATGGGTAGATGGTTCATGTTTTAAGCTTTCGAATGGAGAAACAACTGCAGCATATGGTACGAAAATTCAGCATGGGCAATTGGTGAATGAACTTTTTGAATCACTTACTTTGCCAAAGCAGATTGTAATTGTGAAGTGTAGTGCGCATAAAAAGGTTGTGGATGATGTGGGTCGAGGAAATGCGTTTGCGGATGAAGTTGCGAAAGAAACGGCGAGAGACATGGCGAGTCGAATGTATGTTGCGGGCCCTGCAAGATGGGTTATGGCAAGAGGAATGTGTGAAGACACAATAGAAAGTGTGAAGTTGATTCAGGCTGAAGCTACTGAGAAAGAAGTGAGTACGTGGAGAGAAAGTACGGGTATGTTGGATTCAACAGGTTGTTGGGTTGAGTTGTCGGAGCACCAACAATGGTTGTTGCCTGATGCGTATGTGCTCCCAGTGGTTATTATGGCTCATGGAAGAAGAAGAGCTATGGCTCGTGGAGAAGTGTGGCTCAATGGTTAGAGCGGCAGACCCTGATGCAGAGGTCTAGCCCGGGACCAGGGTTCAATTCCCCGCCTCGGCGGGTCTTGAGCTCAAAAATTCCACGGACCTGATAATTCTCGCCTCGGTGCCTATTCCAATCATGGAGTCCCACTCTGCAACTCTGGGCAATAGCTTGATTAATCTCCACAACGGCCCCCACAACGCTAAGGATGCCTGGCCTCCACCTTGGGGGTGCCCAGAAGTGGACACCTCACAGGGAAAGCCAGGATGGGTTCCACAGCGGTATTCGTACAAGTGCCTTGAGACCCTTGCGGGTGAGTAGTGCGCTATACAAGTATCAATTTAAAATTTAAAATTTAAATTTAAATTTAAATTTATGGAATGGCTCACATAAGCTCGAAAGGGATATGTAAGTTGTTGGCTCCAGTATGGCAGAATGCTGGAATTCCTAAATGTGCTGAGAATGTGGTGACGCATTGTATGATTTGTCTGATGTATAATCCTGGAAAGGGAATTCCAACTCCAGCTGGTCATTTTGCTCCTCCAACGTATCCGTTTGAAGTGATAGAGCTAGATTATATTCACATGGAGAGATGCAATAATTTGAAGTATGTCCTTGTGGTTGTTTGCGCCTTTTCCAGATGGATAGAGGCTTACCCCCTAAAGGATAGTACTGCCTTGTCTACAGCCAAGGTTTTGCTCAAGGAGTACTTCCCCAGATATGGCTTGCCGAGAATTGTATGGAGCGACAATGGGAGTGAATTTGTGGGCCAGATCATGAAGAAAGTGTGTGCGGGTTTGGGTATCAATCAGAAATTCCATGCTGCGAATCACCCTCAGTCAGCTGGACTTGTCGAGTGCTACAATGGCACTTTGAAGCTGAAGTTAGCTAAGATACAAGCGAGCTCTGGTCTTACATGGCTAGATGCCTTGCCATTGGCTCTTTTGTCAACGAGGACGACAGTACATTCTCGTGTGGGACTTAGCCCTTATGAAATTGTGTTTGGTCGTCCGGCCAATGTCTGGGGTGTTCCAAGGCCCAAGAAGTACAGCGACATTGAGTACCCTATGTTGGTGGATTACTTACATGACTTGACTGCTAAATTACGTGTTCTCCACCAACAGGTCTATGACAGTTTGCCGACAGCGACTGTGGATCCAGGCCACACGATTCAACCTGGAGAATATGTGCTAACGAAGAACTTAACAACGAACTAAGAACTTGGAGCCGAGGTGGACTGGACCGCATTTAGTCTTGCTAGTAACTCGGACTGCAGATAGAGTAGTTGGTAAAAAGAATTGGGTGCATGCCACCCATTGTAAGAAGGTTCCGTTGCCCTTACCGTATGACAAGTGGGTGAGGGGAGGTATAGCCGATTCTGAATGTGAAAGAATTCCTAGATTCGTACCTTTTAGTGATGCACATTTGGAATGGACTCAGTCAGAACGAGCGGACGATGACATCCTGCAAGCTGCTGTGCCACGTCATCTAAGACTTGATACGACGGATCCGGAAACACTTTTTCAAGAGCAAACTATGCCTGGCAAAGAGCGTTACAACCTAAGGCCGAGGAAGGACAAACAAATGGACAAATAAAAATTTAATTTTTTTGTTGTGAGTTACACCTTTTCGAGTCAAGAGACTATTTTTCTTTTTCTTTTTCGAGTCACCATCCGGACTCAGCTGCAGGGTCGCGGTACAGCCTTAAGGGGTGAGACACAAATTGACGAAAGGTCTGTGGTTCATGGTCGTTAGTACGATCTTGACGCAAACTTAAGTGAAGAAGGTAATAGCCGTGAGCAGCACGTTAGAGGATGGAGTCCTTTGGATCTGATAAGAGTATTGAGAAAATTGATGCTAAAAAGAAAATGTGTACATTGGTTTGTAGCAAATGTTTTTAATATTGTGTTTCTTAATGCTTTTGAATATTATATTGGCTTGTGTGGGTTGGATTGTCTATATTACACAGCAGACATATGCATCTACATCCCAACCTACTCTTTCTTTTTCTACTGTTTCCCCACATGAGTTTCATACTTTGCCTGAACATGAACAGACACGAAGATCAGAATTTGTTAACAATTCGTTTATACAATTGTTGCATCAGCATCAGCTAGTAGTAAATACCACGAATTGCTGAGTATGTGGTCTTATGCCGCATACGACAGATAAGGGGATGCCATATTTGGTTTTGCCTTTTTCGCCTAATGGGTCAGTGTGGGCACTCCAAGCGATGTTATGCGAATGAAGCATCTCCTGTACGTTCCGTCAAAGATAATGCGAGTAATAATGCCTTGATACAGGGAATAGTAGATATGATCAGAGATATCGATGCGTATGATGCTATCCCTAAGGATGAGTTACGAGCATATATTGGTTGGAACAAGACTGAATATAGCATTAGTCTGACAGAGAAGGAGAGAAGAAAAAGGTCTCCCCCTATTTGGATTGTACCCCACCGAGGTCATTTTTGTCTGCAAGGTAATGGTCAGAATCCGAGAGCTCAGCTTGGTAAGAGTGTGTGTGTTCACACCTATGTTTATACGTCCCAGAAATCTCCACCGTTCCTGCCAGCTAAAGGCACGTATTTTGTTTGTCACGACAGAGCATATACATGGTTGCCATCTGACTTCTCAGGTACATGTTATGTGGCATTTTTGCTTCCCCCTACATACACTGCTGTTTTCAATTACCACAAGACAAGATATGGAAGAGGTGTTATCGATGCGAAAGCTACTGTCGCACAAGAAGCTGGAGACTTCTTTAAGGGTTTCGTGCCCTTTTGGGGTCCTATGGCCAATAGTAGGAATATTCGTCAGCTTACGAGAGTGGTTGAGGCCACTATAAATGAAACTGCTGGTGCCCTTAGCAATATTACAGCCGAGCTTCAGGCGGATCGTCTTAAGACGTTACAAAACCGTATAGTTTTAGATATTATACTTGCAGATAGAGGTGGGGTATGTAAATTGATCGGGTCTAGTTGCTGTGTTTTCATACCAGATAATGCCCCGACAGTGTACCAAGCCATCTTGAAGTTACATAAGTCCGCTGAGTCTATACATGTAGACGAAGGGAACTGGTCATTGACTGGATGGTTTTGGGGACTGTTGTCTAAATGGGGATGGAAGATTCTGATGTTCCTTGGTATGGCTTTAGCAATCCTTTTCTCGTGTTGTTTATGCATCCAGTGTGGTCCCGCCATTTGTAGTGTTTGTGCTACAATCTATCTGAGAAGACCCGTCCCGAGAGAAGTGAAGGATAATAAGATGATGCTACAGCAACACCTTGATGATCTGATGAGAATAGATATGGACCTGGATTCAGATTGACATGAGTTTAGGTTATTGCCTACGTAATGGCAAAGGGAGGGTCTGAGGTTCCGTGATTTGCGAACCAGACTCCATTTTGTTTGCGTTGTTCGCGACGCCATTTTGCATAGCCCTCACGTAGGCCCGTGGAGGTAACCGAACGAACAAAGTTGCATGGGCTTCGTTGTTCATGTACGTATTAACTAGGCCTTTTCTGGCTTGTGAGCGAACCGCAAAGACGCTGACCCCGTCACCTAAAACTGACCCTTTTCGAGGCCAATTTCCCTGGCTGATCGTTGTCTGAGATTGCCAATCAATGTTCAGGATATCGTTAACTTTTAGTTCGCTTGCACATATCTTATCCTATTCAGCATCTGAATTGGTTTCTTTCCTTATGTCTTTTCATTACATGGGTAGTGCTTTCAATTATGGGTTTGTCCGGCTTGTGGAAATTGAATTTGGGACATTCCTAATAATTAACTTGTGGGTTGGTACAATGTAAAGTGAGCTTTTTATGATGTAATAATGTGTGGGAAAATGTATTTCATTTGTCAGTAAATGTCGCAGTGGGTGTGCATTTGTAATGAGCAAAAGAAGGATAAAAGGTGATGTCTTGCTCTACGAAAATTGAGCAGTTTCCTGAGTTGTACACCGTGTTGTATTGCTGGGATTACTGTTACTAGCTGCAGCTAATAAATTTGTTTTCTGACGCCACCTAGAAGTATTCCGTGTCTTTGTATTCCAAGACAGGAGAACTTGAAGACTTCGGGTGTGTCCCTGGCACCGCTGGGTTCTAAGAAAACCCGGTTCTTCACCCATCTCCTGCCCTCTGTTCTGCTGCGGCTCGGTGTTGACGCCTTTCTACCTGGGTGATGGCTCTCTCACCGGCGTTTACTGCTGCGCTTTACCCCGCCTTGCCTTTGCTGTCACTGGGCGTCTGGGATCCGCTCTTTGTTTTGAATGGTGAGCGGGTCAACGCTGTTCCAGTCTCTGGGTTTTCGAGTTGTCTGCAGCTTTGGTGGTTCTAGGTGTCTCGCTTAAGTCCTGCCATTCCTCGTATTTTGACATGTGGTGTGGCTATGGGGGTTTGTGCGTGTTCTTCTTTCTCTGTTCACACTGTTGGTTGTCCTGGGTGCAGTGCCTCGGCCTTGGCCTGGCGTGTCCTTCATGCTGTTTGGCGCTTTCCCCCTGCCGGTTCTCCGGTGGCCTGTGCTTTCTGCGCTCGGCCTGGGGGGGTGGGTATTCGGGGGTTTTGTGTCCCTGGGTTGCCTTCCATTTTCTGGCGTACTTATGTGGCTTAGGGGCGCTGGGGTGTCTTGTTCCTTTGCTGCGTGGGTGTCTGTTATGGTCGTTTTACGGTGGGGGCCTTTTTGGGTTGTTGGCCCCCGCTCTGGCTGTTTTTTGCCCCCCTTTTCTTCTTCTAGGCGCTGCTTGGCGTTGGCCTACGCCTGATGGAACTCGTGGCCCGTGTGTTCGAGTCTGGCCGCTGCTGTCCTGCTGTCCGGCTGCTGCCGGTCCTGGGGTGTTGTCTGGCCTGCCTTTTGGAGTGTGTCTTGTCAGATGTTCCTGGCCTTTGGCCTTGCCTCCGGCCCACCCCGGGTCTTGCTGTTCTCTTGCCCTCTGCTGATCTTTTTCGGTGTGGCTTCTCTCTTCTTCGGGATCGGCTTGTTGGGGGTGCGGCCTGTTCCCCCTCTGCTTCGGGCTCCCTGCCCCGCCTGCGGGTGGATCAGTGTTTCTGCTCCTTGGACCGCTGCAGGGGTTGGGGTGGGGGGGTCCTGTGGGCTCCCCTGGTTCCGGTTGGCCTGCCGTGATGTTCTCCCTCAGTGACTTGCCTCCGCTGCGGTCTGGCTCTTCTGGCCCATGTTCCGCTTGGGTGTCCTGGTTTTTCCCTTCCGGGCTTCTGTGTGGATGGTGGGCCTTGGGGGCTTCTGGTTCCTAGCCCTGTTCCTTCCGTCCCCTGGGCTGCGCATGGTTCCCCTTGATGATTGCCAGTGTCGTGCCGGGGGCTCCTTGGGGTGCTCTGTCCCCTAGGGTTCTGTTCCTCCCTGTCTGCGCTTGTTCTCGTCTGTTCCTGGCCGGGTGCATGGTTGGGTGCCTGCCTGGGTCTTCCTGATGCTGTAGTTTTCCCATTGCTCCGGCCTGTGGCTTCTGGTGTTGTCCGGGGGCCGTTTCTGTGTGCTTGGCCGGGCTGCTTGTGCTTTCCTTTGGCTTGCTTCTGGGGTTTCCTGTCCGCCCCTCCTGTTTTTGCCGTGGTGCCTGCCTGTTTTGTTCCCGGCTGGGGCCTCCTGGCTGCTGCCGTTTCCTGTTGTGCCTCCTGTTCTCCGGGTTGCTGTGCTGTCCCCGTGCTCCGCTGTCTGATCGGTGGTTGTGTTTGGTCAGGCCGGGTTGGTGCCTGCCTGGCCTCCTGGGGCTGCTGGGTGCTGCCGACTCGCTGAGTTGTTCTGGTCTCGCCTGGTTCCCTTAGGGGGTGCCTGTCTGATGTTTCAGCTGGGGCATGGCACTCCTGTTTGTTGGGTTCCCTTTTTGGGCTCTGCTTCCTTGCTGGTCTCTCTTTGAGTCCTGGCGGGGAGTTCTGCTGTTGGGGCCGCTTCCTGGTGGTTCCTTGTGGGCCTCCTCTGGCTGTTGGTTCTCTACCCGGGCTTGTTTTCCCTGGGGCTGTGGGCCTGTGTGGGGTTCTGTGTCTCTGGCTCTGCGGCCTTCTTGCTGGTACTGTGTGGCCTCGGGCTATGCCTCCTGCTTTCCGGCTGTGCTGTCCTTCGGCCTGCTGTGGAGGTTTGTTGCTGGTCGTCTCCTGTTCCTTTCTTGGTTCTGGGGTCCTGGCTCGCTTCTTCCTCCCTTGCTTCCCCGGGTTCTGGTCCCGGTGTGAGTCTGTTTGGGTGCCCCGCACCCCTCCCTCTCTGGTTGGGGTGCGGTTCTGTGGTGCTCTGGCCTGTGCGGGTCGTTCCTCCTGGCTGCGGGTTGTCTTTTGGTTTCCTGCTGGTTGGTCCTCTGCTTTTCTCCTTCTGCTTCCGCTTTGGCCTTCTGTGCCGTCTGGCGGTTTTGTGCTGGGGGTTTCCTTTTCCACCTGCCCTTTGTTTTCGTTTGGGCGCTGTGTGGACTCCTTCTGGGGTTTGCTTGGGCCTGTCGTTCCGCCTGTGTGGTCGGGTTGCTTGGCTCTGGTCCTGGCTTCCTGGTTCTGTTGGAGTTGTTTCCTGGGTTTCTTTTTCCGCTGCTCCTGCCCTTGCTGCTTGTCTGGCCTGGGTGTGTGGTTCCTGGGCGGTCCTATGCCGTGTGGGCGCCATCTTTTGTGCTGCCCTCTTGGCTCGTTGGGCGGCTGCTGTGGTTTCCCGGTTGCTCTGTGCTCCCCTTCTGCCTTGTGTTCCCTCCCTTTGGGGTTGGGGTTTTTCTGGGGTTGTGGTCGTTGTCTCTATGACCTTCCTGGTTTCTTGGTTTTGTTCCGGTCTTGAGGGCCTCTCCTTGCTTGGTGGGCTTTCGGCTGGGTTCTGGGGTTTTGTGGTTCTTCCCCCTTCCCTGTCCTTCGGGTCGGTTTCTAGGTCGGGTTCTGCCCGGCTCCTGGGTTCTTGTTGCTTCCTGGGACTCCTCGGCCGGGTTTCTGCCTCCTGTGTCTTGGGGTCGTGTCCTTGGTTTTGGGAGGTTGGCCGGTTTTCTGGCCTGTGCTTTCTCCTTCCTTTTTGGTCGGGGTGCTTGTTCCTGCGCTCTGTTGATCGTTCTTTTCTTTGGCTTTCTTCCGTGTTGTCTAGGTTTTCCTTGTGGATCTGCCGGGTCCTGTGGGCCTTTCTGCTGGTTCCGGGCTTGACGCCCTTCTCCGGTGGTTTGTTTTGGAGGGTCGTTTGTGTCCTGGTCCCGGTCCCGGTTTCCGGTTTCTCGGGTTGGCGGCCTCCTTTTTGGAGCCCTGGCCTTTTTTTCTTTGTCTACGGTGCTTCCCTGCTGTCCTGTGCTGGGTTGCGGTCCAGTTGTTTCTCTGCGGTCTTCCTTTCCTCCTTCTCGGTGCGCCCATGGGTTGCTGCGTTGTTGTGGTTTCCTGGGTGTGCTTGTGCGTGCGGAAGGCCAGATTTCTGCTTTGGTATTTCTCCACTTTGTAAATGAATGGGACGAGGACATAAGGGACCTGGGGGTAGTGCTCTTTTACTTACCGGTAATCTTCATTAGTCCGGGTCCCGTTGTCCTCGTCCCATTCATGCGCCCCTCCCTCCCTCCCGGGCAGCCGGCCTTCCTGTCTGGGCTTGTTAGTACAGGAGTGCTGCTGGGTAAGTACTGCTTATGTACTTCCGGAGGGAGGGGCAGTATTAGTGCCCCAGCATTCCTCTTGGTTTTTTTCTGTCGGGAGATGGGCATCTCCACTTTGTAAATGAATGGGACGAGGACAACGGGACCCGGAGTAATGAAGATTACCGGTAAGTAATAGAGCATTCTCGCTCACTCATTTCTGTTCTTACAGTTTACTGCCTATCTGAATTGCTTTTGAAGTCTCTATTGTACCAGCACAGTGGTAGACTTCTGCCATCAACTTCTCTATCCCCGGGCCATGCCGTTTTAAAATTTTTAAATTATAACTTCCTGGAACGGAAAATAAATTCTTTGTCGGACACAGCTGTGTGGGAATATACAACATCCGGATGGATTAGGGGAAGTGATCACTCTCTGGATGGGGGTGGGGGGGATTTGAAAGTGACACACCTGAGGTAAAGCTGCTTCACTAATTGCTATGTAGTCTATTGTTGAACTTTTCCTACCACTTAAAAAGGTAATCAACGCTCTTTTGGGCTACCTTTCAGAATCCTGAGCCCTATTTTATCCAGCCACTTTCTGAAACTGATTTCACTGTGAATGGTGCCCTTTTATGTGCTTACTTTGCAAAGCTCTGTGTTGAAGTTATCAGAGATAATAAAAATTGTGCACTTATTTTGCTTCTGTATACTTTTTGTTATTTTGAGCAACATTTTAAAGAATACCCCTTTCTTTGCTTTATTGCAGTGTATGTATACATTTATTAGTGGAGTACTCATAATATATATTAATATATTTAATATATTTATTTTATTTGTATATTATATATGATTAATTAAAATCTTTACAAAAGTATAAAAGCCATATGACAATAAAAGTAATTTAACTTTTTAAAAAAAAATGCAACAGTTACTGTGGTCAATTCAAGGTTGTTACTAAGTCCCAATGAGTCTTTCAAGTGTGATTGAGTCTTTACTTTGTTAGGTCAAAGAACTTCACAACCTGGCAGTTCAGTTTGATGTTGCTGGTGGAGAAACACAGTTTAACTGCCTGCCTACAGGTCCGAACAGCATGTGATCTAAAAAATGGTAGCAGTAGGTTGTGCCTCAGATCCCTTAACCCCTTCGACGCTCATGACGAGCCCAGCTCGTCATGGAGTTTCCATTGACTTCAATGGAAATTACATTCAAAGCCATAAAACACCTTAGCACTGGGGCATATACAGATCATTTATTAGTGGAGTTGTTGTACGAGCCGGGCTTGCCTTTTTGAAGTCCAGCTTGATTGCTTACATCTAGTTTACCCCAAGAACTAATTGTTCTGTATCCCAGCTAAATTTGGTAGAGCAGAATGTGGCAAGTCCTCTTTTAGGGTGTCTGAACTTCAGGGTCTTTATCGATGGGATGTGATACTCTACATAACCTACAACGCGAGTGTCTTCTGCATCAAAATAATGTCATAGTTCTGAAGAAATTACCTTGCGTCATCTACTTGTAGTAGGTTTTACAGCCATGAGTGTTCCATGAGCAGATGTTTATGCTGTTCTTGTCAGAACCGGTTAGTGGCTAAGCCCTTGGGAGGCAATGGCCTGACCTGGTTAAAGATGGCCATGAACTCTATATATTCTTGCTGGACCTGACCCTGGTGGAGCGGGTTTGGAATCTTCACAATTGTTAGACTTTGAAATGATCTGGCATTCATACCTGCTCCTGCCGCTTCCATTCAGACTGAACTCCTACTTGGTTTACTAGAAGGCAGTGGAACTGCATATAATGGGGTTCCATTTTTTGTAGCTCTATCCCACATAAATTGAAGATGACCTGATTGGCCAGCGTTGGTCTGCTGTGTCCATTGTGGCCCAAGTTGCTAAAGTTGCCTCTCTGTTGCTTTTGTTTTTATGGATGCAGTCTGACTTCCACTGACGTGATGTGTGCCAAGTCCTTTCTTTCATTTGTGAGTTTTATGATGGTTCCACTGTTTAAATTGTTGAATACCCACATTGCGTTATAGTTGGAAATTAACCATAATTTATTAGCCTGGTGGTCCCCTTTGCTTGCTCATCTTGTTGTAAATGGATGTTTCTCCAACGTGCACCTGCAGAAGTATGTCTGAGGGCTTCCTGATCTTGTTAATCCTCTTTCTTGTAGTGTGATACTATGTCATCAGGTTGTATGTGGGTGTTTCTCCAACTTGTTCCTATGGTAGTAAAACTGAGTACTTTCTCGACTTGCTGGCCCTCCTTCTGCAGAGAGTAATACTCCAGCCCGTGGAGTGGAGATCATTTTTTGTCTTTTTGTGATTGTTTGCTCTTTCTACTCAATCCCACATTAGGGCTTTCATTACGCCATGCACGATTTTGTCGATCTTTGCTTTCCAGTGAAATAATATGGACTTTCTCCACGAGTGTTTTTCTGCGTTTTATCCGCATGATCGTTTTCTTTTTTCCTCCTCTTCTGCATTGTTGGATCTGTCCACATAACTGATGACCTTGGAGCTGTATCATTGGATGACTGGTCTGAAATATTTCCCAGTTCACTAATTTGCTTGACATGGGAACTTACAGTCATTGTTTACGCCTGTGAACTCCAATGTAAGTTCTCCTAGGCTGTTTCAGTTTTTTTGGTTTTCAACTGTTTATTCCTTCAGCATCTGGCAACTCCACAGTTCTGCGTTTCAAAAACTACTGCCATGTACTCTTATGCTGGGCAACTTTGCCTTTCGTACATGCTTTCCTTTGCCTTTTCTTTTCCCTTTTTGTAGTTGCCTGCTCGGTCTGAACAATTCCACTGATCACAGCTGCTTGATTCTTCATTTTAGGTAAATTTGCAATTTGTTGTAAAGGCCTGTTTTCACTACTGCTCCATGTTTTCCCCTTTACAAGGGAGAAGTTGTACGTTGGACATGGGGAGTGTGTTTCCGTTAAAACCATTGTTTCTTTTACTGTACATTCTGGGACACGAAGCCTCTTGGACGGTCTAGCTGCTTGAGATCTTACTTCCCTCAAAATGTCTGTAAGAATAGATGACAGAACGTAGGGTTTGTCCCCTAGAATTGCACACTGACATGTAACTTGTTGGGTATAATTATGGTCTTGCGCCTTCCTCATCAGGCCACGGAGAGCTTGCAGTTTCTTATCCATACCCTCTATGTGGACTGCCAAGATACTGGAAGGTCCTCCTGAACCTCCTGTTTGTCAGCTTGGTAATGAATTGCTGAGGACAATGCATCCATGGTCGAAAGAAGTGCGCCCCACGTATCCGCTGGAATGCCACAACAGATTGTTCTGGAGTTGCCGTGCCCACAATGTGAGGGTTTTTGTTTTCAAAGGTGAAAACGACTTTGGCCGGGAAACTGCTCCTGTAAGCCGAGAATATACTTAGACTGACTGTTGTGATATCTAAGTGTCTCCTGTCACCTTGCAAGTGGGCGAGAAGGGGGACCAATGGATGTTTAATCTGCAGTACACTGGCTTCATAGATGAATGACTGATTGTCTATTAAAGACCTTGGGCTAAGGTTATCCCAGTCGTTAAGGTTTACTAGTGAGAAGGGCTCTGTTGAGTTAGTTTTGTGCACATCCACTTGTATTGTATGTGATGTTGCTGGCATTGCTGGTCGAGTGCTGTGCTACATTCCTTCTAGGGGGCTCCTCGGTCTCTGCATTAGTTGTTTTACTTGGTTCGAATGTGGGCTACTAGTTTCAATGCTTGGGTTGAATTCTCTGATGTTTTTAAGATTAAAAAAACCTGTGATTTTGTATCCCTCTTTCTGTGTTGTGAGAGCCATTTTTTTTTTTGGGGGGGGTGCCGATGTCGGGGGTATTTCAGATCAATAATATCTTCCAGACATACGACTATGTCCTGCTCTGGAGTTGTTTGCCTGGATCTCTTTGATGACTTGGTCCTCCCCTGTGCCAGGACCCCTGTCGCTTTTTCATGCTCACTCTGGCTTTCTGGTTTCACGGTGCTTGCTGCCTAAATGCCACCCGAGAGGTCGTTTGGGAGGGAGGGCGAGGGGTGAGAGAAACTTAGACCAGAATTGTTTTGAGTGTGGAAAAGGCCGCTTTATTAGGAAACAGGTGCACATTACAATTATAAAACCTTGGCAACGCCTTACAAAACTAACTCTCACTAAATAAATAATTAACTACAAACCCCGACCCCCACCCCCTCCCCTAAAATTCTTTGACCCCTCCCCCACCAATACAGCATAACAACATTACAATAACATTATAACATAACATCATCAATAAACATTACGTCATTAATTCACTCATTACGTCATCCTTTAACCCCTTCTTCATCAAAACCCCAATCACATATTGAAAGCCAGGCCCTCTTTAACCATAAACCCTGCCTGACCCTTCACTTCTGCCAATACCCCCCAAAACCTGAACGATCAAACAATGACCAGCTTCCCCTGAACCTGTCAATCAAATAATCAATCCAATACTCATCAAACAATCTACCATAAACAGCACCGGGGCAACCAAAAACCCCGCCAGCACCTGTTCCTAGCGACAATACAAAGTACAAGAAAAACCCCTTGCGCACCTATATCCAAGAAAACAGCCTTCAACAAATTAGCAATAAGGAGAGAAAAAATTCAAAAAGACAAAAATCCGGGATAAGAAAAACCCAAGATGAAAGATAATAATAATAAAAGGGAGGGAGGGCGGGACAAAAAGCTACAGCCCTCCTAGCCACCAGGTCACCAAACCTAAAATGGTGGCTGGGGGCGGGAACAGGGAGGTTTATAATTGGGCTGGCCAGTCCTACTAGGCCAGCCCAAATCCAGAACCTTCTGGTGCTTTCCACGCAGTAACCCCTCGTGACCCTCCCAAACAGCCCGGGGGAGGAGACCTCCCTGCGGTCAGCTCCCTCCCCCAAGCCCCCCTTGGGAGGGAGGGCGAGGGGTGAGAGAAACTTAGACCAGAATTGTTTTGAGTGTGGAAAAGGCCGCTTTATTAGGAAACAGGTGCACATTACAATTATAAAACCTTGGCAACGCCTTACAAAACTAACTCTCACTAAATAAATAATTAACTACAAACCCCGCCCCCCACCCCCTCCCCTAAAATTCTTTGACCCCTCCCCCACCAATACAGCATAACAACATTACAATAACATTATAACATAACATCATCAATAAACATTACGTCATTAATTCACTCATTACGTCATCCTTTAACCCCTTCTTCATCAAAACCCCAATCACATATTGAAAGCCAGGCCCTCTTTAACCATAAACCCTGCCTGACCCTTCACTTCTGCCAATACCCCCCAAAACCTGAACGATCAAACAATGACCAGCTTCCCCTGAACCTGTCAATCAAATAATCAATCCAATACTCATCAAACAATCTACCATAAACAGCACCGGGGCAACCAAAAACCCCGCCACCCAGAAAGGTAGGAGGGGGAGAGAAACTACACCACCTCCCTTTCTGCCCCCCCACCGGAAAACGAAAAACAGAAACCGAACCAACCTTAACGGTGCATAGCTAGCGAACGCGCCAAAACCTCGCGTAATTCCAACAAGTATAGGTCCATACCCACTCTGGACAGGTGAACACCATCATCCCTGAAGAATTCCACAGTCTCAAACTTAATTTCCCTATGCGAAATCCTGCTAAAACCAAGACCACGGCAGCAGCGCGAAACCTCTGAGTTCACTTTCTTCCGAGCCCTGTCAACCGCCTTGGGGTTGACCGCTCCTCTCCAAATCCTACGTGGTATTAATTCAGTCCAATAGACATGGCACCCAGCCCAACGTTCTTTGATAAGGCCCAAATCCTTCTTAATAGCTCGAAGTAACACCACACCTTTGGTAGCACAAAGATCATTTTCCCCCAGATGGATGACCAGAATATCAGGACACAGCCCACCCACCATATTGTTGTTAAGACAAGGGATTAACTCTCTCCAGAGCATCCCACCTTTCCCCTTCCAAACCACATTGAACATACTAGCGTTAAAACCAAGAAGTTCTCCAAAATAACTCTGTACTGCCTGGACTCGGGCCCACTTCACGAAGGAATGCCCAACTATCCAGACCATCACCACCGGAGAACGAGGCCCAGCAACAGAACCTATAAAAGAAAACAGAGTTAGAGCTCATGGGAAGGAAGATGACGCATGCGCCTCCTCCGCCTGACTTCTCACGTAGCGCTGAAAGCAGTTTGAAGACCAACGCCCCAGCCTCATGATATCCCTTTGAGTCCAACCTCTGTTAAAAGCCTCAGTTGCAGCCCCAATCCGAAAGGAATGTGTCCCATATAAGCTCCCATCTAAACCCAGGTGGTCCAAAGCTTTGCGCAGAACCATGCGTAATTGGTATGCAGTAACCAGGGTGCCATCAATATGTTGAAAGACTAGAGCATCATCACCACCCCCGCACAAAGAACGCCAGCGCCGCGCAAGCAGCAAAGGGCAAGTAATCCTGGGAGCACGCGCTTGCAACCACACACCCTTTCCCTTCTTAGTCTGATCAGTTTTAGAGCTGGCTAACCAGATGTGCACCCCCTCATCAGAACAGAAAACATCCCGCCAAAATAGGCCACACTTGCATTTCGAACCCAACAACTCTGAAACCCTAAAAGCCCCAAAAAACATGAAGGCCATTAACATGGAAAATACGCATGACTCAAAGTCATCTGAACAAACCTCAGGGAGAACAGTTATTAATCGAGCCAGGATCTGCCAAGATAAAGGAGCCCTAAGTCTACTGGTGTGCCCCTGTTCTCTGGCCCAACCCTCGAGCATTCTCCTGCCAATCTCCCCTGCCGACGGAGGATAACCCCATAACAACTTGCCCATAAATGCTATCCCCGCTAATTTACCGGCAATAGTCACCTTAGTAAGCCCTTTGTCCATGAGGTCCAAAATGAAATTCACTACATCCTCTGAACGACGCCAAACCTCCTCACGCCTACAGGCGCCAGACTCCAGAAATTCCCTCCAGGCCAGAGAATAAGCAGAACGCGTAGACACAGACAAAGAACCTACCACCAGTTGTAAGACCCGACGTTGCCTACGTGCCACAGATGAATCGGCATCAGTGTCGGTGCTGGGTCTGCCTCCCTCGCCAGTCCACGGAATCTGCCCCACTGTGAACGAGACAGAGCATCCGCAATGTCATTGTCCACCCCAGGAATGTGCAAAGCACGAAAGTGAATGTCGTATTTCAAACAACCCAGTACAAACACTCTCATGAGCTTCAAGACCTGTTCGTCCCTGGCAGACTGTCGGTTAACAATTTCCACCACAGCCATGTTGTCCACACGAAAAAGCACTTTCTTATGTGCCAAGACCTCTCCCCACAGTGTCAAAGCCACCAGCAAAGGAAAGAGCTCTAAAAAGGTAATGCTGCGACCACCATTCAACCACTCATCCGGCCAACGTTCCGCACACCATCTTCCATTCCAGTACAGACCAAAACCATCACTGCCAGCTGCATCCGAAAACATTTGCACATCCCATTGAAAGTCAACATCCCTGAGCAAAGGAACACCATTAAAGGAAGAAGGAAAAAATCTCCACATTCTCAAATCCTCCTTAACTCCAGCAGACAATCGAACCCTATGGTGAGGCAAATGTGGACCAGCAAGAGCCCTGCCTAATCTACGACAAAAAGTCCTTCCTGCTCTCACGACCCTACAAGCAAAGTTGAGATGGCCTAGTAACACCTGAACATCTTTCACCAACACTTTCCGTTTTGCTAACATATCGTCCAGCAAATCCAGCATCTTCACTTTCTTGTCCTCAGGCAAGCGAGCCCGCATTGCCACCGAATCAAGTTCAATCCCCAAAAAGGACAAGACTGTGTCAGGACCCATAGTTTTCTCGGGAGCCAAAGGAACTCCCAGATCCTCCATGAGCCCTTGGAAAGTGTCCAGAGCAGACTGGCACTCCGCGGAGCCCGGGGACCCGACAAAGAAAAAGTCATCGAGGTAGTGCGTTACCAGTGAGTGACCAGACTGATGAATAAAGTACCATTGTAAAAAAGTACTGAAGCACTCGAAAAGAGAACAAGATATGGAGCAGCCCATCGGCAAAGCCTTGTCCACGTACCATTTTCCTGAAAAATGGATACCCAGGAGACACCAGTCTTCCGGATGGACAGGCAGCAGCCGGAAAGCAGACTTTATATCACACTTGGCCATCTCAGCAGCTGCGCCCGCGGTCACAACAAGTGACATGGCGACGTCAACTGAAGAGTAAGAGACCGAAACAGCATCTGGATCAATAAAATCATTGACCGACGACCCTTCCGGCCATGATAAGTGTTGTATAAGCCTGAACTGTCCCGGATCTTTCTTCGGGACCACTCCAATAGGTGATATTATTAAATTAAGGATCGGCCAATCGTGAAAAGGGCCAGCCATCCTCCCTTCCTGCACTTCCTTATTCAACTTGTCTTGTACCACTGTGCCATGCTCAGATGCAGATTTCAAATTAGCAGACCATCTTCTATGTCTAGGACCCGTGTAACCTAACTTGAAACCAAAATCAAAACCATCCAACAATGTTTGTTTCGCA
Source organism: Lissotriton helveticus (assembly GCF_964261635.1). NCBI lineage: Eukaryota > Metazoa > Chordata > Amphibia > Caudata > Salamandridae > Lissotriton > Lissotriton helveticus. The sequence goes on along the minus strand of NC_136071.1, from coordinate 1,065,253,127 downwards.
GCTGCATTATCATAGTGATGAAGGGCAAGGCGCAACTTCTCCAACCTAACCGGTGTATGAGCCCTTGGACCCAGAACCCCGATTACCTCTGAATCCCCTACTTCCTGCAGAATGTTGGGACGTCCCCGAACCCCCTGCACCTGACTGAGTCCCCTGATGATCCCCCGCTGGCTTGTTCTCCCAGCATTTAGACAAGGGGTGTCGCTTACCACAACCTGAGCACTCGTGCCTGAATTTACAGTATTCCCTAGTACAGAAACCCTTATTAAACTCCCAGCACGTGCCGACTGCAGGCTGTGTGGTTGAGCCACTGCCCACCCCTCCCCTGGTGGGCTTGCCCTGAAAGGGCCGGTATATTATGGGGAGACCACTTGCAGTAAAAATCGTCTTACCTCCCGAAGCCGACCCCATAGTATGTTGCCATAAATCAGTGTCCAGTTCCCCCCACTTAGCCTCTGGATCCCAAGCCATTCTAGCCCTGAACTCCTCGTCATATTGAGACCAAGCAAACCCCCCCCCCAGTAAGCTGCGCCTTGCGAATTACATCCATGTATTTAAAAAGGGACACGCTGCGCTCTGGGAATTTCTCACAATATACACTTGCATATATTAGGAAGGCAGCTGTCCAATTCTCAATGGTTAGGGGAACTCTAGGTCGTTTTGCCAACTCAAATTCTTCTTCCTTGGACCCTTCTTTGGACCGTACTTCTCTGTGTAGTAACTTAAGTATTTCCACATATTCACCCTTCCAAATTCTTTCCTTTGTACTCAACATCAAATGTGCCCCCAAAGGCTTTGTGACTCCCATATAGGGCAATTTTTTGATTTTCAACTCTTTACTTGCCACTGGCTCTTTAGCAATACCTGAGGCCTCTCTAGCAGTACTATTGTCAACTTTACCTGCAGTGTCCAGCACTTCATCCGTGCCCACCGCGGTGTCTTTCACATAACGTCCCTTTACCAACCGCCCCTCACCCACCCCCACAGTCTCAGTCCCCCCTGTGCCCACAGACACCATATGTGGTTTGGCCTGTGTAGCTATCTTCTCACCTGGCAACAAAGAGACCACTCTCTCCGGCTCCGCCTGTGATGCTGAAACCACTGTGTCACGTCTTGGAGGCGCCCTAGCTGACGGGCTGCGTTCTCGTCTCTCCTTGACTTGCTTTCGCACCACTGGAGCCTGAAAAATACTTTGAACAACATGAGAGGGCACCCCCCTTTCCACGTCCCTCAATTCTCCCTCTTCGGGACTATCGTCATCGTAATCCAGAACCACTGAATCAGGTTCATCTGGAAACATTACACCACGGGTCTTACCGAACCCAGCATCAGCAATATTACATGTTAAACTTTTTGTCGCAATTCCATGAGGGGGAGCAGACTGTACACGCCCGTACCTCCCCTGGTGCTGACTCTGCGGCTCCATAGCCGCCGGTAAGGTCGGACACCTATACCTGCTACTCGGTGGGGCCAGCGGGGTCACGCCGGACCCTCGTGTGCTGGCCGCGGCGGGCTCCCCCGGTGGAACAGAGAGGGCCGCGCTAGGCATTCTCCTCGCTTCCCCTTGGCGAAAGTGGACTGGACCGCGCCCTGCCAAGTCTGGACCTCCGCACCTATCCCTGTCCTGAAAAGAAAAGGTTTGGACTGGTGTGCTAGTGTTCCTACAAACTACATTCAAACCAGGCTCTGTCCCCCTCCAAGCACTATCCACACACAACATCTGACCCCTCTCCAAAGAACGTCCTCGAACACTAGATCTCAAAGGCACCTCCCTAACCGGAGAGCCACCTACCACCTCTTCATCCTCACTGTAATCTAAATTATCCATCACTACTGCAACAGAAGAAGTCTGAATATGAGCCCTAGAACGCCACTCGTGGCCCGCACCATCCTTCCGACAACTCCGCTGCGCGAGACCTGCCGCACCAAAATGCTCCCACCCTGGGGAACCACACATAAAATATGGGCCCCTGGTATCACCAGTCAACAGTGGAACTGCACCCCTGGGCCCTTGTACCACCCCACCACTCACAGGGCCAAAACCCCTGCCATGATCCAACATCGTGCCCTGAGAGCCCACACCCCCCACGTTCAGTGCACCAGGTGTGCAAGGCCCTCCAGTGTTAAATACCACAGAAGAACTAAGAACTGTTGACCCTGTACCAACAGCATATCGTGGGACACTATGGTCAGGAGGAAAGGATACGCGGCCCCCCATTGATACACTCCTGCCTTCTCTCTGAAGACTGTCATCCACTCCCAGAAAATCAGAAGACTCAAAAACCCCTGAACGAGGAGCCTCCCGCCCCAAAGCCACTCCAGAAAGCGAACCTCCTTCGCCCATTTGGGCCCATTCTCCCTCACCCTTAGAACCCCCCCCAACAGACAGAACATCACCCACTGAAGAACCAGGCGTGAAAAATAATAAGGGGCTACCAACGTTACCCCCAACATCCACCATACCAATATCTGCACCCTGCCCAGAAACCACCTGCCCAGCAGAAGTTGCCCGCCCCACTGAGCCCCTCCCAACATGAGGTAATACCATGCTCGACTCCCCCTGCTCTCCAGCCTGTGTCACAGAAACCAACTGCCTAGAAGGGTTTAAAAACATTCCAGGTGCCGCCTCATTCAAAAACTGCGAGTCCTCGACAACCCACTGAGCATCACGTGCACCAATTTGACCCCGCTCCTGATCCGCTCCATGTAGTACAAACTGAACGGAGCCTCTGCGCGCACCACGCGCAGAAACCACCTCTGCAGACTGAAAGCGCCGCTCGACCAGAGGGTCTGAAGCGGAGCGCTTCTTGCTCCGTCCCCGGCCCCCTCTTCCCCGCCTTCCCGACGATGAAGGGACAGAACCCAACGGTTCATAGCAAGCCAGGGCTCCCGCCCGCACCACTGAGGAGGGAAACAGCGCGCCTCCCGACACCTGCGCCTGCCCCACCAAAACGCTAGACATGCCCGGGACTCCCCCCGCCCCCACCGCCACACTCACATGAGGAGCCGGAGCCAAAGACGCCTCCCTCCCGCCCTCCACAGAAGCGCCGCGCGACGCCGGAGCTCCCACCTCCCCCGCAGATACACGCGTCAGCTGCTGAGGGGCCGGCTTCCTAGTACGGGACCGGCCCCTATCGCTTACCTGGCTCGGGCGTCTCTTCTTCGGCGACGAGCACGCCAATACCGCAGCGACCACGCCAGCCGAAGCCTGGCGCTGGGGACGCGCCGGCCCACCTCCTGTCACCAAATTCATGCGACCCGCTTCAGCAAGCAGGCGCATCGCCTCGATCACACGAGCATCCTCCATTGCCAAATTTAATAATATAATAAACCGAACAAAATGCCTAAGTAAATACCTCACAACAACCAAACCCTGACAAAAAGCTACAGCCCTCCTAGCCACCAGGTCACCAAACCTAAAATGGTGGCTAGGGGGCGGGAACAGGGAGGTTTATAATTGGGCTGGCCAGTCCTACTAGGCCAGCCCAAATCCAGAACCTTCTGGTGCTTTCCACGCAGTAACCCCTCGTGACCCTCCCAAACAGCCCGGGGGAGGAGACCTCCCTGCGGTCAGCTCCCTCCCCCAAGCCCCCCATCCCTCACTAGAAGATGTATTTTCATGTGGACCCTTCTTTCCCTTCTGGGCCGTTGCTTTGCCTTGCCGTGTGCAGTTGCAGGAGCTACACAGAAAATAAGAGAATACTGCTCCAATTAGACGTGCTCTGGGGGCGCCTTCTTCCCAAAGGTCACTTGTTGGCTCGTTTGACTAAGTGACAGTATGATGTATGCAGAGAGGCACGAGAACCCCAGTAAAGTCCTCTGTCTACAATCCCTAATTGATACCTTGTTTCTTATTGCACTCTGATCCGTGGCACTCTTGGCTCTGAGGTCCTCATTGGGCACTGCTCTGGTCAGATGTTTCTAGTTGCTTTCCTGTAACTCCCAGGAACCGGAAGTCTTGGTAAGTCCGATAACACTACCGGTTAAGTGCTCAGGGTTGTTCTAGGGCCGGGGTTGAATATCCGTTATGCTAGTGGGAAGGCAGAACTCCCCTCACGCACAAGCTGCACTGGCCTAATGCTGGCCGCTTCTGTGCAGTGATGGGAGTCTGAGGCCTTGCGGATGTACCGCACACAAACCAGCTCCCAGTGCCTCCTCGTGTCTTCCACTCTTTGCTTCGGCCACCTGTCTCGGGCTCTGGCTTTATTGCAGGGCAGACCTTTTTTGCCTGCTCTGTTCCATTCAGTACTAAGCCCCACGTTGCCTGAGGAAATGAGGGGTGTCTTTAGCTCGTTTTAAATGGCACCCTGGGGGAGTTTGCTGGGTACAACTAACATCCTTGAATCCCAAGTTCCCGGTCCACCTTTCTTGCTGCTGCACAATATTGCACAATGCTCTCTTCATAAAGATGTATTTTGGCTGGGGCGGGAGTGGAACGGCGCCAGGAAGTCCTACGGGACTGGGTGGAGTGGATGGAGATGGCTGGAGGCAGGGGTGTGTGGCGAGCTGATGCCTACCCGGGAAGCGAGCAAGCTGCCGGGGAGTTCCAGTCGCAATGGCACTCAAACACCTAGATATCTAATCCCTAAGTCGCCCACAGCATCTCTTCTCACCACCTCCCCGGTCTATGGGGCAGGCCTAGACGTGGGGTGCCCCGGGTCATGACTTGCGAGGCTCAGCTGTCCAACGCCAAGTTCTATCACTTTATTCATCCTGCCCCTGACACAACTCAAAACACCGACAGAGGCCCGCAGGGCCCGGTGATGGATATATTAGGGTATGTGCAGCCCACAGCACACCGTCGCTGACCTCCTCCATACCATACCTTGCCGCCCTGTGCCCCACCTCCTCACTCAATCAACAATCTGCACTGCAAGCTCCCTGCTAATGCACAACAACGCCTTGAACTTTCAAAACTACTTTCACACCCAAAGTTCCCAGTATTGTGCAAGCTGTTCCTGGCAATATGCTGCATCCTGGAGCCAATCTGCAATTTTAGGCATCGGTTGCCACTCCCAGTGAATGGCCACCCTCCATTTATCCAGAAGAAACAGGAGGAACAGCATTATTCTGAGTCCTCAAACATCAGTAGGAATCTCTTCCATGTCGCCCAAAAGGGCCACCGGCAGTGCTTGCTGTTTGAGATGATCCGTGATTTAGGCCACTTCTCCATAAATACTAGTAAAGAACCTTGCCACTGCAGGGCATTCCCAGGTAGTGTGGAACAATGTGGCCAGCGGATTATCACATCTCAAGCGAGTCCCATTCTATGCAGTTGAACAGTTGTGTGATAGAGCCTGTGTAGGAAAGTGAATGAGTCTGAATCTGTAGTTCGGACAGAGGGTACCAGGCTGGGTGCAGACGTAGTGCCAATGCACCTCAGAAATGTGTGGGGGGGGGTTGTTGTATATGTCTCCCAGGCAGTCCGGGTCCCAGGGACACACACAGGTGCCTTCTCTTGCATCATGGTGTATAAACGGGTATAAGCCTTTGGGGGACTGACTGGCAATCAGGTGTTCTAAGGTGCAGTGCATGGGAAAAAGTACCAGGAATGATTTGTGTAGTGCTCAGCATGCAGCACTGAGCTCGTGGTATAGAAGGACATCAATGCTAGGGGTAGTCCCCTGTGCTACGTGGCTGAATGAAGTGCTCAACAGGGTAAAGGCCAGTGAACGTCAGAAGCCCCAGCCGATGAGCTCGCCGGCAAGCCACCTCATCAACCATCACGGGGAACAGGGGATTCTTAGCGAATGGCACATTTGGGGGCATATAGTCACTCAAGACAGGCATGCCTCCGCAGGCCGTCCCAGGTCTTTTGAGCCCATGCCACCGTCTCTATCTCAGTGTATGGAGGCCTATGTATCTGGTATAGTATCAGGGCCAGGGGGCACGGGGCTGCCGTATCAGTCTCCACAGCAGCATATGGCAGGAATAGAGTAGGGTCTTACCAGCAGTGTATGAATTGGGCTTCTGCGCGCTAAGAATAAAGGTGCATTCCTGGGACATTGATACCGCACTGCTGGAATACTAGTGTCAGAGTCTCCCACGCCACCCTTGGCTGTCTGCCTGCCCCACGCAGGAACATTAGGTTGAAGCGAAGTTGTTTTAGAAAGTGTTCAGTGAGTGAGATTGAAATATTGATAAATAAATAGAGGAATTTAGGAAGTATGAACATTTTGGTTATAGCGATCCTGCCCTCCATGGACAGAGTCAGCCTGGACTAGGCTGACATATGTTCTCCAAGCCCGGTCATGGCCCACCTGTAATTTGCCCTCTACAGTTGATTGACATCCATGTTGAGCCATATTCCCAAATACCTGATTGGCTCCATTGCCAACTGAAGCGGGTATTTGGACTCTACTTGCATGTGGCTGGAGTGAGAGAAAATACGGTAGATTTCAACCAATGGATGAAAATACCAGAATATCTGCCGAAGTGTATCACTTCCTGAATGATAGGGGAGAGATCTGTTCAGGGGTCATGGACATACAGTGTAATATCGCACATGTACATGGACACCAATATCCTCCTGGGAGTGAAATTGAGATGCCTACGTGTGAGGTGTTGGCATAGCTGGACCACCAAGGGCTTCATCGATATCGTAAGAAGAATGGGAGAAAGAGGGCATCCTAGCCTGGTGCCCCTATTTACAAGAAAAGGAGCAGTGGTGACATCTTTAATGGGTAATCCCACGTTATGGGAGGTGTATAGTAGACTAATTAGGGGCAGGAAATGTGTGCTAAAGCCGAGGCGAGGGAGGAGGTTAAAGAGATATTGCTATTCTAAGGCATCAAATACCTTTGTGGCATCCAGAAGTACCTCAGCCATCACAAGTTGAGGCTCTATAGTGTGCACAAGTTCAAACATCAAGCAGATATTGTGTGCAGTTGATCGTCCTGATACAAATCCAGATTCATCTGGTCAGACAATATCCATCAGGAGGGGTAGGAGCTGAGCGAGGCAAGATGGCCGCTGAGGAGCTGTGCTGAGTAGTCGCACTATTTTCCCTCTCCTGCTTGTGCAAGTTATGGAATGACTAGAGGCGCTGTGGGCCCCAGATGGCCGGTGAACACTGGTGGCAGCAAGGATTAAAGGAGTATATACGGTTTATAAATCAAGTCTCCAGGTTCGGACTAAGCTGGGACTGGATGAGGAAAAAACTTGTTAGGTGGGCAGGCATGGTAGACAGCGAAAAGAATCAAGATTTGGTCTATAAGATGCCGCCCCGACCACGTAAGCAAGACAAACCGAAAGAGATGTCGGATCTATCGGCAACAAAGAAAAAGACGGAAGTAACGGCGCTTACTCCGAGCATCGATGCGGGTCTTGGAAAGGCTGGGAAGGCTATGGGGGCGATTCGCAAAGTCCTGGCCCCCCCGGCAGAAAAAAAGACAGAGCTACACGGAAAGATGGTGGAGACTGTGGGAAATGCTCCAGTTAGTATTACAGAAGGCCGGAATCTGAAAACAGACAAAGCGGTCAAAGTAGATAAAATAATGAAAGGAGCGGATGCCTCAAAAATCAAAGCCCCAGGGATGCGGCAGCCTACCCTCACAGAAGTTTTCTCCACCAGGGTCCCCGACCAGTCCGATGGTGTTCAGGAGCAGCTAGAGGCTGGTGAAAGCGTCCTCGAGGACGCTATGGAAGCAGCAGTGAATGCAGTGAACGCGGAGAATCTGGTTGCCAGGCAACGCTTGGATCCCGTACGAGGCTCAGTAGCGGTGCCGACACCCAGGCAACAGGCTGCTCATGGACATGGCTCGCTGACGGAGGAGGCACCAGGGGCCCGCACGGTAGGACTAACATCTAATTCAGTGCAAACAACGGTAGGAGGAACCCATGAGGCTCTTGGAGGCGCTGACCTGGGGAATTCAGATATGCTCGGGCTCTGTTGTTAATGGAGGAGGAGATGAACTCTCAAAAGCAATCAGACAGTACCTGGGGCAGCAGGGATAGTCTGACTGATAAAGGCAACGAGGGGAGGAACAGGACTAAGCAGGCAACAGAAAAGGGTGATGGTGGCTCAATAGAGGGGGAGTGCTTTTTTTCATTGAATGAGGACACAGAATCTGAATCAATAATGTCAGGAAGCTCAGAGGAGGAGGAGGAGGAGAGTACAGATTCAGGTTCTGATACTTCTGGAAAACACTCAATGCAACGGAAAAAAATCCCAGATCAAGGAGGCGTGCTTCGGGGTCTCCATTCCTTCCTGAAATACGTTTAGTATGGGATTATTCGGCTACATCGCAGGTCTACCAGGATAATGGTGGAGTCGGGGGTCCCCTTTCTGAGGCCCCACCCAGAAGTAACTCATTTGAAATTGTATTCACCACCCTTAAACAGATGCAAGCAGAAGCAAGATCGGATAGCCGCAGAGCAAGGCAGGCCACGGAGAAAATTCAAGGGTCTCTTAGGAAAGTAAATAAACTGTATAAAGAAATGGTGGGCAGATTAACGGAGGTCGAGGAACGAACAGGGAAACTGGAGGACGATGTTGGAAGCTGGCAATCATTTAAAATGGAACATGAGAAGATGGCGGAGGATCTGCGCTGGAAGATGGAAGATTTTGAGAACAGACAGAGACGGAATAATGTTAGAATTCTAGGCGTGGCAGAAGGGACAGAAGGGCAGGATGTAAGGCAATTTGTTGTAGACCTGTTAAAGGGGGCTTTTCCAGAATCCCAGTGGCAGTGGGATAGAGAGGTGCAGAGGGCGCATCGGTTCCCCTTTGTATTACAGAAAGGGCAGGCTTCAGGGGGGCAGGGTGCATTACCTAGGGCAATCCTGGTCAACATAGGTAATTTTTTGCTAAGGCAAGGGATCATAGACAAAGCAAGGCCAGACAGCAGGAGATCATTTCAGGGCATTAAGTTTTTCACAAGGCCCGACTTTTGCCACACCACTGTTGAGCGCAGATGGAAACTTAGGCAAATGATAGCACCCTTTCAGGCCCTCGGGGCAGAAGCATACCTCCTGTATCCTTCAAGGCTCAAGGTAGTGGTAAAAGGGAAAGTCTGCATGTTTTTTTCAGAGATCAAAGCCCAGCAGTTTTTAGATGAGATTAAGAAACAGAAAACTGGGTATGGGGCAGGGCCTACAAATCCTTGATGCTAGTTGTAGGGTTTAAGTACCTTGATTACGGTAAACTTTGAAATGGAGCAACACAACACAGGATAGGATAGAATGAAGCGGGGGGAAGCGACTCGCACAATTTGAAGCAGCCACACATAGGTCTCACGACCTATTTGCCTGTAAAGGGGGGAGGGGGGAGGGGGGAGCTAGGAGGGTGGGAAGGGCTGTGGAGGGCAGAGGGGAGGGGGAGGAAAGGGCACACAAAGTTATGGTGATTTTTGGTTGATACAGCCCACTTGGGTAGGAAATACGGTAGGAGATGTACAAGATATACATGGTACAAAAGGAAATGTATGGTATCAACAGCTGCATTTTCTTCTTAGCAAATTATCAGTATTGTTTGTTGGATACACAATCTATCTAGATGGCATGTAGAATAGCTTCAATAACTGTATGCGGGCTGAACAAAATAAATAAAAGACATAGAGTGGCTGCACTTCTGAATACTTTGCGGTTGGATCTGGTTTGTCTACAAGAGACTCACATAGAGGGTAACAAAAAATATCTCCTGGAACAGCTGGGGTTTGCAGTTTTAGCAAAAACTAATCAAGGGACCAAAACTAGAGGGGTCGTAGTGCTGGGTAGAATGAGAGATACGATAGTGAAAAGGAAAAAAGAAGATCAATGGGGGAGGTGGGTGCTGTTGGAAATAATTTTTAAAGGGGAGATAATCACGTTGGTTTCAGTTTACGGGTCCACGGAGGATGACCCGGATGTCTTTCAGTATTTGGATGTGGAATTGGCACAATGGCCTGAACCAATCATATTCTGTGTCGATTTTAATTTGCATGATCCAGTTAGTTCATTTATGCAACCTCGGAGCCAATATTTAGGTAGAAAGAAGAAAACCTATAGAGGATTGACAGATATGGTGTTAAATAATGCTTTAGAGGATCCATGGGTAAAGTGGTACCCGAATTTAGATGGTAGCACCTTTTTTTCAGCCCCCCACCAGGTATTGGTTAGACTTGATTATTTTTTAATTTCGAATAGTTTGGTTGATGGATCAAAAGACACCCTCGTATCATATCGGACCACAGCCCTTTAGTGCTAACAGTTAAATTGGGTCAGCTTCATGGGAAAGAGCTGCAGTGGACGTTTGAAAGGGCGTTGCTGCAGGATCAGAAATATCGGGCAGTCATGATAAGGTGGATCAAGAATTTCTGGGATATAAACAGGAGGACAGCATCCCCAGGGGTAGTGTGGGATACATTTAAGGCCGGGGTCAGAGGGGAGACAATGAGCTTTGTACTCTCAAGGCAGAAGAGGGAGAAGCTGAAGGCAGAAGAGATGCGTAAAAGCCTGTTGAGAGTTGAAGAAGAGTTAGCACTTGCGGTCAGGCAGCAATCCCCGTTAGATCACATAATGCTTAGAGTTATTGCACTCAGAGCAGAGGCGATGGAAGGGATCGCCAAGAAAACAATTGAAAAATATCTCGTCAAGAAGGAGAGCGCGTATGAGCTCAGCGAAAGGGTGGGCCATATTTTAGCTGTTCGGACTAGGCAGAGAGGAGCGGCATCAGATATTAAGGAAATCATAGACACACAAGGAAATACTGCTAGAGCACCAGATCAGATAAGGAAAGTATTCAGGCAATTTTATTCAGATCTATATGCAACAGATAACACGGGGGTGGTGGATGTAGAAGGATATCTGAGTGAGGTAGTCCCTTCAAAGCTCTCTTTGGATGACAAGGCTGAACTAGAAGATATATTTCAGCTAGAGGAGTTTGTTACAGCGCTTGGCAGCCTACCTTCGGGGAAGGCTGCGGGCCCGGATCAGATCCCGCTGGAATTCTTTAAAACATTTCAAACAACTCTTATGGGGGATATGTTTAACATCATGCTATTGGCACAGAAGGGAGAATCGGCACCTGAGTCCTGGGGAGGGGCCGACATCATAGTAATTGCAAAGAAAGGTAAACCTGTGACCGCTCCAGGCTCATACCGCCCGATTACTCTGATGAACTCAGATGTAAAGATATATTCAAAAATGCTTGCTAAAAGACTAGCACGGGTTGTAGAGAGTCTGGTCTGCCCTTCCCAGCGTGGGTTTATCCCAGGAAAAGGGACAACACAGCATGTCAGACAGGTAATAACTATGTTTGACGCAGCAGGTACCCTAGGAGACCCTATGGCAGCGCTGTTTTTAGACGCAGAGAAGGCGTTTGATAGGGTCTCCTGGGGTTTCCTATGGTCGGTTATGAGGTGGAGTGGCCTAGGGGAGGGCTACATTAGAGCTATACAGACTCTATACAAAAATCCAACGGCCAAGATCAGAGTCAATAGGGGATACTCGACAGCTGTCAGAATTAGTAGAGGGACCAGACAGGGCTGTCCGTCATCCCCCCTGTTATTCGCGCTTTATCTGGATCCGTATCTGCGCAGACTAGAAAGGAACCCAGGGATACCGGCAATGAATATAAATGGCTGCAGGGTAAAAATATTGGCATACGCGGATGATGTGGCCATTCTGACACCCAACCCCATAACTGCTATTAGGGTGACGGAAGCAGAAGCTCAATGTTTTGGACAGGTTTCTGGGTACAGCCTGAATAGATCTAAAACGCAGATTGTCGAGAATAGTTATTTGAGCTGTGATGATGATAGGGTTGTTGGGTCAGCAATATACCTAGGGGTGGCAATATCAGCAAATCTGGATAAGGTGGTGGGAATCAATATGATCCCCTTAATGTCACAAGTAAAAGCGGATTTGGAGAGGATGAACAATTTGCATTTGTCATTGGTGGGTTGTACCAATGTAATTAAGATGGTGATCCTTCCCAAGTTTCTTTATTTTTTTAGATCCACCCCTTTATTTTTAGAGGCCAGTTGGTTTAATACACTGGAGGCTATTTGTAATAGATTCATCTGGGTCGCAGGGTAAGACCCGCAGGGCCTACAGATTTATCTCTCTACCAAGAGAGAGGGGTGGGTGGGGCGCCCCTGATTTTAGGCTCTACTATATAGCAGCAGCTTTGCAATATATGCAGGGGTTAATAGGTGGAAACGACTGTGATCCAAGAGTGAATCATTTTTCTACAAAAGTATACACAGCTGTATTAGGGATGGAGGCGGGAAATTGTTTTTTAAATTGCATAGACTTTGGATACTTCAAAAGAACGAGGTTTAAGACAATTCTGGCTGCTGTTAAGGTCTGGAATGTTTTTTTTTAAAAGTCTAAGCTGGGGAGATACAATCGGTATGTTAGATTGTATAAGAACAATTCATTCCCTATGGAAATATTTGGAGAACAAATAATGGCAGAGTGGACGGAAAGGGGGATTGTACAAATTGGTTATGTATTGAGTTCTGAAGGGATGGTACAGTTTGTAGATCTTAGAAATAAATATGATATGAGCAACAGCTGCTTTTTTAAGTATCTTCAGATCAGGAGCTTTTTAGCTAGTAAACAAGGAAGACCAGCAGGATTTAATAAAAACGAAATTCTGGAGAAAATAAGAATAGCAGGGGATCGCACAATTCGTTCTTTTTATGCAAGCCTGGTAAAAGAGAAAACGGATGATCTAGAAAAATACGGCAAGAGAAACTAGCTGGGGAAACGGGGTGGTTCCAGGAGTCACTAGATTTAGGTCGAACGATATTGTGTGCATCCCCACTTCAGTCTCAGCACTACAAAACTATATATTCACTTTATTTTACCCCAGCCAGGATAGCAAAATGGGGGGGTACCACGGGTATTACCTGTCCTAGGTGTAATGCCGTTGAAGCTGATAGCATACATATATTTGCTACCTGTCCGCAACTTCATACATTGGTTAGAGACATTGAGGGGTTCCTGGGTAGATCATTAGGGATGCAAATTAAGCTTACTCCATCTTGGATTTTGCTAGGGGTTGGCCCGGATAAGGATGGGGTACCGCAGGATTTTATGTTTGTAGCAATGGCAGTATACCGATTAACAATAGCCAGGGCATGGCTGGAAAAAAGCCCACCGGTAATGCAGAGTTGGCTGGCTAACCTATTATTGGCATATAATATGGAGAAGAATATATATGGGCGAAAAGGAAGGAGAGGGAGAACCCTAGGCTTGAGAATATGGGAACCCATAATTAGATGGAAGGAGGGACTAGGCTGCAATTGAAATTGTTAGGTGCAAGGCGTTTTTCTAATATAAATATAATTAGGATAATGAAATGTATTGTATACTGTATATCTTTAATTGACATGAATTGATGGAAATGTAATCAATGATGTAAAATGTACAATGTTTAAAGTGTGCGTAATCGGAAAAATAAAAACATATTTATAAAAAAAAAAGGAGGGGTAGGAGCTGGTTGGCAATTAGTTAACAAAAATCTTATAATCAACGTTTATCACTGGCACTTGTCTACAAGAGGAATATGCCTCTTTATTCCTCATGCTTTTTCCCTACATTCAATTACAACGTGGTCGCTACAATAACCGCATTGTAACAATGCATACCATTACCCCGCAAACTGCAACAACGACTTGCTCTAGGGGTGGTGCTGGGTGTTGGAAGAGTATAAATTACTATTCCAAATCCAGTATGTGCAACAGTAGTGAAGGTGTTGGGTTTTAAATCCAACACCTTCTGCCCCCTCCGCAAGTCTTTGTTCCAACTTGCAGAGTAATTGTAAGCGTTGTTACAAAGTGGTCGTTGTAATGACTGCATTTTTATTCCCTGTGGGGAAAAGGATTCATTGCAAATAATGTTTACCCTACAAGAGTCACATCTGTTAGCTGGCTTACTGGGTTTCCATATAGTTACGATGACCGCTTCACGCAAGGCAGGCAGTAATTGGCACAGGGACAGAAAGTCAACATCTATTGCTGGTAGATGGGGAGAAAGGAGCAAGTCATATTCCTTTTAAAAGAACGTTATGAGCCCATTCCGAGCCTGGCACCTTGTAACTTGGCATGCTTTGGATAACCTGCATTCCCTCCACCATACAGGGTACATCCAAATACATGTGGTGTGTTTTGTCCAACCATAAACATTTGAGAGTGTTGAGGAAGGCTATCTCATATGACTTTATGTGAATCTGTTGCTGGTCATCCATGAATTCCGTAAGGTACATGCTTGCTCAGGGCTTACAGATGAGGCCCACCATTGTCTTACCGGTCCTGTCTCCTTCGCTGTAGCATATTGCCACAGCCTCCCTTTTGCGATAATGAATTTCCCATCTCCTCCTCGTATTCTGAAAGCTTTTCTCTGAGGTCAGAAAGCGGCTGTGCATTTTTGGTTTCAAAGAATTCAAGCTTGTGCGTCTGTATATCTGTTTCTAGTATGGCAGGTTGCATGTGAATTGCCTTATGTACACCTGACTGCTTCACTATGCAAGTGCTCGTATAACAACTTTAAATGCCTCCTACAGCGTGGATGGGGAAGCAACTGAGTGCTCAGTGTGAGCAGAGAATTCAAGATATACATCTGAATTTTGCCTTGAAAGACCACATCTCGAAGTGCGTACAGGGTTAATTTCCAGGTGAAGGAAAGGAAGAAAGGGTGGGGAAGAGTAATTTCCAGTTGGACTGGAGCATGTTCGTCAAGAGTCCTAGGGAGGTGAATAACAATTGTGGTCCAAGTAAGGGCATCTTGTGTGAGAAGCCAGAAGCCTACACTGGACCAGATGATATGTCTGGAGGTGGTACAAGTGCCCTCAGTTCTATTGGTGTGTCACACGGTCCATACAACCTGTTATCTCGTATGAGTGTGTGAAGTTTGGCAGCTGCTCCCGGATGGGTGACCTAGTGTAGCTGGACCTGTTGTCGTGTAGTTCCTACAAATCTATATAGGATCTGCGTGTTTAGACAATATGAACTAAGGGATTGGTGTCCAAACGGATTCCAGACCCCCCAAAGGATATGTTAGTCTATAGATCAGCTAGCTTACAGTGCCACTATGAGCCCCTCTGACCAAGGAGCAAATAGTTTATGTCAGCTATTGAACATGGCATTTCTGACCCCTCAGGGATCGTGGAAAGACTACGGTACTTTTAGCTCAGTTACTCGTCTCAGAGATATACACAGAATAAATGGTAGGGACGCTTTCAATAAGTATTTATTGAACCAGCGTCATTTTAGTATAAAATATGTGTGCTGCATCAACCATTAGACATAAACAGAGATTTATGGGTATGAGCACCAGTAAAGAAAAGGTACAATTCTACCATAGTACTAAAACAATGAATATATGCTGGCATATACATACATAACAGCAATTATGTGTGCTCCTGCGATGCAAACCCTAACTAGGTGTACCTAAATGTGCCTAGCATGTATGTATGTGTATAGCCAAGAATCCCCTTAGGATAGAGCCAACCCATTACCTCATTTGGGAGAGTGAAGGACCCCATCTTGGTCTCAAGATGGACACCGCGCAATGGATGTCAGACCACTGCGTGCTGGAGTGTCTGCATACAGGGACCTCAGCGTCTCTCGTCAGCATGTAAGCATGGAAGTCTTTCTACCTTGTTTTGCCCAGCAAAGTTGTAGTACTTATATACCCGAAAGGTACCCTCACGGGTTCTAACCAGAAGTGTACTGTGGGCATGTCAGGCAAGGATGACGATAGAGGTAACCTTTGTACAGAGTTTTTTATGCAGAAGTTGGAAATCCTTCTGTGATACTGAGAATCCTCATGCATAATACATGAGGCTAGTTTTAGAGAAAATGCCACGACAGTGATGTAGCACCTAACTAGGTAAAAGGTCAGCACCAAACCCGTTATGTAGAACAATGGTAGGACAGATGTAGGTAAAATGTTGTGTAACTAACGAAGCCTATATTGGGGTACATTGGGGTACATTGGGGTTCATAACTCTGTCAACCCTGGATCGCATGTGAAGGCATACGTCTCTCGCCCTATTCTCTAGCTAGGGCTGAGTTAAACTCTGGATCGCATGTGAAGGCATATGTCTCCCGCCCTGTTTTCTGGCTAGGTCTGAGTTAAACCCTGGATCGCATGTGAAGGCATATGTCTCTCACCCTGTTCTCTAGCTAGGGCTGAGTTAAAACTTGGATCGTATGTGAAGGCACACGTCTCGCGCCCTGTCCTCTAGCTAGGTCTGAGTTAAACTCTGGATCGCATGTGAAGGCATATGTCTCTCGCCCTGTTCTCTGGCTAGATCTGAGTTAGACCCTGGATTGCATGTGAAGGCACACATCTCTTGCCCTGGTCTCTAGCTAGGGCTGTGTTAAACCCTGGATCGCATGTGAAGGCATATGTTAAATCAAAATTAACAAACTAACATGTTCACTTCTCAAATTCCATATTCAACTGTACTAATTCACCACTAATCCTTTATGGGTTCCGGAGTGGCGTGCTATTCGCCAGAAAAGCACTTCAACACCCATCAGGGGTAACAAGTGCTATATGAATGCAAACCTTTCTTCCCCTTTTATCCCTCCGCTATCCTTCTCACTCCAAATAACTGACTAATATCCACCACTGAAATTACTTCATATTTCACAAATTAATTCACCA
Source organism: Lissotriton helveticus (assembly GCF_964261635.1). Classification (NCBI taxonomy): domain Eukaryota; kingdom Metazoa; phylum Chordata; class Amphibia; order Caudata; family Salamandridae; genus Lissotriton; species Lissotriton helveticus. The sequence continues at coordinate 1,065,236,525 of NC_136071.1, read as the reverse complement.
CTAATCCTTTATGGGCTTCCTGAATAGAGTGCGTCAACACCCCATCAGGGGTAACAAGCGCTATATAAATACAAACCTTTTACCTCTTCTATCCTTCAGCTATCATTCCAAATCCAAATAACTGACTAACCTATCCACCACTGAAAATGTACTTGCATGTTTCACTCTACTAATTCCACACTAATCCTCTATGGGTCCCGGAGTAGCGTGCTACTTGCCGAAAAATCGCTTTTACGCCTCGTCAGGGGTAGTAAGCGCTATATAAATGCAATTACAATACAATACAATACAACAGTATGATCCAATATTACATTAAAGTCTCCCCCCCGAAAAATAGTGGCCAGTTCCATCAGGGTGATTCAGCGCTAGACCTCTGCAAAAATATTTGGGTCAGTCTATGTTAGGACCGCAGATTGCCACTAGGATTACTGGGAAATTGTTCAGTGTATCTGTACAATGACAAATCTACTTTCTGTGTCATCTGTGTCACGAATGGTCTGGCATGGGCACCAGTGCATTCCTTTGTGAAGAAGTATCGCAGTGTCTCTGACGTAGTTAGAGTAGAGGGAGACAGGTGCCTCAGCAATCCACTCAGGCAGAAGGTGAGAGGCAGTCACTAGGGTCAACTGTAGCACTTGAAGAAAGCAGATAGCTATGCGGTGCCTGTTGAAGTATGTTTGTATGAGGAGTGCCTTGCATCTAATGTTGAGTTACCGGACATTCCAGGTCAAGCATTTGATGAACGTCATATGATACGGGGGGACTGCATCATAGTCAGGCCCCTAATAAGAGTAACGTGTGATGCTTGTGTGGGTCTGCAGGGAGGAAGAGCTCTCCATCATGAAGTGGAAGGCAAGTGAGACAAAACAGAAAAGTTACAACAACAAAGAATTTACCCACCATCCACTTCATCCCTCCCAACTGGTTGAATAGCCCCGACCCATCCTCCACCCTTTCCCGTACCCCAGTAACCATGTAGCACAGTAAAAAACATCCACTGGAGTTGAACAAGAACTAGGAAAATGCTCCAGTCAGTAACAGACTGGGTGGCCGAGGACACTGGAAAACAGCCCCTACTAGGAAGCTAAATATTGAAGACAAGAGATGCCACTGACCCACATATGAGCCAGGCACCCAAATTCACAGTTGGATGGAGTCAACAATGCTGGAGAGGAGAAATCCAGGGTGGAGAAGCTCCGCCTGCATTAGTGGCAAGAAGATGACATATACCTGTAAAGTGGTGTCTAGTCAGCTAGTCGTTATCACTGAGGCGGCCGTCAGCAGCAGTCGTATGGCCAGGTCAATTAGTCACTTTGGTGGTTACTAACTTCTGGGAGAATTTCATGGTGGCCTTGGGGTGTTTGAAACAATGCTGCTTACCAGCAATCGGAATCCACAGTTTGTCCAGGTAGATCAGGGAGTAAGCAAACTCAGATTTTGGAGGAGACTTTTCAAAGGCAGGAAGTCCCAGTGAGCAGCTTCCACTGCAAGGGTAAAATCAAGACATACAGAGACAATATTACTCTGATGCTGGACTGTCCGGAGCTCCCTGGCGAGTCTTAGAATGGTGTCCCTATCCCTGTAGTTAAGTAGTCTGGCCATGATGAGTCTTCCCAGCACGCCAGGTGGAGGGAGCGGATCCACTGCGCGATGGGCATCCTCAACAAAAAAGACAGATGAAAGAGCGTCACTGAAGAGGGAGCAGAGCATGTTTTCGACATAGGTTAAGTTTGATTCATTGTCTCCAGCACTTTCTCCATGTGGCTGAGATGTTTGCCAGCAGTAGCATGAGTCTTCAATGTCACTGGTGTGGTTTTTCAGGTGATCAAGGCGATTCTCTTGTTTGTCAATTCTCTCTTTTATACGTCAATTCTGCTGGTCAGTAAGTATATTTTGGAGTCAATGGAGTGGAGGCTATTATTCATGTTGACAAGCATCTACTTGATGTCTTGGTTCTGCACACTCATTCCCAGAAACTGACGTGGCAGAGAGGCAATAGCTCAGTTCCGGATCAGTTATGTGTGTTTGCTGCATACCGTCCTAGGCCAGCTTAGACGGCCTAGCATCCTGTTTATCCATGTTGAGCAGATGTAGCATGTAATAGTTCACTGAGTCCCGCCTCACCCCAATGTCCATGGACCAAAGGATCGGGGGCACAAGCAGAGTCCGGTTCCAACCAGCAGTCAGAGTCGCAGGGCAGAAGCTATTCCAATGCCTGATCCCTTGCTGACTTGCACAAGCACGGGGTCCAGGGCAGGTTGCCAATTTTTAGGAACTGCAACATGAGATAGATGAAGCCTCGCATGTCCCCTGTCACAAGCCTCTATATGTCTACACCTCGTCAGGTCCATCACAATCAGCACCCCTCCCCTGTACATAGGACAGGGCCATATAGTGTGATGTTGGATCCCTCGTGCAGTGCAGCGGTGCCTTTCCAGGGGAGAGGGGAGCCACCCACGGTGTCAGGCAACCAAGGGCATTCCAGCCCGATTAGCCCTGCGTTGCCAAGGGACCCCTAATGTCCTCCAACAGTCTGGGCCCTGCAGACAGCACCACCTGGGACCGTCATCACCGTGCTCTCACCTGTGCTGCGATTCTGGCCTCCGCTGTGGCCTGCAGTAGGAGTAGTGTGGCTCACTGGTTAGAGGCGGCAGGCCCGAGAGCAGAAGTCAGCCTGGGACCAAGGTTCAATTCCCGACGCGGCAGGGTTGTGGACCTTGGTCAGCGGACTCGATAATTCTCGCTTTGGTGCTTACTCTAATCAGGGGTTCCACTCGGCAACTCTGGGCATTAGCTTGCCTAATCTCCACAACGGCCCCACCAATTCCGGGGATGCCTGGCTCCACCTTGGGGACTCCCAGCAAGGGACCATCCCACAGGAAAGCCAGGACGGGTTCCCCAGAGTTATACAGCGCCGGGACGCCCCGTTGCTGGGGCAGCTGTGCGCTTTACAAGTATACTACATTTACATTTACATTTACATTTACATTTACAACTAAAAGCCTCAGGGCTAAGCCAGGCCACTCACAATCCTTGATTGTGTAGCCTCTCACCACCACCAACCCCAACCACAACTGGGGGGTTTCCTTTACTGAGGCAGTGCGTGCTTATGATCCCCAGGGGGAATGGATGCATGATGGGGCAGGGTTGCTCTGATCCCACTAACTAGATTTAGCGTGGTCAAGGAAGCCTGGTCATGACTCCACCCATGAGAGCCACCAGGAGGGGATACAAGAAGCTCGCCTCCAGCTACAAACCCGCAGGAGCAATGCCTTTTGGACATCCTGTCACCAGGGATGTATGTCAGATGTATTCCATGGCTGGTGAAGTCTTGCTAGGCAGCAGCCATCTTGTTGCCAGATTTTCTGGCACCCAATGAAAATGGACAGACACTGCCATTTTAGAGATAGTTGAGGGTAAGAGCACAATCAGCTCCCCAATGCCTTGCTTTTATCATTTTATCCTTATGCTAACCTGGCCCCTATCCCTTTACCTGATACGGGTACAATTTTAAGTCATATTTTGAATTCAAATGCAAGGAATGATAACTCACTTACAGACACTGAAGCATTGTGCAGTAGGTGTACACCAGTGATTTTGGTGGATTGAGTCTTTGCTGTTCGTTCTCGCTACACCACCACCATCCCAATGAATAGTTTTAAAGCTAATGAGCTAACATTTTGAATATATCTACCTTTGGGCCTGACACTTTCTCCAGGGTCACCTCCAAACATTTTTCCTTCACCCCTCCTGTTTCTAAACCCGTTTTTGTTGGCTTTTAGGACTCTGCACATGTTACCACTGTTAAGCAATGCTAAAGTGCTTGTGCTGGCTCCTTTAAACATGCAAAATTGTCTTACACCCAATTGGCACATTAATTTACTTGTAAGTACCTAATAATGTAGTACTACATGTACCCAGGGCCTGTAAATTAAATGCTACTTAAGTAACCTCTTTAAACATGTCTTAGGACTGCCATTACAGCCTGTATGCAGCTTTAAACTGGCTAAAATATCCCATAGGCAGGGTGCAGTGTATTTAAAAAGATGGAAATGTATTTTTAGGTTTTGCATGTCCTGGTAGTGAAAAACTCACAAATTAATTTTTCGCTACTCTGACACCTACCTCTACCATTGGATAACATTAAGTTACCTTATTACATTTAATAGGTGATTACTTTTATTTGGGAGCAGGAAGGAATATTAAATTTGATGTCGGAGAAATCATAATTTAACACCCTCTTTAATGGAAAAGTTGGATTTTATGTCACATTTCTGAAATGACACTTTTAGAAAGTTGTACAAAAGGGGGTGGTGATGGACGGAGCATCTGAACCAATCAAACACTCACACCCAGTCAAAAGATCTGGGTTTGATCCATCACCGTTCTTTAGCCCACTCTGCCACCCCAGTTCAGACATGGCTATATGCAAATGAGTCTGACCCTGTGTCTCATGGGAACAGTCCAGCCCGAACTGCCAAGCCATGCCTTCCCTGGACCGGAAACAAGCTTCCGAGGACCGGTTTCTGGCATTGCAGCCGTCTTCAGCCCGGCTTGCTTGAATCCAGTGGCAAAGTGAGCAAGGGACTCACGTCTGAGCATACCCTGCCACACCTATGGCAGCCAAAGCGGTACAAAAGGGGGTGGTGATGGATGGAGCATCTGAACCAATCAAACACTCACACCCAGTCAAAAGATCTGGGTTTGATCCATCACCGTTCTTTAGCCCACTCTGCCACCCCAGTTCAGACATGGCTATTTGCAAATCAGTCTGACCCTGTGCCTCATGGGAACAGTCCAGCCCGAACTGCCAAGCCATGCCTTCCCTGGACCGGAAACAAGCTTCAGAGGACCGGTTTCTGGCATTGCAGCCGTCTTCAGCCCGGCTTGCTTGAATCCAGTGGCAAAGTGAGCAAGGGACTCACGTCTGAGCATACCCTGCCACACTTATGGCAGCCAAAGCGGTACAAAAGGGGGTGGTGATGGATGGGGCATCTGAACCAATCAAACACTCACACCCAGTCAAAAGATCTGGGTTTGATCCATCACCGTTCTTTAGCCCACTCTGCCACCCCAGTTCAGACATGGCTATTTGCAAATCAGTCTGACCCTGTGCCTCATGGGAACAGTCCAGCCCGAACTGCCAAGCCATGCCTTCCCTGGACCGGAAACAAGCTTCCGAGGACCGGTTTCTGGCATTGCAGCCGTCTTCAGCCCGTCTTGCTTGAATCCAGTGGCAAAGTGAGCAAGGGACTTACGTCTGAGCATACCCTGCCACACTTATGGCAGCCAAAGCGGTACAAAAGGTACCCCTTTTGTACCACTTTTAGAAAGTTGGCATTTTATTATCCTAACAATTTCATGCCTGCAGCCTGTATCAAGTGTCACATGACTAGGTGTAGTAGGCAGTTGGCGTTTGTGTACTCTTTCCAGACAGTAATAAAATAGACGGCCTAGGAATTGGCAGGATGGGCTAACTTAACTTGAAGGTAGGGGCGGAGCTGTCACCAGCCATATTTGCCTCAACCACTGCCTCAGCTCACACACAAAGAACTTCACACTCGCCTATTGTGACTGCATACAGATTGGGACCAGGACAGGCAGGCAGGCAGGAAATTCCAAACAACTCTGTAGGGGGAAAACTCCAGAAGCTGCTCCGATTTCAAAGCTAACACCAGGTATAACAATAGGAAACTCAGACCCACTCTTCAGATTACTTCTGGACCTGTGGAAGACTCAGTAGAAGGGCTGCTTTTCTGTTCTGCTGCCCTGCTGCTGGAAGGACTGCCCTACTACCCTGTTTCAAGAAGGTCTGCCCTTCTGTTTGAAGAAGAAAGATGACCTGCTCCTTGAAACCCAGAACCACCACAGTGACTTCAAGGGCTAGCTGACTGGCCTTCTGTTCTGAGCTACAGGGACATGACATAAGCTCCAGAGACCTGCCATGCATCTGTCCAGCTGCTCAGACTCAACTGGACCTGCTTGTGTCCTGCTGCTGGCCACTGCTAGACCTGGATCCTGGGCTGGCATTGGACTGCCCAATTGTGGGTTCCCTTCGAATCTACACAGAGTAATTCAACTTGACGCAGGTGTCAGGATCTGTCAAGCTCTGTCAAGCTTCATGACCTTTTCCTAGTACCTTCCTTGGCTTTGGTGTACTTTGCTGATTTGATTTATATCTTATTGGGCCTTACTATTGCTTGCTTATGCCATATTGCCTTATTAATGCACCTTTGTTCGCTGTACACATTGTATCACCTCACAGCCTCTGATTGTCAGCCTCATCGAAACCGACACAGCGTGACACAACTCAACACAGGACCTCGCATCATAGCACTTGCAGCTATGAAGCAGAACTGAAATAGTGCAGCAATGAAGGTCCTCACATTGCAGCCCTCGCAGCGTTCATTGGAACCAACACAGCATGACACAACGCTCCACATCAAGGGCATAAGGTACAATCCTCAGTGGGACTAACCTGGTCCCTTTATCCGGCCTGCACTCCATCTCGATCGACCTGAACTTGTGACTTTGTCCAGTTCTTGGGCGACCAGGTTGCTACAGTTGGTGCTTTGTGCTTTTCTGCACTATATTTACTTTAAAACCTTGAAATTGCAAATCTCCAGTTCTACTGATTAGATTTTTGTTGTTTTGGCATCAAATCTTTAAATTTTACTCTATTTTTCTAAATTGGTGTAGGATTTTTCGTGTTGTATTTCCACTTTATTACTATTTGTGTGCTTTATAAATATTTTACACATTGCCTCAAAGTCATGCCTGACTCCTTTTGTGCCAAGCTACCAGAGAGTTTGACACAGGTGAATTTAGTGTCTGAGTTCACCCTGACAAGGATAGTGCTGTTGCTTGAGAAGGGCTCACACCCCTTCCAAGCTCCATCCAAGAATCCAATGACACAATGTGGTGCAAAGCTGTGTAATGTACTGCTTGGACTGTGAAAAAAGCACCTTTCATGCACAAAACACTGCAAATGTAGCACCCTTGAAAGGCTTTGCATAACTTTCTATCAGAGCAACACCTATGCAAAGAGTCCTAGGGCCAGATTTATCAAATTCTCATGCAACGCAGGGCATCAGCCAAAAATGCTGCGCTGCATTGTGTGAGAAGGGGAGGGCAGGAGAGCACCATATCTACAGAGATTTGGCACTCTCCTATTCTCACCCTAGTGCTGGCACAGAATTCTGCCGCCGAGCGCCATGCCACACCTTTTCACCATAGTGCAAGTGTGTGTAGGTGAGGGAGTAGCCCTCAACCACCTTGGTCTTGCTTGCCTTATCCCCTGCCTGCAGCTCCCTTGGTGCAGAGGCACCGTCTTGGTCCTTCTGCCACCACTGCCAAAGTAGAAGCCCTGGTGTATGCTCTGTGAATTACTTTATTTTTTGCCTGATAATTATTATTATAGAATCACATGAGATAACTGTATAACATGTTCACCCTACTTGGCATTCCATACGAAATCAAATTCTACAGCTCACTTTGGAAAAATCCATTTGCTTTTCTTGAAAAGCACACCTGAGCACATAGCAACGTTTTATGTAGGGGTTATAAAGTAATTGTGTCATTCCATAATATTGAAAATAACAGGTGTTTCTATTCCCTATCTCAGTAGACCTTGTGGCATCCACTCAACCAAGGATGAAAATAGAAGTCCCCCCTGCTTGATTTACTCTGACGCCATACGTTAAATAGCATGCCTAAGAGCAAGTATTAATCCACTCGTCCATTGTTCAAGATCTGCGATAAAAGAGAGCTCATTCTGCTTCATCTTCAGGGTACAGATTTCAAACCCAGCCAGTCTGACTGCAACTTTAAATGTATACATTTCATAAAAACGAGTAACATTTTTTTATAGGGGGTGACATCACTGTCACAAAGACCTTGACATGCATGTAAAATGGGTATCCTTTTTGTTTAGTTTCTTTTATGATGTACATAGCTGTTGGTATGGGACATGTGTGATGGTCGGTTGCAAATAATAAACTTAGACATGCCTCTCTCTCACCATCTAAACTGCTGTGAATGATTGGGAGCTGTGACTCTTGGGGCCCCATCCTTTCTGGCTCTCTTAAACAATGTGCACGAATTTCAGTTTGGATTAGCCAACACCTTCTTCTTACAAAGCCTTGCAGAAGACATTCAGAGACAAAGGTAAGGCCGTAGGGGCTGGGGCAACAAGCGTCTAAAAGTGTTCAAGGCAAGTTAATAGTAACAATTCAAAAATGGTCTTCCCTTTCAAACTAGTTGCTCTGAAGGTACTCAAAACACAACTAGTCAAACACATTCACTTCACTTCACTTCATGCATGACCGATCAGCGAATGGGTGCCAGCTTAGGGAAAATGCAAATGTACCTGTTAGACCTGGCACCATTGGCGTGAGTCTCCCTTCCATTTACTGCTGTTGCCTCCTGTATTTTTGCAATGTTTTTGCTGGTCCAGATGCTTTGGGCACTTTGCCACTGCTATTCAGTGCCAAAGTGCAAGTGATCCCTATTGTAAATTGTTGTAATGGATTATTGACTCCATGATTGGCTATTTTATTTACTTGTCAGACCCTAGTACAGTGCACCATGTGTGCCCAGGGCCTGTAAATCAAATGCTGCTGGTGGGCTTGCAGCACTGGTTGTGCCACCCATGGAGGCAGCTTGTAAAATATGGCTCAGGTCTGCCATTGCAGAGCCTGTGTGCAGTCTGGGACTGCCATGTCGACTTGGCAAGTGCACACACTTGCCAGTCCCCAAACCTTCCATTTTCTACATAGTAGTGACCCCAGATGTAGGCTCATGGTACCCTCATGGGCAGGGTGCCTTGTATGTAAAAGGTAGGACATGCTCTGATGTGTGTGGCATGTCCTGATAGTGAATTACAGCCAATTTCGTTTTTCACTATTGCAAGGCTACCTGTTCCCTTAGACCAGAATAGGCAGTTTGATTATAACATCTTATAATCCTAACTGACCCAGGGAACAAGGTAGAAACTAGAGTTTAATATGCCTGAACTCAGAATGTTAAAATACATCTTTTAGTGAGGGTGATTTTTACATTCTGTGTTTGAAAATACCACTTTTAGAAAGTAGGTATTTTCTTGCCTAACCATCCAGTTGTGTCTGCTAGGTTTGTGTATTCCATGTCTGGTTTGAATGTCACAGGGGGCTGGATAGGGCCTTGGCTCCAGCAGTCTGATGGGTCAGGGCTAGGCTGAATAGGACCTGCATTGAATAGAGAGTAGGGGGCGGAGATTTCCTTTCACTGACCTGAGCACTCCTAGAAAAGAGAGTAGGGGGAGGAGATTTCCTTTCAGCTACCTGGGCCAGGTCTGCCCTCAAATAATGCTGTCTCCACTTCCTGCCAGGAAGCTGCACCCAGGAGGACAGAACTGGTTTTGACTAGATACAGCCACTCTCTGCCTTCAGAGAACAAAGGATTTTGCAGTATAAATATTGGGACCCAGAACCCAGAACTTCAGATCACTTCTGGGAATCAAGATGAACCTTTTCCAAGGAGAAGCTGAAGAAAGATTACTGCCCCTGTGCTGTTTGCTGTTGGACTTGGCCTGCAGTGGTTACTTTATTGCCAAGGGAAGGAGAAAGGAAGGAGAAAAGGACTTCATCTTGAGGAAGATCTCGAAGGGCTTGTGACTGAGCTTGCCTCCTGTTCCGAAGTCTCAGGGACACAAAGACTTCACCACCTGCTCTCCGGGAGTTCCCTTGCTGGGAATTCTACCAGCAGAGAGGTCCCTGCTGTTGTTTGGGCCCTCTGAGAAGACTGCGTGTCACTGGGAGCTGGAGGCGCGACTGAGGAGAAGCGTGTCGCCGCCGAAGCAGTGGCCATCGCATCACCGAAGAAGCGTGCTGCCACCGCAGCTGTTCACTGTCGTATCGCAGATGAGGCGTGTCGCGTGACTGGAGAAGCATGCTGCCACCGCCGCAGAGGTTGTCAACGCATCACCGGAGAAGCTTGTCGCAGGGCCTGTCGCGGCTCCAAACTTCATCGATTTACCCGCACGGTAGTCGGGCGTGCACGCATCATAGTCACGTTGTTGCATCGCATCCAAGATGACATTTAGTCGCACCAGATCGTCGCATCGCATCGAGGCTCCATCTTGTCGTATCACACCGGAACACAGCAAGAAACCGATGCATCACCTCCTCTCCGAAAAGGAACTGATGCATCACATACCCTGCGCTGCGGTAAGGAACCAACTCATTACCTCCCACGAAGCAAGGAACCGACACATCACCTTCCCTGCGACCCTTTTGTTTGTATTGCGTGACGCATCCACAGTAATTTGAGAGTAAAGTGTCACTTTTACCATCTACATTGAACTAAGCTATTTCTACCATTTTAAAGTCATATTCTTGATATTCTATTGTGGATTTTTTGTCGTTTGGTCTTGTGTTAAGTCTAGTAAAGATTATTTATTTTTCTAAAATGGTGTGGTGCCCATTTATTGTGTTTTCACTGTATTACTGTATGTGTTCACAAATGCTTTACACACTGCCTCTGAGATAACGCTGTCTACCCATGCCAAGCTACCAAGGGTGAGAGCAGGGATTATTTTAGAAGAGTAGCCCCTTACCCTGACTTGAAGCAAGGGTCCCTATATGGACAAAGGTGCAAACCATTGCCAACAAGAGACCCCCATTTCTAACAGTGCCCTATTACAAACAGCTAGCTTTAATCACTGTTAATAACTTACCATGCAGTGGTTCTTGCACCTTTAAGGATATTTCCCCTACTACTTTTGGTTTTGTGCCCGCTGCTCTAAAAAACTACACAAGGAGGGGGCATGTTCTTCAGTATTTTCCAGTTTCTATAAATAAGTACAGACAGGGACACATTGTTTTCAATTTGTATTTATGCCTAGAAATGTGCATAAATGCAAAAACAGAAGTTGCACATACAATATACCGGCCCCAGAATTCTGTCATTAGAGACATCCATGTACCATGGTGATCCTACCTAATGCCAAAAATTGCCTCTTGAATGCCATTTTGCCAGGGTTGTTAACCTCATACCAAGAATTACCTCCAATGTCCCAGTGCCAACATTTTGTCAATGGTATCCCATTTACCAACAATTTCTTTCTATAACCCAGCACCAGCATGTTTCCATGGATGCCTCTATGCCAAGCATTATATCCAGTATGCTAGCACCAGCATTTTGTCATGGGTGCTTTCTATGCAAGTACCAAGTATTACCGTTAACATGCAAGTACCAGTGTTAAGAATTGCCCCCTACATGCCAGCACCAGCATTTTGCCATTGGTGTCTCTATCAGCCAATATTTACCTTCAGTATACAGGGTCCATGGGAAACATCCTTTACAACGAAACTTTTGCCACGCAGTGCTGTTACAACGCAAGTATTACAACGAAAACCTTTTACAACGCATTACACTGGGGGGCGCTCTAGGATAGGGAATAGTTTTAATTTACTATCCAACACCTTCCCTAGTGTCCACGGGGACTGGAGTTGGAATAGTAAATTAAACTATTCACTATCCAGCACCCCCAAGTGTAATGCGTTGTAAAGGTTTGCGTTGTAATACTTGCGTTGTAACAGCATGCGTGGTAAAAGCATGCGTTGTAACATCATACATCCAGGGTCCATGGCAGACTCTGAATCATAACACTGTCTACTCACCCCTGCTCACTTACATTCATTTACTGACACCTCATTCATTGTCATTCATACTCCTCCAAGCTTTCTAACACACCTCACACACTCTTAGTCATTCATCTTACTCATGTGCTGTCACTCTTACTTTCACTCATTCTCACTCACTCTGACTCACTCCTGGTCACTTGCTGACATTCACCAATTCTCACTCATTCTCACTGATTATATGTCACTCATTCTCACTAATTTTCAATATCACAGGCACATGCTCAAACATGCATGCTCTCCCTCACACAAACCTACTCTGACCTGTGGGAATGCTCACAACAACCATATAAAATATTTTTTTTGCTTACTTCAGCTGCCAGCGAAGGTCACGTTCCATATCCTGTTGCTCCATTGTTCATTATACTAATAATGAATAAAATAATAATATACATTGTCACTACAGTAAATAATAGGCAGAAAACAAGGATGGTGGAACCCCAACTCCCATAAGTGGAAGTCACCTCCTTGTCATTAATAGTGAGTTTGTCATATCTGAAGCCAGTGTTCTCATAAGCAATGCCAAGGGTCTCAAGAGAAAAGCCAGGGGTCACAGCTGCACCCCCTGGAGACCCCTAAATGACCGCCATCTTAGTCTAAACTGAAGCAACACATTTATAGGTTAGCATCAAGTGAAAATAGTAGTATCATTTTGCATCTATTTGTTACCCTTATACCATTTAATACGAACAAATTAATTCAAAAGCGTCTTTGTACCACTACAGAATCAAAGCCCATTCGTTTCACCATCTTTATGTTGTTAACATTTGCATCCTCTGGCTTAAATTCCCTGGATATTGTTCTTTCACTCACGGCAACTGTTGGGCCCTAGGCCTTTCTTTTGACAGATAATGAGAACACCGGATTTCCTCTTGAACCGGTTCAGCTCCTTTCACGACAAGCATATCATGCAACTACTATCTGCTTCTTCACGCTGATTTATCGAAGTTAGCAGAAACATGTTCAGGATGTCAAAACATCAGTGATCGCCATGAACTCGAAAAGAACAATGTAAATCAACACTAGCAACATATCTGAAATATTTTGAAAAAAATGTTTGGTTTCAGGCAAGAATTACATCTGCTTTCTTACTTCGGCAATATTTAAACTGAGATACTTGTATTCACGAAGCTACTAAAATTGCCCAGCCTGCATGAATACACATTTGGTAAGTGAACTATTTTGGTTTACTGCACAACTGCTTTATGTGAAAATGTAAAATGTTTTTAAGGACATATCTGAAGACAAAACATGCATTCTTCATGTCATATATTCTAGAAGTTTTACCATTCGGATATGCTTGGTATTTTGGAGGTCTCCGCTGCAGACAACTTAATGTTAACTGTCCAGTACATTACATATACGTAGAGTAGACTGTTGATTAGGGTCTTGCTTATAAAATGGATGGCTTTGTTGTCTATGTCACTCCCTTGTTCTTGATTCTGTGGCTTTCCTCCTTATTCTAGTGTCTCTCTCGCCCAGGAGCATTTTGATGTCACTGTGCCTTAATTGGTTGGTGTATCTTTCCTCTGCTGACGTCAGACATTGCATTACCATTCTAGTGAGGGACTATTTTGTAAATCTTTACCTACCCCTCTTTGTTTTGCCCTAACTCCCTCTTATTCAATCCCTCTCCCATTTACTCCTTCTTCCAACCTCCTCTTGTCCCTTTCTGCTCATCACGAATTTGTGGCAACCTGATACACTTGAAGCAGATGGCCATCCTAAAAGGTCCTTCTGATTGTTCAAGATGACCATCTGTGACCAACATTTGAAAATTTAAAATAGGATACTTAAAACAATGGCCCAATCTAAATGCATTTTATGTTAACTTTAAATATGACTTTCATAGTTGTGTACTACCAAATTAGTCTCGAAATACTCAAGGAGCTCACATAACACATACCCTTATTGATGTATTATATTGGGGTGCACAGTAGGCATGTTTGAAACAGACAGATTTTCAGTTTCCTCCAAAACAGTGTTACAGACTGTCTGATAAGAATACCAGAGCCTGGCAGCATAAATAGAGAAACCTCTACCACCTGCTGTGAATCTGTGGAGTTTAGGTCTCACTAGTAAATTGATGCCTGAGGAAAGCAACCTTATTGGCAAATATTCATGAAACCTCTTGTTCAGGAAAGCTGGAGAATCTCCAGTTCTTATCCTGTGCACCATGCAAAGTGATTTAAATAGAACTGTGTGTATAATTAGAAGCCAGTTAAGTTTATACAAAATAGGTTTCATAAGAGCATAGAATGAGACTCAGGTCACTGGTCTGGCTGCGATATTCTGGATCACCTGGAGCTTATAAATAAGCTATTGTGGTAATCACAATTATACAAAATTAGCACAGTCCAGGCACAACCCAATTATTGTAGCTAATGCCTGATGCTTTCCATTATGGATTTCCCCAGTACTTTGATATAGTAAGTGCAGGAGGATATCACTTAGACAAATCGAGAGGCTATTGAGAGTTGTCAGTCCAGTTTTACTCCAAAACTATTTGCCGCCTTAATCCTCCTTGACTTCTCCACAGCTTTCAACTCCATCTCCCACCTGATCCTTTTCCAATGCCTCCACGAGACAGAGATCTGTGCAACATCTCGTCAATGGATCAGTTGCATCCTCCTAGGCCAGGCGCAGAATATCAGCCTAGCCCACTATATCACAGAACTTTCCTATTTGATCCCACAGGAATCATCTCTCAGACTCCTGCCCCTCAATGTATATATGGCTCCATTCACCCATCCACAAGTGCGAACTGCATATACACACGCACACACGCACATGCACACACGCACACACACACAAAGCACTACATAACCTAAGTCCAACTTACCTGTAGTGCTGCATCAACTTTCACACTATCAACAGAAACCTTCAGTTCACCAGCCTTCTTGTCACCTCCGTCCCTTCCTTCCGAAAAGCCAGATCTGGGGGCCACACTTTCTTGTACCTGGCTCCTAAAGCCTGGAACAAAATCCTCTTTCACATTGGATCAGCCAGTTCAGTCCTAAAATTCCAGAAGAAACTGAAAACTTGGCTCTTCCAATTGACCTCAGATAAGGAAGCCCATTCTTTTCTAAAGTGCCAGGACAATAACACAACATAACACAACACAACATAACACAACACAACACAACACAGCACAACACAACATTCTTGCAACCATTAGAAGTCAAGTCAGAGACACATACATCCTTCTGTCTTCTGGACTTCTGCTCTTCTAAATTTCTCATTGCTTCCCATCCATTGCCAAAGTGATCTCTTTGTTATTTGGAAATCAATATAGGCAGAGGGATTGCTGTTGAATCTAGTTAAGATCTATATACCATTGATGGAGATGTATGTCATTACACCTCGATCCAAAAAAAAAGTAGTGAAGGCGTGTAAGTATATTTTAAACAGATGAGGTGACAGGGATGACCCTTGAGGAACACCACATGTAACAGATGTTAGTCTTACTGGTTGAACACAGTCAAACAGAAAAGATTAAATTCTTTTTGCAGCAAAATCACTGATGCTTATGGCCTTAACACGGGTGAGCAGGACAAAATGATCAACTTTATCAAAAGCGGACAATAAGTCCATTAAAATAAATGCAATGATGTGGTTAGAATCCAGTGGCCAGATGTACTATGCACTGGTCACAAAATTCTGGTTGCAATGTTGCAAATATGATTATTCAGCTTATAAAATAGTAGCTCATGTGATGCAATTGCTCATAAGGTCTTGATCCAATTTTCACACGTTGGTAAGGTTTTTGTCTTGTATCATTGGAGTTTGCACTGTTTAGCGCCATCTAAGGCGGTGTCAACTCAGATTTCCTGGTCCTCGTAATTCTACAGTGTTATTTCACCATGTAAAATCTCTAACTCTGGGGGTGGGGTGACTTGTAGATCACACCTATCTTTCATTGCATGCCATTTGTGTTGCCAGAAAAATTGTTATGTGGTCAAGAACAGAGAATGTGTTTTATATATACCCCTGTTTCTCCACATCACCAGCAACATGAGGTGGGTGTCATATTAGCTTTATGTAGTTTGTAGGAGCTGCAATACTAGTTTTGTAAAATTTTAAATAAGCTAAAGTGAAGGTGGGCTTCTCTCAGATCCCTATCAGAAGTCTCAAATAACTCTGCCCATTCATGCACTGAAAATGTCTTTTGGAGACGTCTGTCGTTTATTCCTGAGATTAAATTCCAATAGTTTGGTGTACAATTCTCTAATTATAATTTCTTATAGACCTTTGATCAATTTTTTGTAGTTTCCAACTCACCAAGTATTAAAATACAGAATGGAGTCTGAAAGATTAAATGGCATTTTCCCAAATTTGTTCAATAATCAGTATCATAGTTGTAAGAATGTCGAAAATTGATGACGGACAACCTGCAAAAGATTTCATACAGCCATATGATAGAATCTCCTCTGTTGTCATTATTCCTTTGAGGACCAATCAGGTCAGTAAAATGGTCAGCCTCTTCTATGGTTCCAGGTGAGAGCACTGAGGTATACAAAAATACCCTGGCTGAGTGATTTTTCTGAGGTGGACCATGTGCTTGTCCTCACCAGAAGGATTCTGATGGATATCTGAAATTTATAGAGAACCTGAGTACCCTCAACAACATTCTGTAGGTGTCTTTTGAATAGCAGCCAATCTGGCATTGTTATGTCAGAGTTTAAATGGCATGCCAACCGGGAACTATACTGTGCCTTATCATATAATTAAATGCAACACATACTTTGACCTCCTGAGGTGGTAGTAATGAATACCTTGGAAATCCTTGATGAGGTCGGTTTTAATTAGTCCTTAAAAGTATGTGTGGGATAATGATTTGCGTTCTTCAAAATATTTAGTTAGACCTGGGGCTATGACCATTTTCACTGTTTGAACCCTGCTGCATAAGAAAAATTGGAGCTGCCTCCTTTTTCCAAAGTCTGCCTTCATTTGATCGATCAAATTTATATCATTTTGTACGATGTGGAATATGTTGGCTGAGATAATTTAGTTTCTGAGGCACTGACTTGAATGGTAAATCTTTTAGGGATTTTTCTGCTGTACAAGATATCAGATGCATTGCTTCACTTTTAGTCCAATTTATCTTGGAAAATGATTTCCATTTGAGCAGGAAAAGATATATCAGGTTTGGCTATTGTCAACAGAATATCATCAGCATAAAGAATCATCCTCATGTCTACCCCTTTTGGCACTTTGGTACTGAATAACAGGTGTCTATTATTACCCAACTCAATGGTACTCAGTGGCACTGTTCGTTGGGGACATCCTGTTTGCTATTGCCAACTGTTCTAGTGCCCATTAAACACGCAATATAGCTTGGGGGCATGTTCCTCTTTTAATTATAATACTGTCAGATATGAAGCTTCTGCAGTTCATCACATCTGTCTGCATGTGATGCAACCATTTGGTTATAGATGTAAAGTTGTGGCCAAGGCCAGCTCTCCTCATGTACAGATAAAATAGCCACACTCCACCTCATCAAACACCTTCTCAGCATCGAGGGAGAAGGTAATCTTCTACATAATTTGCAGGTTAGGAAAATAAAGGTTTACATATGATTTCTTGATGATCAGCTGCACAGAAATACTACGTATGCAAGAACAAAGGAATGACCTTCCCCAGCCTTGTGACCAGGACCTGCACTCAGATTTTCATATCACAGTTAAAAAGAGCGATGGGTCTGTAGTGAGCACAGTGAACATTACAGTGGGAACCTCCCAGGCTTCTGTATTAAGAATATATCAATCTTGTTGAATTCAGAACAAAGACTACTCGTATCAGAAGCTTCTCAGAAAACTTTTTCCAATAGAGGGACACTTGTAGTAGCAGTGAATTTATAGAATTCTTGAGGGAATATATCCTCCCTCTGAGCATTTCCCATTGACATCGACTAGCTAGGAGCAGAAAGAAGATTCTAGCTGTAATGTCCCCCTCACATGTGCTCACATCATCTGCCTCGAATACTTAGAAATTAGACAGGAAGAAGACACATTATTTTATTATATAGTGGATGGGAAAGCAGTTTTGCTCCAGTACCATGTATTGCTGGTATCGCTGAATTGACCTTTCTTTGTTTCTGCTGTAAGGCCAGTAATCTCCCAGCTTTTTCACCACATGCATAATTTTCCCCTTGGTGTTAGTCAGTGTGCTTTTTGTACTAAAGAGGTGAACAGAGTATTCTGTTAAATTTTATTTTGTTAGGGCTCTTAAGTTATCCTCTAGCAGTGTGATCCAGTAGATTGTGTGTATGTAGTCTATATATTTCTGCCTTCAATATGATTCTTCTATCCATTGCGGCTTTGCATGCAGAAGCGGAGTCTCTCATTAATCCTCTAATGTATGATTTACCCACTGCCCGTAGCATTTGGGAGGAAGGGATTGACTGCTAATTAAGATTGAATGCTTCTTTTAATTGATTTCGTAACTTTTATTTTTCTCTGGGATTCTAAATGACATCAAATGCAGACTCCAGATTTTTGACTAAGTGACTGTCAGATTAGATTGAGCACTAGGTGGACAGGTGCCATGAACAGCTATGCTGCTGAAATCTATCTCACAGTCATATACTTTGGGGAATAAGTCTCTGTGTTGTAAGAGGAAAAGTTAGACCTGCCATGCTTGCTGTGATTTCCCCCTAACTTTTAGCCTTCAGACCTCTTGTTTTTACTGACTTCGGTTTTGCTGGCCTTAGGCCTCTGTGAACTTTACTACTGCTGACCAGTGATAAAACGTGTGTGCTCTTTTCCTAAAACATGGTAACATTGGCTCATACCCAATTGTCATATTTAATTTACTTGCAATCCACTAGTACAGTGCACTACATGTGCCCAGGTCCTGTTCATTAAATGTTACTAGTAGGCATGCAACAAGGATTGTCCCACCCACTTAAGTAGCCCTTTAAACATGTCTCAGGCGTGCCATTGCAGAGCCTATGATTGCAGTTTAACCTTCCATTTTGACTTAGCAAAATGAACCTTTTTCCAGACCCAAACCTTCTTTTTTTATACACTTACGTCACCCCCAATGTAGGTTCTAGATAGCCTAAAGGGCAGGGTGCAGTATATTTGAAAGGTTGGACATATACTTTTACATGTCTTAGTAGTGAACTTGTAAATTCGTTTTTCACTACTACAAGGCCTATCTCTCCCTTAGGATAACAGCGGATTTATCTTATTGCATTTTATAAGTGTAATTTCAAAATGGGAAGAGATAACCCCCTTAATGTTTAGTGACTATGGAATCACAATTTAAAATCCTAATTTATGGTGACGTTGGCTTTTAAATTGCAATTTAGAAAATGCTGTTTGGCATTTTCTTGCATTAGCCATTTGATACCTGCAGCCTCTCTGGTCACACAACTGGATGCAGTTGGCAGTTGGGCTTTCTATATTCCTCCTAAACAGCCACACAATAGGAGCTTAGGTGTAACTTAGGGGGCCATCACTTCCAGGATAGGAGGAAGGAGCAGGACCCAGCCACGCTTTGACCTGAATAGGCTGTGTCCTATCTCTATACACGGGACTGCATAACCCCTGTAGTTAGTCTGGAGCCAAGGCAGGTAAGGCAGGGCATCTGTGCACTTCCACGGCATGTCCCTAGAAGCTTCTCCCCTATTTCAAAGGCACAGCTGTGAATAAAAGAACAACCTCAGACACTTCAGTACATTTGTGCACCTGTCGATACTCTGCCAGGAAAAAGGACTGCTGTGCTTCTGAAGGACTGCCACTCTGCCGGACTGTTGCTCTGAAGGAACTGCTTCCCTGCTGTGCTGCCTTGCTGTCTGCTGCCCTCTTGCCTGGGCAAGAAGGACTAGACCTGCATCTCTTGAACCCAGAACCCAGAGTGACTCCACAGGCTAGTTGGCTGGCCTCCTGATCTGAAGCCTCAGGGACATAACAGGCTTCCAACAACATTGCACCTGCACCTGGACTCTGCCATCCATGAGTCTACCCTGCCAAGTGGTGCCACCCTAGTCCTGGACCCTTGGAAGTGCCCCTAAGGTCCTTGCCAACTGAATCAATGCTCTCCTTTTGCTGAGTGGTGCATCTCCAATTTAGAACCGACGCATCTCATCAGGTGAGCGGTGTATCAATGAGCAGAAATGATGCATTGTGCTGCTGTGTATATTGCACCCATCGCAAAGATCCGTCACACCATGCCAGTCCTCAGATTCGATGCATTACCCTGGCAGCATGGCACATCCACAGCCCAATTCACTGCACCTTTCCTCAACTGGAGCCTTGACAAAGACAGACTCTGCATCACAGTCCTGCAGCTCCTCCAAAGCGACTGGTTGCTTGCTGCACGCCACAACCACGATGCCAGACTTCACATTGCAGCCCCGTTGATGGGATCCTTAATGATGATGCAGCAGGACCTCACACCACAGCCTTGCCATATCTTGGGCCCGACACATATCTTCAGCTGCGTGGCACATCTTTGCGACGGATCTCCGCAACCAGGATTGAAGGTACTCTGTTTAGCTGGTTTATCTGGGCGCCTGTAGCAGGCCCGTGCTCTTTCACTGTCTGCCTGAACTTGTGACTTTGTCTCGGTTTAGCACGACCAGATATCTTGCGGTGCTTTGTGATTTTTGGCTTTATTTTCAATACAAAAGTTAAAATTCAATTTCTCCAGTTCTACTAATTGGATTTTTGGCATTTTTATCTTGTTTTATTTATTAAATTAAGTTCTATTATTCAAACTTGGTGTGGTGTATATTTTATGTGGTGCTTACACTCTTTTCCTGCTTGAAGTGTTGCACAAATACGCATTGCCTCTAAGTTAAGCCAACTACTCTGTGCCAAGCTACCAGGGAGTGAATACAGGTTAATTTCGGGTTTGCTTGTGCCTTACCCTGACTAGGTTTGTGGTTGGGATTTGCTTGTGCCTTATCCTGACTAGGCTTGTGATTGCTACTTGACAAGGGCTCACAGCCCAGTCAACCAGTACCACCATGTCTAACAGGTAGTCTACTCAAATTATGATGCTCCTTGCCTGTGGTGTAAAGAAGATGCCAGGGTTCTAGTTGATTGTGGTCTGACGGCAGATCCTTAAGGAGGCCTCAGTTATTGATGTTTCATTGGTCCCTGTGGCCCGATCTGTCTGCTGGATCAATAGGTATATTCCAGTCTCCTCCCACTACAATTTTGGAATGGCCGAACTCAATGAACAGTCTTTTCAACTTGGTGGAAAAATCATGTTTTGGGTTTCAAGGGCTGAGACAGAACTAATAGCAAAAGTGGTTCCTTTTAGTGTTGGTGTTGCACACTGTGGGTCTGCCCAAACTTTCAGAATTTTTACCTCAAGTCATTTATGGACTAGAACAGCTATTCCACATTTCCTTTAAAGTATGTATCAAAAGGGGTCTAAATGAATGTCAGAGCAAGAGGAGGAGAACAATCTGCTAACCCTGTCCCCTTTCAGTTTGCCAAATTCTGTTTAGAAACATGGGTCTCTTGTAGTAAGACAATGTCTGGTTTGTTAGTCACTAAGTAGTCGAGAACCTTTTTATCCTTAATACAGGCTGATAGGCCATTGACATTTAAGGACCATATTGAAAGTGTTCTATTTTGGGACGAATTAGATACTCATACATAGACGAACAGTGATGTTGGAAGCCAAGGTATAGTTGTGCCTACCTTTAACAGGACCAAGAAAATTGTTTCTTTGATGCATTGTGATAATTCTCTTAGGGTCAGTGTATTAAAGGTTTTTGTGTTTGAAAACCCAACAATACGCTAGATGGCAGCCGTGTAGCAGGCCGACTGCAGTGCTAGTGGGTAGTGTCGACAGGATCGAGTATGTGACCCGCGTTAATGCTGTTTCAGAGAAGAACAGTACCTCTGTAGGCTTCACTGACCCCCCCAACCCCACTACAGATGCTACATCGCCGTAAATCTTTGGGGGCTTACCGAGCAGGGGCAACTCCGCATCTGCTAAGGTGCCTTTTGAGGAGTACCTGCTGAGGCTGCTCAGCCAACTGTTTGAAAGAAACCCCGGGATGGCGCCAAAGGCTGTGTCGGCTGTAGCGGCGTCTAAGGCAGCAGCGGCAACTGCTCGTAAGGCCCGCAGGGAGAGTGTGCTGGATCCGGCTGCTTCAAAGGAGAGTTCCCGGGTTCAATCAAACCACCCTCTATCACCGGACCCGCCGGCACTCAGGAGAGGAAGGGGCGGAGTGTCTTCCAAGAACCGCCCGGTTGGACCGTTGGTTGTGGAACTTTTGCAGCGAGCGAAGGAAGCGTCTGTTGATGCAGCGGTCCTGCGGGGACAGTTGCTGATGAGGGCGGCTCAGGGAGAGCTGGGAGCAGGACACGAGATGAGGAGGTGAGCCAGGCAATTATCCAGGCGGGCTCGCAGATTTCCGTAGATGTAGAAACCTTGGAGCATAGTACTGGGGCAAAGGGGAGCGAGATGGGCAGTGGATTATTACTTGCTGGAAACACTTCTGCTGTAATGATGACTGGCACTGCTGCGCTACCCTCCATTGAGCAAGTAGATACCTTATTACTAGTAGAGGGCTCTGATAAAGGCGCTGATAAAGGCAACAAGGATGGGAGCACTGAGAGCAATGGGTTGGCTCTGCAAAATACTGGTCAGTCCCAGGCTCAGGAGAACCTGAGTAGAAGCCAGCCCCCTATGTCCGAGCCGATAGTGAGTGTTTCAGTTAATTTGGCACGGGAGAAGGACAGGGGTGAGGTGGAAAAAGAGCAGAGTGACTGCTTTTTTTCTGTTTCAGAAGGTGCAGAATGGTCGGATGCCATCCTGAGCACTTCACAAGGGGCTAGCAGCCTGGAGTCAGATTTGGAGGACAGTGATGCTGAGCTCCCCTTAACAGCCATAACATCTATGCAATAGAATGGTGCTCAGAGTAAAGGGGCTCTTAATAGAGGTAGGGAAGAGTTGGCCTGGGACCATTCGTCAACCACCCCCCTTACAGGGTCTGCAAGGAAGGCACCTATGGTAAAGGACGGCCCCCCTCCCATGCTGGATATAATATATCAAGCTATCCTGGCACATAGAGAGGAAATGCGACAAGATAGCCGGAAACCGCAGGCGGGATGAGGAAAATACAGGGGGTTGTTAGGAAGCTCTCTAAGGCAATTTCAAACATGGGAGTGAGCGTGACTAACCTGGAAGAAAGAATTGTGGCTACGGAAGCTGATGCATCTAGCGCCGTATCCCTGGTGGAAGAGTTTGAGAACAGACAGAGGCATAATAATCTTTCGAGTGCTAGGGGTGCAGGAGGGCCTGGAAGGGTCAGATGCCAGGTGGTATATAATTGATCTTTTTAAGGTGGCCTTCCTAGAGCTGTCGGAGTGGAATTGGGCAGCAGAAATTCAAAGAGAGCACCGTATTCCACTAAAACTTTGCACACCAGCAAAAGATGGGGTAGGTGCCGGGCCATATTAGTTTTTTGGGGAAATTTCCTACTGCGGAAAGCTATCTATGATAAAGCAAGGCCTGATGCTAAAAGCTCAAGTGGTGGGGTCTCTTTCATCGTCCGGCCAGAATTCTGCCATGTAACAGTTGAGAGGCGCTGGAGGCTGAGACAGGATAGAAAAATTCAGGTTTATTTGGTTAACCCAGCACAACTAAAAGTAATCAACCAGGGTATTACGCTATACTTTTCATCGGAGATAAAAGTCAAAGAGTACATGGACTCCCTGGACAAATAAAGATGCTTTACTGGTTTCTTGCTCTGTGGAAGAGGTGTAGTGGCAGGAATGTACTATGTTGCAATGTATATACAAGTGTGGGAGGGGGCAGGGAGCAGGTATTGAAAATAAGAAGTAGTTTGAGAACTTTTCTTTTCAGGTTTGGGTTGGATATTTTTTTTTCGGTAGATACAAGAGTCTGATATAATGTAGATGCTGATTTGTTTTTGGGAAGTCACTATCCACTAGCACAGCATACATCACATGCACAGACCATGGTCTGAGCATCCTTTAGGGGTAGAGGGGCGATGTGAGCAAAGGGAGGGTAGGGTGGATGGGTGAGTACGGGGAGGGGGCTGGGAGTGAAGGGGGTGTGGTGGGGTGCATTTAAAAGGGGAGAAAAGAGAGACTACTTGGTGCTATGCATTTTGTTTTTGGTTTACTGTTCTGTGGCTAGGTGTTTTTGTTCCAAGGAATAATGGGAATGCTTAAGATATGTTCAATCAATGTAGGAGGTTTGAATGATTGGAATAAGAGACAAAGATTAGGGCATTTTGTAAGATCTAATCAGATAGATGTGATATGTCTTCAGTAGACTCACCTACCCTGGGCAAAGAAGCACCTATTAAACATTAAAGGTTTTGACTTGCTGGTATGCTCCACTCAGACATCAACTATAAGAGGGGTGGCAGTTTTGGCTAAATCAAGTCCGGGTGGTATTAGATACTGCCTGGCAGATGCCGGGGGGAGGTGGGTAATTGTGGAACTTGAGGTGGGGCTTACATTATGTACAATGTATGGCTCCAATCAGGACGAACCAGAGGTGTTTGATAAATTGGAGATAGAAATATTGAACTGGTCATCCCCCCTTATTGTGTGTGGGGATTTTAATATCTCTACAGATCATACAGATATTGATGGTAATGTAAATTATGTGGGAAATAAACCTAAGGTATATAGTCTTGTGCTCTCTTATTAAATCTTATAGCTTGCTAGATGTTTGGGGGTATAAAGAGCAGCATAACCCAGGGTTCACATACCTCTTATATCCACATAAGAATTATACCAAATTGGATTATTTTCTCATTTCTTCTATGGAGGCGCTGAGGGTTAGTATTAAAAAGCTACCAAAATTGATCTTGGATCATAACTGTTAGTTCTATTATATGAATTGGATGAAGCTACTAAAATAAGCTCCAGATGAACATTTGAGAGGAGACTGCTGGTGAACCCCATGTTCGTTGAACATTTAAAGAAATGGGCTATAAACTTCTTTGATGTAAATAGGTTTAGTGCATCCCGCAATTGTGCATGGGACTCCTTCAAGGTGGCATTAAGGGGGGAGACGATTAGCTTCTCTGCTAGGCTGAGGAAAGAAGTCCGGGAAGAGCATGAGAAACTGGTGGGGCAGCTAGCAGAGGCAGAGGAGCAGCATTTGAGGGATATCGCAGGTGGGAATGAGGCCGATGAAAGCCACCGAAAGATACTGACTATTAAGGCGGAATTAAACAAATAGATAGTGCAGAAAAAAGCTGATTAATATCAGACGCACAGGGGTAGGATGTACGAGACAGGGGAGCAGGCTGGGAATCTTTTGGCATTAAAAATTAGACAGGGCCATAGTAGAAATGTAATATCTAAAGTTTATGAAGGTGATCAGGAGTTTGTGGAGCCAGAGGATATTGCATTGGTGTTTAAGAATTGTTATAAACAATTTTATAAGGAAGATGATATTGATCTGACTTTAAGTGAAGTGGAAGAAGCTTTGCAAGAGTTGTCGGCAGGGAAGGCTACAGGACCTGATAGCATTCCAATTGAGGTATATAAATGCCAGTTGGATGTGCTAGTTCCTTTTCTGCTGGATCTACTTAGTGGTGTAATGTGTTCTGGAAAAGTTCTAGATTCCTGGAAAGGAACAAATATTATTGTTTTCTATGAAAAAGGTAACACTAAGGAAGACCCGGGCTCGTATCGTCCAATATCCCTCATAAATACGGACACTAAAAGCTACGCGAAGGTCTTGTCCAAAAGGTTTGGAAGGATCATTGGCGGTCTCCCCGTGGCAACATGGGTTTATCCCGGGTCGAGGAACAACGGATCACATCAGGCAGGCCATTACGCTATTCGATATGCAGGGGGGACGGATCAGCATTATCCTTTTGGACGCAGAAAAGGCCTTCAATCGCGTCACGTGGAAATATTTGTGGGGGTTATTGGAACGGAGGGGCTTTGGCCCTAATATAATGAGGGCTATAAAAGCCATGTATGCCGATCCAGTAACAAGAGTTCAATTAATGGGTGGTAGCACAGAGGAAATTGTCATCTCTCGGGGGACTTGACAGGGGTGCCCCTGCTCCCCAATCTTATTTGCCCTATATATCGATCCATTGGTTCAAAGGATATTAAGGTGTGAAAGAATTAAGCCAGTGGTGTGTAACGGGTTTGAGACTAAAATGATGGCCCATGCGGACGATTTGGCCATAGTCACAACAGAGCCAGAGTCGGTCTTGGCTGCTCTCATAGGGATAACCACAGAGTTGGTCAGTATTCAGGGTATCATCTTAATGAATCAAGGACCCAGATAATTTGCTCAAATAATATTATAAAACGGGATGCTAGATATATGGAATCAGCAGTTTATCTGGGCGTTAGGATTATTTCTACTACGGATACAATTATTAAAGAAAATTTCTTTCCACTGGTTAAGTCAATGGCGGCAGAGTTAAAAAGAATCAACTGTATACATTTGTCTATAATAGGTAGAGTTATTGTTCTTAAGATGACTATGCTCCCCAAAATACTGTACTTTTTTCGTTCCATCCCACTTACAGTGGGAGAGGATGTGTTAAAATCTATTTAGGCAGTTTTTGCGAATTTCATCTGGCAGTATGGGAAAACTAGACGGTCTCTGAAATATCTCTCACTTCCGCAGGATAAGGGGGGGATGGCAGCTCCTAATATTAGATTTTATCTTGTGGCTTGCATTTTTAGTCAGATGGCAATAATGTTAGACTGTGCTCTAAATCTGGCTGATTGTCCATTGGGGAATAGATATCCCCCCTCCATTTTTGATTTGGTTTTAGGTAAGGAAGCTGTAAGATTGCTACTGCGTAAGACCGACTGACGCTATTACAATAAAAAGCGATATAAAGTGCTGGATAGTGCCTGGACAGTTAGGAAACTTATTCAGAAATATATGGCAATCTCAAAGCTTAACTACTATTCCCCACTCTGGAACTCCAGTTTGTTTCCTCATTTTAGTACCGACAGGCTGTGGAGATCATAGGAGTGTACAGGAATTAGAAGACTGGGGGATCTATTTGACGGAAATACTCTGATGAATTTTAACGAGATTCATCGGGAATATGGAATCCCTGTTAATCAAGGCTTTAAATTCCTACAAATACATCAAACGCTATCAAGTATCAAGCCAAGTATTATACCAGGAGGTAAAATTAACGTGTTTGAGTACGTATTGGGAGGCGGTAGTAAAATAAATATGATTTATAAAGTATTAATTTCAACATTGCAAGATGATTAAGATAAGGTTGAATTGGCTTGGATGCTCAAATTAGGGGACTCCGATGCAGACTTTGATAAGGCGCTACAATTGGCTGGGAAGTTCTTTCGCTCTACGAATTTGAGAACCAAACATTATAAGTTTGTATTTAACTTATACTTCACGCCAGCTAAGTTATATGGATGGGGTAAGAGGGAAGACGATAAATGTCCAAGATGTCTCGTGATACAAAAGGGGGAGGTGATGGACGGAGCACCTGAACCAATCAAACACTCACACCCAGTCAACAGATCTGGGTTTAATCCATCACCGTTCTTTAGCCCCATCTGCCACCCCAGTTCAGACATGGCCATATGCAAATCAGTCTGACCCTGTGCCTCATGGGAACAGTCCAGCCCAAACTGCCAAGCCATGCCTTCCCTGGACCGGAAACAAGCTTCTGAGAACCGGTTTCTGGCATTTCAGCCGTCTTCAGCCCGGCTTGCTTGAATCTAGTGGCAAAGTGAGCAAGGGACTCACGTCTGAGCATACCCTGCCCACTTATGGCGAACAAAGTGGTACAAAGCGGCGGAAAAGCTCTAATATGGTGGCGGTGTCTGAGCATACCCTGCCCACTTATGGCGAACAAAGTGGTACAAAAGGGGGTGGTGATGGACGGAGCACCTGAACCAATCAAAAAGGTAAACAACCTTTACGCAACTTTTACCACGCAGTGCCTTTACAACGCAACTTTTACAACGCCAACCATTACAACGCATTGCGCTGGGGGCGCTCTAGGATAGGGAATAGGTTTAATGTACTATCCAACACCTTCCCTACTATCCACGGGGACTGGAGTTGGAATAGTAAATTAAATAATTCACTATCCAGCGCCTAAAAGCATTATGCGTTGTAATGGTATGCGTTGTAAAAACTGCATTGTAAAAGCATGCGATGTAAAAGCATGCGTTGTAATGTCATACATCCAATCAAACACTCACACCCAGTCAACAGATCTGGGTTTAATCCATCACCGTTCTTTAGCCCACTCTGCCACCCCAGTTCAGGCATGGCCATATGCAAATCAGTCTGACCCTGTGCCTCATGGGAACAGTCCAGCCAAAACTGCCAAGCCGTGCCTTCCCTGGACCGGAAACAAGCTTCCGAGGACCGGTTTCTGGCATTTCAGCCGTCTTCATCCCGGCTTGCTTGAATCTAGTTGCAAAGTGAGCAAGGGACTCACGTCTGAGCATACCCTGCCCACTTATGGCGAACAAAGTGGTACAAAGCGGCGGAAAAGCTCTAATATGGTGGCGGTGTCTGTCAGACACCGCCAGCCATATTAGGATATGCAGTGGGATATGCCTTTCCGCGGCGGAAATGCCGCCACGAATAGGCATACGGTCTTTTCTTTGGGGGCCCGTTGCGGGCCCCCAGGGTGAAGGGGGGGTGCACATGGGGGGTACCTATGGTACCCCCCTGTATTTGCATGCACAAAGCGGCAGGCACCGCGCAGTGCCTGCCGCTTTGTGCATGCAAATGCACTGCATGCAGTTTTAACATTGCGGCAGGCGCTGCTTCAAGCAGCACCCGCCGCAATGTTAAAAATACAGGATGTGACCGCCAGGGTGGCGGTCACATCCTAATTCACACGGAGGGACCGCCGCTGCCCCTGCGGATGGTTCCTCCACCTCTGGGGTGGCAGACGGACGCAGGTCCGTCCGCCATCCTAATAGGGCCCTTGGTGTGAAGTATTTTTGTGGTGACTTGTTTGAGTTATTGTAATTAAAGTGTGTACAAATAATTTGCACATTGCTTCTTAAGTTAAGCCTGACTGCTGTGTGCCTAGCTACCAGAGAGTCAGCACAGGTTAATTTAGGTTGTGTGTCTAACTGACCCAGGCTAAAGTGGTGGTCCCTACTTTGACACGGTGCATTCCTCTGTCAATTAAAGGCATCATTTCCAACACACTCCTTAAGCATAGTATGGCTTATCAATAGGTATTCTAAGGCACCCAGTACCTTAAAGTTAACTCACAATGCAATAGAATGAATCCAATGGAGTAAGTAAGATGGGCTTATGCTTTAAGTGATGATCTTGATTTGTCTTTTTCTTTTGAGTGGTCTTCTTCCCTTCATTTTCTATGTCTCTGCACTGCAAAAATTTTCTCTTTGGGACTCAGGGCACATACCAGTTTATGTTCATGGGTGGGTAATCATTAACACTGTGGTTCTTTAACAAACCCACGGCGTGTCCCCACTGTTTTTAATACGATCGACTTGTCCATTAATAAAGTCTATTCTGGGTATAGTCGTGACTTTTTAATCATGCACACTCACCACAAACACTTTTTGGTTTTGTAAATAGAATTCAAAAGAATTTTTCCAGCTCCGCTGCAATAGCAGGCGTCGTAGCACGCAGGAGGGGATAGTCGGTCCCTCCTGCGAGAACCCTATGATGAAGCATGTCACCTCTAGGGTGAGTGAGGGTTCGTTTTAGAGATAAAAACTATTTTTTCTGATGTTATCTCTTGGGTATTCTTAGTCCTTTCTGCACTGTACTTAGTTAACTACACCTCATTAGAGTTTAGTTAAACAGGGATATGGTCACTTGTACACCGTATATATTCCGTTAAGCACTCTCGTGTTGTTGAAATATGGGTAATCATTAACCCTGGGCGAAGCACTACGCTACGCTCACGTAGTTTGCGAAGTTTGCACAACTTCGCACTACGCGAGCTGCACGTAGCACAGTGCGAACACGCGTAGCGTAGTGCAGCGGTCATTTTTTGCTTGTTTGCGGTCCTCAACATCATGTTCCCGACCGCGAGCAAGCAAAATGACATCCCGGCGAGACTCTCAAAGCGGGGATGTCAGGTTTCTCATTGCGAGTGGTCGTGCATGCTCGCGACCGCTCGCGATGAGAATCTACCAGTTCGCGTTGAGAAAGCTGCCGCTCGAGTAAATCGAGCGGCAAAAAACTACAGCTCGCACTGTGCAAGATGCCGTTTTCAATAATTGCACAGTGCCGGATGCTTGTTCGCACTGTGCAATCATTGAAAATGCATCTTGCACAGTGCGAACATGCTACTACGCAGCTCACGTAGTGCTACGTGAAGTTCGCGTAGTGCGAAGTGCACTTTGCGTAGCTTCGCGTAGCACTACTTCGCGAACTACGCCCACCCTTAGTGATCATACAGTTATCCCCTCGTTATTTTATAGTATCCATAGATGATGTTTTCGGCATTCCAAGAACTGTTACAGTTCATGGGGATCATAAAATTCTGTAGGTTATTATTTGACAGTTCCCAGGATTAGAGCGGGTTGAAGTAAGTCATATTTAATGTATATTTTTTTTAGTTTAAGCCATAGTGAGAGAATGCTTTTGCATAAAAGATGTGTTCCTTGTGAAAAATCAGCAACATAAGAAATGTTATGTCCAATATAAATATTGGGATAATTTTCCTTACATGATTAAATATGAGTTTCACATGCTGTTGACTCAGAAAACTGGCTAAGTGTATCTTTAGTAAGTCACTTTCTTGAATTGGTGCTATCTGCCAGCTGTAATTATCTGGCAGTAAGAATTCATAGTCTAGGCCTTTTGGAATAAACTTAGAGAGGAATCTCATCTTGTGCTTTCCTACCTCTGAATCTGAGACCCCAAAAATGAGTATAACGTTTCTCCTACCTTTCTTTGCCTTCAAGGTTAATTACTTTCCTTTAGAGGGTCTATGTCCCAAATTAGAGACATCAAATACTTTAGATTTGAGAGCATCTAACCTTTTATTCCTTTTGTCAAGTTGGGTCTTGAATATGGCAAACTCATTAGATACTGTCTTTAGTCCTCTTTTAGGTTCTGCTGTAGAAAGTTCTGGTGTGTTGATCAATGTTTTAATGTACTTCAGTTGAGCCTTGAGCAGTGTGAATGTAGTCATGTTTGAGTCAGAATCCCATTAGAGATGTTTAGACTTGTTTTTTGTTTTGTCAGTATTTCTCAAAATAGTAGCCTAGAAGCCTTATTTCCTTGATTTGATTCACAAACTGCAAGTTTAATTGTGCCAATAGTAATTTTATGACTGCGGATATTCTGCAGTCGGGGCAGAGAGCTCTGAACATAAAAAGATGGGAAAGGCCTTTCTGCAGTCATAAAATTACTATTAGTAAATTTAATCTCATAGTTGGTGAATACCAAAAAAATAATATACATACATAAAGGTGTAAAATTATGTTGGACTTGTCCCTCTCTGCAGGGTCACCCACAAACCTTTTGCCTTCACCCCTCCTGTTTTCAGAATCTGTTTTGTTGCCGTTTAGGACTTTGTGCACTTTACTACTGCTAACCAGTGCTAAAGAGCTTGTGCTGTCTGCTTTAAACATTGGTAAAATGTGCTTACACCCAATTAACACATTTAACTTACTTGTATAACCCTAGTAAAGTGATACTATATGAACCCAGGGCCTGTTAATTAAATACTCCTCATGGGCCTGCAGCAGTGATTCTGCCGACCGCTTAAGAAGCACTTTCAAACTTGTGTCAGGCCTGCCATTGCAGGCTGCATGCAGTTTTAAACTGCCATTTTGTCCTGGCAAAATAAATCTTTTGAAACACAAAAAAGGTGATGGGAGGAATGCTTGCAATTTGTCTAACCACTGGCCATCACTTGGGGTAACATCCCAATGCATCATTCTTTTGCTCACCATGCCACCTCAATTTGGAACCGGCTATATTGAAATCAGTCGTGACCCTGCTCCTCATGGGTCCTGTGCTCGATACGCCACTGGTTTCCAGCTAGCCTGGCTGATGAAGGGTGATACCCTGAAACTGGCCCCAGGATGCTTGTTTTCCAGTCCAGGGAGGAGCTGGCCTGGCAGTTCCGGCTGGACTGTTCCCATGGGGAGCATGTTCAAGAGAGATTTGCACATGGCTGGGTCTAAACTAGAATGGTGGGGCCAGCAAAATAACAATGGGTTAAGCCCAGATCTGTGACTGAGGGTGAATGTCAGCATTCCGTCCATCATCTTTTTGTGTTGGAAAATAAACCTTTTTATAATGAAATATTTCTTGAATTAAAAACTAATGGTATCACTGTAAACATATATGGAAAACACACAATATCTGGAAATATAATCAAAGAAAAGGAGGGAAAATAATAAAAAAATCAACTGAAAAGTATTAGAAACAAGTAATGGAAAAGAACAATTGATTTCCATAAAGTTGACTAGAGCCACCCTGGGGGCTCAGCATGAAAGGAGGAGTGTGGCTCAATGGTTAGAGCGGCAGACCCTTATGCAGAGTTCTGGCCAGGGACCAGGGTTCGATTCCTGCCTCGGCGGGGTATTGGGCTCAATTTCCTCAGACCTGTTAATTCTCGCCTCGGTGCCTATTCTAATCAGGGGCACCACGCTGCAACTCTGGGCAATAGCTTGCTTAGCCTCCACACCAGCCCCAACAGCGCTAAGGATGCCTGGCTTCACCCTGGGGGTGCCCAGGAGTGGACGCTTCACAGGGAAAGCCAGGAGGTATGAGTATCAGCGCCAGGAAGCTGAATAGGCGACACCGCAAGGTGTCCGTCTGGTGGCAGTGCGCTCTATAAGTACCATGACATTTACATTTTACATTTATGAAATGGGCTCTACGAGATAAAGTGTCTCTATTAGGGCACTGGGCTTCATTTTAAAGATAAATTAAAAAATGTGCCAAAGTTTACAAATACCTATTCCGGGTTCCATGGACCTTGGACACATTCATCCACAGGCATCTGGTATAACAATTTTGAAAACAGATCTTGATTAAATCCCAAAAAATTAAAATTAAAATAAAAAAAAGGAAAACAAACCTTTTTACCAGGTCTAAACCTTTCTCTTAATATGCATAAGACAGCCCTCGGGTAGGACCTAAACAGCCCAGAGAGTTGATTTTAAAGGGTTGGGCATGTACTTTTAGGATTTACATGTCCTAGTGGTGCAAAACTCTCAAATTCGTTTTTCACAAATTCAAACCCTACCTCTTCTATATGATAACATTGGTGTACCTTATTACACTTACTCAGTGATAACATTTGATTAGGAGCAGGTAGGGTAGATACGAAAGTCATGTTTGGTGTCTGAGGATTTGTAATGTAATAGGCCTCTTTAATGATAAAGCCGTATTTTAAGTCACATTTCCCAAAATGCCACTTTTAGAAAGTTTGCATTTTCTTGTCCTAACCATTTGGTGACTGCTGCCTATTCCTGGGTCACATAACTAAGAGTATTTGGCAGTTGCTCTTTGTGTATTGCTCCCAGATGGCCACACAATAGATGGACTAGGTTTGGCAGGATGGGCAGTCTCAGGGTTGATGGGTGTTGGGGTAGAGGAGCTGCCACCTACCACACTTGCACTTCAAAGGCACTAGCCCAACAATCCCTCAAAGGACTTCACACTAGCCTGATGTGCCTCCGGACTGTCTGGGAATACGGCAGGGATGCAGGAAGTTCCAGACACTTCTGTAGGGAAAACCCCAGAAGCTTCCCCTACTTTAAATTGGGCACCAGGTATAAATAGAGGACCCTCTGAATTACTCTTCAGTACATACCTAGAACTGTAAATACTACGGGAAAAAAAGATGCCATGCTGCCCTAATGCCTGGACTGCTCTCTGAGAAGGAAAACTGGACCTCCTCCCTTCATTCCAGGGTGAAGTGGCTCAAAGGGTCAGCCAACTGGCCTTCTATTCTGAGCTACATGGACACAGCAAGCTCCAGAGGCTTTATTGAAACTGCCCAGTTGGCCTGCTCTAATTGGATCTGCGTGGACCTGCCTGAGTGCAGATGACCTCTGCTGAAGTGAGTTGCTCATCCCCTAGAGAGGTGCCTCCAAAGTCCAGGACCCTTGGTGTGGTATCAGTAGAGCTCTTCCTCACAGAAATGAAGAAATCCTGAGGTTTTGTGCTCTTCATGACCCTAAACAGATTTGTTCGCACCCAGAGCTTGCCACCAATGCCAAACGCCATTGTAAAGCTCCAGTGAAACTAACGTCTTGTGCTACAGCAATCACCAGTGATGACAAACAATGCGAGATCTGCACTTTGTGCAATGGCATCATCAGCCTGTGGTGACCACTAATGCGAATCTTCAGCAATGACCATCCGCGACGTCCGATAGTATCTTCGAGCGTTGCCCAGCCTGCTCTTTGCACTACAGCGATGAACATTGGCAACACTCTCCCAGCTCCTTGTAGCCTCCTCCACCGCAAATGGAACTCTTCTCGCTCTACTTTAGAACATAACATTTGCAGAGGTACTAACCTGATCCCTGTATCCAGCCTGTGCTCCATTGCCATCTGCCTGAACTTGTGACTTTCACCCGGTCTCTCATGACCAAATAACCACGACTGACACTCTGTGCAAAAAGTGCATATTTCCGGTTCTCTTGGATTGATTGATTTTGGTGTCAAATAATGTATTTCATTTCACTTCATTTTTCTAAGTTGGTATGGGTTTTTCTTGTTTTGTGTTATCACTTCAGTACTATATGAATGCTGCATACATACTTTACATACTGCCTGCATTTGTGCCAAGCTACTACTGACTTAAGCACTGTTTAATTTAGTGAGTGTTTGATGTTCACCCTGACAAGGATTGTGGCTGTTGCTTGAGATGGGCTTACACCCCCTCCGCCAACAGCCAGATTTTCCACAGTTTACCTTTGGGAATCAGGCCTTCTGTATATATGCTTCACTAGGGCAACTCTGTTGTAAGACTGGACCTGATTTTACTGTGTGGTAATTCAACACTGTAAACTTGCATGAGGCTTTGGCTGCAGTAGCAGCCACGTCTCTCTCTGAATTACTTTCTGGCAGGGTGAACATACAATGCTGCCCCATTGCCAGATCTTTACATATCCTTGCCTCCCTTACACTTTGACCCCCTCACATCCAACTACACCAAGAGGTCCATGCATGCATTTACTCCTCCTCAGAGCAATGGGTACATGAATGATTTAAACCTCATGGTTTCGTTTTACAACTGGAAAAGTTGCCCACACTGTAACTCCTCTTCCAGGGAGGTTACCATGTAATATGATGGTGGTGCTACAGCTCATTTACTGCACAGCAACAGTATATTCACAGTGCTGTCCAATTAAAATTCACTGCTTTGGTGGGAAAATCTGTCCCCTACCACACTTGCACATCACAAAGGCTCTGCCTGAGAACACTAGCACTAGTCATTATCGCCCACAGGCAAAGTGGGGCCTGGGCAGGGAGGTGATAAATAAAATTCTAGAAACCTCCAGAATCTTCTCATACTTCAAAGCTGGCACTAAGCATAACTATTGGACCCTCAGAACCAACTCTACAGTACACCTCTGGACCTGTGGGAGACTCAGAAGGACTGCTGTGCTGTTCTACAAGGACTGCTACTCTGTTCCCTTGTTGTGCTGTTGCCTGAGTGAAAAGGACTGAACCTACACCTTGATCCCAGAGCCACCAGAGCGACTCCAAGGGCTAATTTGTTGGCCTCCTGCTCAGAGCCTCAGAGACAGAAAAAGCTCCAACCACCTTGAACCCGGCACCTGAACTCTGTCTGTTATGAGTCTTGCCCTCCGAGTGGTGCCACCATAGCCCTGGGTGCTTTGAAGTGGGCCAGAAGGTGCTTTGCCAGCCCAGCTGTGGTCCAAGCAGAACTGACACAGCGCGATGCATCACCTTGCACCTCCGCATCAGATCCGCCACTGTGCAACACATCCCAGCCACAGGACCCTGCAGCTGTTTGGAACCACTTCTGCTGTAGTGTAGTTCCTATAGTCCCAATAGGCTCTGCGCATTGGAATAATATATTCAGCAGTGTAGACGTAGGACTGAGGTTAACTAGGTCTCTACTGACTATATTAGACTTAAGTTTTTTGCCAGCTAGCTCAGAGTTCACGAGAAACTTTCTCGAATAAGCGAGGAGGAGTTTAACCTCCCTGGATAGACAAGAAGGGATTTAGTTTCTGACAACCATAAAACATGACAACTTTGCTCTCCTGAATAAGAGTGTATCTCTAGAGTCGTGTGAAAACAAAAGACAGCTATTTCACTCAGTTAATAAGTGCGTACTTAGTTTCACCAGATTGTAGAGAAAAAGAGAGACGGGCGTTTTCAATAAAAGGTATTATTTATTGAGCAGTCTCTTTCCTCATACAATAGAAATGAATTGCTACTATTGCAATACTTATAGTAAAGTAAAGTGCATACAGTAAAAGCAGGAGTATGAAATAATACTGTAAAAGCATGGATATGGTTTCTTAGCCATATGATACTTTAAAATAGATAAAAAAGATATATACATATATACATTGACTAATCGTACTCAACTGGTGCTTCTAACTACGCCTACCCCGGTGTACCTGACCTAAGCCTAATACGTGGGAAGGAGTAAGTAAGTAGCAGTTTAAGTTAAGTTTGTTTTGCCAAGAATCTGACTCAAGAATTCTCTGTAAGGGTTTAGTTAGTTCAGTACCTGGGTATTAGAAGGCAGGAGGGCTGGTATCTCTCTCTCAGGACTCGGTATCCCAGTCACCCGCAAGGGTAAGCTGGAAACGCCAGAGGCTGGATTTCTCGGCAAGAGAAAAGACAGTGTCTTTCTCAGCACGTCAAAAGGGAGGGGCAGCGACCGTGGGCTCTCGCATCAGCTGGGCTCTTCGGAAATAGTAGCTGCTCTGCTCCAGGAATACCACCGTGTGTTTGCTTAAGGCAGCGTTGGTATATTTATACCTGTAAGGTGCCGGGTTTGACGTAAGGATGGACATAAGACGTCAATAAAGATGTCACTAAGAACTGGTCGTTCTTACAGTGCTTTACAGGAGTTCTCGGACGAAATCAAAACAATAGCAACAGGGATTTCCCAGGTGTCTGGAGGCTTGGATTTGTTTAAGAACTCGGTGTGCTTTCTAGGGGGCTGGAGGAGTAGGCTTGCTTAATGTGACAGCATGCGCTATGACTGAATTATGAAAAGGGTTTCTATGCCGTTGTAGAGATATTATTGATTTATAACCGGACAAGGGCAGAGAATAGGAATATTGATTCAGGTACCTAGATAAACACACTACACTGCGTGACACCTCCTTAAAGCAGGACCTCGCATTGCTGCAACTACTCGGAACTGCCGCTAAGCCACTCACCCTTGATGCAGGACCTCACATTGCAGCCTCACTGCTCCCCAGAATCGCCACTGCGCTACGCATCCTTGATGAAGAATCTTGCATGGCATATCCCGGCCCTCGGAACCACTGTTGTACAATTCATCCTTGGCATAGGAT
This sequence comes from Lissotriton helveticus, assembly GCF_964261635.1. NCBI lineage: Eukaryota > Metazoa > Chordata > Amphibia > Caudata > Salamandridae > Lissotriton > Lissotriton helveticus. The sequence goes on along the minus strand of NC_136071.1, from coordinate 1,065,199,385 downwards.
TTTACAAGCTCCCTGTTAGACCTGTCAGCCTTAGGGTGGTCTTTCCCCGTGATTTTTTGCCCTTGCCTCATTTTTCCCGCCTACTTTTTGCTGGCCCTTAGGTCTTCGGGCACCTTTTCATAGCTAATCTGTGTTAGGGTGCAGGTGCTCTCTACTTTCAATATGGCTCCCACTGGCCCCTGCTACTGCAGCGTGGTCTTTTTAGTGTAGCACCCTAGTTGCCAGGAGCAGGCTGGGTCCCCATACAATGTTGCAACACCAGCCACCCAGCCCAAGTCCATAGTTAGAGTGGGGAAGCTCCTGGAACCTTCCAGAAGGAAGGCGGACCTGACTTTTCCCGCCTTAGAGAGTGGTCACCTGACCTGGGCATATATAAGCAAGGGAGGGAACTTTTTCTAGTCAGTTGGGGCATCACTGACCTGGGGAACCCACGCAGGAGTTTTAGGCGGGAGGGCCTAGTGAGGAACCTATGCTACTGGGAGTGACAGGATCTAGGTGCTGCCTCTTAAGCTGGGTGAGGTGTCCAAAGCTAGCCCCCTGATCTGGCCAAGTGGTAGGGAACCCCAGGGCCCATCTGCAGTGACTGAGGAGAAATTCTTCAAGCCTTCAACTCATCACCCCCCCTTCCACTTCAAGAAACAAGCAACTAAGGGTGCAGAACCATCCAAGCGCCAAGAAACCTGCTTCCTGGGACCAGGTACTGGACTGTGCTGCCCTGCGCATCCCCTGCCTACAACTGGGCCTACCTGTCTCCCCCTGACTGAACTGTGGGCCAAGCGCTACAACGTGCTCCCATCCTGCCTGCCCTGAGCTAACTGTGCCCACGAGACTCTAGCGCTGAAGCCCCCCTGTGAGGCACTAGTATTCTAAAGCGCTTCTCCCCCTCAGGAATCATCTTGTCAGCGAGGCGCTGCATTTGCCCCCCAAGCGCTCACCTGCTGTCCCCAAGCACTGCGATAGCCTGTCGCTGTATGCCACTGTCGCGCCGGGCCTGGATGCGCCAGTGGCCCCCCTCCTTCTGCCTAGCCGAGACTGCCCCCCAGGCACTGTCGCGCAGCGCACCGAATCACCGCCTCAGCCCACGGAAGCACTGTGAGACCCCTAAGCGGCCCCCGGTACCAGAAGAGGGCTGCCGCAGTGAAGCCGGGCCCCACCCGACTAAGAGGAGGTCCCGTGGCGGCCCCCGGAGCCTGAGGAAGGCCGCCGCGTAGTCCAGTCAGGCCTCGTTAGGCCTGAAGCCAAGTCGCTGCCTCCATCACGTGACGAGGGTGCTCGGCCTAGGTCATTGGCCGCGCCCCCGTCCTCCTGTGCCGCGATTGGCCCCGTGGCCCGGCTCACACTGCTCCCCCATTGGCCGTCACCGCGGACCCCGCTGACACGGCCCGGCGGCCAAAGAAAGCTGCACTCCACTACGGAGGGGGCCGCTGAGCCTGAGAGCCCCCTCCGCTTGCCGCCCCAAACGCTGGTCCAGCTTCGTCCCGGTGCCGGGGCTCCAGAACTGCCCCCGCGGCGCACAGGGCCGGAGCTCCTTTCCCCCCCAAGCGGACACTTCGCAAGGGCCCCAGAGGGCCGAAGAAGAGAGATAACCCCGTGGGGAGGAGGGCGGTAGGCTGAGTGAGGCCCGAGGTCGCCCCTCCCCCGGGGTTAACTGTGACTGGGTCCTGTATGCCCCCCCTTCTGAATGTGCCTCATTATATCATTTTGCCTGCATATCTACAAGCCTGAGTTATTCAGAGTGCACCATATTTACAAGCCTGAAAGGTTCATAGCGTACCATATTTACAAGCCTGAAATGTTCATAGTGTACCATATTTACAAGCCTGTTAATGAGAGGGAGAGTCACTTCACTGTACTGAATTTTCTTGCAGAGGTGGACTTCCATAGTATTCTGATGATCTGATCTGGGTTGCAAACCGACCTGTATTCACAAGAAGAAAGGCTTGTCACGGATGACTAAAGGATGTGTTCTTTGAAGTTCCTTGTTAGACTGATAAGTACTTGCTGATATGTTTTATTCCTTTCCAGGAAAAGCGTCCATGAGAGGTTTGATGTGTTAATTAGACGCATTACTATAGTCGCCTCTTGTAGGATCCTCCAGGTTTATACAATTACCCCTTTGCCTGTCAAAGAGTCTGATGCGACAGGCGGGGTTAGTTAATGTTTCACTGCATAGATGAGCTGGTTGTTATTTTAATGATATGTCTTACTGAAATGCTTATCTGAAATGTTTACCCCTTCACAGGAAATGCAATCTGCACGTGATTCATGAAACGTCTTAATGAAATGCTTGTCTGAAATGCTAATGAATTACCAATGCATTGATCTAATTGAAAGCCTATATAAAAGATCTTGATTTTTCAAATACAATTACTGGTGTGGTCTCCATTATTGCGCCACTGTGGGTTTCATTGGATGTGTGTGTTAAGTAGCTGCTTTACACGTAAGCCCCTGGCTGCCTTCCTGCTCGAGCCATGCTACCCCACGGAGAACTGGGGGTCCCAGTTCTTACATTGGTGGCGAGCGGTGGGATCCAGGACCTGTAGCTACCTAACACCCTCCAGTGGGACAGGGTGTGCTGCAATTATATGGACATCTATCGTGCTACAAGCAAACCCAATTGCTCACCACTGTCTAGCCTGCAACAAAGTGTGTTGAACCAGTATTGTTGCCCACGTCCTAGAATTTCTCTTCCAGGTTATCTAGGTCCTCACCTGACAGAATGGAGTTCCAGCTGGCTGACCTTGATAGGTACACGGCAGTGCAGTTAAGGGAGTTTTGTCAGGGGATCGGGGTGCCTGTGGGGACGAGAGCTGTAAAAGAAGAGCTCCGTACCACCTTAAGGGCATGGGTAAGGGCCCACCCAGAGGAAGAAGAGGATGGGGAACAGGTCACACACGGGGAGGTGGACACTCAGGAAGACCCAGGCCTGCTCAACATTGACATATCAGACAATATATTGCCAGGAAGACGTTCCGGGGCAGGGAGCAGTGTATCTAGGGAGGGTGTGTCACCACAGGAGTACGAGGACAGGAGGGAGGAGAGGCGATTGAAGTGGGAGCTTGCCAAGTTAGAGTTAGAGAGAGAAAGGGAAGATAAGCAGTTTGCTTTGGAGAGAGAAAAATTAGCATTGGAAGAAAGGAAGTGGGCGCACGAGCTGCAGCTCAAGGAAATGGAGCTGCAAGCATTGCAGTTGAGTGCGCCAGGGAGTCCTAATGGTGGCAGCGTACCAGGAGCTCATCAGGAGCCCAGATTCTGGTTACCCAAGGAGGTGATAGCGAGCTACACCAAGGGGGATGACATTGCCAGGTGGTTGGAGGCGTATGAAGTGGCCTTGACTGCCCATGGGGTGCCTGAGAAACACTGGGGAGGTGGTTTGTACCGGTATATACCTCCTGATGTCAGGGACTCACTCCTGTATTTGGAGAAGCAGACCAGTTTAGGTATCCCCCCATGAAGGAGGCGCTTATCAAACATTTTGGCCTCAACCCTGAAAGGTATCGCCAGAGGTTTCGTGGCAGCCATAAGCTGTCCACGCATTGGGTGGATTTTTTTGAATATGCCCGAAAGGCTCTGGATTGTTGGGTGCATGGCAGCAAGGTGCGAGATTTTGAGGGTCTGTATAACTTTTTTTGAGCGAGCACCTCTTGGATACGTGTTTTCCAGAGTTGCGCCAACATTTGGTGGACCGCAAGCTTACTGATTCCCGTGAGCTCGCGGAGGAGGCGGATATTTGGGTTAGCACCCGGGTGTCACACCAGGGCCCCGGGGGAGATGGCCCAAAAGGTGGACAGGGCACCCCTCAGAAGAAAGAGGGTGGTGATAAAAGAACAGAGTTCTCACGAGGCCCACAAACTAGACAGTTTGGGAAAGGAGTAGGTACCCCACCTCAGAACCGTTCCCCAAAACCAACTTACCCTGACAAGAGTCAGCAGCCAAAAGTGGTCCGGTGCTATGAGTGCGGAGAGGTCGGACACTACAAGGGAGACCCCCAGTGTCGCAAACGACCCCCAGCCCCCACTGGTGGCAAGAGTCCCGGGGTGGCTAGTATAGCGCTTGGGTTGGAGCTGCCCCTAGATAGGGAAGGGGAGTGGACAGACCTGACCCTGGTTTCACTCGGGGATAAAGAGATGGTCCCAGTGACGCCCTTACCATCGAAAACTGCTAAGTACCAGCAGAGGGTGAAGGTCAATGGGGAGGAGGTGGACACTCTGAGGGACACAGGAGCCAGCATGACCACTGTAGTGAGGCGGCTGGTGTCCCTGGAGCAGGTTGTTCCTGATGTGTACCATCCGGCCGTGTTGGCTGACGGCAGAATGAGCTACTATCCCGTGGCTCAAGTTCCCTTTGAATGGAGAGGAGTGTCAGGCCCGTTGAGAGTTGCGATCAGCCCTGCCTTGCCTGTGGACTGTCTGCTCGGTAATGACCTCGAACATACCGCCTGGAAGGAAGTGGAGTTTAAGGCCCACACTGAGATGCTGGGATTACCAGGGTGGACGTGCGTAGTCACGCGGTCCACGGCTGCCCGGCAAGAAGTTCAACCTGGGTTGGAGCCTGAAACAATGGCCCAACCCACTGTCGGTCCAGAGGAGAGTGTTGTGGAGGACACACCCCGTGTGATGGATGGGGAGCCCGCGGAGGTAACCCCGGAGTCCGTGGAGGTGGATGTCGTTCCCATGGGGGATTTGCCGACCCTTGCCGGGTGGCATGAGGAAAGAGGTCCTACCCGGGAGGAATTCTGTCAGGCCCAAAAGGAGTGCCCCACGCTTGAAGGCATGCGGCGACAGGCCAAAGCCCAAGCGATGAACAAGGAGACCGGCAACTACCACGTGTATTGGGAGGATGGCCTCCTGTACAGTGAGCCAAGGGTTCCGGTGCATGGGTCCTCGAGGGCCTTAGTGGTCCCCCAGTGCTACCGAGCCTTTTTGATGGAACTGGCGCATGAGATACCTCTAGCCGGACACCTGGGCCAGGACAAGACCATTGCGAGGCTAGTCCCACATTTTTATTGGCCTAGGATGAGAGTTGCCTCTGACACCTATTGCAAGACCTGCAAGACTTGCCAGGCCAGTGGCAAGACTGGGACCAAGTTGAAGGCCCCATTGGAACCACTCCCAGTGGTCGGGACCCTTTCGAGAGGGTCGGTATTGACATCGTTGGGCCATTGGACCCTCCGACCTCTGCGGGACATCGGTTCATTCTGGTGTTAGTGGACCACGCCACTCAGTACCCGGAGGCCATCCCTCTGAGGACCGTTACTACACCTACAGTGGCGCGGGCCCTGATGGGGATATTAACCCGAGTGGGATTCCCCAAGGTCGTGGTGTCGGACAGGGGCACAAATTTCATGTCGGCCTACATGCAGGCCATGTGGAAGGAGTGCGGAGTGACCTATCGGTTCTCCACTCCTTACCACCCCCAGACTAACGGGCTCGTAGAGCGCTTCAACAAGACCTTGAAGGGGATGATCCGGAGTCTGCCAGAAGACCTGAGGCGGAAATGGGACATCCTCCTCCCTTGCTTGCTGTTCTCGTACCGCGAGGTACCCCAGAAGGGAGTCGGGTTCAGCCCCTTAGAATTGCTCTATGGCCATCACGTTAGAGGACCCCTCAGTTTGGTCAAGGAGAGTTGGGAGAAGACTTCGAAGAAGCTTCCCCGTGATGTTGTCAGCTACATGCTGGCATTCCGCAGCCAGATGGCTAAGCTGTGGAAGGAAGCCTCAGACAATCTGGAGGCTAGCCAAGCCGTCATGAAGGAGTGGTATGACCACAACGCTCGTACGGTGGAGTTGGACACTGGACAGAAAGTGTGGGTCATGGAGCCTGGGGAGCTTAGTGCCCTCCAGGACCGGTGGACTGGTCCGTACGAGATTGTGGAGCGAAGAGGCCAGACCACCTACGTCGTGGACTTGAAGACCCCCCGACAGCCCCACCGGGTGCTCCAGGTCAACCGCCTGAAGCCTCATCATGAGCGATCGGAGCTTGCTCTCCTCATGGTGACGGATGGGAGCGAGGAGGAGGAAAGTGAGCCTCTTCCTGACCTTCTAGGGGCTCAGGAGAAGGATGGTTCAGTAGAGGGAGTTGTCCTCTCTCCATCCTTGACCCCAGAACAACAGAGGGACTGCCGCCAGGTCTTGGTGCAGCACGCCTCGTTGTTCTCCCTCACACCTGGAATTACGCATCTGTGTACCCATGATGTGGACAGATTGCCATGGCCGATGGAGCAAAGGAGAAGACAGCGTTCTCCACCCCGAGGGCCACTTCCAATTTCGAGTGATGCCCTTCGGGCTCAAGAATGCTCCGGCCACCTTCCAGCGGTTGGGGAACCAGGTATTATCTGGCCTGAAGTCCTTCTCAGCAGCTTACCTGGATAACATAGCTGTCTTCAGTAGCACCTGGGAGGACCATCTGCAGCATCTCCAGGAGGTGCTGCGGGCGTTACAATGGGCTGGCTTGACCATCAAAGCTAGCAAGTGCCAGATTGGACAGGGCTCTGTCGTGTACCTGGGACACTTGGTGGGCGGAGGTAAGGTGCAACCCCTCCAGGCCAAAATTGGGACCATCATGGCCTGGGAGTCCCCCAAAACTCAGACTGAGGTCCGAGCTTTCCTCGGCCTCACTGGCTATTACCGCAGATTCGTCAAGGGGTATGGTACCATCGTGGCCCCCTTGACCGAGTTGACTTCCAAAAAGCAGCCACGTAAGGTCATCTGGACGGCTGCTAGCCAGGAGGCATTTGAAACACTGAAGCGCGCGATGTGCACCGCTCCGGTGCTGGCCACTCCGGACTTCCAAAAAGAATTCATCGTGCAGACAGATGCCTCAGAGCATGGCGTAGGTGCCATGCTGTCGCAACTCAACGATGATGGCCAAGACCAACCTGTGGCCTTCATCTCCCGAAGACTCTTTCCTCGGGAACAGCGATGGAGTACCATCGAGCGAGAAGCCTTTGCTGTGGTCTGGGCTTTGAAGAAGTTGAGGCCATACCTCTTTGGCTCTCACTTCCTGGTTTAAACCGACCACCGACCCCTTCGCTGGCTCATGCAAATGAGAGGCGAAAACCCAAAGTTGCTAAGGTGGTCCATTTCCCTACAGGGGATGGACTTTAGGGTGGAACATCGACCCGGAGCTGACCACGCCAATGCTGACGGTCTCTCCCGGTTTTTCCGCCTTAGTGACGAGAACTCCCTAGAGGTTGGGTAGCTCTCCCCACTTTCAGCTGGGGGGGACGCATGTTAGACCTGTCAGCCTTAGGGTGGTCTTTCCCCGTGATTTTTTGCCCTTGCCTCATTTTTCCCACCTACTTTTTGCTGGCCCTTAGGTCTTCGGGCACCTTTTCATAGCTAATCTGTGTTAGGGTGCGGGTGCTCTCTACTTTCAACATGGCTGCCACTGGCCCCTGCTACTGCAGCGTGGTCTTTTTAGTGTAGCACCCTAGTTGCCAGGAGCAGGCTGGGTCCCCATACAATGTTGTAACACCAGCCACCCAGCCCAAGTCCATAGTTAGAGTGGGGAAGGTCCTGGAACCTTCCAGAAGGAAGGCGGACCTGACTTTTCCCGCCTTAGAGAGTGGTCACCTGACCTGGGCATGTATAAGCAAGGGAGGGAACTTTTTCTAGTCAGTTGGGGCATCACTGACCTGGGGAACCTACGCAGGAGTTTTTAGGCGGGAGGGCCTAGTGAGGAACCTATGCTACTGGGAGTGACATGATCTAGGTGCTGCCTCTTAAGCTGGGTGAGGTGTCCAAAGCTAGCCCCCTGATCTGGCCCAGTGGTAGGGAACCCCAGGGCCCATCTGCAGTGACTGAGGAGAAATTCTTCAAGCCTTCAACTCATCACCCCCCCCTCTTCCACTTCAAGAAACAAGCAACTAAGGGCGCAGAACCATCCAAGCGCCAAGAAACCTGCTTCCTGGGACCAGGTACTGGACTGTGCTGCCCTGCGCATCCCCTGCTACAACTGGGCCTACCTGTCTCCCCCTGACTGAAATGTGGGCCAAGCGCTACAACTTGCTCCCATCCTGCCTGCCCTGAGCTAACTGTGCCCACGAGACTCTAGCGCTGAAGCCCCCCTGTGAGGCACTAGTATTCTAAAGCGCTTCTCCCCCTCAGGAATCATCTTGTCAGCGAGGCGCTGCATTTGCCCCCCAAGCGCTCACCTGCTGTCCCCAAGCGCTGCGATAGCCTGTCGCTGTCTGCCGCTGTCGCGCCGGGCCTGGAGGCGCCAGTGGCCCCCCTCCTTCTGCCTAGCCGAGACTGCCCCCCAGGCGTTGTCGCGCAGCGCACCGAATCACCGCCGCAGCCCACGGAAGCACTGTGAGACCCCTCGGCGGCCCCCGGTACCAGAAGAGGGCCGCCGCAGTGAGGCCAGGCCCCACCCGACTAAGAGAAGGTCCCGCGGCGGCCCCCGGAGCCTGAGGAAGGCCGCCGCGTAGTCCAGTCAGGCCTCGTTAGGCCTGAAGCCAAGTCGCTGCCTCCATCACGTGACGAGGGCGCTCGGCCTCGTCATTGGCCGCGCCCCCGTCCTCCTGTGCCACAATTGGTCCCGCGGCCCGGCTCACACTGCTCCCCCATTGGCCGTCACCGCAGGCCCCGCTGACACGGCCCGGCGGCCGAAGAAAGCTGCACTCCACTACGGAGGGGGCCGCTGTACCTGAGAGCCCCAAACGCTTGCCGCCCCAAACGCTGGTCCAGCTTCGTCCCGGTGCCGGGGCTCCAGAACTGCCCCCGCGGCGCACAGGGCCGGAGCTCCTTTCCCCCCCAAGCGGACACTTCGCAAGGGCCCCGGAGGGCCGAAGAAGAAAGGTAACCCCCTGGGGAGGAGGGCGGTAGGCCGAGTGAGGCCCGAGGTCGCCCCTCCCCCGGGGTTAACTGTGACTGGGTCCTGTTGGCCCCCCCTTCTGAATGTGCCTCATTATATCGTTTTGCCTGCATATCTACAAGCCTGAGTTATTCAGAGTGCACCATATTTACAAGCCTGAAAGGTTCATAGCGTACCATCTTTACAAGCCTGAAATGTTCATTGTGTACCATATTTACAAGCCTGTTAATGAGAGGGAGAGTCACTTCACTGTACTGAATTTTCTTGCAGAGGTGGACTTCCATAGTATTCTGATGATCTGATATGGGTCGCGAACCGACCTGTATTCACAAGAAGAAAGGCTTGTCACGGATGACTAAAGACTGTGTTCTTTGAAGTTCCTTGTTAGACTGATAAGTACTTGCTGATATGTTTTATTCCTTTCCAGGAAAAGCGTCCATGAGAGGTTTGATGTGTTAATTAGACGCATTACTATAGTCGCTTCTTGTAGGATCCTCCAGGGTTATACAATTACCCCTTTGCCTGTCAAAGAGTCGGATGCGACAGGCGGGGTTAGTTAATGTTTCACTGCATAGATGAGCTGGTTGTTATTTTAATGAAATGTCTTACTGAAATGCTTATCTGAAATGTTTACCCCTTCACAGGAAATGCAATCTGCACGTGATTCATGAAACGTCTTAATGTAATGCTTGTCTGAAATGCTAATGAATTACCAATGCATTGATCTAATTGAAAGCCTATATAAAAGATCTTGATTTTTCAAATACAACTACTGGTGTGGTCTCCATTATTGCGCCACTGTGGATTTCATTGGATGTGTGTGTCAAGTAGCTGCTTTACACGTAAGTCCCTGGCTGCCTTCCTGCTCAAGCCATGCTACCCCATGGATAACTGGTGGTCCCAGTTCTTACACTCCCCAACTAGGATTTAACGTATTTTGTATAGAGGGCCTAACTTGGTCCTTGTATCCGGCTCACACTCCATTGCTGTTGGTCTGAACTTGAGAGTTTGCCCCAGTCCGGTGCAACCAGAAAACCACACTTGACGCTTTGTGCTTCAAGGTACTATTGTCACTTATATCATTAAAATTGCAAATCTCCTTTTTTACTGATTGAATTTTTGTCATTTGGATGTCTTATTAATGTACTTAATGTCTGTATTTTTCTAAATTGGCATCAGGTTATTCTTGTGTTGTGTCTTCACTTTATTACATTTTGAAGTGCTGCATAAATACTTTGCATATTTCCTCTAAGTTAAGCCTGACTGTTTTGTGCCATGCTACCAGGGGGTTAAGCACAGGTTAATTTGTGGTTTGCTTGTGACTTCACCATGACAGAAAGTGTGGCTTCTGCTTGAGTAGGGTTTCACTCCCCCAACCAGAAACCCAATTTCCTACACCTCCCTATTAGGTGCCTTATTGGACATTCTGGTGCTAACCCAGAGGTCTGAGTACTTTGCAAGCTGCCTGAAGTCAGTTAGTTTGCTGTCAATCAGGTGTTGGTGCAACGTTGTAAAGCAAGTACTGAGCATGTGCCCTCTCAAAATTAGGTTATACAGCCTATTAAAACCTGCCTTGCTGGAGAAGTCTAAAAAATCCACCAAGACTAGTTTAGCAACTTCTGGCTGTTCCTGAACCTGACGAGGTATTTCTCATGGGTTAGCCCAAACTTGAAGAATAAAATGGACTTCATGAGAACATATCTCATCTGACTGGCACCTCTAATGTAAGAAGGGTATTCCTCCCCGCCGGGGGCATGTGTTTTCACACGCTTGCCCTCCAATCCTCCTCTGCGACCTTGTACACACTCAGGGATACCTCATAGGCAGAAAGCCATTTGTCTGTGCCATCCCCCACCACATAGCTGGGCACCAGGTCTTGGGGTACACAGACCCTCACCTCTCCATGAGACACTGGATTGCTGCCACCATTGCTCTCAATTCTGCTGCTTGCTTTGCTTTAAGGTCCACCTCCTTCAGACTCCTTTTTTCCATGGCTAGCGTTTTCTTCTCGAGGCCCCTCTTGGCAGCTGCCTCCTCCATCCTGAGCAGCCTGAACTCACTTTCAGCCTTCCTGTCCACCTCTTTGTCAGGGGATAGTTTGTGGGAGAACACACAGCTCCCTGCCCTGGCACGGGGCTAAATTCCAGTGGACAGGTTGTCCTCCTCCTACTCAGGTTGCTGCAGCTCAGGTTCTGTGGCCAGGCTCTCTTCCTCTTCCTCTATGTCCATCTTCTCCTCCTTAGGACTATCCTCTTTCTGCTCCTCTGGGGTGGGCTACTTCCTTTACACCTTCACAAAGATTCTGAGGTGTGCCTGGAGTCCACCTTTGTGACAGTCTCCCCCACATTCAGCAGACTCTCCTTGCAAAATGTCTGCAGCTCTGAGGTTATCCACGTTAATCAGCTCCATCTTCATGTAAGCAAAAAGGAGGAGAGGTAATTTACATTTGTAAAAAGGAAGAAGTAGCCAAATCAAAAACTGAGGAGAACTATTTTTAAAAAAACAATGTCAGATTAGTTCTGGAATTTTAGTATTACAAAAAATAACTGAGTGGAACTGGACAAATACAAGTATTGTATCCAACCACTGAGTACCAATGTAGCAAATTGGGTTTTTGGTTGAGGAGGGTGTGAACCCTTCTCATGCAACAACCACTATCCTTGTCAGGGTGACCTAAAACAGGATTACATTAGAGGCAAAGAGTAAAATATGTATGCATCGCACAAACAGTAATAAAGTGAAAACACAACACAAGAAAAATACCACACCAATTTAGAAACATATTGAATGCATAGAACCAAAGAAATGCTATTTCAAACTTTTAGGCAAGTACATTGCCTGAAAGCACAAAGCTACATTCGCAGTCATCTGATCATCCTAAACTGGGGAAAGTCCTAAAGTTAAAGCTGCCCATGATGGAGCTTAGACTGGTGACAGGGACCAGGTTTTTCCCGCTGAAAAAGTTACCTTCATAAAGTCTTGAATAAAGAGTCCGATTCTAAGTGGAGGAGGCCACAAAGAGTAGGGAAATCATTGTGAGTGGTCGTTGCTGTAGTGCAAAGAGAAGGCTGGACATCACGGATGGTCCTCGCTATAGTTTAAAGATCCAGTTAGGCGCAGTGTACAGTCATTGCTGGAGCTTCGTGTTGGCAGTCACTGCAGGCTGTCATTGTTTTAGTTCTAAGTGCAGATCTTGCAAGGTTCGTTCATGTTTGCAAAGAAACCGAAAACAGCAGGATTCTCCCTTTTTAGGTCTCGCTGAAAGCATTGCTTTAGCAATGCTTGTTTGGCAAGATTATAGTAAGGCTTTCAAAAGTCATCCCAAACTGTGGATTAGGTACAGTTCATGTGAGCCAGGCACGTGCACATCACATCACACACCATTTGTTATCAGCTTGTGAGCCTCCACATCAGATTCAAAGAGATCCGCTCCCCTGCCCCCCCATCAGACTTCAAAGGAATCCGCTCCGCTACCCCCCCGCAATGCCGAGAGCTTATTTTTCGCTGCTCCGAGAGGCTTCTTTGTATCAGCCTGACTGCATGCTTGTTTAATGTGGTGGATACTCACTGCCATCTAGCGGCCATGTTTTATTGTGAAAAGCTTCAGTTTTTCCAGTAGGTTCATATAGAACCACTGCCGGTCTCTTGTTTACTTTAGGTGCTTTGTTAATATTTTGCTTCACTCTTTCCCTCACTCGTTTAAGTACTAATGAAAAAGCTTCGTAAAAATGCATTCCATGTACCGACATGAAATACATTTTTACAAAGCATTTTCATTTGTACTTAAAAAGCAAACCAGCAGAATGTAAACCGCCATTTGTCTGATCTCCTCCTTGCCACCACTGCTCCTACCTTCCACCCCACACCCTCCTTCCCAGCCTCCTACATGTCTTCCAGTCCTATCCTCAACAGCCCTGTGCCCGCCCACCCCCCTTATGGTCTCTGCTCCTGGGTCTTCCACACTGCCCTGCTCTTCCTACTCCTTGTCCCTACAGCCTGTCCTCTCCTTGCCTGTCTCTTTCGCCCCCTCCTACTCTGCATGTCCCTACCTCCTTCTCTCTCATTCTCTCCAGCCTCCTCACTCTCTCCCTCCTCTCTCACCACTCTCCCTCAGTATTTACATTACAAGGGTGCCCCCCGGCTGTGTGTCCCTCTCCGTGACTCCTTGGTTGAGCCCTCCTCCTCGGACCCTCTGCGCCCCCCCTTTATTGGCACTAGCCTCACATACATGCAATTAGGCCGTGTGCCCCCAACCGTATTTTCCACCTCTTTTACCTCCCCCCTCTGCCCCTACAGTCCCGTGCCCTCTGCACCCACCCCCTCCCTCCCAAATCACCACAACACCTCAGCTGTCTCCTCCCCCTCCGTCTCTCCTGCCCTCCTTTCCCTCCTGTTATCCCCGCTCCACTGTGCCGTCTCGCAGGGCCGCCTGCCCGTCCCCGAGCCTCGTCCTCCCTGCGCGGCCTCAAGCGCCATCGCTCCAGGGCTCCAGCCTCGCGCTGCTTCCCAGCCTTGCCCGTTTTCCATCCTCGCGCCGCATCCCAGCCTTGGGCTCTGCCTCACGTGCTGCCCTCTCGTGCAGCTTCCCCTCTCATGCATACACCCCTTCTTCAGAGGTCTCCCGTGTGCTGCCTAACCTCTCTGTTATTTTTCTTCCTTCTGTTTTTATTTCTTTATTGCTCACACACACAACCCCACAAACACACAACCCCACACACACAACTCCCCCCTCACACACCCAGACACACACCCAGATCCCCCCACACACACTCCCACACACACAACCCCAACACACACAACCCCCACACACACATACCCACACACACAACCCCACACACAACTCCACACACAACCCCACACACACCACCACCCCAAACACACCAACCCCCCACACACACACTACCCCCACACACACAATACCCCCACACACACAAAACCCCCCACACACACAACCACACACACACAAACCCAACACATGCACACAACCCCACACGCACACAACCCCACACACATACAACCCCCCACACACACAACCCCACACACAGCTCCCGTGTTCTCCTATGACAACCCCTCTCAAACTACCTTGACCCTCTAAAAAACTGCCTCCGTAACATCGCACGTTGGATGGATAACAACTTCCTCCGGCTTAATGCCGGTAAAACCGAGGTCCTCTTTTTCCACCAGCCCGCGCCACTGGACTCCAACCTGTGGTGGCCCCTCGACCTGAGTACGCCCCCTCTACCAAAGGAATCAGTAAAAAACCTAGGGGTCAGATGGGATTCCAGCCTTTCATTCCATAATCAAGTTCAGATGGTGTCCGCTGCCTGTTTTTCCAAAATCAGGATGGTGAAAACGTTTATCAATTTCCTACCTGGCCACACGAGGAAAACGATTGTTCATGCACTGATCACTTCCCATTTGGACTATGCCAATGGCCTATACATAGGACTGTCCTCGGGCCTTTACCGTCGCCTCCAGACAGTCCAGAATGCTGCAGTACGTCTGGTTTGTGGCATTTCCCTCCGTGAGCACATCTCACCACATCGGCGTAAATTACACTGGCTGCCAATCCAAAAAAGGGCAGAATTTAAAGCACTAACTCTGGCCCATCGGGCAGTAAAAGGAAAGGGCTCTGCATACCTCTCCTCCTGTCTCCGTCCCTACAGCAATGCCAGACTTTTCCGTTCCAGCTCAAAACATCTTCTTACCACCCCCAGATTTAAAAAAGTACGCTCTGGGGGGAAAACCTTCCAAGTCTGTGCCTCCTCCCATTGGAACAAGCTTCTCATCTACATCCGGACAATACAGAAAGAACTCCCCTTCCGAAGAGCTTTACAAACCTTTCTCTTCTGCTAGTTCCTTCTGAGTTAGACTTAGCTGAAGTATACACAGGAGTGCCGGGACACCCCGTTGGGGTAGCTGCGCACTATATAAAATACACTATATTATCTATCTATATATCTCCCTCACTATATCTATCTATCTATCTATTGCCCTCACTCTATCTATCTATCACCCTCACTTTATCTATCGCCCTCACTCTATCTATCTATCTATCTATCTATCTATCTATCTATCTATCTATCTATCTATCTATCTATCTATCTATCTATCTATCTATCTATCTATCTATCTATCTATCCATCCATCCATCTATCTATCTAAGTATCGCCCTCACTCTATCTATCTATCTATCTATCACCCTCACTCTAACTATCTATCTATCGCCCTCACTCTATCTATCTATCACCCTCACTCTATCTACCTATCTATCGCCCTCACTCTATCTATCGCCCTCACTCTATCCATCTATTGCTCTCACTCTATCTATCGCCCTCCCTCTATCTATCTATCGCCCTCACTCTATCTATCACCCTCACTCTATCTATCTATCGACCTCACTCACTCTATTGATCACCCTTACTCTATCTATCTATCTATCTATCTATCTATCTATCTATCTATCTATCTATCTATCTATCTATCTATCTATCTATCTATCTATCTATCTATCTATCATCTATCTATCTATCTATCGTCCTCACTCTATCTATCTATCTATCTATCTATCTATCTATCTATCTATCTATCTATCTATCTGTCTCCCTATATCTATTGCCCTCCCTCTATCTATCTATTGCCCTCCCTCTATCTATCTATCTGCCTCCTTCTATCTATCGCCCTCCGTCTATCTATCTATCGCACTCACTCTATCCATCTATCGCCCTCCCTCTATCTATCTATCTATCTATCTATCGCACTTACTCTATCTATCACATCACCACAGCATTACTCAGCACCACATCAGCATCACTCAGGGGCACCACAACATCTCTATGCGCTACCACAGCATCACTGAGCACCACAGCATCACTCGTCGCCACCACAACATCAATCAGTGCCACCGCAGCATCAATCTGTGCAACCATTCAACAACAACTGGTTCAAATATGTTCTCTCAATGTTTCAAGCTTTATTACAAATGTCACAAAAAGATGTTAATATTTCACTTCTGTTCTTGGATTTTCGTCACAATAAAATACACTGAACATAATCTTCACAAAAGTCATTTACAAAAGTTTAAGCTATTGCCATTATAAATTACAATAACTTTTATTTAAGTATTAATTATTTTAAAAAATTAAAAGCCATTGTTATTTGTAATATCAATACATCTAAGTCACGTAAATACAACACATATTGCAGTACAAATGCTATAGGTGTCACATTTGCGAAAGTTAAAACTATAGGCATTGTAAATGACAAAGCTATTAATTTCGCTATTTTCAAAACCAACACATAAACAAAAAAATTGTCATTTACAATACCAATAGCTCAAACTTTCCTAATGCGAGACCTATTGCATTGCAAATGATTGTTTTACAGGAAATCAACTGATGCTGGCCAAGGGCCCAGAAGGAACTGGAGAGGCCACTCTTGGTAAGAACATGAGGTCAGCCACCTGACCCTTAGAGCCACTTCAGAAGTCCTGGGGTCAAGCAGCAATGTAGGCCTCAAACAGTAGAGCAGTCCAAATAGGGTACAAGGCAAGCTTCAAGCAGCAGGGCTGTCATCTGGTAGCAGCAGATCAGTCCTCTGAGGTACAAACAAGGCCTCAAGCAGCAGGCAAGTCCTCTGAAGCACAATGCAACTCTTCTGGGGGTACTCCGTAGGTCCAGGAGTGAACTGAAGAGTTTGTCGTCCGAAGGTCCATTATTTAGGCAGTTGCTTCATGTTCATGGCTGCTCCTAATAAAATTCAAATTGTTTTTATTGGAGGAAGCCACAATCAAATACATGTTCACATCTATAATCACTTCATGGACATCCACCTAAATTATCATACTTTTGGTGCCTAATGGATAACGTTTTTGGTTGGATGAATGAAGCTGTGACAAATAATGTGGAGAAATGTTGAAAAACACAAACATGCTTGGGTCGAGTAAAGAGAAATATACTCTTCATGCAGAAAATATGCACCCTACTCTCCCATTCTGGGTTTATCACAGAAATTATCTTTCAGTTTGTAGTAATTTAACTGAAAAATGTTTAACCAGTTTACTGAAAACATGAATAGTGAATCCGCTAAACGCAGATAGACTCTAAGATACACAACGTGAATTTTTAAAGTATTTGTTCATCCCTTGTGGAATCCTGGTACGAAATACTATACAGAATTATAGATGAGTAACAGTGAATGATGGGGATGTTTTTCACAGAGGGGTTCTGAGTAAGATCAAATAGACAATAAGAAATAAGCTTGAGTTGTCTCTGATGTCACTCAAAACCCTGTGGTGATTCATTTTTTACCCATCTATAATTTTATGTATGACCCCAAAAATCAAAAACCATTCCTTTTAGCCACTTCCTATGGACAGTGGAGTAATGGAGCAGCCAAAACAAGGCCTCTCCTCCTTGTCCTGAATTGAAAAAAAATGCATGGCTTCCTGCCACCCACCCCACCACTGTGCCTCCCCTTCCTTTTCCTCTAGACGCATTGTTTCCTGTATTTCAGCTTTACTCTAACAGGCTCTCTTGGAGCCCGACCAGACCAGACTGGAATTCTTTTATGATGTTGCAACAGTGGATAATAAATTCTAGTATCCACTGTTGCATCACAGCAGTGACTTACTGGATGTAGAACCCAGTCACTCTTGCCCAGTCCAAAGCCTCACTCCCCTTTCCTGGCAGGTCAGCATGGCTTCATTTCTCCTCTCTGTGGTGTCTTCAGGAAAAGGACAGAGTATGAATATGAAACCACCAACCGCAATTCCACTGCCGAGCTCGGGTCTCTGGAGTACTGGGCGAGGCAGTGGAACAGAGAGAAATCCAGCACTTTCCCTAGTGACGTCACAACAGCGGTTAACCACTTGACATCACTGCAGTGACTAACTGGATTTTTCTACTGTTGTTCACGAGAAAGGCTTCCTATGGAAGCCATATACAACAAAAGTTATTGTTACTCAACCTAATGGTAGTCGTTTCATCTAACTCTGAAGTATTAAAAGTTGAGAAAACTATCCGTGATTCAAATCTGTGACCTGTAGGTCAAACATGGATTCGCAGAGAGAAAGGTTTATCCACTGAATCACAAACAGAGACAGAAAATTACACGATTAAAACGCAACCTCTATTGCAACAATGACGAACACATAAACGTGACAAAACATTCTTTTAAATTTGAACTCCAATGTATTTGTCATCCACTCCAACAAAATATACTCAATTTTATAAAGTGTTTATCCAAACAATTTAGTAAATTAGTGAAAACTATTTTAAAAGATATAAGATTAATAATGATTATAATACCATGTTTTTGGAAAGCAATTTCCACTTCAATGTGAAGAAAAGACATTGCTACTGACCTTAATCTAAGTGACGCCTGTTAGTCTGAAGTTTCTGGACTGTTATGGGAAGTTAACTCCCAGGAGGTTTGGCAAAGTAGCTTGCATTCTAATGAAATCATGTTTTTGGAAAACCATATCTTTCATCTAGTCATTAATTTCTTGGCAGAACACAATAAAATAGTTTAACTTACAGAAAGAAAGTAAAAGTACTGTAAACAAGTGGATGGAAATGAGCACTGCACCCCTCACGAACATAATCTCGTTTTACCTTAAAATCAAGCATTGGCAAAGTCACACGAGTTTGCTAATTATTTCACGTGCAAGGGTTCTTTCTAGTAAATATCGTATGTTGTGTGAAATAGCTGGACGCGCAACTTGAAAACATACGGACTGGCAGCCGTATACACATAGGCGCTTATTTATGCAGGCCTTGCGCCGCCGGTACGCCACTTTTCCCCATTTTAAACGTGACGCAGCGGCGGCGCAAGGCCTTCATAAATAAGGGGCATAGACCGTACCAAGAGACACGTAAACAGGCGATCATTGGATGGGCAGATAGGAGCATGTTTGTGGTTAGATGTTGCATCGTTGAATGCGTGAGACTGAAATTGGATGACGGTTTTTTTCTGGAAACTAGGCGTCCGCCGGCTGCTGTAAAATAACGTTAGCCAGAATTGCATATTTGATGTGCTTATGAAGGTGAATATTCATCAATCTAAGCATTTAGGCTGTATAAGAAAATAATTGTGCAACCTTTTTAGGAACGCGAAAAAGTCAACTCGATTGAACATCGACAAATCATTGTTGACCGGGAGAGTACGCCTGGCTAAAGTAGAGACACAGGGACCAGCTTTCTCAGCGTAAACTGGTGGTTTGCGGCCTTTTACCTTTATATTGACACGGGGCTGGGTTCAGTTTGAGGTATTTTACAGAGGCACTGATTATAGGTGCAATGTCTTTGTGGACCCCACTACTATGAAATGCTCTACAACCCTAGTCCCGAGTCTCGAGTCCCGGCGTCGGCTTAACAAACTGTGATTGTGGGCAAATCACTTAACATCCCTGCAACTAAAAACACACTGTGACCTTATGCCATGTACTCCGGTGCTCGTCTAAAGCGCTCCGATACCTTTGGGAGAAGTTCACCATAGACAAGATCGCAAAAAAGGCACTACAGCTAACACAAAAACAGATATTTTTTAAGTAGGAAACCATTTTTAAAATGTTAATTCTTGGGCCGGTTGTTTGCTCTTGGTATGGGCCACTCTCTCTTTGTTGACATGATACATTGTCCTTGGGTTTATAATAATGATTAAGCATGCTTTGACGAAGCCAATAAGCCTGGGTTTTTATAACGGAACACCATTTTCTTCAGTGTGTGAGTGAACTAAGAGTGAGTTAATTAGCAGAATGAGTCATTGATGGATTGATGAGGGAGGGAATGGGTGAATCTGTGGCTGAGTGAGTAAGATGTATGGGTGGATAACTGCTCAGTATGCACATGGATGAAATAATAAATTATCAATTAAAGGCCCTGAATTGATGAATGGACAATGGCTACCATGAGAAATAAAAGTAGAAACTCCAGAAGTAATGCAACACTTGCCGGTACATTCTGCAAGAAAGTCAAGCACTGGTAGCCATAAAACATGCATGATACAAATCCTCAGGTCTCTTCATACCTGCAAGGACGGCACAGCTTGGGTTTGAGGTTTGATAATTGCTACATGAAGACAGAGAGAAAACACATAGAAAAAAACACGAATATGCCTTTACTACACATGCAAGTATGGTAAAGTCATATGCATAGTAAAAATTGAACAGGTAAGTATAAAAGTCATGTATGGTAAAGGCATATGTGTGGTAAAATTTAAACAGGTAAGTATGGCCCATATATAAATATATGGGCCATACTTACCTGTTTGTGCTATATGCCCTTATCATACATGATTTTTCAATGAAAAGCATGTGTGGTAAAGGCATATTTGTGGTAAAGATTTTGCTTGGTATAGGCATGTGTAACGGATGCGTTGTAAAGGACGGCGTGTTAAAGGCATGCATGCTAATGGCTTGTGTGATTCTATCATACAAACTTCAGATCTTTGTTAAATATGCATGGCTGGATAGAGTTGGGGCTCTTAAAGAAATTGATGGAATAATGAAATATCTGAAGACAAAAGCAAAGTGGGAGTTCATTGGGAAATATCAAAAGGAGATAAACAATTCATTAGAGAAATTAGAAGAGGAAATAAAATTGAGAAAACAGAGGGGAGATTTTCCGTGACCAAGGTTGACTGTGGATTATTCTTTTGGGTGTTACATTTTGCTGCCATTGAAGCGCGCAGCACGCGCTAGCCTGTACCTTCTTCCACCGGTCCCCCCCCCGCTGCCGTATAGGAAACACCACGCGGCCGCCGAGTGGGGGGACCACAGCCCCCAGGAACCTTTGCGCCATAATCACGCCCACTGATGCGCCCGGAAGGCGCTGAAAAGCACGCCGCTTCCTCCGCGTCGTGGGACGCGCGCGGGCGGCGCAGGGCTAAGCCCGGGCAAAGGGCGGGCCGTCTGTGGCCGTCCGGGGCTGGCTGTGACTGGGCTGGGCCACACCATTTGGCCGGACACTAAAAGAACTGCCTGAAGACATATATGTACGGTAAATAATAATGTTAACATTGGTCACCAGCATCTGACCCCGTGTTTAGTATTTGCTTCTTGGTACACATTGGTGCACTGTGGGATAGATTTTACACTCTACGTTTACATTTGCATCTAGGAAAATGGGTAAAAATACACTGATACAAACTCGCAGAAAGAAAATAGTTTTCACCACCCCGCTCCCTAGCTTAACTGCCATAGACAACATGCTGCAGAAAACTATAGGGGTAGTTGTTACTGCCATAGAGAATACAGAGAGACGCCTCTCGCTTCCCTCAGGTACATCCTTGCCCTTACAGTCTGAAAATACATCTGTATCTCTTGCTAATTCGTATAAGCAATCGCAATGGAGCGCACACCGCTAGCCCCTCCTCCGGTTCGCCCCTAGGGACTCTGGTACATGGAGTTCTCGAGTGGTTCACCCCAGTGGGTGCAAGTAGGTACTTGTAGAACTGAGGATCTCTAATTGCCTCATGGTCATTGTAGTTCAGCATTCTTCGTTTTAGTTCAAAGTTCTCAAAATGTTCAAAAAGTTCGTGGCCAGTGCCCGTGTATTCTCAAATCATATCCCTAGACACGTGTTTCTGGTTAAATACCTTCATCAGTAGGGAAAAATATTTTCAGAGGTTGCTTGAGATGCCACCGTCATCTCCTCAGGACTATTACCACTCCCGGTGTGCACGGGCGTCTCCCAGAGCTCGTCAGCTCATAGGCTTGTGGGAGCCATTTTATACAATACAAAGGGGGGTGGGAGAGCCGCGAACATGTCCTTGCCGGATTACCCCGGCAAGGACATGTTCAAGGCTCTCCCACCCCCCTTTCTCTTGCTAATTCCTTTGAGTCAATGCTCATGACTTCATATGCAGGGTTTCCTGGAGCTGAAAGCTAAGAAATTATTTCATCAATGTAAAAATTGCCTCCTGATTTTCCTCCCTTGGCCAGTAGGCTCTCATTAACACCCACCATGCTTTTGCCACTTATAAGTGAGGAGCCCCCTCTTCTGATTAACGATTCAGCAGACCTGGAGGGACTAGACGTGCCCCCGCCTGCCGAGTCGGATTTATCAGATAGGGCAACTGAGGGAAGCCCCCAAGTAAGAACACAAGGGCAAAAAGCCAAAAGCAAACAAAATCATATCATCAAAGAACAGCCTACAAACAAACACAAGGGTAGGGGTACTCGCTCATACCGGAACAAGGTACATGGTCCTGTAGGACCCCGAGGGGATAAATGTGAGGGCAAGCCAAGGGGCACTAGTATAAACCTCAGCGAGGGGATGACTGAGGTGGGGGAAACAGATTTTTGGGGAAGATTAGAGACTCTATTTTCTATGCTATTGGGGCCTATCACTTTGAAAATTTCTAATATCAAAGCTAGGATGGGCTCAATTGGGGATCACATAGCAAAAATTACTAATCTGCCTATAATATCCTGTAGCGAGACACATGTGCCCCCTCCTGCTTCCACCTCAAATGGGGCTGTTCTTAAATCTAACCAACCCAAAACCAAGCAGGCAAGGGACAAATCAGACCCCACACACTCGGGGGGCATTGTTGTAAATAACCGACCTAACACCAAAGATCAGACTAGCCACAGTAAAGTAGTGACACCAGGGAAACAAGACAAATCACCTAAGGATAATAGCGCAAATCTACTGGCAGGAAATGAGAAAACAGGGGGATCAACATCTGAACGGATGAAGGGTTCACGTCACCCAGAAACTACCAAAGTTAATGACATACCACCGATTATACATTTACCACCAGCATGTGGTGCTTATGTCACAGTCTTATGTAACGTACCCAGGCTGCGGGAGGGGCAATTTGAAACACACGATCTTCTAAAAAATAAAACCCTATACTGGTTAACCAAAAATTGTGGTTATCCCATATCAAGTGCAGACCAGATAATACTTACACAAAGGGTGGGATGGATAGGCGATGCACCAAAAATATTTGATGGGGACTGTGTGATAATTAATTTCAGGTCACCGAACTGGGCACGTGAAACTTTATTTAGTGCACCCCCACCTTCAAATTTTGAATTTAACATAACTTTATTACCACTGTTTTTTTTAAATAAACATCTACTGTTAAACATTTCAGGCCCAGATCGTATGGCCTTCCACCCTAATACCAACTGGGCACCAGTGCCATCAGTAGCACGATCAATGCAATTCCCCATCCCTTTGTATAATAGATTTCAGTGCCTGTCTAGATTAGAGGATAATGATTGACATATTAAACCACAAGGGGTGCCCCCCTTATACACGAGTCAGAGCATATGGTGATTAATAACCCAACCTGTAGGGGAGCCAATGTAAGCAACTCTCATAAGATATAGAATTTAACATGGTAAAGGAGCGTTCAGATGCGTTAGATAACCTAATTATAACAAAATCTGTACTTCCTACGGATGAAGTAGACTTATCTGACTCAAATCTAATTGTTAAACAAGGAAAAGAAATCTTAATTCAGGAAGGGTATACTCTAGTAACTTGGAATGTAGCAGGCCTTGGGAAAAAATTAGATACACCTTTCTGGCAGGATTTTATCACCCATGGAAGTGACATAATCTGTCTGCAGGAAACCTGGAGTACATATGTTGTTGAAGTAGAAGGCTATACATCCCACTGCTTCAATGCTATACCCTTTTCATCAGGTAGAGCAAAGGGTGGATTATTACTACTTATTTCCACAAAATTAATTGGGTGCAAAATTACTAGCTATTCATCCATGGGTGATCAAAGTCAAATTTTGAGGTTAACGCTCCCCAAGGGTAAGGATTTAATCATAATTAATTATTATAATAATAATTTTAACCAGGACAGGGATGCACCATTAGATTCCTTAGAAAAGGAAATAGGGTACTGAAACTATCCAGTAAACTTGCAGTCATCCCGTGGGCTGGGGATTTTAATATGCAGGTTTGTTCAGCGACCCTAACCAACTCATACGGATACATGAGGGATGACATTTTTACTAGGGGAACGATGACAAACTCTTACATTTCCCACATTATGGATATGGCATGGCCCTAAATACATTAATGGCAAAATATGATCTAGATTTGTTAGATTGCTCCATGAAAAAGGGCCACATTAAATGTCAGACTTTCACTGGGAGAAATGCTAACAGCAATATAGATCATATTTTAATCTCAAAGGATAGTTCCTACTCTGACCTTTGGGTATCAGAACAGGTGGTTAGCGACCACAATAGTATTTGCATGGTATTATTAGATTGGGGAAATAAACAAATTAATGCCATGGGTAAAATTTTAGATATCATCCCTGTTAGGCCCAACGGGTTGAGAATAAAATGGGGTGGGGTAGACCCCCCGAAGATCCAAAAAGAAGTGGTCTTGAGAGGCAGGGAAGCCATTGATTATTGTTGAAGCGACAAGGTCACCCCTGAAATTCTATTGTCCACCTTCTCTGATATAAATAATACAATTAAAAATGTCTTAACTAGGGACACCAAGGGTAGGAAACAGGCTGTTACAAGGTGGTTTGATTCTAATTGCACCCAGGCCTGACATAAATTAAAATTGGCACTGGGGACCAAGCCGCGCAATCAATTGTTAGTTCGCGAACTTCGAGTTGAATATAAGAAAGCCACGCTGATACATAAAAAAGAGTTGAGATCAGACGCCTGGGAGAAATTAAGTATGGTTGCTGACACAAATATTAGTAAACTCTTTTGGGAAACAGTTAATAGTCCGTTTTTAAAGGATAAATGTGTACCCGAACTGACGTCTCATGTGAACTGTGCCGAATGGATTGAACACTTTTCTAATATTTTTAACACGGATAGGTTATGTTTAACTTCCCTTTTAACTGATGATTTTACATGGCCTATCATTCCTTTGTCGATTCAAGTTGATGAGGTGGAGAAAGGGCTCTTAAACAGTAAAGGGGGGAAGGCCCCGGGCCCAGATGGGGTCCCAATTGATCTATATAAGGATCTACTGGATCTATGGGTACCCATCCTAACAAGGATTTTTAACACTGCAGCAATGGGGAACTTCCCAAAATCATGGGCCCAAACACTTATCGTGCCACTATATAAAAAGGGCTCGCGCCCTGAAGCCTGCAATTATCAGCCGATATCGCTACTGGACTCTTCTATAAAAGTGCTGAGTAGGGTCCTTTTAAAAAGACTAGAAATCTGGACCTCAGATTTTAAAATCCTAACCCCAGTCCAATATGGATTTAGGAAAGGTTTGGGGACTGTGGAACAGTGTATAAATTTGGACCTTCTCATCAACAAATATACAGTAGCTAAAGAGGGTAATCTGTTTTTATGCTTCACTGACTTGAGCAGTGCATTCGATCTGGTGGATCACTCCCTTCTTTGGTCAGTATTGTTGGAATCCAAGGCCCCAAGTGAAATAGTGTTTTTCTTAGCCCGGGTTTATGAGAAACTATCATGTAGTGTACGATATGGGCCAACTGGACAGCGGACCCCTTTTTTTGCTGTACGAAGAGGCATCAGACAGGGGTGTGTATTGGCCCCCCTTTTATTTTCCCTCTTTATTAATCAAATAGCCACAGTCTTAAATAATATACCTGCAGATGCACCTAAAATTTGTGGCGCAGTCGTATCGGTATTACTTTATGCCGATGATGCTGTTTTAATTTCCCGTACCCTGATAGGCCTTCAAAAACTTATTGATGAATTTAATGTTTTTATTAAGGGTAGGAAACTTTTAATAAATAAAGCAAAGACATATACCATGATATGTGGGAAGAAAATGAAGTCATCGAGGCTTTTCTTTTTGGATCGCTCCGCAATACGGAATGTTAATACCTTCTGTTACTTAGGTATCACTTTTGAAGGTAATGGCAAATGGGTGGGTGAGCAAGAAAACATCAGATATAAATGGATCAGGAATACCAATGGAATCTTTCGCTTCGCCACAACACTGGGAGATCATAGAATTAGGGACATGGTTGTCATATACAACGCAAGATGCGTTTCCTCAGCTCTGTATGGGGCTGGAGTTTGGGGTTATTCAACTACGGCCCAAATCCAAAGGGATAAAAACAGTTTCCTCAAACGGTTGCTGTGTGTACCTGCCTCAGCCTCCACCGATCTTATTCATCAAGAAACTGGCCTCATCTATATATCTGATTTGGCAGCCTTACGTCCCCTACTCCTGTGGCGTTCTATATGGCATAAGAGCGAAACTGTGTTCACACAGTCCATTATCAGAGATTGTCTTAAACTAGATCATTGTTCAGGCATCCCATTGCTAAGTTACATAATTCATTGGTACAACATATTGTTTGATTTTAAAATTGACAAGGACTCTGATTTTGTAATACCTTTTAAAATAAAAGAATCACTATTGTTATACAAGAGGAAAGAACGAACTAAGATGACTAGGACCCAAAAGACTTCTGTTTTTTACAGACAACTTGAACTTAAAAGTGGGTTCCAAGCACATTTGGCTGACGTGACCAGACCGTCACACCGATTTGTTTTAATACGTTTAAGGTTGGGCATTGTCCACCATCTTGTGTCCTTCCCTGTAATAGGGGTAGGTTCTATTATGAAATACCCCTGTGACAATATATCTAAGCAGAGTTCTTGCCATTTCCTACAATTTTGCAAATTTTATGTATCAATAAGGAAATTTTATCCGAAACCTATCCTTTTAAAACATAATACTCGTCTAACAGTAGATGCAATGAACTTAACTTATTCTCTTGAGAGCCCAGATATTTGTTTCTATGTTGCACACTATTTGTTGAAATGGAGGGCAGCTAGAAAATCGATAATGCTGTAATATTGTATATATTGCTTCTCATATTTGCACTTTTGCACTTCCTGCATTTTGCACTTATGCATATGTCACTTTACATCGTGTTGCAAATGGAATACAGCATCATGTTATAGAAGTTAATTAGAAATGCACTTTAAATAATACTTTTTGCCTCAGGGATAAATTTGCACAAGTCACTTTCTTGCACTACGCAGTTTTATATAGAGTATCAATTGTAATAGTTTTTAAATATTTATATAATTATTTCCCTCCCTTCGGCACTGAAGCCATCATGAGAGCCGGCTCGTGGAATTATACTTTATAACCTGTCCTGTAAACGGAATATAACATTGCTGTGCTTGTGATGAATTCTGTATTGATATTTTATCGTGTGTATTTTTTAAAAATGTTCAGCTTATATGGTTGTACAAAACAAACCGAATAAAGCTTTTTGAACTTGAACTTGAGAAAACAGAGGAAATATGCCATGATGTGTATGATCTAGGTCGCATCCTCACATTTGGCAGATGTTTTGATAACTTATATCGAGAAAGAAAGGAAGAATACCCAAACAGCTAAATTCAATGTAAGAATACTGTCTCTGATAGGGTTTCTGAAACAATTTGGGACAGTGACACCCACGGACCGGAGATGGGAGTACTTATGAAAAAGAGTGGAAAGGATCGGCTTGTTAGATGCATTGTGCCTCCTGTACATGGGGCAAAAGATAACTCATTAATCTGGACATGGAGGAGAAATGCAAGGTTGATGTGGATGATCCAGAGGAAGAGGCGCCAGTTCAGAAGACAAGAGATAAGGATCAAAAACCACCCCAAAGGGACGTGGCTTGGCGCTGGCGACGATGGATGCCTGTTAGCGGAGCTCCGTGGCGATTTGGAAGGGATGTTGATTCAGAGCCGCATACCTCTCGGAAATGGAGTCCGTTGCAGCAAGAAGTCTTGAGTAAGCATGGGCGAATTTTTCGAATTCGCGTTTCGCGAATTTGCGAATTTGCGAACTCGCGATTCGCAAACTTCGCGAATTCGTGCGAATTTGCCGTTTTTGCCAGTTCGCGAGGGTTTTGTACAAGTTCGGGAACGCGAACTTACTTGTGTGGTCGCAACGGTCGGGACCATGTTGTTTCTACGTGTCCAGCCTGTTAGCGAACCTGTGGTTCATCGCGGCCACCCTCCGGTTCATCACTGCCACCCTCTGGTTCTCCAATGCCACCCTCTGGATCATCACTGTCCCCCTCTGGTTTATCACAGCACCCTCTGGTTCATCACTGCCACCCTCTGGTTGATCACTGCCATCCTCTGGTTCATCCCTGCCACCCTCTGGTTCATCACTGCCACCCTCTCGTTTGCCACTGCCACCCTCTGGATCATCACTGTCCCCCTCTGGTTTATCACAGCACCCTCTGGTTCATCCCTGCCACCCTCTGGTTCATCACTGCCACCCTCTGGTTTGCCACTGCCACCCTCTGGATCATCACTGTCCCCCTCTGGTTCAAGGCTGCCACCCTCTGGTTCATCACTGCCATCCTCTGGTTCATCCCTGCCACCCTCTGGTTCATCCCTGCCACCCTCTAGTTCATCACTGCCACCCTCTGGTTTGCCACTGCCACCCTCTGGATCATCACTGTCCCCCTCTGGTTTGTCACAGCACCCTCTGGTTCATCCCTGCCACCCTCTGGTTCATCACTGCCACCCTCTCGTTTGCCACTGCCACCCTCTGGATCATCACTGTCCCCCTCTGGTTTATCACAGCACCCTCTGGTTCATCCCTGCCACCCTCTGGTTCATCACTGCCACCCTCTGGTTTGCCACTTCCACCCTCTGGATCATCACTGTCCCCTTCTGGTTCAAGGCTGCCACCCTCTGGTTCATCACTGCCATCCTCTGGTTCATCCCTGCCACCCTCTGGTTATTCCCTGCCACCCTCTGGTTCATCACTGCCACCCTCTCGTTTGCCACTGCCACCCTCTGGATCATCACTGTCCCCCTCTGGTTTGTCACAGCACCCTCTGGTTCATCCCTGCCACCCTCTGGTTCATCACTGCCACCCTCTGGTTTGCCACTGCCACCCTCTGGATCATCACTGTCCCCCTCTGATTTTTCACAGCACCCTCTGGTTCATCCCTGCCACCCTCTGGTTCATCACTGCCACCCTCTGGTTTGCCACTGCCACCCTCTCCTCTGGATCATCACTGTCCCCCTCTGGTTCAAGGCTGCCACCCTCTGGTTCATCACTGCCACCCTCTGGTTTGCCACTGCCACCCTCTGGATCATCACTGTCCCCCTCTAGTTTATCACAGCACCCTCTGGTCCATCCCTGCCACCCTCTGGTTCATCACTGCCACCCTCTGGTTTGCCACTGCCACCCTCTGGATCATCACTGTCCCCCTCTGGTTCAAGGCTGCCACCCTCTGGTTCATCACTGCCACCCTCTGGTTTGCCACTGCCACCCTCTGGATCATCACTGTCCCCCTCTAGTTTATCACAGCACCCTCTGCTTCATCCCTGCCACCCTCTGGTTCATCACTGCCACCCTCTGGATCATCACTGTCCCCCTCTGGTTCAAGGCTGCCACCCTCTGGTTCATCACTGCCACCCTCTGGTTCATCACTGCCACCCTCTGGTTTGCCACTGCCATCCTCTGGTTCATCCCTGCCACCCTCTGGTTTGCCACTGCTGGTTAATGTGTCACTGATTTTGTGCTTCAAGTCTGGCACCTGCTTCCTTAGCTGTAAGACCTTCCTGTTGCAGTTTTTTTTTACAGGAGCAATGTGCCATACTTGTAACTATTCTCTGACCCTGCTTTGAGGGTCAGAGCAGGGTCAGAGAATAGTTGAAAGTAGGCAACTGAACTCTGGAGGGGCCCCTCAGGAAGCACTACAGAGAATGGTTACAAATTAGTTTGAACTTTTGCACCTGCTAAGTGCTTTCAGTTTTCCAAAATTTGTTTTTCTTCCATTACGCGAGATTTGCGGGACGCGAAATCGAACTTGCAATCCGCAAATTCGTGCGAATTTGCTGATTTCTCTTTTTTTTTGCATGTTCGGGCGGTTTTTCTTTTTTTTGCGTGTTCTAGCGTTTTTTTGCTTCTTCGCGGGCCGCTTGCAGCGCACCGACTCCGAGGTTGCCCATGAGGTCATGTACGGGCGCAGCCATCTTGTCTGCGTGATGTGTTTCCGTTTCCGGCCGCTCGTTGCGAGTCCGCGTTGTATGCGGCGCGCGATTATGTATTCGTGAGCGTTTTTGCGTGCTCGCGGGGGAAATATCGCGCGAACTTACCCACGCGGTCCTCTATGGGCGCGGCCATCTTGTTTTTCATTCACTGCTATGGTCTTGGGCATGCTACCTCTCTATCCACCTTACATCTTTGCAATCCTATGTTTTTCTGAACTTTTTTTTGTTTTTTTTTTTGCTTATTATCTCTCTCTTTAATTTCCTACATCTATATTTTGTGTTTTTTTTTACTTTTTGTTACTTTATTACCTACTTTATTTCTTTTGCTCTCTCTCTTATTTTTTTTCACAATTATTCTTCTTTCCTTCTTCTTGTGCCCAGGACCATGGCTAAGGGAGGCAACAAGGGCAAGGGGAAGGGCCCAGCCCCACGTACCCGGCTCCCTTGCGGGCGTTGGAGGGGGGAGGAAGTGCAGCCCAGGGAGATCTTTTCTGCGGTGGAGGTGGCCGCCTTGCTGGTTTTTGTCCAGGTCCACCTCCCTAAGACCGTGGCAGCAGGTGGGCGGATTGCTTCCGGTTACGGCCTCCGGGAGCGTCGCCAGCTGTGGGACACGGTGTGCCGGCGCATGCATAAGGAGTCTGGGGTCCGGCGCACCTACCACCAAGTGACGCACCGGTGGAGTGACATCTTGGACCGGGAGCATGACCTGGTCGACCTGCTTGGTGTGGAGATCCCTGGGCTTGGTAAGTAGCTATTTAATAACTACTTTTTTTCCGTCTGCTCTGTTATATTGCTAATCTATTTTTTTCCTGAAGAGTACGAATGCTGCTGATTAGATTACATTGCAGGTAAATTAATGTTTAAATAGCTTCTGTCATTGCAGGTGCTCGCCTGGTTATTGGCATTGCTACTATGCTTACTTGTTTGCAACTTTTTAGTCATTTGAGAGCATTACTACGTAATGCTAGAGACAGTAGACTCAAGTCTAGTCCTTCTTTGTACTCCTGCTGCTGCCACTTTGAAGAGATAGTGGTGGATTGATACGTTGAGTATACTATTTATTACTTGTTCTGGGACATTTGTTAGTGGTCTGCAATCTTGATGACGGACTGTGTCTGTCACGCGACGTCTTGTGCTGCTGAGTGATGGCAGTCGTAGTAGAACCTTTTTGTTGTCGATGTAGTTAGTGAATTACATAACTTTCCTATTAGACGGTCTGCGAATCCTGCAATACTGTACTACTATGCTCTTAGTTGACCAGATCAGATGCAATTGATGTTAATTTGTTTCCCCGACATAATTTTAGATTGAGTACAAAGAAATCAAATATTTCCCAAAAAACAATCATCCATGTTGTGTTTCTTTATTTCATGATCACCAGCAGAAACTCCCAGGGGCAAGGCGACGGCGACAGAGACTCCCGTGGCAGAAGTTGGACAGGAGCAGTCCCTTCCAGGCTCTTCTGCTGGCCCCAGTAAGTTGTCTTATTATTATCTTAATACTTATACTTCCATAACTTTTACAGCCCCTATTTATTATAAACTGGTACCTAATAATTGTATGTTTTACAAAATAGTCTTGGATCTTCTTCTAATGTCGACTACTTTCTACATTCTTATCCTACCTCTACCATCACTCTCTGTGCTACTACTATTTACAATTATGAGTCGGTCTGTGTAGGTAGCTAAGCTTGCCCATTCGGCAAACGGTGTGAAACAAAACTCTGATACAGCAATAGCTCTAGGCACTGAGTGTAGTCCTCTGGGTTGCCCTTGCTGTCTATTCCAGTCTTCTTAATGTAAGTGCTTTGACAATTTGCAACAACAAAATGTAATTGTTTACACCAACTAAAAGGTAGCAGTGTCCTTTTTGATTTGAGAGGAGCACATCCCATACCGCTAGTGTTTCAGGGACTATTCTGCACACAAAGAAGTATGGACAAGATGATTTGTGCAGTTTGTCTTTCGACATACCACAGTCCGAACAGAAGTTGAACCCCCAATCCCCTGACAGACTATCTAGAATGTCTGACCAATGATTTTACGACCCAGAAGAACAGAAGAAGAGAGACTACCTCCGAGTCCCAGCCTATCCGAGTCACTGAAACATGACTGCCAAGTGCAGTAGTTCAAACCTTTCCGCTCACTCACTCGTAAACAAAAACCACACAGTGTTTGTTAGTTTTAAAGTTTTATTTTCAATTAAGAAATGAAAACACAGTACTGCTGGTGATGACTTACTAGTAGTTGGAGAATTGTCTGGCAGAAGGGCAATGTAATCTTCTTTCTGTAATGAGAAAAATGGTGCCCGTTAAGCAAGCATTCATCAGTTGTCATAAGAACAAGTGTAGCATTTAATGGAATAAGCATATAAAAGGTAACACCCTCCCCAAAACCGTTACTTTTTTTCAATCCCAGTTATAAAAAAAAATGTGTTATGTAACATTTTCTTCCGTTACGAGACAAAATAGGGGGTTGTGTATGGCATCTGAAAATATGACATGTTTTTCCTAGACGTCAAAACATCTGACGCGGCACAGATGACAACCAGTGCCGGGGCCAGCAGTGCAGAGGGGTCCACTCAGGATGGGGTGGCGCCAACAGGAGGCGCTGGGGGGGAAGACTCAGCGGCGGCGGACGGTGGTAAGTTATTATAATCCTTACTTATTGAAATATTTTTGAGTAGCCTCGCAAAGGAGTGTATGATGTACTGTACAGTAGTACTCAGTACACTAGTATAAGTACACTGTACTGTCAAGAACATTTACTAATTTAGAACTACTTTTTGGACTATCACGTAGAAGACAGTCAACCTTGACTGTTAATAGCATTAGCTGCGGTACTTCTCTGGTAACCAATGGCCCCCTCTATTTCACTTCAACTCAGCTGGCCAATTTTTATTGTGATTTGTGAAGCCAAGTCATATCAGATAAAGTTTAGGGATGTGAAGAACGAAAAGTTAAAGAAGGGTGAAACGAAGGACGAGCGAGTCTTAATATTTATGACTGTAAAGAATGGTTTTGTTGAATGCAATTCAACATAAGAAGACAGCGCTTTCCAAAATATAATGAAAAGTGTGTTAGTTGGTTTTTGAAAAAAATAAATTTTGGTACATTTGAGACATCAAGAAGAATCATAGACGTACTTTCGAAGCCTGGATGTTATCTTCTTTATCCTCCTCGTCGATAGCAGAGGTGTATGATGTAGTAGAGCAGATGCTGAGTGGAAGAAGTATGGCCAGTGGCAGTGCAACCCCTATAGAAAAATAAGACATTCAGATCCCCTCTTGCATGTACTGCTTAAAGTACTGCGAGTCTGCATCTTCATGGCCTGTGTCTGTATTTCTTGGGTGAAAGCAGAGTGAGCTGCCATTATGGCGGCAAGCACAAGTTCACGTACCAGTGATTTCTTTTGCAACCCAAGAGAACAAAAAGTAAAAAAAAAGGCCTTTTTTGAGTACTCTCTGACTATGAATGTAGTAGTGAGTCCACCCATAGTGATGCTAGTGGAATTCCTGAAACTCTGAGTAATGTCACAGGCTTACAAAGACGGAGGAAAGATACATGCCAAAATGTTATACTGTTACAACAGGTATCTGTGCACGCGTCGCCTTTTACAGAGTAAGTGCTGTAGGTAATCAAACAACACAACCAATAGACAAACAATGTGGAAGTAGTCTTGATAGAAGTGTTTCTTCAATTCAGATTTTATCCACCACGCCCAGCCAACACGTGTTTTGTCAGGGCTAGTAGCCCGCGACTTCATCAGGGCTCCCGCGGGCAGCGGTTCAAAAGCTATTGCCACAATGGCTAGGTGCTCTCAACTGCTTCCAATTCCGACCCGGCTACCGGGTAGTGTCGAGGTTCTCGCTGATTCGTCTCAGCCGTCTCAGCTTTACTGCGTCTCCGCGTGTAAACTGTATATGACTTCCGCATTTACACTCAGAGACGCTGGAAAGCAGTACGTCTTAACCTGCCGCTCACACGGATACTCCTATGGTGTGTCGCATCTTTGGTATTAACCATCACACGGACGGCTGAGACGAATCAGCTAGAACCTCGACAGTACCCGGTAGCCGGGTCGGAATTAGAACCGGCTGAGAGCACCTAGCCATTGTGGCAATAGCTTTGGAACCGCTGCCCGCGGAAGCCCTGATGAAGTCGCGGGCTACTAGCCCTGACCAAACACGTGTTGGCTGGGCGTGGTGGATAAAATCTGAATTGAAGAAACACTTCTATCAAGACTACTTCCACATTGTTTGTCTGGTTGTGTTGTTTGACTACCAACAGCATTTACTCTGTAAAAGGCAAAGTGTGCACAGATACCTGCTGTATCAATTATGTTTGGATCTTGGTCCTAATTGGAGGTTTAGGTTCTTCCTCCTATCTGGGGCACCCTCAAAATAGTGGTTAGAAATTATAAATAACGTCACATACGGGAGGCGCCAGTTGTGGATCGACAATCAAAAAAAACCTGGTCCGTTATCTTAAAAATGTTATACTGTGTTTGCTACTTGCTGGTGTTACTTATGCTGGTGTTACTGAGTGTCAACTTTCTGTTGAATTATTTTGACTTTATGTTAAAGACTATTGGCTATAGTATTTTTCTTTCTTTTTTCATAGATGCTACTCCCAAAAAGCTCACCCATAAGGAGATGGCTGTCCGGGCCAGGGCCCGTAAGCTGGAGGCTATTTGTGTCGAGTATCGACGGTTGTGGGCTCGGGAGCATGAGGAGGAAACTACAACAACCTCCACATCCTCCTCCACTGCCCCTGAGTACAGCAGCCACAAGCCTCCAGCCAAACGGAGCCATGGCCCGGCAGCCTCTCGCCACCGCCACACAGCAGCAAAAACAACAGCTGCCCCCCCCAGAGCCTGGATGGTACGCCAGCGCCGCCTCCGAAAGCGAGTGGACTACCTGGAGCGCCAGGTCCGGGACCTCCGCAAAGAGCTGCGGGAGGTGCAGCACCAGCTCTCCAAAGTTAAACGCCACCGGAGGAAGTGACTGTCCCTTGTCCCTTTTTTAAAGACTGTTGGGAGGGTGGGAATTGGGTTTTTGGGAAAGGGTACTTTTTGATTTTTGGACATTGGTTTGGTTAGGGAGGGGGGTGAGTTGGGGTAATTCTATTTTTGTGACGACAACAACATCCATAATTTATATTTCTCAATAATTATATTTTTCATTCAAAAACACAGTATACGCGCTCATATTATTTTATGTGGGGGTTGGCGGTGGTTACTGGACGTTTGGGTTTTCAAACTTACCAGCATGAATGAAACATCTTGTCCTAAATGTACCAAAATGCAAGTAACCGAGTTAGTCAATTCAGTAGCCCTACTACTGTACTTTACTAGTAGTACTGTTAGTCTCTGCTCTACTCCAAACTTAGTCCTAGCCCATTATTCTACTACCTCCCCAATATGCTTATCTTACCTGTGATTTGCGAATCACGGTTGGTGAATAAGGTTGGTTATTGACTTGAATCCTCGACGGATGCAATATCATTGTTGTGCTGGTAGCAGTAGTGGTACACACTGGCAGTCACCATATGAAAAAAAGAGGAAATTAAACATGAGTGGCCTGAGCGTAGCATTAGAAACAGTACAATAGATAGTACGGTACAGAACAGTGCCCTAAATTGTAGCCTAAGCAGTGCCAACGTAAGGTAAGCATTAAGCATTAGATTGTTCACGTCGTGTAGGAGGAGGATGTTCTTATTATCAATCCAGGATGGCGCACATGAACTTCTGGTTGCTTTGACCTTATCCTCCCCAGCAAGTGTGTGGAATTTATTGTTGTTGTCAGTCACACATCAATGAAATACCACACAGCCCGGGGGAAGAGGGTTAGGGTTTGAAAACTGGATGGGAATGGGTTTTTTTGGGGGGAAAGTTTGGTAGAGAGGAAAAAAAACACAACATGGTCAGTAAAACAACAAATGAAGAGAAACAAATCTTTGGATTTGAAGATATCGATAAACCTTTAAAGGGACATAAAGAAAGTGCACTACTGCATGCGAGAAGTTGTTTGTTGGTAAATGGGTGGTTAGCTTACTGAAAAGCAGTACTACTACTTACTGCAACTTACTAGTAACTACGAAGGAACAAGTTAGCAAACTTGGCAGTACAGGGCTGCAGTCATTACGCAATTTCACTTGCCTCTCTGCCCTCAGACAATAAACACTTAGAATATTAAATTAGTGTTAAACATTATTATTATTTATCGGTTTTGTATAGCGCCCGGTTACCCTGGAGCATCCCCGCGTTTTGCCAACTGGCGACATCCGCGATCGCTGAAACGGGGAAGATAAGATTAACAGAAGAGGAGGGTCTTAAGTTGTTTTCTGAAGCGCAGAAGACATTGTTCTGCGCGCAGATCTAGGGGTAGGGCGTTCCAAAGAGTGGAAACATTGACCGAGAATCTCCTACCGCCCGCTCGGGCCTTTTTTACCCTGGGGACGACTGTCAGATGTTGCTGGTCTGAGCGTAAAGTTCTGTTCGCTTTGTATGGGACCACCATTTTCTGCAGGACAGGGGGGCCTTTGCTTTGCAGGATTTTGTGTGCGAGGCATAGGGATTTAAATTTCACTCTTTCCCTTATGGGCAACCAGTGTAGTGCCCTCAATGCTGGTTTGGCAGAGCAGGACATGGGGATGTTGTAGAGCGTTCGTGCTGCCACGTTTTGGACTTGTTGTAGTCTGTTCATAGTGCTCTCCGGGGCCCCAAGGTAGATTGCGTTGTTAAAGTCTAGCCTGGACAGAATTAGACCCTGTATCAAGAGCTTTCTTGATAGAAAAGGAATGAGAGGCAGTATCTTTCGCACTGATCTGAGGAGACCAAAACAGACTCCCGCCAGTTTGGAGGCTTGGGTTCTGAAGGGAGAGGTCTCGTTCCATCCAGATGCCTAGGCTCTTAATCTCCTCCTTGGGTTCAGGAAGACACCCTAAGCAACTAGGCCAGGCTAAGCTGGGAAAGGAGGGTTGTTTTGGTCCCATCACCATGATCTCCGTTTTGGACCCGTTCAGTTTAAGTGCTGAGTCCCCCATCCAGGAGTGGACCTGTGAGAGGCAGTCTTGGAGTATCTGGGAGTTCTCCGAGGATTGGGAGAGGGCGAACACCAATTGGGTGTCGTCGGCATAGCTCACGATCTTGATGTTAAATGGAGCCACCACCTCCTCCAAGGGGGCCATATACACGTTGAATAGTGTAGGGCTCAGGGAGGAGCCCTGAGGCACACCACAGTGGAGGAGGGTGGATTCCGATCGTGCGCTCCCTTCCCATACCTGGAAAGATCTTTCACTAAGAAATGACCTGAGCCAGGTTAGTGCTGTTCCTCTCACTCCGGCATCTGATAGTCTCTGGAGTAGCACTTGATGGTTGACAGTGTCAAATGCTGCACTTAGGTCCAGGAGGATCACTGCCACTGATCCCCCTGTGTCGCAGGGTTTCTGTTCTCACACAGAACTGTGCACAGAGGAGTGGAACCTCGGCAAATTAGGGTGTCCCAAAACTTACCTTAGCAACCAACTCACCCCTTACCGAGCTAGCTACAGTGTCTCATTGGACATATCAAACTCCCAATGTTTAGACAAACCAGAACATGAACTTACAGTACCTCAGGGTACGTGGAACTCATGAACACTCTTTTGTTATATTATCATTACAAACCAGAACATGGAGTAAAGAAGACACATGTGCATTTGAAATGTTTATTTACTAATGCCGTCTTCTCAGGCGCAGTATCTTAGATAATACAAGTATACTTATTATAAGTATCAAAATTATCAGCATAGTTACTAAGACATAAAAAGCGAATGGTGACAGCATGTTAACATGCTGTAATGAATAAGAGTTAACAACACTTATATCTCACCCTCCCTAACACATATATTATATTATTAGCTAAGAAGGTCTCTTTGGGTTGTTTTAGGGCGGGCCCATACCTTAGTGTCCTAGCATGAAGGAATCACATCAGCATACACCAGCTCTCTCTGCATGTGCACCGCATCAAGTGTGTTCTATGTGCCTCGTGCAAAGCAATATCAATCCCGCCTGAAGCCAGAGTTGGCAAAGGCTGCACTTGTGTTATGACTATGAAGGCGTGGAGATCAGACCTCATAACAATTCCATATCGTGTTGTTCCTGAAACTTCAGCACTCTTTGTGCAGACATAGTTTATTAAGCAAAGCTGATATCAGAGCAATAACATATTATTCTCACATAAACCACGGCAAACTACTAGGTTGAAAGCTAAGTCAACAATTAAGTGTCGTGTGCAGAAGTTGCAAGAAAGAAAAATGGCGTTTAAACCTCAAATGTACCTATGCTAACTTAACACGATATAAGGATATACAGGAGCTATATGACACCCCCCCATGATCCGAGAACGGACTAAATATGATAACAGAAGTGCCATCACATGAGAGCAGAACTCAACAGTAAACGAGCATGAGTCGAAACCAAACTTTAAAAAGTAATGCTAAAAAATAGCCCAAAAATATAACGTGGCTCAAGCCAATAGGCAAACGAAAACAAAAAGTTCTTGACAAATAAGTCAATAAAATCAATGAAATGCTATTAATCAGCACGTCAATCCGAAGCAGTGTCTATGACAAAACTGTATATGAAAAGTAAGTAGCAACAGCCTCCAATAGGAAGTCACTGTCCTCATCCGAAAACAGTTCAGCCATCCAATTTAAAAGATGAAAGGAACATACGTGTTCTTCCAGCACCGGATCCTCTATAACCATCAGAGGACAGCTCGGTGGGTTTTCAAGAAAACTCAGTTCCAAGAAATTCCGTGCTGCCGACAACACATCCCAGGGACCAATTAGTCCATGCGCCACTGCTAAGGCCATAATCCTCTCGTCAGAACAAACCAACTCGTGAGCAATGATAGGACTCATCAGTTGATTAAAATCGACGTCAGGAGAAACCGGTCCGCAGAGACACAAATCAATGGCCCACTGGAAATCACAGGTCAGGCAGTGAAAAACAGGTTGGACACAGGTGAAATAGGAGAATCCAAAAGATAATCCAAATGCCGTGCTCAAAGTCGCCAACGGCAGTGTGCCATAATATTCAAGCATGCGATTGCGGAACCGCGTCAGCAGCAGTTGCGCGTGGTCTTGCACAGGATGGGCATCCATATTTAAAAAGACAGAAAACCACCAGAGCGCCAGCCGCTAGTGCAAGTAAAAACGGGAACCCTCCAAACAAGGATGAAAAGATTGAATGGAAGAAAGCAGGGATGACTCCAAAAATTTTCTCAAAGGAAGTCACGAGACCACTGCTAACAACTTTAAAAACAATGTGATAGGCCCTTTGTGGAGGATGCGTTAAAGATAGTTCGAACCATTGCTCCGAAATGCAAAGGCAAATCAGTATTTAATAGAGCCTGAACTTCTGTACGTGTGTTAGCAATGTGAAGCACGAAAGTTTCACGGGCCGAGCTCAAGGCCACCTCTTTCTGGGACAAAAGAGCTCTTATTCTTGCCATGCCGCTGAATTCTGCTCCCAAGGTTGGTATTCTTGGCCAGATGGAAGAATCTCTATGTTCATGTGTGGGAGGGTAAAGCACATTTCTACAGCAAATAACCCGCTCACTTACTGTAACTATGAAAGGGATACCTTTAATTAACCCACAACAGTCTTCATTATTGAGCATTAAATAACTTCCATTCCCTAATAATTTAAACGTGGGGATGATAGCAGGAACAAGCGTGCCCTGTAAAACGCAAGCCATATTCGGCCTGTCCTTATTGCATGAACCGTGTAACTGTATGTGTCGACACATTAAAGAATGATCTGGCGTCTCAGTACACTCCTCCCCTGTTAGATAAACCTCCTGTTCATCCTTGAAACATCTGTATGTGTATGGGAGTGACCAGACTTCATGAAGAAAACCGCTACCTAAAGGCTCATAACGACCTATGGGTACATATTTCATGCAATTTGAAAATTTATATAAAGCAAAAGGCAGCGTTATTAAACCGTGGATAAGCCACGTTGCAGCAGTGGCTTCAGCCACGGAAAAAGGTAAAGATTCTAACCTTTCAATATGTAACATAGAAAAGGAAGCATCACGCATTGAAAGCAAGCGTTGTTTGTCAGTCAAATTAAACGGTGCAAATAAAGAAGAAACGTTCATGTATCCCCAGGGAACTTTACCCATTTTCAGAGTTTGAAGGGTCCATGCAAACTGCATTATTGACCGTAATTGATTTTGACCATGGTATAATACTGACACCTCATCATGCACAATATCACCAACAGACGACACAATATTATCCAATGTGTAAATTCTAGAGGAAAGCACGTTAATGCTATTGTCAACAACTGCAAGCACTTCCTCAAGATTCGCCTGATCAATAGCCCTAAGGCGTGTAGCAGCCTCAATCTGTGACAGTTTCCAAATTTCATTGTAAACCCCATATAACCACCTTTTCGACCTGCCACTAGCTGGGCCTTTAATGAAATCATTCAAATCCACGTCTGAATTCAGTTTGGAAAGGTGATACTTAACCGCAGGTAAAGTTGAATGTTTCAGCCAAGCTTGACACAACTTGCCTACAGAGTAAGAGGTAACAGTATGACTCAAGTCAAACCGGGGATCAGATCTAACAGTCTTAAAACCGTCAGTCATATTTAAAAATCTTTTTTGGCAAGAATCAGCACTACGGTGCCAAAGCAGCCAACCCTTAGGATTCATACTGGAAATGTTAAAGGAAGAATTAAGAAGCAGAGCCTGTAAATCTTTAATGGACAATTGAGTAAAATTACTCCAACCCTCATATTCCTCCAACTCCGGGAAAGAAGGAGTGTTCAATCTTTTAGAAGTAGCCAATCCAAAGCATGTGGTCTGGGAAATTGTTTCATTCAAAAACAACATATGATTCGGGATGAGACATGCACGGTGCAAAGCCTCAGTGCCTTGTACCTGCCAGGCCCTTGAACCCCAAACCGATTTAAGGTCTATTGTTTCCTTCCATAGCTCATAGCCTCCAGTAACCAATTGATCTAAAAAGGCCTTTGAATACAATAATTTAGTATCGGTAAGTCTAACCTTGGACAGTGGCTGTTTGTGAAATTTAAAATAAAAGGACTCGGGATTGGACTGGTTAAAGTCAGTGAAATAAGTATACTTTTTCAGAAATGTTTCTGAACTCCCTTGTTTAGGTGCTGGGCAATGTTCCCACTGAGTGAAATTAACAGTTTCCCTTCGGGATGACGTTTTGTGTAAGAAGTGATTGCCATAATGTTGGTAACAGAACAATTCACCATAATTAGCAGATTCTAAATATAAATCCTCAGCATCAAAAGCAGCATAGTATTTCAAATCAGAAAACAAACTTTCCACAGCATTAACATCCCAATCATCAGAACGAATGTTTTGTTTCACCACATCCCCCTTATTCACTCTAAGTACATTAGGAACATTAACGACTTCCGTTGGGCCATGAATCTGAAACCGAACTGCATCCCACACGATTCCATCCAGGACAGGCCATGCTGTGATGTTAACCAAAGTCAAGTCTCTTTTTAATCTGTGTGTAGAATGTGAAGAGGAAAGTGGGGCCAAAGTTCCATTTAAATGAGTAATGCATGTTCTTTCCTCGACATAATGTCCATTGATTCGAAAAAAATAAAACACAAAACCAACTGACATAAAAAGGTAAATCGAAACAAGGACTAGCCAAATGTAAGCCCAAGGTGGTATCAAAAAATGTTTTTTAAACAGGCTTGCATAAACTGCAACACGAGAGGGTTCCTTTGAGGTAAGAGAAACAGAGTCAAAAGAAAATCTGGATTCTGTGGCTAAACGTGCTTGCAGGTCAGGTATGGACAAATCAGTGGGATAGGCATAGTCTGTCTCATCAATGTTAGTTCCCGGTAAATTATTTAATAAAGGACTGGAAACAGCAGGTAATT
The DNA here is from genome assembly GCF_964261635.1 of Lissotriton helveticus. Classification (NCBI taxonomy): domain Eukaryota; kingdom Metazoa; phylum Chordata; class Amphibia; order Caudata; family Salamandridae; genus Lissotriton; species Lissotriton helveticus. The sequence goes on along the minus strand of NC_136071.1, from coordinate 1,065,157,678 downwards.
CGATGGCCACTTCAGGTTCAATATTAGAAGCAGTGGGCATAATTGAATTTCTCACAATGGAAGGACAGGAAACAGCTGGTGTCATGCTAAGAAGAATCGGCCACTCTGTGTATCTTGACATTGTCAATAGAAATAAACCTGTTTTCCTTACGACCTGGAAGTGGTGGTAATATGACTGTTCTTGTGCCCTTCACTCCAAGCACTGGGACTGGAGCTCGATAGGAGGGACCAAACTCTTTCTTGTTGTCGATCTTCTCTCGAACCAGTTCTCCAACCTGGGGTAGCCAGCCAACTACCGGGATCTGCAACGCATCATCCGATGTGGAGGGCAAATGTTCCTTTGCAAGACTGTCTCTGGTCTTTTGTAGATTCTGTAAAACATTGCAATGTTCATCTGCGTCAAAGGAAGTGGCGCGAACCACTGAGTCTAGACCGTCAAGGTCAGGGACGTACATCTTGATGCCAAAGAGCATTTCGTATGGGGTCCGCCCACCCAGAGACCTTCTAGGGAGATTATTAAGAGCACGCTGCACGCCATAGAGATGAGCCAGCCAGTTTCTGCCAGTGCCTATAACTCGGGCTGTCAAAGATTGCTTTAAATCACGGTTCATTCGTTCTACTACACTATTACCCTCAGGCCTGTAGGGTGACGAAAACTTGACTTGGACCCCCATTGAAGTCATGGCATCCTTATACGCCTTAGAGGCGAAAGCCGGACCCTGATCCGAATGGAAGGTACCACAGGCAAAAATCCCTATAAAGATACGCAAATCTCTAATGACAGTCCGTGAATCAGCGCTGCGATGTGGCCATACCCACACAAAGCGTGTGCATGAGTCAACTGCTACTAAGATGTACTTATACGCAGTATCAGATGAAAAAGGACCGCAGTGATCTAAATAAACACAGCCTAGCGGTTTATTAGAAATGTACAACTGAGTCTGTGGCGGACGCGTAGCAGTTGAAGGTTTAATCTGCTGGCATATGTCACAAAGAAGGACATAATCACGTGTCTGTTTGTACAGTCCCCGCCACCAGAAACGTTGTTGTAATTGAGTTACAGTGGCCGAGACGCCCGCATGCGCAGACGCCACACCTTCATGAGCCGCTGTAATCAAGTCTGCTCTGCGATCCGAGTTGGGAACCAGCCGTTCCCCAACTTCAGGAATTGTCACAAAAGGAACCTTTTCGGGACTTAAGTGGTATTTATACTTCGAAGGGAATCCCGCAGGATGTTTACTTCCCTTCTCAGAGGCAGCAATCGCTGCCAAGATGTCGCTATCAATCTTGGTTTTAGACCTAGTAACCGCTGCAACTAAGTATGTAGATACTGCTGATTTCGCTGCTTCATCAGCAAGCGAGTTGCCAACAGCGTGAACTCCTACGCGCTGATGACCGAGAGTATGAATAACAAAAACGAGTGGCAACTTAGCCTTAAGCTCTGCCACTCGAACCCAGATCATTTTATGTTTTATTGTGCTACCCTTTGAATCATGAAAATCATTTTGAATCCAAAAGAACAAGTTTTCATTGTAAGACTGGACACAGTAGTAAGAATCACTTACAATCAGAGTAGTAACACTTGGATCCGCGTACTCTAACGCTAGTAATAGAGCACGAAGCTCTGCCAATTGTGCGGTGCAATCTCCCAGGAGCATCGTGTGCACTTCCCTGGAAATGAACTCATCATTCAACATAGCACCGACCACAATGGCGCATGCGGAAACGTAGGCATGTTTAGAGCCATGCGCAACCTGCGCCGACCCATCAGTGTAAATGATGCAATGGAAGTCCTCCAAAGGTCGCATAGCCAGAGGAGCAGGATGAACGAATTCATACTGCAAGTACTCTTGCGACCGTAAGGAGGCGTAAAAAATAAACATGACATCCGTGGATGACAATGACGCAGCCCACTGAATCCACCGAGGGTGCAAAGCTTTCGAATTTGGTACACTGGCTTTCGTGACTGCCTCCAAATGAGGACAGGGTGTTACCACTAACATGCGTTTCCCCTGCGACAGTGCTCGTTCCTTAAGAATCGCCATCTGTACAGCAGTTAAAACCTTTTCCACTGTGGGAAACCGCAACTCAGCCGAAGTGTACAAGTGTGACTTGTAAGCAATAGGTACTGTGTCACCTTCATTAAAAGTGAGGTATGTGAAACCCACCGTCCCAGGAATTATTCTTATTACCAGGTTGGTGTGGTTATCACGAGTCAGTAAATATTTAGAAGCGAGCAGATCAGCCTGCAAGGATTGCAAAATGGCTGAATGCTCAGGCAGCCAGCATGATTTTGAGAAAGTTGGTTGTATCAAAGCATACAAAGGCTTGATACGCTGGGCATATTCCGGAATGTAAGTGCTGCCGAAATTCAAAAAGCCCAGCAAAGACTGTAATTTTTTCAGTGTTGTAGGAGCGCGCAATTGTGCGCACTTCTCCAAGAAGTGAGGAGCCAAACCTCTACCTTCATTGTTCAGCTCATAGCCGAGGAACAACACCGTGTGTTCTGCAATGTGCGATTTTGCAAAATTAAATTTGTAACCCATATCAGCAAAGGTACAAATGATGGAATTCACTCGACACAGATGCATCCAAATTTCGTCGTCTGTGAGATAAATGTCATCCACATAAGAACATGCATCTGGATCGATACCCTCCAATAGAGTGACTATTCTGGAGGTGAAGACTCCAGGACTATTTTTGTAGCCCATAGGGAGTCGCCGGAAGCATTTTTGCACACCAGCGGACGTAAAACTTGTCCATTGGGAGCTAAAGCCATCCAGTCTGTGGGCATAAAAACCATTGGAAATGTCAAGCGTTGTCTTGAAACGCTTACGCACTAGACTATCCACTAACGCAGAGCCGTGAGTATTCTGTACTGCACAGTTACGGCAATGCGAGTTCAAATGCCGGTAATCCAATACCAAACGATATGATCCGTCAGGTTTGGTCACAGTAAAAAGGGGATTATTCATCGGTGACACACACGTTTCAATAACTCCCTGATATTCCAATTGTTCAAGGATTTCTGCGACGGCAGCTTTAGCTTCACGCCGTATGGGATATTGAGGCCGAGGCTGTGGCTCAGACCGCAAAGGAATTTCGTAGCACGGGGACAATTTGTCCCAACCATATTGGTTGCGGTAGAGAGCCGGTGCAAGAGCCCGAGCCCACTCTTCTGCAAAATGCAGCGCATGCTCAGTCGAGACAGTGTGCGCGAAACTGGGAAGGATTACCTCCTCCCCTCGAGGCGCTGCGAGCACAAAAGGTGGGGGCCAGTCAGCCTCGGAAAGCAAAATGTCGTACGTAGACGAAAGGTTCTCCCAAAATACCCCTCTGACAGTACGCTGTATGTCACCCTCAATTAACAGGACAATTTCAAAAAGTCTTTCAGGGGGAGCCAGTCTTGTATCGGCTGTTTCAATTACAACGAACACTTCAGTCGCTGTCACCCTCAGTAGTGGACGCAGCGCCTCTCTGACTATGGTTATCTCCGCCGCGCTGTCCAGCAAGGTCAGAGCCCACGTCAGATTCCGAAGCCGCGTTCTCACTATCTGTGGCATATCGATGCGCTGTTAAGGCTGCGACTTTCTTTTTCGCAAACTGCGGTCTTTTAGGCGTAGAATCCTCCTGCTTCACTGCGCCGTCAGCTTGGCGGGACTGACCACGTCCCTGTTGGCCTCCACGTCCACGTCCACCCCCTCCTCCACCGGTCTTCGGGGCCGATGTTTCCTGAAAGGAACGAGGAGAGCGTTGATCAGAACCCTGAAATCGATCAGGTGATTTAATCATCGCGCGATCGCGCAAATCATAAACTTTCTCTGTCGGCGCAGGAGTCTGAAGTGCAGGAAAAGAATCCTGAGTCTGCTTATATTGCTTCCCCTGTGTCTTTTTAGTAGGCCAATTCTGTTTTTTGGACTTGGGTTGGACATCTGCAACTGCAGATTGTCCCTGAGGTTGTTTTTTCTCCTTTACTGTAAAATATTTCAGACCTCTACTTGTGCGGCCAATCGTCTTATAAGCGGCCACTACAATCTTTGCCAACTGACGGGGTTTGTCTGCATCGGGCAGAGCAGCCAAAGCATTCGACACCTGAAAGTTAACTGCATCTCCTTTAACATTGGAGAGAATGAGATCACATACAATCTCAAAAGAACCACACAGGCGCATACCCAATTCAACCGCTGCCTCTGGACCGTGATCATTCTGAACACGTCTAATGATGTCAGGCAGGGCAGTCATAGACGGGGTGCCGAAGCACCTTGTATAAACTGCCGCAAATGTTTTTCCCCAGCTTTCACAGTCAACAAGTTCAGGAGTTAAATCCTTCGGTAAAGTAATCGTCAACATTCTATGCTTATCAGCAGGAGTAGAATTCGGAAAAACCGCCTCCAGTTGATCAAACTTCTCAGCTAGCCAGAATGGGAAGTCATCGTTGTCAACCGGACGAGCACCAAAAACCGAATTAACCATCACTGGATTGAGACGCATTCCGCCTCGATCCACGGGAACGGCCGCACCCCCCTGGGGACCACCAGGCAGGTGGCGACCGATGTATTGCACTAATGCACGAATCACGGAAATGGAAACAACATGCAGCCTACGAATTTCCTGCAGGGTACAAGCGCCGTGATTCGGGTGCGGGGTAAAGCCACCCAACGCAGGCCAATTTGTACCTGGAATTGAGAGTGGACCTAACCTCGCAGCGGACAAAGAGTGGGGGAGGGCGCCATCAAACCAAACTCGATGCTGCCAATGATCAATAGGTATTTCCAATGCCCTGTACGGTGTATACTCAGCCGGGACAGCCGAGGCGGTGTAGGAGTGGAACAAACCAGAATTAGCGTCCACAGCCGGAAACGTAACCCAAGAGTAAAACAACTCATAAGGGAACGCCGGATCTGCACACACCACGAAAATCACAGCCATCCCATCTACCGGTACTTGGTACGTCTGAAGATGGTTGCGCACCGCCACGCGACTATGTTGCGCAATGGCCACTGCCGCCATGACAACACTGGAAACTAGAAAACACAAAGAATACTTTGTAGCACAACTGGGTAGTAATTCAAAGAAACCGTTTAAGAAAGAATCAAGCTTGAAAAAAGACCTATCTCAAAAAATAGGTAGGTTTCACCGACACCCCGCTTTCCGGAAACGGAGGTGAAGGGGTTAAGGTATGAACGATATACTACTCGAGTGTCATGATATAAGACCACCGAAACCGTTGGGCGCCATGTCGCAGGGTTTCTGTTCTCACACAGAACTGTGCACAGAGGAGTGGAACCTCGGCAAATTAGGGTGTCCCAAAACTTACCTTAGCAACCAACTCACCCGTTACCGAGCTAGCTACAGTGTCTCATTGGACATATCAAACTCCCAATGTTTAGACAAACCAAAACATGAACTTACAGTACCTCAGGGTACGTGGAACTCATGAACACTCTTTTGTTATATTATCATTACAAACCAGAACATGGAGTAAAGAAGACACATGTGCATTTGAAATGTTTATTTACTAATGCCGTCTTCTCAGGCGCAGTATCTTAGATAATACAAGTATACTTATTATCAGTATCAAAATTATCAGCATAGTTACTAAGACATAAAAAGCGAATGGTGACAGCATGTTAACATGCTGTAATGAATAAGAGTTAACAACACTTATATCTCACCCTCCCTAACACATATATTATATTATTAGCTAAGAAGGTCTCTTTGGGTTGTTTTAGGGCGGGCCCATACCTTAGTGTCCTAGCATGAAGGAATCACATCAGCATACACCAGCTCTCTCTGCATGTGCACCGCATCAAGTGTGTTCTATGTGCCTCGTGCAAAGCAATATCAATCCCGCCTGAAGCCAGAGTTGGCAAAGGCTGCACTTGTGTTATGACTATGAAGGCGTGGAGATCAGACCTCATAACAATTCCATATCGTGTTGTTCCTGAAACTTCAGCACTCTTCGTGCAGACATAGTTTATTAAGCAAAGCTGATATCAGAGCAATAACATATTATTCTCACATAAACCACGGCAAACTACTAGGTTGAAAGCTAAGTCAACAATTAAGTGTCGTGTGCAGAAGTTGCAAGAAAGAAAAATGGCGTTTAAACCTCAAATGTACCTATGCTAACTTAACACGATATAAGGATATACAGGAGCTATATGACACCTGAGTCTAGAATGCAGCGTGCCTCCTCCATGACTGCCAGCAAGGCGGTGTCAGTGCCTTGGCCCGGGCGAAAGCCAGTCTGGGAGCTTTTTAGTACTCCATTGGACTCCACAAAGTTGGACAACCTGTAGTTGACCAATTTTTCTGAGATTTTGCTCAGCCCTGGAAGGAGCGAAATGGGCCTATAGTTGGCCATGTCTGAAGGGTCCAGAGAAGGTTTTTTTAACAGGGCTTTCACTATTGCATTCTTCCAACTGGGTGGAACAGTGCCGGTGCTTAATGAAGCATTAATGACTTTGGTGATGGGTTCTACAATAGAGGGGGTCACTTGTTTAAGGATTCTCATGGGGGCAACATCCCGGGGGGAGCCGCTCTTGATAGTGCATAGGGCTTTGAGGACTTCATCCCTGGTGACTGGGCCGAAGGATTCCAGCGTTGTCTGGGGACCTTCCCCATCCTCCCAACGCCCGGATCTTGTCTTGGGCGGTGGTAATGAAATAAGAATTTTTTCGATCTTCGAAATAAAGTATTCCGCCAGATTCTTACATTTGGCCTCCAAGTTCTCCGTGGGGGCCGATGGTGTTGGAGTTTTCAGGAGTTCTTTGACCACCAGGAAGGTTGGATGCGTTGTTAATTCTCTCCTCGAAAAACTGAGTTTTCGCCAACCGGATGGCGTTTTTATACTTCCTCATAGCCGTTCGATAGTCCGTTTTACTGGCTTCCTCCCAGTCCTTCCTCCAGGAGCGCTCCAATTTTTTGCAGGCCCTCCTCATGGCCCTTAGCTCGGGTGTATACCAGGGGGCGGTGTGAAGTCTTTTCTCCCTTATGCCTGCCGATCTTATGGGAAGGACAGCGTCTAAGGTGTTCGATATCCACCTGCAGAAATCTGCTTCCGCCAAGATAGGATCCTGTGGAAGAGATGGACGCGAGGCTTCTAGGCTGCGAGTGAGATTCTCCACTGAAAGCCTAGCCCATGGTCTGTCAGGTACACCGATATCGGAGGGGGGGATGCTATCACGTTTTATTTCCCAGTTGAAGGGAATCAGAAGATGATCCGTCCATGGCAGGGGAACAGGGGGAGATGCTTTCATGGTGGGGATGTTTGTAAATATGGGATCTAGCAGGTGGCCTTTGTTATGAGTCGGATCTATATTAATGAGGTCTATTCCGTAAGTTTTGAGGTCGCATAGGAGGGCGGTCGCCAGCCGCTCTTCCTGATCGTCGAAGTGGATATTGAAGTCTCCCAAGGCGGTGAAGTTGGTAGCAGAGGTAGCATCAATCGTTACCGTTTCCATAAGGGAGCTGATAAAATTACCCGGCTTTCCAGGGGGGCGGTAGATTAATAGCCCCGACAAGGTGGTGGTAGGTGAAATTTGGAATGAGAACTTACAGCTCTCACAGTCTTCCAGTTCACCTTTCTGAGTTCTACAGGTAAAATCGTTTTTATATAGGATGGCTACGCCTCCTCCTCTACCCAGAGGTCGATCCTGTGCAAGGATATGGAAGTAAGGGGGGAGAGCGTTAACCATATCTGCCTCTGCACCCTGAGTGAGCCATGTTTCGGTTAAAAACAAGATATCTAGCTCCTGCTCTTGGATAAGGAGGTTCACCTCAAGCGAGTGTCTGGGGAGGGATCTGCAGTTCAGCAGTCCAAGGCGAATTGTGTGTTTTCCCGGTGCTAAGTTAGGGGGTGGCATCGGGCGCAATGAGTAAATGGCGCTGAGTCCGTAATGGACGAGGGGCAGTATGAAGGTGGCAGGGAGCGTAACTGAAGCAATGCTTCTCTGCAATAGGTGCGGGGGGTGCCTGGTAAAATCGGCAGAGCAGCTGGCCCTAGGCTCGTCTGGGCTCGGACGGGCGCAGACGGGCTTGCCTTAGGCGCGCCTTTGGCGCGCAAACGGCGCTCCCGCTGCGCTCGTCCGCTGCGCTTCCGGCCCAGGCCCATTCTATAGCATAGAAGACGTATCAAATAGCTGGAGGGATGAATTTGAAGCAGAGATCAAACAAACGCACAGAGTCACACTCGTAGAAGTAAGTTCAAGTTCACAAGAATATCATTGAAAAGATAAGGAGAATTTTGGATACTGTTACTGTTTTTTGTAGTGGTCCCGTTGAATTTGTGAAGTCGATGCATCGAGCCATTCCTCTTACTCGCGGTACTCCTTCATTCAATCGGATGCTCTGTCGATCAATCTTGGTGACCAGACACACTGTCCACTGCCTGCCTGATGCGGATTTGCGGATCGCTAATTGTTCGCCTGAGTAGTACATCGATGGCACAAGGTAAAAGCCTGCCTGTAATTGATGATGGAAAAATACAACAGTAAGTGTTAAAGACACCTCAGAGAATAAAATATGTAAGGCACGCTGTGTAATGCAAAAATTATACTGTCACTTTCAGAGATGACAATCCCCAAAATCTAGAACACCCCACATTACCCTCCCAAAAACGTGCAGAATACTGCTGCTACCTCACAGAGGCCTAATTTCAAATCGTGTCAAAATGCACTCAGAAAGTGTGGCCAAAACCCCCCTTTCCCACCATGGATTATGTTCAAACGATTAGACATTACAACAAGTTTTCCAAGACCCCACCCAGTCGTAAAATAACCCCCGCCCAAACACATGCAATACAATACTGCTAACCCTAACGAGCCCTAAGTTAAGAATAGTGGCAAACGCTTTCTTTCACTAGGCAAAATCCACCCTTTCCCACCATGGATTTTCTTCAAACCACTAGTTGCAACCAAGATTACACATTCCCACGAGTGCTGTAACACCCCAGAACCCAGTTGCAAAAATCTAGAACACCCCAAAACACAAGGAATACTGCTGCTAGTGCTAACCCTAACGAACCCTAAGTTACAAAAAATGCAAAAGGCTTTTCAGCATGGATTTTGTCCAAACCACTTTTATCCGGTATTAGACCTTCCCAGCAATACCCCAAGACCCGCCAACCCACCCGCAAAAAAGCACAACACCCCCAAACAGGCAAAAAGAAAAAATGGCAAATCTCATACTTACAATATTTTTCGGCCTTCTTTCAATTCTGTCCAAACACGCTGTGCAGCTAGGCCATAACTCCTGTTTTCCTCCATGGATTTCCTGAAAAACAAATGCAATCAAAATTAGACTGTGCCAGCAGTGCTCCCAGACCACAAAACCCACCCACAAACACCCGGAACGCCCCCAAAGAGCACCTCAAAAACAAGCAAGTCAGCAAAAACGCAAAAAAGTTTTTGCCTCCGATTTTGTCCAAACCAGTTTTATCCGGTATTAGAGCTTCCCAGCAATGGCCCCAGAGCCGTCAACCCAGACGAAAACAAGTAGAAGACCCCCAAACAGCCAAAAAGCAAAAGTACAAAAATGGGGACTTAGTCATTTTTGGGGCAATTTCCAAAATCACTCCGCGCGCGCTCTGCAGCTAGGCCCTAACTCCCCTCTGCCTCCATAGATTTTCTTCAAACCTCTTGCTATCAAAACTATCTATACCCAGCAGTGCTCCCAGACCCCGAAACCCACCCACAAACACCAGGAAGCCCCCCAAACCGGCCCCCGAAAACGCTACATTGAGCGAAATGTCAGAAAAAGCAAAAACTTTTTCCTCATGGATTTTGTCCAAACCAGTTTTATCCGGTATTAGAGCTTCCCAGCAATGGCCCCAGAGCCGTCAACCCAGGCAAAAACAAGTAGAAGACCCCCAAACAGCCAAAAAGCAAAAGTACAAAAATGGGGACAGTCATTTTTGGGGCAATTTTCAAAATCACTCCGCGCGCGCTCTGCAGCTAGGCCCTAACTCCCCTCTGCCTCCATAGATTTTCTTCAAACCTCTTGCTATCAAAACTATCCATACCCAGCAGTGCTCCCAGACCCCAAAACCCACCCATAAACACCAGGAAGCCCCCCAAACAGGCCCCCAAAAACGCTGTAGTGAGCGAAACGTCAGAAAATGCAAAAACGCTTTTCCTCATGGATTTTCTCCAAAACACTTTTATCCGGTATTACACCTTCCCAGCAATGCCCCAAGACCTGCCAACCCACCCGCAAAAAAGCACAACACCCCTAAACAGGCAAAAAGCAAAAATGGAAAATCTCATACTTAGAATATTTTTCGGCCTTCTTTCAATTCTGTCCAAACGCGCTGTGCAGCAAGGTCATAACTCGACTTTTCCACCATGGATGTCCTGGAAAACAAATGCAATCAAAATTAGACTGTGCCAGCGTTGCTCCCAGACCCCAAAACCCACCCACAAACACCAGGAACCCCCCCAAACAGGCCACTGAAAACATGATAGTGAACAAAAAGGCAAAAACTTTTTTTGCTCCGATTTTCTCCAAACCACTTTTATCCGGTATTAGACCTTCCCAGCAATGGCCCCAGAGCCGTCAGCTCACCCGCAAAGAAGTAGAACACCCTCACAAGTGCAGAGTCTTTCTTCATTGGGCGTAATCCAGCCATCTGCTTTGAGGGAAATAGGAGTCTGGAGGAGGAACCTGAGGAATGCAGACTGCGGCACCTTCAAATCAATAAGCAAATAAGTGAAGACAGTTCTGCTGATGGGCTTCTTTTTGTGATTGATTAGGTGACTAATTTTTTTATTTATATTGACTTTGCAAAACAAAGGAAGACATACACACAGGAATAAAAGTGAATAAGGACGAAAAAGAAAGTTATTGATTCATTGGCTCATATTCAGGGCTCGGTGTCAGGAAAGCAGAGTTCGTCCTCATACTCTGCGAATTCAGGCGGGAGTAGGTCACCTAACAGAGAAGAAATTCCCTCATCTAAGTTGGTGTCCTCCTCGTCTTCTTCCAGCGTGTATTCTCGTACTTTGTAATCTGGTGGTATGAGGTGCTGATTCATCTTGATCATTGTTAACCTCTCCACATTTTTTGGTGAGAGGCGGGTCCTTTTGCAAGTTACAATGCCACCAGCAGCACTGAAAACACGTTCAGAAGACACGCTTGCGAGTGTTATGTTATGTTATGTTATTTATTTTTCTATAGCGCACAGATGTCCCAGCGAAGGGGCGTCCTGGCGCTTTGACAGGCACTATAACATAACACACAGTAAAAGAAAGGGATGACTATTCTAGGGAGGGAAACAGGAAGGTTTTAATCGGCGAGTAAGTCATTAAGAGCTCGAGTGCACACCGGGAGCGAGTTCCATAACCCTGCTGCGAGCACCCGGAAAGAACGGCCACCCATTCTACTCAGTTTAAAACGAGGGCAAACTGCCAGATGGAGAGCCTCTGATCTCAATGATCTCAGAGGGATGTAAGGAATAAGTAGATTGGCAAGTGCCAGCGGCGAAGAAAATTTCAGAATTTTAAAGGCCAAGCACAGCGCTTTAAACTTGATCCGCTGCCAGTGTAGGGCCGAGATGGTACCAGACACAGAGCAGTGTCTGGGGAGGCCCACAATGGCCCGTGCCGCAGCATTTTGCACCCTTTGGAGCCTAGAGGCCTCCGCCTGATTCATCCCTAACATCAGCGCACTCCCATAGTCCAGCCGAGATAAAATCGATGCCTGGACCACGAGCTGTTTGGTGGGGGGATCGAAGTACTTTAAGACCGGCCTTATGCCCCGCAGGATACCATAACACGTGGCAGCCACCTTCTTAGTATGGTCCGTAAAAGTGAGCGCGGGGTCCAGCCAAATGCCTAGATTTTTCTCTCCAGCAGCTGGAATCGGGATAACGCCCAGCTCTGGTGGCCACCACTGGTTTCCCCATAGCTCAGTTTTGGTGGCATTCAACTGTAGGCAGTTGGTGCGAAGCCAGCTTGCTACTGCCACAAGACCCTCACGGAATCTGGGGGCCTCCACCTCAGGGTCTCCACTGAGTGTCACCGCCAGCTGCGTGTCGTCAGCATATGAGGTCATCGTCAGACCCCACTGTTTGACGACTGCAGCCAACGGTTTCACATAGAGATTGAACATTGTGGGGCTCAACGAGGAGCCCTGTGGGACTCCCAGCTCCAAGGGATGGATGATGGATTGGCCTGGTGGTATTGCCACTTTAAAGGTTCGATCAGACAAAAATGATCGAAACCACTGGAGAGCGATGTCAGTGACTCCAGCTTCCTCTAGTCGTTGGATCAGTATACGGTGGGACACAGTATCGAAAGCAGCGCTTACGTCTAATAACAAAAGCGCTGCTGTCCGTCCGGAATCAAGTACCTGGCGAAGATGTTCAGTGATGTAAAGTAATGCCGTCTCGGTACTGTGTCCTGGCCGGAAGCCATTCTGGCTGGGATCCAGTATCTGATTGCGAGCCAGGTGCTCAGACAGAACTGAGTTAACGTGGGCTTCCGTTACTTTAGCTATCCAGGGCAGTAGGGATATAGGTCGATAATTTTCTGGCAACCGAGGGTCAGAGTTGGCCTTTTTTAAAATTGGAGTGACTACTGCCTGTTTCCAAGCAGTGGGTACCGTTCCATTGGACAATGACATATTGATAAGATTCAATATGGGAGCCCGACACAGCGGGGAAAGAGTGCTGATAAGAGCTGGCTTCAGCGGATCCAGAGGAGAACCTGATTTCACCCTGAGGCTAAGTTTGTCAAAGACCTCAGTGGACAAGTCTGGTAAAGTAGCCATGGTCTCATACCCCAAAGAATCGGGGTCAGTTACCTCTGGATTCAGCCGGCATTGATCGAATCCTCGGTAAATCTTCTGCACTTTCTCCAGGAAATAAATGGCCAGATTCTCACAGTGGGAGTCTGTGCAAATCACCTCCGAGGTGGCTCTTTTTTTTTTCATAAGGTCCTTCAGGACCTTAAAGATCAGTTTAGATGGATTAGTACTGGCTGCAAATTCCTGAGCATAAAAAGCGGCCCGTGTTCTGCAGATGGCCCTGTGATAGAGCTTCAGGTCGGCAAAATACCGGATTTTCAGAGCAGGATCGTAAGATCTTCTCCACTCCCTCTCTGTTTTCCGGCAATATTTTTTCAGCTCGGCAAGGGACTCATTATACCATTGGCTAGATGTTTTTGCCCGGCCTTTCGACCACCGAAAATGTATAAGGGAGTCAAGAGCCTCAGAGATCCAAGTGCAGAACTGTTGGTAACCTTGGTCCACGTTAGCAAAGACGCTCAAAGGTTTCTGTTCCAGTAAACTGTAAAACTCTTCAAGTTTGAGTTTATGCCAAAGTCTTTTTAGAGTAGGCCTGTCCACCGATTTGAAAGACTTATCGTGGACAGGGCAAAAGGCTTCCACTAGCAAATGATCCGTCCATCCCATCTGCATCGGGTCTGACATCTTCACACACTCAAGCGTGGAAAAAAAGGGGTCCAGAATATGGCCCCCTGAGTGGGTAGGAAGAGTAACAAGCTGGATGAGTTGAAGAGCTTCAAGGTCCGCCAGCAGAGTGTTCACGGTTGTGGATGACCTATTATCGAAATGGATATTAAGGTGCCCCAAGATGTTAAAATTCGCACAACCGAGCGCTATAGGGCTCACCATATCGGCCAGCGCGGATTTGAAGACAGTATCATTGCCGGGAGGGCGGTAGATGAGCATACCGCTGAACGTAAAATGATGGCTAAAAGCAACTTTGAAGATAGCACTTTCACAGGCGGGCAGCTCCGACAGTTTCCATTCAGCAGGAAATCAGGATTTAACTGCCATGGCGATACCACCTCCTCTTGTGGTCCTGTTGGACGTAAAGACCGTATAGTTCTGGGGAAAGGCAAGATTCAAAATGGCAGAGTCAGCATCCTGAAGCCAGGTTTCGGTCAATAAAAAAAGATCAGGGTCTTCTTTTTCAAGCAGATCATATATGGACTGGTGATGTTTGACCAGAGATCTCACGTTTAAGCACCAGATCCGAAGTTCCCGAGACGTAACGTGCTTACGTATGATAGGGGTAGCGTCTTCCAGGGAGCGGATCTTAGTAGGGCTCGCAAGTGACCAACCCTTACAGGCACAGCTGTATGGGCCTACTAAAGGATCAACAGGCTTGCAAATACATACTCTATTCCTGTGCCCTATAGCCAGCAGCTCTGACCGTGTATATGACACCATAACACAGATGGACTGATGAGAGCCACAACGGAGAGGACCAGGACCTGCCCCGCCACGCGCCTCCTCGTCGCGGACGAGCGCAGACGGGCAGGACTCTGGCACGACTCCGGCTAAGCGACGGCGTCCCAACCTGCGCGTCCCGCTGCGCGGGAGAGGAAAGCTTTAAATAGGGCCAGATAAGTAACTTATAGCCAGGTTGGTGATCTCTGGCCACAATTCTCTTTTCCCATGCCAATACGCCAATGGGTCATCATGAATATAGACCTCTGTTGGGTCATTCAGATAGTCCTGCACCATCGACACAAGGTTCTGCAGGGTTCCTCCACTTTGCTTCCTATTTGCTGGGACCTTTTCAGAAGCAAACCCAAGCTGAGTTAGCCAATTGTCTTCTTCACACAATGTTACTGTTGTGTCTGGTGCAGATGATCCGGTTGCTGGTGTCTTTAACAGCTGAGAGGTCACTTCTGCCACAGCCACAGGTGCAGAAGTGGATTCTTCGGGCTCCGGATGGCCTTCTGATGCTGATGTACTGCCTTTTCCTTCAATTTGCTGCCGTTCTCTTTCAAACCTTATGGCTGACAGACCTAGCCAACGTTTGTACTTTGAAACTTCTTTGTCACCAAAAGCAAACAATGCTCTGGCTGCCAGTGCCTTTTTGTAGCGTGGATACAGAATAGTAGCACAAATGTAATGCTGTTCTGTGTTGATCTTTTGAAGACGTTCATCGCAAAGTAGGCGCTGTAATAATTTCTCCGCCAAATCAAAAGCTTCTTGCTTTTCTTCATCTTTTTGAAACGTAGAAGACACCTCCTTCAGTTGGTGCTCTAGCATGCGCAACAATGGGATAGCTTTTCCCAAACTACAGTCCTCCCTGCTGACTGCACGCGTGAAGACCTCAAAAGGATGAAGCATGTCTGTCAGGCTTTTAACTAGCTCCCATTGCTCCGCATGTAACCTCAGGGCAAGGGGAAGGGCCCAGCCCCACGTACCCGGCTCCCTTGCGGGCGTTGGAGGGGGGAGGAAGTGCAGCCCAGGGAGATCTTTTCTGCGGTGGAGGTGGCCGCCTTGCTGGTTTTTGTCCAGGTCCACCTCCCTAAGACCGTGGCAGCAGGTGGGCGGATTGCTTCCGGTTACGGCCTCCGGGAGCGTCGCCAGCTGTGGGACACGGTGTGCCGGCGCATGCATAAGGAGTCTGGGGTCAGGCGCACCTACCACCAAGTGACGCACCGGTGGAGTGACAACTTGGACCGGGAGCATGACCTGGTCGACCTGCTTGGTGTGGAGATCCCTGGGCTTGGTAAGTAGCTATTTAATAACTACTTTTTTTCCTTCTGCTCTGTTATATTGCTAATCTATTTTTTTCCTGAAGAGTACGAATGCTGCTGATTAGATTACATTGCAGGTAAATTAATGTTTAAATAGCTTCTGTTATTGCAGGTGCTCGCCTGGTTATTGGCGTTGCTACTATGCTTACTTGTTTGCAACTTTTTAGTCATTTGAGAGCATTACTACGTAATGCTAGAGACAGTAGACTCAAGTCTAGTCCTTCTTTGTACTCCTGCTGCTGCCACTTTGAAGAGATAGTGGTGGATTGATACGTTGAGTATACTATTTATTACTTGTTCTGGGACATTTGTTAGTGGTCTGCAATCTTGATGACGGACTGTGTCTGTCACGCGACGTCTTGTGCTGCTGAGTGATGGCAGTCGTAGTAGAACCTTTTTGTTGTCGATGTAGTTAGTGAATTACATAACTTTCCTATTAGACGGTCTGCGAATCCTGCAATACTGTACTACTATGCTCTTAGTTGACCAGATCAGATGCAATTGATGTTAATTTGTTTCCCCGACATAATTTTAGATTGAGTACAAAGAAATCAAATATTTCCCAAAAAACAATCATCCATGTTGTGTTTCTTTATTTCATGATCACCAGCAGAAACTTCCCGGAGCAAGACGACG
This sequence comes from Lissotriton helveticus, assembly GCF_964261635.1. Taxonomy (NCBI): domain Eukaryota; kingdom Metazoa; phylum Chordata; class Amphibia; order Caudata; family Salamandridae; genus Lissotriton; species Lissotriton helveticus. The sequence goes on along the minus strand of NC_136071.1, from coordinate 1,065,141,521 downwards.
GCGACAGAGACTCCCGTGGCAGAAGTTGGACAGGAGCAGTCCCTTCCAGGCTCTTCTGCTGGCCCCAGTACGTTGTCTTATTGTTATCTTAATACTTATACTTCCATAACTTTTACAGCCCCTATTTATTATAAACTGGTTCCTAATAATTGTATGTTTTACAAAATAGTCTTGGATCTTCTTCTAATGTAGACTACTTTCTACATTCTTATCCTACCTCTACCATCACTCTCTGTGCTACTACTATTTACAATTATGAGTCGGTCTGTGTAGGTAGCTAAGCTTGCCCATTCGGCAAACGGTGTGAAACAAAACTCTGATACAGCAATAGCTCTAGGCACTGAGTGTAGTCCTCTGGGTTGCGCTTGCTGTCTATTCCAGTCTTCTTAATGTAAGTGCTTTGACAATTTGCAACAACAAAATGTAATTGTTTACACCAACTAAAAGGTAGCAGTGTCCTTTTTGATTTGAGAGGAGCACATCCCATACCGCTAGTGTTTCAGGGACTATTCTGCACACAAAGAAGTATGGACAAGATGATAGGTGCAGTTCGTCTTTCGACATACCACAGTCCGAACAGAAGTTGAACCCCCAATCCCCTGACAGACTATCTAGAATGTCTGACCAATGATTTTACGACCCAGAAGAACAGAAGAAGAGAGACTACCTCCGAGTCCCAGCCTATCTGAGTCACTGAAACATGACTGCCAAGTGCAGTAGTTCAAACCTTTCTGCTCACTCACTCGTAAACAAAAACCACACAGTGTTTGTTAGTTTTAAAGTTTTATTTTCAATTAAGAAATGAAAACACAGTACTGCTGGTGATGACTTACTAGTAGTTGGAGAATTGTCTGGCAGAAGGGCAAAGTAATCTTCTTTCTGTAATGAGAAAAATGGTGCCCGTTAAGCAAGCATTCATCAGTTGTCATAAGAACAAGTGTAGCATTTAATGGAATAAGCATATAAAAGGTAACACCCTCCCCAAAACCGTTACTTTTTTTCAATCCCAGTTATAAAAAAAAATGTGTTATGTAACATTTTCTTCCGTTACGAGACAAAATAGGGGGTTGTGTATGGCATCTGAAAATATGACATGTTTTTCCTAGACGTCACAACATCTGACGCGGCACAGATGACAACCAGTGCCGGGGCCAGCAGTGCAGAGGGGTCCACTCAGGATGGGGTGGCGCCAACAGGAGGCGCTGGGGGGGAAGACTCAGCGGCGGCGGACGGTGGTAAGTTATTATAATCCTTACTTATTGAAATATTTTTGAGTAGCCTCGCAAAGGAGTGTATGATGTACTGTACAGTAGTACTCAGTACACTAGTATAAGTACACTGTACTGTCAAGAACATTTACTAATTTAGAACTACTTTTTGGACTATCACGTAGAAGACAGTCAACCTTGACTGTTAATAGCATTAGCTGCGGTACTTCTCTGGTAACCAATGGCCCCCTCTATTTCACTTCAACTCAGCTGGCCAATTTTTATTGTGATTTGTGAAGCCAAGTCATATCAGATAAAGTTTAGGGATGTGAAGAACGAAAAGTTAAAGAAGGGTGAAACGAAGGACGAGCGAGTCTTAATATTTATGACTGTAAAGAATGGTTTTGTTGAATGCAATTCAACATAAGAAGACAGCGCTTTCCAAAATATAATGAAAAGTGTGTTAGTTGGTTTGTGAAAAAAATAAATTTTGGTACATTTGAGACATCAAGAAGAATCATAGACGTACTTTCGAAGCCTGGATGTTATCTTCTTTATCCTCCTCGTCGATAGCAGAGGTGTATGATGTAGTAGAGCAGATGCTGAGTGGAAGAAGTATGGCCAGTGGCAGTGCAACCCCTATAGAAAAATAAGACATTCAGATCCCCACTTGCATGTACTGCTTAAAGTACTGCGAGTCTGCATCTTCATGGCCTGTGTCTGTATTTCTTGGGTGAAAGCAGAGTGAGCTGCCATTATGGCGGCGAGCACAACTTCACGTACCAGTGATTTCTTTTGCAACCCAAGAGAACAAAAAGTAAAAAAAGGCCTTTTTTGAGTACTCTCTGACTATGAATGTAGTAGTGAGTCCACCCATAGTGATGCTAGTGGAATTCCTGAAACTCTGAGTAATGTCACAGGCTTACAAAGACGGAGGAAAGATACATGCCAAAATGTTATACTGTTACAACAGGTATCTGTGCACGCGTCGCCTTTTACAGAGTAAATGCTGTAGGTAATCAAACAACACAACCAATAGACAAACAATGTGGAAGTAGTCTTGATAGAAGTGTTTCTTCAATTCAGATTTTATCCACCACGCCCAGCCAACACGTGTTTCGTCAGGGCTAGTAGCCCGCGACTTCATCAGGGCTCCCGCGGGCAGCGGTTCCAAAGCTATTGCCACAATGGCTAGGTGCTCTCAACTGCTTCCAATTCCGACACGGCTACCGGGTAGTGTCGAGGTTCTCGCTGATTCGTCTCAGCCGTCTCAGCTTTACTGCGTCTCCGCGTGTAAACTGTAAATGACTTCCGCATTTACACGCAGAGACGCTGGAAAGCAGTACGTCTTAACCTGCCGCTCACACGGATACTCCTATGGTGTGTCGCATCTTTGGTATTAACCATCACACGGACGGCTGAGACGAATCAGCTAGAACCTCGACAGTACCCGGTAGCCGGGTCGGAATTAGAACCGGCTGAGAGCACCTAGCCATTGTGGCAATAGCTTTGGAACCGCTGCCCGCGGAAGCCCTGATGAAGTCGCGGGCTACTAGCCCTGACGAAACACGTGTTGGCTGGGCGTGGTGGATACAATCTGAATTGAAGAAACACTTCTATCAAGACTACTTCCACATTGTTTGTCTGGTTGTGTTGTTTGACTACCAACAGCATTTACTCTGTAAAAGGCAAAGTGTGCACAGATACCTGCTGTATCAATTATGTTTGGATCTTGGTCCTAATTGGAGGTTTAGGTTCTTCCTCCTATCTGGGGCACCCTCAAAATAGTGGTTAGAAATTATAAATAACGTCACATACGGGAGGCGCCAGTTGTGGATCGACAATCAAAAAAAACCTGGTCCGTTATCTTAAAAATGTTATACTGTGTTTGCTACTTGCTGGTGTTACTTATGCTGGTGTTACCGAGTGTCAACTTTCTGTTGAATTATTTTGACTTTATGTTAAAGACTATTGGCTACAGTATTTTTCTTTCTTTTTTCATAGATGCTACTCCCAAAAAGCTCACCCATAAGGAGATGGCTGTCCGGGCCAGGGCCCGTAAGCTGGAGGCTATTTGTGTCGAGTATCGACGGTTGTGGGCTCGGGAGCATGAGGAGGAAACTACAACAACCTCCACATCCTCCTCCACTGCCCCTGAGTACAGCAGCCACAAGCCTCCAGCCAAACGGAGCCATGGCCCGGCAGCCTCCCGCCACCGCCACACAGCAGCAAAAACAACAGCTGCCCCCCCCAGAGCCTGGATGGTATGCCAGCGCCGCCTCCGAAAGCGAGTGGACTACCTGGAGCGCCAGGTCCGGGACCTCCGCAAAGAGCTGCGGGAGGTGCAGCACCAGCTCTCCAAAGTTAAACGCCACCGGAGGAAGTGACTATCCCTTGTCCCTTTTTTAAAGACTGTTGGGAGGGTGGGAATTGGGTTTTTGGGAAAGGGTACTTTTTGATTTTTGGACATTGGTTTGGTTAGGGAGGGGGGTGAGTTGGGGTAATTCTATTTTTGTGACGACAACAACATCCATAATTTATATTTCTCAATAATTATATTTTTCATTCAAAAACACAGTATACGCGCTCATATTATTTTATGTGGGGGTTGGCGGTGGTTACTGGACGTTTGGTTTTTCAAACTTACCAGCATGAATGAAACATCTTGTCCTAAATGTACCAAAATGCAAGTAACCGAGTTAGTCAATTTAGTAGCCCTACTACTGTACTTTACTAGTAGTACTGTTAGTCTCTGCTCTACTCCAAACTTAGTCCTAGCCCATTATTCTACTACCTCCCCAATATGCTTATCTTACCTGTGATTTGCGAATCACGGTTGGTGAATAAGGTTGGTTGTTGACTTGAATCCTCGACGGATGCAATATCATTGTTGTGCTGGTAGCAGTAGTGGTACACACTGGCAGTCACCATATGAAAAAAAGAGGAAATTAAACATTGAGTGGCCTGAGCGTAGCATTAGAAACAGTACAATAGATAGTATGGTACAGAACAGTGCCCTAAATTGTAGCCTAAGCAGTGCCAACGTAAGCTAAGCATTAAGCATTAGATTGTTCACGTCGTGTAGGAGGAGGATGTTCTTATTATCAATCCAGGATGGCGCACATGAACTTCTGGTTGCTTTGACCTTATCCTCCCCAGCAAGTGTGTGGAATTTATTGTTGTTGTCAGTCACACATCAATGAAATACCACACAGCCCGGGGGAAGAGGGTTAAGGTTTGAAAACTGGATGGGAATGGGTTTTTTGGGGGGGAAAGTTTGGTAGAGAGGAAAAAAAACACAACATGGTCAGTAAAACAACAAATGAAGAGAAACAAATCTTTGGATTTGAAGATATCAATAAACCTTTAAAGGGACATAAAGAAAGTGCACTACTGCATGCGAGAAGTTGTTTGTTGGTAAATGGGTGGTTAGCTTACTGAAAAGCAGTACTACTACTTATTGCAACTTACTAGTAACTACGAAGGAACAAGTTAGCAAACTTGGCAGTACAGGGCTGCAGTCATTACGCAATTTCACTTGCCTCTCTGCCCTCAGACAATAAACACTTAGAACATTAAATTAGTGTTAAACATAGCAAATACGTATCAAATAGCTGGAGGGATGAATTTGAAGCAGAGATCAAACAAACGCACAGAGTCACACTCGTAGAAGTAAGTTCAAGTTCACAAGAATATCATTGAAAAGATAAGGAGAATTTTGGATACTGTTACTGTTTTTTGTAGTGGTCCCGTTGAATTTGTGAAGTCGATGCATCCAGCCATTCCTCTTACTCGCCGTACTCCTTCATTCCATCGGATGCTCTGTTGATCAATCTTGGTGACCAGACACACTGTCCACTGCCTGCCTGATGCGGATTTGCGGATCGCTAATTGTTCGCCTGAGTAGTACATCGATGGCACAGGGTAAAAGCCTGCCTGTAATTGATGATGGAAAAATACAACAGTAAGTGTTAAAGACACCTCGGAGAAAAAAATATGTAAGGCACGCTGTGTAATGCAAAAATGATACTGTCACTTTCAGAGATGACAATCCCCAAAATCTAGAACACCCCACATTACCCTCCCAAAAACGTGCAGAATACTGCTGCTACCTCACAGAGGCCTAATTTCAAATCGTGTCAAAATGCACTCAGAAAGTGTGGCCAAAACCCCCCTTTCCCACCATGGATTATGTTCAAACGATTAGACATTACAACAAGTTTTCCAAGACCCCACCCAGTCGTAAAATAACCCCCGCCCAAACACATGCAATACAATACTGCTAACCCTAACGAGCCCTAAGTTAAGAATAGTGGCAAACGCTTTCTTTCACTAGGCAAAATCCACCCTTTCCCACCATAGATTTTCTTCAAACCACTAGTTGCAACCAAGATTACACATTCCCACGAGTGCTGTAACACCCCAGAACCCAGTTGCAAAAATCTAGAACACCCCAAAACACATGGAATACTGCTGCTAGTGCTAACTCTAACGAACCCTAAGTTACAAAAAATGCAAAAGGCTTTTCAGCATGGATTTTGTCCAAACCACTTTTATCCAATATTAGACCTTCCCAGCAATACCCCAAGACCCGCCAACCCACCCGCAAAAAAGCACAACACCCCCAAACAGGCAAAAAGAAAAAATGGCAAATCTCATACTTACAATATTTTTCGGCCTTCTTTCAATTCTGTCCAAACGCGCTGTGCAGCTTGGCCATAACTCCCGTTTTCCACCATGGATTTCCTGAAAAACAAATGCAATCCAAATTAGACTGTGCCAGCAGTGCTCCCAGACCACAAAACCCACCCACAAACACCCGGAACGCCCCCAAAGAGCACCTCAAAAACAAGCAAGTCAGCAAAAACGCAAAAAAGTTTTTGCCTCCGATTTTGTCCAAACCAGTTTTATCCGGTATTAGAGCTTCCCAGCAATGGCCCCAGAGCCGTCAACCCAGACGAAAACAGGTAGAAGACCCCCAAACAGCCAAAAAGCAAAAGTACAAAAATGGGGACAGTCATTTTTGGGGCAAATACCAAAATCACTCCGCGCGCGCTCTGCAGCTAGGCCCTAACTCCCCTCTGCCTCCATAGATTTTCTTCAAACCTCTTGCTATCAAAACTATCCATACCCAGCAGTGCTCCCAGACCCCGAAACCCACCCACAAACACCAGGAAGCCCCCCAAACCGGCCCCCAAAAACGCTACATTGAGCGAAATGTCAGAAAAAGCAAAAAAAATTTCGGCATGGATTTTGTCCAAACCATTTTTATCCGGTATTAGAGCTTCCCAGCAATGGCCCCAGAGCCGTCAACCCAGGCGAAAACAAGTAGAAGACCCCCAAACAGCCAAAAAGCAAAAGTACAAAAATGGGGACAGTCATTTTTGGGGCAATTTTCAAAATCACTCCGCGCGCTCTGCAGCTAGGCCCTAACTCCCCTCTGCCTCCATAGATTTTCTTCAAACCTCTTGCTATCAAAACTATCCATACCCAGCAGTGTTTCCCAGACCCCGAAACCCACCCATAAACACCAGGAAGCCCCCCAAACAGGCCCCCAAAAACGCTGTAGTGAGCGAAATGTCAGAAAATGCAAAAACGCTTTTCCTCATGGATTTTCTCCAAAACACTTTTATCCAATATTAGACCTTCCCAGCAATACCCCAAGACCCGCCAACCCACCCGCAAAAAAGCACAACACCCCCAAACAGGCAAAAAGAAAAAATGGCAAATCTCATACTTACAATATTTTTCGGCCTTCTTTCAATTCTGTCCAAACGCGCTGTGCAGCTTGGCCATAACTCCCGTTTTCCACCATGGATTTCCTGAAAAGCAAATGCAATCAAAATTAGACTGTGCCAGCAGTGCTCCCAGACCACAAAACCCACCCACAAACACCCGGAACGCCCCCAAAGAGCACCTCAAAAACAAGCAAGTCAGCAAAAACGCAAAAAAGTTTTTGCCTCCGATTTTGTCCAAACCAGTTTTATCCGGTATTAGAGCTTCCCAGCAATGGCCCCAGAGCCGTCAACCCAGACGAAAACAAGTAGAAGACCCCCAAACAGCTAAAAAGCAAAAGTACAAAAATGGGGACAGTCATTTTTGGGGCAAATACCAAAATCACTCCGCGCGCGCTCTGCAGCTAGGCCCTTACTCCCCTCTGCCTCCATAGATTTTCTTCAAACCTCTTGCTATCAAAACTATCCATACCCAGCAGTGCTCCCAGACCCCGAAACCCACCCACAAACACCAGGAAGCCCCCCAAACCGGCCCCCAAAAACGCTACATTGAGCGAAATGTCAGAAAAAGCAAAAAAAAATTCGGCATGGATTTTGTCCAAACCATTTTTATCCGGTATTAGAGCTTCCCAGCAATGGCCCCAGAGCCGTCAACCCAGGCGAAAACAAGTAGAAGACCCCCAAACAGCCAAAAAGCAAAAGTACAAAAATGGGGACAGTCATTTTTGGGGCAATTTTCAAAATCACTCCGCGCGCTCTGCAGCTAGGCCCTAACTCCCCTCTGCCTCCATAGATTTTCTTCAAACCTCTTGCTATCAAAACTATCCATACCCAGCAGTGTTTCCCAGACCCCGAAACCCACCCATAAACACCAGGAAGCCCCCCAAACAGGCCCCCAAAAACGCTGTAGTGAGCGAAATGTCAGAAAATGCAAAAACGCTTTTCCTCATGGATTTTCTCCAAAACACTTTTATCCGGTATTACACCTTCTCAGCAATGCCCCAAGACCCGCCAACCCACCCGCAAAAAAGCACAACACCCCCTAAACAGGCAAAAAGCAAAAATGGAAAATCTCATACTTAGAATATTTTTCGGCCTTCTTTCAATTCTGTCCAAACGCGCTGTGCAGCAAGGTCATAACTCGACTTTTCCACCATGGATGTCCTGGAAAACAAATGCAATCAAAATTAGACTGTGCCAGCGTTGCTCCCAGACCCCAAAACCCACCCACAAACACCAGGAACCCCCCCAAACAGGCCACTGAAAACATGATAGTGAACAAAAAGGCAAAAACTTTTTTTGCTCCGATTTTCTCCAAACCACTTTTATCCGGTATTAGACCTTCCCAGCAATGGCCCCAGAGCCGTCAACTCACCCACAAAGAAGTAGAACACCCTCACAAGTGCAGAGTCTTTCTTCATTGGGTGTAATCCAGCCATCTGCTTTGAGGGAAATAGGAGTCTGGAGGAGGAGGATAGAGGAGCATGTTCTTGTGAACTTGTGAACCTGAGGAATGCAGACTGCGGCACCTTCAAATCAATAAGCAAATAAGTGAAGACAGTTCTGCTGATGGGCTTCTTTTTGTGATTGATTAGGTGACTAATTTTTTTATTTATATTGACTTTGCAAAACAAAGAAAGACATACACACAGGAATAAAAGTGAATAGGGACGAAAAAGAAAGTTATTGATTCATTGGCTCATTTTCAGGGCTCGGTGTCAGGAAAGCAGAGTTTGTCCTCATACTCTGCAAATTCAGGCGGGAGTAGGTCACCTAACAGAGAAGAAATTCCCTCATCTAAGTTGGTGTCCTCCTCATCTTCTTCCGGCGTGTATTCTCGTACTTTGTAATCTGGTGGTATGAGGTGCTGATTCATCTTGATCATTGTTAACCTCTTCACATTTTTTGCCGAGAGGCGGGTCCTTTTGCAAGTTACAATGCCACCAGCAGCACTGAAAACACGTTCAGAAGACACGCTTGCGAGTGGGCAAGATAAGTAATTTATAGCCAGGTTGGTGATCTCTGGCCACAATTCTCTTTTCCCATGCCAATACGCCAATGGGTCATCATGAATATAGTCCTCTGTTGGGTCATTCAGATAGTCCTGCACCATCGACACAAGGTTCTGCAGGGTTCCTCCACTTTGCTTCCTATTTGCTGGGACCTTTTCAGAAGCAAACCCAAGCTGAGTTAGCCAATTGTGTTCTTCACACAATGTTACTGTTGTGTCTGGTGCAGATGATCCAGTTGCTAGTGTCTTTAACAGCTGAGAGGTCACTTCTGCCACAGCCACAGGTGCAGAAGTGGATTCTTCGGGCTCCGGATGGCCTTCTGATGCTGATGTACTGCCGTTTCCTTCAATTTGCTGCCGTTCTTCTTCAAACCTTATGGCTGACAGACCTAGCCAACGTTTGTACTTTGAAACTTCTTCGTCACCAAAAGCAAACAATGCTCTGGCTGCCAGTGCCTTTTTGTAGCGTGGATACAGAATAGTAGCACAAATGTAATGCTGTTCTGTGGTGATCTTTTGAAGACGTTCATCGCAAAGTAGGCGCTGTAATAATTTCTCCGCCAAATCAAAAGCTTCTTGCTTTTCTTCATCTTTTTGAAACGTAGAAGACACCTCCTTCTGTTGGTGCTCTAGCATGCCCAACAATGGGATAGCTTTTCCCAAACTACAGTCCTCCCTGCTGACTGCACGCGTGAAGACCTCAAAAGGACGAAGCATGTCTGTCAGGCTTTTAACTAGCTCCCATTGCTCCGCATGTAACCTCAGGTCCTTCGCAGCTGTACCCAGTGTATGGAAATACTGATCGAGTACCATAAACTGCTCATATAGACGCTCAAGCATGTAGAAGGTTGAGTTCCAACGTGTTGCCACCTCCTGGATGAGTGCTTTCACTGGCCGTTCATGTAGCAGGCCCCTCAGATGCTTCCGGGCCTTAAAAGAATGGCTGAAATGTGTGCACATTCTTTGGCAGGTGGTCAGTAACTCGCACGCTGGACTTTCTTCACTCAAGAATTTTTTAACAACCAGGTTTATACAGTGCGCCAAACACGGCACTCTGAAATTGTTACCCTTATCCATGGCCTTAACTACATTGGCGCCATTATCCGTGGAAACATAACCAATCATGCGTTTTTGGGGGGACAGCCATTTAAAGACCTTTGTGTTAAACTCCTGCAAAATGTTTTCTGCTGTATGACTTGTCACCATGCCAAACATGGCTAGTGTTGCATGTTTCCGAGCAGCTTTAAAAACGTTGTCCGTGTCAACACCTGCCCTTAGCTTTGCTGTAACTCCTGAAAAAGAGACCCAGTGTCCAGTGATGCACATGTAATCAGTGCCTGCGCCACTGGTCCACATGTCTGTTGTCAGATGTATAGTGTGAGCAGCACTCTTCTTCAAAGCTGCCCAAATCGCCTCCAGCACATCTGCATGTAGTGCTGGAACCGCAACTCTGGCAAAATAGTACCGGCTAGGAACCTTCCATTTAGGGCAGAGCGTTGCCACTAATTCAAGAAAACCAACCCCTTCCACAAAAGAAAAAGGGAGAAGGTCCAGCGCTACCATTTTAGCCAGCTTAGTGTTATACAGACGCACCATTGGGTGGTTGCGTTCAAATGGCGCATCTGAAAACAGCATGCTTCTAATGGTGGGCTGGACCATTTTTTTACGGGCAGATGATAACGCCTTCGACCCAGTTACGCTCGGTGATGAAGTTTTTCGCATTGGTGTCTCACTCTCTCCCACACTCTTAGTGTGGCTTACAGGGGGTGTGCTGCTGACAGGGGTACTGGGTGTAGGTGAAGAAATGTTTGATGCTTCTTCCTCCTCGTCATCATCAAATGAAATATCAACAGATACAGTTTGTTGACTTCCAATTCGGGCTTCCTTGATCTCCTTTAGGTGCACAAGCCATTGGACAAGGTGCTGTCTCTTAAGATGACCTCTCAGGCCTCCGGTACCATAGTTGGTACCAAGCATACCACGACTAACTGCAAACTTACAAATGCTACAAATGGCTATGTTTTCCTTTTTTGGGCAAACACTAAAGAAGTCCCAGACTGCGGACTTGAGATTTCTGTGGGGGGCGGAGGAGGCGATACTGCTGGTCATGCTGCTAATGGCAGATGAAGTGGAGGATGTGTGTTGCCGAACTTTACTACGTTGTGCACTTGCACCACCACTAATTGAGGTGGGGGTGGATGGAGGTCCCTTCTGGCGAGATAAAAATATAGAAGCGGTAGGTTGTGGTGTACTAGTTAGCTCCAATGATGGTGTTCCTCCCATTGCCTCCTCGTCGACAACATGACGCTCAGCAGCTTTTCGGGCTAGGATCAAAATGTCTGTTTGCTGCATGCCCGCTGAGGCTGGAGTGACGTGTATGATGACTGTGTCGTCGTCGTGAGAGTCTTCATCAGCAGGAGTATACGCCACTTCTTCTTCAGCGTCATCATCACACTCCATAACTCTGAGACTTTCGGGGACCTTCCTTTTACGCTTAGCTACCTTTGTCAGATCATGGTGTGCCTCACTCTCAGGCAGCACTGGTGGTTCCCAATTTTCATCCATATCATCAGAAAGAAGGGGGCTTGAAGAAGAAGTAGACACCATCCTTGATCTTTTCCTTGTTGGTTATCTGGAAGACAATGAATCATCAGGAGGAGTGGCTTCCTCATGTGATACCTCGGCTTGAATGTCGATTTCCTGATGTGCCCCTACTTCGGGAGGAACAACTATTGTGGGCACTTGTGCCGCTCCATGCACCTCTGCTTGCGCCTCTCCTTCCACATGTACTTGGGCTTGTACTTGCACATGTGGTTGTTCTTGCGGCTGTGGTTGTTGAACACTCGTCAGATGAGTTACAACAACCTGTGTTGATTGAGGGACATTGCTGCTACTTTCTTGCGATGAGCCAACATCACTGGTCGATGGTGATTGAACAACGATACTGGCGGCCTCTAAAGCACTCAAGGGCTTGGACCTAAGTTGGCGTGGTGGTGGTGGCACTGAGCCCAATGGAGCGGGGGTGCTGCTCCCGGCAGCTTGCTGCAGGCGTACTTATTTTTTTCCTAAAAAATGTGGCGGTCGGCACACCAGTCTCCTTGGTAAGTGGCGCCACTTGCTTCTTCTGCTCCTTACTGCCAACTTTCTTGCTAGAGGAGCTACGGGGAACTTTTTTTGGGGCCATCTTCTTCAGAGGTCAGAACAGCAGGCCGCAGTTGCACGAGTTGCAGAGTTGTCTTGTCTGTGGCCACACGTGACGTCGCGTGACGTTATGCTGCACACACACCGCTGCAGGACTTCTTCCTGACACTGGTGGTTCTCTTGTGCACCTAAAAGCAATGGAAGACAGAGGAACATCAGTTATACACCCCAAAAAGTCGAAAAACACATACAAATCTGCACAATATAATGTCATCCATGCCCTCAATGATGTTTAAATTCAAGAAGACACCCCACAGAAAGACTAGGCCCATGCACCACTCACTACCCCTGGGCATAATGGATGAAAGCTAGGCAAAATGGGTGCAGGCCTCAGAACACTGCCTGTCTTCAAAATGGCCCCTTGCACCTCAAGCACATGGCCAGGGCCTGCCTGTACCAGCACTCAAAATGCCCCCCACCCACATGGCCAGTCCCCATCAACAGTACACCCCAAAAAAACGAAAAACACACAAAAATCACCACAATCCAATGCCATCCATGATGTTTACATTACAGAGACCCCACAGACAGACTCAGTCCATGCACCACTCACTACCCCTGGGCAAAAGGCTCAACAGCAGCCCAACAAATCGAAAAAAAACCACAAAATTCAGCACAATCCCATGCCCTCAATGATGTTTTAATTCAAGGAGACACCCCACAGAAAGACTAGGCCCATGCACCACTCACTACCCCTGTACATAATGGATGAAAGCTAGGCAAAATGGGTGCAGGCCTCAGAACACTGCCTGTCTTCAAAATGGCCCCTTGCACCCCAAGCACATGGCCAGGGCCTGCCTGTACCAGCACTCAAAATGTCCCCCACCCATATGGCCATTCCCCATCAACAGTACACCCCAAAAAATCGAAAAACACACAAAAATCACCACAATCCAATGCCATCCATGCCCTCCATGATGTTTACATTAAAGAGACCCCACAGACAGACTCAGTCCATGCACCACTCACTACCCCTGGGCAAAAGGCTCAGCAGCAGCCCAAAAAATAAAAAAAAACACAAAATTCAGCACAATCCCATGCCATCCATGCCCTCAATGATGTTTAAATTCAACAAAACAGTTGTATCATGCACCCATAACTAACCCTGGCCCTACTGGATACTGTGGCTACCCACAATATATTTTATTCAATGTTCTGAAAAAGTTCCAAAATTGTAGTTGCAGCAACTGTAATGCCCCAAACAAACTTACTTGTGAAAGTTGATTTCTAATCCAAAAGTGATCCAAAGAAAGTCAAAAAGGCCTCAAATCCAAATATCCAGCAGCATCCACAAAAAGTAATCCTTCCAGGTCAAGATCCAAATGAAAGTGACCAGCACATGAAGAAAGCACTGGGAGGAGCCTGCTGGACAGGAACAGGAAGTTGGAGACTGTGGGGCACTTCCTTCCTCCCACCCCCCCCAAAATGGACTCCTTGCAAAAAAAAGTGCAGGCAAATGTCAACCTTAGGAGTTATTCTGATAAAAATCATCATTTTCAGAAGGTTTATGCTGCTTGCTGGTGGATTTCTTGTGCAGAATTGCAAATTTTGCAATTACGCGAGTGCGAGATTGTTGCTGCCCGCCGCATCTACGTGTTCGCAATTGTTTACTCGCGCGATGCGTGATCGCGAGCCTTTTTGACGTAATCGCGGTCAACAAACTCCCGCGGGATCACGCAGCAAGATCCAAAATGGCGCAGCACACGCAAAAATGGAGAAAAACAACTCTTCAAATGCTGAATGACGGTAAGTGAACGCCGCACGCCGCAATATTGTATTTGTCAAGCGCGACCAAGCAAAAAAATCCGCTGCGTGCGAATTTACGAATTTTCGGCAAATTCGCTAGAATTCGCGGATCGCGAATTTACCGAAAATCCGCAAATTACGCGAGCGGAATGGATTTTACGCCCATGCTTAGACTTGGGACTCCAGAAATGTGGTGCTCAGGTCAATGGAAAAATTATTGTTTGACACAGAATCGCGCCCGCCATTTTGTCTAACTGCCGTTCAATTTCTCTCAGACACACAGAGCGGCGTTTATCGTTTCCGATACCATAACTGCTGAATGAGACTTCCATTTTTAGAATGAATTACAATGCAACCACAATATTGCAGATTTGACTATTTCTTACCGATTTCCTGTGCTACTACTCATCTGTATTTTATACAATGACTGATTTGGTTGCTTGGCTCTAATTCTTCAATATTATGTACCTTTGGGCGTGTTTTTACCCTTTTAAGCTTCATATCTATTTTTCTTAATGCAGCAGTTTTGAATATCTTTACTCTGACCATGTCTTATATCATTATGAAAGAGCCTAATTGAGGTTGCTTTCACTTGTTTATGGGGAGAACGAAGTCTATACATCGCATATCCATCACTTCTTCTCCATCATTACCTCTGGAGGATTATAACCTATTTAATATCCTTCAGGCAGGGATGGAGGACTCTGCCTGTAATACATTACCTACTTCAGTAGAGGCCATGTCATCATCATCAAATATTCCACTTTCAAATGCCAAACATGCATCTAAAGCAATTCCTTCCTCTTCACTTGTATCTGGCAAATGCATAAAAAAGACCCTCCTTTGCCTGTCACTTCTCCTCCACCTACCTCCATGGATTTGCTACTTGAGGAGATTCGAGCCCTTCAACGAGATATAGAGGAATTTAATAAATGTCTTCAAAATCTAGTCATGCATGGAGAATAAATTAGCACAAATGGAACAACATATAGACTCTTTTCAAGCAATGGAGATCAAGGTTCCCCTATGCAATTGGAAATTGCTCACCTCAAAAAATAAGTGGAAAATCTTGAAAATCAAAACAGTCGTATCAATTTACTTATTTATAGTTTGGCAGAAGGTTTAGAAGGTCCAGATCCATATCTTGTTGTTTAAGTCTTTTCTTCCAAAGATTCTTGACCTCCCAGGCAATCCAGTACTAAATATTCAAAGAGCTCATCACTTGAGTGGTGATCCTCATGCTTCTACTTCATCTACCAAACCAAGAGTTGTTATCATCTACTTTCTGGAATTTACTGACTTATTGAAAGTTATTTAAAGCCAAATTCAAGGGTCAAGTTTCCTGGCATGAGCAGTTGTCATCAAGAAGGCGTGATGTAGGAAGAGGGCAGCCCGGGGACGCCGCAGCTCAGTTAAGGCATTTTAATACTTTATGTCATGTTTTTTAAGCTTGTATAATAATTGTTAATAGGGCGGGTGGGTGACAGGTGGCACATAGCAGAGCTACGTTGAGTGTGCAGAGTTTGTTTTAAACTCCGTGGTGCTCCTCGTAGGTCCACTACGCCCACCACGCCCAGGGATATTACAAGGATGAATATTTAGTAGTTGGTGAAGATTGTAACATGGTTTTTAACCCCATCATTGACCGAAATTCTAAATCTACATTCCTTCCTTCCCACATGCACTCTCAATTTACATCTGATATTCAACAAAGATCTTTAGATTATGTAATCCCATGCTTTTAGAATACACATTCTTCTCCCCTGAACATCTTTCCCAATCTCGACTGGACTATCTGTTCCTTTCTACATTGCTTACACAATATATTACTAATTCAAGTATAGTATCCATACTTAGGGGCCCATTATGATCGCGGACGGACTTGAGTCCGTCCGCGACCATAGAGGAGGAGGAGGTAACCTCTGCATGGCCTGCGGAGTTCCCTCCTGTCCAATTAGGATGTGACCGCCACCCTGGCGGTCACATCCTCTATTTTTACCATTGCGGCGGGTGCGGCTTCAAACTGCACCCGCCGCAATGGTAAAAATGCATACATTTCATTTGTATGCAGAAAGCGGCGGTGCCTGCCGATTTCTGCATACAAATGCAGGGGGGTAGCATAGGTACCCCCCATGTGCACCCCACACCCCCCCTTCACACAGGGGGCCCGCAACGGGCCCCCGCAGTGAAGTTCCACATGCTTTTCCACGGCGCAAAACCCGCAGTGGAAAAGCATTTTTTAAAACCCATCCTAATATTGCTGGCGGTGTCTGAGAGACACCGCCACCATATTAGAGCTTTTCCGCCGCGGTTGTAAGCCAACCGCAGCGGAAAAGCTGCGGACAGAAACCAGGACCCACCAGACATCCTAATGTGGCGGTGGGTCTATGGTGGGTCCGCTGCGGTTTTTCCGCATCCTCCGGGCCGGCGGTGGCTTAGCCGGCCCGGAGGATGCGGAAAAACCGCAATCGTAATAGGCCCCTAATTTTGGATCATGCACTAGTCATTTTGGACTTGGATCTTTTTCCACCTACTCGAGGTACTAGAAGGTGGAGATTTATTAATTCCCTTTTATTGGACCCCAACTTTACTCAAAGTTTTGAGTCTTTTGCTAATACCTTTTTTCTTGAGAATGAGAACTTGACCATCTCTTTTCAGAATATATGGTACACTTTTAAAACTACCTCTAGGGATTTCATTATCTCCTTTGTATCTCATAAAAAGAAAGCATTGTTCAATTAATTGAAATCACTTATAGCTCGTATTAAACAACTAGAACATTTTTATCTCCACAACAATTCTAAAACTTGCTTAGAGAAACTTATCAAATCCAAATTCACTTTGAATGAATTAACCACAGATAAGGCCAACTCATTTTTGCATAAATCCTCTGCCAAATACTATGGTAATCAGAACAAAGCTGGAAAGGTTTTAGCAAATTATCTCAAAGTTTAAAAAGAGCGCACTAAGATTGAATCTATCCTCACTTCCCTTAATGGTATTGTTTATGAAAATGAAGACATTTTAAAGGAATTTACTCAGTTTTTTGAGAACCTTTGTACTCAGAGTCTCCCACACTTCAAGAAGATATTCTTAAATATTTATATTCTATTACTCCTCTTTCTCACTTTAACATAGATTTTTAAACATTAGATGATGATATTCAAATTCCAGATATTTTAAATGCTATTCACGCTATTAACAAAGGTAAGGCACCAGTTCCTGATGGTTTTACTATAGAATTGTATTCTTATTTCGCAGACATCAACTCTATCTCTTTTTAAATTTCTTCTCACAATTCTAATGACTCTTTTCCAGATACTTTATTTATTTATATCATTTGTAAATGCCTGAATCACCCCACATGGGGTATCTCCTCGCTAAGGACATGTAAAGGTATGGGGTGCAATGTTATAAAAGCAGAGTTTTGAGTGTTTTCCTGGCACCTAGATAGTTAGTAGTAAGACGGATATCGAGGGGCAGTTGATTCCATAGTTTAGGGGACAGGTAGGAGAGAGATTTTCCTCCCAGTCTGGCTTGCCTGATACGAGGGATGACAATCAGGCCTTTCCCTTCAGAGTGAAGGGAGCGTGGCAGTGTATATTTAACTAGCTTATCAGCTAGATAAGCAGGACCCAGCTGGTTTAGGCCTTTGAAAACAATGCAGCATATTTTAAAATGAATTCTTTTGCGAATAGGTAGCCAGTGAAGTTTGTGTAGCAGGGGAAGTGAGGGAGCACGATAAGGTGCACTGGTTACCTAACGAGCAGCTGTGTTCTGTACCACTTGAAGACTTTGCAAGGCAGATTCCTTGGTGGAGATCAGCAAAGCATTGCTGAAATCCAAATGACTAAGTACCAGGGCATGGATCAGGGTTTTACGTGTAGGTGCAGGGAGGAAATGGAAGACCTTTCGAAGGAGGCTAAGGGCATGGAAGCAAGCTCTTTTTGTTATGGCTATATTTTCGTCCACTTTAGGTCTTTATCGATTAGTACCCCAAGATTTTTAACTACTGCCTTGGGAGATGGTGCTGCACCTAATTCTTCTGGCCACCAGCTAGGAGACCAGCTGGTGACAGCATCCTTGAAAAGCATTATTTCCATCTTTACTGCGTTCAACTGCAAGAAATTACTGCTCATCCAAGATGTTATAGCTTTTATACCTTCCACGATCATGCTTTGGATGTTAGGAGTATCATTCTTGTAAGAAAGAAGAAGTTGAGTGCCGTCCGTGTAGGAGATTGGGGTAAACCCGACCTTCCTAAGGAGTGCTGAAAGGGGGGCGATGTACACATTAAACAAAGATGGACTCAAACAGGAGCCCTGTGGTACCCCTCTGGTTACTGGGGTAGTCTTGGACTTAAATGGTCCAATATTCACTTTTTGGGTCCTGTCTTTGAGGATGTCCTGTAGCCAGTCCAAAGCTGAATTCTGGATGCCTATAGAGCGCAATCTGTCCAGCAGGATCTGATGTGAGATGGTGTCGAATGCGACGGACAGGTCAAGCAGTATGAGAATTACTGCTTGCCCAGCGTCCGCCAGCAAACAAATGTTATCTGTTACATTAACCAGGGCTAGTTCAGTACTATGCCTGGGGTGGAATCCTGACTGAGAATGGTCCAGACAGTTGGAAGATTCTATAAATGCAGAAAGATGGATGTTAATGTGCTTTTCCAGCAATTTGCTATAAAAGGGAAGCAGTGAAATGGGACGGTAGTCAATGTTCCCTCAAATTATTTTTCTCTGTGTGTTGCAGTGTGAGGTCTATGTGCGCTGCAACCAAGGCTATGTGCGCCAGTAACCAGGCGCGCGTGTGGGTGAAGCACCAAATATCACTCCAAACTTTTGCTTAAAAAAGTGAAAAGACGTGCATTTCCTCACATCCAGATCCACATGAACGGTGTTAAGGCAGGTTTGAAACCGTCCCACATAGCAATTTGAAACCTTAGCAGCTATGTTGCTGCATTTCTTTTCTTAATAGAGCTGAGCTGCGGGGTGATTGTGTGCATTTGATCAAGTTTTCATGTTAATTTCAGCTCATGATGGGCGCTGCGATTAACATGAAAACTTTAACAAATGTTCTCTTTGAGCAGGAAAAATCAAATTATAATAAAAAAATTTAAATTTTACTTTTCGCAGTTTCAGGGCTGGGTTAAGGTACGGCTGCATCAGGCTTTCGACTAACACATTTTAATGCTAGTGTCTGCATTAAAATGCATTAGTCACGTATTCTAGCGCCCCTCTGACAGTACTGCAATTGAGGCACACTGCCAATGAGGCAGCACCAGCATGCTAAAATTGTCTAACATATGAGAGCATGCAACTGTGCCTTTAAATTTAAAATGCTATGCGTCAGAGATATAATATTCATGAACAGTGCTGAGCAGGCAGGCCAGAATTTAACAGATCAATTAGCCGTGTCCCAACCAGCCTTCCTAGAGTCTTCTCTGGGGTACCACCGATCACGAGGGTGATCCATGGAGCGGGTCTTGCCTGATGTTTTCCCACAATCACACCACCGTTTTGGTGACCAGAAGCACACACATGCTTCGAAGATTGTTCACACCGGTAGGTGGTCCCTCCGTTGGCCTTATTTCAACAGTAGTAGCTGTAACTCACCAGGGGTCAGCAATGCAGGATTTGCAAGCACACCAAACTAAGTTCACAAACTTCACAGTCACTGCTTTATGCACAAGCACTTTTAACATGTGCTTGCTTTGGGGCCACTGGAATTATGCAGCAATGGAAGAAAAAATTATACCACAGTGTTGACTAAATGATGCAGCAAAAAGAAGGCTGCAGCGTAATGCAGTACATTTTCTGATACTTTATTATTTTTACAGATGGTAACAGTCTCTGGAAAATTGTTGTCTTATTAGTACCAATTTAACATACAAATCCAGCAGTGACAAAGGTTATCAGACAACCTTTGCAAAGGGCCGTCCACTTCGCAGAAACACTATTCACATTTTTTAGTAACATTTGATCCGTTTGCGCTACAAACAATTTTTTCGTTAAAATCATAAAATTATGTAGCACATGATGCATTATGCAGTAAATATTGCAGAACCAGAATTATATAGAAAACATTTGCAAACTAGGATATGTTGCCATTCATGCTTGAAGTGCTCTTGATGAAAAAGGGAGGAGTAGTGCTCATGACAGAAGCTGCATGTCTCAGAGACAAATGGTTTGTGCTTCCACTTTTAAGCTTATGACACGTGGACAGAGACATTTTAAGGCATGGGCAAAGTGGGCTCTATCCCTCTGATAGAGCCAGCTCTGTTCTGTAAGGCTTGCCCTGACGACCTTGAATAATTCATTGACAGATTGTTTTAAATACTGTTTCTCTTTAATTTAGTTGTGATGTGAGTGGTGCGTGAAAGTCTATTACAAAGATTTTGCAGCAAAATGTTGTGTTTGTTTCACGCAACAGCCGTAAATAAAGTTTCATTTAGATCAAAACAGGACTTCATATATGAGAAGTGGGCGGGTGTCACAGAGATTATTTGCAGTCATGTAAGTGAGCTGCTGCTGTTCTACAATGGGCGCCAGCATGAGAATTTACGAAATATAGAATGCATTCTGCTTCCAAACAATGTAGGTTGCAACACCATTGTTCTAGCAATGCTGTACTCCGGAGGGAGGGAGAGGGGCAAAATCTGCAAGGAATCCTGCACTCTCCCTGGCTGAAGAGGTATTACTGTGGTAACTTGACGTGTGGTTGGTATTTAGCTGATTCACCTGCCACCTTTTCACCCCAGCGTCCACGTTTGTTGCACCTGAGGGTGTGCTTCCATAAAACCCACACTGCCCGATCCCCAGAATTCCATCAGGAAACATATTCACAAGGACGTTTCATTGGAGAGCATTAACATTCATTTTGACTACATCACAGCAATTTCATGGTTTGAAAATCTTTATTTATGCATTTATGCTGGGGATGTATACAGTACAGTGTGCTACTCACAGTACTGGAGCTGCATCACGATGTAACGTGCACAACTAATCTTGCAAAGTTAGCGAGTGCACCTTAAAAAATCCTGAAATTGGGTAAAATGTCATTTACCACCCCAGAACTGTCTCCGGGGCAAAGGATGCAGTAGAAGCGGCTGTTTTATGTTAGCCTTGGCTGCCTTTGATGGGGCTTGTCAAGGGAGGTGGTCTGTGGTGTGCACTTGCTGTTGCCATACAAGGCAGGCCCACTCTACTGTTCCAGGCCTGCTTACATATGCTGTATCCACTTTACCTTTTGAATCCATTAAACACTGACTTAAGAGCCAGTCGGAATCCTCGGAGTGATATGCAGGGCTGCCTTACATATGGCAGACTGCCATGCACCATGCCTGTTTTCTTAATCAGTAAATATTTGAGGCACATCCGTTCCCACTATCACCATACTTTGATGGTAAGTGCTCCACCCAGATTTCCCCAGGGACCATATGAAGTATCAACATTGCCTAAAACAATAAGGCAAAAGTAATTCAATAAACTAATGTGATAAGCAGAGGCACAAATGGCGCTTTCTGTTTCTCTGCTGCATTGTCGATTGGAAATAGTGATTTCTATTTTGCAATATCTCCTTCATTCCGTCCACCAACATCCAATGTGTCAAATCTGATGTGTAGTCAGCATAGACTGTCCTAACATATTCCCTGCCGGGTAGGCCTTTGCCATAATAAGATGATCAGAAGGCGTACCCACTGTGAGGGAGGGAAGCTGCTACAGGAACTGCACAAAGTAGAAGAGGTGCGCAGCTCTTTTTATTCCAAAAACTCCAAACAGTAAGAAATAAAATACGATTTGTATTTATTTATTTATTTAATGCATTTTTGTAAAGTGCAGACTTTACCCGCAGGTGTCAGAGCGCTGTACAATAGAACCAGTTACGTTTAGGGTGACCAACTGGCATTGGTGCAAATTCAGGACGGTGAGTGTACAAATTCAGGACAAAGGGTCAAAATTCAGGACACAAATTCAGCACAGGAGGTCAAAATTCAGGACAATTGGATATGTTTTACAGACGCATCAGAGGTCGCGCAATAGTATGTAAGTAAGCCCAGCCATATCCAAACATATTCAACCATTTGCAAACCTATCCATCATGTATCCTTCCATCTATCATTTCACTCATTCATCCTTTCACTCATCCATCCATTATCCATCCATCCACCCTTTAACCCTATCCATCTGTACACTCATCCATCCACTCTTCTACCCATCCATCCATCCACTCATTCATCCGGCCATTTACCCTTTCACCCATCCAGCCATCCTTTCACTTACTCATCCATCCACCCAGTCACTCATCCTTCCACCCATCCACCCTTTCAGTCATCCATCCATCCGCCTTTTCTCTCTCCATTACCCTTTCACTTCACAATCCTTCCTTCAATCCATCCACCCACCCATCCATCTACTCATCCACTCATGAATCAATCCATTGACCCTATCACTCATCAATCCTTTCTCTCATCCATTTATCCTTTCACTCCTTCACTCATCTATTCATCCTTTGTCCATCAACCCTCCCTTTCACTCACCCATCCTTACATCCACCCTTTCACTCATCTGTCCATCCATTCACCCTTGCACTTATCAATTCATCAATCCATCCATCATTTCACTCATCCATCCATCCACCCACTCAGTCACTCATCATCCACCTTTTCACTCATCCATCCTTTCACTCAACCATCCACCCTTTTACCCATCCAGCTACCCTTCCACCCATACATCCAGCTATTTACCTTTTCTCTCTTCCATCCTTCCACTCACTCATCAATCCATCCATCCATCCTCTCATTATCCATCTTTTCAATCTTTCATTCATCCATTCACCCTTTCACTAATTCATCCTGCCACCCACCCATCCCTTTACTTGCTCACTCGCCCACCTTTTCATAGTAATTTTGAGCTGACCCTTTTTGAGAAGAGGCCATCAAGAACTTCACCCTCGCTGCAGGAGCCATTCCAGGACTGGAACAGAAGCCACCCAGGGCAGAGACAGGATCCATCACAGGTGGGGGACAGGAGCCATCACAGGCGGGGGGAGGGGGACAGCAGCCACCACCTGGGGGGACAGGAGCCATCACTGGGGGGGGGGGCAGGATCCATCACAGGAGGGGGAACAGGATCCACCAGGGTGGGCACAGGGGTGGGCATGCAGTATTCTAGTATCATCTTGGTCTCTTCCAGGGTGTGGTAGGGCTCCTCACCCCCTCCTGGACAAGACAACGAGAAGACAGGCTCTCTTTCAAAAATGTAAGTTTTGCCATCCCCATTTGTGATGTACAGTACTTAAAGGAGATACTCCAAGAGAACTGATTTAACTGATTGTCCTCCATACTTTGTTAATCAGTGTGGGTGCGATTGTGCCAATTCTTTGTTTTATTACATTATAGACTGCATGTTTGAAAAACCGAGGTTTGTTTACAATTTAGTGATAGTAATTAAGCTCTGTCAAGAGAACCCTGGGCAGAAAGGGAGTACAAAAATAAATAAATATTACAAATTTACAATGACTAACGGACTCCCTGGCGGGTTCTAAGAATTAAGGAATTATTGGATGATTATTGGATGAGCGTGTGACCCACAGGTCAGGTAGCTTCTACACAGGAGAGCTGACTCAATGTTTCATCCTATTTTAATAACACATTTAATCGAGTTGGCTGATAAACATATTTTAGCTGAGCACCGGGTGAAGCGTCAGTTTGTGTTCTGTTCTGTTCTACTTGAGTGATCCATGTATATTGTGGTTTTGCACTCACCTTGCAGGTTCTGTTTTTCGCTGCTCAGGTTGATAACTTTCTGCTCAAGACCGAGGATTTCGTGCAGCAGCTTTGCGAGTGCCTCTTTCAGGATGTCCGTCTGGTTGCGGAAGGCGCCCACTGCCGCCCAGCTCCTGGTGACCTCAAACGATTCTTATTGTCTGGCATCCCGAAGTAATACTAGACACATTCAGCACGTATTAAGTTCTACAGCGCTGGTGGCGTCTAGTGCGAAAGTCTTTCTTGGCACATTCCCCCCTGACCTTCTAAAAGCACGCGCTGTGATTGGTGCTGCATTTCTTTTGTTTTCCAAAGCGTGGCTGCAGATTTGTGCTTTTGTTTAAAGGATTAGTGTTAATTGCAACTCGTGAGAGGCTCTGCAATTAGCACGAATATTTAAACAAAAGCACTCAATGAACCCCACAGCCGCACTCTAGAAAACAAAAGGCATTTAGCAAGAGGGAGCACTTGCTAAATGCAGAGGCGCGAATGCTCTTGGGGCTGTGTGCGCGCGACAGACACAGCCCTGCACGCTCCGGGGCACAGAGGTGCGCGGGCGCCCAGGCGCGCGGCTTCGTGGGAACACTGGGGGTAGTTGGGTATATCGCTGGGAGACAATTTAGGATTTTTCCTGATGGGCATGATCTGAGCATCCTTCCATTCTTTAGGAAGTTTACCATCCTTGATAGAGCAGTTAAGGATAGAGCCGAGAGGCTCTGCCAATTCGCCTGCAAGTTTTTTTGCAGTTTTAGCAGGAACTAGATCTTTAGAAGAACCTTATTAGGCAGATTTTAGTAGAGAATCGGTATCCTGGATGGTAAGCAAAGGAAATTCTTTTAAAGTGAACTGTCTTGAATAATATGGGGCAGGGTCAATCATAAGATTATGATTGTTGTTGGTAATGGAGGATGTTATCCTATTATAAATATCCTCTATTTTTTGTGAAAAATGATCAGCTATATTGTCACAGAGTAATTGAGTAGGTTCCTCTTCTGGGATACAGGCTTTAGGATTAATGAGGGTAGGATCTGCAACCAATCCCTGCGTTGCGGATTTGTTCCGACTCCTTGGAAGCAGGCTCTTATCACTCCGCTGCTGAAAAAACCCTCCCTGAATCCCGAGTGTTTATTGAACTATCGGCCTATCTCTCTCTTGCCTTTCCCGGCGAAAATTACCGAACGATGGGTGAGTTCTTGTCTCTCTAAACATCTGGAGCAGAATCACATCCTGGACGATATTCAATTTGGCTTCCGTCCAGCCCATGGCACCGAAACAGCTGTCCTCACAGCCATGGAAGATCTTCGTATGCCTGCAGACAGGGGCCAGGCAGTAGCTTTGATCTTGCTGGACCTGTCTGCCGCATTCGACACGGTCAATCATGTGATTCTGCTGAAGAGACTAAGAGAGGCTGGGATCGACGGCACGGCTCTGCTTTGGTTCCATTCCTACCTATGGGACAGGAAGCAGGGTGTGTCCCTTCCCCCTTTCCAATCTGCCTTCTTCTCAGTGCCCCATGGGGTGCCCCAGGGCTCGTCCATCAGCCCCATTCTTTTTAACGTGTACCTTAAGCCCTTGGTCACGTTAATAAAGTCCCATAGGTTAAAAGCTATAAACTATGCGGATGATACCCAGCTCATCCTCTCTTGGGAGGGGGAAGACTCGATTCCTCTAACATCGTTTAACGACTGCCTGAGAGATACGGCTGGTTGGCTGCACAAAAACTCCCTGCAATTCAACTCCTCCAAAACCGAGGTTCTGTTTTGCGCTGGAAGCCGGATTCCGCGCCTGTTCCCAACTGAATTTTGGCCACCGGAAGCCCTGGAAAAACCACAGCCGGTCACCACGGTCTGCAACCTGGGTGTCATGATGAACAACACGCTTAGTATGGAAACCCAGGTTGCAAAAACAGTGGGTACCTGCTCGGCCCTACTGCGCTCTTTGTGCAAGATCATGCCACTCCTCCCCGCACAAGCTCGAGCGTTAATAGTCAGGTGTACTATTCTTAGTCGCCTTGACTATTGTAACGCACTGCTGCTCGAGTCTCCAGCTGTACTGCTGGACCGACTCCAAAGAGTTCAGACGGCCGCCGCCAAACTAGCCCTTGGCTGGACCAGGAGATCCTCGGCCACAGCGGCCTTAGCCGAGCTGCACTGGCTCCCTCTGAGGCAGCGAGTGGCCTTCAAAGCCCTCTGCCTTGTTTTTAAAGCACTGCACGGAGTCGGGCCCAGACCCTTGCAAGCCATGTTTTCCTGGTACATCCCCACCAGAACCCTCCGTTCAGCCTCAGCCTGCCTTGTCACGGTACCTAGATT
Source organism: Lissotriton helveticus (assembly GCF_964261635.1). NCBI lineage: Eukaryota > Metazoa > Chordata > Amphibia > Caudata > Salamandridae > Lissotriton > Lissotriton helveticus. The sequence continues at coordinate 1,065,115,539 of NC_136071.1, read as the reverse complement.
CGACAAGGTTAGGTCTGGGGGAAGATCCTTCAGAGTTGCAGCTGCAAAACTATGGAATAGACTGCCCCTTGACATTCGCCAAATATCGCAACTCCTCCCCTTCCGAAAACGTATCAAAACCTGGCTTTTCCCCTAACTCTATTCACTTGGCTACCCGCTCTCAGTCTCCTCACTTGAGGAGAAATTTCTCCAGCGCCAGGATACCTGCAAGGTGACAGCCGCGCTATATAAATGTTTTAAATAAATAAATAAATAAAATAAATAAATAAATTAAGAATGTGAAAAAGGGTTTTGGAGTTGTTGCCTGATTGCTCAAGTTCAGTGTCTATATGATTTTTCCGTGCGGATTTAAAGTTTTTATGGTATGTGTCTAGGGCCGCTTTATACTGTCCCATGTCTATGGGATCTTTAGTTCGGCGCCATTGTCGTTCTAGCCTTTTACATTTACTTTTCTCTAAGATCCGGTGAGTACCAAGGTGTCTGGATAAGAGAGGAGACCACGCAGGATTTTTTATCCGGGATTAGAGCATCTAATCTAGACTTAATAGTGTCATGAAAGACCGACAGAGAGTTCTCAACTGTACCCGATGAAGGTGAATAGACGGGGGTAAATGCTTCACGAAATAGATTTGGGGATAGTTTATGCCACTGTCTGTAGGACCGAGTCATTGGGTCTTTTTTTAACTACGTGTTCGAAAAGGCCAGCAAGATCAAATGAGATAATTGAATGGTCTGACCATGTTAATGAATTAGTAGATTTACAAACTATATCAGGTGAATTAGAAAGGACCTGGTCCAGGGTATGGCCTGCGATATGTATAGGAGCATCATTCCTTTTCGTGAGGCCAATGGCTGACATTTCCCTCCGGGTAAAGGTGGCCTTTGAGTCACCAGGGTTGTCACTGTGAACATTAAAGTCGCCCAGAAGTAGAAATGTATTGGATGATATCACATGAGGAGCAATCAAGCCCAAAAGATGTGAAATGGAATTGGAGAGAGATCCAGGGGGACGGTAAACGAGAGCTCCCTTCCAACTCAACAGTGAGTGAACATCTAGTCTGAATATAAGAATTTCAATACCGTCACTACTGTATTGGTCTAGTAATATAGCTTTTATCGGGTCTTTATATATAATTGCAATCCCACCACCTGCTTTATGTGACCTGTCTAGTTTCAAAAGACGGAAGCCATCCGGTAAAGCAATTGCAATATCCGGGGTGGAGGATGGTTTTAATCAGGTTTCCGTCAACAAACCCAATATCTGGGAGGGATGAAGAAAGTAAATCCCATATGTTAGTGGCATGTTTAGGAAGGGATCGAACGTTAGCCAAAACCAGTCCCAATTGGCTTTGGATAAGTTGGTATTATCAGCAATATAAGAAGCATTAGCCAATAATGGTGACATACTCTGAAAACCACAGAAAATGCATGTTAACGGGCCTTCAATGATGGAGGGAAATTGGTGAGTGCAAGGGTAGGTACCTTTGCCTGAAATAGGAGAGGGAATAAGATCTCTAATGATTTACAGCTTCTGCCTAGAGTAGATTGTGCTCACCCTGGGGGTTTTGTTTGACCTATGGGGGAACAAGCAGGGTTCCTGGCTCCTGGCGACGGACTGGCGCGGACGGACACAGAAGGGCTTGTCTTTGGCGCGCCGCCGGCACGCCTGCTGCGCGCGTCCTCTGCGTGTCGTCCGCAGCATCCATTTTATAAAGAGGAGGTTGAAGCAATGGAACGCTCACCTCTTCCCACCGGAAGTGAGGGGAAAGGCAGCCAGAGAAGATAGAAAAAGTGAAAAGACGTGCATTTCCTCACATCCAGATCCACATGAACAGTGTTAAGGCAGGTTTGAAACCGTCCCACATAGCAATTTGAAACCTTAGCAGCTATGTTGCTGCATTTCTTTTCTTAATAGAGCTGAGCTGCGGGGTGATTGTGTGCATTTGATCAAGTTTTCATGTTAATTTCAGCGCATGATGGGCACTGCGATTAACATGAAAACTTTAACAAATGTTCTCTTTGAGCAGGAAAAATCAAATTATAATAAAAAAATTTAAATTTTACTTTTCGCAGTTTCAGGGCTGGGTTAAGGTACGGCTGCATCAGGCTTTCGACTAACACATTTTAATGCTAGTGTCTGCATTAAAATGCATTAGTCACGTATTCTAGCGCCCCTCTGACAGTACTGCAATTGAGGCACACTGCCAATGAGGCAGCACCAGCATGCTAAAATTGTCTAACATATGAGAGCATGCAACTGTGCCTTTAAATTTAAAATGCTATGCGTCAGAGATATAATATTCATGAACAGTGCTGAGCAGGCAGGCAAGAATGTAACAGATCAATTAGCCATGTCCCAACCAGCCTTCCTAGAGTCTTCTCTGAGGTACCACCCATCACGAGGGTGATCCATGGAGCGGGTCTTGCCTGATGTTTTCCCACAATCACACCACCGTTTTGGTGACCAGAAGCACACACATGCTTCGAAAATTGTTCACACGTTGGCCTTATTTCAACAGTAGTAGCTGTAACTCACCAGGGGTCAGCAATGCAGGATTTGCAAGCACACCAAACTAAGTTCACAAACTTCACAGTCACTGCTTTATGCACAAGCACTTTTAACATGTGCTTGCTTTGGGGCCACTGGAATTATGCAGCAATGGAAGAAAAAATTATACCACAGTGTTGACTAAATGATGCAGCAAAAAGAAGGCTGCAGCGTAATGCAGTACATTTTCTGATACTTTATTATTTTTACAGATGGTAACAGTCTCTGGAAAAATGTTGTCTTATTAGTACCAATTTAACATACAAATCCAGCAGTGACAAAGGTGATCAGACAACCTTTGCAAAGGGCCGTCCACTTCGCAGAAACACTATTTACAATTTTTAGTAACATTTGATCCGTTTGCGCTACAAATTTTTTTTCGTTAAAATCATAAAATTATGCAACACATGATGCATTATGCGGTAAATATTGCAGAACCAGAATTATAGAGAAAGCATTTGCAAACTAGGATATTTTGCCATTCATGCTTGAACTGCTCTTGGTGAAAAAGGGAGGAGAAGTGCTGATGACAGAAGCTGCATGGCTCAGAGACAAATGGTTTGTGCTTCCACTTTTAAGCTTATGACACCTGGACAGAGACATTTTAAGGCATGGGCAAAGTGGGCTCTATCCCTCTGATAGAGCCAGCTCTGTTCTGTAAGGCTTGCCCTGACGACCTTGAATAATTCATTGACGGATTGTTTTAAATACTGTTTCTCTTTAATTTAGTTGTGATGTGAGTGGTGCGTGAAAGTCTATTACAAAGATTTTGCAGCAAAATGTTGTGTTTGTTTCACGCAACACCCATAAATAAAGTTTCATTTAGATCAAAACAGGACTTCTTATATGAGAAGTGGGAGGGTGTCACAGAGATTATTTGCAGTCATGTAAGTGAGCTGCTGCTGTTCTACAGGGAAACATCCTTTACAACGCAACTTTTACCACGCAGTGCCATTACGACGCAACTTTTACAACGCAAACCATTACAACGCATTGCGCTGGGGGACGCTCTAGGATAGGGAATGTGTTTAATGTACTATCCAACACCTTCCCTACTATCCACGGGGACTGGAGTTGGAATAGTAAATTAAACAATTCACTAACCAGCGCCTAAAAGCATTATGCGTTGTAATGGTATGCGTTGTAAAAACCGCGTTGTAAAAGCATGCGATGTAAAATCATGCGTTGTAATGTCATACATATGTTCTACAATGGGCGCCAGCATGAGAACTTACGAAATATAGAATGCATTCTGCTTCCAAACAATGTAGTTTGCAACACCATTGTTCTAGCAATGCTGTACTCCGGAGGGAGGGAGAGGGGCAAAATCTGCTAGGAATCCTGCACTCTCCCTGGCTGAAGAGGTATTACTGTGGTAACTTGACGTGTGGTTGGTATTTAGCTGATTCCCCTGCCACCTTTTCACCCCAGCGTCCACGTTTGTTGCACCTGAGGGTGTGCTTCCATAAAACCCACACTGCCCGATCCCCAGAATTCCATCAGGAAACATATTCACAAGGACGTTTCATTAGAGAGCATTAACATTCATTTTGACTACATCACAGCAATTTCATGGCTTGAAAATCTTTATTTATGCATTTATGCTGGGGATGTATACAGTACAGTGTGCTACTCACAGTACTGGAGCTGCATCACGACGTAACGTGCACAACTAATCTTGCAAAGTTAGCGAGTGCACCTTAAAAAATCCTGAAATTGGGTAAAATGTCATTTACCACCCCAGAACTGGCTCCGGGGCAAAGGCTGCAGTAGAAGCGGCTGTTTTATGTTAGCCTTGGCTGCCTTTGATGGGGCTTGTCAAGGGAGGTGGTCTGTGGTGTGCACTTGCTGTTGCCATACAAGGCAGGCCCACTCTTTGTTCGAGGCCTGCTTACATATGCGGTATCCACATTACCTTTTGAATCCATTAAACACTGACTTAAGAGCCAGTCGGAATCCTCGGAGTGATATGCAGGGCTGCCTTACATATGGCAGACTGCCATGCGCCATGCCTGTTTTCTTAATCAGTAAATATTTGAGGCACATCCGTTCCCAATATCACCATACTTTGCTGGTAAGTGCTCCACCCGGATTTCCCCAGGGACCATATGAAGTAGCAACATTGCCTAAAACAATAAGGCAAAAGTAATTCAATAAACTAATGTGATAAGCAGAGGCACAAATGGCGCTTTCTGTTTTTCTGCTGCATTGTCGATTGGAAATAGTGATTTCTATTTTGCAATATCGCCTTCCTTCCGTCTACCAACATCCAATGTGTCAAATCTGATGTTTAGTCAGCATTGACTGTCCTAACATATTTCCTGCCGGGTCGGCCTTTGTCATAATAAGATGATCAGAAGGCGTACCCACTGTGAGGGAGGGAAGCTGCTACAGGAACTGGACAAAGTATAAGAGGTGCGCAGCTCTTTTTATTCCAAAAACTCCAAACAGTAAGAAATAAAATACGATTTGTATTTATTTAATGCATTTTTATAAAGCGCAAACTTTACCCGCAGGTGTCAGAGCGCTGTACAATAGAACCAGTTACGTTTACGGTGACCAACTAGCATTGGTGCAAATTCAGGACGGTGAGTGTACAAATTCAGGACAAAGGGTCAAAATTCAGGACACAAATTCAGTACAGGAGCTCAAAATTCAGGACAATTGGATACGTTTTACAGACGCATCAGAGGTCGCGCAATAGTATATAAGTAAGCCCAGCCATATCCAAACATATTCAACCATTTGCAAACCTATCCATCATGTATCCTTCCATCTATCATTTCACTCATCCATCCTTTCACTCATCCATCCATTATCCATCCATCCACCCTTTAACCCTATCCATCTGTACACTCATCCATCCACTCTTCTACCCATCCATCCATCCACTCATCCATCCAGCCATTTACCCTTTCACCCATCCAGCCATCTTTTCACTTACTCATCCATCCACCCAGTCACTCATCCTTCCACCCATCCACCCTTTCAGTCATCCATCCATCCGCCTTTTCTCTCTCCATCGACCCTTTCACTTCGCAATCCTTCCTTCCATCCATCCACCCACCCACCCATCCACCTACTCATCCACTCATGAATCCATCCATTGACCCTATCACTCATCAATCCTTTCTCTCGTCCATTTATTCTTTCACTCCTTCACTCATCTATTCATCCTTTGTCCATCTACCCTCCCTTTCACTGACCCATCCTTACATCCACCCTTTCACTCAGCTGTCCATCCATTCACCCTTGCACTTATCAATTCATCAATCCATCCATCATTTCACTCATCCATCCATCCACCCACTCACTCACTCATCATCCACCTTTTCACTCATCCATCCTTTCACTCAACCATCCACCCTTTTACCCATCCAGCTACCCTTCCACCCATACATCCAGCTATTTACCTTTTCTCTCTTCCATTCTTCCACTCACTCATCAATCCATCCATCCATCGTCTCATTATCCATCTTTTCAATCTTTCATTCATCCATTCACCCTTTCACTATTTCATCCTGCCACTCACCCACCCCTTCACTTGCTCACTCGCCCACCTTTTCATAATAATTTTGAGCTGACCCTTTTTGAGAAGAGGCGCATCAAGAACTTCACCCTCGCTGCAGGAGCCATTCCCGGACTGGAACAGAAGCCACCCAGGGCAGAGACAGGATCCATCACAGGCGGGGGACAGGAGCCATCACAGGCGGGGGGAGGGGGACAGCAGCCACCACCTGGGGGGGACAGGAGCCATCACTGGGGGGGGGGCAGGAGCCATCACAGGAGGGGGAACAGGAACCACCAGGGTGGGCACAGGGGTGGGCATGCAGTATTCTAGTATCATTTTGGTCTCTTCCAGGGTGGAGTAGGGCTCCTCACCCCCTCCTGGACAAGACAACGAGAAGACAGGCTCTCTTTCAAAAATGTAAGTTTTGCCATCCCCCTTTGTGATGTACAGTACTTAAAGGAGATACTCCAAGTGAACTGATTTAACTGATTGTCCTCCATACTTTGTTATTCAGTGTGGGTGCTATTGTGCCATTTCTTTGTTTTATTACATTATAGACTGCATGTTTGAAAAACCGAGGTTTGTTTACAATTTAGTGATAGTAATTAAGCTCTGGCAAGAGAACCCTGGGCAGAAAGGGAGTACACAAATAAATAAATATTACAAATTTACAATGACTAACGGACTCCCTGGCGGGGTCTAAGAATTAAGGAATTATTGGATGATTATTGGATGAGCGTGTGACCCGCAGGTCAGGTAGTTTCAACACAGGAGAGCTAACTCAATGTTTCATCTTATTTTAATAACACATTTCATCGGGTTGGCTGATAAACATATTTTAGCTGAGCACCGGGTGAAGCGTCAGTTTGTTTTCTGTTCTGTTATGCTTGAGTGATCCGTGTATATTGTGGTTTTGCACTCACCTTGCAGCTTCTGTTTTTCGCTGCTCAGGTTGATAACTTTCTGCTCAAGACCGAGGATTTCATGCAGCCGCTTTGCGAGCGCCTCTTTCAGGATGTCCGTCTGGTTGCGGAAGGTGCCCACTGCTGCCCAGCTCCTGGTGACCTTCAAACGATTCTTATTGTCTGGCATCCTGAAGTAATACTAGACACATTCAGCACGTATTAAGTTCTACAGCGCTGGTGGCGTCTAGTGCGAAAGTCTTTCTTGGCACATTCCCCCCTGACCTTCTAAAAGCACATGCTGTGTTTGGTGCTGCATTTCTTTTGTTTTCCAAAGCGTGGCTGCAGATTTGTGCTTTTGTTTAAAGCATTAGTGTTAATTGCAACTCGTGAGGCTCTGCAATTAGCATGAATATTTAAACAAAAGCACTCAATGAACCCCACAGCCGCACTCTAGAAAACAAAAGGCATTTAGCAAGAGGGAGCACTTGCTAAATGCAGAGGTGGCGCGAATGCTCTTGGGGCTGTGTGCGCGCCACAGACACAGCCCTGCGCGCTCCGGGGCACAGAGGTGCACGGGCGCCCAGGCGCGCGGCTTCGTGGGAACACTGGCGGTAGTTGGTTATATTGTTGGGAGACAATTTAGGATTTTTCCTGATGGGAATGATCTGAGCATCCTTCCATTCTTTAGGAAGTTTACCATCTTTGATAGAGCAGTTAAGGATAGAGCAGAGAGGCTCTGCCAATTCACCTGCAAGTTTTTTAGCAGTTTTAGCAGGAATTAGATCTTTAGAAGAACCTGATTAGGCAGATTTTAGTAGAGAATCAGTATCCTGGATGGTAAGCAAAGGAAATTCTTTTAAAGTGAACTGTCTTATGCAGGCTCCTACAGGATTACTGGCAACAGGTATTGAACGAGGTTGACGCCCACTTTGACACAGAAATCCCACGCTTCCCCTCCTATGTCATTCTAGGGCTGCCCAACGCCTTGACCTATCCATTGAAGTCACGTAGAGGTCGTCTGATAGCCATCTCACTGGGGTCAGTGATACAGAACATCCTGGCGCACTGGCGTACTGCGCATCTTCCCACACACCAAGCATGGCTCTACCGTCTGTGGATGGTCCTGGGCATGGAAAGGCATTCCCTACGAAAAGCAGGAGAAGAGACCAAATATGCGGAGCTCTGGAAGCCATTTCTAGCTCTCCTGTCGTCTGAATTTGTAGAAGTAACATGTCCGCGGTATCTTAGGTTGTTGAGGCTGACTGACACTGACTTGGTGAAGAAGGGAGATGGGCCCATCCGTTAGATTGGTAGCAATAGCCGGGAACCGAGAGCGGGGGCGGCCATGGACCACACGGGAGGGAAACGGGTGGCGGGAGGGAAATTGATGGGGAAGGGGGGTGTTTGGGGGGGTGGGGGGTAGTTTGTTGGGCTTCAAAGGGGGTTGGGACGGTTGGGTTGGGGGTGGGTATTCTGTCTACCGGGTGTGTTAGAAGACGGAGGCACGTTGCATCTCGGACAGTCTGTGCAACGCGTTGGCGATGGGGATATGCAGGGCAAAGCTGGAGCAGACGGCAGGCCGCGGCCATGGTTGTGCCTTCTAAACACGCCTCCAGGTTGTATTTAGTAGGGAAGGCTGCTTGAACAATTGCTTTGCCCCGTTTTAAACGCGGCCAGCCCAAACCGGGTTGTAGGCGGCTTGCTGTGTATAATTACAAACCTGCACGCTATGCTCTGTACCATGCCCCCTTGCGTTGCATTGACTTCTTTGTTAGTTGTCGGGCTGTCTGGCGACTGCATACAACTGTATTGTACTAAACTTGTGTTGACATGCTCAATAAAATAAAAATATTTAATCCTAAAGTGAACTGTCTTGAATAATCTGGGGCAGGGTCAATCATAAGATTATGATTGTTGTTGGTAATGGAGGATGTTATCTTATTATAAATATCCTCTATTTTTGTGAAAAATGATCGGCTATATTGTCACAGAGTAATTGAGTAGCTTCCTCTTCTGGAATACAGGCTTTTGGGTTAATGAGGGTATTAAGACTGTGAAAAAGGGTTTTGGAGTTGTTGCCTGATTGCTCAAGTTGGGTAGCTATATGATTTTTCCGTGCGGATTTAAAGTTTTTATGGTATATGTCTAGGGCCGCTTTATACTGTTCCTTGTCTATGGGATCTTTAGTTCGGCGCAATTGTCATTCTAGCCTTTTACATTTACTTTTCACTGTTCGAAGATCCGGTGGGTACCAAGGTGTCTGGATAAGAGTGGAGACCACGCAGGATTTTTTCTACGGGATTAGAGCATCTAATGTAGACTTAATAGTATCATGAAAGACCGACAGAGAGTTGTCAACTGTACCCGATGAAGGTGAATAGACGGGGGTAAATGCTTCACGAAATAGATTTGGGGATAGTTTATGCCACTGTCTGTAGATCCGAGTTATTGGGTCTTTTTTTAACTACGTGTTCACAAAGGCCAGCAAGATCAAATGAGATAATTGAATGGTCTGACCATGTTAATGAATTAGTAGATTTATAAACTATATCAGGTGAATTAGAAAGTACCTGGTCCAGAGTATGGCCTGCGATATGTGTAGGAGCATCATTCCTTTTCTTGAGGCCAAAGGCTGACATTTCCCTCCGGGAAAAGGTGGCCTTTGAGTCACCAGGGTTGTCACTGTGAACATTAAAGTCGCCCAGAAGTAGAAATGTATTGGATGATATCACATGAGGAGCAATCAAGTCCAAAAGATGTGAAATGGAATTAGAGAGAGATCCAGGGGGGCGGTAAACGAGAGCTCCCTTCCAACTCAACAGTGAGTGAAAATCTAGTCTGAATATAAGAATTTCAATACTGTCACTACTGTATTGGTCTAGTAATATAGCTTTTATCGGGTCTTTATAAATATTTGCAATCCCACCACCTGCTTTATGTGACCTGTCTAGTTTCAAAAGACGATAGCCATCCGGTAAAGCAATTGCAATATACGGGGTGGAGCATGGTTTTAATCAGGTTTACGTCAACAAACCCAATATCTGGGAGGCATGAAGAAAGTAAATCCCATGTGTTAGTGGCATGTTTAGGAAGGGATCGAACGTTAGCCAAAAAACAGTCCCAATTTGCTTTGGATAAGTTACTATTATCAGCAATATAAGAAGCATTAGCCAATAATGGTGACATACTCTGAAAACCACAGAAAATGCATGTTAACGGGACTTCAATGATGGAGGGAAATTGGTGAGTGCAAGGGTAGGTACCTTTGCCTGCAATAGGAGAGGGAATAAGATCTCTAATGATTTACAGCTTCTGCGTAGACTAGATTGTGCTCACCCTGGGGTTTTTGTTTGACGTATGGGGGAACAAGCAGGGATCCTGGCTCCTGGCGACGGACTGGTGCGGACGGACACAGAAGGGCTTGCCTTTGGTGCGCCGCTGAGATGCCTGCTGCACGCGTCCTCTGCGCGTCGTCCGCAGCATCCATTTTATAGAGAGGAGGTTGGAGCACTGGAACGCTCACCTCTTCCCACCGGAAGTGAGGGGAAAGGCAGCCAGAGAAGATAGAGCTAAAGGAAAGACTCCCTCCACAACAATCGACCAACGCTTGTGGTGGAAAGGGGAGCTTGAGGCACAGCAGCAAAGATAAGTGACTAGGTTAAAAACAATATAAAAGACTAGCAGCTTGCTACTAACAAGTTATTAGCACCAAACAGAACAGTTTAAAAATTACACCACATACATGTATAAGCGCGTCCGCTGCGCGTCGTCCGCAGCATCTGTTTTATAGGGAGGAGGTTTGAGCACTGGAACGCTCACCTCTTCCCACTGGAAGTGAAGGGAAAGGCAGCCAGAGAAGATAGACAGAAGATAGAGCTAAAGGAAAGACTCCCTCCACAACAATCGAGCAACGTTCGTGGAGGACCGTGGAGCTTGAGGCACAGCAGCAAAGATTAGATTCAATGTAGACTTGGTTAAAAACAATATAAAAGACTAGCGGCTTGCTACTAACAAGTTATTAGCACCGAACAGAACAGTTTAAAAAGTACACCACATACAGGTATTAGCGCGCCCGCTGCGCGTCGCCCGCAGCATCCGTTTTATAGGGAGGAGGTTTGAGCACTGGAACGTTCACCTCTTCCCACTGGAAGTGAGGGGAAAGGCAGCCAGAGAAGATAGAGCTAAAGGAAAGACTCCCTCCACAACAATCGAGCAACGCTCGTGGTGGACCGGGGAGCTTGAGGCACAGCAGCAAAGATAAGTGACTATGTTAAAAACAATATAAAAAACTAGCGGCTTGCTACTAACAAGTTATTAGCACCAAACAAAACAGTTTAAAAAGTACACCACATACAGGTATCAGCGCGTCTTCTACCCAAAGACCATAAAGATCATACATTTGTAAAAATTACAGGCCTGTTTCCTTAATTAATGTACATTATAAGATATTTGCCAAAATGTTAGCTCTACATTTAGAGCCCTCATTACCTCATTTGATTGGTCACGAACAATGTGGTTTTATTAGGGTAGGCATACTTCTGATAATGCTCAATTATTTTTTAATGTACTTAGCAAATCTAAATCTTTGATCTGGTTACCTTATCTACTTAATCATGGTTTGGCGTTGGTCCAATTTTTATTACTTATGTATCTTTGTTATATTCATTTCCTACATTCGCTACTTTAGTTAACAGTCTCCTCTCCCCATCTTTTTTCCTATATTGAGGGGTTCAACAAAGTTGTCTCCTCCCTTCTTCTTTTTCTTCTTGCCGTCGGACCTTTTTTGATTAAGATTTGTCTAAACTCCCAAATTAAAGGTTTTCATTATGGTGATAAACAGTTAAAACTTTCTGTTTATGCCAATGATATTCTTCTTTGTATGTCACATCTTCAAACTTCATCACCAGCCTTTTTATCGGAGGTGAGTCTTCTTGCCCCTGTTTCAGGTCATAAATTAAATCCGGAAAAATGTGAAATTCTTCCATTAAACACATTTTGTTTTCATGCTGATTTTATTTCTTCTAATTTTTTGGGGAATTCGGATACAATTAAATTTCTTGGTTTATGGAATAATTCTTCTATTAAAGAGGCTATTTCAAGGAATTACACACAACATTGAAATCTCATACGTCCCAATGGAATCCTCTATTATTATCTCAGTGGGGTCCCCAAGACACTATACAGATGATGCTGGTACCTACAATACTTTTTTATATTTCTCATATGCCTATAAATTTCCCTAGCTCTCAATACAAATTACTTTATTCTACTTAATCTACATTACTGTTGAATAATTAAAAAGCTTGTATGTCTATTCATAAACTCAAAAGACCTAAACATTTAGGGGGAATACATTTTCCTGATTTTCGTAAATATCATACAGCATTTTCCCCACAAACAATCTTCTTTGTTACTACAAGAGGATGTTGTGTTAAACTTAAATTTATGGACAAATATTGACAAATTCTTTATCCAGCTATTTTATTTTAAAGAATTTGTAACTTTCACACATAGACCTCTATCTTTATCCCTTCCTGTTTTTAATAACACATGCAAAATTCTTCAACCTATTTTTACTTCTTATCAAGATTGTTAGAAACGGGACCCCTGGCTGGCCAAGGCTTGCGCCAAGGTCAGTCAGGGATCACCATTTCCAAGGTCAGGGCAAGGGAGTCACCCACCAAGACAACCCCCGCTCACCCTCTAGGTAACATGGCGCGAGCAGCAAGGCTAATCTCAGAGGCGATGTGTAAAGCGTTTGCGCGCGCACCCCAGCGACAACAACCAAAGGCCCACCACAAAGGAAACTCCACACAAGGTTATATCAAAAATAGCCTTTGTATTATAATAATAAAAACACATTAGATAACACACACACTTTACAATGTGCCAACAGGCACGGGCAAGATTTACAAGGGATTATGTACAGGACAGGGCCACCTGGACCACTGTCAGGGGTATGCACTTTTTAGAAATAACACTTGTAGGTATAACACTTTAGCACATAAACATACAATGACTGTAACACTGAAATAGTGAATGTAGCATACAACCAGTAACTACTGGTAAATGGAAAATACCTCCTACGCCACCCTAAACACTGTAGGGAAATCACGCAGGGAAGTAGGACCTTATCATCAGGACCTATGGAAGGAAAACCTATCACCTAAGCAAGTCACATTTAGCAAAGGGAAGGAAACCTAAAATAATCACCTAGGCAAGTAACATTTAGCAAAGGCAATCAAACATCAACATTCCTCTAAGCAGGTCACTTTTAGCAAAGGGGAATAAAAGAACAAAGAATTACCTAAGCAGGTCACTTTTGGCAAAGGTAATAACAAACAAGGGCACATGAAACATTAAAACACATTCAGAGGTGCAGGTAGAACATTTGCGCAGAAATCAAATAAGCAGGAATCATAAATTGCGCAGGGTGCACATGGCACAACATTAGAAATGTCCCTCAGGCCAACTGGCCTCGCAAGGGGCTGGAATGCCCTGAGTCTCAAAGTCAGGGAAGGCTGTGCAGGCAGCCAGCACACAAAAGCCTAAACGTAGCAACTTGTCCACTAAGTGCTGGACAGTTGTAAATAGCAAGTAGGCAAACGTTGGAGCCACGTGGGCTCAAGAACAAAGGTGGACAAGGAGCCTCTCTAGGGCTCGCAAAGCAAATGCGCAAATTAGAGCTTCAGCGCTCTTAAAATCATGAAAATGCCCCCCAGAGCCTCTCTCAGGGCTCTCACTACGATGTGGGCAATGAGCCTCGCCGGGCTCGTGAATATACTTAGGGCGGGAGCCTCTCGTGGCTCTAAACAAATAGATTGCCCCCAGGAGCCTCGGGGCTCCTAAATCAATATTGTGGCCACGTTGGAGTCCTTCACGAACTCGAGAACAAGGTGGCCCCCTGAGCCTCGCAAGGCTCTCAGTACTGAACTGCCCCTTTCGTTGGAGTCCCCCCGGGGGACTCAGGAAAGAGCAAAAATGCCACAAGAGCCTCAACCGGCTCTACACAATGGAGGGGAGGGGCGGCACCGACAATGTGCCCCGACGCCCTCCTCCCCGATTCTGACTGCGGGCCCCCACTCACCGGGTTTCTGGCTCCGGGCTGCGCTGGAGTCTCTCGGTTCTGCTGCCACTCCGGGGCTCTCCTTTCAGTCGGGAGCCTCGAGAAGACGCGCCGGGCGCTTCCTGCTTCTTTGGCCTGGCCCGTCAGGCTACAATCCGCCTGACTTCCCCTGGGGCCGCCAATGGCAGCGCGGCCCTGGGGATGCGGAGGCGGGACTTCCGGGTCGCTCTAGACAGCGGCCCGGCAACGGCTTCGATGTGCCTGGGCTGCGGCGGTGAATACCCGGGCAAATGCGGCGTGGGCAGCCGCTCAGATTAACAAGGAAAACGGGACAATGCCGGGTAGGCACCGGCGTCAAATTAAATATAAAGCAAGGTGGGCACTCGCTCGGCCGCAAATTCGGGCAAACGCCGGGTGGGCACCGGCTGGACAACTAGAGCGCTCCAAAGCGCTCCAAAGGCAAAATCAAGCGCTCCCAGCGCTGGGAATACGAATAAAGTGCTCGAAGCGCTAGCAGGAAAGATAAAGCGCTCCCAGCGCTAGGCAGCACCAAGGAAGCGCTCTTCAGCGCTAGGGGCAAAAGAAAAGCCCCAGCAAGGTCTGGAGGCAGGCAGGCAGGGGGGCAATGCAGGGCCAGAGCCAGCACACTGGGTCTCCAGGCAGGGAGACAAGCCAAGTGGCGGTCCTCCTGGCCCCAGCAGCAGCAACAGCCCCCTCTGGCAAGGATCCAAAAGTAGAACAATTTCTGTGGGGACACAGCCCCATTTTTATACAGAGAAATCCTTTGTTAGGAGGTGCAGGGTGGGGGGAAACCAGTTGCAGCTGGCTTGGGAGTACCCTTGATGGCCCAACCACCCCTTTCATTCACTGGGGAGGCTTGGGTCATTAGACAAACCACAGGGGGGCGGAGCCAGCATTGTGTGGGGAAAAACCCAGCCCATCCAGGACCCAGGTGCACTCCTCCCACACATTACTCATGCTGATCTCACACTCACCACCGGGCAGACCCATCCAGACTTCCTGGAGCCTGGCATGCCAGCCAGCTCCAGCCAATCACGCCCCAGTATCCTCACTGCACGCATACATCAATGTCCAGAAGTAGCACTTCCCTTCTAGACACATACATGCCGCAGACACCATCTTGCAGCATTCACTCTCACGAGTTCATACATACTAAACTCGAGCCTGCACTCCCCACACATCAGGAACTACCAGGGACACACACATTCCCCATGCATTCCTATGGGAGGGCAGGCCAGCCATACTACACGCACGCACTTTCACTCTGGGACACAGGGAAAAAGTGCGCCAAGACCCAAAAGTCACTACCCAGGGTCACAAACAAAAGCAAAAAGATTAGGGGTGAACCTGCCCTAAGGCCCAAGTCTAACACGACCCCCTTCCAGCCAAAACGCAGGGCAGACCGATCACCACCGTGATGGGTTTCCCTGCTTGGGGCGATAAAACAAGGACGCGGGCCCACAACTGCAGGGACACCCTCCTGTTTTACGCCACGGTGAACCCCTAGGGTTCCTTCTAAAACTACTGTAGGGACTAACTGGGGTACCCCACTGATACTCTCCAGCTGCCCTCGGCCAGGACCAGGCCCTAGGCCACCCAGGTGCCACTGGATCCTGCCTACTCACAAAGTGGGGGGTAGTAACCCCTGGCACATAATAGCCATGCTCCACTCTTCCTGTCTGTAAGACAGGGCTAGACTGCCACTGGTTCTCCAACCTAGGGTCTACAACCTCAGGTGGACCAGGAGTCTCAGGGAAGGCTCTCCTCCCCTTACCTCTTCTCCTAGGGTTCCTCCTCCTCCTGCGAGGGGTTCCCTCTAAACAACATTCTCCCAACCTAGGGTTTAACCCCTCAGGTGGTACCGGGGTCAGAGGTGGGCTCTCCCACCCTCTGCACCCCCTTCCAGAGTCCTGCTCCCTCCCAACCGGGGCGGTACTTCTGGAGAAAGAACTGGTCAGGACACTGATTACAGTAGCCCCACCCTTCAGGTCAGGCGGATCCTGAACCTGGCCTTCCAACCTCTGGTCTAGACCCTTTGGTGGAACCAATGCCTGGCACTCCAGGACTTCTGGGGACTCACATCCTATCCCCCAATCACTCCTTTCACTGGACTTCTGTACTCTCCCTACTGGAGCGGTACCGCCAGACTCTAGAACCATAGAAGCTCCGCTTACAGATGCTCCAGGTTCTCTACACACTAGGAGATCTCCCTTAAGTGAACTAACAGGCAAGTCTAGGTTCCCTTCCTGGTGTTCCCTAAAGAAACCATCCAGGCTCTGTGACAGGGCTTCGGGCGTCTGGGGACTCTCGGTCACACACTCACTCCCGCTCCACTGAGACAGGCAGTCAGCCCCTACACCCTTCTCACTAACCAAGGACCTAGCTGGGCTACTCTCACCCTCCTCCACCACACTGGGCTGGAAGACACCTGACCCACTATTGTTGGAATCACTCACTAGTGACTCAAAAGAACCTCTCGCACTGTCCCAGCGATCTGCTTCCGCTGCAAGCTCACATGCAATAAACGATCCAAACTTCAACAGGTGCTGGCGCAACCCTGGTGAACAATAACTGAGCAGGTGCTCTGTGACAACCATGCTAAATAAACTGCCAGACTTTTCGTTCACGTGAGCCTCTCTCCAATCAAACAGTGCTCCACAACATTCGTCCTCAAAGTCTTCCCAAGACTGATGAGGCTGTTTCCTAAGTCTCCTGAACTTCAACCCAAACTCTTCTGCGGGGGAAGCAGGCAACATACTCGGGGAACTGAGAGTGGGACTGTCTACACTTATATTTAAAAAGCTGCCACCACTGGACTCCACCCTCCCTGGGGAATCCAGACAATTACAATTACACTCAGGGGATAACCTACTCTCCCTGAACAAGGCCCTCTCTTCCTTCCTATCCAACCACTCCTCTGGGGACAGGGAAAGGGATGGGGCGCTGGTACTGACACTGGACCCAGCAAGGGACTCCCTATCTATGGGGTCCTCACTATCTGCTGACATCCATCCACTGTCATCATCATACAACTCACATTCTTCAGGGCTCTCCACAGACTCACCATCCTCATGGCATGCGGCCCGGGCCCTATCTCTCTCACTGCGCTCAAGATCCCACTGACCCTTTTGCCATTGGATCAGGCTGTCCCTAAGCTGGGACTGAGTATCCGACTCACTCACCTCCATGCCTCCCTCTTCACAGAATCTGACCAGCTCTGACCTACTGTACCTAAAAAGACAACAGAGATCAAAAACAGGCTCCATTTTGGCGGACGTTCTCAAGAAGAGTTTGACACAGGGAACCTGGGGGTCTGAGCTTACACAGGAGTATACAATTACACAATTCAGCAAGATTCCTATCTCAGAGAACTTGCACTCAACTGTCCAGTGTAACACACCACTCATTCACACACACCCTCCCCTCGGACCGGTAAGGCAGTTTCTACCACCCCTGATTTTCTCAACCTGACCACAAGTGACACAGGTACCAAACTCTGGAAGCAGGGCGGGAAACAAATGTACTAGACAGAAATTACAAAATGACACCTTTCAGGAAAAGCAAAACTGAACTTCCCTAAAAAACAATAATCCCAAAAATGTGGTTATCTAAAATTGCAGAGTTTTGAAGTGTGGCCTGTCGCCACTGTGGTACAACGCAAACGCAAGTCCAATCCGCACCGCTAGCCACCAATGTTAGAAACGGGACCCCTGGCTGGCCAAGGCTTGCGCCAAGGTCAGTCAGGGATCACCATTTCCAAGGTCAGGGCAAGGGAGTCACCCACCAAGACAACCCCCGCTCACCCTCTAGGTAACGTGGCGCGAGCAGCAAGGCTAATCTCAGAGGCGATGTGTAAAGCGTTTGCGCGCGCACCCCAGCGACAACAACCAAAGGCCCACCACAAAGGAAACTCCACACAAGGTTATATCAAAAATAGCCTTTGTATTATAATAATAAAACACATTAGATAACACACACACTTTACAATGTGCCAACAGGCACGGGCAAGATTTACAAGGGATTATGTACAGGACAGGGCCACCTGGACCACTGTCAGGGGTATGCACTTTTTAGAAATAACACTTGTAGGTATAACACTTTAGCACATAAACATACAATGACTGTAACACAGAAATAGTGAATGTAGCATACAACCAGTAACTACTGGTAAAGGGAAAATACCTCCTACGCCACCCTAAACACTGTAGGGAAATCACGCAGGGAACTAGGACCTTATCATCAGGACCTATGGAAGGAAAACCTATCACCTAAGCAAGTCACATTTAGCAAAGGGAAGGAAACCTAAAATAATCACCTAGGCAAGTAACATTTAGCAAAGGCAATCAAACATCAACATTCCTCTAAGCAGGTCACTTTTAGCAAAGGGGAATAAAAGAACAAAGAATTACCTAAGCAGGTCACTTTTAGCAAAGGTAATAACAAACAAGGGCACATGAAACATTAAAACACATTCAGAGGTGCAGGTAGAACATTTGCGCAGAAATCAAATAAGCAGGAATCATAAATTGCGCAGGGTGCACATGGCACAACATTAGAAATGTCCCTCAGGCCAACTGGCCTCGCAAGGGGCTGGAATGCCCTGAGTCTCAAAGTCAGGGAAGGCTGCGCAGGCAGCCAGCACACAAAAGCCTAAACGTAGCAACTTGTCCACTAAGTGCTGGACAGTTGTAAATAGCAAGTAGGCAAACGTTGGAGCCACGTGGGCTCAAGAACAAAGGTGGACAAGGAGCCTCTCTAGGGCTCGCAAAGCAAACGCGCAAATTAGAGCTTCAGCGCTCTTAAAATCATGAAAATGCCCCCAGAGCCTCTCTCAGGGCTCTCACTACGATGTGGGCAATGAGCCTCGCCGGGCTCGTGAATATACTTAGGGCGGGAGCCTCTCGTGGCTCTAAACAAATAGATTGCCCCCAGGAGCCTCGGGGCTCCTAAATCAATATTGTGGCCACGTTGGAGTCCTTCACGAACTCGAGAACAAGGTGGCCCCCTGAGCCTCGCAAGGCTCTCAGTACTGAACTGCCCCTTTCGTTGGAGTCCCCCCGGGGGACTCAGGAAAGAGCAAAAATGCCACAAGAGCCTCAACCGGCTCTACACAATGGAGGGGAGGGGCGGGCACCGACAATGTGCCCCGACGCCCTCCTCCCCGATTCTGACTGCGGGCCCCCACTCACCGGGTTTCTGGCTCCGGGCTGCGCTGGAGTCTCTCGGTTCTGCTGCCACTCCGGGGCTCTCCTTTCAGTCGGGAGCCTCGAGAAGACGCGCCGGCCGCTTCCTGCTTCTTTGGCCTGGCCCGTCAGGCTACAATCCGCCTGACTTCCCCTGGGGCCGCCAATGGCAGCGCGGCCCTGGGGATGCGGAGACGGGACTTCCGGGTCGCTCTAGGCAGCGGCCCGGCAACGGCTTCGATGTGCCTGGGCTGCGGCGGTGAATACCCGGGCAAATGCGGCATGGGCAGCCGCTCAGATTAACAAGGAAAACGGGACAATGCCGGGTGGGCACCGGCGTCAAATTAAATATAAAGCGAGGTGGGCACTCGCTCGGCCGCAAATTCGGGCAAACGCCGGGTGGGCACCGGCTGGACAACTAGAGCGCTCCAAAGCGCTCCAAAGGCAAAATCAAGCGCTCCCAGCGCTGGGAATACGAATAAAGCGCTCGAAGCGCTAGCAGGAAAGATAAAGCGCTCCCAGCGCTAGGCAGCACCAAGGAAGCGCTCTTCAGCGCTAGGGGCAAAAGAAAAGCCCCAGCAAGGTCTGGAGGCAGGCAGGGGGGCAAGGCAGGGCCAGAGCCAGCACACTGGGTCTCCAGGCAGGGAGACAAGCCAAGTGGCGGTCCTCCTGGCCCCAGCAGCAGCAATAGCCCCCTCTGGCAAGGATCCAAAAGTAGAACAATTTCTGTGGGGACACAGCCCCATTTTTATACAGAGAAATCCTTTGTTAGGAGGTGCAGGGTGGGGGGAAACCAGTTGCAGCTGGCTTGGGAGTACCCTTGATGGCCCAACCACCCCTTTCATTCACTGGGGAGGCTTGGGTCATTAGACAAACCACAGGGGGGCGGAGCCAGCATTGTGTGGGGAAAAACCCAGCCCATCCAGGACCCAAGTGCACTCCTCCCACACATTACTCATGCTGATCTCACACTCACCACCGGGCAGACCCATCCAGACTTCCTGGAGCCTGGCATGCCAGCCAGCTCCAGCCAATCACGCCCCAGTATCCTCACTGCATGCATACATCAATGTCCAGAAGTAGCACTTCCCTTCTAGACACATACATGCCGCAGACACCATCTTGCAGCATTCACTCTCACGAGTTAATACATACTAAACTCGAGCCTGCACTCCCCACACATCAGGAACTACCAGGGACACACACATTCCCCATGCATTCCTATGGGAGGGCAGGCCAGCCATACTACACGCACGCACTTTCACTCTGGGACACAGGGAAAAAGTGCGCCAAGACCCAAAAGTCACTACCCAGGGTCACAAACAAAAGCAAAAAGATTAGGGGTGAACCTGCCCTAAGGCCCAAGTCTAACAAAGATACTAACAAACAATTTTTGAAATCCTCAATATGGTATAATAGATATCTTAAGATTAATAACAGATGTATAATCTGGAAGGAATGGCATGCTAAAGGACTGCGATGGATTTATCAACTCTTTCATAATGATATATGTATATCATTTAGATCTGCTTCTACCTATCTTCCTCCTATGAATCTCAATATATATCTTTATTTCACTGTTTAAATCAGCTTATGATCAACTTTTGTCTGGTACTATTTCTGCATCTTCCAGTCTGTTTTAAAGATAATAACCAATCTTTAGTTGAATAGGTAATATTTATTCAAGAGGTATAAAAATACAACCCTCACAAACTCCAATCCAGTCTCCAACTGCCAGAGAAGGTTTTCACAGAATCACACCAAATGGAATTAGAACATGAGCCACATCATGCATTACATAGTGAATGCTCTGTGCAACATCATACATCACATGGTAAGTGTTCTCTGGAGACATTCTGAGATCAAGAAAACACAACACAGTCATAATAAACTTTCACTTTTAACTAGCTCTCCTTCTGATTCTCAATCATATAAACAGTTAACCTATCTTCCGGACACTTGGATTAAAACAGAGGTAGAGCTTTCTGTATACTCCTCTTTCCTTACATAAAATAAACTCTACTCTTTCCACTTCCTGTTGGACATGCAATGCTATTTCAGCAGATTTCAAACATATGCTATTGGAATATTCCCATACCTATAACTTCTGGTTACACGTCTGGCAACAAATCAATAAAATCATTCACACACAAACCACTTTTAATGGTATTAATGTCTTCCTAGGTAGTGTCTCCGAAGATTGGGCTTTTCACTCAAGTAATTTTCACATTTTTGATTTACTTCTTGCAATTGCTTTTCAACAGATTACCAAGGCATGGAAGGATTGTACTAAGGTGTCTTTCCAAGCCTGGTGGTATGTTGTATGTTACAATCACAGACTAGATAGATAATTTGCTACTCCAGTGTCCTTCGTTAGCAAACGAGATCTCCTATGGTTACCCATAACTAATTTTCTAGATATGTCTGCAAATAAAACAGGTTTTCATAATCCTCGTATTGAAAAAGTGCCTAAACCCCCAATAATTATATTTTGTATTGAATTTATTGTATTAAGCAATTGACTTTCTATTTCTTCTTACTCTCTGCTATGTAAATATTATTATACAGTGGTTATGTATAAGCCGGATATATGTGATTGTCATTTTTTTATTTTTTTCTCTACCTTTATTCCTTATCTAGCTATCGATGATCTCACTACTTGGGAGATCCTGGAGGACCTGAGAACGGAGGAAGAAAAAGGCAGGGAGGTAGTAGATTCACTTACACAAAGAACTAGAAGAGTGGGAGTCGAACAAGAGGCACCAATGACTAATTTCAAACCCCCCTCACAATTCGTACCTACAATGCCTTATGACGCTATCGATGCGTTCTCCGACGCTGTAACCAAAGATTTGATAAAATTTCGAGAAAAGCAGAAAAAAATGAGAAAGAAAAGGACAAACATGACAAAAGAACAAAGAGAAATTCTAACAAAATTGGACAAGGATGAGAACATAATCTGTAAACCATCAGACAAAGGTGGAAACATCGTGGTGATGTCAAGAGATCAATATTGTCAAGAAGCACATAAACAATTGGACAATGGGACATCCTATGAAAAAACAACAAGAATCAAATATGAGGAGAGTATCACTGGATATCTAACATTGTTAAATAAATGGCACAGCAACAACATGCTAGACACTGACGAGTATTTTTTTCTGAAAAACAATAACCCAACAATTCCCACCTTTTATCATTTACCCAAGATACACAAGGACAATAAAAATCCGCCGGGGAGACCGATTGTCTCCTCCATAGGAAGTGTTTCTGAAAATATGTCCATTTATATTGACCATTTTCTTTTTCAGAGTGTTCTACAGCTAGACTCCTATATCAGGGACACTAAAGATTTTGTGAATAAGATTAAGGATGTGATATGCAAACCAATGTATATATTAATAACCATGGATATAACCAGTCTCTATACGAGCATTGATCATCAGCAGGCACTGGCGGCTATCAAGTATTTTCTTGATAAAAAACCTATGAAGTTTGCCAAACACAATGATATGCTCTTAGAGTTTATAAAGTACTGCTTGTTCAACAATATCTTTTTGTTCCAGGGACAACTATATAGACAGACCACGGGGACTGCGATGGGGACCTGCTTCGCTCCCAGCTACGCGAATCTTTTCGTCGGCTGGTGGGAGGAGCAGGTCACCCAGAGCCCCAAATTTGAGAAATGGGCAGAAAACTTAAAACTGTGGTATCGATATATCGATGACCTTTTCCTTGTGTGGGAAGGGTCAGTAACTTCTGCAGAAGAGTTTGTAGCTGAACTAAATCAGAACAAAATGAATTTAAGATTTACAGCGGATATAAATGTATCAACAGTAAATTACCTGGACCTGAGAGTGACTTTAAGGGGTGAGAAAATTGAAACAGAGCTTTTTAGAAAAGTGACAGCCGGAAACTCGGTATTACATGCCGAAAGTAGCCATCCTCCTTCCTTGGTGAGGAGTATCCCGTATGGGGAACTCCTTAGAATTTAAAGGAATTGCTCAAGGAATACTGATTTCATAAAAGCAGCTCAAGAGAGCATTAGTAGATTCCAGACTAGAGGATATAACAAAAACCTCTTAGAAAAGACCTTTAAAAGGGTAGAGAGAATTCCTCGAGAAGAACTACTTAAAGAAAGAGAAAGAAATCAAGAGAAACATGGAGGCAAATTCAGACTGATTACCACCTTCTCAGAAGACTCAAACCATCTGAGAAACATACTTAAGAGAAGCTGGCATATCCTTAAAACTGATCAAATCATAGGGAAGGATATTCCAATCTCACCCTTAATCACCTTCAGGAAAGGGAGATCAATAAAGGATAAAATTGTACACAGCCATTTGGCTGACAAAATAGACACTACTGGGAGAATAAGAGAGATGCCGGGCTTTTTCCCTTGCGGAAAATGCAAGGCATGTGAGAACAGCAAGAGAGTAACCACCTATGAGATACCAGGGATGAGTGATAAGAAAAGAATATCAAAATTTCTCACATGTCAAACTACTCATGCAGTGTATTGCCTGATATGTCCATGCGGACTGAAATATATAGGCAGCACTGTCAAGAACGTAAAATTACGAATACTTGAGCATCGACGAGCCATTGTCAATAAAGACTTTAACTACCCTGTAGTGAAACACTTTGCCATCAGACACAAGAGTAAAAGAGAATTGCTACAATATTTTGCACTGGATTGTATACCTGTGGACCCAAGGGGTGGAGATAGGTTACGGAGACTAAGAAGGTTGGAGTCCCGTTACATAATAGACCTACAAACCAAGGTCCCGACAGGTCTTAATAGGAATGAAGAATTATCATCTCACCTAGGAAAGTAATAGGAGGAGAATTTTGCCCCAACTTTAAAATTGGAAATTATTCCCTGTGAGAAATGCCGATCCACGGCTTAATAACACACCTACAAAGACGACTAAAGTGCCTGTAAATGAAGGAAAAGCCATAGTAATCAAATGATTATTTAGGTCTCCTAATTAAAATATACAAAGGAGAAAAGTAAATTGTAAATTCTGCATATATGAATTTAAATGCGTGTCGTCTATATAACGATATTAGAATGTAATAGACAATGATATAACTTTGCTCACAGGGTTTTACGTAAGTCTCCTTTCTATGTACATGCCTACAATGACAAAATGTTTTTAAATCTGCTTCCTTCCGTGTCAATGGTAGACACTGACGAAGGAAAACCGAAACGCGTTTGTCTGCTTAGTGTTTGTTGTCATTAAACGAACCTAAATACTTCTTCTGTGAGTGCCGGATTTCTTTTGGATTTAAGGATATCGGAGCGGCAATTTAAGACGTGGGGCGTCACCACGAGAGGCACCCGCCTACGAGTGCCCCGGTCCTTTGACGCAACAGAGCGGCAATATATATATATATATATATATATATATATATATATATATATATATATATATATATATATACAGATGTTATCCTGAAAGTATTTACAATGTATCCTTCTATTATAAATAAAATCGTTTCTTAACGCCTTAACCCCGGCGGCAATTCTGCCTCGGTGCCGGCGTTCTAATGGGTGGGCGGGGCTGCGACAGCCAACGGTTATTCACAGCACCAGGGAGGGAGTGCTCACGTCGGTGCTGCGAATGAAGAAACCAGGGTACCATAGAACATGAGGAATTTATTTTTCTCAAATGCAAATTTCCTTACTTGCCAATACTCTATTTATTTTCAAAGATCCACAAAGACAGAAACAATTCCCCTTAAAGACCTATTGTGTCCTCCATGGGTAGACTTCTAGAGAACATCTTGAGTAATGTTGATCACTTTTTAAGGGCTTTTGTTGAGTCACTACTGTCATAGAAGCAAGCCACCAAATATTTATTGAGGAGAATAGAAAGTAGCAAGTGCAAGAAATATTATCTGCTGGTGACATTTTATATTCCCTGCAAGATCAATATGTTGCATTTCTCACAAAAATATGGTGATTGAAATCATTACATTTTATCTGGAAAATATTATTTTTATAATCAATGATATTATCTATGAAAAAACATATGCACTGCGATGAGCACCTGTATCACTCTTATCAATGCTAATGGGCTAGTGGGAAGAACAGGTGTCCATTGTGGTGGAGACTAGTCATGAAATGAAATGTTTGGTAATTTGGCTGAGGTTTATAAATGACTTGTTCATCATATGGAAAGGGTCTGATATGGTGGCTAGAATCTCTGTTAAAGTCTGGGTGAGAATACATCGAATCTAAAATTGACCTGTGACATCTGCTGAAAGCAGCATACCTAATGCACACAGTAGTCACTGGCAAACCTTGCAATTAAGTATTCCATGTGGGGAGATGTTGAATTAGTACCACTGTGAATTTCCTAGAAAAACTTAAATACATTTTTGTCAGGTTTACCATGAGAGAATAACCAAAATGGGTTGTCAGCAGGGCCGGTCAATATCATCATTGATAAGCCCAAGCCCCTAAATCACAGAAGTTCACTCCGAGACATGCTACATTCTGGTACACAATGACATTACTGACAAACAGACAGCATGTTTCTAAGTATACATGTTTTATTTGTACGTGTAATTTGTAAAAACAGTAAGAACATGAAGGAGTACCCAATTCCATTTGGGTAAGATCACAGGGTCATAGGGCAGTTCCTCACCTGCAGCAATTAGTATGTAATTTATGTATTGACATGCACATTAACAAGAAGTATGCTGAAAGCATGATTCATTTGGTTAAGAAAAAGGTCTTGGAGCATATGAAGGAAATTAACAAAAAGGAGAGCCATTGCCCCCTGCTAATAAGTAATGGACATTGAAGAGCCAAGACTTATGGTGCCCCATGAGAGTTTTTACTGGCATTTTATTAAGTATATTGAAGTTTACTTTGCTAGATGATGTCATTAGTGATGTCATCAGTGTTGTAATTTGAGATGTAATGAGTGATGTCACTGACCATGTAATGAGTGAAGTAATATGTGAAGTCATAAGCAGTGCATTGTAGTGGTGTATGTTATAATTAGCTCAGGTAACTATAACTGTTGAATTTCTATGGTATTCTGTGTGTTAGACCTAAGCCTAGCTATGACGTACATGTAACATTTGGTTTTTCAGTGAATGTGTAAGGTTATTTAATACTATTTCCTAACTATAACTTTGATGTAACCTTTGTTTTTTTCTGTGAATTTCTAGTTTTTTAAATGCTATTTCCTAACTGTAATCTACATGTAACCTTTGTGTTTTAAGGCAATTTCAAGTTTTTTTAAATGTAAAATTATATTTAATTAATTGGGCATGTAGGTGGGTGTGGGTGTGGGAGTGGCTGTGTTGGTCGGTGAGTAGGTGTGTTTGGTTTTGTGGGTTTGTGTGGTTTTGTGGGAGTGTGTGTGGGTGTATGGGTATATGAGTGGGTGTGTGAGAGGGTGTATTAGTTGTTTTGTCAGACTGTGAGTGGGTGTGTGAGGGGCTGTGTGGGTCTGTGAGTGGGTATGCGAGTGGTTATTTGTGTCATCTGTTTTTTGGGTGAGTAAGTGGTTGTGTGGGTCTGTGAAGGGCTGTGTGAGTCTGAGTGGATGTGTGAGTGGTGGTGCAGGTCTTTGGTTGTGTGGGTGTGTAAGTGTGTGTGAATGGGTGTGTAATTGGGTGTGTGAGTCACTGTGTGGGTCTGTGAGTGAGTGTGTGAGTGGGCTTTTGGGTTAGTGAGTATGGATGTGTGTGTGTGTGGCTGTGTGGGTCTGTAAATGGGTATATGAGTATTTTTGTGGGTGTGTGAGTAGCTGTATGGGTATGTTAGTGGGTGTGTGGGTCTGTAAGTAGCTGTGTGGGTGTGAGAGTGGGTATGTGAGTGGTTTTGTGTGTCTGTGAGTGGGTGTGTCAATGACTGTATGGGTGTGTGAGTGGGTGTGTGAATGTTTGCACAGGTGTGTAAGTGGGTGTGTGAGTGGGTGTATAATTTATTTTGTGAGTCTGTGAGTGGGTTTGTGTGTGAATGTATGGGTGTCTGAGTGGGTGTTGTCTATTTTGTTTTCAAATTGGGATCCAGATCCATCATGGATTCACCTGAGGAGGCTGCGCTGAGCACGGCAGTGCATCTATGGATTCTTGCTGACAAAAAAACATGTTTGGGCAATGAGGGATCACTCACAGACCCTTCCATCAGTTCCATGGGATCGGAATCCCTCTATCATGACCCCCTATATCTTATTTCTATTTTATTTCCCCCAAGAATGACCTCTCAATGCCTGCAAAAAATGGCAGCTGCAACTTTCATCTCAGGGTGCGGCCAGCCAATCACGGCACTGCTGTTGGCGCATAGATCCATGGATTCCCGCGTCGATCTGCATCTGTAGATATACATTAAACGCTTTTCTTTACAACTCCAAAATTATTGAACAGATTTGCACCAAATTACAACAGCACTCTTTCTGGACAATATTGAGCTTTGTGCCAAATGTAGTGTAATTCCATTCAGCGGTAAAGGCTGTATCCATGTCTAAAATATGTATGGGAAATTGCATGGGGAATAGTGTTTCGGGAGCCCCCTTTTTCTCAGCCCTCACTTGACGAATCACCCTCACACTTTCCAGGCAGCAGGTGAAGTGAGTGGCAAACTAGTTTTTGAAAATATCATGAAGATTCATCAAACAGCACCATGGTTATTACCAAAAGAAAAAAATGCTATTCCTTTGGAAACAAGGTCCTAACTATACCTACCTTCTGCCAACTGCCAGTAGGGAATATCTATCTATCTATGTCTCTAGCTATATATATATTCACTGACAAAACAACAACGATTACAGGTAAGTTATAGTTATGAAACAGAACAGGGTTTTGTAAAGTGAAATTTGTAGTTTTTTAACATTATTTCCTAACTATAATGTCCCTGTAACCTTTGTTTGTTTCAGTGAATTTCTAAGGTTTTTTAAAATCTATTTCCAAAAGATAACGCCCCTGTGCAAATAATAAAAATAAATCTTTAGATCCCACTGTACGTCCACGGGTCCGCAAACATAGTTTGACAGGACTAGTACTCAATGGTTTTTAATTCCAATCTTTCAATCACGTGGGCTAAATGAACCCACAATACTTTTGCTAAAAATTTCAGAAATTATTTTAAATATGTATATCTCTCCATTTTCATTAATGACATCAGTATGAACATATGTATATATATATATATAACTATATGTGTAGTGTCCTATATCAGTCTTTCAAGGACGTTACTAATTTTACAAATTACGCATACCCACAATCTGTTGAAGATGAGGAGGAAGATAAACCACCTCTCAGAAAACAAAGTGTTGTGTGGAATCACTTTACAATACGTTAAGGAGAAAAGAAGGTTTAGGCTACTTATGTGTAGTTAAATATTTGCGGCAAGCAGTCATCCATAGGCACCGCAAAGAAGTATTCACAAGTGACTAGTTCCATGTGGAAGTGCTTAAAAATCATTCACAAGTGGCTCTACAACCACATGATGGAGGAGAAAGTGGGTGGAGGACAGTACACCGCTGAACCAGCCTTGAGAGAACAATCATCACCTACAGTCATCACTCTACCAGCTGCCTGTGAAGAACTAAGTGACATTGTTATGCACTGTGGGAAGTGCCAATTGCTTGTCGCCATACAAAATTCGTCTGTGAGTGCATTCTTGAATACAATAAAGAAGCATTTCTGTACGTTTTTCTTTTTTTTTTGCTTCCATTTACCACTGAACTATTTTTGAAGAGTGAAGCCAGTTGCTTCTTTGTATTTCCCTTACCTTATCCCTTTTACTACTCTGTTTACATTTTGGGTAAAAAAACAGCGTGTCAGTGTGCCCCCGGATGTCTTATTTGATGCATTAGTGTGCCTATGTCTGAATTGGTGTATGCCTGTGGGTGTTAGTGTCTACATTGGAATGTCCCTGATGGTGTCAGTGTATATGTCAGTGTGTACCTAGTTGTCTTTTTGCATACATTAGAGTTTGACGCTTTAACTTATCTGAGAAACCTTGTCCACCATTCAGTTCATTTGGCCGCAAGTGTGAGAGAAGTAAGGGAGCACCTTGGACTGATTGCTACACAGATAATAGATAAGACAGTAAGCCATTGGCCTGTTGGTGTTGTCCTCAGTTGTTATTGGCTGTTTTGTTCAATGCCTCTATTAGTCATCCTAGGTTACACACTTGTCCCAGGGAATTGTATCTAGGCATTCTTGGGCAGTTCTGTCACCATATTGTCACAGCAGGTAATTCAGACCAAACAGAAATGGATATAAGTACAGCTATTGAATCTCCACCTTCCTTTCTTATGTTGCCAGGAGTGCCTCCCGTTGAGGAATGGATTGATTGTTTTGAAAATTATCTTCTTGCATTAGTTGGGGCCAGGTTTCCAGCCATAAGAAAAAAAGCATTGTTGTTAGGATCTTTGGATGAAGAAGACCAACATGTTTTCAAATACCTGCCGTCTGTAGGAAATGCACAAGGAGGTCCTATGGAGGATGTCCACAAGGAGGCAGTTTTACTATTATAAAACAGATTTACAAAGCAAGTTAATTTGGTGATGGGCCGTCACAAATTTTACACACAGCCACAACGCACCAATGATTCTGCTAAATGCCAATTCGGTCCAATGACTGAAGAAATGATCAGAGATCAGTTAATTGGACAGTGTAACAGTAAAAATATACAAGAGAGATTGTGGAAAGCAAGCAATCCCACATTCAGAGTTGCAATATTTTTTGGCAATGTTGTAGAGGAATCTGAAAAATGCATGCTTGAAATGAAGATTGCAAAGTAATTAATGTTGCAATATTGGTTGATGATACAGAAAGTGTCAATGTAATAAAGAATAAAATGCAAGCGGCTAGAAGTAGCATTCCCAGAAACAGTAGTTGAAAGGAATATAGAATCACACAAGTTAGATTAGGATCTTGTGTCTGCCACAGATGTGGTAGTAGTTATCACATGGCGGATTCCAAACAGTGCTCTGCTGTTGGTAAGGAGCATCGTAAGTGTAGCAAGAAGGGTCATCTGGGACGCCTGTGTAAGTCAACAGAGAAGAAAATTGCGATGGTAGGAGAAGAACGATCAGGATACAGAGTTCTGAAGGCACATCATGAGAGTACTGTGGGGCAAGTAGAAGGTAATGAAAGTGGGAGAATAAGTCCAAAGCCTGTTTTCTATATCAATGGAAGGATGGTGTCCTTGATGGAGGACACTGGTTCACTATATTTAATCGTGCTACAAGTGTTATTTAATGCTACGTGGTCAGGAGAGGGATTGGTGTCTAAGTTTGTTTTGAAATGATATCAGGGAGCGGACATAGGTGCCATTGGATTCATGTCTGCACAAATCAGATTCGCAAGAAGGCTGACGATGGGAAAGATATATGTTGCCAGGAAAGGCCCACCCATTCTTGGTTGGACTCACCAATATGACTTAAATATTATGGGAAATCTGCAAGCTGTGTATCAAGTGATGGTGATCAATGCAATGGGATTGATTGACCTGTTGGAGTTCCATAAAGAGGTTTTTGAGAACAGATTAGGAGAAGCTGTGAACTATGAGCATATAATTAAACTCAAGAAGAACTCTGTTCCGGTGAAACATGTTGCTAGGAGGTTTCCCATGGAAGCAAGAGGAAAACTGAAAGAAATTATTCAACTTCTCCTGGATGATAAAGTAGTAGAACCTGTTGAGGAAGCAGAGTGGTTATCTCCCATAGTCATTACCAAGAAGGCCGATGGATCACTAAGGTTTTGTATTGAATTGCGCAGCTTAAATGAGAATGTTGTCATGGACAACTTTCCTTTGCCAAACATTAATGAATTAATTCTCCAATCCAATCCAAAAATTCTTTATTTCGGTCGTGTAGACCATAAAAGATACAATACAAAACACAGTAACATACATTTTAAAAACATAATTCATACAGTTCTTAGAATTAATTCCTCACCTAATCAGAGCGAAGGAGGTTAAAAACAGATCATAGTAGTGTCCCTACGTTAGAGGTTTTTTTTCTTCCTAATCAGCCAAACTGCCATTAGAAATTTGGCTATTGCATACACAATATGGCCAAGAGTGCTAGTTTTCATTACTCTATATGCCTGTGAGTAGTTACTAAACCCCAAATTTCTGCAGCGAGGCGCTATCCAATATTTTCTAGATCTATGGTAGGCCGGGCAGACAAACATAATATGGAGTTCGTCTTCCTCATGAGTGTTGCAGCATGGACACATCTTGTCACCATCCTTGATCCATTTATGAGTGAATGTTCTATTGGGCAATGTACCTAACCTCCATTGTACAAACAGTTTCCTCGCGAGGATGGGGAAAATAAAATCCATAAAACTTTCAAATACATAGGAATTTTTGGATTCCAGGAACCGATCTGTAAGAGTGCCGCTGTTTTGTGCATTCAGCCATAGTAATAATCTATTGTCTTTGTACATTCGGACCAGGCTTTTGTGTGAAACCCTTCGGCAGCCCTGTTCGGGATCCTCCCATAGCTCGGATAAGTTCATGGAGTACAGTTCTTTTTTAACGAAAGTGAGCCAAGGGATTTTATTGCTTTGGTTCAGGCTCATGACATGGATAAGGTCCTGCCTATAATGATGCAGTTCATTCGTAGACCATAGCCTGTGCCAGAACCTCACCGGCTTTGACTCTAACTCCTCAGCAATAGAGGGGAGGCCCATATCTAATCTCAGTGGCAGGAGTGGTGTGCCTCGGGGGAGAGCCAGGAGGCGTCTAAGAAAGTTGTT
Organism: Lissotriton helveticus; assembly: GCF_964261635.1. Taxonomy (NCBI): domain Eukaryota; kingdom Metazoa; phylum Chordata; class Amphibia; order Caudata; family Salamandridae; genus Lissotriton; species Lissotriton helveticus. Next base: position 1,065,083,564 of record NC_136071.1, on the reverse strand, counting down.
TTCGACTCTTGCTAGTTCTTGGCCTGCTTTGTGCCCCCATAGTTCACTCCCAAGCTGCCTTAGCTTGGGTTTGGTAAATTTCAAGAGCCGGACTGATGGGCTTATAGGTTGAAGTATTTGCCACCTTCAAGATTGCGCCCGACAGCTGAGACAATTTGAGCCGTGATCTTACTATCTGAGGGTCCCATGATAGATTTTCCTGCAATGTTACACCCAGATACATAAAGGTGGTTACCCTCTCAAGACTGGCAGTACCCAAGGTGGGATTAGGTCTGGCTTTTTTTGGTGGATTGAATATCATAAATTTGGTCTTTTCTGTGTTTATCTCTAGACCATGTTGTCTACAGAAAAGACCAAATCCATCCAGAATCCTCTGGATCCCCATCGGGGATTTGGAGAGCAGGAGGGTGTCATCGGCAAACATGATTGCCAGGACCCGCCTGCCTGCCAGACGTGGGGCGTCATTGTCCTTAACGTTTTCTAGATGGGATATAACGTTGTTAATAAAGAGACAAAACAGGGTCGGCGCCAATACGCAGCCCTGCCTCACCCCTCTGCGAACAGGGAACCTTGATGACAGCGCGCCATCCCTCCCACTCCTAACCTGCGCATAGTTGTTGTCATGTAGCCTAATTATGATGCTAAGTATCTGAGCAGGTACCCCTAACTTTTTCAAGACCTCCCACAGTTTCTTACGTGGGACTAGGTCAAAGGCTGACCTCAGGTCCACGAACACCATGTACAGCCTTCCCCCCTCTATCCTTACCGTCTTCCAGTAAAGCAGGACGAGGCGGAAAATCTGATCCATGGTGGACGTATTTTTCCTGAAGCCAGCCTGGAGGGGACTCAGGATGTCATTGTCCTCCACCCAATCTAACAGGTGGTTCAGGATAAGGCGCGCGAATAGCTTTTGGGGGACATCTATAAGGCTGATCGGCCTGTAGTAGACCGGGAGCAGAGGAGAACCCTTCTTGTATATGGGTACAATCTCTGCCCCCAGCCAAGAACAGGGGATCGCCATACCTCCTAGGATGGCATTAAAAAGAATAAGGAGGTACGGGCCCCAGATTTCAGGATGGTGTCTGAAGAGATCCCCGGTAGTCTATCTAAACCAGGGGCCTTTCCCGCCGCTAATCGCTCCATTGCGATCACCACCTCACCTAGGGTAAGTTCCAGGCCCGTTTCCGAGGAAGCAGAGACCTCAAGCGCCACATCATCGGACAATAAGGTAGTATCTTGATAGAGTGTCCCAAAGTGGGCCTCCCAGACAGAGGCAGCAATATTAGGCTCCACTGCTGATTTAAGTTCCCCTGTCCCAGTATTCACCAGGGCCCAGAATTTCCTAGAATCTTTGGCATCTAAGGCGTCAGATAAATCATGCCAGCAGTCCCAATCCCACTCAACCCTTGCATTTTTCATTACCGCTTTGTAATCCCTCCTGAGTTCTGCAACCTTACCCTTATTAGAGCCATCTTTTATGGTAGCAATTAACTCGGACTTGATCTTCCTGCAGGCAGAGTTATACCAGGTCGGGGTTCGTATCTTTTTCCTACGTAAAGGTACCTCTGGATAGAAAACCTCAGCGAGACCACTCACAAGTTCCGCATGAATTTGAGCTAATTTTTTACTGTAGTCAATGGGTCTCGGTTGATCTATAAGATCATCCACTTCTTTAAACCTGGGGAGTGCTATTTCATATAGCTTGTTTATACCATCTTCTGTATTTAGCAACTTTCCCCATTTTACACGACGCCTATTTGTGGTGAGAACCAAGTTCCCAGGGTCGTCGCCAGTAGAAGAAGTAGAAGACCCGTCTACAGGTGCGGGATGTTGCATCTCCAATAGGAGGGCATTGTGGTCGCTATCTATTCTGGGTACCACCCTGAAATCCTGGACTTTGGGCCACATGCTAATGTCTATAAAAATATAGTCTAGCCTTGACTCATGGTCTTTTCTGTTAAAAGTGCACAGTGAGGGGGTATCGGACGAAGTACGCCCATTGCAGGCCCTTATTGCGAAATTCAAGGTAAGGGACATAATCTGTACTGCCAACGGGGACCAGGTTTTGGGGTGGGGGGATGAAGATGGTGGAACTCTCCAGTAGTCGTCCTCAGTGGTGAGAGCACCCTCCTTTAATCCTTCTAGGGGTTCGAAATGACAATTAAAATCCCCACCCATCACTATCTTGTAGTCACCTGGCAGTTGTCCCAGAAAGGATGATAGGTCATCTAGAGTGGGTGATTCCTTGGCCACAGCAACTGGGCGCGAGTAAACGTTGATAATTGCCCATGTTATAATGCCAGGCCATCTGAGCAGCACACACTGGATGTCCTGAGAAAACGTAACCATATTTTCCGCCTGACACCCAATATGACTTGCTACCCAGATCGCCAAGCCACCCGAGAGCCTCCCCTTGCCATTCCACTTTGCCGGAATTTCAAAGATATCATACCCCGTTCTACTCTGGGGATCCCTCGCCCATGTCTCCTGAAAAAGGCAGACATCACTGCCATTTATCAGGAGATCCCAATCCGCTGTATCCACCTTATTTGTGATCCCCGCCACATTCCAAGAAAGGACCCTCATACCTAGACTACATGGTGGTCCTACCCCGTCAAATGTAGTTGATGCAGTGACTATGGAAGGGTCAAGATTTTCCGGGACAATAAGGGACACTGGTGTGGGGGGCGAGACACACACAGCTACCGATGTCAAATTATTGCCTGTCAAAGTTTTAGGTGAATTCTGTACTTGGCCCCTAGTACTTCCAGGTAATACCCTACTCCCCTTAGGGGAATCCTGCACCCAGGTGTTAATTTTGCAAGCAACTCTCGTCACCCCCCTACCTGCATCCCCATTGACAGTTTTTTCCGGGACCTGTTGGGTAGCCCCCTTTTGTGGTCAGTCTACCTGGTCAAGACAGGAAAATCTATTCGGGTGGAAGAAATTACCATGAATGGGGAATGCATTATGCTTGGGGCTATATCGTGAGCCATCCACGGCAAAGCCGACTCTAGTCCAGCCCTCTTCCCTTCTCATAGCTGAGTTACATGCATTTGGGTAAAAATATGAAAGAGGCACCAGTTCAATAGAGGTTTTACCAGCACTGCCAAGCCAGTTACAAATATATGGGGCAACCTGCGGACTTTTAAAACTGACGATTATACAATCCTCCACACTATTCTTAGAGGTAAACCCAATCCATGGGACCATTCTAACCATCAGAACGTCTCCTTTTAAATTGGGTGGGAGTGGCCTATGGATGTTTAGCCAGCTGATTACCTTGTTGCGCAAGGAGTCCTGCAGTTCCATTGCACCACCGGTAAGCTCTGGTACTCCCACCATGATCGCAGTATAAGCTACTGCGTCAGATGGCAAATTGACTGTCCTACGCCTGGTGTTAGGGATAATAGGACGGCCAGTTTGCCCATTGACTGGTCTCTCCTGTCTCAGTTGTTGAGACGGGGCAGATTGTTTTGACCTTCTGGGAGCAGGTACCGGGGGCCTCATCGTTTGGGATGTTGATGGGACCGGTTGGGGGGCAGATGCAGTGTTGTTACTAGAGACTTCCCCCGACTGAGCTAATGGAGCATTTGGGACCTGGGTAGTTGTTACAGGGGCCGGCAGACTGATCCTGGCACTATCCCTAGGGGCCCTATGTGCATTTACGCCCAACCCAGGGTCAACACCATTATTCGTATAGATGTTTTCTATGGTCATCAGTCTGGCCTCTATGGAGTCCAATTTAACAGACAATGGATTCAGAAGATTTCTAAAAATGTCCGTAAGTGAACTAATGAGCAGATCTGTGGTGTTAGGAGGGACCCCGCCAAAAATAAATGGTCCAGTACACACCGGTAGGGATGAGGCTAGTGGGGGGCTGGGAAGTTCCGTCCTATTCCTCTGGGATATGGCCCCAGGCGAGGCCACAATATCTATGTTATCATCTTGAGTTGGCATTATTAAATCAACTTTAGCCCTTTTGGCGCCTTTTGGCTTCCTTGACCTTTTCCTTTTGGACGGATGATCCCCTCTGCTGCTTACGTGTTCTGTTAGAGCTACATCCGGTCCCCCCTCCTGCATCTCTATTTCTACACAGTCAGCATTAGGGGAGGGTTCTACAACCCCAGAGAAGCGTGATGAGTCTTTATCCCTCTGTGAAGTTGAAGGTGTCCTCAGTTGTTGTAGGACTGACTCAATAGTCTGATCAATGCTGTCCATAAGCGAGAGATGGGTGGCATCAAGCAATAATGGTGTACTAGCATTAATTGAGGAGGCCGGAGAAGCCAGCGACAGGTTATCTATACCCTCCTCAGATTGGCTTTCCAGCACAGGTAGTCCTTTGTTGACCACAGCGTTAGCCTTAGTGAGAAATTTTTCTATAGTGCCAGTAAACTGTTGGGCAGCCTTGCTTCTGGATACTCTGGTGGCCATGTTATATGGGGCGACCAGAGAACGAAAACCGCAACCAAGAGGAGAAGAATGGTGAGAGAGGCAGGGCATCAGAGGGATAGCCCGGCCTCTAACGGCCTAAAACAGCCCGCCCTTTGCCCGGGCTTCGCCCGGCGCCCGCCCGCGCGCGTCCCGCGATGCGCGTCTGTGGGCGTGATGATATAGATGCTCAGGGTAAGTGGGCGTGGCCAGCCGGGAAGAGTCTCCAGGTGCGGCGTCTCAGGCAGCCGCTTGGAAACCTGGGACTCGCAGTCCCGCTGGTCCGCTGGTCCGCTGGTCCGCTGCTGACGAGTCTCTGCCCTTCAAAGCCCCTCCGCAGCCTTCCTCCGTTAAGGGACACACAATCCTGGATACTGCAGCCTCGAGCGGCGCCCGCGAGGCGGGGGCCGCGAGTTGCGGTTTTGACCGCCCAGGGCAAGGGGGCGTGGCCAGCCGGGAAGAGTCTCCAGGTGCGGCGTCTCAGGCAGCCGCTTGAAACCTGGGACTCGCAGTCCCGCTGGTCCACTGGTCCGCTGCTGACAAGACTCTGCCCTTCAAAGCCCCTCCGCAGCCTTCCTCCGTTAAGGGACACACAATCCTGGATACTGCAGCCTCGAGCGGCACCCGCGAGGCGGGGGCCGCGAGTCGCGGTTTTGACCACCCAGGGCAAGGGGGCGTGACCAGCCGGGAAGAGTCTCCAGGTGCGGCGTCTCAGGCAGCCACTTGGAAACCTGGGACTCGCAGTCCCGCTGGTCCGCTGGTCCGCTGCTGACAAGTCTCTGCTCTTCAAAGCCCCTCCGCAGCCTTCCTCCGTTAAGGGACACACAATCCTGGATACTGCAGCCTTCGCGGGAGCCGCGTGTCGCGGTTTTGACCGCCATGGGCAAGGGGGCGTGGCCAGCCGGGAAGAGTCTCCAGGTGCGGCGTCTCAGGCAGCCGCTTGGAAACCTGGGACTCGCAGTCCCGCTGGTCCGCTGGTCCGCTGCTGACAAGTCTCTGCCCTTCAAAGCCCCTCCGCAGCCTTCCTCCGTTAAGGGACACACAATCCTGGATACTGCAGCCTCGAGCGAGAATTAATTCTAATGCTGTCTGGTGGAAGAATTTTTTCTAAAGTTGAATGGAGGAGTACATATCAAGTGAATCATGATGTGCATTCCAAACATCTCACGTCTTTTATTACAAATGAGAGCACGTTTACATTCTGTAGACTTCCTTTTGGGTTGTGCTCCACTGCGAGTGTTTTCCAGTGCCTAATGTCAAATGTACTTTCGGGGCTTGACAAGGACATTGGGTTTCAAGATGGATATCTTGGTGTTTGGGGAAATTGTTGTGGAGTACAATCAGATATTGAGTGAGGTGTTGACCTGCATTGAAATGCGAAAAGACAAAGGTGCATTTCTTATGCAAGAGGTAGAGTACTTAGAATATCTGGTAACAAGGGAAGGAGTGAAGCCAAAAGTGAGTTTGGTGAGTGCCATGATGAATGCTCAGGTACCACATGATGGGGAAATTCTTAGATCCTTCATGGTATTAGGGGAGTATTACTCCAAATTTGTACAAGATTTTGCTCACAAAACAGAACCGTCAAGAGAATTGTTGAGGAAAGGGAAAAGTTAATTTGGGGTGAAAAGCAACAAACGGCCTTTTCACTGGTCAAGAATGGCATTGTCACCCTTTCAAAGTGGTGCACAAACAATTGTTACTGTTGATGCCAGTGCTGTGAGGATAGGGACAATCCTGGCACAACTACATAGCAAGGAAGAATAGACAAAAGCTTTGCATCACGCTCATTGATGGAAGCAGAACACAACTACTCTGTCATTGAGCGTGAGGCATTGGCAGCTGCTTGGGCCACAAATTATTTCAGAGTGTTTTTGTGGGGTAATGTGCTTCTTTTACGAACATGTCATGAACCACTTCCTAAAGCCTTGGGTCTGGGAGGTATGAAGAACTGTTCAGGAAAGTTAGCAAGATTAGCAGTTAGATCGCAAGAGTTTGACTGCAGAGTGGAATATGTTCCTAGTTGTCAAAATGGGTAGCTGATTGTCTGTCCAGGTTGCCGGATAGAGCAGCTGAGGTCAGTGAGTTGACCAAAGAGGAAGTGGTTGCCAGTTTGAATGATGCAACAGAGGACTTTGGAAACTGAATTCCAAAGACAGATTGGGTCAAGGCGATGGAACAGGATACCACTTTAAAATAGGTAGTAGAGTTAGTCAAAGAGAGTGTGAGGAGAGAGAGTAACCTACCTGATGGAGTGACGCCTTCCCTCAAGATTGTTGATGAATTATCAGTAATTGATGATGGTCTGATTGTGAGGAAAAATGATTTGTGCCACCGTTGACCTTCAGTAGAGGTTGATCAATTTGGCACATCAGGAACACTAGGTGCAAACATTGACCATCAAAAGATTGACAGAAAGATATTGGTGGCCCCTCATGGACAGTCAAGTTAAATAAGGGGTGAAGAGGTGTGAAGCCTGCAAAGAATCTGAAAAATGTCTTAGAGTGGGTTTAGGGAATGCACGGAATGAACAGCATGTATCAGAAGCAAGATATGTCTGGGAGAAGGTATGTCTGGGTTTTATTAGACCTTTTGGGTTCCTTCCAGAATAAGAGTAATTTAAGGCAATTTTGGTGGATGCATAATCAAAGTGGGTGGATGTTGTGTCAATAAAAGGGGTCACCACATCATCCAAAATTGAAGTGTTTAGTGAAAAATTTAGAAGGGAAATGATTCATTCTGTACTACTGACAGTAAATGGCTCCCAATGTCACAAAAGATGAAGAGTTTCCTGGAAACTCCAGGTGGGAGACACATATGTTCGTCGCTGTCTAACCCACAAGGAAATGGGTTAGTTGAAAGGATTAACAGACTGGTGGGGGGCACGATACAATTAGCATATATTGCATGGTTGTCAGTGCAGGATGTGGTTAAGGACATGTTGTGGGCATATTCCACAACTGCAATCAGCAACGCGGAAAGCACTCCCTTTGAAATTATCTGAGGTAAATCACCTGGGACAAAACTGGTAACTTCATGGAGGTGAGGTATCAAATAAGAATTTGAAGATCAGGTATTGTGATGCTAAAGTGGAAAAACATTTTTATTAATGTGGGAGATTGGGTGAAGGTCAAGCCTGGTGGCAGGTAAAGTGTCTGAACAAATTCAGGGGGCCTTCAGAGTTAAGGCTGTTGGAGACAATTGGGTCATATTAGAAAATGGCTAGACATGGAACCTCAGGCATGTTGACAAGTAAGTGTTAACAAAAAGTCAACAGAGAGGGGAGGTCTACACAGCCCATGTTCATTGTGGTTATTGATGAATGACAGGGATATTACATGTGAACAAAGTGATGGCAGGTGTCACAAAGCTGCTAGTCCACTAGAGAGAAAAGATGAGCCAGCATTAAGGAAAGGAGATGAATCCATGAGTACATCACAAGTCAGGAGGGAAGTAAGGGCAAGAAGGCTGCCAGCTTATTTGGGAGATTATGTTTGTGAGTAACATAATTTGCTCATTTGTGTCTTGTGTAAGTTAACTGGTTGTTGCATGTAAAGTGAAACACACATGTTTTCAAATTCTGTGGTTTACATGTGGGTTAGTCTCTGTTGTGTGGATGTTATGTCTGTTGTCTAGACACAACATTGTATATGTAACCTTGTTCCTGTGTTGTGATATGTTTTTGTGTTGGTTAAGGAAGGGTGATGTATTGTAATGTACTTTGGCAGTCTCAGCTAGGCTGGGGCTGCAACTCATTATGATGTCTATGTATTCTGTTATGACGCGCTATTAATCTGTGGAGTTGATCTGGCAGTTGATTTTTTTTGTTTAAATATCCTTATTGGTATTTTCTCATTTTATCATAACTGGCGTCACAATTTTATACAACATTTCCAGATGTCCACCACAGAAATATAAAACACATGTGACGAATAGCAAAATATGTTACAATAGTATGAACGTATTACTGATGTACTATTCTTGCTGACAGAGACATACATTGTGTGGGATACGTGTTGTAAGGTCCCAGTGTACCATTGTTCGCATGTATTGCTACATCATGATCTATAAATCGTAATCATGGTCATTCACATTGTGGTCAGGACATATCCAATCAGAGCCAGCATCCCAATACCTGAAATATATGCAATCCTAACATACAAAAATAGCCTGTTGTTCGGATTTGAACATCATTATATTAAAAAATAACACATATTAGCAATATGAAGTAGGAAGCCACTTGTGGATACCAATAAGACCTGTTTTTGAACATATAATCAAAACTAAAACTTATAATGCAAAAAACTGCCATCTATGAGGTATAAGTTAGGTCAATGTTTCATAATTGAGCGTGAAGGTGTGTTGTCAATACATCATTACCTACCGGCTCGCTTAATCGGGGGTTAAATTAAGGCGTGTACCTACATATAACTGTAAAAAAAGCAGTGGGCACCTCCATACCCAGAGGTGTGCAGAGTCTGGACAGTCACTCATAAAGAACCAGGGGACTTATGAATGTGTAATTTTCTATGCGCCAAAGTGTAGCAGTTTCGTGTAATCATGTAGCAAGATACTTTTGTGTCTGTAGCAGGTCAGCTGATTGTGCAACCTCATCCTCCACTGCTTCACTGCGTTGATGGGTGGTGAGTATTTTGTCCCAGCCCAGCACAATCGGATAATTGTGGATCCCTGCCTTCTCCTGCCTGTGCAGTGTCGTGATCTCAGCCTGCACCTATATTGCAAGTGAGCGTTTTCAGCTAGCCACCTCCGGTGGATCAGCATGTTTTCATTTTTTAGTTATTAGTCTTTTCGCAGTGATTAAACTCAAATCCCAGAATCTCAAGGTGACCTTATTGTTTTTTGATCTGGCATAAAGCCCTAGAAGGCATATCTCCCATGACAGTGGTAGAGGTGTGTACATGCATGAGGCAAGTGTTGTGACTACTTCCTGCCAATAATGTTGCAGGGATGCGCAAGCCCAGAGCATGTGAAATAGAACCGCATCTAGCTGCTGGCAGCGGGGGCATGCAGAAGTGGCGATATGGAAATATATGTTTATCTTGTCAAGTGAGAGATACATCCTCTGGATGTTGATCTGGCAGTTGATGGTGCAGCTGTGCCTTTCAAGACTGCTGTTTGGAGATTTACAGCTGCCTTAATAAATCTACATAGAGCAAGGTGTGATCAAGCTTTTTATAATTACAACAGTATTCCTGGGTGTATCAGTGTCTGAGAGGGTGTGTGAGTGGGTGTCTGAGTGCATGAGGGGGACTGTGAGTGGGCGTGTGAGTGTCTGCGTGAGTCTGTCAGTGGGTGTGTGAGTGTCTGAGTGGGTCTGTGAGTGTGTGTGTGGCACCTGGCCCTTTTTGCAGGGTTACCCCCAAAGGTTTTTTCTTCCTATTTATCTGACCTTCTTTATGTTGGCTTTAGGACTCTGTATAATTTACCACTACTAACCAGTGCTAAAGTGCATGTGCTCTCTCTGCTAAAACATGGTATGATTGTTTTGCACCTGTTTGGCAAACTAGATTTACTTGTATGTCTCTTGTAAAGTGGTATATCACTTACCCAAGGCCTGTAAATTAAATGCTACTAGTGGGCCTGCAGCACTGCTTGTGCCACCCACAAGAGTAGCTTTTCAAACCTGTCTCAGGCCTGCGTACACAGTTTACTGACACTTTAACTTGGCATTTAAAGCTACTTGTCAAGCCATAAATTCCCCTTTTATTACACAAAGCTCACCCCTACGGTATGCCCTAGGTAGTCCAATGTGCAGGGTGCTGTGTAAGTATAAGGTAGGACATGTGCCTTTATGGTGTAGAATGTCCTCGCAATGACAGACAGCCTATTTTGTTTCTCACTGCTGTGAGGCCTACTCCTCTCATAGGCTATCATTGGAAATTCCCTTATATATGTTTAAATAGCAATTCCTGATCTGAAAGGAGTAGCCTTGCTATGTTTCTTATGTTTAGAATGGTAGTGATATATCCCGCTTACTGGTGTAGTTGGACTTTACATTACGTTTTTTGAAATGTCCCTTTTAAAAAGTGGACATTTCTCTGTGCTTATGACTCTTTATGCTTTGCAACCTGACTTAATGGTGTTCCTGGGCTGGGAGATGGAGTAGGCATTCACAATTTACAGTTGTAATAAAACACAATGGTTCAGCACTCCCCACAATAAACAATAACAGTAATAATCAAGTAATGATTTAAGGATTCCGTTCAGTAGGGCTTAAAATTTCCTTTATTCATAGTCTTCATACAAAGCGTAGCCAACGCGTTTCGTCCAAAGGACTTCTTCAGGGCTACAAAAAGAGTATACAAAAAATAAATATATTATACAAAGCTATTTACAAATAAAACACAGTTTATAATACATCACAATCACAAATACATAATATATATACATTACAAATAAATTCATAGACATGATTCACCTATTAACCTCATGGCTGCTGGAGCGATTCCCCTGCAGTGCTGGGCCATAATAAAAACGGGTGTGGTCATGACGAGCTCAGCTCGTCATGAGCGCCTGAGAGGTATATGCCATGACGAGCTGAGCTCGTCATGAGCACCGAAGGGGCTAAACGAATCTCCAGTATATCATATATTTTTTCTTTCTTCAAAGAAAATGTCAGAACAAACTTTTGAGATTCAATGAGGGAAAAGGACATGAGTGGACATAATGCTGAATGCAACCTGTTTGCATATCAAATCAGTAATCATTTTGAAAGGAACTATTATTACTAAGACTGAGACTGAGACCATTTAGGTTTCTAAAAAATACAAAAAAAGGTATCCACAAAGGATCATTTCATACCTATATTGCAACCTTAGTTGCTTTATTAGTATTTGTTTAAAGCTAAAGTAGGTTTGCAGAGTAGTTGAATAAATTGTTATATTTAGGGCATATTATCTTACCGAAAAAGTGATGAAACTATGACGAGTATATTCAGGAAGTATATCTTTCCGAGCATTCAGAGTGCAAGACAATGGTCACCTATTACGAGAAGGAATAATGTTCCATACTTTTATTCCAATCCCCACAGCTATTATTATACTTCCAGTAATTGGGAAACAAATAAACCACATACCTTATTTTTATAATGCTAGCCAATCCTTCAAATTTATATTTCTGTCTTTATTTGTAATCAAGAAGGATTTCTTTGAATGGTGCCAATTTTCCATTCCAATCATTGTGGCGCCTGTATTAACCTTGATTAAAGAGTAAGAGAATAATAAATGTATAAAATCATTTGTCTAATGGGACACTGATCACATATAAAGGTTGTACCATATGGACAAATGAGGTCTCACTAAGGCAATAAGTCTTTGATGGACAGGCATGGAGACAAATATGGAGTCACCAGAAACCAAAGCGCAATGTTCCCCCAGCGTCTACGCAGAGTGTCTAGACCACAGTAGCCCAAAACCGGAGACCCAACCCAGCAAACCGCCGGAGTGCATATTTATTTATTTATTTATTTTTGTGACTTGTATAGCGCGAACAATTGCCCAAGGGCGTCTCGGCGCTGTGGATGAAGCAGACTGAGGGGGGGAGGAGAAAGAGTAATTGGTTGAAAATCCATGTCTTTATTTTTCTTCTGAAAATGGTCAGAGTGGGGGCCGACCTAACGTCGGGTTCAAGGGAGTTCCAAAGTTTGGCCGTTGATACATTGAAACTGCGGTCGCCCCAGGCAACAGTTCTAGTACGTGGAACTGTCATGATAGATGTATTCATTGAGCAAAGTGGTCATTTGGGGACATGGAATGCGAACCGGTTGAGAAGAAATCGCGGACCTTGTTTGTGAGAGGTTTTGTAGGCGATACAGAGAGCTTTAAACTTTATTCTATTTTTCACTGCTAGCCAGTGATAGTTTTTGATGGTATGGGCGATTGGTTGGAATTTAGGGGTACCTGAAAGCAATCTAGCCGCCGTGTTTTGTATGGACTGCAACCTTTTAATGACCTTGCTTTGGGCATTAACCAGGAGTCCATTGCAATAGTCCAGTGAGGACATGACAAATGAGGTAATGAAAGTTTTGCCAGAGTTAGGGGGAAGAAAAGGGAGGATCTTTTTTATGGCTTTAAGTTTGAAAAAAGATGATGAGACAATGGAGTTGACATGGGCAGAGTACGTGAGTTTATCAATGAGTATTCCTAGGTTTTTGACCTTGGTAGCTGGGAGGAGGGAGGGCCTAGGTTAGTGGGCCACCATGCATCTGGCCAGGAAGGGGTGAGCTTACCGAATGTCATGACCTCAGTTTTGTTAGAGTTCAATTTGAGGCAATTGACTGACATCCAATTGCTGATGGCCAGCATGCCCTGCTGGAAATTGGCCGCTATTTTGTCTCCGTTCTCTTTGATAGTGAGGACCAGTTGGGTGTCGTCCGCGTATGATGTTATGCTCATCCCCCAGTCCTTAATGACCCTAGCAAAGTCAGTGACATAGATGTTAAATAGGGTTGGACTGAGGGATGAGCCTTGAGGGACACCACAAGGTAAAGCCAATTGTTCAGATAGAAAGGTTCCTAGCTGGACCGTCTGGGTGCGGTGGGCTAGGAAAGATGTCAAGAGGTCTTTAGCCTTAGCTTATTATTATAATTACACTTGTTAAGCGCGCAGCTACCCGGAGGTTTCCCGGCGCTAAGGTAGACAGAAAGGCATACAAGTTAAGAGGAGCATCAGACCAGCAGACTACATATTAAAGAGCCAAGTCTTGATTCCTTTACGGAAAGTCAAGAAGCACATTTCAGAACGCAAAGGTAAGGGTAAGGAGTTCCAAAGAGAAGGTGCTAACAGGGAGAACGAACGGCCTCCCATTTTAGCTCTCTTAACACGCGGGATCTTGAATTTATTCTGGGTGGAGGACCTAAGTGTGCGAGGGGGGTCATAGTGCTGCACTAACACAGATAGGTAGAGCGGGGCTTTCCTAGTCATGATTTTGTGCATGACACATAAAGCCTTGAATTTGACCCTACTCTCAATTCGCAACCAATGCAATTTGCGCATATGAGACGTGGCCGATGTTCTAGCAGGGAGGTTACAAATTAGGCGAACAGCCATATTTTGTACCACCTGATACTTCCTAATTACCTCCTTACAGGCACCCAAGAGTAAGACGTTCCCGTAGTCCAGGCGTGAGATGACAAGAGCCTGGACTACAGTCCTAAGGGTGTCGTCAGGCAGCATCCACGTGATTTTCCTCAGCCACCTGATGATGGTAGTACAGGTGGCGGAAACTTTCACGACGTGTTGCTTGAAGGACAGTTGGTTGTCAAGGAGGACCCCAAGATTACGAGCAGTCGTAGTTGGGGTAGGAAGAGGACCCATCTCCGGCGGCCAATGTTGTGGGCCCCATAGCGAGGTGTCAGAGCCAAATAGGAGTAGTTCTGTTTTGTCCCCATTTAGTTTTAATTTGTGCTCAAGCATCCATGCAGATATTTGTCGAAGTCCCATTTGAAGAGAAGAAGAGGGAGAATTTTTATTGGTGGAGAGTGAGTAGATGACTTGGGTGTCATCGGCGTATGAGTACATTGTGAGACCTGCCTGTTCCGCCAGAAAAGCAAGGGGTCTCACATACAAATTAAAAAAGAGGGGACTAAGGATAGACCCTTGTGGAACACCGTGTTTAGAGGGAAAGATTGATGAAACAGAAGTAGAGGAAAAAACTTGAAACGTGCGGTCAGAAAGGAAATTAGCAATCCAGGCCAGGCTAATCCAGGCTTAGATGCCTATGGCATTGACACGGTTGATCAGAATGTTATGATCGACCGTGTCAAAGGCCGCGGTGAGGTCCAGCAGGAAGAGTACTGCCGCTCCTCCTTGATCAAGCGCCATTCTTATCTCATCTGTAGATTTGATGAGTGCGGTCTCGGTGCTGGGATGTTTGCGAAAGCCGAATTGGCTGTCGTCTAGGAGGGAGTGTTCTTCTATGTATTGGGAGATTTGGAGGTTCATCAATTTTTCAGCGATTTTGGCTGGAAATGGCAGGCTGGCTATCGGTCGATAATTGTTGGAATCATCTGCATCAAGGTGAGGCTTTTTCAGCAGGGGTTTAAGCAGAGTGTCCTTCCAGATTGCCGGGTATATTCCAGTGTTAAACATGGTGTTGAGGATGTTGGCAAGTTGAGGTGCAATGACATCTGAGATAGGGAGGAGAATAGATGCGGGACAAGGATCTTTGGCTGATCCTGATTTAATAGTGTTCATGGTTTTGGCGACTAGGGTGGGGTTGGTGTTATGAAATTGTAAAAAAGTGGGGTGATCAATGGGGGCTGCAGTAAGATAAGAGTCTATGTAGGTTTTTTCTGAAAAATTGGTGTTTATATTGTTTACCTTGTCATAGAAAAAAGTAGCCAGGCTGTTACAGAACAATTGGGTTGGTTTGGGGGTTGATTGGGGAGGCAAGTGTGACAATTTGGCTACCACTTGGTAGAGTTCCTGGTTTGAATTTTTAGCTTACTCAACGGGTCATAGGCAGTACGCACAAAGCAGGGCACACTCTAGATGGCCTATTTACTAATGATAATAACTTACACATCATGGAGATCCTCCCCTTAGGATGGACAGACCACCATGCAGTAACATTCACCATTCCATCTAACTCACTGTCACACACCGAACACATCACCCGCACCATAAAGACCTTTAGATCGTGGAAAAACATTTTTCCACAATCTAAAGGTCTTTATGGTGCGGGTGATGTGTTCGGTGTGTGATAGTGAGTTAGATGGAATGGTGAATGTTACTGCATGGTGGTCTGTCCATCCTAAGGGGAGGATCTCCATGATGTGTAAGTTATTATCATTAGTAAATAGGCCATCTAGAGTGTGCCCTGCTTCGTGCGTACTGCCTATGACCCGTTGAGTAAGGCCCAGGGATTCTAGGTCATTTATGAGGATTTTGGTGTTGTTATTCATGATATTTTCTAGAGGAAAATTGAAGTCACCTAGGATGGTGGACGAGTTGTCGATGGCAAGAGATTCCATCGTCTCAGCGAAGGTGGCTAGAAATTGACTTTGACTACCTGGTGGTCGGTATAAGAGGACACCTTTAAAGCGTTGTTAGGGGCCCAAGGCAACGGAGAACTGCAGAGCCTCACATGCAGAGAGTGGAACAGGGCTAATCGTAGTCTTAAGCTGGCTACGATGAATTATGGCAATTCCTCCTCCGGTTTTTAATTGTCTATATTGCCTAAGGATATTATAGCCTTCAGGGGTGGCTATCAGGAGCTCAGGTTCGGACGAAGGGTTAGTCCAGGTTTCTGTTAGGAACAATAGGTCTAATTTGTGGGTGTAGATGAATTCAGCGATTTCATCTTTATGTTTACTTAAGGATCTGGCATTTATTAATGTGGCTTTGATTAGTTTGGGACTCGTTGTGGGGGAGGGTAGGGTGTATGCTTGCGTCAGTTGAGGGGACTCCATTCTGTAGCAGCAGTGTGTGCAAGGATTGAGGTGAAAAAGAGGATCATTGAAATTGTATATGAAATCAAGGCAGTTAGTCTTAGGACGTAGGTTGAGAAGGGCCTGTCAGTGGTAGGTGAGAAGTGGGGCTGTTGTAGACGAACCAGGGTTTGTGGCCCTGGGCGCGGTCCAGGCACGGACGGCCGCAGACGGGCTTGCCTTTGGCGCGCCACTTTCGCACCCGCTGCGCGTGTCTGCTGCGCTTGCTCTCCGCCCTAAGTAGTCTGGGGCCGTCGAGAGACTGGAACGCTACTTGCGGCATCCGCCGGAAGTGGGGATCTATCTGCTCCCGGTGTAGCCCTCCAATCAAACGGCACAGGCCGGGTTGGAACGGGGCCTCGGGGCACAGCGAGGAACAAAAAATTGCAGGTATTTGGCAGAGTTTAAAATTACAGTGCAAGTGAGTAACTTTTAAAAATCGTAAATATCAGCAAAGCGGCACCTCGAACATCAGGCTGCTCGCATCCACTGGTCGATGCGTATTCACGCTAGTCAAAAGTCAAAATGTAATACTATATAATTGCCATAAGACTGGATTTCACTACCATATTGGTGAAATAGCAAATCTGGTGACTGTTGCATGAGGAATGTATTTACTGTGCATGTTTAGGCTTTTGGATTTTGATAGCCAAATAATAATTATATAGATTCTAATCTAATATAAAATGGGTTAAATGATTAGCATAATAAACTTTCGATATTAGTACTATATAAATCCAAAATATAAATATTTATTATGCTGCGTGTACATAACCGCCTCCCGTCTCAAAATGATGCTTATATTGGAACCAAAAGGTATGGCATAATACTTGGTCAGGCAAATTTCTATAGTCTGAAATATTAATGTCGTTCTCTGGACACATAAGTAAAATTGCCCGTTTCAAAATGGCGCCCAAAAACGCCCTGGTCGTGTAAGGATTCTGTCCGTGGATAATTAAAATTTAAATGTGATCAATCTATGCAGTAACCATATATGGCGGCTTTGTGCCCATAATTTATTTAGATTCCTTTGAAAATCACGATTAGGTCTGCCGGTATACACGCGAGCAATATTGATTTCCAAATGGTGGCAAAATAAATTTTGCTACAATAGTTTTGTTTTTCCATTAATAATTGATTATATATATGCAGAGTCTTTGCATATATATTTTTTAACATGATAATCAACTAAGATATTTCTGACATACCCTTGCCCGATACATTTTAAGCCGCCACTGTGACGAATTTGACCACTCTAAGATGGCGGCTGTGATTGTATGGTTTTTCGCCCCTTATGTTTCAATCACATACAGCTGATAGTCATTTGCGGGGTATTTAAACTTGCGATTTTCGGCAATACAAGTAAGTAGGGAACGAGGGGGGCCTTTCTTGCTCACGGGTAGTCTAGGTTCCCACTGCCCCGCTTTATCTGCATATCTCCCGTGTTATAAAGGGTGATGGACCTTTGGGTAATAATATCGAGTATCCATTAACGTTTGCTTAAGGGCTGCTATTGTTATAGGACAGAATATAGCGTCCTATTTTGCGTATGGAATCGAGGGTTGTTTGATGTTGGTGTACCGCGAAACACAGAAACTACTAATCTTGCTCAAGTACACTGACGATTGCTGGTCACACGTAAACTAACATTCGTGGGAGGTAGGGGAGTCTGTTATACTTGTTATTGTTATTGTTATTGTTCATATGGGTTTGTATAGCGCCAACTCACCGGCAGGTCTCAGGGCGCTTTGACCACAAAACATAACGGCCTAATCAACGTCAGGGAAGAACAGAGGCTAAACTAGGCTCCACGCTGTCCTAAACAGAATAGCCTTTAGAGTCTTCCTAAAATGGAGCCTGTTTCCATCCTTACGAAGAGCTTCAGGCAGTTTGTTCCAGATCCTCGGCAGCAGAACCGAAAAAGCTCTTCCACCTTGTGATACTGGGGCTTCTGTGCTTTCTTCTCGGTGTGGCTTCCCCAGACGATGAGCTGCTTTTTGACTAGCGTGAATACCCATGGTATTCACTCCGGTGGTTCGCTGGGTTGGGTCTCCAGTTTTGGGCTACTGTGGTCTAGACACTCTGCATAGACGCTGGGGGAACATTGCGCCTTGGTTTCTGGTGACTCCATATTTGTTCTCATGCCTGTCCATCAGAGACTTTTTGCCTTAGTGAGACCTCATTAGTCCATATGGTACAACCTTTATATGTGATCAGTGTCCCATTAGACATATGATCTTATACATTTATTATTCTCTCACTCTTTAATCAAGAACAATACAGGCGCCACAGTGATTGGAGGAGAACATTGGCACCATTCAAAGAAATCCTTCTTTATCTATACTACTATTATAAAGAGAGAACTTGCACCTTTTGGCCAGGTAAACTCGGGAACCACAGCGCCAATCTACACACCCGATAAATCTATGAAAATGTCAGGGTGTGTAGATGGACATAGGCTATATAAATTTAAAAAAAAAAGTAAATAAAAAAAATTAAGTTTCAAAACAAAGTAGTGCCCTGGAAGTAGCGCCGGCCGCGACGCTGATCTGGCCGTGACGTAGCGCTGGCCGCGACCTGCGTGATGAGGACGTGCGTGATGACGAGGAGGAGAGACATGGAGCTGCGGTGGGAAGTGAGGAGCGCGGGCACGTCATGGCGAAGAGGAGCGGTGGTGAAGTGAAGATCGCAGCTCAGGTAATTTAATGAAATCGAGGCGGGAGGCGGGAGGTGGGAGGCGGGCGGGCGGCCGGTGGGAGTGGGTGTGCACAGAGGGACAGGCGGGAGGTGGGGGCGGGAGGGAGTCGGGACGGGAGGGGATCAGCGGCGGGAGGCGGGAGCGGGTGTGCACAGAGGGACAGGCGGGAGGAGTGGGGGCGGGAGGGAGTCGGGACGGGGGGGTCGGGGCGGGAGCGGGTGTACTGCCCCCAGCCCCTTTCTGCCCCAGGCAACGCTGGGGCAGGCTGCTAGTTACAAATAAAGACAGAAATATAAATTTGAAGGATTGGCTAGCATTATAAAAATAAGGTATGCGGTTTATTTGTTTCCCAATTACTGGCAGTATAATAATAGCTGTGGGGATTGGAATAAAAGTATGGAACATTATTCCTTCTCGTAATAGGTGACCATTGTCTTGCACTCTGGATGCTCGGAAAGATATATATATATATGAATATACTCGTCATAGTTTCATCACTTTTTCGGTAAGATAATATGCCCTAAATATCAAATTTATTCAACTACTCTGCAAACATACTTTAGCTTCAAACAAATACTTATAAAGCAACTAATGTTGCAATATAGGTATGAAATGATCCTTTGTGGATACCTTTTTTTTGGTTATTTTTTAGAAACCTAAATGGTCTCAGTCTCTGTCTTAGTAATAATAGTTCCTTTCAAAAGGCTTACTGATTTGATATACAAACAGGTTGCATTAAGCATTATGTCCACTCATGTTCTTTTTCCCTCATTGATTCTCAAAAGTTTGTTCTGACATTTTCTTTGAAGAAAGAAAAAATATTTGATATACTGTAAATTCGTTTAGTAGGTGAATCATGTCTTTGAATTTAGTTGTAATGTATATATATTATTTATTTGTGATTGTGATGTATTATAGACTGTGTTTTATTTGTAAATAGCTTTGTATAATATATGTATTTTTTGTATACTCATTTTGTAGCCCGGAAGAAGTCCTCTGGACGAAACGCGTTGGCTGCGCTTTGTATGAAGACTATGAATAAAAGAAATTTTAAGCCCTACTGAACGGAATCCTTAAATCAGTACTTGATTATTACTGTTATTGTTTATGGTGGGGAGTGCTGAACCATTGTGTTTTATTGCAAAATTTTGGGCGATGCCCTTGGAAGTCTAGGGGTATGTGGCTTCAGGTTCTTGGCACCCAAAACTCTCTAAAAGTAAAAAGACCATACACTTTGGATAAAGTGCAGTCATTTTTTGCCCTATACCCCTGCTGCTCTAGTGTTGTTAGTTACAATTTACAGTTGTGTAGGCTGTTTGGCACTCACATAAAGGGCTGATTTGCCCCCTACTGATGCCTGGAATCAGCACTGAGTTCAAAGTGATTGTTGCATACTTTTAAGGGTTCTTTTGAAGTCACCTCTGGATTAAAGACAATTTTGAGTATAAGTACAGGGGCTCTGACTTCATGATATTAGGCACAGCATAGGATTTGTAACCAGATGCTGCTGGCTCTACATGCTGCACATTGCTAGGGGACTGCTGTGCTTCCAGGAGGAACCGCTACTTGGACTACTTTGCTTTGTTGTTCTGACCTGCAGCCTGTTAAACTATTAGATGGACTGCCACTCTGCTTCAAGTAACTATGTGTGCTGGCCTGATGCCTGCCTGCGTTTTGTGCCCTCAGTGCTCTCCAGAGACTGGCTGACTTGCCCTTAAGCCCCTATGTCATGGGTCTCTACCCTTTGGGAGTCCAGCAGCAGCGGGCTACATGAGCATCTGTGGTCACCCAATCCCTGTTCATTGAAACAGAGCATAGTGAGCTCTTCATTTTCCACCCCTTGATGAAGTCGGAATGTGCTGAGTGCTTGATGACATCCTGAGGAGCAGATCCTTGTCTCCATGTGTGAGCACCATTTGCTTCACACGTACCTGTAGATTGGTGCTTCTTCCGTGTGGAGTATCTGGGACTGGCATGTCCTGCTTATGATTCACTCTGCAACAGGGTATGCACATGCTGAAGTGTCACCTTTGTCTCTGAGGCGCGTGCATTGCCTGGCAAACAAAATCACCACAACCCTGTCAGCCGCCTGCTGGGCAGTGGAAGCAGACAACGCACTATTTGTTCAATGTCACCTTCATGCTCTTCACGCATGCCTACAAAGCTCTCCACATTGCAGGAATGGCATATCTAAACCACTGCCTCTCATTCCACATACCCACCAGACACCTTTGCTCCACCCAACTCATCCTGGCCACCATCCCATGGATCCACAAAACTAGAGCTGGTGGAAGATCCTTCTCGTCCTTCGCCGCTAAGACCTGGAACTTTCTTCCTTTCCACCTCAGACAATTCCCATCACTAACCCAATTCAGGATTGATCTCAACAACTGGTTCTTCGACTGAACCCCGGCGGCCAGACAGCTGAGCAGCCCCTCCCGCTTCCCCCGTCAGTGCCTTGAGACCCTTACGGATGAGTTGCCATGCCATACAAACTCCTGATTGATTGATTGGGGCACGAGAGAGTGAGTCAGGCCCCTGGGGAGTTTGGTAACCATCCAACGCTTCCTTTGCTGGCAGCCCTGTCCTTTAGGCGAAAGACTGCAGTGGGTTGAGCATCTGCAACCCAAGCTTGTGGGCAGCTGCATTTCACTAAGCTGCACCCGAGAAACCAAATGAAGTCTCCCCGCTGAATCCACATTGTGTGGGCCCTCCCCCCATTGACATACCTTGGGGGTCATGGATCACCAAGGTATGTCATACACCATACTTGGGGGCACTTGCTCCTTGATTGTGCCTGACGGTTTGAGCCCTCAACGGAGGCCCCCGATCAGGAATTTGCTGCACACAGAAAACTACGAACTGCCATGTTACATGTAGTAGGCCCACAGGCATTTCTAGGCCCTACCCTAATGTATTTGTTTCAATCAGGCTCCTACAGATTACTGTAACTCCGCTAATAGGGGTGCAGGGGTTCCTGGGCCTATGTGGGCCTATTGTTACTGAGGTACTACTGGTGATATATGGTGATTTATGTATTTTTCCTGTAACCTAAACTGGCATTGCATGCTTTCATGTTTTAAGGCATGTCATTTTCATTCTTGTATTGACAGGATAATGAGTACTCTCTCAGTATTTGCATAGTATACACAGTATTTATGATTCATATCATTTTGGTCTTGTTTTTTGGTTCATGTTCCATTTATATTATCCTCTGTGGAGTCTCTTTTGCGTGGTATTCATTGTGTTTCTGTGTGAGTGTGTTGTGCAAATGCTTTACACATTGTCTCTGAGGATACGCCTAACTAATCTGCGCCAATATACCAGAGGGTGAGCACAGGTTACTTTGGTGTGTAACTTTCTTTCCCTGCCTAGAGCGATGGGTTCTGCATGACTTAGGTGCCTACCCTAGTCAACCTGAAACCCCATTTCTAACAGTTTGTGAGTGTCTGAGTGTGTCTGTGAGTGGGTATTCGAAAGTGTGAGTGGGTCTGTGATAGGTATTTAAGGTGTGTGAGTGAGTGGATCTGTGAGCGTTGGAGTGGGTCTGTGAGACAGTGTTTGAGTGTCTGTATGAGTCTATGAGTGGATGTGTTAATGTTTCAGTGGGTCTGTGAGTGGGTGTGTGAGTGTCTGCATGATCTGTAAGTGGGTATGTGAGTGGGCTGTGAGTACATTCGCAGGTATGGCAGTAGGTGTATGAGTGTCTGTGTGGGTCTCTGAATGGGTCTGGCAGTGCCTGTGTGAGTATATAAGTGGGGTTCTGAGTGGGCACATGAGTGTCTCAGTGGGACTGTGAGTGGGTGTGTAAGTGTCTGAGGGTCTGTGAGCTGATGTGTATGTATGGATGTATGGATGTATGAATGTCTGAGTGGGTCTCTGAGTAGGTGTGTACTCTCTGAGTTGGTCCATGAGTGACTGGGTGAGAGTGTGAGTGGGTCTGTGAGTAGTTGCATGAGTTGTTCTGTTAGTGGGTAAGTGAGTGTCTGTGTGGGTCTGTGAGTGGGTTTGTAAGTGTATGAGTGGTCTGTGAATGGGTGTGTGAGTGCCTGAGTGGGGTTGTAAGTGGATGTGTGAGGGTCCGATTCACAGAACTAACTAAAGACATCATCCTGTACTTACTGCTTTTGGTATTCACAGAAGGCATTTAGTAGCAGTAAAGTTAGGATTTTGTCTCAAGTTCGACTTAAGACGAACTTAAAACAGACTTAAGACAGACTTAAGACAGAGTTAAGTTAGGATTTTGTTTTGAGTCTGTCTTAAGTCCGTCTTAAGTCTGTCTTAAGATTGTCTTAAATTTGTCTTAAGTCAAACTTAAGGCAAAATCCTAACTTTACTACTACTAAATGCCTTCTGTGAATACATGCACAGGTATGGTAGTAGGTGTATGAGTGTCCGTGTGGGTCTTTGAATGAATCTGGAAGTGCCTGTGTGAGTCTGTAAGTGAGTGTCTGAGTGAGTAAGTAATACTTTATTGTACAGTTAATGAAAACCATTACAAAAAGACCAACAGCGATAAAAGATCAATAAAAAAAGTTACGTTAAAAAAGGTATTTGTAGCAGCCAAGGCGATAGTTCTAGTGAAAAATCAAAAAGTGATAGAAGGAAATTTGAGAGTAGATATTTGTCCGCCACTAGATCACTTCTGCGATTCCTCCGGGGTAGTTTCTGAAGGGTTAACCATACCCTCTTTCCCTTTCCGGATGCGTTGCAGATCACATTCCTTGTAGGAAGCGTCCTTTATCGAGGGCAAGCCATTCCTTTTCTCCGGGTGTCCGTGCATTTCGCTCCTCTCTCCATTTTATATACATATAGGTCAGCTGTTCCTCTGTGTGGACCAAGTATTGTTTTAATTGTAAAAGTGTGGAAAGTGCGCTTTTATTGTCCAGTGTCTGAGTGGGTGCATGAATGTCTCAGTGGGACTATGAGTGGGTGTGTGAGTGTCTGAGTGTATATGTGATTGGGTGTGTGAGTTTTGTCTGGGGGTTTGTGAGTGGGTGCATAAGTATGTGCATGGATCTGTGAGTGGGTTGTGGAGCAGTGAGTGGGTGTGGGATTGAGTGGCTGTGTGAGTGGATGTGTGAGAGGGTCTGTGTGCGGGCATCAGAGTGGGTCCATGAGTGGGTGCATGAATGCCTATGTGGGTCTGAAAATGTGTGTGTGAGTGGGTATGTGTCTGTCGGTGTCTGTGAGTGGGTGTGTGAGTGTCTGAGTCAGTGTGTGAGAGTGTGTAAGTGTCTTAATGCATCTGTGAGTGAGTGTGTAAGTGTCTCATTGGGTGTTTGAGTACCTGAGTGGGTCTGTGAGTGGGTGTGTAAGTGTCTGAGTAGGTTTGCGAGTCCATGTGTGAGT
Organism: Lissotriton helveticus; assembly: GCF_964261635.1. Lineage (NCBI taxonomy): Eukaryota > Metazoa > Chordata > Amphibia > Caudata > Salamandridae > Lissotriton > Lissotriton helveticus. The sequence continues at coordinate 1,065,059,634 of NC_136071.1, read as the reverse complement.
GTCTGTATGGGTATGTGAGTAGTTGTGTAAGTTTCTGTGTAGATCTCTGACTGGGTATCAGTGAGTGGGTGTATGAATACATAAGTGTCTCAGAGAGGGGTTGTATTTGTTTTTTATTAACCGCTTAATTCACAGATCCACCGTGAGTTTACAATGGGGGCCGTGCTGAGCGTCACGGTGGATCAGTGGAATTGTGCACATGGAAAAAAACATTAGGGGCATTTTCATGTCCATCAGGAGTCCCTCATAGAACCCTATGTTGCACTTATGGAGTCATGGCACCTCTACCCTGATCCCTTCTATTACTTTTCTGTTTAATTTTCACCTCCTGTGACTGTTCCCCAATAACCAAACTTTCTAGTCAGGTTGCTGCCAGCCAATTTCAGCATTCCTGGTGGCGCGTGAATGTGTAGTTTTCCCCGGAACATCGGCAGATTCTATATAACTATATTTCTTTTCTCTTTAAAATCTCCAAAACTACTGAACGGATTTATACCAGACAAGAAAATGCACACTTTGTGGAACAACATCTAGCTTTCTGGCAAATGTGGTGTAATTCTGTTCAGTGGTTTGGGCTTTAGTCTTCTCTAAAATACACTATGGGAAATTTCATGAAGAGGATGCATTTTGGGACCCCCCTTTTTCTCCGTCATGCTCAATTGATCACCCCAAAACTTTCACGACAGCAGCTGAAATGATTGGCAGACGGGCTTTGAAAATTTCGTGAAGATTCATTAAACGGTGGCAAAGTTATTGGCAAAGCAAAATACTATTTTCCTATGGAAACTAGGTCATAACAATAACTAACTAGTTCAAAATACAAAATATATATATATATATATATATATATATATATATATTTATATATATTTCGCTCCAACTCGCCTTCAACTTCTGATCCGAACGAACAGACAAGCGTGGACCCAGTTTTAGTAGGTGCATTATTTTATTTCGCCAATGCCGCCATAACGCGTTTCGGGAGATCCCTCCCTTGATCACATGACAACTCATTGACTTTTTGCTACGCTTTTTAAAGTGCAAGTGCAGTGCAACCTTAAATAGACATAGAGGAAATACTTCCAACTAACATGTCTCATTGGTAAGTCTTTTCATAGAATATGGTTAAAAAGAATTAATGACAGCTTCAATGCATAATACAGTTCTTCAATCAAGTTACATGAAATGAATATTTCATACCAAAATAGCAGCATAAATGCATAGAATAACCATACATCTCCAACTATGTCAAAAAAGAAAGTTTTGTTGGTGAGACTTATATAAGTACAATATGTGCAATATGTGTCCAAGTGAAAATAAAATCATCAATAAAAACTAGATCCCAATTTGACGATTTTCAGTAAAGTGACAATTGTGCATAATAATCCTAGACTCTTTTAAAGTGCAAAGAAATGGCTTCAGGACATGAAATACTTATTTTTCATCATAGGTTGACCCATCAGAAAATCACTTATAATAATAAGTATAAAAAAATATATATAGATACTTTCTTCCAAATGATTTCTAAAATAAATCCTTAATATAATAAATATATAAATAACATTATCCTAAAATCCACTTTTTACAAATGAAAAGATTCATAGCAGGTGGTAATAGTGAACGTTCCTAGTTTCATTATATTATTTAAGACCGCATCAGGCAAAATCTCTTGGGTTTCATTAGATCAGATCATACACTGTATATACAAACGTATAAACAATATATATATAGATATATATGTACAGTGTACATACATTTTAAAACAGTCAGTTGTTATATTTAGGGCATATTATCTTACCGAAAAAGTGATGAAACTATGACGAGTATATTCAGGAAGTATATCTTTCCGAGCATTCAGAGTGCAAGACAATGGTCACCTATTACGAGAAGGAATAATGTTCCATACTTTTATTCCAATCCCACAGCTATTATTATACTTCCAGTAATTGGGAAACAAATAGACCACATACCTTATTTTTATAATGCTAGCCAATCCTTCAAATTCATATTTCTGTCTTTATTTGTAATCAAGAAGGATTTCTTTGAATGGTGCCAATTTTCCATTCCAATCATTGTGGCGCCTGTATTAACCTTGATTAAAGAGTAAGAGAATAATAAATGTATAAAATCATTTGTCTAATGGGACACTGATCACATATAAAGGTTGTACCATATGGACAAATGAGGTCTCACTAAGGCAATAAGTCTCTGATGGACAGGCATGAGAACAAATATGGAGTCGCCAGAAACCAAAGCGCAATGTTCCCCCAGCGTCTACGCAGAGTGTCTAGACCACAGTAGCCCAAAACCGGAGACCCAACCCAGCAAACCGCGGGAGTGCATATTTATTTATTTATTTATTTTTGCGACTTGTATAGCGCGAACAATTGCCCAAGGGCGTCTCGGCGCTGTGGATGAAGCAGACTGAGGGGGGGAGGAGAAAGAGTTATTGGTTGAAAATCCATGTCTTTATTTTTCTTCTGAAAATGGTCGGAGTGGGGGCCGACCTAACGTCGGGTTCAAGGGAGTTCCAAAGTTTGGCCGTTGATACATTGAAACTGCGGTCGCCCCAGGCAACAGTTCTAGTACGTGGAACTGTCATGATAGATGTATTCATTGAGCGAAGTGGTCATTTGGGGACATGGAATGCGAACCGGTTGAGAAGAAATCGCGGGCCTTGTTTGTGAGAGGTTTTGTAGGCGATACAGAGAGCTTTAAACTTTATTCTATTTTTCACTGCTAGCCAGTGATAGTTTTTGATGGTATGGGCGATTGGTTGGAATTTAGGGGTACCTGAAAGCAATCTAGCCGCCGCGTTTTATATGGACTGCAACCTTTTAATGACCTTGCTTTGGGCATTAACCAGGAGTCCATTGCAATAGTCCACTGAGGACATGACAAATGAGGTAATCAAAGTTTTGCCAGAGTTAGGGGGAAGAAAAGGGAGGATCATTTTTATGGCTTTAAGTTTGAAAAAAGATGATGGGACAATGGAGTTGACATGGGCAGAGTAAGTGAGTTTATCAATGAGTATTCCTAGGTTTTTGACCTTGGTAGCTGGGAGGAGGGAGGGCCTAGGTTAGTGGGCCACCATGCATCTGGCCAGGAAGGGGTGAGCTTACCGAATGTCATGACCTCAGTTTTGTTGGAGTTCAATTTGAGGCAATTGACTGACATCCAATTGCTGATGGCCAGCATGCCCTGCTGGAAATTGGCCGCTATTTTGTCTCCGTTCTCTTTGATAGTGAGGACCAGTTGGGTGTCGTCCGCGTATGATGTTATGCTCATCCCCCAGTCCTTAATGACCCTAGCCAAGTCAGTGACATAGATGTTAAATAGGGTTGGACTGAGGGATGAGCCTTGAGGGACACCACAAGGTAAAGCCAATTGTTCAGATAGAAAGGTTCCTAGCTGGACCGTCTGGGTGCGGTGGGCTAGGAAAGATGTCAAGAGGTCTTTAGCCTTAGCTTGGATGCCTATGGCATTGACACGGTTGATCAGAATGTTATGATCGACCGTGTCAAAGGCCGCGGTGAGGTCCAGCAGGATGAGTACTGCGCTCCTCCTTGATCAAGTGCCATTCTTATCTCATCTGTAGATTTGATGAGTGCGGTCTCGGTGCTGTGATGTTTGCGAAAGCCGAATTGGCTGTCGTCTAGGAGGGAGTGTTCTTCTATGTATTGGGAGATTTGGAGGTTCATCAATTTTTCAGCGATTTTGGCTGGAAATGGCAGGCTGGCTATCGGTCGATAATTGTTGGAATCATCTGCATCAAGGTGAGGCTTTTTCAGCAGGGGTTTAAGCAGAGTGTCCTTCCAGATTGCCGGGTATATTCCAGTGTTAAACATGGTGTTGAGGATGTTGGCAAGTTGAGGTGCAATGACATCTGAGATAGGGAGGAGAATAGATGCGGTACAAGGATCTTTGGCTGATCCTGATTTAATAGTGTTCATGGTTTTGGCGACTAGGGTGGGGTTGGTGTTATGAAATTGTAAAAAAGTGGGGTGATCAATGGGGGCTGCAGTAAGATAAGAGTCTATGTAGGTTTTTTCTGAAAAATTGGTGTATATAGTGTTTACCTTGTCATAGAAAAAAGTAGCCAGGCTGTTACAGAACAATTGGGTTGGTTTGGGGGTTGATTGGGGAGGCAAGTGTGACAATTTGGCTACCACTTGGTAGAGTTCCTGGTTTGAATTTTTAGCTTTCTCAATTTTAGAGGAATAAAAGCTGCTTTTAGCATGTAGGATTAGCGATATGTATTGGGTCAGTTCTCTCTTGTAGTTTTACTTCATTTCACTAGAATATGTCTTTCTCCAATGCCTTTCTTTGTTTCAGCAAAGCTGTCTCTGCTGTCTCAGGGCCTCGGTGAACCAAGGTGCCGATGGGGTACTGGAATTGTTTGAGGTGGTTTTAGTGGGAACTAATTTGTTTAGGGCCAAAGTGAGCCATTTTGAGTATTCTTCGGCTGCGTTGTTAGGGTTATGAGAAAGGTTAGTCATTGAAGCAGACAAAAGTTCTCGAAGTTGTTGATGATCAATGTTTTTCCACGATCTAAAGGTCTTTATGGTGCGGGTGATGTGTTCGGTGTGTGATAGTGAGTTAGATGGACTGGTGAATGTTACTGCATGGTGGTCTGTCCATCCTGAGGGGAGGATCTCCATGATGTGTAAGTTATTATCATTAGTAAATAGGCCATCTAGAGTGTGCCCTGCTTCGTGCGTACTGCCTATGACCCGTTGAGTAAGGCCCAGGGATTCTAGGTCATTTATGAGGATTTTGGTGTCGTTATTCATGATATTTTCTAGAGGAAAATTGAAGTCACCTAGGATGGTGGACGAGTTGTCGATGGCAAGAGATTCCATCGTCTCAGCGAAGGTGGCTAGAAATTGACTTTTACTACCTGGTGGTCGGTATAAGAGGACACCTTTAAAGCGTTGTGAGGGGCCCAAGGCAACGGAGAACTGCAGAGCCTCACATGCAGAGAGTGGAACAGGGCTAATCGTAGTCTTAAGCTGGCTACGATGAATTATGGCAATTCCTCCTCCGGTTTTTAATTGTCTATCTTGCCTAAGGAAATTATAGCCTTCAGGGGTGGCTATCAGGAGATCAGGTTCGGACGAAGGGTTAGTCCAGGTTTCTGTTAGGAACAATAGGTCTAATTTGTGGGTGTAGATGAATTCAGCGATTTCATCTTTATGTTTACTTAAGGATCTGGCATTTATTAATGTGGCTTTGATTAGTTTGGAACTCGTTGTGGGGGAGGGTAGGGTGTATGCTTGCGTCAGTTGAGGGGCCTCCATTCTGTAGCAGCAGTGTGTGCAAGGATTGAGGTGAAAAAGAGGGTCATTGAAATTGTATATGAAATCAAGGCCGTTAGTCTTAGGACGTAGGTTGAGAAGGGCCCGTCAGTGGTAGGTGAGAAGTGGGGCTGTTGTAGACGAACCAGGGTTTGTGGCCCTGGGCGCGGTCCAGGCGCGGACGGGCGCAGACGGGCTTGCCTTTGGCGCGCCTTTGGCGCGCCACTGGCGCACCCGCTGCGCGTGTCTGCTGCGCTTGCTCTCCGCCCTAAGTAGTCTGGGGCCGTCGAGAGACTGGAACGCTACTTGCGGCATCCGCCGGAAGTGGGGATCTATCTGCTCCCGGTGTAGCCCTCCAATCAAACGGCACAGGCCGGGTTGGAACGGGGCCTCGGGGCACAGCGAGGAACAAAAAATTGCAGGTATTTGGCAGAGTTTAAAATTACAGTGCAAGTGAGTAACTTTTAAAAATCGTAAATATCAGCAAAGCGGCACCTCGAACATCAGGCTGCTCGCATCCACTGGTCGATGCGTATTCACGCTAGTCAAAAGTCAAAATGTAATACTATATAATTGCCATAAGACTGGATTTCACTACCATATTGGTGAAATAGCAAATCTGGTGACTGTTGCATGAGGAATGTATATACTGTGCATGTTTAGGCTTTTGGATTTTGATAGCCAAATAATAATTATATAGATTCTAATCTAATATAAAATGGGTTAAATGATTAGCATAATAAACTTTCGATATTAGTACTATATAAATCCAAAATATAAATATTTATTATGCTGCGTGTATATAACCGCCTCCCGTCTCAAAATGATGCTTATATTGGAACCAAAAAGTATGGCATAATACTTGGTCCGGCAAATTTCTATAGTCTGAAATATTAATGTCGTTCTCGGGACACATAAGTAAAATTGCCCGTTTCAAAATGGCGCCCAAAAACGCCCTGGTCGTGTTGAGGAAAATTGAATTTTGCCTTGTCATGTGTCCCTACGTGTTCCCCATTATATGTTATATGTGCATGATCGAGATGCATATGTTTCCTTTTTAACGAATAAAGACGCAATTATAGTTGTGTCCAACGTTAGTATGCCAGTTACCCAGTCCTCGTGAAAGCAACGAGTATTAGGCCTATGTTGCTAACGTTTTACATTGTGCACGTTAATTCATCGAGTTGTCCCCGTTTCTAGGCCTCAAAGGGCCCGGACACCAGATTCAAGCTCCAGTCTCCTGAAATCACTCCGAGGAGCGATGCAGCCCCTCCCGCATCCCTGACCCTTCGCTTACTTTCTACCAAGCAGCGCGGTGCCCGGCCTGGCCTGCCTGCCTGTCTGCCAAGAATATGTTATGCCTCTAGTTATCAGTTCAGCTCCCCGGCTTCACATTCCTAAGCTAACGAACCGCATAAACATCTTCAGCTATAGTCTAGTCTTCCTGTCTCCATGCAAGAGAATTACTGAATTAATATCCATAGAAGATTCATAGCACACGCAATACACGTAGAATATATGCATGCACCAGCCTTAGTGTCAAGTAGCCTTTGCTCTGATGACTTTTAGATTCAATCAACATGTACTCCAAACACCAGATACCAGATATGCTATAGGCACATGTCGTCCTGACATCCCAGACTTTAGTCTCCTCTTCTAGTGTAGAAGTCAGAGCCCCCAGCTCTCCCTAGTTACACGTCATGGCCCGTTTTGCACGCACCAGTAGGTTAAAGGTTCCAGGTGCCCAGGTAGCCCCCTCCATGTATCCACCCATTTATGACACTTCTGTGACGTTTTCATCACATGTCTACGTGCACGCCCTGTGCACGCCTTCTTTGTACGCCCATATGTTCTTATCTTACGTTTGTCACTTGTTACGCCTACTGTATGTAATGCAATTGTAATGTTTTCCTATATATACTATGTAATGTTAATGAGACGTTGCAGCTGCCATTCTATTCCATTGCATGCCACTTCTTGGTCTTTAGGCTCGAGCCATCCGATTAAAGCCATTTCTGACTCAGATTCCACGGATCCTGCCTCTTATTTATTGAGCTATCTGTTTTGGTTAATGTATAGAAAAATAGTACCGGTAATTAATTATTTATTTACCACATAAATGGCGCCCGAACAGGGACGAGCCCCTTCCCCACGCGCCGGCGATGTAACGCAGGCCCCCTGACCCTTCTACAGCCGTGACGGAACCTCTACCGTGCACGTGCAGATATTTCTGCTTCAAGTCTCCCTCAGGCCCACGGAGGAGACGGAGACTGCGGTCCGGCATCCAGACGAGGCGGTGAGAAAGGCGGGTCGTTCCGACCAGAGCCCAAGCCGAGAGAGCAAGGTCCGAGGTATCCGGAGGCCCACCTGTAACCGAAGCCCGAAGCCCGAAGCGCATGCGTAGTGCGTAGCAGTAACCAGACGTCGTAGCAGTCCAGTCCAGTCCGAGGCCTTCAGTTTGCTTCCCGGTGAGTACCGTTGCTGGGGGTATCTAGACGGGTGTTCATTAATTTGTGCCCGGTCCGACGGGTTTGGGTACACAGATCCGGTCCGACGTGTTCACCTAGGTGGATACGGTATGACGTGTCTCTTTAGGAGACCGGTATGTTCTGTACTGTTTTAGCAGTGCATCCAGTAATTCTAGTAAATCCGTTCTCGAGAAATTCAAGTATTATGTTTTCAATGTATCAGGTAGTATTCTGTTCGAACTGTTATTAATGTGTTCTTGATGTCGTGGTATGAATGATTGTTTTGCTATTCCTTACTGTGTTCATTGTGTACTGTGTTCAAGTTCAAGTACGGTTCAAATATGCCGCTGTTTTCGAAATTACGTCAGATAAAAACCAGAAAAGGGTTACTCGAAGAATCAGTTCCTGTCCCTCCTAGGGACAGTCCCGGACATTTCATGTATCACAAGCATGGCTTAGATGCCATACTATATCTAGATTTATGGGTTGATTATACTAAGCATCTTGAGGAGAAATATATTTGGCCTGTTTCAGGAACATGGGATGCCGAGTGCATCATGAGAGTAGAAGAAGCATTATGGAAAAAGAAAGCCAGACAGTCTCAGAAAGATGCCATAGAGTTATGGCGTAAAGAATCTCATAAAAGAACCGAGAAAGAATTCAGAAAAGCGGAATTAAGTAGGGAATCCTCAGAAAAAGCCCAAGAAAGGGAATTAATCGAAGAAGGTGAACGAGTTAGAGCAGAACAGTCAGACAGACAGAGAAATGCCCTTATTAGAGGTATGTATCCTCTTCTCGCCGAGGGTTTGCCGAAGGCGACCCCGGAAGCACTCCATAATTTACCGCCACCCTTGGTTCCGACTAAGCTGCGTCATAAACCGACTGCAGCTGAAATTTTTCTTTCTTCCTATTTAGACGACACTGTTCCCGAATATGCTAATACTAATCCTACCCCGCCAGTCCAAGTTCAAGTCCAGCCCCCTGTTAATAATGTAATTCCTGTGCCTCCAGTCGTTGGTCCTGTCCATGCGCCAGTCCCCCAGGATCAACCCACATTACGTATCCCTACGGTACAAGTTACGTTACCAGCAGCCGCACATCCAGTATTAATTGACGATTCCAGTTCAGGAGGGGCAGGGGGAGGTGCTCCTACCACCCCGCCTCAAACAAAGCGACTGACGCTGAGAGATGCAGCGTTACAACGTACGCCAAAAGTGGCTACGTATGAACCCCTCAAGAAGTTCCTTACTGATTGTAGATATGATCCAGTGCCAGGCGAAGATCACATGATATTATACTCCGTACGTTTACGACGAGTTGCAAACTTCTTGATCACCATATCAGATATGAAAGAACATTTAGACAGAATATATCATTTTATCCGAACAGGGGAGAACCCAGAAAGTATTCACGAAGCTATGGCACACAGGAAAGTCGAGATTCAAGGCATGATTTTGCAATTTCTGATAAATTGTTTAATAAGAGAATAGGATCATCCTGATAAAAGCCCAGAAGAGATGAAAGTCCTGACAAAATGGAGTGACAATATAGCAGACGGAAAACACAAGACACAAAATAGTATAGAAACCATGTACAGAAAGATCCGGAAAGAAATTATAGATATACACCAAAAAGAGAAAGCAAGAATAGTAGCAGACAAAGAGAATGATTCGTCAGACGAAGATGTAGACACCGAGAATCCCAGCAGAATAGCGTATGTAGGTAGAACGAGACTTCCCGATAGACACACACGCCTAGATCACAAGAAAGCTTTTCCTCCTCCCGTACCAGAACAGTGTTCTCTTGAACAAGTATTCCAGGCTACCGATAAAGTTCTGAAATTACGAATAGGTTACAGTGAACTTAGTACCATGCATGAACAAGAACTAGCCCGATCAGCAGTCCGATGGGTTAGTGATTCTGCCACGTTTCCAGACGAAGTAGTGGCCCAAATGTTTCTGAAACTGCCCCCAGGCGAGCAGCGACTGGTGGGTATGTACATGATCCAGCATCTCATCACACTGTACGAGAGTCAGCATTCTGACCCAGGTCCCTTATATACTGTATTGAACGAGTTACTCCTAAACAGATGGAAAGGTCTAGGTACCGATTTAATTAGTGTCATTTTAGAACAGCGCCATAAATACAGAACGTTCCTGACTCCGCATTTTGTTCCTGTTTCACCCCCATTCTACATAGACAGACAGAACCCGTTACGAGAAGTGCATCCAGTTAAGGGAGAGGGGGGTAATCTTGAACGAGTATTTGTTTACACCCCTATCACGAAAATAGAACTACTAGAAATGAAAAAGTTAATACCCTGTCACGATAAAGATCCCGCAGGGTTCCATCGAGAATTAAAAGACATGCTCCGTATGGGAGAATACACGTATCCTGATATCATCAAAATGTTAAAGGTCCTGTTGCCTGCGGGCATATATGAAAAACTTAAAGAAAAAGAATGGGAGGTGGGAGAGAAAAAGATAGATTGGACCGCGCTAGAGACCGAAGATAATGCACGAGTCCCAGGTACTGGTCTTGGGGATAAAGCCAAAGAATTGCCCGAACTGTTAATACAGGTCTTGCCAAGATTACTAGCCACGAAAAAGGAAGATTGGGATGCCATTTCAGCCTGTAAACAGAAACAAGACGAAGACACTAGTGATTTTTATTCCAGATTTGAGAAATGTTTCATTATTAATAGCGGCCTGAAAACAAGTAGTGAGTCATATCCACATCTTTTTGTTACCAAACTATTTGAGAATTCTTTACCGCAAGTTAAGAATAGAGTATTGAAAGTCGAGAGTACTTGGCAAGCTAATACCCCATCTCAAATGCTCCAGATGCTACAATACCACCAGAATAGAATCAGGGAAGAGCAAGAACATGAAAGGAGACGTATGAAAGACACGAAAATGAAAGTACTAGTTGCACAATCTGTTCAACCAGATAGTCAGAAGAGGGGTCCGAATCAGACTAGTCATTCTGCAGCTCCTGTTAAAGGGACCTGCAATTACTGTAAACAGCCAGGTCATTATATAAACGAATGTGCAGTTCTGAAACACAACATAGCTACAGGTAAGACGAAAGAGAGACCACGTCCTCCTAGACAAGAACAAGTTCCGCAGAATTCCAAGCCACCGCAGAACGCACAACAGACAGTTACAGTACCGCAGCCTATAGCTGCCACACAACACGTTACACAACAGATGTACCAGTACGCACAGTCAGATTATCCAGAATTTCAGCAGTATTCATGAAACAGCCTAGAGAGGGAGGTTGGCTTGCCTCTCATCGAGGTTCCTGTAGATCAAGAGGGTCCCTATGTACACAGTCAAGTATTAGGGAAAGACAGAAAGTTTCTGATTGATATAGGGGCAAGTAGGACTACCATCAGTCATGACGAGGTTCCAGGGGCTCCACTCTCAGGCTCAAGAAACGTTTCCCTGGGATTTTCAGGAAAGCCTATTGTTAATGAAATATCGAAACCAGTTTCCCTAGAAGTTGGTCCATTGTCCCGAACTACAGATTTGTTACTCACGAAATCCTGTCCTGAAAATTTACTAGGTATTAAGACATTGAAAGAGTTAGGTGCGGTTATATGTTGTTCCCCAGAAGGAGTGAGATTGTTTTTACGTGATTTTAAAGGTCATTATGTGTTACGAGATTTTGATCCAAGATTACTGAATGTACCACAGCATTTATGGGCGCAAGGTCCAACTGATGTAGGTTGTATGCACATTACACCATATCGTGTCACTCTGAAACAAGGTGTTGTATTACCACGAATCCGACAGTACAAATTGCCACCTGAGGCTGTAGCAGCCTTATCGAAAATTATTGACGAGCTCATTGCTCAAGGAGTGGTTGTAGAAACTGACTCCAATGTATGTAATTCTCCTATCATTCCGATTCTTAAACGTACTGACCCAAATGCACCTCCAGTTTATCGATTAGTGATTGACCTTCGAGAACTTAATAAATGTATCATACCCCAGTACCCTGTAGTTCCAGATATCTCCTCCCTATTGACAGCCATTGATTCTGAAGCTACGTTCTTTACTGTTATTGATCTCAAGAACGCATTCTTTAGTGTCTCCATTCATCCAGACAGCCAGTTTCTTTTCGGATTCTGTTTAAATGGAAGAAGCTATAAATTCACACGAGCTCCTCAAGGTTTCACAGAAAGTCCTAGTATTTACAGTCAAGCACTTAAAAGACAACTAGACAGTATTCACATGCCAACTGACACTGCCCTGCTCCAGTATGTCGATGATCTATTGGTCACAGCCCGTACAGAACGTGACTGCGAACGTGCGTCACTTACAGTCTTGTATTTTCTGGCCGAGATGGGGCACAAGGTGTCCCCTTCGAAACTGCAATTCTGTGTCCAGCAAGTGGTATACCTTGGACACTTACTGTCCAAGAGGGGTAGACAGTTGACACCTGACCGTGTCCAGTTAATAGCACATCTTCCACAGCCCAAGACACAGAAGGAGGTACGAGCTTTTATCGGCCTCACTTCTTACTGCAGACAATGGATTCCTCAGTATGCATATCTAGCTAAACCACTGATACAGTTAACGACACAGGAGGCAGCCACATCGACTGTCCTCCCTTGGACCCAGGAACATACACTTGTTTTCAATGAGTTAAAGAAAGCTTTATGTAATGCACCTGTATTAGCGACACCAAACTACAGTAAGCCTTTTACACTTTTTGTCACTGAACGTAATGGTACAGCATTATCTGTTCTCACACAAGATCAAGCAGGACAACACAAGCCTTGTGCTTATTTCTCTAGCACATTAGATCCAGTAGCCCAGGCTTTGCCTGCGTGCCTCAAGTCAGTTGCAGCTACAGCTCTAGCTATCAGACAAAGTGATTCCATAGTGTTAGGACACTCCCTGACAGTACAAGTTCCACACTCCGTGGAAGTTCTTTTAAACCGAACACAGACTCAGCACTTGACAATTGCACGATTAACAGGTTATGAACTGACACTGTTTCAGCCACACATAGAAATCAGACGCTGCAACATTTTAAATCCTGCTACACTGTTACCCTCGATTACATCGAATTCTGCCACACATGACTGTGTGGAAGTTATTAACATCATGACAAAGCCAAGACAAGACTTGACTGACATTGCATTACCTGATCCCGACCTGACACTTTATGTGGATGGTTCATGTATGAGAACAAGTACAGGAGAACTAGTCGCCGCTTATGCAGTGACTACTGGAACCGAAGTTATAGAAACACATCGTATTGACACCCTGTCTGCTCAAGCAGCAGAGCTCATCGCTCTGACCCAAGCTTGCATACGAGCCAGGAACCTGAAAGTAAACATATATACAGATTCACATTATGCATTCGGAGTCGTACACGACTTTGGAGTACTCTGGCAAGAAAGAGGTTTCATGACCTCTCATGGAGCCAAGATTCAGCATGGCCCCCTCATTCAAGCTCTGTTAGAAGCAATACATTTACCGAAAGCCATTGCCATTATGAAGTGCAAAGCACATACAAAAGCCACTGATACCATTTCTCAAGGTAACGATCTAGCAGATCGAACAGCCAAGCTTACAGCTCAGACTCCAGACCCTCCAGTTAACACGACAAAGACAGATATTCCAGATCAGACTACTTGTATGACAGTTAAAGACCCTACACGAGATGTACTAGACATACAGACACATGCTACCCCAGACGAAATCAAGAAATGGTCTGAACAAGGAGGGGTCCAGACAGATCAGGGATGGTTGACGAAGGAAAAAGCCACATGGTTTCTCCCCGACTCTATGGTTCAAGTCATTATTACTACAGCACATAGTCCAGCACATTTAGGAGAGAAAGCCATGTTAGACAGTATCCAGAACATTTGGTTTAACAAGCATTTACGAGCAGCAGCCAAACAGAAAGTACATACCTGCATGATATGTTGTCAGTTCAATCCAGGTAAAGGTGTTCCGGTGGAACAAGGTGGATTCCATCCTCCTGACCACCCTTTTGAAGTCCTCCAGATGGATTATATTCAGATGGATCGATGTCGAGGTTTCAAGTATGTCCTCGTAGTTGTATGCGCTTTGTCCAGATGGACAGAAGCATATCCAGTCCCAGATTACACTGCCGCGACCACTGCCAGGCAGTTGGCTCGTGAGTTTTTTCCCCGCTATGGTTTGCCCAGGGTCGTGTATTCAGATAACGGCCAGCCATTCTCATCCGAACTCATGAAACAAGTATCTCTTCTGTTAGGGTACCAGTGGAAGTTCCATTGTGTACGACACCCCGAGGCAGCTGGCCTCGCCGAGAGACATAATCAAACTCTGAAAATCTGCATTGCCAAGGTTTGCGCAGAAAAAGGCGTAGATTGGATGGTAGCTCTGCCAGTCGCCCTTTTTTACATGAGAATGGTCGCTCACTCCCGTTCAGGTCTGTCCCCTTTCGAAGTTGTTTTCGGTCGTCCCCCGAATATGTGGGGTACACCAATGCCACGTAAAATTACAGATGTTGACAGTAATATGCTGACAGATTACCTGGCTTCCTTGATGTCTGCAGTACTCTCTTGTCGTTCACAGGTCGCTGCTGCCTTTCCAGACAACACGCAAGTGAAACCGCACGAGGTCGTTCCAGGCGATTTGGTGTTGATCCGGAATTTTGATTGTTCAAGCCCGCTGGAGCCCCGCTGGAAAGAACCGAAGCTCGTTTTGATGACCACAAGATACTGACTCTAAACTCCCCCTGTTAGAGAAAACTCCGCAGCAGGAGTATAAATTAAAGCTACGGTCTAGTAAGTCAGACAGTTTAATTGTTTAAGTCCCTCTCGGGTGAAGCGGTTAGACAGGTTCCTGACATGTATGAGATAGACCCCCATAGTGAGAGAGTTAGTCGAAACTCTAAGAAAATACGCTATTGTAAACATTTACGCAGCCGATGCGTAATCACGTTACTGCTTATGTTATTTCTGAGTCTTACGGTTACATGCATAAGTTATGTTTTACATGTATATTTTCCTCCTATTGATTCACATGTACATTTGTCTTCTAATGATACAGTAGAGCACACCTTTAGTGAACTACCTCCCCACGAGTTATCCTACAGACTTGCCATGCGCAACAATACTTTTATCCGAATGTTCCACTATTCACACCAGACTAGCAATGCCACTAATTGTTGGGTGTGTGGTCGACTCCCCCCTTTCCAGACACCGAAGGGAGTTCTGCCACTCTTTCCCTACCCGTTTTCACACAATGGTTCGTGTGGAGCATGGTTTACGATAACGTCTTCCTCAGACGATAAGTCCCTTTTGAATAGAACATGTTTCCCAGACAAGGAAGGACTTTCCCATAGAACAGGGTTAGATCTAGAAAATGAAGTATATGATCTAGGTAATTATTCCTCGAATTTCATGGTTTTGAATGTTCAGTCCGAGACTACTCCAGATTTGCCTGCTATTACAGTCCTACCAGTGAAAGGCGAATTATGTGTTAGAAAGAATGGTTCAGTACATCTAGGACATAGTGATTGTACTACTGTGGTCGAGTATAGTGACAGTGGGAAATCTAATTTCAAAGCCTCACGTCATTCGTATTTTGTGTGTGGTCAGACCGCATATGTACGTCTGCCCCTCGATTGGGATGGAACATGTTACATTGCCTTCCTACTGCCACCAGTTTTCCTAGCCCCATCCGATTATCACAGAAATACACATCTAGTACACGTTAGACATAGAAGGGAGACTGAGTCCCCAATTGTCGATCAAACTGAAACTGCCTTAGAACAGTATCAAGACTTCAATAAAGGTTTCTTTTTCTTCATAGGTCCTGTCCAGAATAGTAAGCTAATACGTAGGCTAACCAGAACCCTTGAAGCAGTAGTGAATGAGACTACTTCCGCTCTAGGTAACTTAACTGAAGAGCAATCTGCTATGAGATTTGTTGTCCTTCAAAATCGTCTCGTCCTTGACGTCATACTGGCCGATAGGGGCGGAGCTTGTAGAGTCATCGGATCTAGTTGCTGCATTTTCATTCCTAATAACGCACCGTCTGTTTATTCAGCTATAACCAGACTTCATAAAATAGCCCATCAGTTGCACCAGAATCCAGGCACCTGGACATGGTCCGGTTGGCTCTGGAGTATAATATCTGCCTGGGGATGGAAAGTATTGTCATTCCTAGGGATAGTAGTAATGATCATATTCAGTTGTTGTCTATGTTTACAATGTGGCCCTGCGATTTGCGGCTTGTGTGCTACCTCTTGTATTCCTAGTCCTAAGTCCCATTCCAAGAAGATTCGAGACGAGCAAATGATGCTATATGAACAGATAGATGGTATCATGAATATTGATGTTTCCTGAAGGAAACGTAGGGCACAAGGAGGGAATGAGGAAAATTGAATTTTGCCTTGTCATGTGTCCCTACGTGTTCCCCATTATATGTTATATGTGCATGATCGATATGCATATGTTCCCTTTTTAACGAATAAAGATGCAATTATAGTTGTGTCCAACGTTAGTATGCCAGTTACCCAGTCCTCGTGAAAGCAACGAGTATTAGGCCTATGTTGCTAACGTTTTACATTGTGCACGTTAATTCATCGAGTTGTCCCCGTTTCTAGGCCTCAAAGGGCCCGGACACCAGATTCAAGCTCCAGTCTCCTGAAATCACTCCGAGGAGCGATGCAGCCCCTCCCGCATCCCTGACCCTTCGTTTACTTTCTACCAAGCAGCGCGGTGCCCGGCCTGGCCTGCCTGCCTGTCTGCCAAGAATATGTTATGCCTCTAGTTATCAGTTCAGCTCCCCGGCTTCACATTCCTAAGCTAACGAACCGCATAAACATCTTCAGCTATAGTCTAGTCTTCCTGTCTCCATGCAAGAGAATTACTGAATTAATATCCATAGAAGATTCATAGCACACGCAATACACGTAGAATATATGCATGCACCAGCCTTAGTGTCAAGTAGCCTTTGCTCTGATGACTTTTAGATTCAATCAACATGTACTCCAAACACCAGATACCAGATATGCTATAGGCACATGTCGTCCTGACATCCCAGACTTTAGTCTCCTCTTCTAGTGTAGAAGTCAGAGCCCCCAGCTCTCCCTAGTTACACGTCATGGCCCGTTTTGCACGCACCAGTAGGTTAAAGGTTCCAGCTGCCCAGGTAGCCCCCTCCATGTATCCACCCATTTATGACACTTCTGTGACGTTTTCATCACATGTCTACGTGCACGCCCTGTGCACGCCTTCTTTGTACGCCCATATGTTCTTATCTTACGTTTGTCACTTGTTACGCCTACTGTATGTAATGCAATTGTAATGTTTTCCTATATATACTATGTAATGTTAATGAGACGTTGCAGCTGCCATTCTATTCCATTGCATGCCACTTCATGGTCTTTAGGCTCGAGCCATCCGATTAAAGCCATTTCTGACTCAGATTCCACGGATCCTGCCTCTTATTTATTGAGCTATCTGTTTTGGTTAATGTATAGAAAAATAGTACCGGTAATTAATTAATTATTTACCACAGTGTAAGGATTCTGTCCGTGGATAATTAAAATTTAAATGTGATCAATCTATGTAGTAACCATATATGGCGGCTTTGTGCCCATCATTTATTTAGATTCCTTTGAAAATCACGATTAGGTCTGCCGGTATACACGCGAGTAATATTGATTTCCAAATGGTGCCAAAATAAATTTCGCTACAATAGTTTTGTTTTTTCCATTAATAATTGAGTATATATATGCAGAGTCTTTGCATATATATTTTTTAACATGATAATCAACTAAGATATCTCTGACATACCCTTGCCCGATACATTTTAAGCCGCCACTGTGACGAATTTGACCACTCTAAGATGGCGGCTGTGATTGTATGGTTTTTCGCCCCTTATGTTTCAATCACATACAGCTGATAGTCGTTTGCGGGGTATTTAAACTTGCGATTTTCGGCAATACAAGTAAGTAGGGAACGAGGGGGGCCTTTCTTGCTCACGGGTAGTCTAGGTTCCCACTGCCCCGCTTTATCTGCATATCTCCCGTGTTATAAAGGGTGATGGACCTTTGGGTAATAATATCGAGTATCCATTAACGTTTGCTTAAGGGCTGCTATTGTTATAGGACAGAATATAGCGTCCTATTTTGCGTATGGAATCGAGGGTTGTTTGATGTTGGTGTACCGCGAATCACAGAAACTACTAATCTTGCTCAAGTACACTGACGATTGCTGGTCACACGTGGACTAACATTCGTGGGAGGTAGGGGAGTCTGTTATACTTGTGATACTGGGGCTTCTGTGCTTTCTTCTGGGTGTGGCTTCCCCAGACGATGAGCTGCTTTTTGACTAGCGTGAATACCCATGGTATTCACTCCGGTGGTTCGCTGGGTTGGGTCTCCAGTTTTGGGCTACTGTGGTCTAGACACTCTGCATAGACGCTGGGGGAACATTGCGCCTTGGTTTCTGGTGACTCCATATTTGTTCTCATGCTTGTCCATCAGAGACTTTTTGCCTTAGTGAGACCTCATTAGTCCATATGGTACAACCTTTATATGTGATCAGTGTCCCATTAGACATATGATCTTATACATTTATTATTCTCTTACTCTTTAATCAAGAATAATACAGGCGCCACAGTGATTGGAGGAGAACATTGGCACCATTCAAAGAAATCCTTCTTTATCTATACTACTATTATAAAGAGAGAACTTGCACCTTTTGGCCAGGTAAACTCGGGAACCACAGCGCCAATCTACACACCCGATACATCTATGAAAATGTCAGGGTGTGTAGATGGACATAGGCTATATAAATTAAAAAAAAAAAGTAAATAAAAAAAATTACGTTTCAAAACAAAGTAGTGCCCTGGAAGTAGCGCCGGCCATGACGTAGCGCTGGCCGCGACCTGCGTGATGAGGACGTGCGTGATGACGAGGAGGAGAGACATGGAGCTGCGGTGTGAAGTGAGGAGCGCGGGCACGTCATGGCGAAGAGGAGCGGCGGTGAAGTGAAGATCGCAGCTCAGGTAATTTAAATAAATCGAGGCGGGAGGCGGGCGGGCGGCCGGCGGGAGTGGGTGTGCACAGAGGGACAGGGGAGAGGTGGGGGCGGGAGGGAGTCAGGACGGGAGGGGGTCGGCGGCGGGAGGCGGGAGCGGGTGTGCACAGAGGGACAGGCGGGAGGAGTGGGGGCGGGAGGGAGTCGGGACGGGAGGGGGTCGGGGCGGGAGCGGGTGTACTGCCCCCAGCCCCTTTCTGCCCCAGGCAACGCTAGTTACAAATAAAGACAGAAATATAAATTTGAAGGATTGGCTAGCATTATAAAAATAAGGTATGCGGTTTATTTGTTTCCCAATTACTGGCAGTATAATAATAGCTGTGGGGATTGGAATAAAAGTATGGAACATTATTCCTTCTCGTAATAGGTGACCATTGTCTTGCACTCTGGATGCTCGGAAAGATATATATATATATGAATATACTCGTCATAGTTTCGTCACTTTTTCGGTAAGATAATATGCCCTAAATATCAAATTTATTCAACTACTCTGCAAACATACTTTAGCTTCAAACAAATACTTATAAAGCAACTAATGTTGCAATATAGGTATGAAATGATCCTTTGTGGATACCTTTTTTTTGGTTATTTTTTAGAAACCTAAATGGTCTCAGTCTCAGTCTTAGTAATAATAGTTCCTTTCAAAAGGCTTACTGATTTGATATACAAACAGGTTGCATTAGGCATTATGTCCACTCATGTTCTTTTTCCCTCATTGATTCTCAAAAGTTTGTTCTGACATTTTCTTTGAAGAAAGAAAAAATATTTGATATACTGTAAATTCGTTTAGTAGGTGAATCATGTCTTTGAATTTAGTTGTAATGTATATATATTATGTATTTGTGATTGTGATGTATTATAAACTGTGTTTTATTTGTAAATAGCTTTGTATAATATATGTATTTTTTGTATACTCATTTTGTAGCCCGGAAGAAGTCCTCTGGACGAAACGCGTTGGCTGCGCTTTGTATGAAGACTATGAATAAAAGAAATTTTAAGCCCTACTGAACGGAATCCTTAAATCAGTACTTGATTATTACTGTTATTGTTTATTGTGGGGAGTGCTGAACCATTGTGTTTTATTGCAAAATTTTGGGCGATGCCCTTGGAAGTCTAGGGGTATGTGGCTTCAGGTTCTTGGCACCCAAAACTCTCTAAAAGTAAAAAGACCATACACTTTGGATAAAGTGCAGTCATTTTTTGCCCTATACCCCTACTGCTCTAGTGTTGTTAGTTACAATTTACAGTTGTGTAGGCTGTTTGGCACTCACATAAAGGGCTGATTTGCCCCCTACTGATGCCTGGAATCAGCACTGAGTTCAAAGGGATTGTTGCATACTTTTAAGGGTTCTTTTGAAGTCACCTCTGGATTAAAGACAATTTTGAGTATAAGTACAGGGGCTCTGACTTCATGATATTAGGCACAGCGTAGGATTTCTAACCAGATGCTGCTGGCTCTACATGCTGCACATTGCTAGGGGGCTGCTGTGCTTCCAGGAGGAACCGCTACTTGGACTACTTTGCTTTGTTGTTCTGACCTGCAGCCTGTTAAACTATTAGATGGACTGCCACTCTGCTTCAAGTAACTATGTGTGCTGGCGTGATGCCTGCCTGCGTTTTGTGCCCTCAGTGCTCTCCAGAGACTGGCTGACTTGCCCTTAAGCCCCTATGTCATGGGTCTCTACCCTTTGGGAGTCCAGCAGCAGCGGGCTACATGAGCATCTGTGGTCACCCAATCCCTGTTCATTGAAACAGAGCATAGTGAGCTCTTCATTTTCCATCCCTTGATGAAGTCGGAATGTGCTGAGTGCTTGATGACATCCTGAGGAGCAGATCCTTGTCTCCATGTGTGAGCACCATTTGCTTCACACGTACCTGTAGATTGGTGCTTCTTCCGTGTGGAGTGTCTGGGACTGGCATGTCCTGCTTATGATTCACTCTGCAACAGGGTATGCACATGCTGAAGTGTCGCCTTTGGCTCTGAGGCGCGTGCATTGCCTGGCAAACAAAATCACCACAACCCTGTCAGCCGCCTGCTGGGCAGTGGAAGCAGACAACGCACTATTTGTTCAATGTCACCTTCATGCTCTTCACGCATGCCTACAAAGCTCTCCACATTGCAGGAATGGCATATCTAAACCACTGCCTCTCATTCCATATACCCACCAGACACCTTTGCTCCACCCAACTCATCCTGGCCACCATCCCATGGATCCACAAAACTAGAGCTGGTGGAAGATCCTTCTCGTCCTTCGCCGCTAAGACCTGGAACTTTCTGCCTTTCCACCTCAGACAATTCCCATCACTAACCCAATTCAGGATTGATCTCAACAACTGGTTCTTCGACTGAACCCCGGCGGCCAGACAGCTGAGCAGCCCCTCCCGCTTCCCCCGTTAGTGCCTTGAGACCCTTACAGATGAGTTGCCATGCCATACAAACTCCTGATTGATTGATTGGGGCATGAGAGAGTGAGTCAGGCCCCTGGGGAGTTTGGTAACCATCCAACGCTTCCTTTGCTGGCAGCCCTGTCCTTTAGGCGAAAGACTGCAGTGGGTTGAGCATCTGCAACCCAAGCTTGTGGGCAGCTGCATTTCACTAAGCTGCACCCGAGAAACCAAATGAAGTCTCCCCGCTGAATCCACATTGTCTGGGCCCTCCCCCCATTGACATACCTTGGGGGTCATGGATCACCAAGGTATGTCATACACCATACTTGGGGGCACTTGCTCCTTGATTGTGCCTGACGGTTTGAGCCCTCAACGGAGGCCCCCGATCAGGAATTTGCTGCACACAGAAAACTACGAACTGCCATGTTACATGTAGTAGGCCCACAGGCATTCCTAGGCCCTACCCTAATGTATTTGTTTCAATCAGGCTCCTACAAATTACTGTAACTCCGCTAATAGGGGTTGAAGGACTTGACTTTTAAGAACCAGCGGTGCCAGGGAACAACACCTGAAACCTTCGTAGGATACCTGTTCGGCGCACAAGTGACAGAGACACGGGACACTTCCTTTGGCGTCAAAGACCAGCGTTTATTACTGCAGGGATGCAAAAGTCATGGGAAGTACAACAGAGTGTAGGTTCCAAGAGTCTGCTTCAAATTGCAAATGTGGATCGCTCCTTTTATACACATTTTCAGCATTCAATAACGTAACAAACAAAAGGTTACAACTCAGTTCCCACAATAAACTTAAAAGGGCTTCATTCATGGTGTCGGAAACCCGGAACATAATCACAGTAACATTTGTCGGTTCCCAACTGTAAAAGCACATTATCCTGCTGCTATGCACATTCCACTCTAGTTGTAAAAGGACGAGAGTAAGAGACAGGAACAGGTGCAAGGAAGTCAGACAACAGAAGAAGAAGGAGTGTGGAGGTAATATCGGAAGCGCAATCCCAGGATCAAAGGATTCGAGCCGAGCGCATGCAAGGCTGAAACAATAGGCCAACGTGGGAAGATTACCCAGCTGCGGAGCCATCTGTCTCTGCCGTGTCATCCCCCAGTCTTGGGAATCACAGGGTCATGAGGCGGACATTTGCCTGTTCGCTGACTACGTGAGGGCAAGAAACAAAATGGATGCCGTATCTAAAATGGAACCCGAGGGTTCAAATGAAGAAACCTGTAAATAAGACGAACCCTTCTAAGTAGCGTAGCGAAAATGCGTACACCTATTAATCTCGTCATTTACGGTTCATAGATACCACACTCGCTAGCATCGTAACGGTTCTCATTGGTCCTCAGACGCTCCTTTTGCCCTCATGTAGGCAAGCACTAGTCGGAATCATAATCAATTTCGATATTCATCAGATCATTCAAGTGTTGCTGGAACATCATCTTATTCATCAATGTCTCGCCGGTAACAGATGGCCTTCTTATACACGTTGTAGCACAAAGGCCACATAAGGCAGGACCACACTGCACACAAAGACAACACGTGAACAGAAACGTCACAACAACCCCTATAATCATCAGAATTTTCCAACCCCAAGTTGACATCAGACCCCAAAACCATCCTAGAAGCGTCCAATCTCCCTCGTCCACGTGTATGGACTCTGAGATTTTATGCAACTTCGAGATGACTTGATAAACCGTTGGAGCGTTATCAGGTATGAAAATGCAGCAGCTCGAATGGATGACCTTACACACACCACCTCTGTCTGCTAGTACTACGTCTAGAACCATACGGTTCTGTAGCGTCATAAGCCTATCAGCTTGAAGCTCTGCTGTCAGATTACCAAGGGCGCTTGCAGTTATGTTAGCAGTTGCTTCCACTACACGAGTTAACTGTCTCAGATTCCTGCTATTGACCATAGGGCCCCAAAACGGTAGGAAACCCTTAAAGAAATCTCCTGCTTCTTGACCGGCAGTATCTTCTTTACTAATGACACCTCTCACAACTCTAGTTTTGTGATAATCTGAGGCAACAGTGAAAGTCGGAGGCAAAAGATTCGCGATATAGCAGGTACCCGAGAAGTCATGAGGTAACCACGTATATGCGCGATCATAACATACAAAATAGGTACCCTTGGCAGTCAGAAAGACAGGGGAAGAGAGCATTGGTAAAACGTAAGTATCAACACAAGCACTCTTCCCAAGCTGAGCTCTCGGATTGCGACCAAGACCTTGCAGACAGAAATGACCGAGATGAGGTACGATCCAGATTGGAGATGAGCTTTTAAACTGCCTATCATTCACTGATGTACTATACTCGACCTCACTCAGATCCTTATAAGCTCTCACCTCTTCCTCTGGGATAAGTGTTGCGTCAAAAATATCTCTATTTAAATCTGCAATTGCTATCGCCAAAGACTTGTGGTACGGGCCAGGACCAAGGTCTGCAGAGCGAGGCTCTCGATGGGGGTAGGAATCTAGTGCACTACGGAACATGGTCTGGAATGCTCGAGCTGACCCCTGGGGGCTATAAGGAAGAACAAAATACGGAATACCCTTATCCATGGTATGTGGCATTAACCCACATACCCAACAATTGGTAGTGTTCATCACCAACTGATGCTGATGTAGAAGTTGAACAAAAGAATTGTTCATAAATTCCGCACGTCTGACCTGTTCATGTTGGGGCAGAAGATGAAAGGAATGTGGAGACATAGTGGAAACAGAATTTAAATCATGAGAAGGAGGAGTAGGTAAAGTAGAAGGCAGCAATGATTGAAAACCAAAATATACTCCACCCACCAGCAGCATAGAAACAGTTAGGAACAACATAAAAACCTGTAACAAAAAAACATTTTTTTCGAAATGTCTTGTGCGATTTGGATCTTTGCGCCACCATTTTCTCAATTTCCAACAGCTTAGAAGACTTCATCTTCTAAAAACCGTCCATGACGTTCTTGACGCACTTCGTTCTGAGTAGCGATTATCAATCCCCAGGAGTTCCCAGAAATCGACAAAAGTAATCGACCTAATGTCAGATACCTGCTAAACAGGAGGAAGTACCCGCACGGCCCTACGGTTAACCCAGATGAAAAGGTTTCATTGAATTCAATATACGCCTCCTAGCTGTAAGGAAAAAGGTACACAATATATATATATATATATATATGTAATGTCCACAATTTTTATGGCAACAATAGAGGTGATGTAGATTCAAAAAAATTAAAAACAGAATTTATTAGTCTGTTAGCGCGGTGGAAGAAAGTATCGACTTCTTCCGGGGCGAGTCTGCTCTTCAAACAGTGGATCAGACGGCAAAAGAGTGTTCGATTGTCCACGCAATTGTTCAGAACTTGAATTCTCCAATACTGCTGAAAGAGGGTTAACTTCGGATGGTTCAACAGGGGTGTCGGGTCTTACTGTGTTATCTCCTACAAGCTGCGCGTCACTAAACGGCACGTAACTTAGAGGGACGTAAGTTTCAGACGAGCTGAATCCTTTTCTGATCCAACTATCTGCTGGCAATGGGAGCGGAACTTTCTTGGTGTGGGTGGCATGCACCCAATGTTTTCTCCCTTCCAGCCGAACCGCAGTCCTCGTTGCCAGCAACAACAGGTAAGGTCCCACGAACCTTGGCTCAAGATTTCGTTTTTGTCCAAAGTTGCGGGTAAGAACCCAATCACCTGGTTGGAGCCGATGGCCAGGACCCTCTGTTTGTGCCGGTAGAGCCTCAAAGACCTGTTGATGAATCAAACTCAATTTAGCAGTCAGATCATAGAGATAGTCAATTAACATTGGATATTCAAGTCTGTCAAATTCTTTAGGCCTCGGAACTCCCCAAATGTTCGCAGGACGGCCGAACACAATCTCATATGGGCTGAGCCCTACTCGAGAGTGCACAGTCGCCCTGGTCGATAAGAGAGCTAAAGGCAAAGCGTCGGGCCATGATAGACCAGTCGTTGCCTGGATTTTGGCAAGATTCAGTTTCAGAGTGCCATTATATCTTTCCACTAAACCCGCAGACTGAGGATGATTAGCACTATGAAACTTCTGATTTATGCCAAGACCACGACATACACTCTTCATTACACTTCCCACAAACTCACTTCCGTTATCTGACCATACAATCCGTGGCATTCCATACCTGGGGAAATATTCTTTGAGTAGAACCTTTGCTGTGGACAGGGCAGTATTATCCTTTAGGGGGTAAGCCTCAATCCATCTGGAGAACGCACAAACTACAACCAAGACGAACTTCAAATTATTGCATCTCTCCATGTGGATAAAGTCTAACTGAATAATTTCAAAGGGACATGTGGGAGTCGCAAAATGACCACGTGGAGTGGGGGTGCCCTTGCCAGGATTATACATCAAACATACCATGCAATTTTTAACCACTCTCTCCGCACATTTAGTAATTCCATCATTCTTCCATACGGGCGACAGCAACTTACATATGCCTTTCGTATTAATGTGTGATGTACCATGAGCCATAGTAACAACAGCAAGCACGTATGCATCTGGTAACATCTATCTCTGCTTTTCCGACAAATCAACCCAACATCCATTCTCGTCTAACTTTCCCGTACTTTCTTTCCACTGAGTCTTTTCCATCTCAGTAGCTTCATTCTGTATCTTCTTCACACTCTCAACTGTGTCCTCACACATACTAGTCTCCGCTGGCCATCTTACTGAACTCGCAACGTACATTCGATTTGTCAGATCTCTAGCCGTCTCCTTCGCAATCTCATCCGCAAACGCATTACCGCGACCAACATCATCCGTCACCTTCCGATGCGCACTACATTTGATTATTGCCACCTCTTTAGGCAATGTAAGTGCGTCCAAAAGGTCATTCACAAGCTGTCCGTGCTGAATCTTCGTACCATGCGACGTCAAAAATCCTCTTTCTCTCCACAATCGACCAAAACTATGCGCCACACCAAAAGCATACTGGCTGTCTGTAAACACATTCACCCGCTTCCCTCTGGACAACACACACGCTCTCGTCAAGGCGATCAACTCAGCCGCTTGGGCCGAATTCTGACCCAATCTCGCAGATTCCACAACCGTACTCAATGTTACTACAGCATACGCAGTTGTCACATCACCATTTGGTAACTTAAAATATGAACCATCCACATACAAAGTACCATCGGGATCTACCAATGGAGTGTTTTTCAGGTCCATATGACCCTTCGTCTCCTCTTCAGTTCTCAAATAGCAATCATGTGGTGTTACATCACTTAATTCCATGTCGATCGGCAACAACGTTGCTGGATTCAACACATTACACCGTTTTATCCGTATGTGACTTGCCAATAACGTCAACTCATATCCAGACAACCTTGCGCTCGTCAAATGTTGAGTTTTCGTTCGGTTCAAGAGAGTGTCGACTGCATGCGGGACCATCACCGTGAGCATATTATCCATGACCAGACCTGCGGACTGTCGAATGGACGCCGCAGCTGCCGCTGTTGCTCTCAAACAACTCGGCAAGGCTCTAGCTACTGGGTCTAAGGTCAAAGAAAAATATGCGCATGGACGCTGTTTGTCACCAAATTGTTGTGTCAGAACACTCAACGCACAACCGTCCCTCTCGTGAACATAAAGTGTGAACGGCTTATTGTAATCAGGAGTACCCAACACAGGAGCCAAACACAACGCATCACGCAATTCAGAAAAACTTTTCTGACACTCTTCAGTCCATGGCAAAGGAGATGAAACATCCTTGCACGTAAGGGCTATCAATGGTTTGGCCGACAATAAAAAATTTGGAATCCATTGTCTGCAGTATGACGTAATACCTAGAAAGGCACGTACATCTCTCTGAGTCTTTGGCACAGTCATTCGAGCAATCGCTGCAATTCTCTCTGGGGTCAACCTTCTCCCATCCTTTGACAGTAAGTGACCTAAGTAGGTTACTTCTTGACAACAATATTGTAGCTTAGAAGGTGACACCTTGTGATGTAAGTCACATAGGTGCTGCAACAATGATACTGTAGCGGTTTTGCAAATAGCCTCTGTATCAGCTGCCACTAATAGGTCGTCAACGTATTGAACTAATGCTGCGCCTGTCGGCAACACAAATGCATCAAGCTGACTTTTAAGTGCTTGGCTATAGATCGATGGACTCTCACAGTAGCCCTGTGGTGCGCGTTTAAATCTAAAACTGCGACCACCCAGTGAAAATCCGAATAGGTCTCTGCTTTCCTCAGCGATCGGAATACTAAAGAAAGCATTCTTTAGATCGATTACCGTGAACCAGGAGGCAGAAGCCGGAATCAGGGTCAACAAAGCTGTGATGTCAGGCACCACAGGAAACTGGGGAATCCCGATTTTATTTACTTCTCGTAAATCAATTACAAAGCGGTACACAGGAGGTTTAGTTGGATCTGTGCGTTTCAAAATCGGTAACACAGGACTATTACACACATTGCCTCGAGTTTCTTCAATGACATCCTTTTCGATCAGGTCATAAATGATCGCTAATAGTGCTCGCTCACCATCAAAAGAGATACGATACTGTGGTATACGTGGGAAACACACATTCGATTTCAACTGAACCACATAAGGTGGGATGTTCAATAAGCCTACATCATTGGGACCCGTAGCCCATAACGACGCAGGAAGGGAACTCAATTCCGGTGGGAACTTATCAATTGATAAGTACATAGGAGAGATCGCTCTCTGACCTAATGTAAGCTCCACTCCCGCAGGAGAGCAGTACAAAGTCGCATATAACCGTTTTAACAAATCCAAGCCCAAAAGATTCTCACCACAACCAGTAGATAAAATCAATGGGGCCTCTAGCTCATGAGGACCAATCGTAAGGGACAAAGGGCTAGAGACAGGATTGCTAACAGGGGCGCCAGAGAATCCAATGGAAACATTTGTTAAGCCGGACAAAGGTGAGCCAGGGAGTTTCGAATGCATGATGGAACTTTTCGTCGCACCAGTGTCTAACAGAAAAGGCTCAACTACGCCAGATGTAGCAACTGCGACGTAAGGCCCACTCTGATCAGCCGGAACTGATACTACTCCCTCTCTCTGTCGGTGGCTGTCCTAGTAGTGGTTACCTGCATCAATCTCATGTTCGACGTAATAATCGTCCACATGATACTGTGCTGATTTATCGGACCTCACATGTCGTTGGTCAAAATAATTATTCGCGTCTGATGGGGTATGAGGGCGCTCATGATTTTGATTTTGAGGGGCACCGCGGCCTCTACCTCGGGGTGCTTGTTGAGGACCACCACGACCCCCTTGTGCCGACACACCGTTAAGCCGGTCACGCAAAGCTGGACAATCATATTTTATATGGCCCTCTCCTCTACAATATGCACACTGATTATACCCAAGCGTAGATCTAAAGTCGGAGAAGTCAGATCGTGACTGCATCCTGGAAGATTGTAATTGTGGTCGATATTGCTGTTGCGAATCATTTTGATTTGAACGTGGAGGATACGCTTGCTGTAACAAAACCTTCGTTTTAAGCTCCTTCGTTTTCTTGTCTGAACGATCACTTTCTTCCTTTTCCCTATTCTCATAGTATTGAGCTGTCGCTAATATTTGAGCAGTAGTTGAAACCGCCCAAGCACTTTCTGAATTTTTCAATTTGTTGCATAGCTCAGGCAACAAATTCAATACAAATTTATCAACAAATAACCGTTGGCCTCCCTCGGTGCCCATATCCTGACCACTATGATCGACAAATGCCTCTTCGAATCTGGTAAAGAAATCTGAGACACTCTTGTCCTTCTTTTGCTTACAAGCTGCTAATTTATCCCAGTTCACCCTCATCGCTGGCATAATCGTTTTCATGAACGTAATGATTCTTTGGGGCAGATCCGTAATTAACTGCTCAGGCTTAGCCCCACCCACTTGTCGGCCATCGGCCGCTATTATTGCAGCCCAATCACCGCCTAACTCATTCGCATGGTTTTCTTGGCGAATTTTTGCCCAAATCGGTTGTGGTACGACATTGCCAAACAGCGTGTCGATGTCCGCAAGATTCATAATAGTAGCGTCTACCAGTTGAGACAACTCCTT
This sequence comes from Lissotriton helveticus, assembly GCF_964261635.1. Lineage (NCBI taxonomy): Eukaryota > Metazoa > Chordata > Amphibia > Caudata > Salamandridae > Lissotriton > Lissotriton helveticus. The sequence goes on along the minus strand of NC_136071.1, from coordinate 1,065,030,362 downwards.
ATAATAACCCGCCGGATTCTTGCGTGGATCAGGCAAGGACTGCTTCACCTGTAAGACTTCTGATCGCTTCCATGGGAGGTGTATCCAAACTCTTTGGAAATGTGGCAGAACCACAGGATTTCCACCAGGATTACCTGGCATCCATACTGGCGGAACCTCTCTCATAGGATACTGACCAGGAGTCGCTTTCCAATTGTCGGAGTCGTCATCAAACGACACTCGAGGAGGCACTGTGGATCTATAGGCTAACAATCGCTCTAAGGCACGTCGTACCTCTCCACCTACTATCGTACCGTTCGAAAATTGACTCTGAAGTTCAATCATATCGGGCGGTACATCATCTAAATCATCACTATACCATTGTTCTCTCAAAAAGTTACACATTTCTTCGAACACGAATCTCTGCGTAGGCTCATTAAACTGAGAAAACGTGTCGAAAACCATGCGTGGAGGGTAGTTAGCAGGGTGTCTTATCCACCTACGCGCCATATTCGCTAACGTTGCACTCTCCCTTCCACCAGGGATTTGACTTCGTCTCTGGGGAGTTTCAGAAACATCGGATGGAAATAACTGCCCAAGAAGTGGTGAATAGAGGGTAGCAACAGTATTAGGGATACGGTTACGAACAGAAGGAGAAGAAGAAAGAAGAACAGGAGCAACAACATTAGAAGTGAAAGTAGGAACAGCGGGGGTAGTCAAGGTAGTTGGAGTAGCAGAAACTAGAGGCTGAGGAGGTACAGGCAAAGGAGCAGTTGGAATAGGAGTAGTTGGAGGGACAAACACAGGACCAACAACGGGTTGAGCAGCAGCCGCTTGAATAACGGGAGGGACAACAGGAGGAACTATAGGAGCCGTAGTATCCTGTGCATAAGGAGGTGGTGATTTCAATAAATATGCTAGCAAAGGATCCTCTTTCGCTTCTTTCGCGTCTTCGTTCTTTTTATCAGAACTAGACGATAAAACCGGATAACATTTATCCACCTTCATATGATGCAGTCTGGTGGAAATTTCTATCTCTTTTTCTTCTTTATCCCGCTGACATTGCTGCACGACTTGCATTATCGGAATGATACCCTCTCTTCGATTCTTCTTAAGCTGTTTGATTTCTTTCTGCTTGGCCTCTTTACGCCATAACCGAAGGGAATCAAACATAGCTGGCCTAGCTTTCTTCTTAAATAATTTAGCTTCTAGATTATCTAAAATCTCCATTTCAAAACTTCCGTGTGGTGGCCAACTAAGGACACCATCCTTTCTCGTATAACGGACCCAACAGTCATTATATATAATAGGGCCCACACCATGTCGACTATAGAGCTCATATATCGGAGTTCCAACTGGACGTATCGGACACGAGTCCTCCAACCGGGAATCCTTGTTGCAACATTTGAAGAAACCAATGAAACCACTACGGCTAGGCATCATGCACACTAACCAAGTATCAAACTTCAAGGGTTACCAAAGTACTAAATCTTCGTGAAAGACAAAACCCTCGGTTTTTGGCAATTGCAACTGTCAAATAACAACTAAGGACCAACAACTAAGCACCACAAATGCAATGGAACCATGCAAACAACTAAGCACCAACAACTAAGGACTGGGAGCGACCCACAAATACTTAACTGAGAGCTCGATGGCGTCACCAGGAAGGGCCGTCTATCGTCTCGCCATACAAAGGACTACGCCAGGCACCAAAACAGGTCGACAGTCAGAGCATCGATCCGTTGCAGCCGTCAGGAGGCGGGAATCTTCGCGGGAAAAATCTTTGGACCACTTATTTCGACAACAGGATCGATGAAGCGGGGTGCACCTTTTCCTCGGAGATTTCACACGAAGTTCCTCGCAATCGTCAGGTTTTGGACCGGTACCGCTGATGTCGCCCCACGTTGGGCGCCAACTGAAGGACTGGACTTTTAAGAACCAGCGCTGCCAGGGAACAACACCTGAAACCTTCGTAGGATACCTGTTCGGCGCACAAGTGACAGAGACACGGGACACTTCCTTCGGCGTCAAAGATCAGCGTTTATTACTGCAGGGATGCAAAAGTCATGGGAAGTACAACAGAGTGTAGGTTCCAAGAGTCTGCTTCAAATTGCAAATGTGGATCGCTCCTTTTATACACATTTTCAGCATTCAATAACGTAATGAACAAAAGGTTACAACTCAGTTCCCACAATAAACTTAAAAGGGCTTCATTCATGGTGTCGGAAACCCGGAACATAATCACAGTAACATTTGTCGGTTCCCAACTGTAAAAGCACATTATCCTGCTGCTATGCACATTCCACTCTAGTTGTAAAAGGACGAGAGTAAGAGACAGGAACAGGTGCAAGGAAGTCAGACAACAGAAGAAGAAGGAGTGTGGAGGTAATATCGGAAGCGCAATCCCAGGATCAAAGGATTCGAGCCGAGCGCATGCAAGGCTGAAACAATAGGCCAACGTGGGAAGATTACCCAGCTGCGGAGCCATCTGTCTCTGCCGTGTCATCCCCCAGTCTTGGGAATCACAGGGTCATGAGGCGGACATTTGCCTGTTCGCTGACTACGTGAGGGCAAGAAACAAAATGGATGCCGTATCTAAAATGGAACCCGAGGGTTCAAATGAAGAAACCTGTAAATAAGACGAACCCTTCTAAGTAGCGTAGCGAAAATGCGTACACCTATTAATCTCGTCATTTACGGTTCATAGATACCACACTCGCTAGCATCGTAACGGTTCTCATTGGTCCTCAGGGTGCAGGGGTTCCTGGGCCTATGTGAGCCTATTGTTACTGAGGTACTACTGGTGATATATGGTGATTTATGTATTTTTCCTGTAACCTAAACTGGCATTGCATGCTTTCATGTTTTAAGGCATGTCATTTTCATTCTTGTATTGACAGGATAATGAGTACTCTCTCAGTATTTGCATAGTATACACAGTATTTATGATTCATATCATTTTGGTCTTGTTTTTTGGTTCATGTTCCATTTATATTATCCTCTGTGGAGTCTCTTTTGCGTGGTATTCATTGTGTTTCTTTGTGAGTGTGTTGTGCAAATGCTTTACACATTGTCTCTGAGGATACGCCTAACTAATCTGCGCCAATATACCAGAGGGTGAGCACAGGTTACTTTGGTGTGTAACTTTCTTTCCCTGCCTAGAGCGATGGGTTCTGCATGACTTAGGTGCCTACCCTAGTCAACCTGAAACCCCATTTCTAACAGTTTGTGAGTGTCTGAGTGTGTCTGTGAGTGGGTATTCGAAAGTGTGAGTGGGTCTGTGATAGGTATTTAAGGTGTGTGAGTGAGTGGATCTGTGAGCGTTGGAGTGGGTCTGTGAGACAGTGTTTGAGTGTCTGTATGAGTCTATGAGTGGATGTGTTAAAGTTTCAGTGGGTCTGTGAGTGGGTGTGTGAGTGTCTGCATGGTCTGTAAGTGGGTATGTGAGTGGGCTGTGAGTACATTCGCAGGTATGGCAGTAGGTGTATGAGTGTCTGTGTGGGTCTCTGAATGGGTCTGGCAGTGCCTGTGTGAGTATATAAGTGGGGGTCTGAGTGGGCACATGAGTGTCTCAGTGGGACTGTGAGTGGGTGTGTAAGTGTCTGAGGGTCTGTGAGCTGATGTGTATGTATGGATGTATGGATGTATGAATGTCTGAGTGGGTCTGTGAGTAGGTGTGTACTCTCTGAGTTGGTCCATGAGTGACTGGATGAGAGGGTGAGTGGGTCTGTGAGTAGTTGCATGAGTTGTTCTGTTAGTGGGTAAGTGAGTGTCTGTGTGGGTCTGTGAGTGGGTTTGTAAGTGTATGAGTGGTCTGTGAATGGGTGTGTGAGTGCCTGAGTGGGGTTGTAAGTGGATGTGTGAGGGTCCCATTCACAGAACTAACTAAAGACATCATCCTGGACTTACTGCTTTTGGTATTCACAGAAGGCATTTAGTAGCAGTAAAGTTAGGATTTTGTCTCAAGTTCGACTTAAGACGAACTTAAAACAGACTTAAGACAGACTTAAGACAGACTTAAGACAGACTTAAGACAGAGTTAAGTTAGGATTTTGTTTTGAGTCTGTCTTAAGTCCGTCTTAAGTCTGTCTTAAGATTGTCTTAAATTTGTCTTAAGTCAAACTTAAGGCAAAATCCTAACTTTACTACTACTAAATGCCTTCTGTGAATACATGCACAGGTATGGTAGTAGGTGTATGAGTGTCCGTGTGGGTCTTTGAATGAATCTGGAAGTGCCTGTGTGAGTCTGTAAGTGAGTGTCTGAGTGAGTAAGTAATACTTTATTGTACAGTTAATGAAAACCATTACAAAAAGACCAACAGCGATAAAAGATCAATAAAAAAAGTTACGTTAAAAAAGGTATTTGTAGCAGCCAAGGCGATAGTTCTAGTGAAAAATCAAAAAGTGATAGAAGGAAATTTGAGAGTAGATATTTGTCCGCCACTAGATCACTTCTGCGATTCCTCCGGGGTAGTTTCTGAAGGGTTAACCATACCCTCTTTCCTTTTCCGGATGCGTTGCAGATCACATTCCTTGTAGGAAGCGTCCTTTATCGAGGGCAAGCCATTCCTTTTCTCCGGGTGTCCGTGCATTTCGCTCCTCTGTCCATTTTATATACATATAGGTCAGCTGTTCCTCTGTGTGGACCAAGTATTGTTTTAATTGTAAAAGTGTGGAAAGTGCGCTTTTATTGTCCAGTGTCTGAGTGGGTGCATGAATGTCTCAGTGGGACTATGAGTGGGTGTGTGAGTGTCTGAGTGTATATGTGATTGGGTGTGTGAGTTTTGTGTGGGGGTTTGTGAGTGGGTGCATAAGTATGTGCATGGATCTGTGAGTGGGTTGTGGAGCGGTGAGTGGGTGTGGGATTGAGTGGGTGTGTGAGTGGATGTGTGAGAGGGTCTGTGTGTGGGCATCAGAGTGGGTCCATGAGTGGGTGCATGAATGCCTATGTGGGTCTGTAAATGTGTGTGTGAGTGGGTATGTGTCTGTCGGTGTCTGTGAGTGGGTGTGTGAGTGTCTGAGTCAGTGTGTGAGAGTGTGTAAGTGTCTTAATGCATCTGTGAGTGAGTGTGTAAGTGTCTCATTGGGTGTTTGAGTACCTGAGTGGGTCTGTGAGTGGGTGTGTAAGTGCCTGAGTAGGTTTGCGAGTCCATGTGTGAGTGTCTGTATGGGTATGTGAGTAGTTGTGTAAGTTTCTGTATAGATCTCTGACTGGGTATCAGTGAGTGGGTATATGAATACATAAGTGTCTCAGAGAGGGGTTGTATTTGTTTTTTATTAACAGCTTAATTCACAGATCCACCGTGAGTTTACAATGGGGGCCGTGCTGAGCGTCACGGTGGATCAGTGGAATTGTGCACATGGAAAAAAACATTAGGGGCATTTTCGTGTCCATCAGGAGTCCCTCATAGAACCCTATGTTGCACTTATGGAGTCATGGCACCTCTACCCTGATCCCTTCTATTACTTTTCTGTTTAATTTTCACCTCCTGTGACTGTTCCCCAATAACCAAACTTTCTAGTCAGGTTGCTGCCAGCCAATTTCAGCATTCCTGGTGGCGCGTGAATGTGTAGTTTTCCCCGGAACATCGACAGATTCTATATAACTATATTTCTTTTCTCTTTAAAATCTCCAAAACTACTGAACGGATTTATACCAGACAAGAAAATGCACACTTTGTGGAACAACATCTAGCTTTCTGGCAAATGTGGTGTAATTCTGTTCAGTGGTTTGGGCTTTAGTCTTCTCTAAAATACACTATGGGAAATTTCATGAAGAGGATGCATTTTGGGACCCCCCTTTTTCTCCGTCATGCTCAATTGATCACCCCAAAACTTTCACGACATCAGCTGAAAGATTGGCAGACGGGCTTTGAAAATTTCGTGAAGATTCATTAAACGGTGGCAAAGTTATTGGCAAAGCAAAATACTATTTTCCTATGGAAACTAGGTCATAACAATAACTAACTAGTTCAAAATACAAAATATATATATATATATTTCGCTCCAACTCGCCTTCAACTTCTGATCCGAACGAACAGACAAGCGTGGACCCAGTTTTAGTAGGTGCATTATTTTATTTCGCCAATGCCGCCATAACGCGTTTCGGGAGATCCCTCCCTTGATCACATGACAACTCATTGACTTTTTGCTAAGCTTTTTAAAGTGCAAGTGCAGTGCAACCTTAAATAGACATAGAGGAAATACTTCCAACTAACATGTCTCATTGGTAAGTCTTTTCATAGAATATGGTTAAAAAGAATTAATGACAGCTTCAATGCATAATACAGTTCTTCAATCAAGTTACATGAAATGAATATTTCATACCAAAATAGCAGCATAAATGCATAGAATAACCATACATCTCCAACTATGTCAAAAAAGAAAGTTTTGTTGGTGAGACTTATATAAGTACAATATGTGCAATATGTGTCCAAGTGAAAATAAAATCATCAATAAAAACTAGATCCCAATTTGACGATTTTCAGTAAAGTGACAATTGTGCATAATAATCCTAGACTCTTTTAAAGTGCAAAGAAATGGCTTCAGGACATGAAATACTTATTTTTCATCATAGGTTGACCCATCAGAAAATCACTTATAATAATAAGTATAAAAAAATATATATAGATACTTTCTTCCAAATGATTTCTAAAATAAATCCTTAATATAATAAATATATAAATAACATTATCCTAAAATCCATTTTTTACAAATTAAAAGATTCATAGCAGGTGGTAATAGTGAACGTTCCTAGTTTCATTATATTATTTAAGACAGCATCAGGCAAAATCTCTTGGGTTTCATTAGATCAGATCATACACTGTATATACAAACGTATAAACAATATATATATAGATATATATGTACAGTGTACATACATTTTAAAACAGTCAGTTAGCATCATTCATAAGAAGGTGTATAGGTCTTCGCTGGTATTCAACTCATTCGGGTGTTTGGAGTCAAATCGCAAAATATATGTTGTTTCTAGACTCCTCAATCTAGACTCCCTATCCCAACCTCTTTTGTGCGGTAATATGGCATCAATTACATAATACTTCAGATGCTTGGGATCACTGTTGTGACTGATCTTAAAGTGCCTTGCGACCGGATAACTTTCATCATTGTTGCAAATGGAACGGATGTGCTGCAAAATTCTCTTATGCGCTGGCAGTTTAGTGCTTCCTACGTATTTCAGATTACAACTGCAGGTAAGCACATATACCGCAAAATCAGATTTGCACGTAAGGTGTTAGTTAATTTTGCCAACTGCAGGATCAAATGCCGTTGTGTAACAGGTAGTATTCACACCATATTGACATGCTTTACAGACAGAGCATTTGAAGAACCCCTTTCTAGCTTTTAACCAAGAGCTATTTGGTCTTGCTCTTCTATACTGCTCCTAACAAGTGATCCACCCATACTGTTCGTTTTTCTAAAAGTGACTGATGGGTTGATGGGCAAAATACACCCAATTACTGGATCACTTCTATTGATCGGCCAATTTTTCCTCACTATTCCCCTAATCTGTTTCTCCTGCCGGGAAAAGTTAAGGATAAGCCTTACAGGTTCTTCCTGTCCTTCTTTAGTGCTCTGTCTATCCTTATATTTCAGCAGATCCTGTCTACACAAGGATTTGGATTTGGTAATCACTGTCTCACTCACATCAGAACTATACCCTCTATTCAGAAACCTATCTTTGCATTCCTTTTGCTTTTCATTACAATCATCTTCTCTGCTGCAGATCCGTCAAATACGGAGCATCTCCCCGTACGGAACGCTCCTGTTTAAGTGGGACGGATGTGCGCTCGAGGCGTGTAATAAAGTGTTACCTGCCGTAGGTTTCCGATATAGAGTAGTGGTCAATTAATCACCTCTCACTTCAACTCTAAAATGTAACCATAGTCCTGCTAATTTCTGCTGTAAATTGCAAGTTGACTGTATTGTCATTCAGTTTTTCAATGAAATCATATGCACTGTCAAGATCACCATCCCATATTATGAATAAATCATCGATGTAACGCTGCCATGTTACCACACTCCTATTGTATGCTTGTTCATGTTGCTGCCTGAGGACCAGCTCCTCCCACCATCCCATAAATAAACAGGCACAGCTAGGGGAGAAGCTGGCCCCCATAGCATTCTCCTGAATCTGCTGAAACATTTTCCCATCAAATAAGAAAATATATATATTGTAATATGATTATTTTCATTACTTTCATACCAACATAAGGCTACACTTCATTTGAAAAAATTGCATTAAAATGTTCTAAAATTAAAGATATATATTTAAACCAAATTTACTATTTATTGAAACAAATTATTTAATTATTTAAATTGTTGTTAAAATATATTTTTTATAAATGTATTTTTTAACTTTAGATTGTTGTACGATTTAATACACATTTTCTCAAATTTTAAGAACTAATATGCAGTAAAATGCATTTTTTTATTTCCAAGTTATGGAATATTAACATATTTTTCACATAATAAACTTTATAACATTTCCCAATGCTTTCCCATAGGGAAATCTCCATGATGGATGTCTCTCATCTGAGGTTCACCACCTTGAAGTGGTCAAGGTGCTTGTGTGACTCAGTGACCTGGATAGCTATGCTGGAATGAGCTTAGTCTCCTGGCAGGGTCACCAAAGCAGAACAGGTCAATGGGTAGAGACCAGATGAGGTGACATTCGCTGTTTCTCCAAGTTTAGGGTTGGGCACAAGGCTAACAACCTTGTCCCATAAAAAGTGTTTGTTATGGAAGAAAAAGCAAGAACCACTAACTCCTCTGGGCCTGATAGATTTGCATGATAGATTCATGATTAACAGTATTTAAAACTGCAAGAAAACTACTAACCATATAACCTAAATTCTAAGTGCCAAGTGCAGGATCAGAATTGTATTCTGGAATGTGCAGAATATGTATGACACAGGAAAGGTGGCTCAAGTAACATGTGAGATGAGGGGCTACAATCTACACATCCTGGATGCCAATGAAAGTACTCAGACCACCTCTGGCACAATGAAAGCCACCACAGGAGAGATTGTACTGTACTCCAGAAGGGACAATGACCAACATCACAGCAGAGCTGCCATCGTCATGAGCAAGGGGACAGAGTACTGCCATATTGAGTGGAAATTAGTCAACAGCAGACTCATGACAACCAGGGTAAAATGCAAACACCAAGACGCCTCCGGGCATTTGTTGCGCTTTGTAAATTTTAAAATCAAATCAAACACAACAGCAATACCATTTTCTAGTACGATCCTCCAACAAATAACTCAGAGGAAACAGTGCGGCCAATAGATGCAAGCTTAGCTTCAAACCACGCAGAATTATGATCTGAAAATTGTGAAGGGACACTTGAATGCTAAAGGGGGAATGACAACACAAAGAATTACAGAGACACGGGAAAGGAAGGGTGAGGAACGGAATTTTGCACCACAAATGATCTCATCCACTGTCTTGATCATGTTCTTTTTATAGTCAACAGTTTTTCCTAATTGTTTACAAGGGTAAGAGACTGTATTAAATTGGTGTCATCTAATATAGAGAAAAGGGGGTGGTGATGAACAGAGTGCCTGAATTAAGCAGACCACTCTTACCCAGTCCAAAGATCAGGGCTTGATCCATCACCGTTTTTTAGCTCACTGCACCATCCCAGGTCAGAACTTGGCTATATGCAAATTAGTCTGTTCCTGTCCCAGTGCATGATGGGAACAGGGCAAACCAAACTACCAAGCCAATTCTTGTACTGGGAAGGAAACAAGGTTCCGGGGACCAGTTTCTGCCATTTCAGGCGTCTTCGGCCCGGCTTGCTTGAATCCTGATGGTGCAATGAGCAAGGGACTCACATCTGAGTATACCCTTCCACGCTTATGGTGGACAAAATGATTCAGAAAAGGGGGTGGTGATGAACAGAGTGCCTGAATTAAGCAGACCACTCTTACCCAGTCCAAAGATCAGGGCTTGATCCATCACCGTTTTTTAGCTCACTGCACCATCCCAGGTCAGAACTTGGCTATATGCAAATTAGTCTGTTCCTGTCCCAGTGCATGATGGGACCCCCTTTTCTGAATCGTTTTTGGCCACTATAGGTGTGGCAGGGTATACTCAGACATGAGTCCCTTTCTCACTGCTCCATCAGGATTCAAGCAAGCCGGGCCGAAGAGGCTGAAATGCCAGAAACCGGTCCCCGGTAGCTTGTTTCCTTCTCAGTATAAGAATTGGCTTGGTAGTTTGGTTTGCCCTGTTCCCATCATGCACTGGGCCAGGGACAGACTAATTTGCATATAGCCAGGTTCTGAGCTGGGATGGGGCAGTGAGATAAATAACGGTGATGGATCAAGCCCTGATCTTTGGACTGGGTAAGAGTGGTCTGCTTAATTCAGACACTCTGTTCATCACCACCCCCTTTTCTGAATCGTTTTTGGCCACTATAGGTGTGGCAGGGTATACTCAGACATGAGTCCCTTTCTCACTGCTCCATCAGGATTCAAGCAAGCCGGGCCGAAGAGGCTGAAATGGCAGAAACCGGTCCCCGGTAGCTTGTCTCCTTTCTGGTGAAGAATTGGCTTGGTAGTTTGGTCTGCCCTGTTCCCATGATGCACTGGGCCAGGGACAGACTAATTTGCATATAGCCAGGTTCTGAGCTGGGATGGGGCAGTGAGATAAATAACGGTGATGGATCAAGCCCTGATCTTTGGACTGGGTAAGAGTGGTCTGCTTAATTCAGACACTCTGTTCATCACCACCCCCTTTTCTGAATCATCTAATATAGAGGGCATTACTAAAATGGTTGTCAAAATGTTGTTAACATAGGCTGTAGCTGTGTCTTCAGACACAATCCTACTCTTCGAAGAGGTGAAAGGCACACAAAGTGTGCAGTAGAAATCAATGAAGTTTATTCACAAAGACTGTAAACTGAAAATTTCAGCCTGCTGACTGCCGACTGGTGACTCCAAAGTATACCTCCTACAGCTAAGCTGCTGTGTACCGACACAACTAATTTAAGAGAATTGAGAGGTAATCAATTGATTAGAGTAAGTCCCTCCAAGACCATCTACAAAGATGACCATTTACACTGTTGTGTGTCAATTTAGATTCTGCTTGCATTTCCCAATTCATGCCCTTATATATGTACATTTCACATAGCCCTTATATAGGCATAGATATCCAGTCCTTATTTAGGCATAATCCATGCTACCCAAATACAGGCATGGCTACTTCCATCCATTCATCTACGTCACAACGAGTTCTAGGAAAATAAGTCTCTAAAGCCGTTAGGGACTTCCCCTTGCTTGGATATTGATTTCTCCAAGAACTCATTTATTATGCATGAACATCTATTCCTTAGGTGTTCATTCATGACGTTCATATGCTCGACTTTTAAGTCAATACTGGCATTCCTAAACACCTTCAAGGTATAAATATACCTTCACTTGCTATGGCAAAGCATGGTGTGGTTCGGTGCCGTTCGACTACCTCCTTGCATGACGCAGCTCGCCTCAGCAAGTACCCAAGGAAGCCAACTCTCGAGCTGACGCACTGACTAGATGCTGTCATCCTCCTTCCAAGAATCCAGCTCCAGTGTTTCTGACTCCCCTTGCGGTGTGTTGGGTAATCGAGTCCTGGGATAGAGATACCAGCCTCTCTCATTCTAACGTATGGAGCTGATTAGAACCTAGAGAAACCTTTGGCAATTCTTGGCAGAACTAAAAATTATGCTAAGGCAGCACCTACTTCTTCCCTCGTAATAGACCTAGGTTAGGTACACTGGGGTAGGCGTATTTTAGATGCACCAGTTGAGTATTTTAGCCATTTGTTATTTATGTATGTATTTTTATATATGTCATAGCAACAGACCATGCTATTACAGTATTATTTTATATTGCTGTTCACGCTCTACGCATTATACTTTGCATTCTGTCTAACGATTGTAGCAGTTCATATCTCTTGCATGAGAAATAAGACTGTTCAATAAACTCTTTTTTATTGAAACTCCCAGTCTATCTATTTCTCTGCAACTCTGTGGAAACGAAGCATGCATGATTGACTAGGTGAAATAGTAATCTATTGTTTCCACAACTCTGAAGATATTGTTTCGATTCTAGGGGAAACAAAGTTGTCATGTTTATGCGGTTGTCAGAGACTAATCCCTTCTTGTTTATTTGAGGACATTTCTAGTGACCTCTGAGATAGCTGGCACACACACACAAATAAGTTTAATATACTCGATAGAGACATACTGACCTCAGTCCTATGACAAATCTATAGTGTACATTATTCCAATGCGCAGAGCCTATTAGGGATATACAGCCTGATTCATGTACAATCCATTTTGCGTGGCCCTAATAGCGAATCATAGCGACTCGCTATTGAGGACACGCAAAACGGCATTCATGTAGGAATTGCTAATAAAATAGCGATTCCTACATGTTCTTTATTTGCGAGTAGCAATTTGCTACTCGCAAAAACTCCCCATTCATTCCTATGGGCCAAGAGGCCCATAGGAATGAATGGGGAGTATCCCTTATTTGCGAGTAGCAATTTGCTACTCGCAAATAAGATAGCGATTTTAAGGGTGCCAGGGGTGTCCAAAGGACGCCCTGTAGCACCCCTAAAATGCACATTTGAACAGGTGTTGCGCACACACATGTCCAAAGGACATGTGTGTGTGCAACATGCAACTTAGAAAAACGCTTTTAAAAGCATTTTTCTGAGTTTTTGCTATTTACCGACAGGTCTGACCTCTCGGTAAATAGCGGCCCCAAAAGTGCAAAATCGCAATTTCTTGATGTGTCATGAATAGCATTTGAGGAATCTCTATTAGAGATTCCTTAAATGCCATTCCTCGCAAATATGCGAATTCTCAAATAGCGATTTTTGCATTTGGGATTGTGAATACCAAATGCAAAAATCGCACTCGCAAAGGGCCAGATTCTCAGAATCTGGCCCTTTTGCGAGCGCTATTGCCTACATGAATCAGGCTGATAGGAACTACACTACATGGTGCCCAACGGTTTGGTAAGGCACTAATTTAATACTAGATATCAAAGTAACTCAGTTGTGCTTTTCTCAGAGTCCCCTTTTCCCGAAATACTCCAATAGACGTCTGGAGTGGTTAAGGGATAATATCCGCCATAGCTGAGTAGAACGAAAAATCCTATGAATTATCTTTTTGGTTTGTTCAACGTTGAAGGATACAGTGCTACAAAATATTGTGCACCTTATATTTGTTCCCTTGAAACTTGCTCTGCAAACTTTTAATCAACAAAATGGCAGATGAAGATAATCCCGGGGCCAGTGGAGCTGCATGCGACAACGCTGTACCAGTTTTAAACAATACAGGTTTCCAAGAAACCGAGGAGAATGCTGCAATAATTCCTCAAAACCTAAGGAAAGCCATCACTATAAAACCTAAAAAAACATGGCCTATCATCAAGAGGTGGAAGGGCAGTTTTTGTGATCGAGGCACATGAATATCACCAGACAGAGGTATTCTATTCAAGGATAGTCTTCCCAGAAGCAAATCCAGTAACACGTATGTTTTACTTCTACAAAGGAGATGATCCACCAGAGGAATATATTCCTTTCGAGGATAGTGAAATTCCACTCACTTACTAGGAGCATGAACTCTGGTTTAACGGCGCCCTAAATCATTTAAATCACATTACCAGGCTCGGTCAACTAGGTAGACCAGGAGCAACATGGCCGGTTTTAGCCGGCTATACACCACATCCTGACAATAACGTAGTATAACTAGCTCAACTCAAAGAGTTAATCAAAGTCTACAGACAATTGGTCCAATATGTCATGCAGACTCTTACAGTCCAATCTACAATAGTTATTCCACAGCAAACCTCTCACCGGGGGAATACACTAAAAATTACACCACAGACTTTACAGGAAGTCATAGGAAAATTACCCACAAAACGTGAACAAATTCCATTCTGGATAGCTAAAAAAATCACTCAAATCAAAGCAGTATTTCCTAATACTAGCCCACATGAGAAACACAGAATTTTCACAATTTGTTTATCAAGGTGGAGCACACCACATCTAGAGGACTGGACCACTAAAACACATGGTGTTTCGTCTATGGTGGTAAAATCTGATGTCCTGAAACAGATTCAAAACGATTACGGGTCAGAGCCTGCTCTAAATTCAGGTATGAAACTACTGAAAGATTTCAAGCAGGTCTCTACAATAATATTATCTATCATTTAGGGAGAAGCAGCATCAGTGGCGATCCACCCAAAATTAGATATAACAGAGCAACCACAAGAACTGGCCAGAATAATTGAGAAATCCTATGAAGAATTAGGTAGAGACAGTTATGGCGGTAAAGCAATGAAAGCACAACTGTCCGAAAGTCCTCAAAAGGTCTTTTCTAAAAACACTCCTACTCCTCCAAAAAAAGAAGTGGGAAAATAGCAAACAAACATCCAAAAAGAAGCGTTCTCATTCCAGAGGTAGGACTCCTCAAAAGGAGCCCCCTGAAAGGAGGTACAACCTCAGGAATAAGGATAAATTGAAAAAAACTGATAGATATCAAGACACTGTTACACGTTCCTCTCGTACCTTTCAGACTTCGTCACAGAAATCCGAAATAAGAGGACAGTCAGAAAACAAAAGTCAATCAACACGCTCAGCAGAATAAAAAGCTCAATTCACCAAAAAGTAGGTACCAGGTCTAAAAATGAGACATGCCGAGGATCTTGAGGACACAACTCAAGAACGGAGAATGGGCTCAGACAATGTTGGACAGCGCAGCAGAAGTCACAATGTGCTCGCCAGAACCTGAAGGGTTTTCTGGAGACAGTGGACTTGAATGAAGACATTCAATTTGAAACTGCAGATACCAGGGTTAGCTCTCCACATAGGTTATATGAAATAACACTCCGAATGGAGGGGAACATACCATGAAAAGTAAAAGCACTCTTTCGGGTGCGACTTTCTAAAGACTAGGATATACTACTGGCTGAACAAGACTGGCCACCAGAATTTGTCAGGGAGTGCCCACATGGCGAAGACATCATTATGCCAGCCTTCTCTAATCATATTCCAATACATTTAAAATATACGTATGCCAGGAAATGGGCAGTCGCCCAAGCCCCAGCATTATATAAAAATCATGTAGGATGGGATGAGGACTCACCTCACCATAAAATCCAATTAAAAAATCAACCAGTTGCACAAAGGCACTACCCAGTTAAGCAAGAAGCTAAAGAACAGGTAAGGGAGATCTTAGACCAACTTGAATACCAGGGGGTGATTGAAACATGCACCTCATCAATGAACAATCCTTTGTTTCCTGTCTCTAAACCAGAAAATACATATTGTCTAGTATTGGATTACAGACATCTAAACTCTTTTTGCAAAACATTTGCAGTACAAAATGCACACAGTACGGCATTAATGAATAACATTGTGCGTAAAATATATAAAACCACATTAGATATTTCTAATGGTTTCTTTTGTCAAAACATTGCACCTGAAAGCAGGTATTTGACCTCTTTCTCAATAATGGGGACACAGGGTCACTTCTGTCATCTCCCTCAGGGATTCAAGAATAGTCCTGTGTTATTCTCAGCAAGGGTAACAGAGTTACTACAAAGTTATGATGAAGAGGCATTGTCATAAGTCGAGGATATCTATCTGACTGATGATAACTTGGATAGGCACTTGAACAGGGTGAGCAACGTTATACTGGGCTACACCTCTGAGGGGTATGAATTACATTTTAAGAAATCAAGAATTGCCACCTCAACGTCCTCTTTCTAGGATATAAATTATCAAGTGAAGGCAAAAGCCTAGCAGCCAACTTTTTAGAAAAGTGTGCACTGCTCCAACCTCCAAAAATGCTGTCAGTCAATTCTAGGTTTCCTGAATTTCGGAAGAACTTACATTCTAAACTACACAGAAAGGGTTAAACCTTTCTACGAATTAATCAAACCCGACTTTAAAACAATAAATTGGAAAAAAGAACACACATTTGCGTTCACTCCAAACAGACATGTTACCAACAAAACATTTACATTTAGTGATCCGAATAATTCCAGGTCAATACGGATTCACCCACTTATCTTTTAATGAAGGTGAAAAAGTACCAATTGCATACAAATTACATTTGTACACACAAGCAGAAATGAAATTCACTATTACAGAAAAAATTCCGACAGCTGCTCAAACTGCTGTAGCAAAAGAGAGAGCTCTAGCACAGGGATACGCATTATGGTCGTAACTCCTGTACCTGCCTTAGAGGCAGGTACAGGAGTTAGAGTTTTAGCATTGGAGTTAGTAGGAGTTAGTTTTAGCATTTGGAAGGCTCGCTTCTGTACCTGCCTTAGAGGCAGGTACAGAAGCGAGCCTTCCAAATGCTAAAACTTTACATACCAGATAAATACAATGGGTTAATTCTCTTGTTGCAACTGATGTTGAATGTGTTTTTGATCCGTATTTGAAAACACAAGCATTTGTGCAATACGAACAAGAATGTCCTCTGCTTACTGAAATTCTACCTCTAGAACAGTCCGAATGTATAATTTATACTGACGGATCAGCTTAACCCGCTACGGGGGTTAAACAAGCTTACAGTGCTGCATCCGCAATCGTTAAAGGTCGTATGGCAAATTTAGACCTATGGTCACAAAAACTCAATCTCTAGGAGATTGTACAGCTCAGGGAGCTGAACTACAAGCATTCAAAAGGGCACTTGAAAATACGGATCGCGAATTCCCCACACTTATAGTGTGCAGTTCTTACTATTGTGTCCAATCTTACAATGAATATTTACAGGATTGGCTTCAAAACGGGTTCAAAGATGCAAAAGGTGGCTCAATCAAGCATAAAACGCATTGAGAACAAGTAGTTCAGTTGCGAGAAGGACTACAAAACACTCACGTGATACACACACAGAGTCATCAACGTGATGGCGTTCACATTGAAGGGAATTCATTGGCAGATGAAGCCGCAAAGGCAGCTGTGCAAATGGCTTCTGTAGCTGCAATCACTCATTCAAAAATGAAAATAGACTGCGAAATAATGCTGGTTGTCAATGCTACATGCAAAGGCAGCGGGGCAGTGTTACCTAAAGGGTTTCTACTCAAATACGCATATATAACTGATACAAATACTGTTCAGTTTGCTCGAATTCCTGGAGTGGGGGATAGTTTAATTCCAAACATGGAACATAGATTAGGACTAATCCTAGCAGCACATGAAGGGCTCACCTCTGCTCATGCAGGTGTTTCCATCACAGTATCATTATTGAAACAGAGATACTGGTGGCCAGGCATTAGGAAACAGACCTGGAACTATGTTTTGGATTGTGAAATATGTCAAAAGATGAAAGTCTCTACAGTGAAACGTCCTGCCCAGCCGCCCCTGTTAATCTTAGATAAACCATTAGCTTGCATTTACCTGGACCACTGCGGTCCCTTACAAAGGGATGGTAACTATAAATATATCATGGTCACAGTGGATTCGTGTTCAAGGTTCCTTTGGATGTGGCCTCAGTGCTCGACTGACGCTCAAACTGTTATAAAAGATTTGCAAGTCTTTATCGGCACATACGCAATAGGCACGCTACATTCTGACCAGGGTCCTGCGTTTAGCTCTCGAGCTTACAAAAAAACCATGGCCAATTTGGGCGTTGCATTGCGGTATTCTAGTCCATTCCATCCTGAGGGAAATTCGGTTGCGGAGGGAAAAACCCGGGACATAAAGCAATCTATAACAGCTAGGGTACTAGATTCGGGTGACGGGTAGGTCAAACATCTAATCAGTGCCCAAGGTAGTCTTAACAACTTGCCAAGAAGTTCTCTAGGGGGTATCACTCTTTATGAGGTCCTTTTTGGGACAAGAATGTTGGTCCCGGACCTTGATTGTCACACATTAATGGTGGAAACAAAGAAATTTTATCTCAAAGATCGTTTGGCTGTTTTACAGGACTTAAATGAACTAAGAACGAAATCAAACAATGTGTTCCTGAAGCCAATCACCACTGGGGAAAAAACAACCATCACAGCAAGGCCTGTCTGGATCCCAACGCTTGCTGATCTAGTCAGAGAAAAGATTGTGGACGAGAAGGAATTTGGACACCCAGTACCTGTCCTAGCAATACACAGATCAAGAACAGTTTTACTGCCACCCCTTGCTGGTAAAAAGGAGAACCGATTTTGTGTCCATCGACCTGATCAAACCACAATATGTGGCCAATACTAAGCAGTAGGCCAATGTAGCAGACTAGCTACAATCCAAGAGGTTCAAACTGAGAGACACATCACCATTGAGGAATCTGCAGTGAGAAAAGAAGGACTAAGCAACAAAGCTATGGAACTTGTACCTCTTGAGACCCAAATAACAGTTCGTCAAGAAGCACTTGTCTACAAGGAAGTAACAAGTGATCAAGTGGTTCCAGCAATTTCAACAAATTCGGATGCAATCCCAACAATTGACAGAACTGCCTCTGGGTATTTCATTAACTTTGATATGCTTTCTGAGGATCCCAGCGAACCAAAAAACAACACCAGCAAAAAGAACTTTCAAAGAACAAGCAACTGACTTTTTTCATCACCTGGAAAAGACTTATCTGGTTTCACCATGGATTGAACTTTGGATTTTGTTGGGAATATTTTTTCTTCTACTTTGGTTGACTCTGGTAATAACTCTGGGAATGCTGATGAATGGAAGATATGACAAAATGGACACAGCAAGTAAGAACGTCAACTTACTACTGAAGCCAAACAAATCATCCCATCGTGAACAAAGAGACTTGTCATCAGTGAACATCACAGCCGTTCCTATACCTGATGGTATAGCTTGGGACAAAACATAATATGACATTTTTGGACTGTCGGAGCTGTTAAACATTCCACACTTATTCAAGATTTCAGTAAGTGACTTTGTTTCATCTAGTACCTTTTCAGATGATTGGGACATTAGAAATGTCTGCAGTATTCACAAATCATCAATATTTAGAAGGATCATCAGACTATGAACAAATGTATTGTGATAATCATTATGGTCCTCATTTCTTGCACAAATCCTCAAATCCTAGAAATGTATAATTGTATAACCAATGGGAACATTGTCCTACGCCACCAAATGGTAGCTCAAAAATATTTGCTATGAAATTTCCATACTTCTCAGGGTTCAATATATCAAATGCTGAATCATTTTACTTTAAAAATGTAAACAAAACAGGAATGAAAAGTATGTTAACAAATACTAAACAGATTTATTTTGCAGCCTTTTATGCCCAACTGTCTAAACTAGGTTTTGACTTTTGGAAAGACAACATAGAGACAAAAACTGTCGGGGGTACAAAAGATTGGCAGGTCCAGGGGTTAGAAGCCATGTTTAGAGCCTGTGTCATCCCTGAGCAAATTATGTTTTTGAATGACACTTTCCAACAGACGTCTTGTCTTGGGTTAGCCAAGATCAACGACATTAACAATCCGTCCATACCTACACCTACACCTGAGAGTGATAACACTTCAGAGGGGAAGGTCGACGCACATACTATTTTGCATCACAACAGAACAGATCCAGATTGGAATAAATGGTGGATCCGGCCCACAGACACAATCAAATGTCAAGATAGATTCCCAAACAAGACACAGGGTTTCACATTCAATAGGCCAGACCCGAGATATGTTCAAAGACAGCATCCTGGAATAGTAACAGAATACAGTGTAGGGAAGCTGTGCCTTGATTGGCTACAATGATCTACACTTAAGGATGTAAAGCAACACTTATCTTAACTTAAAGATGGTGCAGATCTTTGGAAATTCTTGCTATGACCAATAAAACTGTGTAAAAAACATTTTATATATGCCTATATATATGCTGCATATAACGAAATATGGAAGATTACGCAAGCAGAGACTGCATAACGAATACAAGAAATTGATTCTATTCATTAAGAGAAATCTCTCTCCGTAGTTGACAATGGGTTAACGACTCTGTTAGAAATGGAATTTCTGGTTGGCCAAGGCTTGCGCCAAAGCCAGGCAAAAACCACCATTCCTAAGGTAGGGTAAGGAAGTTAACCGCCATGATAACCCCTGCTCACCCTCTTGGTAGCTTGGCACGAGCAGTCAGGCTTATCCCAGAGGCGATGTGTAAAGCATTTGCGCACGCACCCCCAGCAACAACATCCCAGGCCCCCCACAAAAGGAACTCCACACAAGGTTATAGAAAAATAGCCTTTGTATTAAGAACACATCAGAATCATAATCACAGGATGTACAGTGTGCCAACGGGCATGGGCAAGATTTACAAGGGATTATATCTACACAGGACAGGGCCACATGGACCATTGTCAGGAATAAGCACTTGGTAAAGAAATAGCACTTTTAGAACATAGAACTTAGAAGTTTCACACATGATGCATAGAACATACATTCAGCTGTGTAAGAAACAAGGCACATGATGCATCAACAACACATTCAGAGGTGCAGGAGAAACACATGATGCATAAACATACATTCAGCGGTGTAAGGAACAAGGCACATGATGCATCAACAACACATTCAGAGGTGCAGAACACAGGGTGTGCAAAACATACAACACGCAGTACATTTCCTAACACCCAAAAGCAATAGGACATAGATCATAACCGCATCTTAACCACAGTTAGTGCAGGAATCATAATAGCACATGAATCACTTTAAAGTCCAGGTTGCGCCACTGAGCCAACACCTAAACGTAGCAGCTGCCCACTACTTGCTGGGCAGCTGAGGGACAGGGACAGAACAGGGCCTAAACGCTGCCGCTGGCACTAAGTGCTGCGCAGCTGGGGAAGGCCAAGAAGGGTTGAAGGAGTGCGCCCACTCCTGAGTCCCAAGAACAAGTCCCTAAAAGGAAAATAACCTAAACGGTGCAGCTGCCCACTACTTGCTGGGCAGCTGGAAAGGATCACAGCGACAGGGCTCTCACTAGCCCTTTGGACAAAGACTGCGCCAATCCTTGGGAGCCATCTGGCTCTGAAATACTGTGCACCTGGGAGCACTTTGGCTCCTTAGAAATAAATGCCCCCGACGGTTGAGCCCTCTGGCTCTAGGACAACTTGGGGCATCTTTGGGAGCCTTCTAGGCTCAGGAAGGAAGACACGTGCCCATCGTTGGAGTCCCCCCTCTGGGGACTCGTAAATAATGCGGCCAATTAGGGGGAGTGGTCCGCTGCCAGCTGGGGCCGCTCTTCGTCCCGTAATGCCCCCCAAAACATGTGGGCATCAGTAGGAGCCTCTCGTGGGCTCTAAGACAAATGATGAGCCAAATGGTGAAGCGGCCCGCTGCCAAACGGGGCCGCTCGAATACTGCCTCCCCCCCGCCCCAGCCGTCTTAACTCACTGGCTCTCGGCGGGGGAAGGCTTTCTCTTTCTCGGGCGGCGGTTCCAGCGGGGGGGTCCTCTCCTCCTCTCGAGGACTCCTGCTCTCGGCTGGACCACCGGGGCTCCCAACAGCTCCGGGGAGCCCCGGGCAGCATCCGGCCATCTTCTCTGCCGGCTTCTTCCTGCGAGGCTCCCCCCGTGGGCCTGGGAGCCCCGCAACTCTTCTACCACTTCCGGCGGCGGCTGGCAGCATCACCCGGTCTCCCTCTTGGCACGGGAGACCGGAAGGGAACATACGAAGGCTTCCCCTAGGCCGGGGGAAGCGGAAACCACGTCCTCCCGGCCCCGCCCACAACCAGGCGACGGGCCGGACATCTCCTTCCGGCGGCCATCTTGAGGCGGCTCGGGCCACGGGCGGTGACTCGGGGCACAAAATGAGGGGTTGGCTCCCTCGAGAAGCATTTAAAACGTAGAAGCGAAGTGGGTTCTCGCTAAATAATTAAATAAACTGGGTGGCACCCGTAATTAATTAAAAGAGTAAATCAAGGGGCAGAATGCAGGGTGGGTACCTGCAATTGGGGCAAACAACGGGCAGGAGCGCTTCCCTCGGGGGAAACGATGGCGCTCTGCTCAGCCATCAGAATAAAGCGCCCACGAGGCACTGGGGGGCCTAGAAATCCCAAAAAGGCCCCAGAAAGGACCCCAATAGCGAAGAGGGTCCCAGCAGCACACAGGACATCACAGGACAAGGCTACCAGTGCCAGGAAGAAGGGTCCACAAGGAGTCCATCAGCAAGCATGGGGCTGGGCAGGGCCCAAGGAGGCAAGCCTTCCCCTGGACCCAAGCAGCAGCACGCCCCTGGTAGATTCTAGTCAGGAAACAAGAACATTGTCATGGGGTCACAGCCCCTCTTTTATACATCTTTTCCCTTTGTCTGAGGTGCAGGGTGAGGGGAAGAACCAGTCGCAGCTGGTCTGGGAGCACCCTTGATGTGCTCAGCCCCTCACTCTATTCACTGGCAGGGCAAGGGTCGTTAGACGCACCACAGGGGGCGGAGCCAGCATTGTGTGGGGAAAGCCCAGCCCTATTCAGGACCCAGGTGCACTCCTCCCCAGCCATCAGCATGCTAATCTCCACACTCACCACCGGGCAGACCCATCATGACTCATGGAGCCTGGCATCCCAGCCAGCTCCAGCCAATCACACACCAGTACCTTTACTGCACAGACAGGCACACGTCTAGAAGTGGCACTTCCATACTACACAGAAACACGCCGCATACATCATCTCGCAGCATTCACTCACACGAGTCCGCACATACCAGACTCGAGCCTGCACACCTCACGCATCAGGAACTACCAGGGACACAGACATTCCCCATGCATTCCTTTGGGAGGGCAGGCCAACCTTATTCCACGCACTCAGGGTGCGCACGCACTTTCCACTGGGACACAGTGAAAGTGCGCAGAAACCAAGACATCACTATAATTATTTAATAACACCAGGCAAAAAGTTCAGGGGTGAACATTCCAGAAGGGCCAAGTCTAACAGACTCTGTCATCCAGGATATATTCATTGGACAGCATAGTGTCTTCTGCCATAGAAATCATGGAACAAGACTTGGTCATGTTGCCACATGGTAAGTATCAGCTACGCTCTATCATGCTATTAGGTTGGACGTTGCAAAACCTTCATTCAGGCTATGTGCCTTGGCGTTTAATCAAAACTACGTCACTGTCTTCAGAATTCAATCTCACTGATAAACAGATCAAACTGGTACAGAGGGGAGCAGAATATACGGTGCTGAGCATTGAAAAACTGGAAAGATTGCCATTTATGGTAGCAGAGAAACCGGCTACTGAATGGATTATGCATGGAAAAATCACTCTGCCAGTTACAATTTTCCATTTTCAGTATTGCCTAAAACACATACCAGCAGGCACATATGAAAGGTTGGATAAAGAATATATCAAGACATCCTGGGATTTACCATACACACACACCTTCAAGGTATAAATGTACCTTCACTTGCTATGGCATAGCACGGTGTTGTTTGGTGCAGTTTGACTACCTACTTGCACGACGCAGCTCGACATAGCAAGTACCGAAGGAAGCCAACTCTTCATCTGACGCACTGACTAGACGCTGTCATCCTCCTGCCGAGAATCCAGCCCCAGTGTTTCTGACTCCCCTTGTGGGGTGTTGGGAAATCGAGTCCCGGGAAAGAGATACCAACCTCTCTCATTCTAAGGTATGGAGCTGATTAGAACCTAGAGAAACCTTTGGCAATTCTTGGCAGAACTAAACTTATGCTAAGGCAGCACCTACTTCTTCCCTCGTACTAGACCTAGGTTAAGTACACTGGGGTAGGAGTATTTTAGAGCACCAGTTGAGTATTTTAGCCTATGTTATTTATGTATGTATTTTTATATATGTCCTAGCAACAGACAATGCTATTACAGTAATATTTTATATAACTGTTAACGCTGTACGCATTATACTTTGCATTCTGTCTAACGGTTATAGCAGTTCATATCTCTTGCATGAGGAATAAGACTGTTCAATAAACCCTTTTTATTGAAACACCCAGTCTATCAATTTCTCTGCAACTCTGTGGAAATGAAGCATGCAAGATTGACTGAGTGAAATAGTTATCTATTTTTTCCACGACTCTGAAGCTATTGTTTCGATTCTAGGGGAAACAAAGTTGTCATGTTTATGTAGTTGTCAGAGACCAATCCCTTCTTGTTTATTCGGGAAAGTTTCTAGTGACCTCTGAGTTAGCTGGCACACACACAATTAATTTTAATATCCTCGATAGAGACATACTGACCTCAGTCCTATGTCAAATCTATAGTGTATGTTATTCCAATGCGCAGAGCCTATTAGGGATATAGGAACTACACTGCAACACTACACCCACATTACATGTGGCCTTGAAAATGACATGGATTTTTCCTAGCCATTTATTTACTAATACCAGGGGTATCTGAAACTCTGGGAGTTTGGAAAATTAGAGCAATTTCAAAGTTGATCCTAATGGTTCTTTTTTGGAAATAAGCAATTGCCAGGAGTATTGGTAATTCTAGGTCTGATTCCCCCGTCAATTTCTCTTCTCTGACAAGTCTTCACATGGAGATTTCTGTCAGTTCTGGTCAATGTAATTAGGATGTTGAGCCCTCCACCCAACCTGGTGGTATATGATTAATCTTCAGACCCACTCCTCGCCCATGTTTGTTGTGGAATAACGTTGATGAGCTCACAATATTAGTCCTTTTAGATTCACTTTGTTAGATATTTCTAGTAGTGAGAGAGAAAATGGATCAAGGTCCTGATGAAGAGCTTTTGTATAGAAAAACATAGAAGCCTGAGACATCTTGACTATCCTTTAGGGTGCAATGGAATCCCTCACTCTTTTCAGTTACTTTCAGGTGAACCTAATAACCTACTGGCAGGGTCTACCCAAGATCATTTCTAATTCCCTTTTCTTTATCCCACTATGTTAACTTGTCAAGGTTCAATATAAAATGTTCAGTTTATTCTGCCACCTCGATTGGGATTATTATCCATCCTGGATATGTCACTTACAAACTCCATTACTATTAAAATGAGATCTGCTGTGTTATAACTCATCAAACAAAGGTGAGAAGCTGACCCTATGATGAAGCTTACCACCCTATTGTAGGTAAGGTCTCAGTGTCCTCATTAACTAACACCTTAGGGAATACTAACATAACATCTTGTAATTGACATAGACCAGGATAGACAGGGTCCTGTTCACTCTTCTTAGAGCAATGTTTGTTTTTCTTCATGGAATATCTTTTGTTCCAATGTGTCAAAAGAAATTTACTGGTCAAGCAGAATATGTACCTCAGGTGTATTTCAATTACATGAATAAAGCATGTTTTCCCTTATATTTGCTAACATGGATTCAGTACCCCTTATGGGTATATAATTCTGGCTGACAATCAAAGATATTGACTGTTTCCATGTGGCCTTAAACATAATGCAACATTTTGTCCTCTATTTTATTATTCAGAAGTAGGAGACTGGAAATCAGATAACAGTTGGCCACATCTTTTGAATCAGCTGATGATATATTCAGCAGTAGTGTCCAAATTGTATTCCTTGGATGTCCCAGGACTGATCTGTGGTAGAAGGAGAAATTTTTCATATTGGTCAGGACAAGGATCAGATAAAGAGGTACTCCTTGCTGATTTATGTCAAATATTGTTCCTTCGAGATGTTGCTGTTATTTATTTCTCAATGTGTTACTCTGAGAAGGATAACAAGTCATCACATGCTTGTGCTGAGGCAGTTGAAGTACTTTTGGGAAGATTATGGATTGGTGAGTTCATTAAATTGCTTGGTTTGACTAGCTGGTTGTCAATTGTCATGGTGTATGTGAGAAATTGCGTTGTTGGTTCAATGGGGGGTGACCCCTGTTCAAACAACAGCCACAATCACTATCAGGATGAACCACAAAAGTCGCTAAATTAACCAGTGCTTAACCCTCTGGTAGTTTAGCACAAAAGGAGTCAGACTCACTTTAGCAGCAATGTGTAAAGTATTTATGCAGCACACAAACAGTAATAAAGTGAAAATACTACACAGGAAAAATCCCACACCAATTTAGAAAAAAATGGAGTAAATATGAATAAATTATTTAATACCAAAACGACAAAATAAAATAAGTAGTACTGGAATTATATTTTTGAAAGATTATGGTAAAATGTTCTGTGTAAAAGATCAAGATGCCAACTGTGGACAAGTCCAAAAATATGACTGACAGCGATGAAGCTGAGTCAGTTTCAAAAAGTGATTTGGGCCTGGTCAGAGCGTACCTTTGTACTTGAAGATAAATTTCATCAGGACAAGGGTGCAGTCGGGGTTCGTGGAGGGAGCATCATTGTCGAGGAGCTGCTGGATATGGTTATGGTTAGGATTTCTTCATTCAGACATAGTCACTTTTTTAGGCAATGAAAAGTTCCAACAGGACAAAGCTTGAGGCTGTAGCTGACGAGAGTTCCAGAATGCCAGATACTCTTTTGCCAAAGAACCATTGAACAGGATTTGCTTCTGAGGAGAAGAACTTAGCTGAAGTCGCTTGGAAGACCGGCCAACCGACGATGTGTTGTGAGCAGACAGATCAGCAGGTTGGTCCTGGTCTTCTCTCGGTTGTCAGAGCAGTTTTCAGCCAAAACCTTTCACAATTTTGGGATTTTGGCTCTCTGGGCAGCTTTAACACCACAACCAAGGTCGTGGACTGGAAGGGCGCCACTTGGGGGTTCGGGACTTACTAAGGCTGGGCCGTTGTGTGAGTTCAAGATTGTTGGAGACATATCTGTTCTTGAGACTCTGATTAGGAAACCAGCCAAATAGCCCTTAGAGCCACTCTGGTAGAGCTATGTTCAAGTAATGAAACAGTGCAGGGCACTGAGGATCCAAGGCAGGCTCCAAGCAGCAAAGGAGACCTTCCAGCAGCAGCAAAGCAGTCTTGTGGAGTACCAGCAGGCCACAGCAGCTGGTAGTCCTCTGAGATTCCTTCTGCAGGTTCAGAAGATGAACTGAAGAGTGGGTCTCAGGGTTGTATTTTATACTTGGTGCCTTCTTTGAAATAGGAGAGGTTTCAAGAGAATTCCCTATGACGTGCTTGACGTTTCTTGACTACCCTGCCCTGGCTCCAAACTGGGTGCATGAGCAATGCAGGGGTGACAAGTCCTTTGTGTGAAGGCAGAGCACATCCTATTCACTTGGAAGAGGGGCT
The DNA here is from genome assembly GCF_964261635.1 of Lissotriton helveticus. NCBI lineage: Eukaryota > Metazoa > Chordata > Amphibia > Caudata > Salamandridae > Lissotriton > Lissotriton helveticus. The sequence goes on along the minus strand of NC_136071.1, from coordinate 1,065,003,273 downwards.
GAGCCAAGCTCCAACCGCATCTTGCCAGCTAATGACCCATCCAGGCACACCTAATCCCTCTATTGTGTGACTTTCTGGAAGAAATAAACAAAGTCTAACTGCCAACTACACCCAGCCATGTGAGCTAGGGCAGCCTGCAGGTACCAAATGGCAAAGTCCAGGAACATTCCAGATTTCACTGTCTCTTATAGCCAACAAAAACACATTTCAGCATAAAGTGGAGGGTTAAGACAACATGTTGGGGGAAGGTCACCTTAAGGCAGAGAGGTCTAACAGTGTAAAAAGCCCTGCTTGCATGTTGCTCTCTTTATTGGTAACCCCTCATGAGCCTCAAATTATATTATGTCAGCCCCATCCTCTTTTGCCTTTCAGTGACTTTCCTCTGGTCTTTTTTTGTTATTAATATGGAGCAAACCACATTTGATATCTCGTCCACTGGCTTTTCAAGTACATTAAAACAATCATCTGCAGGGTCCTAGTGAATTTGGCATAAAATGCATCAATAACAAGATTGTGAATTATTTCCAGTGGATCAATGTTTCTTGAAAGATTCCTTGAATGATGTCTATGTTATAATGCTAATCACATTACCATCATGAGTATGTTAGTTCAATTAAATCTATAATTTCCAATCAACAGTGTGAGTAAAGAGTAATATGATCATGATGTGTTTTTTGATGTCCTGGTCTGATGTTTTGAAACTTTACACCTAAAGTATGACCTGCTTTTTGTGTATGGGTTGGGATTCATTATGTGACTCTTGAGAGCGTTTTCAACTACTACTTAAGCTTTTTTGGTGTAAATGGTGTGTCCACAATGAGGTTCAATTCTCCTGTGAGAAAGATCATTTGAGACAATTCTTGGTTGGCCAAGGCAAAGTTGTTAACTTCATTTAAGGTTCCAGGTTCACATCATATTGTAGAAATAATGATCTGGACCTGCCATAACAAGCAGTTATATGATCAAAAGAATGATAACAATGATAGTTTAAAGTCACTAGAGCAATGCTACTTCAGATGATTGCAACAGGGTCTGCTCTTTCTGGCACTTTGTTTCAATTGATCTTTTTATTATAATATCTGAGAAGTTCAGCAAAAGTCATTTATCATTGTCAGTGAATCCTCTTTCAGTTATGACTAACACGTTGCAGCATACTTCCTCAATCATTTTAATTGATTTGAAAAGAATATTTGGATTGCACATCCAAATCTGGATGAGCTTCATTGTGTATAATCAGTTCATAAGGAGAAGGATGGTGCACCAGAATGATGTCAGTGAGCTTCCAATGTATTCCAAAAATATATCCTTTATTGTTTTTTCATTTTAAAATTCGGACATCAGCCAAGGTGGTTCATTCCAATTGGAACTTCGTCAGGGCGTAAATCATAAGAAAGATGTGAAAGTACCACAGGCTTTCATGCGAATACAAATAGATGTTAACCCTGGTCCTCCGTATTCACCAGGAGGTTAGATCACAAGACACAAATTGCTCTAAATATTTCAAGGTCCAAAAAGCCAAAATAACGGCCAACAATCCTCCGTAATCACCTCCGTAATCATCAGGAGGCTAAATCCCAACAGCACAAATCACACGGGATAGTTTAAGGTCCAAGGGCCAAAGTAGCGGCCAACATTCTTTGTAAATGTCGAAGGTCTCTGTTGTGGTCCCGCATCCGGACTTTCACCTTCATGGTGTCACAGGTTTTAGTAAGAAGGTCTCTCAGTGGTGTGCTCTTTGGCGATTTCCTGAGATAAGCTATGCTGTCATTTATCATTTTAAGTTAGTTATGTTTATTCTAAAGACGTGGGGTATGTTTTGGAGTGATATGGGGGACCAGCTGTGATCGCAGTGTTAGAGTTGGTATTATACACACATTGTCTCTTTAGCAATTTGTCGTTGAAGGCAATATGTATTTTTGCTGTCTTCTGCAATTGCTTTAATTAACCGCTAGCATAGGAAAGCATGTAGTCAATTGGAATCGTGCACTTGTATAATAGCCATCTCCATTTCTTCTTATTTGTTTTACATATTCTTGTAGTGCCTTTCCGTTTTGCACGTTTCCCTTGGCACTAAACAATTCCCATATCATTCATTATTAGGTCTATAAACTCAAATTTAATAATCTTTTCATCCTTTTACATTTGACCATTTTTGGGTCTCGCTGGCAATGCATCCGCAATAGCGATCAGTCTGGGGGGAAGGAGGACAAGAGGGTGCACAAGCTTTTCTTGCTGGATTCGTGTGCGCGAACGCGCACGTTCCGTCCTGCGCCGCCCTCCCATACTCCCAGCGCATGCATGCACACAGACACACACACGCGCGCACACACGCACTCACACTTACACAGACACGCAGGCACCCAGACAGGCAACCCCCTCCTCCTCCCCCACAGTCACACACGCATACACACAGACTCCAAGACACATACACACACGCACGCTCACACACATACACAGCCCGCCGCGCGCGCGCGCACACACATGCCCCCGCCCTCGCAGGCCAGCCACAAAGCGAAGCCCCACTCACCTGGCAGCAGGACTCTTCCTCCCTTCTTCGGCACCGGGGCGCAGGGTAGGCTCCTGCCTGCTCCGGTGCTGCAAACAATCGCGGCTCTTCCGGCTCTTCCGTGGGAGGCGGGGTAGGCTCCCGCCCTCCTACTTCCTGTTTCCGGTTGTCCCGCCCGGCCTGCCTGACTTCCTGGTCGCAGGCCGGCGGCATTGCGCGGTTGCGCTTCTGGGATGCCATGTAAGTTATGGTGAACCTGCACGTTATCAGTGTTGTTCAGGCTCACATTTCCACCGGCTCTCTTAGAAATGAGGACAGCGTTCAATTCATGAAAACTCTCCTGCTGTGCTGCTACAGTATTTTGTGGTACTCGAGCGCTATGAAACAACTTTCATGCCAGCGCTACATAAACGAAAAATAAAACATCTGAAGGAGGCACCCATAAAGTCTCATGGTATGTGCTAGAATGTAAGTACAGTTGACTGTTAGATCTGCTGCTGTCAAAGGTCCCTTGCGGCGAGTTCCGTCTGGGGTGCCTGGCTCCAGGCTGCACAGGTGATTCCTGCATCCTGTGCTAATCCACGATGAAGCCGCACAGGGCACCTGTCTAGCCCCCTTGGAATGTGTCTAGGCAGCCATCCAGCAGAAATGTGTAAAGTCATACGCTGCAGCGAGTATTTTAAATGGGCGTCGAAGGCCCGTGTAGAGACAGACCCCTGCTGTTTGCTTTACTCTCTGTAGGCGGCACCTGGACAACGAGCCCTGTGAAGCTTCAGTCAGTGAGCGATTATTAACCCTGCAGGTATTCATGAGGACGCGGACTCAAAAGGTAACGCACAGTCGATGCTTGAACTAGAAATCTAAAACTTTGCACAGTCATGAAAGTGGCCGTGGAATGCTTAATCGAGAGAATGCAAATAAGATCAGCTCATATAAGGCAGATGGGTAGCATAGCTGCCAAGTTTCTCGGGTCCATGCCTGACTAAATTGAGCAGTCTTGTTTTTTTTCTTAGAATTCTGGGACTTGTAGTCTTATTAGTGTGACCAGATTTGGAGAAGCATAACTGAGACATGGCAGACATTAAACTAGCCTTCAGTTTTACTTGTATATCTGGCCTGCCCCTTTTTTGCGCAGCCATGTAAATGTATGTGTATATTTATATGCGTGCGTGCGCGCACGTGTGTGTGTGTATGTATGTATGTGTGTGTACATATATATCATCTTGGTAAATATTGTATACACGCATACACATTTATTAGCCTATGTTTACAAATAGCAACAGCTGGACCGCCACCTTGCGCCCCTTCCTTCCCACCAAGCCTCTCTTCGGTAAACACACAGTAAACTCCTCCTGTGATGCCTAGCAGAAATGTAGATTATTTCAGACCTTGGTATTGAATTTTTTTTTTTGCTTTTTGGTGTTCTTTATTCCTTTTTTTTTTCTCTCTTTTTCTTGATCTTCTACTTTACTCTCCTTTGTTTTTCTTATTCCTATTGTAAATTTTGTTCATGATAATGTCTTTCTCTTTTTGGATTGATATATGACAGTTGTTTGTTCTGGATTTTTTGGAAAACCTACTTAAAGAATTGTGAAACGAAAAAAAGACTTCTAGGCGTCGGAAAGAGATCCTAGTTTGAAATTCTGCTTTGCAGGGTGACCTGACCCCTTTACTAAAAACTGGGACATGTATTAAAAATTAACAAAAGTGTCGGGACACCAGGATAGACTTTTGAAAACCGGTAATGTCCGAGGAGATCTGGGACGCCTGGTCACCCTTAGTCTTGTGTCCAGGATAAAACCTGGACTACAAGTCCAAGCATTCTAAGAAAAGAGGACTACAAGTCCCAGCATTTTAAAACGAAATACTGGGACTAGCCTATCCTACCATGCATGGACTTGGGACACCTGGCAGCTAGGTGGTAGGCCACTAGGTAGGTGACTGGCAAGACCGAGTCCTGCAGGCCAAGACTGCATGGACCAGAGCAAGGAAGGCAGCTCTGACACTCAGAGCAGCATAGCTAACACAGTGCTGTGCTGCAGAATACCAGCGTAAAGTACTCGAACAACAATGACGTCTGTCTTATAAATGTCACAAAAAAATGTTAATATTTCACTTCTGTTCTTGGATTTTCGTGAAAATACAACACATATTGCATTACAAATGCTATAGGTGTCACATTTGTGAAAGTTAAAACTATTGGCATTGTAAATGACAAAGCTATTACTTTAGCTATTTTCACAACCAACACATAAATAAAAAAAATGTAATTTACAATACCAATGGCTCAAACTTTCCTAATGCGAGACCTATTGCATTGCAAATGCTTGTTTAATATCCTATCTCTTGTTATTATTTCGAACTTTGTTTTGCGTTTTGATCATATGTCATCAGATGGTGACCTTTTTTCTTGGAAATGGTATAGCTTGTCTCTTCCTGTTGTTTGGGACACATTTTTACACTGTCCAAATAGACTTTCTTTTTTGCTTAATAAAACAAAACGTTCATTGGTATACACAGAGATCCTTCTTAACTCCTAGTCCATAACCCTTCTTAATTCATAGTGCTGCAAAGAATCGTTGAAAGTTTCTGAGTGTTCTGTGCTGGTTTTCTGCTGCGTAATCTGTTAGGTTAGCTTGCTTCTGGGTAATGTCTTACTACATGTGTATACATTCCATGGATGCAGCTTATGTCAAGATCTACATGGGCTCAAAGTATGTTTATTGCCAGAGGTGGGTGCTACTTCGTTAGTGTCTGAAAAATGATTTTTGGAGGTGTCTGCGTTATCTTTCTATGTGCTCCTAGTCTTCTACTAGTTTATACATGTCTGCACTGGAGCACTGAGTCCCACACAGAAACAGGTTCTTGGAATTGCCAAGCTCTAGGCAGCTGAGAACATTTTGTAATCATTGCTTCTAATGAAGCTGGTAGTGTGTGGAGGCTGTTTAAGATAGGAACACATTCCTGGCCATCCATTCTACATGTGCAGAGGCGTGGAGTACATGGGCCACGCGTGGTGGATTGGCGTTGTAGCATTGGATTGGACTATTGAGGTGAGCCATTTTAGTCTATGATTGTTGGCATCTTTTGAGCCATCTTTGTATAATGCCAGTTCAACCGCTTATCAAGTTTGAAAGCTGGGGTGCGTTCCACAACCTGCGCGCGCACATCAACCTGCATGGTGATGCGTGCAGCTCCGTGAGTTCTACCCAGCTTTCCACGAACCTCTCTGATGCATTTTTTTTCTTCTCCAGACGTTTTGATGCATGGACGCACTGTGAATCACCCTGCACCAATGTGACACAGCGTGCCTCCATCTTGGGATTGCTTAGTTGCAGCATACAGGATCCGATGCCTTGTTTGTGTTTGCTTTGCCAACCAGTTCTCCATAAAGCTTATTCAAACTGCAGCAGCGTCACAGAGTGAAGTTCGGCATGATCGGCTCTAGTCCCCTTGGTTTGTTTGTGGTTCACAATAGTGCCCACACCGCCATTCACTCCCGCCTGCTTAAACATATACACAATTCCTCCCCAATGAAACTCAGGAGACATATTTATGGGAAAGAACTGTCGCAGGTTTATTTCATACAACATACGTATGACGTTTTAAGGTGGGTCATCTTACAGGCGATCCAAAGCAGGCAGCCCCTCACTGTCCCGCATGCCTAAGGAGCCATCTTGCACGGCGAGTCGATGCTCCGACGGTGCAGCACATTACCAACTTCTTTATACTCCCGCCCGCCCCCCCCTGTCGGGGCAGAGCGGTGTGGGCCACCCCCGGTCGGTTCAGGCCCCCCGACCGCCCGAAGGACTAACGGGGCGCCGTCGCGGTTTCCAGGAACCTCCTTCGGCTCCTGGTCCTTGGCTCACGCACCCTTACTGTGCCAGGTAGAGGTACCCTTACTGTACCCTTCTGCCGCAGAGGTACCCTTACTGTACCCGTCTGCTTCCAGATCGCCCTGTAACCCCGCCTGCAACACAAGAAAAACATTACAACATTTCATTACTTTGTGCCGCCGCTCAAGCTGCTGGGTCAGGGTTCAGGGTGGGAACAGCACTTGAGCCGCGGGAAGCCTAGGATGAAGAGGCCGGGCCTTGGCCACCGCGTTGGATATAGGGGGTTCGCCCCTCCCACATGTAGGCCCTCCCCTGGCCTGTGACTGGTAGACGCGGGGCGGGGCGCCCCACCGGTGTCGGCTGGAGTTTCTGCCGGGTGGGACTAAAGTGCTGCCCCGCCCATGTTCCCCTGCGGGTCACGCAGGTCAGCGGCATAGTGCCCACACCGCCATTCACTCCCGCCTGCTTAAACATATACACAATTCCTCCCCAATGAAACTCAGGAGACATATTTATGGGAAAGAACTGTCGCAGGTTTATTTCATACAACATATGTATGACGTTTTAAGGTGGGTCATCTTACAAGCGATCCAAAGCAGGCAGCCCCTCTCTGTCCCGTATGCCTAAGGAGCCATCTTGCACGGCAAGTCGATGCTCTGACGGTGCAGCACATTACCAACTTCGTTATACTCCCGCCCGCCCCCCCTGTCGGGGCGGAGCGGTGTGGGCCACCCCCGGTCGGTTCAGGCCCCCCGACCGCCCGAAGGACTAACGGGGCGCCGTCGCGGTTTCCAGGAACCTCCTTCGGCTCCTGGTCCTTGGCTCACGCACCCTTACTGTGCCAGGCAGAGGTACCCTTACTGTACCCTTCTGCCGCAGAGGTACCCTTACTGTACCCGTCTGCTTCCAGATCGCCCTGTAACTCCGCCACAGCTCTGGAGGAGGCTTCCGTCGATGACAGAGCCCCCCACCCACCTAGCTACTTCCCGACGCTGTTTCGTACCTCTAGTACCTCCGGGAGGAATATGTCCACTCCCAATGTAGACAAGTGAACCCTGTCTCTGTCGTAGTACCCAACAGTTTTCTCTTGTATTGGTACTGCCTGATGAAACCCAAGCCTCTCGTCCCATGAGCTCATGCATGGGTCTGTTGACTACTACCCCGAGCGACTGCCAGTGGTTAGACAGTTTGCTGGCATTCCTCCTATCACCTTTGCGTGTTTGAGTCGCTCTTAACCTGCACTCCCTTTGCCTGCCCAAATTACTAGGCGTACTGTCAACTCCAGGGGTTGTAAGTATTTACGGTCACCCCAGTTCGAAATTTAACACTCAGATTTCGCCTCCTTGCTCTTTTCCAGATGTCAATTCTTTGCTCGCCTGAGGTCTAGTTCCTTAACTCTTTCTGACTCTGTAAACATGAAAGGAGGTTATTTCAAATTAACCTATTTGTTCACATTTCCTTGTTCTGCTTACTATGCAATAAGGTAGCTGTTTTCCTTCGGAACTGGGATACAAGGGCTCGGCGAGTGATTATTTGCATGATTTTGTTTGGTGCCAATCGAAACCAGTGATATTGGTACCAGGAAGCAAAAGTGATGGGAATGTGAAAGTACCCTGCCGCAGAATCGTTTTCTCGCTGTGTGAGCACAGCATCAGCAGTAATTATGACAATGGATTTACAGTCAAATTGTCCTTCCAGTTTTTGTTGTAATTATGGTATAATTGCTAGAGGCCTTTCCAAGTTTTGAAGTACCACTGTTAATCTCATATCGTTGTTAAATGCCATCCCCTAACCCCTCGAGGACTCCCCTTGTTCATGACGTTTCAAATTTTCCAAAACAATGCATTATTGCTATGAGAAGACAGGAGGGTAGTAGCATTCACAGAGTAATGCCGTCCTAGAGCATATTCCTTCTCGTTAGGATCAGGCATGACAGTTCCATTAAAGAAGTGGGCATTCTAGTCTAGTGAAGTACCATATTGGGGTCACAAGATTACGAGAAACAGTTTTAGTGTGCCAAGGTACAAGGTCGGTCATGGTATTCCTTGGAGGTGTGCAAACTTTACCCACCTGGAGTGCACACATTTCCTGGAACAGCTGTACACACAAACGTTATTTTCTTGGGAATGGAGCTACATCTTACTGACAAGGAAGCTGTTAGTCAAATTAATTCCGGTAAAGAGGTTGCTATAGCCTTCGCCTTGCAACTCTTCCCATCCCGAACTGCATTACTTTCCATTGAGAGAGATGTCCTGGCCTGCGCTTTGGAGGTGTATGTCCTGCAGAATATTCGTGAACGCAATGTTCATGTATCTGGCAAATTACCCTGTGCATGGCCCACTGGGTTGGTTGTATACCCTTGCGCTGGCAGTGATCCGCATGTCACTAGCGACTTACACTTGGTGCCTGAGTGGAGTTTCGTGGATGGATTACCCCTTCCAACATATGACACACCTGCATTTGCCCTATTACCAATGTCTCATGTCCTAGACGACTTACAATAAGGTGTATTGGATGTTCGTCACTTTTGTTACAAAGTAACCTGCTGAGTCTACCTCTTACAGCCATCTGAGGTTGTAAATTACCAACTGCTACATCAGGCCATACCTGAGCCATGTGAGTAGGGTTGGTTCCCAGTGCGGTTCCTGCATTGGAGACAGAAAACATTCATTAGAAGCCCTGCCTCCCTTGTCTACCAATCCTATTCTCTGCAATGAAACAGGGATCAACAATGCCCCACTCGCTACCCTGGCCAAGCCTGTACCTGTTTGAGCCAGATGCAAGAATTAAGCTAACATAGAACGACACGTTAGCACTATGCTAAACAATAGCAACTCTATATGTTAATAGTACTAGCAACATTAGGTATACTTATTTCGGCTTGTGACTAGTGTACCTTAATGTAGTAAAGTCTTTTTTCTATGCCTGTACTAAGCATATATTTTACAATAAGTAGTGGAATATACAGCAGCACGTGTAAGACAGAGGCAAGTAGATAGCCCCACTCCTAAGGACAAAGAGAACCATAGCTTGAAGTCTTTCTGATCAAGAGATCATTGACTTAGAACAAGATATATACGCTTATAACTAACTTACAACAAGGTGCTGCTCCCGATTTGCTACCTTTGTCATAAATCAAAAGAACAAGGGTTTTGGCCAAACTGACTAAAGATACATTATCTGGCATACCTCAAGAGCATCTCCCTAGACCCCCTTCATCAATAACTTCATACAACCATTGCCAGATTTAATCTTGCTGCACTAACTGCAGCCCCAGAAACTCAGGTCGGTACCCACCTGGAATTTTGGATCAATAGTGCAAGAACATCTAAACCTGCTTGAGCCACAAGCACCAAGCGATGAAGGTCGTTGTCTTGGTCCACATGGGGATACAACAGAGATGTTGCTAACTGAAGTGAAGCTCCACCCACAATTTCTTTCTTGCGATCTGCAGTACTGGAAACAACCCTGTCAGAACTTACCTACTGATCACCTTGGCTTCCTATTTGTCTGGACTAACACAGATCTCCAATATGGGCATACAGTTATACGTACACAACCGTCACCTCATACAGTACTATCTTGCTGCATAGCCTGATGTATCACGCGACTTGCACAGGGGCACCCAGACACGCGTACTCATTAACCGCCTTATGCCGAGTACACTAGCTGGTGGCCTGGTGTACTACCCACCTCAAATGCAGGTACTCAAACCCATAAGCGGAATGAATAACACCTTAACTTATCTGCAGGCACCCAGGATATATTCAGGGATGTCAATTTCATATCTGGGATCAGCAGGCAGTGACCGGCAAACGCGTGCGTGCTGGTTCAGCAATAATGAACGCCACGCTGGAAGCCATTCTGAACCCCTGGCCCTGCTTGGTGAGAGAGGGAAGCAATGAGTCAAGTCAAGTTTAAATTTGTATAGCGCACTACTCACCCAGAGGGTCTCAAGGCGCTAGAGGGAGGAAGGGAGCTTACTTATCCTTATCCTTATTACTGATCCTTGGACCCGAGACCTGGTGCTAGCACATGCGACAGGGGCGCGAGCTCGGCCCACAAGTAAGGAGCGCTTAAATGAACAGTAATTCTTTACCTAAACAGGCATATGCAGGGAAAGAGAATTGGCCAAAGTCCCCTGGTAAAGAAGCGCAAACTCAGCACACTGACTGAATTGACAGAAATCTCTGCATGCAAACGCGCTTGGTCAAGGAACACTCAATTGGACGCGACCCAAAAGCTTGCAACCTGGTACCGGCATCCACGTCGGGAGTCCGAGCGCGGCCCAGGCGAGGAGCGCTTATGTGCAGTATACATTATCAAACCAGGGCACATGCAAGGTCGCTGGGTACCTGGTCACTGCATGTGAACGCGATCGTGCGAAGGAACCATTATTAATGCAGCGCCAACTCAGCACACACTACTGACGTCACCGAAATCACTACATGTGACGCTATCCTGCGACAAGAGACCATACTTAAGCAGTGCAAGCAAACTCGGCACAAACTATTTGATTAGGCCAAAATTACTGCAAGTGTCCCGCTCGTGAGACAATGAAGCATAAATAAGCCACGCGAACTCAACACAAAGTAATTGATTCAACCCACATCACTACATGTGAATGCGATCCTAAGACAAGAAACCGCTATTACAGCCGCACCCTAGGTTAGCCAGCACGCACTAAACACTACTGAATAGATTCGACCAGGACCCTGCCTGTGACGCGGCCCAGAGGCAAGAAAACACTCGTCATACAGCGCGAACAAACCCAAAACAATCGGGCAAGTCAAGAGTAAGGATATCACTCCCATGAATACCTAGCGCCTAACAAGGAAGGCTGAGATATAGAGTTAACAGCTTCAAACTGTGCTGAGTCCCTAACATTTCAAGCAGAGGTAGCCGCATCCAGACCCAGAATGGTTCATGTAGCACCCGCTATGTTCCATAGGCCAGGGGAAGAAGTGAATAACTATGGGCACAAATGTTTCGCGACATTACCGAAACTCGAACACAGGTCCGAGGTCGAGCGCCTTAGCCAGTATATACCTCGCTTGTACCATGTACACGTATGTAACCTGTACACATCTCACTTTTCCACCCTGTAACGTACCGATAGCTACCTCTTGTCTCTCGGTTGCTCACAGGTGTCACTTTTACCTCCAGACATTAACGTCTGTTGTTCCCCCCCCACGCCTGTCACTGCTGTTCCCGTTATGAAGCGCTCTGACACCTCCGGGCAGGTCCGCGCAAACGCATGGCAAAATAAATGAACTGGCCACGCGAGAAGAAATCCCAAACATAGGTCAGGCTGAGCTCCCGCTAGGACGACCGACTGAGCCCCGCGCAGGCCGTTAGAAGAAGAGGGGGGGGCGGCCATCCAAGTTTTGGCACGCGTGCACTGCCCCCCAAATGCACGAATCCGTGCGTGCAGAGTGCCCGGGGGTACCGTCAGCGCTATACTCGACGCAAAACCACACGCGACTCTAATTTGTTCCCCCGTGGAGCCAGACCAAGTAGATGAATGACGACAAAGCGAAGTACGCTGTGAATTGGTGCTTGTAGCAGAACACCTGGGTGCAACCCACCACGAAAGCGACGATCCAATGGACCAGGCTGACTGATGTGATTACTGTTCTACCAGTGTGTAACTGTCGGTGTGCCGCGTGTGCATCACCCGGCCGTGGAGCGACCACGTGGCAGCTCCCCCGAGAGGCACATACATGAAAACCTTCAGGTGAAAACTCCGAGGCTGGAACCCTGGTCTGCTGGGCAGAGGATGCCAGGCGCTCGTCGACAGTGAGCTAATTTCCCCCATGCATAATAAGAAGCACCCTGAACACGGCAAATGGTTGTCCGGCACACGCGCCAAAGTTAAAAACAAGAGAGCAGAAGGAGCACTTCCGTACCAGAGTAGTGGACTGGAACCAAACTGCAGACAAATGTCTGCGTTAAATTGAATATTTAGCCCCAGTATAACTCAAACCACCTTATTCTGGCCCGGGAAGATGACAATAACGGCAAACGTTAGGCCGGCCCTACATGGCTAAATACAGATAAACGAGGGCAATGCACCTCTGAAGAGTAACAATGACTGCATTAATGTGGAACAGGACTAGGCCTAAGAATGCGAAACAGTATAATATTTGAGGCAAGGACCGGGCATATACCTGACTCCTACAAAGTGCGGCGACAATAGGAATGACGATAAGGTGCATAAGAGATGCATGAGAACATTGCGAACATAGCCATTGATGTACGTAGCAAAGAGCACTCGACATTGCACCAACTTGAAAAACCATTATGCATAAGGAAGAGACACCCCGTTAGGGACCAGGACCTAATTTTGATCCCAATCAGACTCTGCTCAGAGGCATGGGTGAGCGTTAGTATGTGGACCCCTCCCTCCAACTAAAAGGCCCCCGAGCTGAACACACCCCGGGCGGCCATGCGGGATGGCTGTCGCCGCCGGACAGGGAGCATGTCCCGGAGGTCACCGACAAGTCCGCCTGCCCGTGTGCAGGGGCCAGGGAATAACTGATCACATACTCAGGAAGGGAGGATGGCATACAAGCGAGAAAGACGCATCCCGACCGGCAGCGACGGTCACCGGGCCTGAACCGTGCCAAGTCAGCTACAGAGCCGCTCTGGAGGCGTATGGTTTTTACTGGACGGGCGCCATGATTCATGGCCAAATCAAGGAGACACTTATGAACACAGCCTGGCAGTGAAGGTCCTGCCTGGCGAACAACTCATCATAACCCAAAACAATCGTACTCAACGCCTTGTTTACGCGGCAAGGACGCGCCAGGAGAATCTAACTCAGTGAGCCTCAATCATAACCATCTCTTTACCATAACACAGAAGGAGACACACAATGAATCTAAGTCCCACAACAGCAGCGCTACCCCAACAGTCCGCACGCGCGTTTGTGAATAAGCAAGCACCTCGAATGTACGAACAGAAATACGAGATGCTGAATAACAGTACCCCTAGAGGGAGACGCCAACAGAGACACCGAGGGACAAAGGAAGGAGACAGACGAGGCGGAGGGGGTCACCCGTCCGGGCCTGCACAAGTGGCCCCAGGTGCCCCCGAACAAAGGAACCTGCCCACCAATGCTTCCCCGTATGGACGAGACCCCCGAATCACCTCACTCACCGCTGGAGAAGCGAATCATGGGCATCGGAAAACCCCTCATCGCGACGCAAGACCGGACAACAGCACTTGAGCCGCGGGAAGCCTAGGATGAAGAGGCCGGGCCTTGGCCACCGCGTTGGATATAGGGGGTTCGCCCCTCCCACATGTAGGCCCTCCCCTGGCCTGTGACTGGTAGACGCGGGGCGCTCCACCGGTGTCGGCTGGAGTTTCTGCCGGGTGGGACTAAAGTGCTGCCCCGCCCATGTTCCCCTGCGGGTCACGCAGGTCAGCGGCAGAATATGTAGGTATTTTTCTTGCTTTCATACTGTCCACGTAGGTGCGCTTGGAGTCTTCAATTGCCGTTTTCACTTGCTATTGGATTTATCTTGGCAGAGACTTTTTTTTAAGTTTGAAAAGAATTTTATTAGTTATAAACAAGGTATCAATACATAATACATATGTAGCGTGAGGGTATCTGAGGGGAGGGAAAAATAATAAAAATACAAATAAAGAGGAGAAAGTAAAAAGTAAAAAAAAAAGGAAAGACAATCATGAAAACATTGCAATAAAATCAATAACATAAGCTAATCATGGGCAGTAAAGTTGAACATAGGAAGTACATTGGTTACAAGATAACTTTGAGTAAGAATGTGTACATACCAAATATTTATGCAGAGAAAACAAGGAAATGTCAGGGGCGGACAGAATGAACGAGTAACACACTTATCCAGATACAACGTAATGGGAAACCACAAGTCCGCACACTTCGCTGCCATTTGAATAGGGAAAACAAAAGCAGTGTCCAACCTGTGGTTATGACAAACATTGTACCACCATGCTTTGAAGGAAATGTTAGATGAATCTTTCCAGTTGAGAGTAATCTGTTGAAACGCAACAGCTAATAACAAGTCGACAATACGAATATTAAACTGAACTACCTCCCAGCAAGGCGACAGACTTCTCAGGAAGATGTGAGTGTGAGAATAGGGAATACAGGCGTGGAAAATGACATTAATTTGGGCCCATACCTGTAACCAAAAGTCATGTACCGATTTGCAAAGGAATAATATGTGAAATAAGGTGGCATGTGGAGAGGAGCAAGAGAAGCAGACAACCGGAACAGTAGGAAACCGCTTATTAAGGGAAAAGGGTGTATGAAGCAGCCTATTGTATATGAAGAACATAGATTGCGTTAGGGTTGCCGCTCTAGACGACTTGCGGACCTTAGACCATAACTTGTTCCATAAGGATATTGGCCACGTTGCAGCAAAGTCATGTTCCCACTGCTCCTCCACCTTGAACTTAGGCCTAGTAGAATCAGTAGCATGAAGGTACTTGTAAATAGTAGAGGCTTTGGAAGTGGTACGTAAGAGAGAATAAAGTCGTGAGGCAGGGGTGGGATAGGAGGGGGGAGCCTGTGCTTGTGAAAGTCGAGTGTAGATCGCCATTACCGCTGTCTTGAGTAAAAGGTATTTAGGAGCAAAGGAGGCAGGTAAGGCAAAGGAAGAACTGAGAGCCGAAACGGATAAAAATATGGAGTTTGAGAACAATTGCGATATCCAGATTAATCCTTTTTGTCTCCAGGGCCTCCAATAAAAGGGCTTGCTGTGAATCAGGAGATGCACATTATGCCAAATTATGGAGGAAAGGAAGTCAATGACAGTAGCGGGGGGGGGCTAGAAGATAAGAGAAGCTTGGTGGTGAATTTATGGATGGGAGTGGGAATCGATGAAGGTTTGCGAGAGAAAGAGATATATTCGGCAAAAGAGAATGGTGAAAGGAAAAGGCGCTCGACCTTAACCCATAGGGGACATGGGGAAGCAGGATCCTGTAGCCAGAAGGAAGCTTGGCGCAGCAGGAAAGCCTTTTGATAGGCTGGGAAATCCGGAAAGTAAACTCCACCTTCTGAGATGGGGCGTGCCAATCTGGTAAGGGACATCCTGGGTTTTTTGCCATTCCACAAAAAGGAGGATAAAACGGAGTTAATTTTCTTTAAAAATTTAGAAGGTATAGGCACAGGAATATTGGAGATTGTATAGAGAATTATGGGGGATAGCATCATCTTAATTGTATTGAGACAGCCCCACCAGGATAAGTAAAGAGGGTGCCACCTGGCCATGAAATCTGAAATTGTTTGAATGCATTTGTTTAGACAAAGAGAAACATTGTCTGAGATAGAAGGGGTAATGTGCAGGCCCAAATACTTAATATGTGAAGGGCTCCAAGTAAAGTTGGAAGTACTAAAATCAGGTTTAAAAGTAAACTTTGTCAGAGGTAAGATCCCGCACTTGTCGTTGTTAAGTTTGTAGCCTGATATCAGAGAGTAATTCCGCACTTCCTCTAGAAAAGCGGGAATGGAGTCTGTAGGGTTAGGGTTAGAAACAAAGAGTACAATATCGTCTGCGTAAGCCGCGAGTTTAACATGGGAATGGGCGGTATGGAAGCCGTGAATGCTAGGGTTTTGACGTAGCTTGGATAAAAAGGGCTCCAAAGCTAGGTTGAAAAGAAAGGGGTAAAGGGGTCATCCTTGGCGGACGCCTCTGCCTAGATCAAAAAAGGAGGAAACGTGGCTATTTGCGCATACCGCCGCCCGTGGGCGAGAGTACAGCAAGGCAACCAAGGAAATAAATCTAGGACCGAAGCCAAACCACTCGAGCATGTGGAAGCGGTAGGACCATTCAACCCTGTCAATTGCCTTTTCGGCATCTAAGGCTATCGCTGCAAGGGGGTGTTGTCCACGAGGAGATTTAGATAAAATGTTAAATAGGAGTCCAGTGTTGTCGGTGATGAAGCGACCTTTTACAAAACCGGACTGTTCTTCGCCTAAGAGATCGGGGAGCAGAAGGTCAAGTCGTGCTGCCAGGGACTTAGGGTATATTTTGTAACCAATATTCACTAGGGAAATTGGCCTATAGTTCTTGCAGTGTTTGGCATCTTTCCCTTCTTTGGGTATCAAGCAAATATGAGCATCGGCGAAGGACCCTGAAGACTCGCCTAAAGCGGTAAACGCATCTATGAGAGAATGAAGTTTAGGGATAAGTATTTTTGAAAAATTAAGGTAAAATTCGACGGTAAAACCGTCTGGTCCAGGGGCTTTGTTCAATTTGAGGTGCAGGAGTGCAGTGAGTAATTGCCTCTGGGAGATGTCAGATTCTAAATGAGAAAAATCAAGGGGAAAGTGTTCAGGCTTATGGATGGCAGAGAAGAAATCTGTGAGAGATTGGGGGGAGGGTTGAGATTCAGATGAGTAGAGATTTTCATAAAAAAGAGAGAATTCAGAGAGAATATCTGCGTCTTTGTGCTTGAGAACCAAATTAGTGTTGTAAATACATTCAATGTTTAATTTATTGTGCTTGAGCTTCAGATAATTGGCAAGAATCTTCCGAGCTTTGTTTCTGCCCCAATAAAACTTGGCACTAGATTTTAACAAATACAATGAAACATCTTCTGTAGATTTCTCGTTAAACCTCATTTTGGCAGCAACAAGAGCCGTCAGACTATCTTGTGAATGTGATGTGAAATGGGCGTGTTCCAATTTCTTAATGTCAGAAAGAAGATTCCTAGTAAATTTACAGGCATCCCTGCGCTTCTTTGCCACGTAGGTAATAATAAAGTCTCGTGCTGCAGCCTTGAAGGCGTCCCAAACAGTATGTTTCAGGATAGAAGGGGTTTCATTAAGTAAGAAAAACTCATCAAAAAAAGCAGTAAAGGAGGAGGTAAATTTGGGATCCAAAAGAAGAGTATTATTAAAGCGCCATCTTTTGGGTCCATCAACTTTAGGAAGTATGTCAATACAAATTAAAACAGGGGCATTGTCCGAGAGTAAAATTAGACCAATTTCAGCGTTAGTGATGGTTTGAGCAATATTGTGGGAAGCAAAAATATAGTCAATCCGTGACTGGGACTGGTGAGAAGGAGAGTAAAAAGTAAACTCCCTTAAGGTTGGGTTGCAAAGCCTCCATGTATCAATGAGCTTATGCTGGGAGATAGCTAGAGTAAATAGCTCATGTGATTTGTTGGGAATATAATGAGCCTTGGAGTTCCTGTCAACAAAAGGGTCCAAGGCTTGATTGCAATCACCAGCTAAGATAAAGTTATCATCCATAAAGCGGGTAAGAAGTTGAGAGAGCTCAGCCCAAAAAAGAGGGTCGCCACTAGTGGGAGCATAGACATTAAAGAGGGAGATTGGAACACCTCTATGAGATAGCCTAACGTGTGTCCATCTGCCGTTAGTATGCGATTCGTGAGAAATCAGAGTAAGTGGGAGGGACCTGCGACATAAAATTGCAACGCCGTTGCGTTTGCCATCGCCCTGTGAATAAAAAACCTCACCCACCCAGCCTCTCTTAAGTTTAGCAGATTCCGTGTCGGAGAGATGAGTTTCCTGGAGAAAGGCTACATCAACATTTAGTTTGGCTAAGTGGGATAAAATTCTCTGACGCTTAATCGGATAATTAATACCCTTAACATTCCATGAAATTATATTCAGCAACATTCTATACAAGGTAATCTACAGCAAATACAAGAAGCAAAATTGGAGAAAAAACCCATGAGATAAGGTGAAAGAAAAGAAAATAAGTGCATGAGAGAAATACGAAGAGAGAGAAGAGAGAAAAAAAGTAGTGGATATGAAATAAGCAAAGGAAACAGGAATAAAGTAATAATGAGAAAGAAGGAGAAAGGGATCAAAGTAAAGAGAGGAAAGACACAGGAGAATGCGGAACGAGAATAGAGAAGACCAGGATAGCATGAGCAGGATAGGAACTGAGAAGAAGTATAAGAATAGTGGGATATCAGAGACAAAGACATAGAAAAGAACAAATTCTGGGAGAGGAAAGGTATTGTCCATGCGTAAAAGAGGGGGAAAAGACAACACAGAAGGGAAGGTACCAACCAAAAAAAGAGACAAAAAGAGAAACAGGAGAAAAACATACCTACAAGAGGAGAGAATGAGAAGGTACTGAGGGGGGATGGGACCACACGGGTAAGGCAACACATCCGAGGTCAGCTAGGCGGGGACCAGGGAGACATTAGCAAACGGGAAAAGGTTCCTGTGGAGATGAAACAGGAGAACAAGGGATTAGGATATGAACAAAAAAGGATCTTAAACAGAGACAACAAAAAACAACAATACAGTTGAAGAAGATAAAAGGTAAAATATCAAGACTCCTCAAAAAGTAAGAGAAGTAAAATGAAACATCGGAGGAAAAAAAAGAACTGATAGGACTACAGTTCAGCCAGGGGCAGAAAAAGAGGGCCCAGAGGAGTCCTTGGTGGAGGTCTTGTGCGCATTGATGAAACTCTGCAGGCGAACTGGGTCCTCATAGGTGGTTGTCCTGTTGTTATAGGTGACTTTAAACAGACAAGGATGGTAGAGGCCATATCTTGCTCCTAGTGAACGGAGGTCTTCTCTCATGCTCAGGAAGGCCTTGCGACGATTGGCAGTAGCTTTTGCATAGTCCTGGGCAAAGAACAAAGAAGAGCCAGACCATGTCAGCGTAGGAGAGGATTTAGCAGCTGTCAAGACCTTCAGAAGATCAGTGTATTCCAAAAAATAAAGAATGACACCTCTCTGCGTGGGGGAGGGAGAAGTAGATGGGCGGCCCAATCTATGAGCGCGTTGAATGTTGAGAGTTGTGCCCTCTGGCAGACGGAGCAGCTTGGGGAGGAATGATTTGAAAAAGGTAAGGGAGTCTGAACCCTCAAGTCCCTCTGCCAGACCATAAATGCAGAGGTTGTTCCGCCTATTTCTGTTTTCCAATTCCTCCACCTGCCGCTGAAGAGTAGACACTTGAGAGTTTAGATGAGATAAGGTTGAGCAAGTCTCCTGAAGGGAGGAGACCGAATGTTCGACAGAAGACACCCTAGTTTCCATTTGTGACCAGTTGTCTGTTAGAGCCTGAAGTTTGACGTTAGTTTCCTCCATAAAAGGACGGAGGGATGTAATTTCTTCAAGAAAAGGGCAAAAAGATCTGATCTCGTCTAGTAACAACTCCATAGAGACAGGTGTAGACTGTTTGAGTGGCGAGGGGGGATCTTTTTGTAGTCTCCTAGGATTGGTTTTCCCCGATGAAGGTTGGGAAGACTCCATTGCAGTATCTGAGCCAGACGAAGTGGGGGAATCCTCCAATTTAGAAAGGGCAGAGAAGACTTTGGAGTTCTTAACAAAGGCAGTCTTTGTTGTATGAGGCAAGCGCGACAAAGACTGAAGCCTACCCATAAAGCATAAGCTGCAACATGGAAGTCACACAGTATGCACAGGATATGAGGAGAAGTAGATGACCTCACAAGGAAGTGCAGCAGAAGCAGGAATAATATCCAGAATGGAGAGGAAGTCGAATGTAGCACAATAAAAGCGCATTTGTTAGAGAAGACGGCAAGCGCGTGCCACCAACAGGACGTCTATCACGCCGCAGAGGAAATGAGGAGATCGAAACCTAAAACACACAGCTGATTGAGTGAGAACGGGTTGCTTGCGCAATTTTAGGTGTGAGCATATCACAGCAGGCGTGGCGCAGGAAGCCGCAAAATGAGTGTAGAAAACAAGGTAATTGAATTCAAAAAGCAGTGTTCACTAGGCAGTATATGGAGCTAATACAACCCAAAAGGTGTTTCTTGGAGAAGAAGGTAAAGGCATCAGGGCTGCGCAGGTAGGAAGAAAAAAATAGAAAAATAAGGGGCCTTGAAGCGCTCATACTCAGCAGAGTCTAAAGTAATGCAAAGTCCATCCTCAAATAACAGCAAAACTGCACAGGGAGACGTTGAAAAACAGAGTTGTGATTCACTATGTCGACATCAAGCCTAAAGTAGCACCAGCCAGTAGCAAATATTTTAAGAAAAACATCTTCCGTTGCCCAGTAACCTCACATGCCATGAAAAGAGAAAAATGTTAAGGAAACACTTGAGGTACCTCAGGGCAGGAGTAACGATGACAAGAAGGCAACAAGTATTCTGTTGCAATCACAAGAAGACGAGGAAAGCCTGAAAGCTGTGTGGCATTAATGAGGTATGGGTCTGTATAGCGATGTATAAGCCATTAAGAAGGCAAGCTGCAGCATAGTGAGGAATTCATGCACCGGTAAAGAAAGAAAAGTGCACAGCTAAATGAAAATGGCAGCCGTTTAATCAACGGACCGCTTAAAAACTTACTGCTGCGTGATGCTTCATATGGAGGACAAACAGGGGGCCTCTGAGCGATTTAATTCATCCGCCTTAGTTCCAGTCCGCATATGGCCCCGTAAAAGAGTGAGGGGAACGGAGCTCGCCGGCTCGTAGTCAGCACAAAATGGCAGCCGCGCTGCCAGCGGGGCCACCGAAATGCACCACAGTAAAAAGCCTCATCTGTCAAGTGTGGGGAAAGTCTCCGAGCATCACCAAATCATCTGTAAAGGTTCCGGTAACAGGACATCACCTCAGGACAGGAAAAGAGTGTCTTAAGGCAGCAGTCTCCTGGAGCCGCAGCGGAGCCTCATACGGACGCCGCCATCACCTCGGGCGTCAAGCCACGCCCCCCTCGGCAGAGACTTTTGAATGCAAAGTGACATGTGCTACCTTTCCCTGGATCTATTGGCTGACGGCAGTAATATTTGGTATTTTTTGGTTATACTGGCTGACAGTGTTCCTCCTTCCAGTTTCCTGGGACTTGCTGTGTTCACTATATGTAGTGAGCCTGTCTTTGCTAATTTGGTGTGACATCGCTCACAGGATGTCATAATTAATTTTGTCTTACAGCGTCATTAATCTCAGCTTTGCTTGTCATTGTTAAGGGTTATAATGTTATAATAAGCCCTCATTTACAGTATATTGGTTAAGTTATGTTGTGAGCACAGGGAATTCTGTGCAACTCGGGTGAGAGGTCACTCACCGGCAGGGACACTTGTTCTACATATTTCATCTGTGAGTGTTTTGTCCAAAGTATGTATGTAGAGTTTTCCATATGTGAATCTCTGCATGAATAGTTACATGTTCACAACTTATGTTTCAGCTTCCACAGTTTAGGTTTACTTCCCCAAGGGACGTTCTAGTCTTGTCAGTGGTGGTTAGCTGCAATTAATTCTTCTTTACATTAGGGATGGGCATGGGTTTGGGTATGAGTCCCTTTCCATAAAGTGTTACATATAGTCCCTACACAGGGGTGGGTTGTGTGAGTTCTTCTTTTCTCTTTCAGGGTTACACGCAGCCTCTACACTGGGGTGAGTTCATGAGTGTGTTTCACAGGTACAGTTGTTTGTTTAGTAACCTTGACACGGGGTATGTTTATCGGGTCCCCTTCGATTAACATAACAGGTAACCCTTTCACTGGGTTGGTTTTAGTCATAGGTAAGATTCCCATTTACACTAGTTTGTTTGGTAACCCCTACGCGGGGTATGTTTACCGGGTCTTCTCTGATTAACATAACAGGTAACCCTTTCACTAGGTTGGTTTTAGTCATGGGTTCATTCCCATTTACACTTGTTTGTTTAGTAACCCCTACACGGGGTATGTTTTGGGGATTTCTCCAATCTACACTTAATGTAACCCTTACACTGAGTGGGGTTTGGGTTTATGGGTACGGTTTCCCTACACAGGGTGTATATACATAATTTATGGTTCCATATTCATGTATAAAGTCTTACTGAACTTTATGGGTCACAGTTCCTAGTTTTTGTACCTCGTATGAGGGGTGGAAGTTTGGTTTTACCTACATTTGCCTCTTTCACAGCAAATGTAGGTTTCCTTACATGAGGAATCTTGTCTATTGATTTGTTCCCTTTCAGAAGGGATTGATGTTTGTAAGGCATCCATTCTCTCTGTTTTGAATAGCTCTGACCCTCCCGTGATGTTTGCTTTGTTTCACATCCTTGGTTTTTTAACTATTTCTTGCATTTGTACATTTCTGTGTATAGTTCTTCTTTTGCAGTATTGTTACTTTTTGTTTCTTTTAAAAGGAAATGGATGTGTTATGCCCTGCATAGTTATTCTATTTTCCACATTTCACCCTTTCTTCCTGCTGCTTAGCCAATGTGCATGTTTACTGTAGAATGTTGGGAATGCAGTGATGCATGGAATGTTGGGTGTCTGTGTGAGTGAGGAAGGACAGTTAGAGAGAGAGGGACTGAACAGCAGGCATGCTGCTCCTGGTGGGGTTTGCTACTACAAAGGGTTTCCTACTACCTGGAACTAATGGCTTAACTACCGGCTAATCTACTTATACTTCACCTGTTACCTGGACTACCTGTCTGTTGTACTGATATACCATCTGGATGTACTTGAACCGACTACAGATTAAATGTACATGGTATATCTACTTAGCTACCAGTGTCTACTTCTACCACAGTGTACAGCGTAATCCTTGTAGGAATCATTTCAATACCCCTGGCCTCCACACTTGCCCCTGTAGGAGTTGCTTTGACATGTGCTCCCTTTCCTCACCTCTGGAGCAGACAAAATATCCCTGATATGTGTCTGTTAATTCTGGGGAAGGCGACATTGGACCTCCAGTTCCTCCGTGAGAGTGCAGGAGCATCGCCCATCACATAAATTGCACCCAAAAGCCCCAGAGATAAAAAAATAAAATGGTAATATAGTTAAGGTATTACCATTTTATTTTTCATCCCCCCAGCCCAAACCAAGGGTCAGAAGGGGGTGGGTGGGGCTTACTGCATCAGCAGCAGGGAGGCGGGTGGTCTGCCTGAGCACTTTTCAAAGTGCACATGTTCCTTTGGCTGGCCGTCTTGCAATGGCTATCCAAACATGCGCACTTTGAAAACTCTGGCTCTAGTGTCCTAAGGATTGGCAAGAGAGGCAGCTCCCCCCAATCCTGGTGCTTCTCTTATGCTGGTGAGAGCAGCATCAGGATTGGCTATGGCAGTTGGCTTGGGCCCGCGTCAGACTGCAGCAGGAGGAGTACGTGCAGCAAGGAGGAGGCCATGTTTAAGGTAAGTGATGTTTATATTTAATTTTCCCTACCACTCATTTGCCCGCCACCACTCTCCATAGATGCCAGCTCTGTCTGAATTTTGGCTGCAGCTCTGTCTAAAGTGCTTATGGAAACTGCATGGGAAAAATCATTTTTAGGACCCCTTTCATCGTCAGCCCCCTTGACAGTCCACCCCAAAACCTTTCAGGAAGGAGCCGAATCCTGGCGTTCTAGCGGCGGATAGTCCAATTATGTGATACAAATGTAAATCTTTTACAGTTCCAAAACTGGAAGATGTATTATTTTGTTATGAGAAAACTTGTGTTTTACAATGTTAATATATTGTCTGTTAATGAAGAAATTTGGTGTACGTTTAATAATTTAAATCGGGAGCAATGGTTTCTGTGAACAGGTGTATTATGATAAAATGGCCTGTGGTGTCCTCCCTTCTTTTACATACATTAGCATATAAAATAATATTAACATGTATATATTTTTACTTATCCTGTTTTATTAACCTCTCCCCTGTTGCTGTTGTGCATAATAATAGTTTAATAAAATATTACTTGCAATTTGGTCAGCTCTGTTGTCGTCATAGAACAAATAATGCAATTGCCCTGTTGTTGTTACTCTGTGTAGTGTGCGATTGAAGTGCTAAGGGTGGTTTGCCCGCCTCTTTACTCTCACACCTCTTCCTGTTAACACTGTGACTGATTCAGCATGCATGACGTTCATGGCTACAAATCTCATTTTCTCAGCTCATTCCCATGAACCTAAATTGTAAATTCCTTGTAGAACTAATTAATTTGGACAGATATCAAAGAAAAATAAAAGGAGCTGGTTTAATTTTAATTTGATTTTAATTTGTAATTTCTTGGTCAGGTTCTGCGGACTGTATACTGTATCTCTGTTCTGTTGATGGCTTTATTTACCATTTACCATTTGCTATATAGTTTAATTATTTTCCTGTCTGAATTTACATTTATTAACGGTTTGGACTGCTAAATGTGTCAAAAAGGAGTGTTAAAAGCAGTGGTTGCTGCTGCCACTAAAACATGGTGGGAGCGTTGGTGTGGGGGGAATAATAAAAAAATAAAAGAACTTACCTGCCGCTGCCGTATGCCGCCTCGATGACCCTCTGCTCTAGCCGCCTCGGTGCTCCTCTGCTCATCTCCCCACCCAGTCAAGACACTGCTGTCATGCTATTAGACAGCATGAGAGAAGCGCTGGGATAAGTCGGAGAGGGCTGAAGTGCTGCTTAGTTAGGAACAGGGAGTCTGTGTCTGTTCCCCCGCCCAGCTGTGCAAGACTGCTGGGTTAGAGTAATATAAGTGCGCATTTCGGTCTGGCTGTCCTAAGACGGCCGGCCAAACCAGCATGCGCATTTATAGTGCACCAATCACTCCTCCCTAGGTGCTACTGGTGCAGAGGATAGCACCACCCCTCCCTAGCCTTGGTGGACTCGGCTGAGTTAGTGAAAAATAAAGTGATGATAAAATAGTTTTATAATCATTTTATTTTCCATTTGCTACATTTCAGCAGTGGAGAGATGCTCCTCCGCCATAATGGAAGAGCCACTCCCGGTTAAAAGTTTTTACTACGCAACTGAAGGCCCACGTCAATCCCAATTATTGCCCTGAAGTAGTTTCTAGTCTCAAAGCTTTCAATATGTCTATGCCCCAATGTACCTTTTATTAGTTGTTGCAGAAAATAGTGTGCCATTGTCGCATATATATATATATATATATATATTTTTTTTTTTAAATGATTTTTGTCCATCATAAAGCAATAGTTAGGAATTAGAGGTATCAGGTGCCCACTTTACTTATAATTGCCGACCTTCTGGGATTTCTCCTGGGTAAGCGCAACAGAAGAGTGGAGAATGCTCTTTTTCCCTGTTTCTTAAGTATTGTCAGGCTCCTTTTGTGTCCATTCCACTTTAGTAGAGGTTCTAGGGGAAGCTAGTCACTTTGACTACTCCTTCAAGTTTCCACTTGAAGAGTTCTATTGCATTGCTTTAATTCATTGGACAATTGTGTTGTTTATCGGTGTAATTTGACTATTGTTTATATAGTTCTCCCAAATTATCCAAAAATTGTGTGCGCTCCCCCTATTCCCAACCCAGTTTGTCCAGTTGTCCAGTTTGTTTATTCTTTGGACAGAGGCCATCCACTCTTTGAATATTGGGGGTGAGTTTTTTATCCAATTAATGCAGACCTCCCTTCTCGCTAGCAATATTAACACAAACATGATTTTTTGTTTATCTTTACTTATTTTGGTTTTAGTGGCCAGTTTCCAACTTTTCCCCAAAATAATCAAATCCATACTCATGTCCACTTGTACTCCCAATACCTTGGATACGGTTTTACCTATGTCTCTCCAGAATTCTTCCAGGTGGGGGCATTGGTAAAACATGTGGAGATTATCTGCACCCAGTTCCCCACATTTGGGGCAGCTTCTCTCTCTTTGACCTTTGAATGTTGACAGCTTCTCTGGAGTCCAATAAGCTCTATGTTCTGTGCAGATATGATTTTTTCCCAAGGGTGCTGATTTTACTGTCTCCCAGCAATTGATCATTGAGTTTTGCCATTCATTCATTATGTCGAGGTCTGGGAATACTTCTCCCCAGATCTTTTTTGGGATATCATAGTACTCTTCTCCTTCCTCGATTAGAGACCAGTCCCAACATGTTACTTCTTTTTTAAATATTTTTCTGTTCTTACATTATATCCTCTGCTGTTCCGTGGCCCTCTTTTATATCTTTAAGGTTTTTAATCCAACTGTTTAACTGATAGTACTTAAACCTTGAGATTTTTCCATTGGTTTTTCCATTCAGCGTTCCTTAAAACACTTGCTAACTTATCCTGTAGGCATTCAGGTGTTCCCGGCGAGTCCCATATAGGTCCATGTCTGCTATAATATGGAATTTTGAGCGTTCTTCTTATCTGGTACCATAGTGAAGCCGCCGCCTTTAGGCTTTTTAGTCTAGTTTTTTTGAAGTACTTGGGGTGGCCGTATTTATACTAGAAGTAACTTTCTTCCTTCTCTAGTACCGCTTTTAGGTCACCGGGGTACTGATCGTAGACACCTAGTAGTTTTCTAACATTTTTGAATTGGAATGCTCTGCAGTAGTTGAGGATATCGGGGGTGGCTATCCCTCCATGTACTTTTTTCCTTCTTATTTTTTTTACAGGCTATTCTAGCCCCTTTTGCTGCCCAGATAAAACTGATTATATCTCCTTGTAGTTTTTTTATTTGGTTGGGGTTGAAATCCAGTGGGATTGTACTAAATAGATATGTACATTTTGGCGGTATGGCCATCTTTATTATATTAGACCTTCCAATGAATGATAATGGGAGACCTACCCATACTTTCAGCAGCTTTTTTACTTGCTTATGCACTCTCCCAAAGTTTTGGTTCGCGATTTCCTTAAGGTTTACTAGAATGTCGATGCCTGTTGCTGGTGCTTACTTCTGACATTTCTGCCATTATCTCTTCGTTACATGTTTCTTTCTGGTTGTCGGGCCGGGTTTTATTTTGGTGCTTTCCCTTTTCCTGATTGTCTCTCAAGCTTTCTTGCATTTTGAAAAAGGACTTTAGGGAGGGGATTTTCTTTTGTTTTGTCAGACCGAGCGATATTAAATTAGCTTGGCTTGCTCTAGATGCGGGATATTGCAGTGTTCCAGTTGCCAATGGTTTCCTCTTCTGTTTTGTGCTTTTTGGAATGATTGGGGGATATATCTGACAATCTTCCTACTTCTGGGGGGCGTACTGCGCCTGACTTTTGCTCTCGATGTTGATCGACTGCTAGGGTAGTTCTACTCCTTAAACAGTAGTTTATACTTTCCCCCTGTTCTCTTAATGGTCTTTTTGTGTCCAACGGCCCTTGAGTTAATGCTTTTGAATTCGCACTCCCTTTATCATTGCTCCCTCTCACCTCCTCTGTCCCTTCTGTCTCCCGCTTATCCAGCTCTGCGTTTTGTCCCCCCTGTCCCTCCCACACCTCCTGCACCTTCTGCACCTCCTCCTGTACTTCACCCTGAGACCAGGTTTGGTCTTCATTTTTCACGAGAATTAGTATGATGGTATGTTTGTCGCGCCCTTGTTTAGTAAGACTATTCATAAGATAACTTATGTAGGTAATCTACATTATCGATTCTAAAATACCGAATTTTACCGATTCGGTATTTTAGAATCGGTAAATGCTATGTAGGAAAAAATTCGGTCAATTTTACCGAATCGGTAAAATTCGGCAATTACCGATTCAGTATTTACCAATTCGGTAATTCCCCTGAATAGTGCATGGGTGCACATATGGCACACATACATGCCCTAAGGGCATGTATGTCGGCCACATGGCACTGTTACAAAAGCACAAAATTGCTTTTGTAAAGGTTTTCGATATTTACCACCAACTTGTTGTTGAGCTTGTATAGGAAAAGCAAGTCAAGGTCCATGTTTACCAAACATTTCAAGCAAGCACTGTTATCACAGGCTTGTGCCTGGGTTTATAACAAATATGCATTAAAGATTTGTAAATTGTTTAAACTTTTATTTTTCCATTTTTGAAAAATAACAAAAAGGAGAAATCCTTATAGCGCAGTCCGCAGCATTATTGACAACAGATCTTGTACAGTAGGTTAATCACGTAACAGAGTTATGTGCAATATTACAAAGAGAGAAACAAAATATGGCATCGTCAAGGGTATAACATCACGCATGAAAATTAAAAAAAGAATGGAAGTAAAGAGGGACATCAATCATTATAAACCTTGGCCAATCATGATGAGGATACAGTGGCCTCGGCAGGGTATATAAAAACAATACATAATTCAGCCCCTCCAACGCACAGAGGTTTAGCCGACACCTTCAGGAGTAATTCCATTAGACAATGGGGTCTCTTGTTCGGCCCGCCGTCCAGCTATGTAAAATCGATATGGCCCCCAAATATCTGTTGGACGGGACGTACTGGGGACGTACTGGGGACTAGGGTGGAGTACTCTTCAATGTTTGTGTTGCAAAAAGCCAGACTATGGAGCCATGCCTGTAAAGTAGGAGCTCTCTTGCTTCCCCACAACAGTGCAATTTCGTGCTTGGAAGCCCAGGGCTGCCAGTTTTCTGATCTTTTTGGGGAAGTTAGCAACATACCCTAACAGTGCAATCTCAGGGATAGACTGTAACTGCATGGACAGGATTTCTCCTAATGTAGAATGGACCGAGGACCAGTAGCGATGTATCTTTGGGCAGGTCCAAGCTATGTGGGCAAAATCCGCAAAGGGGGCTAAACATTTAGGACAGTGATGGGGCCTGTTATGGTCAATCCTGTGGGAGCGGGCAGTTGTGGGATACATTCTACGAAGAAAGTTGAAGTGAAGTAGCTTCTGTCTGCTATTTAAGGAGATTTATTTAGTGGCACTACAACACCACTCCCACTGGTCATCAGTAATGGGTCCACCCACGTCATCCTCCCAAGCCTCTCTCACCCTGGAGTCAGATACTGGTCTGGTCGCCCGCATTGTTTGTATAGTTTAGACACCAAATGTGCGCCAGTGGAGTTCTGCAATAATAATGTTAGTGGGGGAGTGGGCTCAGGCGCCATAGGAAATGAAGGGAAAGTGGCACGATGCACTGAGTGTATGCGCTTTAGTACAAAGGTGTCCATAAAGGAGCGATCCGCAAAACGGACTTCTTCAGATACAGAGAATACGTGACCTTTGGGAAACAGATCCCCAACCGTATGAATGCCAAACTTTCTCAATGTGCGCTGGACCAGGAAGGGTTAGGGAGGGGCAATGCTGGAGAATAGAGTCGCTCCAGTCCAAGCAATCTGCGCAGCCTATCCCATGCCCAGCAAGTTGTAGAAACTGTTTGAATATCTTGAGGGTCCCGAGGAAATCCCGTAGGCAGGACAGTGGAAAGGGGGGCGGGGGAGTACCAGATCGGCCTCCGGTTTAGAGCACGAGACTCAAGCATCTGGGTGAAACCAGACGTAGGCAAAACAGCATTGTGCTGTTAAATAATACAAACAGAAATCAGGGACTCCAAACCCCCCTCTCTCGTACGGTAGCACCAAGGTCTGCCAACGGACCCGAGGTGTCTTGTCCGCCCAGACAAGGCGTAGCAGTAATGACCGCAATAGCGCAAAGAAAGTGTTGGTGAGGGGAATGGGGATGTTATTAAACAAATATAAAAAGCGAGGAAGAACAATCATTTTAATGATTGCAACTCTACCAGCCATAGATTATGGTAGGCGCAGCCATTTCGAAATCTGCAATTCCAAGTCTCCAACCACCCTGCCATAGTTCAACCTGATCATGGTGTCAGTATCAAGATGAATATAGACCCCGAGGTATTTCGCCGCGTCACTGCACCATGTTAGTAGATACGCACAAGGCCAGAGGAAAGATGACCAATTTATGCCAATTAATGCAGAGACCGGAGAATTTGCCAAACCGTGTAATTTCTAGGATCAGGGGTTCCAGGTTCACGTGAGACGCTCGAACGTAAAGAACAGTATCGTCCGCAAAATGCGAAACCAGGAGGGGGACCGTGCGGAACGGGAGCCCACGGTGCAAATGATTTTCTTGAAAATGATGGACCAAGGGGTCCATAGCCAATATGAATAGTAGCGAGGATAGTGGGCACCCCTGCCTGGTGCAGCGCGACAGAGTGAAGGGCTCAGAGAGAGTACCATTTAGGCATAGCCTGGCAGTGTGTTTAGTGTATAACAGCGCCACTGTAGAGACAAAGCATTCCGGCATACCCATGCATCTCATAACCGACAAAAAGAAGGGCCATTCCAGGGAGTCAAACGCTTTTTCAGCATCCAACAAGATAGGGGCCGCCGGGGTGTCCGGGTCAATTCTATGCAGCACCGTAAACAAGGTGCAAAGATTGATTGAGGTGGACCTATGGAGGACAAAACCTGATTGCGCCGGAGCAATGATGGATTCCATCAGTAACGACAATCGTATAGCAATGACTTTAGCCAAAATGTTATAATCAGAGTTTAAAAGTAATAACGGCCTGTAGGAGTTGCATAGACGGGGTCTTTTCCGGGTTTGGGAAGAAGAATGATTACCGCTTCTCTAAACGTCGGGGGAAGTGTACCTGTTTCAAGGGACTCTGCATTGACCTCAATCAGTCTAGGGACCAAAATGTTGTTATACACCTTATAAAAGTCGGCCGAAAAGCCATCCAATCCAGGAGCAGAGGAGCCACGAAGCGCATCTATGGCTTCAATAATGATATCAGGCGAAATAGGGACAGCCAAAAAGTCCTGCATATATCTTTCAAGGTAGACCATCGCTATCTCAGATAAATATTCCCCCTGTTCCCGCAGGTTCCCAGTGAGCCTGGAGGCATACAGCTTTTTATAGTAATCTAGGAAGTGGTCGCGAATGTCTATGGTGGTGTACAGCAAGTTGTCCTGAGGCCCAGTAATTGTAGTGATGTATGCATAGTCGCGTGGGGGGCGTAAGGTATGTGCCAACATTCTCCCAGGCCGCTCACCCTCGCCATAACGCCGCGCCTAGTATTGTTTATTGAGGGATAGCATCTCACGTTCTGCCTCTTCTCTAAACTCTAGCAGCAGTGATAGGCGTTTTGCCTCCCCAGCAGCAGAGGCCGATACAACTGAATCTCGATCCAAGGTGGCAATCTCCCTCTTCACCCGATTAAGTGTCGAACGAAGATCACACAGCACCCCAGCACGCTTGGAAATGCACACAGCACTGATGTAGGCTTTAAATCCCTCCCAAAGGACCGACTAGGTATCAACCGTTCCAATATTAAGTTCAAAATAGTCGTCTATCAACTCCTCATGAAAAACTTGATGCAGTAACGCGCTCCCGGGGAAACGCCATTGCCGCTCATAGCCACCCGGTCTAGGAACGCTCAGGCGGAGTATGACAGGCGAGTGATCTGATAAGGTACGGGCAAGGGTAAGAACATCATCTAGGGGTACAAAAGGGGGTGGTGATGGACAGAGCATCTAAACCAATCAAACACTCACACCCAGTCAACAGATCTGGGTTTAATCCATCACTGTTCTTTAGTCCACTCCGCCACCCCAGTTCAGACATGGCCATATGCAAATCAGTCTGACCCTGTGCCTCATGGGAACAGTCCAGCCCAAACCGCCAAGCAATGCCCTCCCTGGACCGGAAACAAGCTTCCGACGACCGGTTTCTGGCATTTCAGCCATCTTCAGCCCGGCTTGCTTGAATCCAGTGGCAAAGTGAGCAAGGGACTCACGTCTGAGCATACCCTGCCAACTTATGGCAAACAAAGCGGTACAAAAGGGGGTGGTGATGGACGGAGCATCTGAACCAAACAAACACTCACACCTAGTCAACAGATCTAGGTTTAATCCATCACCGTTCTTTAGCCCACTCTGCCACCCCAGTTCAGACATGTCCATGTGCAAATCAGTCTGACCCTGTGCCTCATGGGAACAGTCCAGCCCGAACTGCCAAGCCATGCCTTCCCTCGGTTAACGCTGCTTTTTTACGTCTGGTATTTTTCTGACTTAGCCATGATATCCTATGTAAGGTGGATATCATGGCTAAGTATGTCTATCCCTATCAGCAAGCTATTGCCAAACCTTGTGGGATTATCGCTGTATTTCCAGCGATAATCTCACAATTGGCAGCTTGCGCTCTGAATTTTATCGCTTTGGAGATAAGCGTTGCTGATAGCACGCTATCTCCGCGATGAAATTCAGAGTTGGCCGGTGATAATTATACTAGCGCCCCAAAGATTTGTAAATTGTAATAAATGAATAAGCCATCTCAAACATGACCCGGTTATCATTGTCTGCTCTTTATTAAAAAAAGTTTATCAAATTTAGGGGCATATTAACAAAGGGCATTATCTCTGCTTTTTTGGCTTTAAAAGCCAAAAAAGCAGAGATAAAACTGGCACCCTATCAGCAACAGGGTGCTAACATGCGAATCCCCTTGCATCTCTGATGAGATGCAAAGGGGGCGTTCCAGAGTAAAATAATAAGAGAAATGTCGCTAAGCGACATTTCTCCTATTATCAAAGTTATCGCTAACCCTGTTAGCGATAAAAAAAAGCAGTGCTAACCATGGTTAACGCCGCTTTTTTACGTCTGGTATTTTTCTGATTTAGCCATGATATCCTATGTAAGGTGGATATCATGGCTAAATATGTCTATCCCTATCAGCAAGCTATTTCCAAACCATGTGGGATTATCGCTGTATTTCCAGCGATAATCTCACAATTGGCAGCTTGCGCTCTGAATTTTATCGCTTTGGAGATAAGCGTTGCTGATAGCACGCTATCTCCGCGATGAAATTCAGAGTTGGCCTGCGATAATTATACTAGCGCTAAGTGCACATAGCGATAATTATCGCCTGGCCTTGTTAATATGACCCCTGGTCTTTCACTTTAGACATCACAGCAATTGACTTTGTTTTGTACATTTGATTGGCAAATAACAAAGGGTCTACTTGTCTTTAATAACCAGACTCTCACCCAGTTTATCTCAGTACACTCAAACTTGCTTCCGTGTGCGTTTCTTGTTATCTGCCAAGGTGAGTCTGTAGAAAACAGACTGAATGAAGTCAAACATTTTATAGCTGAACCCAAATTTGTTGAAGTTTTTGGATTTTTTCTTTATTCATTGAATATTGATTTAACGCATTTACCAGATGTTAACAAACTCACCATCATAATTCTTATCCAATCAAACATGATTAGCAGCATTTCAAAGTTGTTAATTATAAAGTGTTTGCATGTTGAAAAGACAAAGTGCACCGAAAATTGCTGCCAATATGAGGTAATCACTTATCGAAGAGCACCTTCCCACCTCGTAGTAAACCACCACTAGACTGGGAATCATACTTGTGGAAGTTCCAGGTGAGGTATTCTTCCTCATAAACCACTTGTTAGAAAGGGGATTTCGGGTTGGCTAAGGCTTTCGCCAAAGCCAGGCAGAAACCACCACTCTAGTCAGAGCAAGAGAGTTAACCCCTGCCCACCCCCTTGGTAGCTTGGCACAAGCAGTCAGGCTTATCCCAGAGGCAATGTGTAAAGGATTTGCGCAACACACACACACACAGCAGCAACAAACTAGGCACACTACAAAAGGAACTCCACTCAAGGTTATATCAAAAAAAGCCTTTGTATTATCATGAACACATTAGAAACCTAATCACGCATTTACACTGTGCCAACTGGCACTAGGCACTATTCACAGGGGCTGATATACAGGACCAGTCCAATCGGGCCACAGTCAGAACCATCAGATCAGGTAAGTAAATGAAAAACACAACCAGTAACTACTGGTACCATAATGATCTCAGCATTATAACATTAGCATTAGACACCTTCCTAAAATATCATAACCTGACATTAGGCAATAAATCACATGAATTTTAATTTGAATTTTAATGAATTTATTGAGCGCACTGTTACCGGGGCGGTTTCCTGGCGCTAGACAGCGGAGAACCAGAGGGGTAGGGAGCGAAAGCTATACTGCTGGAGGGCTGGGGAACAGAAAGGTTTTGAGATGTCTGCGGAATTCAACGTATGAGGAGGAAGCTCTGAGAGCAAAAGGGAGGGAGTTCCAGAAGGAGGGGGCTAAAACCGCAAATCTCGTCCCACCAGACCTCTTCTTCTTAAAGCGTGGAACTGTCAGAAGAGCCTGGTGGGAGGAGCGAAGCTCTCTAGCCGGGAGATAAGGGGATATAATCTCACAGAGAAAGGCAGGGGCAGTACCAGATCTAGCCTGGTAGGTCATACAGCCCAACTTGAAGAGAGCCCTCTCTTTCACCGGCAGCCAATGCAAGGACTGCAACAGAGGGGAGGCACGATGAAACTTGGGAAGTCCATAAATCAGGCGGGCGGCCTGATTTTGTATCTGCTGCAGTCGGCGGATCAAGTAGTCAGGGGCCCCGTTGTAAACCACATTCCCGTAGTCAAGGCGCGATAGCACCATGGCCATGAGAATGAGCTTCAGGGCAGAAACAGAAAAAAAACGGGAAACCTTACGGATGGTGCGGAGGGAAAAAAAACAAGAGGACACCACCGATGAAACCTGTGTGTGAAGCGAGAGCTGGGAGTTAATGAAGATGCCCAGGGTTTTGACCTTGGAAACCGGGGAGGGGGGGGAACCCAGTGAATCAGGCCAAAAAGACGGGGACCAGGGACTGCAACCACCCCCGGTCAAAACCAACTCGGTTTTGTCGGGATTTAACTTGAGGTGGTTGCAGTTCATCCAGTTTTGGATGAAGAGCATCACCCTCTGGAAATTCCAGGCAGAGGAAGGGGAATGGGAAAGGTTAAAGATAAGTTGGAGGTCATCGGCGTAGTTGAACACCGAGACCTCCATCTGCTGTAAAGAAAAAATGAGGGGTGAGATGTATAAATTAAATAACAAGGGGGACAAAGAAGAGCCCTGAGGAACGCCGCATGTCACTCTACGGGGGGGGGCTGCAAAGCCTGCCAGGTGGACGGCCTGCTCCCTGTCAGTTAGAAAGGACCGGAGCCAAGCATGGGCCGTACCCCGAATGCCCGCCGCCTCGACACGGGTCAATAAGATGTCATGATCCACCGTGTCGAACGCGGCGGACAGATCAAGGAGGACCAGGGCCTGGGGGAGGCAGGTGTCAATGCCCTCCCTCAGTTTGTCCATCACTGACACTACCACCTTCTCCGTTGAGTGCAGCGGACGAAAGCCAGCCTGACAAGAGGAGAGGCGGCCGGTGGACTCCACAAAGGAACTCAGGGTCCGGGTGACATGAGCCTCTGAGACCTTAGCCAAATAGGGAAGCAGGGAGATGGGGCGATAATTGGCAGGCAAAGATGGATCAGTGCCTGCCTTTTTTAAGATGGGAATGATGACAGCTGATTTGTGGGCAGTTGGGACAATACCTGAGGTGAGGGAGTGGTTGATGAGAGTGAGTGGGGGGGAATAGCAACTAGAGAAGATCTCTTTTAGGGCGAAAGCCGGGCCGATGTCATGAGGAGATCCAGATTTGACCCGAGCCAGTAAAGGGAGAAGGGTTTCCCGTGTCAGGGGGGGAAAAGAAGTGAGGAGTGGGACAACAGGGAGCGGTTGAATAATGAGCGGAGTGGGGGAGGAGGAAGGAATATTAGCTTTGATAAGGGCCACTTTCTCAATGAAGAAAGAGTTGAGAGAGTTGCAAAGTAACTGGGAGGGGGGGATTTTGGAGATCACCCTGTCGGAAGCAGCAAGTTCATGTACTGTGGCAAATATTTCTTTAGATTGATTTTCCGCTGCCAGAATTTTACCAGAGAAGTACTCGGCTTTAGCAGTTAAAATGCCTTGTTTGTATTCCTTAAGGACAAGGTGGTACTTAGCTTTGAGGAGGGGGCAGTAATTCCGACGCCACGCTCGTTCTGCTCTACGCACCGCCAGCTTCTTGTCTTTAAGGAGGGGAGAGAACCACCTGTTGGCGGCGTGAGCTCGCTTGATGGCGACTTTTTTGAGGGGAACAATGCGGTTGCATGCCTGTAGTAACCAGGTGTTAATGGCTGTGAGCTGAGAGGAGAGGGGTAGATCGTTGAGCTCAGGGCAAGAAGCCGCAAGGGAAGAGCAGACATCAGGGAGGTCAGCCTTATCCCACTTTCTAAGCCAGGTGTTTTTGGGCAGTGGGGGTTTAGGCGGACGTCCGAGGTCAAGTACAAAGGAAATCAGATGGTGATCTGACCATGGGCAGGGCGAAATGATAGGGGAGTTGGTGGGGATGTTAAGAGTCCATATTTGATCGAGCTGGTGACCAAGGGAGTGGGTGGGCATAGAAAGCTGGGGAAGGAAATTAAGGCTGGTGAGCAGAGTAGTGAACTCCTTAGATCTGGCATCCTCGGCCGGGTCATTAGGCCAATAGTTTAGGTCCCCGAGGAGCAGGACTGCGGAGTTGTTCACTACAAGCGTAGCCAATAGGTCCTCCATAGAACCAAGAAAGTGGGGAGTGGACAGGGGGGGACGATAGATCAAGACACAGGTCAGGGGGACCCCAAATGAAATGGAGCGGACTACAAGACAGTCCACAGCGGGAATGGGAGTGAAGGGAAGAATGGTAAAATGAGAGTCGATGTGGGTAATCAGGGCGACGCCTCCACCTGTCTTTCCCCCAGGACGATCCATTCTGATAGCCGCGTAGGTCGGGGGCAGCATGGCTAGGAGACTCGGGAGAGAGTCATCCCTAAACCAAGTTTCTGTTAGAAACAACAGGTGGGGTTGGCAGGAATCAAGCAGGTGGAATAGCTCTAATTGATGGGCGACCGCCGACCTGGTGTTCAGGAGGATCGCATCGATGGTAGACTGGGAGGTGCAATGAGGGGTGGGGGCGGGAGAGGGGGGCCGAGGGACAGGGGGAAGTGGAACATCAAGCAGCTGATGAGATGGCAGATCAGGGCATGACTGAATAAAGGAGGACCTGCACAGCCCGAGAGAGATGATACGCTCTAGCACGGTAAGGGCTGGAGGGCGCGAGTGACGGAGTGAGAGCAAAGTGGCTGGGGGGTAGCTGATGACAAGAGGGGCAGAGTGACAGGCCCCGTGCCCCGGCCTGCCGCGGACGGGCGCAGACGGGCTTAACTCAGGCGCAACTCCGGCGCGCCTACGTCGCGCCCGCTGCGCTCGTCCGCTGCGCTGACACATAATGGGCGGCTATATAGGCGGTGACGCGGTGGGGGAGGGGTCAGGAGGGCGGGGTGGGCGCCGTGAAGTTTTAAAAAGATACAGGTAGCCGGTCCCCGCTTGCAATCAGCGGGCCGGTGGTAAAAGCACAATGAGGCTGCTAGCAGTCAGCAACAAGAGTAAGATATAATAAAAATGCAAAACCCCGCGCTCAGCGCGAAGCCCTCAGCCCTCTGCCACATTAGGCCCAAACCTCATTAGCATAAACACATTATGTACTAGGAGCATAAACTCATAACGCACTAGACCTCACCAGCATAAACACATTATGCATAACTATTCTATACATAAACACACTATGTCATAGGTATCACAAGCATAAATCACATTATGCAATCACATTAGGGCCTTGCACCCTACCAACATAGAACTGACCCCCTGGACAACTGGCCCTCGCTGGGGCTCAAATGCACTCTTTCCCAGAATGGCAGGGCTGGCTGCCAATTTGCAGCAGAACTCCAAAAGTGTACAATTGAGCAGGCCTAAACGTGGCAGCTGCCGCTAATTGCAGTGCAGCTATGCAGGCAAACAACGTGGGCACTGGCACTCACTGTGCCTCTGGGCCCCTCTGGGTTTCTGTAAATAATTATGTGCAATGTTGCAGCTGCCCACTGTCAGGTTGGGCAGATGGGGGAAATGCCTTGGCACAATGGTACCCAGGGAACCCTCGATTGGTTCCTAGATTTGCGCCTAAATGTTGCAGCTGCCTGCGCTCTTGCAGGGTAGCAGGAAAAGGCACTGGCACTACCAAGCCTTGAGTCCTTTCTGGGACTTCACACCAATTGCTCTAGCAGAATTGGCACCACTGTGCCGCACGGGGAGGCCACGGGGAGAGGGCACCGACAATATGCCTCGGGAAACCCCTCTCACCTGGGACTCCTTGCTGTGCAGAAGTCAGGCACGCAACCCTGGGGCACTACCTAAAGCCTTTGGGAGCCGCTCCGTCCTGGGGCTCCGTACCCTAGTGCTCTCCTGCAAGCTCCTTGGTGCCAATGACACTCCCGTTACAGCCCCAGTCACCGTTCCTTGGGGACTGAGCGGTTCCTTGTAGTGGTCGGCTGGACACCCGGGAGCCGGGAGGCTTCCTAGCTCTCTCCGGTACCACCACCAGGGGACAGCTTCTCCAATGTGGTCACTCACTGGGGAAAAGGGTGGAGAGTGACAAAGAGGAGCCCACAAGGCTCCGGTCTCACTTCCAACACCAGTCCTGCTCTCCCGCCGCAGTGCGTGGGGCTCCCCGCCTCCTCCAGTCTTCTCCGGGCAGTTCTCACCTTGCCAAGTGCTCACGGGGGCTGCACGCCATATCAAGACCCCACCCCGGATCTGGCAGACCTGCCTGGATTCCGGTTTGGCTGCGGCGGCTGCATTCTCCTTCACGAAGCGCGGGGTGGGCTCCCCCCTTCGGTGCCACCACCATGAAAAGTGTAGCGGTGAGGAAACATGTAGGGTTCCCTTGTGTCTTTGCACCATGGGGTGCATACAGGGGGGCCACATGTTATGTCCCCCTGTCTCGATGCACCCCCTGTTCCTGCAAAACATGTACTTGACAGGACATGCCCCTCTAGAAATTCCTTTGATGCTCCCATTGTGGTATCTTTTTCAAAGGCACCGCTGTGGGACCCCCAAATAACTATACGCCAAAGACTTTAAAAGTCATACTCTGGCGGGCAGTTTCTTATGGCTTTGGCGAACTCAGAGCAGGGCGGTGATGTGGCTGCCCTGCTCTGAGACTGCTCTTAGTTTGAATCTTAGCGCTCTGATAAATCAAGTTATACCGAATAATGAACACCCTGTGGAGAATAACGAAATAGCATCACATAGTGGTATTTCTCTACTATGGTCTAAGATGAATTCGACTGATTTCATGGAAAAATTGTCTGTAAGCACAGGCCGGACTTTAAGACTTGTATGGATGAGACAAGTGATCATAAAGACATCCTGGATGTCTTCCTAATATCACTAGGGGAATTAAGTTAGGCCTGATGGGCCATAATTCCCAGGGAAGTAACCTTAAGTGTGGTTAGTTTGATTCAGAGTATTTGAAGGCACAAAAGAAACTTAAAATGGCGTTACAGATATCCCCATGGTGTAGTATACAGATTCAGGCTTGGAGGCAAGAGTAGAAATCAGCCTTAAAGAAAAACCACTCTAAGACTGAAACCTGGGAAGCTCTAATGGCAGCTAGCCTAGATAAAGACTGCATAACCTCTTGGTGCGTTATAAATGACCTTTTTTTAACAGATGATAGGGCCTGAGGCTGGAAATTGCTATTACCTAATTGGAATGGGTGGCCCATTTTGTAAAAATGTATGCTTACTCTGCTCTTCTTGAGCGGGCCAGGAGGATGTCAGGCTAACCATCTCTAGGAACTCTTCCCGCAGTATCTCAGAACTTCATTTTATCCTAGATGAGGTAAATATGGATCTCATGGCAAGCAAAAGTAGGAAGGTCCCAGGTCCCAATGGCAACCAGGTTGATCTTTTTAAAGCCAATCTAACATTGTTATGTTATGTTATGTTATGTTATGTTATGTTATGGTATGGTATGGTATGGTATGGTATGTTATGTTAGTTAGGTATTTATAAAGCACATGGCTACTCCCAGGAGTGTCCCGGCGCTGAGCAAAGAACCACATAACAATCACAGAGAAAAGATCCACATAGACAGAAATCAGAAGACAGATTAGAGTTGGAAAAGCCATGTCTTGAGCCTTTTCCTAAAGGTGAGCAGATCCTGAAGCTATCTGAGGTCCAAGGGAAGGCGGTTCCATAGACAGGAGGCAACCACCTGGAAAGAGTGACCTTCGATCCGAGCAAATGAAACTTTAGGAACAGGAATCAGGAGTTAAGGGGAGGAACTCAGAGTACGTTGGGGAATGTAATGGGGGAATCTTTTAAGGTAAGGAGCTCCAATCTGATTAAAGGCCTTAAAAACTAGAGCTTTAAAATAAATTATTTTCTGAACAAGCAGCCAGTGCAGGGATGACAGAAGAGGGGATAGATGAGTCCTAGGGGCTGCCAGAAAGATGTCCCTAGCCGCCATATCTTGGATCACCTGCAAGCGAGCAATTAAGTAACTGGGAAGTCCCAGGTACAAAGCGTTGGCATAGTCCAGATGGGATTGTGACAGATTGTGGGGACCTTACTGATTTTAAAGATTGATGTGCAACTTTTTAAATACTTGGTCAGAATATCTAATAGTGCCTATCTATAAAAAAATGATTGCTCTATCCAGATTATTAATGGCCCACTTCCATGCTGGATTCTCTGCTAAAGGTAGCTGGAAGAATCATTTTGAACAGAACAGGCTGGAAGAGTGAGTAAAATACAACAACATATTATCTGATATCCAAAATTGTTTCCTAAGAGGCATGGGGACAATCGAGCAATGTTTAAACCTCAACCTGCTAATTGAAAAGTATACCCAGGTGAAGAAGGGCCACATGTTCTTGGCCTTTGTTAACTTGGCCAGTGCATTTGACTATGTCACCCACAACAAATTGTAGTCTATTTTGGAGGACCTTAGTCTAGACCCATGTAGCCCCATTGATAAAAGCGTTTCTAAGGGAACTATTTTGTGGAATCCAGGCAAGAGTATGGTATGGGCTTTGGGGTTAATGTACATCATCCTTCTTGTAGTGCGGGGTGTCAGACAGGGCTGTGTCCTTGCACCTTTTTTATTCACCTTGCATATTAACAGCTTGGGTGTTGTATTGAAACAATGTTGCTGGAACCTCCCACAAATAAGAATGTGTCCAATCCCCGCCCTCCTCAATGTGGATGATACTGTATTAATATCTGTCACCCTTATGGGTCTACTACTTTTACTTATGTGTTTCTCGAACTTTATGCTGGAATTGGGCCTAAAAATCAATCTGGGCAAGACTTTTGTAATGAAGTGCAGGAAGGATGTTGTGAGACATTGCAATCTATCATTTGACAACACTAAAATACATTTTACAACATTGTTTTCCTATTTGGGAGTCCTGTTTTCGGGAAATGGGTCCTGGAGGGATGTCATTAAAGCCCGGAAACTGAGGGTCATATTTACAAGCACCTATTTCCACAGAAGCATAATTTTTTTGATATTCAGGTGCCGTAGTTCCATTTTCCATATTTACCAGGTGGCTTTAAGCCACTTAGCGTTGCTTCATGCCACGTTGCAAAAATGCCCCTTTCTGCTACTGTCCGCTGCGGCGAAGGAGCGTGCAATGGGTGTTGGTGTGGGTGCTCCACTGCAACATTCATTGCTTTTTTATGGTGCCCCAGATTTACAAGGCTGAGGAAGTGCCAAAAACGAACGCCATGGAATACCAGTCGTTAGAATGGCGTGACAAGGAGAAATTATTAATTTCTCCCAATTTTTTGCTCTTTTCTTGTGTACTGAATTCTGCAGCACACATAGAAAGAGCAAATCACCATTGTTGATTGTTTATGTGTATGAAAAACTGTCTCACCACATTTGGTGTTTTTATGATTGTATGTATTGGATTATATTCTTATATGTAGTGTCTAAATTTTAAGGCGTAGTGTTGTAGCAGGAAGTAATGTTAGTCATGTTTGTATATGTTTTCAGCCCTGAAGAAGCCCATAACTGGGAGAAATGCATAGGCTGCATGGGGGGGTCCCCTGACGGTTAAGAAGACCTTGAAAAAAAGAAGTACAATAATCAAGAAACAGACCTCTCTATTAATATTTTCTTGTGATTAATAAAGCAATGTGCTCTTACTTCTGTTGCTTGAAGTTGCCTCTCATACCTTGTGTGTGTGAATATAATTTTCAATGGCTTATTTTGGTGGCTAGCCTTTTGAGGAGGACAGCTGTTTATGATTCCAAAAAACATTGATAACACACATAGTACTGCAGCAAACGGGTCCCCTTGCTGCCTATACTTGTTCAGTCTCTTAAAATAGGGTCGTAAACTGTGAGAATATGAATGTTGATGATGATAGAGAGGAAATGGCCCGAGATCTATTTGGATCCAAGGACCAGAGCAAAGGGACAGCTTTTATTAACAATCCAGGCAAAGAAGGCCTTAAGACTATGGGGCTGATTATGATGGAGGATTTTCCGCATCCTCCGGGCCGGCGGAAGCCACCGCCGGCCCGGAGGATGCGAAAAATCCTCTGCGGACCCACCAAAGACAACCACCACATTAGGATGGATGGTGGGTCCTGGTTTCAGTCCGCCGCTTTTCTGCCGCGGTTGGCTTACAACCGCGGCGGAAAAGGCCTAATATGGTAGCGGTGTCTCTCAGACACCGCCAGACATATTAGGATGGCTGAGAAAACATGCTTTTCCACGGCGGCTTCTCCGCCGAGGAAAAGCATGCGGATCTTCACCTCGGGGGCCCTTAGCGGGCCACCCTGGGTGAAGGGGGTGGGGGGTGCACATGGGGGTACCTATGGTACCCCCCTGCATTTGTATGCAGAAATCGGCAGGCACCGCGCGGTGCCTGCCGCTTTCTGCATACAAATGCAATGTATGCATTTGTAACATTGCGGCGAGTGCAGCTTGAAGCCGCACCCGCCGCAATGTTGTGGTGGTCACATCCTAATTGGGCAGGAGGGAACTCCGCATGCCCATGCGGAGGTTCCCTCCTCCTCGGTGATCGCGGACGGACTCAAGTCCGTCCGGGATCATAATGGGCCCCTATATTTGTAAGACAAGAAAAACTTTCTTTTTTAAATAAATTGTCTAAATGGTGAGACGGGGTAACCCTGAATAGATATTTGGAAAATAAAAAGTGCCCAAGAGATCTTAGAATACCCACATTTCCGAATTTTGATGATCTGCATCCAGATTTCATATCTGAATGGGAAGAAAATGTACCCAATTCATCATTCACAATGATGAAGATTTTGACAGAACATGCTGAAGTGTTTAAAGCTTAGAGACAATATTAAGAGCTTGGAAGAGGAGATTAAGGACCTATAACTTACAGAAGCAACAGACAAAAACGATGTGATTTTGAAGGAAAAGATACAGAGACTGGTGAAGAAAAGGAAAATGAACAAGATTTTGAGAGAAAATACAGATTATGAAAATTGGTAAATTTTCACTTTCACAAGAAGATTTAATGA
This sequence comes from Lissotriton helveticus, assembly GCF_964261635.1. NCBI lineage: Eukaryota > Metazoa > Chordata > Amphibia > Caudata > Salamandridae > Lissotriton > Lissotriton helveticus. Next base: position 1,064,960,116 of record NC_136071.1, on the reverse strand, counting down.
TGCGACAATCCACAAATCTGTGCATACAGATTTACAGCATGCTGCTAGTCTTTCGAGCGCTATTAGCAGTTCAGATGTATCCTGCCTGGCGGAGGCTGGTTCAAATGATATTATGGAAAAGGGGCGGGAGCTGTCATAACAAACTCCTCATTTGGTGTTTGGAAGTGAGAGCAGGAAACCTGCTCTTGCTTCCAAAACACAAAGCAGTTTGCCTTTGCACAAGGGGAGATGCATGTCAGCAGCTCTCCTTGTGAAAAAGCAATGCTGGCTCCCGCAGGAGCCGGGGAGCCAGCGGGACCGTGGGGGCATTGGGGCTTCCCACACAGTCCCCACTGGTGAGGCCAGGCCCCGAGGGATGGGGTCTCTGGGGTCAGAATTAGAAAGGGAGGGGGGTCACGCGACCCCTCTCCCGTACTATTTTATTTTACAAAACGAGGAAATGCCCTGGGGGATGGGGTACCCGGGGTCATTATAGGTCTCAAGAAGGGGGCCATGCGGTATCCCTCCAAATTAAATAGTAAAAAAAATGCTGGCCATGTTCCGGGGATGCGGTCCCCGGGGTCAATAGAAGCCCAGGAAAGGGAGGCCACATGGCCCACTTCCCGTATAAAAAAAATGCATAGCCTCAGGGCCCAAAAAATAGTAAAAGAATGGGGCCACACAGCCCCCTTCTACACATGTTTAAAAAAAAGAAAAGCTGGCCCCTCACCGGAGGCCCTGCCTCCTCCCTCCATCATTTTGCAAATGCACCCCCTGGCACATTCTAAGTTGTGGAATTAAGTCTCCTTGCCTCCTGAGGGTCCCTGGGGACCCACCAGGTACCTCCAGGAGGCCCCACGCAGCTGGTTTGTGAAGATTGGTCCAAGGTCATGCCCCCTTTTTACACCACTCTGCAAACGCACTTCTTAGCTCACTGCTGGTAGGGCGATAAGGTTTTCTTGTGTCCTGAGGACCTCAGGAAACAAGTGGACTTCATGATCTGAGCAGCAGAAGCTAAACTACAAACTCAATGAGACACAAATAAAGAAGGAACCACTGAGGAACTTGTGGACCTACTAAGAGGTACGAGCAGGGCCACTGGAATTATGTGACTGTTTAGGTGCACAGACATTTGCACATTTATTCATTTTCTGCATTAGCCACATAATTCATCAACTGCTCCATAATCTGCAGATTTGAAGAAAAAAAGCCTTGTTTCTAGTTCAAACGGCTCAAACGTTACCAAAAATGCAGCGACAAGTGTCACATCATGGGGAAGACCCTTTGCAAACCTAGAGTGGTCACCTCTTACTTATTGCTATATGTGGGTGTTAAATTGGCACTAATGGTGTGCAAGCCACTCTTGCTTCCTTCTGCACCTCTCTTGCCTCTTTCTGCATTTCTGTTGCTTCTTTCTGCACATTTATTTCTTTTTTTGCACTTCTCTTGCCTCTTTCTGCTCCTCTCTTCCCTCTTTCTGCACGTCTGCTGCTTCTTTCTGCACGTCTGCTACTTCTTTCTGTACCCCTCTTGCCTCTTTCTGCACCCTTCTTCCCACTTTCTGCATCTCTCTTGTCTTTTTCTGTATCCCTCTTACGTCTTCTGCAGCCTTTTTGCCTCCTTCTGCACTTCTCTTACTTCTTTCTGCACCTCTGTTGCTTCTTTCTGCACCTCACTTGCCTCTTTCTACACTTCTCTTGCATCTTTCTGCACCTCTGTTGCTTCTTTCAGCAATTATCTTGCCTCTTTCTGTACTTTCCTTCCTTCTTACTGCACCCTACCTGCCTCTTTATGTACCTCTCTTGCCTCTTCGTGCACCCCTCCTACCTTTTTCTGCACTTCTCTTGCTTCTTTTTTCACCTCTGTTGGTCTCTTCTGCACTGCTCTTGCTTCTTTCTGCACCTTACTTGCCTCTTTCTGCACTTCTGTTGCTTCTTTCTACACCGCTGTTGCTTCTTTCAGCAATTATCTTATCTCTTTCTGTACTTCTCTTCCTTCTTTCTTCTCCCTTACTGCCTCTTTCTGCACCTCTCTTGCCTCTTTCTGCACCTCTCCTACCACTTGCTGCACCCCTCTTGCGCCTTTTTGCACTTCTATTGGTTCTTTCTTCACTGCTCTTTCTTCCTTCTGCATCTCACTTGCATCTTTCTGTACTTCTCTTGCTTCTGTCAAAACCTCTGTTGCTTCTTTCAGCAATTGTCTTGACTCTTTCTGCATTTCTCTTGCTTGTTCCTGAAACCTCTATTGCGTTTTTCTGCACCTCTATTGCATCTTTCTGCTCTTCATTTGCTCCTTTCTGCACCCCTCTTCCCTCTTTGTGCAATTCTCTTGCTAGTTTCTCCACCTCTCTTCTCTCATTCTGCACCCTTCGTGCCTCTTTTAGCACTTCTGTTGCTTTTTTCTGCATTTCTCTTCCTTTTTTCTGTACCCCCATGCCTCTTTCAGCACCTCTGTTGCTTATTTCTGCACTCCTCTTCCTTCTTTCTCCATCCCTTCTGCCTACGTCTGCACCTCTGTTACCTCTTTCAGCACCTCTGTTGCTTCTTTCTGCACTACTCTTGCTTCTTTTGAAACCTCTGTTGCTTCTTTCAGCAATTCTCTTGCCTCTTTCTGTACTTCTCTTGCTTGTTTTTACACCACACTTGCATCTTTCTGTACCTCTCCTGCCTCTTCCGGCACCTCTGTTGCTTCTTTCTGCACCCCTCCTGCCTTTTCTGCACCCCTCTTCACTATTTGTCCAACTCTCTTCCTTCTTTCTGCACCACTCTTGCCTCTTCTATAACTCTGTTGCTTCTTTCTGCACTTCCCTTGCCTCTTTCTGAACCCTTTGTGCCTCTTTCAGCACCTCTGTTGCTTCTTTCTGCATTTCTCTTTCTTCTGTCTGCACCCCTCGTGCCTCCTTCTGCACCTCTGTTGTTTCTTTCTGAGCTTCTCTTGGTTCTTTCTGCACTTTACTTACCTCTTTCTGCATTCTTCGTGCATCTTTAAGCACCTCTATTGCTTCTTTCTGCACTTTTCTTCCTTCTTTCTTCATGCCTCTTGCCTCTCTCTGCACCTCTGTTGCTTCTTTCTGCACTTCTATTGCCTCTTTCTGTACCCCTTGCTTCTTTCTGCAGCTCTCTTGCCTCTTTCAGCACATCTGTTGCTTTTTTTCACAGATCTCATGCCTCTTTCTGCACCCTTCTTTTTTTCCTGCGCCTCGCTTGCCTCTTTCTGTTCCCTGTTTCTGCACCTTTCATTCTTGTTTCTGCACCTCCCTTACCTCTTTCTGTACTACTCTTGCCTCTTTATGTACTTGTCTTGTTCTTTCTGCACCCTTCACACCTCTTTCAGCACCTTTGTTGGTTCTTTCTGTACTCCTTTTCCTTCTTTCTGCACTTATCTTGCCTCTTTCTCCACCCTTCATGTCTCTTTAGAACCTCTGTTCCTTCTTTCTATACTTATTTTCTTTCTTTCTGCACACCTCTTGCCACTTTCGGCACCTCTGTTGCTTCTTTCTGTACTTTTTCTGCCTCTTTCTGCACCTCTGACTTAGATGTAGCTTTAATCCCCCTGCCCTATTGTGTACTCGGGCCCTACAGGGGAGGTCATGCCAATCACAGGTGTACCCCAACCCATAGTGTACCCTAGTTTATGAAGGTGTTTTCACTGTATTCTAAGTGTCTTTCAGCATAGCACTGGCTCTGGGCCTGGTTAGTCAGAGTCAGTTACCACCAGTACCAGTCAGTAAAAAGTTGGGGGCCGAGGATGACTTTGAAACAAGGCCTCTTTCTGCACCTCTGTTGGTTCTTTCTGCTCCTTTCTTTGTCTTTCTAGACTTCTGTTGCCTCTTTCTGCATTTCTCTTGCTTCTTTCTGCAAGTTTTTTCCTCTTTCTGCACATGTCCTACCTCTGTAGGAATTGTTAGAGATTAGCATTTAAAAAAACTTAGAAATTCATTGAAAAAAAACATAGATTTCAGGGACGTTATTGTTAGAAATGATCATTTAAAAAACCTTTGAAATTCACTGAAAAAAACACAGGTTCAAGGACGTTATAGTTAAAAATGATCATTTAAAAAACATTTTAAAATTCCCTGAAAAAACCATAGGTTTCAGGGATGTTATAGTTAGTTGGACATTTCACTCGTATAAAACCAGAGAAATTGGGCAGTTATAGTTATTTGAGCTAACTATAACTTGCGCCCCCGCAATGCACTGCTGATGACGTCACATATTACATCATTCATGACATGTTCAGTGACATCACTGATGACATCTAAAAATGACATCACTAATAACATCACTGATGACATCATCCACGTGATAATCTGATGCACCTCCTCACACCCTAATACAACCTTTGATACACCCACCCTAAAATACAGACTATCATTTTCGAAACCATAGACATACCAATGCCAGTTACTACATACCCACTCACTGATTCCTAGGTCTACACCCACATCCATTCATTTACCCATACAGTCACTCATACATGCAGTCACTCCTCAACAAAGCACTATCAAACACACTCATACACCTATACAGACACTCACACACCGCCACTCATCCAGAGTTACTCACATACCTAGTCAGTCTTGCAAAGAATCAATCACACACCCATTTCATCACCTATACAGCTATACACATACCACCCCACTTTTTAATACAGATACTAACACATACTTACTCTCTTATACAATCACTGATACACGCACACACTCATCCATACAGCCATTCTAACAATCACTCACTCTCACATATAGTTATTTATATACTACAACACTCACGTATACTGAATTTTACATATGTAGCTACTCACATATGCACCACTGAGACATCCATTCACTGATCAACACACCCATGCACATACTCACCCACCTATACAGCCCTTCACAGATGCACTCTTGAACCCATACATCTAGTGAATCACCCACTCACACATCTTTGCACAGAGTCACACGCCTCCACCCACCCACACACACACTCAGGGACCCATACAAATACTCAGACAACCAATCAATAACCCATATAGGCACACATTAAGCTACTCACCAACCCATGCAGGACGCTTACACACCAACTGACAGACTGATACCAACATTTACACATTTTAGTCACTAACCCATGCATTCAGGAAGACACATTTAATCACTCATTTATACAGACAGTCACACACCTACTAAATCCTCCTTTCAGACACTTATCCACCCACTCTTTCTTCTGAACACCATGGCATATATATATATATATATATATATATATATATATATTTCTGCTCCTCCGCACCTTTTATTATCGGATTACTTGTGCAGCAGGTGCTTTATACACGGTGGTGCTCCGTGTCCAATATATGCTTCAATGCTCTCTCCCATCCGGAAAAAAGGCAATAGCAATCGCGGGGTTAGATTTTCGCAACCTCTTTTAATTCACAGTGCTTCGAAACAAACACGTTTCGGGGTGTCCCTTCCTCAGTGTTTCACTGAGGAAGGGACACCCTGAAACACGTCCGGATGGGAGAGAGCATTGGAGCATATAGATATATATATATATATATATATATATTCACTGAAAAAACCATAGGTTATAGACCATATATAGTTAGGAATTAGCATTTAAAAAACCTTATTTTACTCACACAAAACCATTGAAATTCCATATATAGTTAGTTGCACTAACTATATATCGCGCACCCACAATCCACTGCTGATCATGTCACATATTACATCATTCATGACATGGTCAGTGACATCACTGATGACATCACTGATGACAACATCCAGTGACTGTATGTTTCTGTAAAGTTAAAATATGTCTTACATATTGAAGAATGAGTGGATGTATAAGTGTCTGGATGAAGGATTTAGTAGGTGCGTGACTGACTGTATGAGTGAGTGATTACATGTGTCTCACTGAATGCATGGGTTAGTGACTAAACTGTCTTAATTTGTGCATCATTATGTCTGTTGTTCTGTAAACTGCTGCATGTGTTGATCATTAGCTATACGAGAGGCTATATGTGTTATTAATTGGTTGCCCAAGTATTTCTATGGGAGATTGAGTTTGTGTGGGGGTGGCTGGAAGGTGTGTGACTCTATGCATAGATGTGTGAGCAGTTTATTCACTAGGTGTATGAGTTCAAGAGTGCATGTGGAAACAGCTACATGGGCAGTTGACTGTGTGCATGAGTGTATTGATGAGTGAATGGATATCTCAATGCTACATGTCATAGTAAGTACATATGTAAAACACAGTACATGTGAGAGTTGGCATATATAAATAACTGTGCATGAGAGCCACTGAATGAGTGAGTGGTTGTATCGATCATTGTGAACTTGTATCAGGGATTGTATAAGAGAGTAAATATGTGTTAGTATATGTTTCAATAAGTAAGGTGTGTTTAACTGTATAGTTGAAGAAATGGAGGTGAGATTGTTTCTTTGCATGACTGACTGGGTGTGTGAGTAACTCCATGAATGAGTGGCAGTGTGTGAGTGTCTGTATACACTGAGTGTATCTAAGGTTATATTAGAGTCTGAAGAGGTTTATCGTATTAGCACAAGAATGATGTCAAATGAGATGTCATCAGTGATGTCATCAGTGATGTCATTTGAGATGTCATCAGTGATGTCATCAGTGATGTCACTGACCATGTCATGAATGATGTAATATGTGACATGATCAGCAGTGGATTGCGGGTGCGCGATATATAGTTAGTGCAACTAACTATATATGGAATTTCAATGGTTTTGTGTGAGTAAAATAAGGTTTTTTAAATGCTAATTCCTAACTATATATGGTCTATAACCTATGGTTTTTTCAGTGAATTTTCAAGGTTTTGTAAATGCTAATTCCTAACTATATATGGTCTATAACCTATGGTTTTTTCAGTGAATTTCAATGGTTTTTTAATAGCAAATATCATAAGCTGTCGAATGTCAAGTACGTGGTAAGTGAAAACATTTTCGTGTTTATGCACACTGATCTGCTTTGAATGGTGCCCCCCCCCTCATTTCTATTAGGAGTACTCTCTCTTTGCAGATAGTGAAAGGTAGTTAACGCAGGCGTTTGCCCCCGTTGTAATCCGTCGTGCCTGCTTCTCTCTCCATTTGATTGATTGTTATCCAAGTATTTACTGTTTTAGAATTAGTTCTCTTTGGTTCATTCTCTATTTACAAACAAACACAGAGTCGCAATACTCTGTTTAGTCTTTCCAGATAACGAAAAATCGTGTAAAAAAAAAGAAAAGGAATCGAGCAAAATCAGTAGGCCACTAATGGGATCTCTTTTTGACCTCGCTAAAATAGAAACATTAGGAACAACCCCTCATGACAAATACAAAACTAGTGAGATGAACTGAACTCCACACAATGATGGCTGCAAAACAGCTCGGCTCAGCCACCCACCCCGCCCAAAATAACGATAAAGAACGGCTGCCATGATTGGTTGCGGAATGACCACGACGGAGCTACGAAATGGTGCTGCTCTCATGCTAACCCCAGCTTCAGTCTGAAACATCCAGAAACACTGTAGACTACCAATTCGATCAGTTCCGGTAGCGCCCCAATGTAACCCGGTAGAGAAGAACTAGCCCTCCCCTCTTTGACTGATGGTTCTTGTTGCCTGTCCCTTCTGTTGCCATTTAACAGAACTATTTAGCCTGCTGAAAGGGGTTGTGTTCCGACCGCTGGTTGGTGGAGACATTTTGACTATATTCTGTACCTGCGTTGTCGCGTAATGCGTCATATGACGCGCCGCGTTAGCGCATCCGGAAGTCATCCGGGGCGCGCAGCGCGTAACGTAAGCATAACAAGTCATGTGACTTGTTAATAAAACTTTTCATTGGTTCATTTTACTTTTCTTATTGTAATGATGAAAGGCTTGGTCATATGACCTAAAAATTACGCTTTTCATTACTTCCGAACATTATTTTTTCTTAAATATATGTTATAATGTTCCAGGCTAATGTACTTCCCGGAAATTTTACAACTGTCCTGCAAGTAAAATATATTCTTTTTTCGAAAAAAAGAGCGTTTCTTCGTCCCATGACGGAGCCGTTGAGCAAAAGAGGGTCGACCTGCTGTCTTAGTCGCCGATACGCCTGAATATGAGATTCTTATCGATCACTTTATGTTACAGGAATAGAAAACACAACAGCCCTTGACCATTTATCTTTACTGCGTTCCTTCGTATTATACCTTTTACCCTTCATGTAATTGGTCTGCTTTATTTCACTTGCCTTTTAATGATTCTAAAACAGTCACTATTATTAAAAACTTTACCAATGTATATACTACTACCATGTTTTCTTTTAAAAACCTTTATTGTGAAAATGTCATTATACAAATACGAGCCTATAACCACGTGGGCCTGCCACAGAGCCAACTGTAATCGTATATGATGAATAGACATTTACACTGTAGAGGAACGTAACGGGCGGGCCATTAGGTTGCAAGAACTAAGGTGTCTAACAGTTACGGAATCGGTGGACGTACATTTTATAATTAAAATACGACAGGGCCAGTTACAATAAAATTATCTAGATATACATTTGCGGGCAAGTACCATGGGTGACGTTAATTCGAACTTTCAACAGTACAGTAATCAATAACACATCAGAACTTAATATCAATAGGGATGTCGAAATAGTCAATCAATTCTCGTCCCCGCCCGCCATGTGCTTCAAAACTGCATACGTATCTCGTGATTTCAAGGTTCTGCAACCAGTACACAACAAGGAGTTACGAGTCCCATTTATTCCGGCGCCATTTTGGGCGAGGACGGGCAGGTCCAGGATATAGTCAAAATGTCTCTACCAACCATCGACTATGATGATGTTCATATGCTGTATTTATTAGAGTAACACTCATCTGTCCACATGAAATTAATTTGCCACAATCTAAACATGTCATTTTAATCTTTCCAAAGTTCTTCTAAATATTTGGGACCGTTTCCCTTGCCTCTGAAGCTCTCAGTGCCACTTCTTTGATGAATGTACTAGCAGGTCAGGGGTTCTCCTCCAAATCTCTCTTTTATGCAGCACTATAATTAATTGGTGCCACCTCTCCATATGACGATGCATGGTATAGTTACCACAACTATATTTTTTTTCGGTTCCTCTGGAGAGTTCATCGTGGCAGATGAAGCGTGTAACGTACCGGGCATTTACCTTTTTTTGCATGTACAGGAAAGGAAAAAAAAATCGAGCGTCCGAGTTCTAAGGTGTCCCAGGGCCATTTTAGTGGACCAGGCCCAAATCCAAAGAACATGCCGCCATTTTGAGAGTCCTCTTGCAGCCGCCTGTCGCTGTAGCATCAAGAGCAGCCGAAACTCAGCTGAATGGCAACTGAAACGGTAAAGGGGCGCCCCACTACAGCAGACGAGCCTCCACCTAGGAAGGCCCATTCACGCCGGCTCCCCCCCCCTTCGGGCACCCCACGCCGTTATTCGGAGCAGTATTGTAGGATGGCCACACCAGTGCAGCAACTTGCTAGACATCACCTCGGTGGTAACCGAATCTCAACGCCTTGTGGTGTCTTCTATTCAAAAAACATTGTTATGCTGCCTTCGACCTATTCGCCGCAAGTGCGCACACAACTCAACTGCATAGCTTGCTAGACACCACCTCGGTGCCATCCGGATCTTGGAATGTCAGCACCTTTTGGTGTCTTCTCTTCAGAAAATATTGTTGCGCTGCCTTTGGCCCCATTCGCACATCAGTCCGCTACTGACGCCATCTCATAGGCTAATGGGGCGCCCCACGCCGACTTTCAGCATTGTAGAATGACCACACCAGTACAGCAACTTGCTAGACATCACCTCGGTGCCATCCGGATCTCGGCGCCCCACTGCAGATGAAGTGCCTCTCAACTATGAAACCACCACGGTGACATCCGGATCTTGGCGCGTTGTGCTGCCTTCGGCCTATTCGCACATCGGTCCGCTACTGACGCCATCTCACAGGCTAATGGGGTGACCCACGCCGAGTTTCAGCATTGTAGGATGACCACACCAGTACAGCAACTTGCTAGACATCACCTCGGTGCCATCCGAATCTTGGCATCTCAACGCCTAGTGGTATCTTCCATACAAAAAATATTGTTACGCTGCCTTTGGCCCCATTCGCACATCAGTCCGCAACTTAGACATCACCTCGGTGCCATCCGGATCTTGGCATCTCAGCGCCTTGTGGTGTCAGTCAGAAAATATTGTTGCGCTGCCTTTGGCCCCATTCGCACATCGGTCCGCTACTGACGCCATCTCACAGGCCAACGGGGCGCCCCACGCCGACTTTCAACATTGTAGGATGGCCACAGAAGTGCGACAACTTACTAGACACCACCTCGGTGCCATCCGGATCTTGGCGCGTTGTGCTGCCTTCGGCCTATTCGCACATCGGTCCGCTACTGACGCCATCTCACAGGCCAACGGGGCGCCCCACGCCGACTTTCAGCATTGTTGGATGGCCACACCAGTGCGGCAACTTACTAGACACCACCTCGGTGCCATCCGGATCTTGGCGCGTTGTGCTGCCTTCGGCCTATTCGCACATCGGTCCGCTACTGACGCAAACTCACAGGCCAACTGGGCGCCCCACGCCGACTTTCAGCATTGTAGGATGGCCACACCAGTGCTGCAACTTGCTGGACACCACCTCGGTGCCATCCGGATCTTGGCGCGTTGTATTGCCTTCGGCCTATTCGCACATCGGTCCGCTACTGACGCCGCCTCACGTGCCAACGTATTTTCTACGCATTTTATACCCTATGCCGCATAACAGGTCATGTGACTTGTTTATAAAACTTTTCATTGGTTCATTTTACTTTTGGTTTCCTAATGATGGAAGGCTTGATCATATGACCTAAAAACAACACTTTTCATTGGATGAAAACTTTTTTTTTTTCCCAAACGATGAAAGCCCCACCTTGTTTCTGGATGTTTCAGACTAAACTGGCGTCAGCATGAGAGCACCACCATCTCGTAGCTCCGTCGTGGTCATTCCGCGAGCAATCATGGCAGCCGCTCCCCACCAGAAGCCTGCAGGAGTCGGGGCCCCCAAAACTTTTGATGAATTCTCAAGGCGGAGGGGACGCTTTCGAGAATGGGGTCCAAGACCTAGCAGACAAGCGTCCGATTTCCAAGGTGTCCCAGGGCCATTTCAGTGGACCAGGCCCAAAAAGGAAAGAGCCTGCCGCCATTTTGAGAGTCCTGTGACAGCCGCCTATCGCTGCACCGCAAGAGTGGGCGCAACTCAGCTGAATTGCGGCTTTTGACACAGTGGACCAAAAACGGACCGAATGGCAACTGAAACGGTAAAGGGGCGCCCCACTACAACAGATGACACTCCACCTGGAGAGGCCCGTTCACGCCGCCTCCCCCGGGGCGCCCCACGCCGTTATTCGGAGCAGCATTGTAGGATACCAAAACCAGTGCGGCAACTTACTGGACATCACCTTGGTGCCATCGTTCTGCTGCCTTGGAACTATTCGCACAACAGTTTGCTACTGATGACCCACCCCCCGCGACGCCCCACGCCGTTATTTGCTGGGTGGCAACTTACTAGACATCACTTTCGTGTCATCTAGATTTCGGCGCGTTCTGCTGCCTTGGAACTATTCGCACAACAGTTTGCTACTGATGACCCACCCCCCGCGACGCCCCACGCCGGAAATCTGGACGTTGTGCTGCGTTGGGACTATTCGCACAGCCGACCGCTACTTCGTTGTTTTTCCCTAAAAATGTTTATATGTTATTACTATTTTTGTTTTCTTGTATATATTTATAAATTATTAAAGTTTTATAATCTTACTACTTTGTCGGAGTGCTATATATTTTTAATGTGACACATAATTGTAAAAACTTTGATGTACAAAGAGTCATCCCTGGAATCTTCCGCTTCACGCTCGGTCCCCTCCCCAATCACAATACAGGATGGTTTTCAGATAATAGCAACGCTTCTGCTGTGACGGATCTCATCGAGTGTGGGCCTTGATCTACTATAACTCCTTTGAAGAGGGGTGATTCTTTACAGCTGTGGCCATAAACTACATCTGCAGGGCTAGCTGATAGCCTAGGACCGGCCTGGACAATCGGACACAGAGGAAAAGAAGTGTCAGAGGGTGCGGTAGTGAATAGGGCGAAAGGGAGGTGTCGGGCGGGCACAGGGTGTGATTCTCAGGGAAGAGCAGCGCAGATGGGGGAGGTTTATTACCCATGCATAAGACAGAGAGCGGGGGTGACCACTGCCTGGGTGAGATGCTTGCGAGGGTGGGGAGCCATGCTAAGGATCGACAGCGTGCACAGAGTGGGTCTGGTCAAGGCATCTAAAATGGCTGCCGTGCACGACAAAAGTGTGGCATTTGAAAAAAGACAAGATGGCGCAGACAATGTTTTTCAACACTTCCTGATTTCCTTCTAATCGAACGTTAACAGACGTTGGGGCATATTACCAAAGTTAAGCGATATTTTTCCCTAACGATGCATTGCAAAGATTTTTTTACCGTCAGAAATTATCGCAGATAAACCTTGCTATTATCAAGGTTTATCGCAAATACGATAAAAAACGACCGCAATGCATTAATATCGCTGAAAACTCAGCGATATTCATGCATTACCGAGCTAATGCTCTTAGCCATGTTATCCACCTCCCATTGGATAACATGGCTAAGAACTGCTCAGGGCAGCTGTTACTTTTTGGAGATATTCGCGCTTATCTCGAATATTTCCAAAAGTTGATAATAGGAGATAGCGATGTTAGCGACTGTTTCCAGTCGCTAACATCTTGGCATGCCCACTTTGCATGTCATTAGTGATAAATATCACTCACATGCAAAGTGGGGCCCAAGATGGTCGCTATCTCCTACTAGCCGTCGCTAACTGGTGTTAGCAACAGCTAGGTAATACAGATATAATTTTATCTCCGCGAAGCGGAGCGCTGTTACAGATATATATCTTGATTTTGAACGTTAATTTCTCAAAATGCACTGAAGCACATATATTGAGACCTAGCAAAGGCACATCGGGCTACCAGTCCCTAATATTTTACCAAGTTTCGTGCAAATCCATTCAGCCGTTCGATTATTATTATTATTTTATTTTTTTGCCCCGCGGGGCCCTTTTAAAACCTCCACATCAAACCTAGGGGGTCAGCGAGGATCTACTATGCCCCCTTATGGTCATTTGCCCCTTCGCTTTGGCCTCCTCTTGTCTCTCGATCCTACCGAGAGACAAGATGGCGGCCGCTACGTACTGTTTGGAATGTTTACAGACACCGGAGAGCCAATCAGCTTCGCTTCGCAAAGCTCCGTAACGCGAAAAGTACGCGAAGCGGTGCGCTGTTACAGATATATATCTTTTTTGAACGTTAATTTCTCAAAATCCACTGAAGCACATATATTGAGACCTAGCAAAGGCACATCGGGCTACCAGTCCCTACAATTTTGCCAAGTTTCGTGCAAATCCATTCAGCCGTTCGATTATTATTATTATTATTATTTTTTTGCCCCGCGGGGCCCTTTTAAAACCTCCACATCAAACCTAGGGGGTCAGCGAGGATCTACTATTCCCCCTTATGGTCATTTGCCCCTTCGCTTTGGCCTCCTCTTGTCTCTCGATCCTACCGAGAGACAAGATGGCGGCCGCTACGGACTGTTTGGAATGTTGACAGACGCCGGAGAACCAATCAGCTTCGCTTCACAAAGCTCCGTTGCGCGAAAAGTACGCGTCCTGGAGCGCTGCCCGGTCCGCTGTTACAGATATATATCTTTTTTTAAACGTTAATTTCTCAAAATCCACTGTAGCACATATATTGAGACCTACAAAAGGCACATCGGGCTACCAGTCCCTACAATTTTGCCAAGTTTCGTGCAAATCCATTCAGCCGTTCGGGCTAAAAGTGAGGCCAACCGCCCTATGGAAAACTCAATGTTAAAAACACGTTTTGGGACCCCCCTTTTTTCTCGACCCCCCCTGGACGAACCCCGCCCCCAATTTTCAGGGGCTGCTCAGAAACAAAATGTGCCATTTTCCTGAAAATTTCAGCCAATTCCGTCCACAAACGCCAAAGTTATTAGACATAGAATTTTCAAAAAACCCATAGAGAAAAAATCCTAACTATATATACCTACTGGCGACCGCCAGTAGGTAATATATATATATATATATATATATATATATATATATATATATATAAAACATATTTAAACTATATAGAAACATACATTCACTGGATGATGTCATCAGTGAGGTCACCAGTGATATCATTTGAGATGTCATCAGTGATGTCACTGACCATGTCATGAATCATGTAATAAGTGACTTTGTGAGCAGTGCATTATGGAGGCGCAAGTTATAGTTAGCTCAACTAACTATAACGGCCACATTTCTCTGGTTTTGTATGAGTGAAATATCCAACTAACTACAATGTCCCTGAAACCTGCCTTTAGGTAATTATAGTTAGGTCCGTTTTCCATACAAAGAGCAAAATCTTGGTCAGTAGATTGTGCTTTTTTGGTGTAAATCTGTTCAGTAGTTTTTGAGAAATTAAGAGTAAAAAATAATTGTATATTTTTGCATTTGGGTACGCGTGTGTCCCGTGTGAGCGTAAATAAAAAAATGGAGCTCTGTGATTGGTTGAGAGGCCCATTCATTCCCTTGAGCATTCAAGCTCTTATGAGAGCCTCCTGCGAGTCCCGTGAGGAGAGTGCTCTGATTGGCTGGCTGTTGGAGGGTTGGAAATGAAATGGCTCCCATTACTGTTTACTGTGAAAAAATGGAGGTGTTGTGGAAGTAAAGTAAAACATCTTTATAATCGGGAACCAGAAAGGCATCCTGCCACCTAGATTTGGAGAGAAGGTCTCTAAGGCTTAAGTACTGTAATGAAAATAAATGTACATCGTTTAAAAAAAATGTAATCTTACGGTATTGTGAATACTAAAAAGTAATAGCTTAGTTCTCAATACACTTTACTAGTAAAAATGCATATTGTGGCCCTTTTTATTGAGAGTAAGTGTGTAAGACATAAGTGCTGAAATAAGTGGTTAATTCTTTTTTTTAAATGTTATAATCTTGCAAGAGTCTTGTTGGATTGGGAAATACAGGAAGGCACAGGTGATCTTTAAATACACTCTGGTATGCACACTTGTTACTGTGAGAAGGAGCCTTAGTGGAGATGGGGTTTTACAGAGTTTACTATTGACACCTATTGGCTTGAGATTAGTTTTCAGTAGAATTAAGGCTCTTCCAACACCCTATAATACAACCTATCATCCAAGAGAGGTGTCCCAGTGGAAAGGCTAGTCCCTCCACACACCCTACAATGCGCATCCCTCATTTGAGAGAGAGGTCTGAAAGGAGAGGCCAGTCTACATTGACATCCGACTATGCGCATCCATCATCTCAGAGAGAGGTCTGAAAGGAGAGGCCAGTCCATTTCGACATCTAACAATGCACACCCATCATCTAAGAGAGAGGACTGAAAGGAGAGGGCAGTCCCTCCCCATACCCTATTACGCACACCCATCATTACAAATAGAGATCTGAAAGGAGAGGCCAGTCCCTCCCCACACCCTACTGTGCACACCCATCATCTGAGAGAGGGGCTTGAAAGGAGAGGACAGTCCCTCCCAACACCCCTACTACGCATACCCATCATTACGGAGAGAGGTATGAAAAGAGAGGCTTGTCCCTCCCAACACCCTACTATGCACACCCATCATCTGAGAGACATGTCTGAAAGAATAGTCCAGCCCTTAACCAAGCCCTACAATGGACACCAGTCATTTGAGTGAGAGACCTGAAAGGAGAGGCCAGTCTCTCTCCACACCTTACTGCACACACCCATCATTTGAGAGAGAGGTCTGAAAGGAGATACCAGTCCTACCCCACACCCTACTAGGCACATCCATCATTACAGAGAGAGGTCTGAAAGAAGAGGCCAGTCCATCCTCACAGCCTACTATGCACAACCATTATCCAAAAGAGAGGTTTGAGTAGAGACGTCAATCCCTCCCCACAACCTACTATGCACTTTTGTCATGCAGAGACAAGTCTCAGCAGAGGGGCCAGTCCCTGCCCACACCGTACTATGCACTCCTGTCATCCAAGAGAGAGGTGTCAGCATATGTGGGGTTGACTGCAGGGACTGGTCAAAGGACGTGTGCAGCAGGGACTTACATTTACGTATGGCAATTACATATTACTTAACTTTAAAAAAAACTAGAAATTAACTGACAAAAACAAAGGTTATAATAATGTTATAGTTAGGTAAATATGTCAGTGATAACATTACCTTTGAACTAAAAATAACACAGAAATTCACCAGTTATAGCTAGTAGCGCTAACTATAACATGCGCCCCTGCCATGCACTGCTTATGACTTCCCATATTACATCACTTATGACATGGTCTATGATATATTTTATGAGATCACTGATGACATCTCACATGACTGTATGTGCTAAATTCTTTGCATATGATCTTACAGTGTCCTGCAACCCCATAGTCACCTATTACTTCACCACTCACCTGCCCCAAGGGACTCCTTCCCACTGGAATGCCTTCTACCCCCTCATCTCCAACAAAACTTAGATGTTATTTGCCCACCATGTCCTGCAGTCAGATGCCACTTCCTGCTATTGACATGACCATACAGGTTCATTTCAGATGGGATAACTCTCTGTGTTGTCCGGCTGCACTATCTACTGCTACCGCATCTTCCTGCTATGGAGGAGTTGCATACCTGTGGAATATATACTGCAGTGCAGCAAGATCATGGGATTGCAAGTGGGACTGGGATTAAAATGGAGGAAGGAACTTTCCTTGAAAAGGATGACAGCTCCCACACCCACTGCTGATGGTAGCTCCAGAGTCCTCCTACTGATCTTGCTGTTTTTTGACACCATTACTGCTGCCAGAGACATCTTAAAGCATGGCCAAACTGGGCTCTGGTCCAGGGCCCCAAACTTTCAGAGGGCCCCTTGGCTGCTACAACCAGCTATGTTCTATAGAGAGTCTTGGCCTGATGACCTTGAATACATTTTAAACAGTTTGTTATAAATAGTGTTTTAACTATCATTTATTTTTAATGTGTGAGAATCTATTACAGACATTTGGCAGACAAAATGCCTCTATGTTTCACACAAAACCCATACAAATAGTTTCTGGTAGATCAATACAGGACCTCGCATATGAGAAATGGGAGGGTGTGACCGAGATTGTTTGCAGTAATATTAGTGACCTGCTGCTGTGTTACAATACTGACAACACATCACTATCCCTGAATATCAGATGTAAACACTTTTAGAATTTGACCACAGAGAGAACGAAAGAGCTGAAACTGCATCATTCAATGAAAGCTGTTCCGAACAGGGTCCCCAAAATACATTCGGCCCAGGGCCCCCAAAATCCTTAAAACGTCCCTTACTGCTACTACTGACTCATTGAGCCCCTTCTTATGGAGGTTGAGACAATGTACACCCCTGGCTACATTGCCAACAATGCACAGAAACCAGCCATCCACCTATTAGTATGATACACTGTGAATTGTCTTATTTGAAAACAATGTAAAGCATTCGTCAAATACTGTGAATTGTTTCTGTGCTCTGCCTGAGGATTAACCAATGTCAACTCAGCTGGCAGAGTCTCATTTTCAAGATAATCATTAACTCTGGGTCATTACTCGAGCATGTGATGATCTCTTGGGTACAAACCGTTTGCATAGAAATTAAAAAATACAAATATGTGTTTATACCAATATTCCCTAATAAAGCAAATTTATATTCTAGACTGATAGCTTTCAAAACCACATACAGATGTCCTGTGGCAGTTATAAGTCTGCAGCAGACAGTTGGTAAGAAATACCAATCTAATTAAATTGTTCAGTGTCTGAAATATAAACACAAGTTGAAACTCATCTGATTTGCAATTTTGAGGGAAATGTGTCTAAAATGCATCATTGTGAGAGAAAATTTGAAGCAATTGGCAGGATATCTACTTCACATTGTCACTCGTCTCAACTGACCCTAACAAGAAATGTATTTCTTCCTTTTTTGGGAGCAGTTCCTGCTACTTGATATGCTTATGGGGAAGGTTTGTGCAGTTCCAGATGGTTCAGTGGGAGTAAATCAAAATGATGTTGAAGCATTATCCTACCTATCATTTTTGAGCTGCAGTTACTTCCCCTACTCTTTGTCCACACTAATGTTCAAAGTGTTTTACTGCTGTACCTGGTAAAAATCCTTTTCAGTGTTTGCAACTAGTAAAAAGCAATTCAAAAACTTTTTTCATAATTGCTCAATGGGTTTAGAAATAATTATTGATTCGTGGTTTTGAAGTGCTCGGGCGTCCCATCTGAATTGTAGACTAGTAGGCTATACCTCAGAGGTCTGTGACTGGAATTCCATTTGTCAACAATTGACCAGTTACAGACTCCCAAGTCCCTTTTGCACCTCTGCCTCTTTGAGAACTATGTTGCGATTTTAATGGGGATTAGTAAGTAGTCTATACGACGCTGCCTACTCTCACTAAAATGTTCAAATTGGAAAAAACATTTTTAAACGGCCACATTTCCTTTCAGGAACTTGGGTTGCTTTATAAACTCCATTTTGAAATACTTCAAAAAGCAGCAGATCACTGTCTTTGTGACGTTAGCCAAATTAATGCAGTACATTCTGTGGATTATTTGAGAACAAACCTAGTTAAGCTAGAGTGCAAAAGAAATGTCTAGTCACAAAAGTTTTGCACGAAACTTGTGATCACTTTTTGCGAGCAGTACAAAAGTACATCTAGTCCCTAAATGAACTTGGTCTACATATTCCTGTCCCCTATATCAACCAGTGTTGGTGATAAGACACAGATGTATGGCTTATACTTTATCAGTAAAAACTGTGCGTATGTTGGACATCATAAACATCAGAACTGTGCTAGACTGACTCCATCCACTACTTCCGGATATGTTGGCCTTAGTCCTGCTAGTTCACATTGCACCATCTGCGCCCTAACCTGACAAGGTAAGAAATGGATTGTGTAACCTCAGAACATGACAACCCTGACTCCCAAAGAAATCTTGGTACCAGAACCACAACATTTTCGCTTTGCTACTAATGCATTCCCAAAGAGATACTCAAGGAATAGACAACATGCAGTTTCAATATTTGTTGAAGCATTGTGCTTCTTGAATAAAAGACATGTGCTGTAATTATCAATAGAAGAAAACATAATAATTTTATTTGGATAAAGTGAATGGTGAAGAATATAAACAGTTCAACCATTTTGCTGTTACAGCAAGGATATGCTTGTATATAAGTGCTGTAACATATTGGACTCCTATCTAGCGCTTCCTAGCCTAGTGTGTCCAGGGTGAGTGAATCTGCCACATCCCAGTAGGGTGATCTAACCCGGTGGGTAAGTGTCATCAGGCTGCCAGTCTTGCTGGAGAGCTGGGCAGCATCCCTCGTATGAGCTAAACAGTAATCAACTGGGTTGGAATTCCGGCATGGGGTGACCTCTCAGTGCCAACGAAATGCTCCTCTGTCTATACAAAGGAGTGATGTTGTTTATATAATAAACATCATCTATGTTGAAAGGCCGAACCTTAGTCAGGCCGCTATTATTTATTTTATTGTAATAGCTTTGCCACCGAATGGGCAAAATGTTCAAGGTGTTTGATAATGTGCCTACAAAGTTGAAATGTAAGCAACACTGGTTTCAGAGAATATTATCCTGCACAGGCACGCAAACAAATCGGTCAAATGTCATTCTGTATAAGAAAGAAGGCAACTTAACAATGTAAAATGGTGGTGTCTCTACCTGGGCCTATAATGTAACTAAATAACAACATTGATCGGCTCTTTCTTCCCCTTTTCCAGTCAGGTGGATTGCTTATTTCTCCCATTAACACCAAGTTGGTCTGTCGTAAGGATAGGACGGGAGAATGTGCAAAGTTATCCACAGTGATACTGATGAACTCTCGCTTGATCTTCTCCAGGACTCTTATAGACCCCTACGTTACTGAAAAAAGAACTCCCTTTTCACTGACACTATGAGACTACAAGGGTGCCAGATATAAATAAATACTTCAGACTATTCTTAAAAGAAGGAATACAAATTTTGTAACCCAAATTGGCATGAAAGAAAGATACAAGTTAATGTGAATATATATTTAAAATAAGTAAACTAGATCACCCTATTTTCTAGGTCCCAATTTATTTTACCATTAACTTGGGCAAAAACCCATGGCAAAGTGGTGACCCGATGTGAGAAATTGGGTTTTTGATTGAGTGGGGTGTTAAGTTCATTCTTGGCCAAAGTCTGGAGCTTTTACTGCATTATTTCTGCATCTGCGATGGTACAGTGTGCAAGTATTGCGACAACCTGTCTGTACTCTAGCTGAACTACCTGCTTCTTCCGCAACAAGCACATTTTTTGCCATAGCCTCCTGCCGTTCAGTGTGTGGTGCTTTTACTGTGTGTGACATTTGCACAACTGTGGTGTTTTGTATCATGCGCAATAACACCTTCCAAGCACAGCACTCAACATAGCCCCACACAATGCATGCATTAACTGACACATTTTGTAAAGTGTCGACACTAGTTGTGTCTAAAAAGTTGGCAATTGTCACGCTAAAAGCATCAGGAAATAAATTGTTGTATACTGGTCCCACTAAACACTTAATACCCAAATGCAACATAGAAGACTACATATCATATTTTAAAAGTGCACCCCAGAGAACAGTTTGGTCTACGATTTTAACACTATACAAAACCTGCATAAAGCATTTTTGTTTCTAAGAAATTCTTTAGACACTGTTCCTATTGACATGGAAGTTCAATCAATATTTCATTCTTTATTCGGCCAAACAGGCCATAAAAGGGACAAGGGCGCTGTCTACACTTCTTGAGCATTTGGGGGACAATTACTTGTATTTTTTCTGCGCGGCCAGTCAACGAGGCACCACTCGGTCTCCCTCCCGCTGCCGCAGCCTGAGAACCAGCGGCCACCGAGAGGAGGGAGACTACATCTTCCAGCCTGCCTTGCTTTGCGGCGGAAGCCGCTACCTCCATTTCCGCGCCCGGAGGCGCCTTAAACCAACGACAGCCCCGGTGGAGCGGGTGCTGTCTACATTTCTTGAGCATTTGTGGGACACTTACTTGTATTTTTTCTGTGCGGCCAGTCAACGAGGCACCACTCGGTCTCCCTCCCGCCGCCCCAGCCTGAGAACCAGCGGCCGCCGAGAGGAGGGAGACTACATATCCCAGCCTACCTTGCTTTGCGGCGGAAGCCGCTATCTCCACTTCCGCGCCCGGAGGTGCCTTAAACCAACGACAGCCCTCGCATCGCGGGATCGCGCACGGGCTGCGCCAGACGAAGCCCGGGCCAAGGGCGGGCCCGTTTGAGCCCGTTCGAGGCCTGAGAGGCAGGGCTGGGCCACCCCGCTAACATCTGGGCAGAGCAAGAAATGAAGTGAGTCAATATATTATCATCACATATTGATCCTTGTTATCTTGGGTATATTTATCAAAAATCATGGCTGAACGTTCCACAAGGTCAAATGCACGTGGAGGTACTGTGTCTGGTCCATTAGACAATTTCTTCACCAGAGCTGTAACAGTGCTAGTCCGCGAAATCGAGCTCACGGAACGCCGGCTATCAACAGACCCTTCATTTAACAAACGGTCCTCACTGGGAAAAATTGCATCACTAGGTAGTCCTGATACAGATCTTGTTATAAATACAACTAACGATTCTGCTGCAATGGATCTGATTAGTGATGTAGCGGACGATCTGACTTGTATCACTACTAATGTAGTCACAAACATTCAAACATCAAATTTCCAAAGTTCAGTTATTATCCTCCCCGAAGGAGTGTCCACCAGAGCACAATTACTAGCTGAAAAAGGAGATTTGACCATCCCTGAGAATACAAGACCTGGAGCGATACCTAAGCAGAAGAAGTCTGGGATAACAAAAAGGGTAGACAAAATAAAAATTTAGCAGTGGACAGTACTGACCTTACATCAGTCATCAAACCTACTGCTGAAATACATTTAGCTGGACCTGACCCAAACCCAGCAACTACAACAGTGTGCTCTTTTGCGTCTCTTGAGGATCGTTTCTGGGTAAAATTGAGCGAGATCTTGACACTGTCTATAAGACCAATTAATGAGAGACTGAAGCACATGGAGGCGCGCTTACAGAAACTTGAGCAGATGTTGTTACGTAACTTGGAATTAATAAAAAAAACTATTCCAATAAGTCAACCAGTGGCAAAGGACAGCTCTGTGGCTCCTAAAGACCTAGGAAAAACAATGCCTAATTCAACAACTATCAACCCTCCATGCTGTGACCTGACAGCAAGCTCATCTAAACCAAGGATGGAATCTGCCCAATGTACATTGACTGTTGAAAATACACCTGTGATAAGAAATCAAAAGAATATGACGGGTGGGGGTATTTAAAAAGCTACATTTAAGCTGGGACCTGGTATTAGCACAGCCAATGTAGAACACTGTCCACTACCAATTATAGATCTGCCCCCAGAATCCAAGCCTTAAGTTGTTGTTCTGACTGGAGTCCCGGAACTGGGGCCGGGTAATACAGAGTCCTTCATTGTGCTAAAAAACAAGACAACACACTGGCTCAATATTAACAGCCTTACCCTCAAACAACAGAAGCAAGATCCTGTTTGTGCGGAGGGTCAACTGGGAGGGGTGTAGCAGGAAAAACATCCCGGGGGACTGTATTATCATACATTTTGGAGATAGGCAAGCTCCCAGATATATATGCGACGAGTGGCACCTTGTGCCAGACACCAGGATCCAGACACATGACCTCACATTTTTTTTATAGCCGAGCTACAGATGCCCCAAACTTTAACACTCATGGTAACCATTGGGCGGGAAACCAAGGCATTAGATATCCCTCAAACGAAGAAACTTTTGAAGACCGAGCCCAGGTTATGGGTTTCCCAGTTAGTAATAGATTTAATACACTCGAAATGGTGGATTGACTGCCCACAACTGCCGTTATCCCCAATAAGTTAGACACAACAGGCATAGAGATTAATGATAAAATTCCTGTGGGTCATCTCCCTGACAACAGAATTCAGACGAGCAGCATTAGAGATGGGCATGAAATAACACTCATAGATCCAATGATAGCTGATACAGGAAATGAAGGAACCCTTTTGGACACTACTATGCGGAGCACAGTAAGACCATCAGACATAAACGTAGAAACGACAAAGAGCTTAGGCCTCATGTCATGGAATATAGTGGGGCTAGCGGGTAAGATTGCTAACATGGACTGTACAAACATCTTCCTAAAACACTCTATCATATGTTTGCAGGAAACCTGGGCATTGGCCCCAATTCATATAAACGGTTTTTGCACATTTCACACACCAGCAATCCATATGAAAAGGGGAAGAAACAAGGGGGGTTTGTGCGTCTATATATCAAACCTCCTGGACAGCTTAACCGTAAACCTTGAACCAACTTCAGAATATTTTCAAATATTGTTATTGACAGATGGCAACAAACAATCAATTGTCCTGGTAAACTTCTACAACAACATCTCCAAGTCAGAGACTTCAAGGATTCTAGAGAACCTATCCCAAATCCTTACCAGCATCACCAAAGCAGATCAGACAGGTGACATATGTGTCATATTGGTTGGGGATTTTAATTCCCCCTTATGTCCACATATCCACCTGAACATCTGCGGCCTGGGTCCTGATAGAGAGGATGGCAGCGCACACTTTCTCCATACTATTTTGGGTAATTATTTTAACAATTTAATTTCTGAACTAGATCTGAGGTTCATTAATGAATTGTGCCCCATACCAGTCCCTTTTAAGCCAACTTTTATTGGGAGGGGTTGCCAAACCATTATAGATCATGCCCTTATTTCCAAGCGGCATTCTGGGCGTATTCTTAATTATAGCTTAAGTGAGGTAGCCATGAGTGATCACCATCCATGTTCTTTATCCTTACTTCTTGTAGAGGCTGGGGGTAAATCAAATACCTTGATCAAAAACCTGTATAGCTATAAACTGACTTTGGCAAAGAAAAATGGCTATTCCCTGAAATGGAACAAAATAGAACAAGTAGCCTTTTTCGCAAGCCTTATTAACAATATGTACAGTGAGTTTGAGACCTGTCTCTCTGAGGACGAGGAAGACTCTCAATTATGCAAGGCCTTTTTCAAAATAACCGAAGAAATTCTAAATCTCCTTAGAAGGCCACAAAGATCGGAAAAAAGCGTGGAAAAAAGATGGTTTAACAGCGAGTGCAGTAAATCGCACCCGCATCTAATGTCATCTTAAAAAAAAAATCCACGTAATCAATTAGCTATAAGATCTGCTAGAATAGCCAATTATCAGGCAGTAAAAAATCGCAAGAGAGAGGTGAAGGAAAAGGCTTGGCAGGCGTTACATAAAGCCAGCCTCACAAAAGATAATACAGGATTTTGGAAGGCCGTGAACGCACCGATAAACTTCACAGATAAAGTATCAAACACTGTAGAAGTAGCTATTACAGAGAACACATGGGTCAAACATTTCACTGAGCTATATAAGAAAGACACCTTAAGTGAGATCGAGAGTAGTGAAGAGATACTTGGAGTCCAGGATAAGGCACAAAAAACTTTTTCACTAAATGTGAAATTCTCTCTATCAGAGGTACAACAGGTAATTAATAAAAGTGCCACTGGGAAAGCACCAGGACCTGATGGGGTTCCAATTGATGTATATAAATCGAACTTAGAACTATGGGCCCCACTCTTAACAAACGTCCTAAAGAGCTCCAATAAGAACAGGTTTTTTATTACATGGCAAGAGGCCATTCTTATTCCAATTTTTAAAAAAGGCGACCGTAGTGATCCAAAATGTTACAGACCTATATCTCTGTTGGATTCACTAATGAAGGTCGCGGGGAGAGTCATACTTAACAGACTGCAGACATGGGTGGAAGATCAAGGTACTCTCTCACAATTTCAATATGGGTTCAGGGCTGGACTTGGTACCACAGAACAAGGCCTGAATCTAGCATTAATTTTTTCCAAGTACATCATGGCCAAAAAGGAAAATCTGTTTTTATGTTTTGTGGATCTAAGTTCGGCCTTCGATTGCCTGAACCACGAAAAATTATGGTCCACATTAACGCAATTGGGTGTAGAACCAGATCTGCTAGCCTTCATAAAAGAACTATATATGGGAGCTGGGGCTAGAGTGAGGTACGGAATAAAGGGGGAATGTACAGCCAAATTTGACATTCAAAAGGGCGTTAGGCAGGGATGCATTCTAGCACCCTTCCTTTTCAATCTCTATATAAACAGCGTAGCATCCCACCTCACGGAAGACCAGTTTGATTATCCCAGGATCAAGAAGTCCCCAGTACCAATACTCCTATATGCAGACGATGCAGTCATCATGGCCAGAATCCAAATGGGCTTACAAAGAGCAGTAAACAAATTTTCTAGGTACATGTGCGAGAGAGGCCTTAAAATAAATATAAGTAAAACCTTCACAATGTCCTGCGCTACCAGGAAGCCCCCAAAATGCAAGATTTTCCTCTCAGGTTCGAAAATAGCCATGGCGGACACGTTCTCATATTTGGGAATCAATTTTGACAAAAAGGGGACATGGACCTCGGCATTAGAGACCAGGAATATGATATTCACTAGATCAGTCGGGGCAGTGCGATCTTTTGCCAATAAACTGGGTGGAAGCCCAATTCCAGTACTCCTGGACATCTTTAGAGTAAAATGCGTGTCCACTGCGACCTATGGCGCAGGTCTCTGGGGTATAATTGATCCTAAATTAATCCAGCTTGGAGAAAATACATTTCTTTGGTACCTGATAGCTTTTCCTTGTAACACCTCAACGCTTGTTTGCCATCAGGAACTTGGCATAGATTATGTTTCCGACCTAATTAAAGTTGACCCCATTCTGTTGTGGAACAACGTGTGGTCAACTGAGGAGACAGGTATCAACAGGACCGTGATACTAGATTGCTTAGACCTAGAGGGGGTCAACAGGATTCCCTGGCTTAGCTATGTGAAGGGATTCCTGACTGATATCGGGCACCCAGAATTTTTTGACACCCCAGAGTGCCTAGTCTCAGTCCCCAGAAAGAAACTAAAGCATACATGCCTGCAGTTTCTTGAGACCAAGCGCTGGTTAGCCGAGAAAAGCTAAATATCAGTGATAGATTATTATTTGATCCACCAAGGGCAGGGACTTCAGCAATACCTGATTAAGGTGCAAAGCTGTTATGCGCGCATGTTACTGACTAGATTTAGGGGGGGCACTTTCTTTAGACTGATAACATTCCCGGTGCAAAACTGCTGGTCTAGAGATATGGATATTTGCCCCTGTGACAATGTGTCAAAACAGTCCACCGTACATTGTACACTTTTTTGTAAATTTTTTACTGTGCCAAGAGAGAGATTCTTGATTCCACTCTTAAAATACTGGGGATTAAGGTACTGTAGGACTGCTTTGATGAAACTACAAATGCTAGAAGACCAATTAATTATGCACCTTGTTTCATCATTTTTAAAATCTGTTATTAAATACAGGAAAACTATGAATTAACTGTATATAACATGTATTATTACTTAGACTCACCCTTTTATGATGTCTTTTAATGTATTTTGTATACATTTATTGTGCTTTTATGATTGCTTTTTACCAGAATCGAATAAAGCTGTTTTTTTTTACTTTGACACAAGGAAAATACAACATTGTGCAACAGACTAAAACAGCACCAGTAAGAGAAAAAATACTGCACAGTTCAGGCATCGGTATAATCAAAAATCAGTGGTGCAGCAAGATAATTCATCAATAAATATCGTCAAACAGAAATAAATACATAGCATACTCATGTAAATGATTAAGCATACAAATTATCAATATTAAAACCACTAAAAACAACACTAGAAACAATAAGCAGATAAAAAAAAGAATCACACAAATCAGGAGTAGAAACATGATAAAATAATTCAGCATGGAAGTTTCTCAGACAAACATGGCAAGGGAGGTGGAACATGCTACCACTGATCACCAGCTACCTTGGAGAGATTCTAACAGCGACGAAAGGCAGTGCAATGACAACTTCAGTAAATCACACTCCATTGAAGTCATGACTTGAATATTGAACTTTCTCTACTACTGGACTTGTGTTCTTCAGCATCCAGTTGTTCTTTTGCTCACTAACATAGAGGAGACTGTTTTAACATTTACAGTAGTACTAGAGTCTACTCCGCTTGCCGAAAGCACATATGCTGACTTCTAAGCTCTATCACCCCAACCATAGAGTTAGGGCCTGAGTTAGTGTAATTTTACATTTGTGACAGACAGTGAAAACACTGGACTAATTTGCCACCTTTTACACAGTCCAGCCAAAGACCACCTCATATTCACATCCAAAGAACCATCCTGGACTGGAACTTCTCTTATCTCTTTGACAGTTCAAATATCATCTCACTCTCCTATTTCCCATCAGTTCCTTTCCACAACAAATCACAATACCTCAAGGTTCTTTCATCTTGCTCCTCCTCTTCAACACGTATCTCAGTCTGCTTTCAGACCTCATCAAGTACTTTTAAATAATGTTTTACAGTTACGTTGATGACACACTTTGAAGCTGCAGAAACTGGCCAATCATGAATCTTGTGGACTAGTTCATTACCACAGACTACTGACCAATGGATGCTGATGAACCTGAAGTTCAGTTCATACAAAATTGAGATCTTCATATGTAGATGATAGAAGAAATACCAGCCTATGACCATCTTGCCCCCAAAACTTCATCTGCCTACCTCAACCCCTAATGAAGTAGCAAACATGGAAGTTATTGTGAACTTGAGCCTATCACTCACTCTTTCATTGATCTGAGTCACCAGAAGTGCCTTCCACACAGTGCTGATCCTCTGCTCCTCAGTCCTGTCACGCCTGGATTAAGTAAACAGGCACTCAGCAGCAGTACCATTCTACTGCTATGGAGCGACTTCAGAGAATCCAACATTTGCAACAACACAACTACTATACCTACACCTACGTAGCCACATGGCCCCAGCCCTACAAGCTTCTCACTGGCTGCCCACGGTCAAATATGTACCTTCTTGAAAGTACTCTTCATTGTCCTCATGGCTGTCTCAAGCAGTAGACCATCTTTCAAGGACGACTGGGCTCTATGAATGTTTCCATCTTGATCGCCTGCAGGAAGGATGACTCCTAATAGCACCAGTGCCAGTCACGGCCGGCATAGCGGGCGGGTGGGGGGGTGGAATTGGGGTAATCGCGCCACGGATGGGATGGGGGGAAGCGGCAGGGGTTTAAGGGAAAACAAAAATATAAAATAAAAGTAAAACTTACCGTCCCGCTTTTGTTTAAGTCCCGAGACTCCAGACTCCCACCGTCCTGTGTTTTGAATTCCTGCTGCTGCAGCGCTCATCTTCAGGAAGGCTGCAGGCAGCCTCCCTCCCCTCCACCTCAGCGCTGCGATTGCTGAGGCCGCACCCCATTTTCTGTATGTATAGAGAACAGGGAGAGTGGGCGCTGTTACTCGAGGGCAGGGGGGAGTGAGTGGTTTCCCCACTGTTCTTCATATTGACTGTTTGGGCGGCCTCAGGCTGCCCAAACAGTCAGTATGAACAACAGTGGGGAAGCCGCTTCCCCCTGCCCTCGAGCCGAACCGCCCACCCCCAACCAGGCACTAATGCTTTCCCGCAGTGCGAGAAGGCAGAAACAAATGGTAGTTATTACCATTTATGTTTCTACCTTCTCGCACTGCGAGAAAGCTGGGGGCGGCACCCAAACACCCCTATAGAGGAGCCGCCACTGAATGCTTGGCATAATGAGGACATCCATGCCCACAGCCTGCCCTAAAAACAAAGCTGGCCCTGGCATTATGTGGGTGACAATTAGTCTATTTTTCATTAAAAAGGTGCCACTCTCCGTTAGACTGCTGCTGGGCATAGAATATTATTTTATTAATGCATACTTCATTTGGTTGTTTTTTGTAAAGGTCTGTGTGCCACTGTGCAGTAGCTTCAGAGTGCTCAGTATGTTGGTCATTCTTGGCAAATTGTGAACTTTCTTCACAAATGGTGGTTGTTCTTGGCATAAGA
Source organism: Lissotriton helveticus (assembly GCF_964261635.1). Lineage (NCBI taxonomy): Eukaryota > Metazoa > Chordata > Amphibia > Caudata > Salamandridae > Lissotriton > Lissotriton helveticus. The sequence goes on along the minus strand of NC_136071.1, from coordinate 1,064,931,026 downwards.
TAGTGGACCATGGGCAAGACACGGAAGCAGAATATTTTTATATATGATAGTAGAACTTGAGAGGAATTTATTAAAATAATATACGATGTTTGGGCATTGTAGGTAACCCACATTTCCGCTTTGTTCCTAACACTGCTGATATTTTGATTCTGCACATTAAGAAACCACTATCTAGTTTCTCAGTGCATGTGTTTCCTATGGTATGTAACATTTACAACGCAATTTTTACAACGCACTACCATTACAACAAAACTTTTACAACGCAAAATCCATTACAACGCATACATTTACAATGCAGTCATTACAACGCATGACACTACAACCCACACCACTACAACGCATACCATTACAACGCAGTCATTACAACGCATAACTTACCATCCAACACTTACCCTACTGTTGCACCCCCTGGAGTTAGAATAGTAATTTTAACCCCTACACTATCCAACACTTACCCTACTGTTGCACCCCCTGGAGTTAGAATAGTAATTTTAACCCCTACACTATCCAACACTTACCTTATATGCAAAGTAGTGTAATGCGTTGTAATGGTATGCGTTGTAAATGTACAATGGGTTGTAGTGGAATGCGTTGTAAAGGTAGTTTTAAAGTATGCGTTGTAATGTATGCGTTGTAATGGTATGCGTTGTAATGGATGTTGCATTGTAAAAAATGCGTTGTAATGGTATGCGTTGTAAAAGTGTGCGTTGTAACGTCATACATCCGTTTCCTATTTGCTGTCTAGGCTGCTGGTATTCGTTTTCTCATCCACAAACACACAACCTGCCTGTTCTTTGCAGGAGAGAGATACAGGAAGACTTGGTTTCTTTTGCACCTCACAGTGGTCTACACTGGAAGAAAAGAGGGGGTACAGCCACCTTCCTCAGAAGTTCAGTTGGAGATTAGAAATGAATCTCCTTCTCAGGAGCTGCTGGTATTAGGGGAAAGAGGTGGGGGACAACGTAGACAAATAAAGGTTCCTAGACTGCCCTGCGGCCAAGCCTGAAGGTGCTCTCATTCGCACTGAGAACACTCTGCCAGAGCCATGCTATTCCTAAGGTGGGAAGCCTGCACTGATAACACTCTACCAGAGCCATGCTATTCCTAAGGTGGGAAGCCTACACTGAGAACACTCTCCCAGAGCCATGCCATTCCAAAGGCGGAACGCCTGCATCAGAACACTTTGCCAGAAGCATGCTACTCCAAAGGCGGGAAGCCTGCACTGAGAACACTCTGCCAGAGCCATGCCATTCCAAAGGCGGAACGCCTGCATCAGAACACTTTGCCAGAAGCATGCTACTCCAAAGGCGGGAAGCCTGCACTGAGAACACTCTGCCAGAGCCATGCCATTCCAAAGGCGGAACGCCTGCATCAGAACACTTTGCTAGAAGCATGCTACTCCAAAGGCGGGAAGCCTGCACCAGAACACTCTGGCAGAGCCATGCTCTTCCTAAGGTGGGAAGCCTGCACTGAGAACACTCTGGCAGAGCCATGCTCTTCCTAAGGTGGGAAGCCTGCACTGAGAACACTCTGGCAGAGCCATGCTCTTCCTAAGGTGGGAAGCCTGCACTGAGAACACTCTGGCAGAGCCATGCTCTTCCTAAGGTGGGAAGCCTGCACTGAGAACACTCTGGCAGAGCCATGCTCTTCCTAAGGTGGGAAGCCTGCACTGAGAACACTCTGCCAGAGTCATGCAAATCCAAAGGTCGGATGCCTGCATCAGAACACTTTGCCAGAAGCATGCTATTCCAAAGGTGGGAAGCCTGCACCAGAGCACTCTGCCAGAGGCGTGCCATTCCAGAGGCAGGAAGCCTGCACTGAGAACACTCTGCCAGAGTCATGCAATTCCAAAGGCGGGACGCCTGCATCAGAACACTTTACCAGAAGCATGCTATTCCAAAGGTGGGATGCCTGCACCAGAACACTCTGGCAGAGCCATGGTCTTCCTAAGGCAGGAAGCCTGCACTGAGAACACTCTGCCAGAGTCATGCAATTCCAAAGGCGGGACGCCTGCATCAAAACACTTTGCCAGAAGCATGCTATTCCAAAGGTGGGATGCCTTTACTGAGAACACTCTTCCTGGGGCATGCTATTCCATAGGCGGGAGCATGCACCGAGAACACTCTGCAACTGGCTAGCGAAAGCCTGAATTTGGTCTTAAGAGGGTCTGATTCAGAGTAAAATAAACAGTGCTCTTGGTGATACCACCAGAAAGTAATCTGTAAATAGATTGGTACAACATTATGAATTCCTCTGTGTACAATGCACAGAGACTTGAAGGAGGCCTTTTACCCAAAGGAAGTCAGTGAAGTGTATTCAGGCCAGCTGTAGCCAAAGAGGAGTAAGGGAGATCTAGAACCAAATGGGAAGCCCCTGTTTGAAGATTATACATTTGTTCGATCAGATAATTGGGGGACCCAAAAAATAAAGATCTCTCATGGTCAACACGGCTCAGTATAATGGACTGTCAAGGAGCGGTGTGATGTAGGGAGAAATGGAAGGATGTATGCACTGTCTTCAGTAAGGAAAAGCAGGTGGCACACACCTTGTTGACATGAGGGGTCAGAGGCAGATCTCTATCAAACTGAAACCTGAGGCTCGGGACAAATGTAGATGCCATTGATGGAGATTCATCGTGAGGAGGCCAAAGGTCATCAGGGAGTGAACGAGGGAGCTTATTTCTGGTGCAGCATAAGACCTCGGTTTTATCTCTGTTAAACCTTAGGGCATTGGAGAATAACCAGCTGGTAATTTGGTGCACACAGAGATGGACATTCTCGTGTCACTGATTTGCATTAAACGCATGGCTACCCAGAAACGGGCTTCCCAGCGCTAACAGGAGTCTTGAGAGAGGTAGAACACTGCTTATGTGAATAAATGAGTCTTTACTTGCTTTCTGAAGCTGAGCAAGTTATCATTGGCTCTTAACTGAATAGGGAGGGAGTTCCAAAGCTTAGATGCCGAAGAAGCAAAGGAGCGCCCACCACTTCGGGCCCTTTTAATTTTGGAAACGTTCAGCAGAAAGTGATTGCTCGATCTTAGATCTCTTGCTTTGTTGAGATGACCGAGAATGAGGGGTCTCTGGGCATGTTTTACTTAATGTACAATTCCGAATATTTTAAAATCTATTCTTTTCTTTACTGATAGCCTATGAAGCCTGACCAGAGCCGGCCGTGCAAAACTGCTTCTTTGGGAGGCTCGTCAGCACTCTTGCTGTGGAGCAGGTGTAGATGAATCAAAGTAGATATTGAGCAGAGTGTCGCACTCATTATTCATAAAGACGACACCTTGATTGCCAATCAGCTGAGTCAATGGCCTCAAGCAAATGTTGTAGAGCATAAGGCTCAATGGAGAGCCCAGTGGGACTCCCTGGTTGATACATCTGTATTCCGATTGGAAAGGAAGGAGGGGAATTGCTTGCACTCTGTTAAGGGCATTTCATCTATAGTTTTGTAAAGCTGTGTGCCCAATGCCTACTTCAGCCAGACTGGAGATCATGACCTCATGAGATATGGTGTCAAAGGCATCTGCTATGTCTAGCAATACAATGGCAACAAGGTTCCTTTGTAGGCTGACCCTCTGAGATTATCTAAAACAAAGACTAAAACTATTTCAGTTGCATGACAAGGAAGGACACCTGACTGAGCCAGATCTAGCAGCTGATTACACTCGAGATGAGAAGAAAGATCCGAGTTCACATATTTTCCAGGATTCTGAACGGGAAAGGGAACAGTGAAATTGGGCAAAAGTTGCTGAGAACAGCAGGGTTGGCAGTATGCTTCTTTTGTAATTGCACCACCCATGCTTTCTTCCACTACGAGGCCAGGGTACAATGCCGGATGTCAGAGAAGTGTTGCAGATTGAAAGCAATGGGTTTCCTAAAATGCAGCTGAATGTTGCCAGGGTTACGGAGGGAGTCGATCAGTGGGAGACCCAGATGAATTTGAGACTGCAAGTTTCTGTGAGCTCTCTGCATTTATATGAACTAAGGGCCAGATGTGCGAAGATTAAAATGCAAAATAATATATAGTAATTTTGCGATTTCCTAATAGCGATTCCTACAAAGTAGGAATCGCTATTAGGAAATCGCAAATACGAAATGCCATTGCATTCCCACCTATGGGTTAAATAGGAGATGGTTTGCATTTCTTAAATTGCGATTGCCTAAGAGGAAATCACAATTAAGGAAATCCAAACCCAAGGACGGCTCTGGCCTTATGGTGCATCTTTAAATGCATTTTTAAATTTTGCACATGGGTTCCAGTGACTTCAAGTCAATGGTAATAGCATTTCCTAAATTCTCAGTTCGCATATAGGAAATGCTACGTACATGTGCTTAAGGGATCTCAAATAGGGAATCCCTAATTGCAATTCCAAAATCGCTAACACAATTTGCGATTTCTAAGAGGTAGAAATGACAAATTGAGACAGTGAACAGACCTTTGTGCATCTGAAAAGGCCATTTAGCATTTCTTAATAGGACAAAACAGCGATTCGGTCCATTAAGAAATACTGAATTGCTTTGTACATCTGGTCCCTGGTCCCTAAGTGAAGATGACAACATATCAACTTCTATATGAGGCATGGCCACATCTAACTGGCCCATGCCTTGAACTCCCTGTAGAGAGGTTGAATGGACCAGACTGCAAGCTGTTCATTATAACAGCTATTTTATCCTTGAAGCAGTGGCTACTACCACAAAAAAAGGATGGTGGGACAGAAGGTAGTCGCAGGAGTGTGGGCATGGGAGGTCGCATGGAGTGGTTAGAAATGATATATTATTTAAAAATTATAACATACCTTCAGCCGCCAGCTGCCTCCAGCGTTGCTCCGCCTCTCCTCTTCTTGCTGGGTCCCATCAGCCCCTGGGATAGACTCCCATCTAATCCCTGTGCTGCAGAGCAGCGCGGGGATTGGCCTGAGTGGGCTCAAGAGACGCTCTGCTCAGACCAGGAAATTGTGGGGTTTCTCCAACCTGGCTGCTCAATGCAGCTAGGCTGGAGAAAACCTAAGTGCGCTTTTGTGTTTTGGTTGGCTGTAGATGGCTGGCCAAGCACCTAGGGAGTGGAGTGCACGTAACACTCATCCTTTCCCTTCCATGCCTAGGCCCCGCCCCTCCCTACAGCACTGGCTAAGAGCTTGCAAATGCAAAAGAAAACAATACAAGAACATCGATTTATTTTACAATTGCTGCCTCTGAGCCAAGCAGTGGGGCGACGCTCCTCCATCGTTACTGAGGAGCCGCCGCTGCCTTGAAGAAAAAGGCAAGGCTGTCACAAAGTGACTAACAGTGTACTATGAGTTGGGTAATACTAAACAATGGGTGACGGAAAAACACTTTCTAGTAGGATTGGCTACATAATGAGATTTTTTTAGTATGTTTTAAGGGCGTCTTATAGTAGGGATTTTGCCTCCAACTTTACCAATGATGTTCTAGTGATGATATGTGATGCAGAGCTGCTCATTAGTCGAGATAAAACATGTACTCACTGCAAACAGCAACATCTTGCTCCGATAGGAGTCAAGATCCAGCTTTCTTTTTACTGATTTTTTTTTTTAATATGCCTCTCACTTTATAACTTTTGAAAATGAGAGAATGGCAAAAATTGCAGCGAATTTGAAGCGAAACATGACAGCATCACGAAAAACTAGACGACATTGAGGAATAACACTGTAGCTATCCAATTCTGATTGATTGACTGAAGACACCACCTGTTAGATCTGGGGGTCTCTAGTTGGCAATAGTATTCACCTCTATCCAAATTTTGACACTTGCTTCTAAGTCAGGATAAGGGGATTACACTCCTTAATAACCCCTGCTCACCCCCTTGGTAGCTTGGCATGAGCAGACAGGCTTATCTCAGAGGCAGTGTGTTAAGCATTTGTGAATATACACAGTAATACAGTGGAAACACTACAGATGGACACAACACAGGTTTTATAAAAATAAGTATTCTTTATATAGACTAAACACAAGACCACAAACGACAAAAATCCACAATACTACGCTTAAGTTTGCTTTAAAGATGATAAAAGTCACTTGGTTCAAGTTGATGATAGATGCCACAAAGTTCTCAACGAAGTACCTGGATGTGTAACGCAAAGTAAACAAAAGGCTCGCAAATGGGGAGATGCGTCTGTTCCTTGAACCGGGGGAAATGATGCGTCGGGCCTCAATGCTTGCACAGAGTAAGGGATGCATTGTGATCCTTACCGGTGCAGAGGTGATGTGTAGATTCTCAGTCTGCGGGCCCATTGCTATGCGCAAGATGGTGCCTTGAAGCAATGTGATGATCCAGTTGTGATGCGAGAAGATGGCGCCCTTGATGCAATGACGCTGTGATGATGATGCGTAGGCGCCCTGGCAGCCTTGAGATAACTCTGTTCAGTTGAAGCCGCGTCAGGCCCTGCGACACGCATCTCTGGTGATGCGATGGCGACTCTCTCGATGATGTCATGTTTCTCCGGTGATGCGACAGCAGGTAGCTTCGATGAAGACACGCTTCCAGGGAGATGCGGCGAAGGCTCGCTTCTCCGGTGATGCGTCAATTTCAGCTGCGGCGGCAAAACGCCTCCTCTCGATGTGTTGCGCTTCCAGCTCCCAGCGACACGTAAATGTCTGTAGATAGAATTCCCAGCAAGGAAATTCACTGGGGGAGCTGAAGATGAAGTCTTTTGTCCCAGAGACTTCAGCAGGAGGCAAGCACAGTTCAAGCCCTTGGATACTATACTGTAGATTATGAAAGTTCTTAAAAAGTACCTTCTCCTTTCCGTGGCATTGAAGCAACCACTGCAGGCCAACCCAGCAAACAGCACACTGGCAGAGGGGCGGTCAAACTCCTGCAGCCTCCTTGGTTCTTCTCCTTGGCAAAAGGTTTCTTGTTCCAGATGTGATCTAATTTCTTGGGATCAGGGTCCCAATATTTATACACCAACATCCTTTGTTCTCTGAAGGCAGAGAGGCCTCTGCCTAGTCCAAACCAGTTCCTGAGCCCTTTGTTTACATGATTCCCTCCTTCCTTTCACTGTGCAGGGCAGAGACATCAGCCACCCCACAGGAGGTGGAGCAAGCACATGGGAAAGAAGGCACAGTTCTGGAGCACTTTGTTGATAAGATTCCTTCTCTCTGTTCACAGGGCAGGGCAGAGACATCAGACAAGCCACAGGAGGTGGAGCCAGCATTGTAGAGGGAAGGCCCAGCCCTATTCAGGTCCCAGGTGCAACTCCTCCCCCCCACCTAGATGCAGATCTCTCTATTCATCACTGGGCTGCCCCAGCCTGTCTCCTGGAATCCCCCAGCCCTGTCACTCACAAACCCAGACAAGGAATACACAACCTGGCAGAGGCAGGCCTCGACAGTTAGGCAAGAAAATACCTACTTTCTAAAAGTGGTATTTTCAAACACAGAATATTAAAACCAACTTTAATAAAAGGTGTATTTTATTATTCTGAGTTCAGGCATACTAAATTCGACCATGTTCACTCAGTCAGTTAGGATTATAAGAATGTAATAATCTAAGTGCCCATTCTAGCCTATGGAGAACAGGTAGCCTTGCAATAGTTAAAAACACAAATGGCTGTAGTTCACTATTAGGACATGTTACACACACCAGAGCATGTCATACCTTATACTTACAATGCACCCTGCCCTTGGGCCTACCATAGGGGTGTTTAATATGATGCAAAGGGAAGGTTTAGGGACTGGCAAGTGGGTGCACTGGCCAAGTTGACATGGCAGTACTAGACTGCACACAGGCCGTGCAATGGCAGGCCTGAGACACACTTCACAAGCTGCTTCTGTGGGTGGCATAACCAGTGCTGCAAGCCCACCAGCAGCATTTGATTTACAAGCCCTGGGCACACATGGTGCACTGTACTAGGGTCTGACAGGTAAATCAAATAACCCAATCATGGAATCTCCAATCAGTACATCAATTTAACATAGGGAGCACTTGCAATGTGGCACTGAATAGCAGTGATCCAGTGCCCAAAGCATATAACCAGCAAAAACATATCAAAACAGAGGAGGCAATTCGTCAAAATGGAAAGGAGACTCACGCCAATGATGCCAGGTCTAACACCACCAGAAAATCAAACAACTAAATCTGCTATCTGTGAGTGACCCCTGAAGCGTCTGCGTGGTTGGAGGCGATATTGTTTTTCGTTTTATTAGCCACAGTTGAGAGGCAAAGAAAATAGGCCATTTGCAGTGCGAAAGCTAGACACAGTAGCCAACATCTGCTGAGAAATTCAATTGCGAGACATAAAGGAAGCTGCAGAGGGAAGTTTTATTTTGATATTACTCAGCATTGGAGACTGTGGGACGTAATAGCAGTCTATCACCTTTTGAAATGTACCTTCTAACATGCCAGTGTTACGGCTATGTTTTAACAAAGGCATGAGAGAAATGAAAGTAAATTAGACTCCCAGACCACTGACCCATGAGAGAGTAGGGGAAGCTTTTCGCATGTGATTTATCAACAGCTCACAGCAGGATGCCGGTGTTTTTGGGTTGACAGGGAGGTCAACAGGGACTATCATTAACATTCAGAATTCCAACACTGCCCTTGGTCAGCCTGATGTGTCTGCTATCATCTGGGTGGGGGGCTGCAGAGTTACTGTGGGAAAGTGAGATAAAGACCAGTATGCTGGTGGGCGGAAGGGGCTTGTGCAGCGCTCTGCCTATCTTCTACTCTGTGTACCTTAAATTGCATGGCAGCATATCTGCATACCAATGTTGACTGTTCCTACAGCCACCGTGAAAATGAGCGAGATAGCTAGTGCCTCGAGACCCTCATGGGTGAAGAAGCTGCAGTCAACAGATCCTGATTGATTGATAGATTGTATTTTTTTCTTTTTTCTTTTTGTCCTCATTGTGCAATAAGATTAGGAGTAGGAGGTGTCGGGTCCTGATATCTACCTGTTCCATCTCAGATCCATACATTGTTTTTGTGTTTATGTAGTGATCCAGCTCCTCCAGCGTGATTCCCTTTTATTCCTGTTATTTTTGGCTTGGGGAGATTGACATCTTTGACCCACAATGCAAGACCCTTGCTTGATGCCTTATTGCTTTATTGTTTAATCAGAGGACAACCAGGAGTACCAACAATATTTCAGATCTGTGTAGACTGTTGATGTTCCCAGATATCCCAAAAGCTCGTTCTTTTACTTTGCCTCCCACCCCAATCTAGTTTGTTTATCTTTTGAATAGAAGTTAGCCACTCACACTGAGTAGATGGATCTGGATAAATCCATTTGATCCATATCTCATGTCTAGCTAATAGAATTAGTACAAACAGAAGATTTTTATGGACCTTACTTAAAATGGGGGAACCATTATTAAGCAATTTAACCCCAAATATAGCTAAATATGTGCGTACCTCTATTACTTGACCCATTACCTCAGTGAAGATCTTACCCACTTTGTTACAAAAGCCGAGGAGTTGGGGGCACTTCCAGAAAATTTGTATATTGTCTGTCATCTCTTCTCCGCACTTAGAGCAGCTTTTTGTCTGTTGTTTATTTAATTTGAAGAGTCTTTTCGGGGTGCAGTATGCTATGTGTATAGTGAACAGATATTTGTTTCTGAGATAGGCGGATTTAATAGAATACCAACACATAGACATAGATACTTGCCATGTTTCCTGTACATCCAGCAATGTCAGCTCCTTCCTCCAGACCTCAACAGGCAGAGAAAAAGAGTCTTCCCCTGCTGCTATTAGTGACCAATACCAAATTAAAACGTCTTTTATTAACACCTCATTTCCTTGAATATTCTGTTCCAGTTCTTTGTTTTCTGTTTCACTCCCTTCAAGGGTTTTTGGCCAGCTTGTTACTTGGTAATATTTGAATTTTGCTAATGAACCTTTAGTAATATTCAGAAGTTGACTCCACTTTAACAACACATTTCCTTCCAATAGTTTTTTAAAACCTTTATTTTTTAAATTTTCAGGTACAGTACATCTTCAAGGAGTGCATTTACTTGTACACATTTCATAATCCACAGGGCATGCATAGACCAGGTGACCCGAATTACATAATGCTGCAAGATAACATTGTAAGAACATCAAATAGACCTGCAGCATACGCGGCACCAGTGCATACTACAGTCTCAGCTTCTTATACCCACAACACACTGCCCCAAATGGAGACTTGACATAAGTGAGCAAATCCGAGGGACGGTGTCTGGTTTACCCCTCCCCAGGTCACACACACCAGTAGAACAGTTAAATCAATGCCTGCTTGTATAGCATACAGTGCCATTCGCCTAGCAAAAGGACATCCCGGTCCCCCATGCAACTACCAAGGCCCACATTTTCAATTTCATTTACATACATGCCCACCACAGGACCGCCCAAGAACATCTTTCCACAGAGCTTTTAAGTGATCGCCGCATCAGAAGCATCATCATGCACCTGAATTAGGTAGCCCTGTAGTGGGGCCCAGACATCTCTGGGACGTGAGGTGAGTGGCAACAGTTCAGAATATGTACTCAACTGCTCCTGGCAATAAGTAAGGTCATGAATCCAATCCTTGAATTTGGGCGCTCTGCCTCTGCCCCATCGACATACAACTCTTCTTTTGGCCACTAAGAGGGCTAGAGCGATACATTTGCGGTGTGCTGCCTGTAGGGGGCCACATATCCCAAGAGAGCTAGAATAGGGGAGGGGTCTAGGTCAACATGAATCATTTTGGACAAAGCTGCAAATACCTGGCCCCAGTAACGTTGCACCTCCTCGCACCCCCATGCTAGATGCAAAAAATCAGCCCCTGGGGCGTGGCACCTGTCACAAGTGTCAGTAGTACGAAGTCGGAATCGAAACATTCGGACAGGGGTGTAGTACAGTCGGTGTATACATTTATAATGGGGTATCCTAAATCTACTGCTAGCAGAGATGCGCTCCTTCTGCTGGAGACAGAATCCCCATTGCTTGTCTGTTAGTGGCGTCTCCAATTCCTGGTCCCATCGCAGTCTAGCAGCTAAAGATGGGTAGGCTATTTGTGTGTGCACTGATCTATAGATCGTCGATACCAGTTTAAAAGGGGTGTCATGTTGAAGTAAGAGCTGCAGAAGAGTGAATGTCGGAGGCTCATGTGGAAAGTCAGGTGTAAGGGCTTTCAGACCCTGGCGAAGTCTAATGTATAGGAAGACATCTAGCGTAGTCGGTTGTATGCCCTCATATAGATGTTCCATAGAGCGGAACATACCATTATGGTATAGATCCCCCCATGTTGCGCCGTGTATACTATGAAGCAGCTTGCAAAAGCCCGCTTCTTGCAACAGGGGTAAACGCGGGTGGTACGCCAGAGGCAACAGAGGCGCATAAAGCATTATTGCCTCCAGTCTGGCAGCAAGTCGAGACCACGCAGTTACTGTGCTCATCACTGTCGTAGGTGTCTTATCTCTAACAGGCACTAAGGCATAGAATGCTCCTTCTATGGGGATAGGATGGGCCAGCCAGTGCTCCACCGCTAGTTGGGGCATGTATCTAGGCCGGTGTACCCAGAAGTAGGCATAATGAGCTTGAGCTGCTTGGTAATATAATTCGAAGTTTGGTATGCCAAACCCGCCCTGATTATAGGGTCTAATCAAAGTTTCCCATTTTAGGCGAGGCGACTTCCCTCCTCACACCAATCTGATGAGTTCCGTCCGAAGTCGCTGAAAAAAATACCTGCCAGGGTAAAATGGGATATTTAAAAATAGGTATAATAGTTGGGGGAGGATCACCATCTTAATTAAGGATGTCCGACCAGCTAAGGAAAGGGGCAGCGTGATCCATCGCGTTATATTATCGGTAATGCGCGTCATAGTTGTGCCATAATTGGCTCTAAGTAATTCACCCCCTATCTTTCTCTATGTGAATGCCCAGATACTTAAAATCCCCTTCGCACCAAGTGATGGGGTAGTCAAGACCGAACTTCACTGTGGACGCCGTGAGTGGGAGTATGCATGATTTACCCCAATTGATCTGAACACCAGAGAGCCTACCAAACCATATAAACTCTCTTAGAATGGGGTTCACATTTTCGCACGGGTCGCGCACATATAAAGTGATGTCATCTGCATACATTGATATTAGTAGTTGTCGCTGAAAACGATTCAGGCTGTTGTTTTTGTGATGTTGCCACAGTTTCGCAGCCAGGGGCTCTGTAGCTATGGCAAAGAGAAGTGGCGATAAGGGGCACCCTTGTCTAGTTCCCCTAGTAACGGGGAATTCTGAGGAAAGTTTACCATTTATAAGTACTCTAGCCACAGGACGTTCATACAGGAGCTGAATCCATGAGATGAATATCGCTGGAAAACCCATTCTCTCAAGGACCCGGAAAACGAAGTCCCACTCCAGGGAGTCAAAAGCTTTAGTGGCATCAAGAAATACGGCAGCCATCGGTAGGTCTTCATGCACCGAGTCCAGGACAGAAAAAAAGGTACGTAAATTGTGCGATGTTGCTCTGCCAGGTACAAAACCGGACTGGTCGGGTAAGATCAGGGCAGGGAGCAAGAGGCTGATGCGAGTGGCAATCAGTTTGGCAAGTATTTTTACATCGCAGTTCAGCAAGGAGAGGGGCCGATAAGAGTCACATTTGTTCGCCGGTTTCCCGGGTTTAAGCAGCGATGTAATACGTGCCACTCGCATAGAGGGCGGCAAGTGACCCACCTCAAGGGCATCCTCGTAGACTTCCCTCAGTACCGGGGCCATAAAATCTATGTAAGTTCTGTAAAATTCAATTGGGATCCTGTCTAGTCCCGTAGCTTTTCCTGATTGCATGCTCATGATTGCATCACGCACTTCGTCCACCTCGAAAGGGGCACTTAAGAACGCTCTCTGTGCATCACTAAGCCAACCAAGGGAAACGTCAGCCAGATAGTCTTGTAGGCCGAGGTCACCCGATCTAGTGGAGGTGTACAATGAGCTGTAGTGTTCCACAAACAAATTGAGGATTTGTGCTGTATCTATAATCACTTCCCCTACCGGGTTCTCAAGTTCTAGGATAACATTAGGTGTTTTTGCCAGTTTAATTGTCACAGCCAAGGCCTTCCCTGGTCTCTCGCCTTCGCCATAGCGCCTAGAAATCCAGTATTTGCCCCTAAACCTCACCTCTCTAGCAGCCTCCTCAGCGTATTCAGAGATTTTCTCGCGTATAGTCGAGAGGGTGGGATCATCTGGACCCCCAGCTAATGATGCCTCAAGGCGTGTAAGGTCAGCCTCAAGTGACTTCAAACGCGTCATGATGCTCCTTAAAACTCCGGAGCCCTTGGCAATGCAAAACCCTCGAAAAGTCACTTTAAATGTGTCCCAGATTGTTTCAACGTCATTGACAGAATCTTTATTCCTCTGAAAAAAATCTAAGCATTCACAGCGTAATTCTTCTTGAAAGACAGCGTCAAGTAACATCGTAGGTTGCATCCGCCAAGCAGTCGTGGGGGGGCCTAAGTCCGCTGATCGTAATGTGATTTTCACGGGGGAGTGGTCAGAATACGTTCTGGGGAGATGCTGTGACTTAGCAAGTGAAGTAGAAAGTTGTGGTGTCAAAAAGATATAGTCAAGCCGCGCCCAGGAGAGTGCTTGTGCCGTGAAGTGTGTACCTTCCCTCGAATCAGCGTGCAAGTGTCTCCAAGTATCTACTAGATTGTATTCAGTGAGCACCGAACATAGCCTCAGTGTCCTTGCCTTAGTGTAATGGTGCGGAGATGGATGTGACCTGTCCATGGTAGGGTCAAGAGTAGTGTTGAAGTCACCCCCCCAGATAAGGTGTTGAGGACCGGTTCCCACAACCGCTGCCCACAGCTCCGTGAAGAACTGCGGATCATCAATGTTGGGGCCGTAACAGCACACCAATGTCACAGCAATGTGTCCTAATCTACCCCACATTATACAGTATCTTCCCTGGCTGTCTACTTTGGTACCAGCCATAGCAAAGGGCGTACCTCTTTTTACAAGTATCGCTGTACCCCTAGCATATTTAGAGAAGGACGAGAACACCGTGTGAACTGCCCATCTGCTGGCGAATGTGTGGGAAGTGTGTACCTTGAAGTGAGTTTCCTGGAGAAAGGCTATGTGCACAGAGTGGTGATCTAAGTATGATAGGATTTGACGCTGCTTCCTAGGATCACCCAAGCCCCTCACATTCCACGTTAATACATTTAAATCAGTTTCTCCCATGAGCAAGGCAATGTCTCAACATTTAGCGAGCGATGTAGTATAGGCCAATGGGCCATCATTTCGGGTCTTAAAGGAACATACATGCCAATATAAACTTGTGGGGTAATGCTCGTGTGTACAAAATGCCATGCGAGAATACATTCCCGCAAAAGATTAACACAAAATCCTGTCGGATCCAGACGTAAGAACTCTTTGATAGTTATCGCATTCAACATCTTACTACAATTCGTAAACAGCCCTCCCGACTTGTCCCGCCCTGGGAATAACCCCAACATGCTAAAGAAAAAAAGTCCAGGTGCCTTATCAATTGAGCCTGCAAAAGGCTCTACACAACACATTACAGAAGATGCACCAATGCTGTCGGAAAGGAACATAACAAATGAGGCCTGAAAATGGAGCCTCGCTGTCGCATATGCTAACAGGTAACAGGACTCCGTCAGGGAGCAGCTGCAATCCCGTATTCCTGTCTGCGCCACAGCAAAGACACATCCAAGATAATAAAGCTTCAACTTGAGCATCTTGGTCCCTAACCGCCCACCTCCCACTGAAGCAACCCCAACTTGCCAGAAATTCCTTCCCACCCTCCACCCCAAACAACGAGTGACCACCCCAAAAGCTGCAATGCAGTAAACATATCCAAAGGGGTACACCCTAGGGGGGTCATCTAGGGAGACACATAGCCACCCACTATACCTTGCCCTTTGTCCTGTACGGCCGGAGGCGGGCACAGTCAAGGGAAGGGGGTGGTGCCTGAAATACATTACCACCAACAGTTCAACACCCGTCCATGGTGTATTCGGTCAACAGCAATGATTATTCTCGATCAAAGGCAGTCTATTGGTCCTAGGACAGCAACAGCGGACCAGCAATGTGTCTCACCAACCGGACCTGCTATTAAGCCATCACCATTCAGCAAGTGTGCATCGTCTTGTGCCATATCTTCATCTCCTCGTTGTCCGGAGCGTGCATGGCGTAGATTTTTCAAAAAATCATTCACTTGTTGTGGATTTGTAAAAAAATGTTGTTTGGCCTGGTGGGTCACTCTCAACTTGGCTGGGTATAACAATGTATAATCAATTTGCAGTGCCCGCAGTTTCCGCTTGACATCAAGGAATTTACGACGTTGTTCTTGCACCACAGGTGTGAAGTCAGGGTAAATAGAGAAATCGACACCTTCACACGACAGATTTCGGTTGATGCGTGCCGCTCTCAATGCAGTGTCTCGGTCTCGGTAGTTTAAAAGCCGCGCAATGATGGGGCGTGGTGGGGCTCCAGGCTTGGGCTAAGGGCCCAGTGATCGATGCGCCCTTTCTACAATAAATTGCTTGGAGAACGCGTCAGGGCCAACAGCCGCAAGAAGTATTCTCTCCACGTACTCCTCCATGAGCCCTCTGTTGGTGGTTGTATTCTGGCACGCCAATCACTCGAATGTTGTTTCGACGGCTTCGTGCTTCCAATTCCTCGTTCTTGGCAGCAATAACTCTGAGGACATTGTCCATCCTGGAGAGTTGCGCAGTGTGAGAGGCTGTGGTGTCGTCATTATTCGAAATTCGTCTCTCCGCTTCCGTGATGCGTTCCTCATGGACGTTCATCTTCTGCGCGATGGCGTCCATCCTTGATGAGATCCGGTCGACCTTATCCACTATCGTGGAAAACCCTTGTCACATCTCTTGCATCAATTGCTGCATATACGCCGGAGACGAGCTGGAGCTAGCTCCAGAAGTCGCAGGGCTGTGGGATTCCCCCGCGTCCGGTGCATTTCGCAGTCCTTTTTTGGGGGCTGCGGAGTCGAAGGAAAGCTTGGATTGTCTGTTATCAGGTTTCCCCATAGTGGACTGCGGCGGGTGCACGCAAGGGGCAATGAAATTCTCAGTTCAGGTTCCTCCCGGAGAGGCGAAAGGCAGGTATGTATGAGCACAGCGCAGAGCAACAGGCTGCCCCCACAACTGATGTTCAGAGGGATCTAAGCCAGTAACAGCTGTTGTGGTGCGTAGGCGATGAAGGAGGTACAGCAATTCACGTACAGTCCGGGGAGCTCAGTCTTTCACAGCTACGAGTGGTGTACAGCAATACCAGTGGTTGGAGGAAAACAGAGGGACAGCAAACGATCTGTGCCGCAAGGACTCAGTGGGCAATGAGGCCCCCAGAAGGGCAGCTCCAGGCTCAGGACGACCGTAAGGGTCGAGACCGTCTGGCACTCGTAGCAGCCCTGCACAACGCAAACGATCGTGGGAGGAACGGCAGGCCAAGAAGACAGTCGTGAGCCCTCAGCAAGAAGCACCACTTCTCAACACCAGCGACTGGTCCTTACCGCCTCCGGTGCCCGACGTCCAGCATGCACCCCACAAGATCACACGAGCACAGAAGCGGCGTATCGTCCAGATAGTTCCAGGCCAAGTGTGGCAACCAAGTACGGCAAACGCTTTACGTCCGGAGCGTCCCGCTGTGTAGTCAACTGTACCGTTAAGGGGCCTAAGGAGAAACTCATGCGACCAGCAGTATTGGAAAAGCAATGTTCTAGACAGCGTGTCTCACCTTGGTCGCAGTTTTTTGTTTGTAGAGCCCCATGGTGTAGTATATGAGCGCTGTGTGGGCACCGTCAAGCCTGTTACTCCCCGATGCGCAATGCTGTGGGCTTCGTCAGTGACGTTATAGTTCCACCATGCCCCCGGCGCCGGTAGTGAAAGAGCGCGTGTCCCGTCACCCCTGCTTACTGCACATGCTCAGGTCCTCTGGCATGCAGCCGATGCACCCCCTGCCGCTCGCGCCAGTGCGGGCCGGGTCTCCAATCCTCTGTTACCCCCACCAGCGGTCGCCGATAACAGGCTGAAGACCACGGGTAGCCACGACGAGGCGGGCCGTGAGAAGGTGAGCCGCGCCGCCCTCAGGCCGGTCAGAGCAACCAGGTACGATCCCCACTGGGTAGCGCCGGAAGGGGGGGGAGTTGTATAGTCCTGCCGTATTTGCCACCCTGTGGAAATAAAATTGACAATTGTGCCCCATCATTTCCCTGTTTCTGCCTGACAGCCATTTTCCTCAGACAAACACCCATTTTGTGTGTGACATGCTCTCTGAAAACTGTCCTTCACATCCCCATTGAATCTTGCACAACCCCCTGCTCGTTGTGGTCGAGCCAATTCCAAGAAGCCTGTCTGTGTGCCCTCCCCCAGTTGTGCCAGAGACTCAGCCACATCCTGTCCATTGTTGGTAACTCAGCCTGTCACACCAACTGCCCTGTGACCACCCCCAACTGAAAGAGGAAGCACGAGGTTAGGCCCTGAAACCACACCAACTAATAGAGGAAGCACAAGGTTGTACACTGTGAACACACACATTTCTGTGGTTCTGCCAATTCTGGGAACCAGCAGCAGATAGTTCCTGTTCTTAACTGTAAGACACCCTGCACCTGGCATCTTAGTTAATTGACCACCCCTTCCTGTGTTTCAGCCAATTCCCAGAACCAGCAGATAGTTCCTGTTTTAAGAAATAGTTACTGCAAGCCAGAGAGCAGATGGTCTCTGTTTTACACAAGATAGTTCCTCTTTTTGACATGAAGCACGAGCACAAACCCCAAATGAGGAAGCCTCCCCCTTCCAACTGTCAGACTATTTCACATCGCAAGTCCCCTCACAAAGCCTCAGACACGCCCCATTTCTTCACAATCTGCTCCTCTTGCTCATTTTCGTTCCTCTATCTGCCATGACCTGTTTGTTCCTCTATTTTGCCTCATGACCAAGACTGTATAAATGTCCTGCTGTTGAAAATAAAGACACCCACTTCAAGAGAGAGACTTGAGAGATTGCTCCTGTGCCCGCTTGGCGCTGGAAGCGCTCCCCTTAACTCGAGTTATTGGTCTCCTCCTCCTTCATTTGAGCACCACGGACTCCTCGCTTTGCATTGACAAGAAATTATGATTTATTAAGCATAGAAATTCAGAAATGAGGTAATAAGTAAATTTAATTTACCACATTAATTGGCGCCCGGAACAGGGACATTCCCTTTCCCCCACGCGCCGGCGATATTGGACCCGGTACTGTCCCCTCCTGACCGTTGACGGACTTCAAAAGTGCACAACGCGGGGAATTCCCGCTAACTCCCTCGAGGCGAAGAGGGGGACCGACTGCGGCCCAGCATCCACACGAGGCGGTGAGGAAATAGCGGAACGTCCTGAACCAAAGCCCAACCTGCGAAGCAGACGAGTCCGAAGTCCTACAAATCCCACCTTGAAACTGCGCGCCGCGTTTTTCCAAAATCTTCAAGAGGCCTTCCAGTTATTTTTCGGTGAGTACTGCTGAAAAGTATAAAGACGAACCCACAGCTTTTGTGGGGGGCGGTAAAGATACGTGTTTTGTTGGTTTCTCACCTATCCTTGGTGAGGACTACTAAAACTAGTGTAAGAAACGGACTCACTACCTTTTGGGCACGGTAAAGATACATGTTTTTGTGGGTTTCTCACTTATTTTGTGAGGACTACTAAACTAGTATAAAAGACGGACTCACCTCTTTCGTGGGTACGGTAAAGATATTTGTTCTGTTTGTGTTTTTCTCACTTCTAAAATCTTTGAAAGTCTTGCCATCATGCCTATTTTCTCGAAAATACGTAAGATGGCAACCAAAAGGAGTATTCTTGAGAAGGAAATTCCCCTTCCTCCTCGGGATACTCCAGGACACTTCATGTATGCAAAACATGGTGTCGGTGCACTTATTTATTGTGATCTATGGGTAGAATAAACTAAAGACCTAGAACACAGATATAGATGGCCTGAAAATGGTACTTTTGACATGGGATGTATTATAAAATTAGAGGAACAGTTATGGAAGAAAAAGAGAGTCCGCCAGTCACAGAGTGACTCAGTAGAGTTATGGAGAAAAGAAGCCCATAGGAGGCAACAGAAGGAATTGCATAAAGTTGAAAAGGGTAAGAAAATGTCAGAGCAGGCCAAGAAAGAACAGTTACAAGAAATAGGGAAAGAAGTAGTTAGTGAAAGGAATAAAAGGGAACAATCGGCCATTTCTACTGTTTTTTATCCTGTATTGCCATCTGCACCTGAAAACATTAACATTGCATCAGCACAGCCTACAGCCCCACTACCAGAGGATACTTTCACCAATTTCCTCTTAGATACTCCACCTCCATATGAGGTTCCAGTAATTCAACACCCTCTGCCTCCGCCACCCCTTTTACAACATAACGCACCACCTCTCACTCCAG
The DNA here is from genome assembly GCF_964261635.1 of Lissotriton helveticus. NCBI lineage: Eukaryota > Metazoa > Chordata > Amphibia > Caudata > Salamandridae > Lissotriton > Lissotriton helveticus. The sequence goes on along the minus strand of NC_136071.1, from coordinate 1,064,911,652 downwards.
AAGGGGGTGCCGTAGGTCCAGACCCAGGTAAAACAATTCCCGACTGCCCCTATGACCGACTCCGAGCAACACAGGGGAGGCGGGCCGAATAAGTAAAATACTACATGACTCCTGGGAAGAAATAAGACATCTACCAGCAAGTGACACGTTTCTTCAAGCGGCCTCTGAGTTTCTTCGTACTGGAGAGAACTCACGAGCCATTAACGCTATGACTACAAGAAGATCACACCCTGTAAAAATGCACATGTATAGGTTCCTCCTTTGCTGCTTCATAAAACACATACAAGCAGAGGAAAGAAATGTACCAGTTTCACTTTTTGAATTATTAGATTCCGCATCCGACCACACTAGTCTAGAACTTATAAATGATGCACTAGACAGGTTCACCCGTAAGGTGACCCGTATTCTGCAAAACTTGCAAACAAATGAAGAGAGTAAGAAACTTGAGGAGGAAATTACTGAACCTACTGAAAAAGTCCTACCCGTTCGTTCTTCCGCCCTTAATTCACGAACACCCCCGCCTACATTCCTCCAAGGTCACTCTGAACGGTCATCTCCAGATGAGTTATTTGAAAATACATCCAATGCATTAGACTACTGGTTAGACCAGGAACCTCCACTTACACCGGAGGAGGAGGAAATAGCCAGAACTGCGACCCTATGGGTCTCTCAATATAAGATTTATGACAATGATCTCATAGCCCAGCTTTTTCTAGCATTACCACGCTCACATCAAAGATTAGCAAGTCTCTACATGGTACAACATCTCATCACACTCAATGACACTCATTTTAAACATGATCCAAGACTCGAAGATTTTCTGTCTGACTGCGCTGATAACATGTTCCTCCACAATAGTTCAGTTTTTCTCAATACATTTATAGATTTTAGACAGAAATACCAGAAAAAGACTGAATATAAATCTTTCAATAATACGTGTGGATCAACTAATAGACTCCCTCAAACACGCCAGTTCCCCATGAGAGAGGTCCACCCCAGAGCTGACACAAATGGAGCGCTACAACGCGTCTTCATTTATGTACCCTTGACAAAACTTGAGTTACTAAGGATGAAAGAGATGGTTCCCTCCCTACCTTCGAAGGATCCTGCTGGATTCTTTAAGGAATTAGGAGATGTATTAATGATGGGAACATATACTCTTTCTGATATCACAGCAATTCTGAAATTATTGTTGCCATCAGGTATATATGACAAATTAAGAGAAAAAGATTGGGAAGTAGCAGGTGAACACATTAGATGGACTGAATTTCAGAATGACGAAAATACTAGAGTAGCAGGTCAAGGTATAGGAGACAGACTAAAAGCACTTCCTGGCACTATTTTAAAGGTATTACCACAGTTACTAACAGTGAAAAAGGAGGACTGGGATGCCATTTCCTCCTGCAAACAGAAACATGGTGAAGACATTGGAGATTATTACACCAGACTTGAAAAATGTTTTGCGGTAAATAGCGGCCTTACGCCGACAAGTGAAGCTTACCCGCATCTGTTTGTTTCCAAATTAGTAGATAACGCCTTGCCAGCCATTAAGGACAGAGTACTAAAAGTAGAAAGTACCTGGCAAGCACATACACCTCCACAGGTGTTACAAATGCTACAATATCACCAGAATCGCATTAGGGATGAAGAAGAAATTGATAAGAAACGCATGAAAGATACAAAGATGAAAGCATTAGTAGCCCAAACTGCACCCCAGCGTCAACAGACACCAAGTAGCCAGACAAATATAAAAAGCACTTGTAATTATTGCAAAAAGATGGGACACTTCGTTAAAGATTGCCCTGTCTTAAAGCACAATTTGGCTACTGGTAAGACCCAGCCACGCCCATATCAGCCAAAACAGAATGGTTCCCTAGACAGTTCAACATCTTCAGTTCCACTGACAACACAAATGGCCCAAATGAATATTATAGACAGCGCCTACACTGAATATTACCCAGATTTCTCATGATTGTTGCCCAGAGAGAGAAGATGACAAACTGCCCCTAATCCCCATTCCAGTAGATCAGACAGGTCCATTTATAGAGGTCCGACTTCTTGGGGAGGATAGGACATTTTTACTAGACACTGGGGCCAGTAAAACAACAATAAGCCATAAAGAGGTCCCAGAGGCTCCTCTCTCGGGTTCAAAAAGTATTTCTCTGGGTTTCTCGGGACAACCTGTGACAAACGCCATGTCAAAACCACTGCCCTTGCAGGTTGGTCCCCTCACGACAACTACAGATCTTATATTGACAAAATCATGTCCAGAAAACTTGCTTGGTATAAAAACATTGAAAGAATTAGGAGCTGTCATTGTTTGCTCACCTACAGATGTCAGACTATTTCTGCGAGATTTCAAGGGCCACTACACAAGTAGAGAATTAGATGAGCGTTTGAAAGATTTGCCACACACCCTGTGGGCCACTGATTCCACCACAGTAGGATGTATGGAAATAACACCTCACAAGGTTACACTGAAAGAGGGAGCCCAACTACCACGCATAAGGCAATACAAAATTCCACCTCAGGCTGAACAAGCATTAATGTTAATTATTCAGGACCTAATACAGTCAGGTGTGATTAAGGAAACAACTTCTAACATTTGCAATTCCCCTGTTTTACCAGTCCATAAAAAAGTGAAACCAGGAACACCACCTGTCTACAGACTAGTGCTGGATTTGAGAGAGCTAAATAAATGTGTCGTTCCACAACACCCTGTGGTTCCAGACATCTCCACCCTACTCACAGCCATAGATGCGGAAGCAACGCATTTTTCAGTCATTGACTTGAAAAACGCATTCTTTAGCATACCTATTCACCCAGACAGTCAATACCTTTTTGGCTTCTCCTTACAAGGACGAAGTTTCCAATTCACAAGAGCTCCTCAAGGTTTCACAGAGAGTCCAAGCGTATATAGCCAAGCATTAAAAAGACAACTAGATACTGTTCAAATGCCCACGGATACAGCCATACTACAATATGTTGATGATATCCTCATTACGGCCAGATCTGACGCAGCATGTGCTGAAGCATCACTACTAGTACTAGAATTCCTAGCTGCAAATGGCCATAAAGTTTCCCCTGGTAAGCTCCAATTTTGTTTACAGCAAGTGGCATACTTAGGGCACTTGCTGTCAAAGGAGGGTAGGCAGCTTACACAGGAACGCATCCAGCTCATACTACAAATACCACAACCAACAACACAGAAACAAGTTCGAGCCTTTGTTGGTCTCACCTCATATTGTAGACAGTGGATCCCACAATTTGCACTCATTTCCAAACCGTTAGTGCAGCTGACAACACTCGAAGCTGGCGCTACTGCACAATTACCCTGGACAGATGAACGCACGCAAGCCTTTCAGTCTCTTAAAAAAGCTATGTGTCAAGCCCCAGTGCTGGCAACACCTAATTACACCAAAGATTTTACATTATTTGTAACAGAAAACTCAGGTACAGCACTATCAGTTCTGACCCAACTTCAAGCAGACAAACATAAACCATGTGGTTATTTTTCAAGCACATTAGATCCAGTAGCACAAGCATTGCCTGCAGGTCTAAAATCAGTAGCAGCTACTGCACAAGCTATTAGACAAAGCGATTCTATTGTATTGGGACATCATCTGATAATTCAGGTCCCACACGACGTAGAACTTCTGTTAAACAGAACACAAACACAGCATCTGACAATACCCAGACTCACCGGATATGAGATGACACTTTTTCAGCCACACATTGAGATTAGACACTGCAGCATTTTAAACCCAGCAACACTGTTGCCCCTGACCTCTCCTACTGAAGAAATTCACGAATGTATTGACATAATTGATTTAGTGACCAAACCAAGACCAGATTTACAAGATACTCCCCTTGCTAAGGCAGAAATGACACTCTTTGTTGATGGTTCATGTATGAGACTCCCCACAGGAGAATTAGCAGCAGCCTATGCCATCACAAATGGTACAGACACTTTAGAAGCACACAAGATAGAGATACTGTCGGCACAGGCAGCAGAACTCATAGCCCTAACACAAGCATGTCACTTAGCAAAAGGAAAGTCAGTTAACATCTACACAGATTCACAATATGCCTTTGGAGTTGTACACAACTTCGGTACATTGTGGAGAGAGAGAGGATTTCTCACATCACATGGGTCCAGAATACAGCATGCTACACTCATCACTGCCCTCTTAGAGGCCAGTCAGTTACCAGAGAAAATCGCAGTGCTAAAATGTAAAGCGCACACAAAAGGAACAGATGAAATATCAAAAGGAAATGATTCTGCGGACAGTGCAGCCAAGTTAGCAGCAAACACAGAATTAAGTATACCACACCGCCAATATACAATACGAGACCCCTTTTCTGACATCCAGGATGTTCAAAGTCACGCCACACCACAGGAACTGCTAGAATGGAAGGAAAAAGGAGGGGTCCTAACAGATCAAGGCTGGATGACACCTGAAAGAGCAGTATGGTTTCTACCGGATACCATGGTACAGGTTATGGTAAACACCATACATGGAGCAGCGCATCTGGGAGAAAAAGCAATGTTAGACAGCATACAGAATATATGGCACAACAAACATTTGAGAACTGCAGCCAAACAAAAAGTTAAAACGTGCATGATTTGTAATCAGTTCAACCCAGGAAAAGGCACAAAGGTGGAACAGGGAGGATTCCAACCCCCTGACCATCCATTTGAAGTTCTCCAGATGGACTATATCCAGATGGAGAGATGTAGAGGTCACAAGTATGTACTAGTTGTAGTGTGCCTCTGACCAGATGGACAGAAGCCTATCCTGTCCCAGATTACACTGCAACGACAACTGCTAAACAATTAGTTAGAGTGTTTTTCCCGAGGTATGGGTTGCCCCGTGTCATCTACTCAGATAACGGCCAACCTTTTTTTTTCCTCTGAACTCATGAAGCAAGTGTCTCTTCTGTTAGGGTACACTTGGAAGTTTCACTGTTTGAGACATCCTCAGGCAGCAGGTCTAGTAGAAAGACACAACCAAACTTTGAAGACAAAATTGGCCAAGATATGCACTTACAAAGGCGTGGACTGGATGGTAGCCTTACCAGTTGCCCTCTTTTACATGCGTATGGTAGCCCATTCCAGAACTGGCTTATCTCCATATGAAGTGGTCTTTGGCAGACCACCAAATATGTGGGGTATGCCAAGGCCTAAAAGAATAACTGATGTTGACAGTACTATGCTGACTGACTACCTGGCTTCCTTGATGTCTGCACTCCAATCTTGTCGTTCTCAGGTTGCTGCCACCTTCCCTGATAAAACCAACCCGGAAGAACACGCCATCCGACCCGGGGACTGGGTCCTCGTGAGGAACTTCGACCGGACCAGCCCCCTCCAGCCCAGGTGGAAGAAGCCAAGACTCGTACTACTAACAACACGGACAGCAGTGAAGGTCGAGGGCAGGAAGGGCTGGCTCCACGCAAGCCACTGCCGGAAACATTTTGGACAAAAAGACACTGTTGCTGATGGCCCTGCCAATCCCACTGACATTGTGACTGAACAATCTTTATTGCCTTTGGAACTAACCCCACAACAGGATTACAAATCAAAGTTAAGGTCTGCCATTCGGACCTTCAGTAAAAATTCTGTTTAATAGTACTGTTAAGGGCGGCACCAGGTCTCTTTTAATATAATATATATTTTGTAGGAAATTTAATCAGGGTCGGCAGCTTTGCCTTTTTTTAGATTATCTATTGCATTTGCTAGCTCTCCCATCGTAATTTCACAAATTGATCACTTCTCTTCCTCGTGTCCTTATGCTTGAAAGCTGCTAAACGTAATATGTTCCCCTGATAACAGCTTTATAATCATCCTATGTCACCTGACGAGAAGTTTCTTTTCTGTTTAGCATGAAGAATACTTATGACTCCATTCTCAACTTGTCCCTGTTTTTGAGTCTGTTAGAATAGTACGATCAAGTGTCCATCTTGTGTTGGGAGTAGATTTATCAATCAAAATCTCTATTTGGACCACAGAGTGATCAGACAAATCGGCTGGGAGGTGCTTTACTTTCTTGGTATTGTTTATCAGGCCCTTATCTACCAGAATTGTTTTTTATCCGGGAAGCATGCCTGTATTTCTTGTTTTGAAAAGTGAATTTGTCTTTCATATCTCCTTTCAGTTTCCAGACATCTACCAACCCTAAAAAGTGCACCTTTTGGGGCTCCAACTTGCTCTGTAGATCTGTTGTTCTACTGTTGTATATTGCCATAGTCTTACGCCAAAAAGACACTCAAACTGCAATTCTCTGGCAGCTCCGATGAGCCTCAACTGCATCCACCCACACCTCGGCTGCTCCGGTCGGCCTGCTATGTTCACCACGGCCTCGAAGTCCTAGGCTTCCTCCGCCCACCCCCCCAGCTTGATTGCTGCAGGCACTGCAGTCATGGCGCTTCACTCCCTCCACGCCGAAATTCAGCACAGCTTTTTTAGTTATTCCGCTGTTCTTTTTTGAAGGCTTTGTTATTTTTGCATATAAATGAAGCTTTTATTTGTCGGTTTACATGCCTGGAGAGCTCGGATCTCCCGAATGGGCTTTCAGCCGGTGGCAATGTTTTTTTCCCAAACTCCTGCTATTGATTAATTTATTGATTAATTGATCTTCTCTTAGCCGCTCTCTCCAGCAGAGCCTTCCCTGAGAAGCAGACCCATTCAAATATGACCAACAGGTGTAACGCAGGACCCTGCAGTGCATTGGGGCCCCAAACTGATAAGGGGCCACCAAACCTTTTAGAAGAGCCACATTCTGCCTAAGGCCAATAAATATCTGTAAGATATGGGAGACTCGGGCCCCTCCTTACATTCTGCAGGGCAGCCCCATTATTTTACGTTATACCACTGATGACCAGTGCACCAGGAAGTGAGAGTGGCCACAGGAGTAATGTCCATGGCATTTAAAGAGTACTGTGACAATACAGAAGAATACATATGTGACACCGCTTTAATGGCATTAGCCATTTGCATATGGTTATACTTGGAGCATGTATTTGCACCCATCCTCAGGCCCTGAGTCGGCGCCACAGAGAGGCACATGTTGGCTGTTAGCGGAAGTCCTGTTGCTGGAATCTGAGCAGTGAGTATTTTGAGTGGAATCCTATAATTTAGAATGGCCTTTTAATTAGGGAGGTCACTAAAAGGCTAACTTAGGGGCCGATTATGATGGCGGACGGACCTGAGTCCGTCCGCCACCATAGAGTAGGAGGGACCGTCCGCAGGGGCAGCGGCGGTCCCTCCATGAAGATTAGTATGTGACCGCCAGGGTGCCGGTCACATCCTCTATTTTTAACATTGCGGCGGGTGCAGCTTCAAGCTGCACCCGCCGCAATGTTAAAAATGCATGCACAGCATTTGCGTGCACAAAGCAGCAGGCACCGCGCGGTGCCTGCCGCTTTGTCCACGCAAATGCAGGGGGGTAACATAGGTACCCCCCATGTGCACCCCCCCCACCCCCCTTCACCCAGGGGGCCCGCAACGGGCCCCCGCAGTGAAGGTTCGTCGTTCCGCCGTGGAAAAGCATACTTCCTACTCCATCATAATATGGCTGGCGGTGTCTGATAGACACCGCCAGCCATGTTAATGCTTTTCCGCCGCGGTCGGAAGGCGACCGCGGCGGAAAAGCGGCGGACAGATTCAAAGACCCACCAGCCATCCTAATTTGGCGGTGTGTCTGTCATTCATCCGCGGCGGATTTCCCGCATCCTCCGGGCTGGCGGTGGCTTCCGCCGGCCCGGAGGATGCGGGAAATCCGCGATCCTAATGACCCCCTTATTTGGGGAGATTTCCCATTCAATCCAATTGGGTTCTCCAAGTGCACTCGTTTTGTATGTACTTTGCTGTACTCCAGTCAGCCAAGCTCTGGCCTTCTCTGACACAGCCTGCAGCATAATATTCAAGTGTTTTTCTTCTGACTATGCATTGACAATTTGTTGCCTCTTTTGCTCATTCAGAACATGCATGTACACAATAAGAAACAAGCACTGGCAAAGCCAATATGTCTTACCTTGGCTAGATGGATGGATATATATTTTTATTTTTGATTACAAGGATATGACACAAAAATAAAGATGGAAACAGAAAATAAATTATCATGTACATGTGCTCACCTTATTCTTACAATAAAAAAAGTCAAATAAAAAAAGTTCACAAATGTGGCTGCTTGTGAGTATTTCTGAATAAAAAGCCTTTCAATTCGGCCAAGCATGTTATTATTTTTTAAAGAGGACAGAATAAAATACCACCTAATCAATATCAAATCCCAGCCAGCTACTTTGTTAAAGTGCTATACAAATACTTTGCAACATTAACTTTAAAATGGATCACACGCCGAATAAGAGCTGGCATTTAGAGTTAATATAAAAAAAACATACAAAACGAAAAAGCACACGTCTGACCAAGTATTACAACTGATGATGAAATAACTATTTTTCGGTGGACGTGAACAATGTGCACATGCTTGTTGCTGTCACCCCATGTGAAGGGAGCCAATGGGTAAAGCTCACTGTCCCCTTTTTCTCCCACTGCATGGTTTGGTGGGTGGAAGCAAAACGTGAGTGATAATTTAACACACCAGCGAATGAACCCCACTGACCTTAAGTCCCTTCATGCTTGTATATTATGTATGATTATTTGGAAACCTATAGTCTGGGAAAGACAACTAAAGCTGTCTGAAACGCCAGACATAAACAAATGGTTTACCTGAGAGCCTCCCCAGGCAAAGATATACAAATATCTGTCTTTGTCAGCTGGTGTAAACAGGCAAAACTATTAACATCACGACTGCCATTTCCACCATCAAATGGCTCTGTGGGATGCTCTGTTTCTATGTGTGTAATTGTTTGGCATTTTAATATTTTTTTGTGTGGATAAATAGTCCTAGAGTCTGCTAACAGTGTCTCTACCTCAGATCTAAGTACAGCTGACGTTCAATAAAAGTTCTTACAGTTAATCAAAGCTGCAACACAGAATCTGGAATCTAAGGGCCATATGTATCAAGAAGTCATTTTGCGATTCTCAAATAGCGATTTTTTGCGAATCGCTATTTGAGAATTGCATCATGCTGTGTATGTAGGATTGGCAATAAAATTTGCGAATCCTACATATACCTTATTTGCGAATCGTAAATTGCATTTCGCAATTAAGGAATACCTCCCCATTCATTCCTACGGGCCTAGAGGCCCATAGGAATGACTGGGAAGACATTCTCAATTTGTGATTAGCAATTAGTGAATCGCAAATTGAGAATGCAAATTCAAGGGTGCAGGGGTGTCAAAAGGACACCCTGTTGCACCCCTGAAATAAGCATGGGTGCACATGTGGCGCACATACATTCCCTAAAGGCATGTATGTGCTTCACATTGCACTTTGAAAATTGCAAAAAAGTGAATTTTTCAAAGAGATCGCAAATTACCACCAACTTGAAGTTGGTGGTAATTTGCGATTCCTTAAGGCCAAATTGCACTTCTTTGGTGCTTCTTACATTGCATTTAAGGAATCGCAAAATTTGCGATTCCTTAAATGCAATCGCAAAATAAGGAATCGCAAATTTTTCGATTCCTTATTTTGCCTTAATACATACCATTTGGCAAAATTGCATTCGCAAACGCCGAAATTCTGCGAATTTCGATGTTTGTGAATGGAATTTTGCTTGATACATATGGCCCTTAAGTTGAGTCCTGCATATTATTCTTTCGCAAAAACATCAAGATTATTTTAAGGTTGGGAACACAGGTAGCATGTCCTATGTTTGAGAGAGTTTAAAGTCAAACCTGGGCTTACTTCCAAGTGAATCTATATAACTTATGATTGGGTATTTTCCATCAAACAGTACATTGTCACAATCTACAGCCCTCAAGTTTATTTTGCTAATGTCTTTTTCATGTAAACACATACATCTCTTACTGCTTAAGTTAGGTGTCTGCTGCCTTTGATTTAGTATACTGTGTTTGAATTTGATGATCTGTCGGTTCCAAGTTCCAGACATCAAATATTCATAATGCTTTTTAAACAACGGTACATGTTTGAGCACGAGGGGGCGTTTAAATGTGTAGGATATAATGGGATCATATTTAGTGAATACGGTTAGTAAAAAAATTGCCTGTTTGGCAGACGTCTCCGAGTACAACTTGGATCCACAGATCCAAAGGAGTTAAAGCTCTGTGTAAAGAGAAATTCTATGACTATTTAAAAATGAACCAGACTGTAATTTAAATATTATGTCAGCAAATTATTATTCATGCAAAAAACCGTATGAAATTAAAGAACATTTCAATATGCTGAATACATTGATAATGCCATGCAGTGGTGCTGGAACCGAACGGTTTTCAGAGCGGAGGTGCTGTCATCAAAGTCACATCACTAAACTCATAGGGATTGTCGTTTCGTTTCGTTTCAAAATCTTTTTTTCGGCAGTAAGTCACAGTCAGAAAAGCACAATACAATCATCAAAACATCCTCAATAGAAATAAAACTCACAGTTAATCATTGGTAAAAAAAAGAAACAGATATCCAATAAAATACTCGAAATAAAAACGTGCTGAATGCCAGCAAAACACAGTAGCAAACTATCAAAAAGCAATTTGTTTTCTCCTACTGAGAGCATATTTTAAAAAGGAACAAATAGAACTGCAGAGAGTAGGGGAATTCAGTGAGTGCAGGTACAACAAGGCCTCTGCACAACGTCTACTGCCACAGGCTCTGATTAATGGGACTAATAACTTTTTAGAGTAGGTCCTACAATATTTACAGAAAAAAGTGAAATAGAGGTGTCGCAGGGTTTCTGTTCTCACACAGAACTGTGCACAGAGGATTGGAACCTCGGAGAATTAGGGTGACCCAAAACTCACCTAAGTACCCAACAAACCCCTTACCGAGCTAGCTACAGTGTCTCATTGGTAATATCAAACTCCCAATGTTTAGACAAACCAGAACATGAACTTACAGTACCTCAGGATACGTGGAACTCATGAACACTCTTTCGTTATACTGTCATTACAAACCAGAACATGGAGTAAAGAAGAACACATGAGCATTTGAAATGTTTATTTACTAATGCCGTCTTCTCAGGCGCAGTATCTTAGATAATACAAGTAAACATATTATCAGTAGCAAAATTACCAGCATAGTTACTAATCCATAAAAAGCGAATGGTGACAGCATGTTACCATGCTGTAAATGAATAAGAGTTAACAACACTTATTTCTCACCCTCCCTAACACACATATTATATTATTTGCTGAGAAGGTCTCTTTGGGTTGTTTTAGGGCGGGCCCATACCTTAGTGTCTTAGATTGAAGGAATCACATCAGCATACACCAGCTCTCTCTGCATGCGAACCGCATCAAGTGTGTTATTTGTGCCCCAAGCAAAGCAATATAAAACCCGCCTCAAGCCCGGAGTTGGCAGAGGCTGCACTTATGTTATGACTATGAAGTCGTGGAGATCAGACCTCACAACAATTCCGTATCGTGTTGTTCTTGAAGCTTCAGCACTCACTGTACAGACACAGTTCATTTAGCAAAGCAGATAGCAAAGCAATAACATATTATTCTCATGTAAACCGCGATGAACTACTAGGTTGAAAGCTAAATCAACAATTAAGTGTCGTGTGCAGAAGTTGCAAAAAGAAAAATGGCGTTTAAACCTCAAATGAGCCTATGCTAACTTAACACGATATAAAGATATTCAGGAGCTACATGACACCCCCCCATGATCCGAGAACGGACTAAATAAAATAACAGAAGTGCCATCCCATGAGAGCAGAGTGCAACATTATATGAGCATGGTTCTCAAAGGAAACATTAAAAAGTTGAAAAATTTGTAATAAAATTTAATGCTAAAAAATAGCCCAAAAGTCTATAGTGGCTCAAGCCAATAGGCAAGCGAATAATAAAAAAACTTGACAGATAAATCAATAAACGTCAATGATATGCTAATACTCAGCATGTTAAACACGAAAAGGTCTAGGACATAACTGTGTATGCAAAATAAGCTGCAACAGCCTCCAATAGGAAATCACCGTCTTCATCCGAAAACAGTTCAGCCATCCAACTTAAAAGTGGAAAAGAACATACGTGCTCTCCCAGCACCGGATCCTCTATTACCATCAGAGGACAGCTCGGTGGGTTTTCAAGAAAGCTCAGTTCCAAGAAATCCTGTGTAGCCGCCAGTATATCCCAGGGACCCATTAGTCCATGCATCACTGCTAAGGCCATAATCCTTTCGCCAGGACAAACCAACTCGTGAGTAATGATAGGACTCATCAGCTGATTAAAGTCGACATCAGGAGAAACCGGTCCGCAGAGACACAAATCAATGGCCCAATCGAAATCACAGGTCAAGCAGTGAAACACAGGCTGGACACAGGTGAAGTAGGAGAATCGAAACGATAATCCATATGCCGTGCTCAATATCGCCAACGGTAGTGTGCCATAATATTCAAGCATCTGGTTGCGGAACAGCGTCAGAAGCTGCTGGGCGGGACCTTGCACAGGAAGGACATCCATATTTAAAGAAGCAAAACACCACTAGAGCGCCCGCAGCTAACACAAGTAAAACTGGGAATCCACCAAATAAAGTAGAAAAGATAGAATGAAAGAAAGCAGGGGTGACTCCAAAAATCTTTTCAAAGGAAGTCACGAGACCACTGCTAACAGTTTTAAAAAAATGTGCTAGGCCCTTTGTGGAGGACGCGTTAAAGATAGTACGAACCATCTCACTGAAATGCAAAGGCAAATCAGTATTCAGAAGGGCCTGAACCTCTGTACGGGTGTTGGCTATGTGAAGCACGAAAGTTTCACGAGCCGAACTCAAGGCCACCTCTTTCTGGGACAAAAGAGCCCTTATTCTTGCCATGCCGCTGAATTCTGCTCTCAAGGTTGGTATCTGGGGCCAGATGGAATACTCCCTATGTTCATGTGTGGGAGGATACAGAACATTTCTGCAGCAAATAACACGTTCACTTACTGTTACGATAAAAGGTATGCCTTTTATTAACCCACAACAGTCCTCATTATTCAGAAGCAAATAACTACCATTTTCTAATAAAGTAAACGTGGGGATGATAGCAGGAACTGGTGTGCCTTGTAATACACAAGCTTAATTCGGTCGGTGTTGGTTGCAAGAACCATGTAACTGTATGTGTCTACACATTAATGAATGATCTGGTGTCTCAGTACACTCCTCACCATTCAGATAAACCTCTTGATCATCTTTTAAGCATCTGTAAGTGTATGGAAGTGACCAGACTTCATGAAGGAAACCGCTACCTAATGGTTCATAACGACCAATGGGTACATATTTCATACAATTTGTAAATTTATATAAAGCAAAAGGCAGCGTTATCAAACCGTGGATAAGCCACGTTGCAGCAGTGGCCTCCGCCACGGAAAAAGGCAAAGATTCTAACCTTTCAATATGTAACATAGAAAAGGAAGCATCACGCATTGAAAGTAAGCGTTGTTTGTCAGTCAAATTAAACGGGGCAAATAGAGAAGAAACGTTCATGTACGTCCAGGGAACCTTACTGTTCTTCAGGGTCTGAAGGGTCCATGCAAATTGCATGATGGACCTTAATTGATTTTGACCATGGTATAACATTGACACTTCATCATGCACAATATCCACAACGGATGATACAATATTATCTAATGTGTAAATTCGGGAGGAAAGCATGTTAATACTATTGTCAACAACTGCAAGTACTTTCTCAAGATTTGCCTGATCAATTGCCCTAAGGCGTGTAGCAGCCTCAATCTGTGATGTTTTCCAAATTTCATTGTAAACAGCATATATCCACCTTTTCGACCTGCCACTAGCCGGGCCTTTAATGAAATCATTTAAATCCACGTCTGCATTCAGTTTGGAAAGGTGACTTTTAACTGCAGGTAAAGTTGAATGTTTCAGCCAATTTTGACATAATTTGCCTACAGAATAAGTTGTGACAGTGTGGACCAAGTCAAAACGGGGATCTGACCTAACAGTTTTAAAACCGTCAGAAAAACCTAAAAATCGATGTTGGCAAGAATCAGCACTACGGTGCCAAAGCAGCCAACCTTTTGGATCCATACTGGAAATGTTAAAGGAAGAATTAAGAAGTAGGGCCTGTAATTCTCTAATCGACAACTGAGTAAAATTACTCCAACCATCATATTCCTCTAAATCTGGGATAGTAGGGGTGTTTAATTTTTTAGAAGTAGCCAATCCAAAGCATGTGGTCTGGGAAATTGTTTCATTCAAAAACAACATATGATTTGGTATGAGACATGCACGGTGCAAAGCCTCAGTGCCTTGTACCTGCCAGGCTCTTGAACCCCAAACTGATTTAAGGTCTATCGTTTCTTTCCATAACTCGTAGCCTCCAGGAACTAATTGATCAAGAAGGCCTTCGAATACAACAATTTAGTATTGGTAAGTCTAACCTTGGACATTGGCTTTTTTAGAAATTTAAAATAAAAGGACTCTGGATTGGACTGGTTAAAATCAGTGAAATAGGTATACTTTCTCAGAAATGTTTCAGAACTGCCTTGTATAGGTGCTGGGCAATGTTCCCACTGTGTAAAATTAACAGTATCCCTTCGGGAAGATGTTTTGTGTAAGAAGTGATTGCCATAATGTTGGTAGCAAAATAAATCACCATAATTAGCAGATTTTAAATATAAATCTTCAGCATCAAAGGCAGCATAGTATTGCAAATCAGAAAATAAACTTTCTACTGCATTAACATCCCAGTCATCAGAACGAATGTTTTGTTTCACCACATCCCCCATATTTACTCTAAGAATATTAGGAACATTAACGACTTCCGTTGGGCCATGAATTTGAAACCTAACCGCATCCCACACAATTCCATCAAGGACTGGCCATGCTGTGATGTTAACCAAAGTCAAGTCTCTTTTCACTCTGTGTGTAGAATGTGACGAGGAAAGCGGGGCCAAAGTTCCATTTAGATGTGTAATGCATGTTCTTTCCTCGACATAGTGTCCATTGACCAGTCGAAAAAAATAAAACACAAAACCAATTGACATAAAAAGGTAAACTGAAA
Source organism: Lissotriton helveticus (assembly GCF_964261635.1). Lineage (NCBI taxonomy): Eukaryota > Metazoa > Chordata > Amphibia > Caudata > Salamandridae > Lissotriton > Lissotriton helveticus. Next base: position 1,064,896,581 of record NC_136071.1, on the reverse strand, counting down.
AAAGGACCAGCCAGATGTATGTCCACGGGGGAATCAAAAAATGTTTTTTAAACAAGCTGGCATAAACTGCAAAACGAGAGGGTTTCTTTGAGGCAAGGGAAACAGAGTCAAATGAAAATCTGGATTCCGTGGCTAAACGTGCTTGCAGGTCAGGCATGGACAAACCAGTGGGGTAGGCATAGTCTATCTCATCAATGTTAGTTCCGGGTAAATTATTTAATAAAGGACTGGAAACAGCAGGTAATTCAATGGCCACTTCAGGTTCAATATTAGAAGCAGTGGGCATAACTGAGTTTCTCACAATGGAAGGACAGGAAACAGCCGGTGTCATGCTAAGAAGAATCGGCCACTCTGTGTATCTTGACATTGTCAATTGAAATAAACCTGTTTTCCTTACGACCAGGAAGTGGTGGTAAAATGACTGTTCTTGTGCCCTTCACTCCAAGGACTGGAACCGGAGCTCGATAGGAAGGACCAAATTCTTTCTTGTTTTCGATCTTCTCTCGAACCAGTTCGCCAACTTGGGGTAGCCAGCCAACTACCGGGATCTGCAACGCATCATCCGACGTGGAGGGCAAATGTTCCTTTGCAAGACTGTCTCTGGTCTTTTGTAGATTCTGTAAAACATTGCAATGTTCATCTGCGTCAAAGGAAGTGGCGCGAACCACACAGTCTAGACCGTCAAGGTCAGGGACGAACATCTTGATGCCAAAGAGCATTTCGTATGGGGTCCGCCCACCCAGAGACCTTCTAGGGAGATTATTAAGAGCACGCTGCACGCCATTGAGGTGAGCCAGCCAGTTTCTGCCAGTGCCTATAACTCGGGCTGTCAAAGATTGCTTTAAATCACGGTTCATTCGCTCAACTACACTGTTACCCTCAGGTCTGTAGGGAGACGAAAACTTGACTTGAACCCCCATCGAATGCATGGCATCCTTATACGCCTTAGAGGCGAAAGCCGGACCCTGATCCGAATGGAATGTACCACAGGCAAAAATCCCTATAAAGACACGCAAATCTCTAATGACAGTCCGTGAATCAGCGCTGCGATGGGGCCATACCCACACAAAGCGTGTGCATGAGTCAACTGCTACTAAGATGTACTTATACGCAGTATCAGATGAAAAAGGACCGCAGTGATCTAAATAAACGCATCCTAGTGGTTTATTAGAAATGTACAACTGTGTCTGTGGCGGACGCGCAGCACTTGAAGGTTTAATCTGCTGGCAAATGTCACAAAGAAGGACATAATCACGCGTCTGTTTGTACAGTCCCCGCCACCAGAAACGTTGTTGTAAGAGAGATACAGTGGCTGAGACGCCCGCATGCGCAGACACCACACCTTCATGCGCCGCTGTAATCAAGTCTGCCCTGCGATCCGAGTTGGGAATCAGCCGTTCCCCAACATCAGGAATTGTCACAAAAGGAACCTTTTCGGGACATAAGTGGTATTTGTACTTCGAAGGGAATCCCGAAGGATGTTTACCTCCCTTCTCAGAGGCAGCAACTGCCGCCAAGATGTCGCTATCAATCTTGGTTTTGGATCTAGTAACAGCCGCAACTAAGTATGTAGATACTGCTGATTTCGCCGCTTCATCTGCAAGCGAATTACCGACAGCGTGGACTCCCACGCGCTGATGGCCAAGAGTATGAATTACATAAACGAGTGGTAACTTATCCTTAAGTTCCGCCACTCGAACCCAGATCATCTTATGTTTTATTGTGCTACCCTTGGAATCACGAAATTCATTCTGAATCCAAAAGAACAAGTTTTCATTGTAAGACTGGACACAGTAGTAAGAATCACTTACAACGAGAGTAGTAACACTTGGATCAGCGTACTCCAACGCTAGTAAAAGATCACGAAGCTCTGCCAATTGTGCGGTGCAGTCGCCCAGGGGCAAGGTGTGCACTTCACTGGAAAGGAACTCATCGTTCAACATAGCACCGACCACAATGGCGCATGCGGAAACGTAGGCATGTTTAGAGCCATGCGCAACCTGCGCCGAACCATCAGTGTAAATGATGCAATGGAAGTCCTCCAAAGGCCGCATAGATAGAGGAGCAGGATGAACGAACTCATACTGCAAGTACTCTTGCGACCGTAATGAGGCGTCAAAAATAAACGTGACATCTGTAGACGTCAAGGACGCAGCCCATTGAATCCACCGAGGGTGCAAAGCTTTTGAATTTGGTACACTGGCTTTCGTGACTGCCTCCAAATGAGGACAGGGTGTTACCACTAACATGCGTTTCCCCTGCGACAGAGCTCGTTCTTTAAGAATCGCCATCTGTACAGCAGTTAAAACTTTCTCCACAGTGGGAAACCGCAATTCAGCCGAAGTGTACACGTGTGACTTGTAAGCAATAGGTACCGTGTCTCCTTCATTAAAAGTGAGGTACGTGAAACCCACCGTCCCAGGAATTATTCTTATTACCAGGTTGGTGTGGTTATCACGAGTCAGTAAATATTTAGAAGCGAGCAGATCAGCCTGCAAGGATTGCAAAATGGCTGAATGCTCAGGCAGCCAGCATGATTTTGAGAAAGTAGGTTGTATTAATGCATACAACGGCTTGATACGCTGGGCATATTCCGGAATGTATGTCCTTCCGAAATTCAAAAAGCCCAGTAAAGACTGTAATTTCTTCAGTGTTGTAGGAGCGCGCAATTGAGCGCATTTTTCCAAGAAGTGAGGAGCTAAACCTCTACCTTCATTGTTCAGCTCATAGCCGAGGAACAACACTGTATGTTCTGCAATGTGCGATTTTGCAAAATTAAACTTGTAACCCATATCAGCAAAGTTACAAATAACCGAATTCACTCGACACAGATGCATCCAAATTTCGTCGTCCGTGAGATAAATGTCATCCACATACGAACACGCATCCGGGTCGATATTCTCCAAAAGAGTAACAATTCTGGAGGTGAAAACACCAGGACTATTCTTGTAGCCCATTGGGAGTCGCCGGAAGCGTTTTTGCACACCAGCGCTTGTAAAACTCGTCCATTGGGAGCTAAGGCTATCCAATCTATGGGCATAGAAACCGTTGGAAATGTCAAGCGTTGTTTTGAAACGCTTACGCACTAGACTATCCACTAGGGCAGAGCCGTGAGTATTCTGTACTGCACAGTTACGGCAATGCGAGTTTAAATGCCGGTAATCCAATACCAAACGATATGATCCGTCAGGTTTGGTCACAGTAAAAAGGGGATTATTCATCGGTGACACACACGTTTCAATAACTCCTTGATATTCCAATTGCACAAGGATTTCAGCGACGGAAGCTTTTGCCTCACGCCGTATGGGATATTAAGGTTGAGGCTGCGGCTCAGACCGCAACGGGATCTCGTGGCAAGGCGACAATTTATCCCAACCACATTGGTTACGGTACAGAGCCGGTGCGAGAGCCCGAGCCCACTCTTCTGCAAAATGCTGCGCATGCTCTTTCGAGACAGTGTTCGCGAAACTGGGGAGGATTACCTCCTCCCCTCGCGGCGCCGCGAGCACAAAAGGTGGGGGCCAGTCAGCCTCCGAAAGCAAAATATCATATGTAGAAGACAGATTTTCCCAAAATACACCTTTAACGGTACGCTGTATGTCACCTTCAATAAACAGGACAATTTCATAAAGTCTTTCAGGGGGAGCAAGTCTCGTATCCGCTGTTTCTATCACAACATAAACATCAGTCGCTGTCACCCTCAGTAGTGGACGCAGCGCCTCTCTGACTATGGTTATCTCCGCCGCGCTGTCCAGCAAGGTCAGAGCCCACGTCAGATTCCGAAGCCGCGTTCTCACTATCTATGGCATATCGATGCGCTGTTAAGGCTGCGACTTTCTTTTTCGCAAACTGCGGTCTCTTCGGCGTAGAATCCTCCTGCTTCCATGCGCCTTCTGTCTGGCGGGGCTGGCCACGTCCTTGTTGGCCACCACGTCCCCGTCCGCCTCCTCCTCCACCGGTCTTCGCGGCCGATGAGTCCTGAAAGGAACGAGGAGAGCGTAGATCAGAAACCTGAAATCTATCAGGTGATTTAATCATCGCGCGATCGCGCAAATCATAAACTTTCTCAGCCGGCGCAGGGACCTGTGACGCAGGATATGATTCCTGAGTTTGCTGCTGTTGCTTCCCCTGTTTCTGTTTCTGAGGCCAATTCTGTTTTTAGGACTTTGGTTGTACATCTGCCGCAGCAGATTGCACTTGTGGTTGTTTCTTCTCCTTAACCGCAAAGTACTTCAAACCCTTACTTGTGCGACCGATAGTTTTATAAGCGGCCACCACAATCTTCGCCAACTGGCGGGGCTTTTCGGCATCGGGTAACGCTGCCAGTGCATTAAAAACCTGGAAGTTCACAGCATCTCCCTTGATGTTGGAGAGTATGAGATCACTTACAATCTCAAAAGAACCACACAGGCGCATACCCAATTCAACCGCTGCCTCTGGACCGTGATCATCCTGAACACGTTTTATGATCGTAGGCAGTACAGCCATAGATGGGGTGCCGAAACACCTCGCATAAACAGCCGCAAAAGTCTTACCCCAACTTTCACAGTCAACGAGCTCGGGAGTGATATCCTTAGGTAAAGTAATCGTCAACATTCTATGTTTATCAGCAGGAGTAGAATTGGGAAACACGGCTTCCAGTTGGTCAAATTTCTCGGCCAGGCAAAAAGGAAAATCATCTTTATTATCAGGGCGTTGACCAAAAACCGAATTTACCATAACTGGATTGAGCCGTAAACCACCACGTTCCGTTTGAATGGCCGGACCCCCCGGGGGACCACCCGGGAGATGACGACCTATGTATTGAACCAATGCACGAATCACGGAAATGGAGACTACATGTAGCCTGCGAATTTCTGCAAGGGTACAAGCCCCGTGATTCGGGTGCGGGGTAAAACCACCCAACGCAGGCCAGTTTGTACCTGGAATTGAGAGTGGACCTAACCTCGCAGCGGACAAAGAGTGGGGGAGGGCGCCATCAAACCAAACTCGATGCTGCCAATGATCAATAGGTATTTCCAGTGCCCTGTACGGTGTATACTCAGCCGGTACAGGGGAGGCCGTGTAGGAGTGGAACAAACCAGAAGTTGCATCCACAGCCGGAAACGTAACCCAAGAGTAAAACAATTCAAAAGGGAACGCCGGATCAGCACACACCACTAAAATCACAGCCATCCCATCCACCGGGACTTGGTATGTCTGTAGATGTGTGCGCACCGGTACTCGACTATGTTGCGCAATTGCCACCGCCGCCGCCATGATAACACTGGAATTACGGAAAAACAAAGAATACTTTGTAGCACAACTGGGTAGTAATTCAAAGAAACCGTTTTAGAAAGAATCAAGCTTGAAAAAGACCTATTACCATAAATAGGTAGGTTTCACCGACACCCCGTTTTCCGGAAACGGATGTGAAGGGGTTAAGGTTCGAACGATATACTACTCGAGTGTCATGATATAAGACCACCGAAAACGTTGGGCGCCATGTCGCAGGGTTTCTGTTCTCACACAGAACTGTGCACAGAGGATTGGAACCTCGGAGAATTAGGGTGACCCAAAACTCACCTAAGTACCCAACAAACCCCTTACCGAGCTAGCTACAGTGTCTCATTGGTAATATCAAACTCCCAATGTTTAGACAAACCAGAACATGAACTTACAGTACCTCAGGATACGTGGAACTCATGAACACTCTTTCGTTATACTGTCATTACAAACCAGAACATGGAGTAAAGAAGAACACATGAGCATTTGAAATGTTTATTTACTAATGCCGTCTTCTCAGGCGCAGTATCTTAGATAATACAAGTAAACATATTATCAGTAGCAAAATTACCAGCATAGTTACTAATCCATAAAAAGCGAATGGTGACAGCATGTTACCATGCTGTAAATGAATAAGAGTTAACAACACTTATTTCTCACCCTCCCTAACACACATATTATATTATTTGCTAAGAAGGTCTCTTTGGGTTGTTTTAGGGAGGGCCCATACCTTAGTGTCTTAGATTGAAGGAATCACATCAGCATACACCAGCTCTCTCTGCATGCGAACCGCATCAAGTGTGTTATTTGTGCCCCAAGCAAAGCAATGTAAAACCCGCCTCAAGCCCGGAGTTGGCAGAGGCTGCACTTATGTTATGACTATGAAGTCGTGGAGATCAGACCTCACAACAATTCCGTATCGTGTTGTTCTTGAAGCTTCAGCACTCACTGTACAGACACAGTTCATTTAGCAAAGCAGATAGCAAAGCAATAACATATTATTCTCATGTAAACCGCGATGAACTACTAGGTTGAAAGCTAAATCAACAATTAAGTGTCGTGTGCAGAAGTTGCAAAAAGAAAAATGGCGTTTAAACCTCAAATGAGCCTATGCTAACTTAACACGATATAAAGATATTCAGGAGCTACATGACAGAGGAAATTCTGGGGAGAGGACTCTTAGAAAGGACAAATTAAAATGTTAGTGCAATTAAACTGACCCAGTGGAAAGTTTATATTCCACCTCACTATGCTCAGCCTAAATCTAGTTAACAGGACTCTGTCAGATGTGGTTTACATCCAGGACAAGTATGGTTTCATATGGGGAGAGGCTTGCAATCTCATATTCCCTAATGAAAATGATGGCTGCTTCAAACACCTCCAAATAAAGTATATTCCAGGTTGTGAACGCATTCTTGACCTAAGAAAGATCAGCTTTTGGAAATATAGAAGAGGGGAGAAAAAAGCTCCGGTCTCACCAGATCCATCATTTCCTGTTTGGTATAGGTCAGCCATGGAATAGCTGACCTCTATCGCAGGCGAGACAATCCAGGATCGCATTCCTCTTCAGACCGGCATGCTAGTTCACCCAAATGGCACACCAAAGTACCAGAAGTGCCAATTTAAAAGAGACTTCAAAAAACCCAATGCCAAGCTCCTGATGGAAAAAGATGAGGCACCTGATGAAGGAACACCCAGGAAACAACACAGGGCCCTGTTGTCTTCAATGGAGAGCAGAGATGTTAGAGTAGCCGCATATGCTAGCCCCGTAAGGGGCCATGTGCTTTCTGTCAATACTAGAAGCGAAGCTATAGATGAAATCAATAGCACCGTAAACCTTTGAGCTGTTTTGTTCTTACAGGTGCCCCAATTGCGCTTGGCATCAACCACCTCTCCCAGACAGGAAATCTCCTGGTAGAGGCAACCTGGTGACTTTGGAGGTAAACACTTCTTTGATTCATAGATTTGGGCCCCCAGGACAAGATCTACGTTTTAGAACAATTGGTGGAAGGTACAAGGTCCCAATAAAGCTCACAAATTTATAGGAGAGAGTGTTTAAACGCACGTATGTTCCACCCATCAATAGAGCATTATCTGCGTAAAGTTGTGCGGGGACTTTGGGGCATATTATCAAGGGGGTTTATCTCCGCTTTTTTGGCTTTAAAAGCCAAGAAAGCGGAGATAAAATTATCTCCCTATTACCAAGCTGTCGCTAACACCAGTTAGCGACAGCTAGTAGGAGATAGCGACCATCTTGGGCCCCACTTTGCATGTCAGTGATATTTATCACTAATGACATGCAAAGTGGGCGTGCCAAGATGTTAGCGACTGGAAACAGTCGCTAACATCGCTATCTCCTATTACCAACTTTTGGAGATATTCGCGCTAAGCGCGAATATCTCCAAAAGCTAACACCTGCCCCTGAGCAGTTCTTAGCCATGTTAGCCAATGGGAGATGGATAACATGGCTAAGAGCATTAGCTCGATAATGCATGAATATCGCTGACTTTTCAGCGATATTCATGCATTTCGGCCGATTTTTATCGCTTAGGAGATAAACCTTGATAATAGCAAGGTTCCTAAGCGATAAAAATAGGCGATGCTTAGCGATACTTAGCGATAAAAAAATTGTCTCTAACCCTACTTAGCGATAAATATCGCTATTTGTTGATAATATGCCCCTTTGTTCCTGTCCTCCATCGCCACGTCTGCCACACTGGGGGACAGAGTCTCCTCAAGACCATTGATATACAACCGGTGGAGTATATGGGCCAGTACACACCCTTAATGGATGCCCTTCCCCAGCAGAAAGCTGGTGGTGCGCTCACCACCCGGGCCATACCTAACAGATGTTGATAAGTCAAAGTGAAGTACATGCAGGAATTGAATTAACCCAAGGACCACCCCAATATCACTTAGCATGTACCACAACCTAGAACTAACCACAAAGTCGAAGGCACTAGATAGGTCCATGAATGCCAGGCAGATAGAGCCCTGATTAGTGGTAGTATACTTGCTATTAAGCAGGTGTAAATTAAGACATTGCCCTACCGTGCCCAGCCCCTCATGGGAACCGCACTTAATCTCCGACAGCGATATTTACAGTCAAATCCAGCAAAGATATTGGACGATAACAGCTGAGGAACTGTGGGTCGACTTTAATAAAAATAGGGACAATGGTGGTGGCATGCCATGAGTCTGGAAGACCACAGTAAGTAAAGTCATCGAAGCAATTACAAAGTATTGGGTCCCACAGTTCAGGGGCAGATTTGCACATGTCCATAAAGACCACATCGGTACTTGGGACCTTATTAGATGGAGACTTGGTAATGGCCTCACAGACCTCTTCCAGCATAAATCTAATAGAAATTGGGTAGGCCACCAGAGAAATCTCTTGCATATCAGATTGATATAAGGCACAGAAGTGTCTCTCCCGAGCCTCTGGGCTGATGGTGCTAATGGCTGAGGTGCCACTGGATCCCGAAGAGCTAATAGCTTTGACAGTCCTCCAGAAGGACGTAGAGCCCTTTTTCCTGCAGGACTGTAGCAACCTTCACCAATGCTCCATTTGTACTTCTTTATGCTTATTTTTCAAAGCCCTTTTCTACACCGCACTGTATTCTTTAATTTGTGGACAGTCGTAAGGTGTCTCTTTTAGGGCCCTGTGTAGAATTGTGGAAGCCTTTCTACAGAATGATTCAAATTATCGCTACAGATTATTGTAAATATACTACTAAATTAATTGGGATTAATTTTTTCATAAACACAGACAAACTTTCAAAAGATGAACCACAAGAGAAGGAGTTGAACAACCCTAACAACATTCAAGCTAGGAGGCCAAACAATTTTATGCCCTGAAGAAGTCCGCGAAGATGAAACACGTTGGCTACGGTTTTATCCATTGTGAAGGAGAAGTCACAAATAAAGAAATTGAAACATTCCTGCTGAACTGATCTCATGCTTAATTTTGAATGAATCAAAAAAGTCAGTTGCTTTGTATTATGTGTATGGATATAATTAAGTGTGCTGGACCACTGTGTTTCCTATGTTGTTGAGGGATTTCTTCTATCCAGAGAGAATAAGGGGTTTTGAGTCTCAGGTCCTAAGCACCTAATGAATTTTTAGATACGCTATCTCACAGTTAGATAAGTGCAGTCCCTTTTGCCTCAATCCCCGGACTAGGCAAAGCCCCTGGGACTTAACAGATAGGCAAGAAGAGGGGCTCCCACCCAGCCTAACTTTCCCCTTGAGGAAACCAAAACCTAGCCATAAGGGATTGTGATCACTCAATGCAGTGACAAAAGTGCTGTCTCCTAAGAGACCTAGATATAAAAATATAGTCAATAATGAAGCAAAGGCAGCGCTTGATAAAGTTATCTTTCAAATGGTGGGTTAGATCAACAGCATCACAAACAAGTTGGAGGTTAAACTTGTTAACAACATTCAAAAGAACCCTGGCTTTTGGGTACCCTAGCTCGGGAGCACCCCTCACACACGCTGTATTCAGAATGGCTGACTCATCAGCCTGTGACAAATAATCAAGTTTAATGTTAAAATCTCCCCCATCCACAACATGGAACCCCAATTTCAGGTGGGCTAGTTCTCATTCTAGCCCCAAAATAAAATTGTGTGTCTTTTGCCGAAATAAAACTTGAGAGCTTAAAGATGTTATCATATGGCTCAGCTTCGAAGAGACGATAGTAAAAATAAGCGACAGGCAAATGAGGCCTAGCTAACAAAACGGCTTGGACTGCAAGGCACCCACTGTTCAGCGGACAGATTTTACAACCCAGAGTAACTCACAAGTATGCCATCAAAGTACCCTTAGCCTGACCAGCAGGTGATGGAGTTGCTGGTACCATGCATTAACATGTGTTATTTCTCCAAGAAACACATTTAAAAAACAATTCCCCAAAGCTGTTTCTCCATAGAGTATCTCTGATGCTTTTAATGCATCTGCTGGGGTGGCAAAAAGAGGTGTAGGTATTTACTTTTGTAGAGGTTTGCCTTGGGAATTTGGTCAAGTCCAGAGAGATCCCCTTGGAAGATGGATATGGGTCGAGGTAAAATGTAATGGGATGATATTAACATTTTGTAAACTACTACGACCCAGTAATAGGCGATCCCACAGCACTAGTGAAAGTCAATGAGCTTCTAAGGGGGGTACCTGGGGAAATCATTTTAGGAGCAGACTTTAATTTTATTCAAAATTTGAGGAAAGACACCTCTAATAAAAATAAGAAGCAATTGAATCCTAAAACTAAAAAAGTCCTAGAAGCCATAAAACAGGTGTATCATCTGTTAGACCCCTTGTGAAAAATGAATCAGACAAAGAGTAAATGTACATGCTACTCCCGGCAATTTCGAATGGCTTCTCGTATCGATTACTTTCTTATATCTCGATTGCTGAACTATATAGATACTGAAATAGGGGCTAAGGCATTCTCCGACCACTCCTTTGTAAAGTTAGAGCTGGAATTTGAAGAGGGAAGGAGGACAAGATCTAGGTGGCAGATTGATTGTCTCCTCCTTCAGGATCCTCAATGGGTAGCTGAGGTAAAAGAATGGATATGGAGTATTTTAGGATTAATGAAGGAACGGCAGAATTATTTTCAGTTCAGGGGGTTTTAAGCCAGTTTTGCGTGGGCAAATAATTGCTTTTTCTGCCACCCAGTCAAGAAAATGACATGCCAAAATTGCCAAACTTCAGCAGGCAGTGGATATTACCTAGGGTCAGAGAAATACCCCGGTAGAAGGGGGAGGGGGAAGTAGGTGGTCAACTTGAAAAGGCGAAACAGGCACTCATGGAATGTTTTCTAATTGAAAAGATAAATCGCTCTAGGAATTATCAACAGTGTGTATACGTGAACAGTCAAATGGTCGGGAAATTGCTAGACCAAGCAGGAAACAGCTCTAATTTCCGAGATCATAGATCCTAAGACCAGTGACACGATAACAGATAAGGATAAGGGTATAATAATCCAAGTCTTGATGGAGCAATATCAACAATTATACGCCACTAGATATGAGGTTGGATCAGACTTAATCCAGGATTATTTTTAGAGCGTTAATCTCCCGAGTTTGTCTGATTTGCTCCTGGAACAAATCAAACTTCACATATCAGAAACAGAAATTTTAACAGTTCTGAAATCTATAGCGGGGGCGAAAGCCTGCGGAAGCCATGGGCTGCCAATAGAATTTTATAAGACGTTTTCTAAGGAATGGATCCCCTTCTTAACGAAGCTCTTTAACAATATTGAGGAGGGGGGGCGGTGTCCCCTAAAGTTTTTTTTATAGATCAAATTTGTTTTATTAATTTTCATCTGTTCACACACATTACAATATGGACAATCGCAATATCATGCCGTTGCTCCTGTCTCCCACCCCGCCCTACCTCCACGCCCCTCGGGCCTAGGATGAGACAGTGTGTCCATGCAAGTTGATATGCTCTTCAATAGACCCCTCCCCCCACTAACCGTCCTTCGTCCCCCCAACCCAAACTCCCTTCCCCAACAGGTCCCCCCATAAACCCCCCCTTTCCAGTGTGTTCCGCATCCTATCTACCAGACAGTATTTGGGACAGGTGTCCAGGACTCATTGTTTGCCCTCTGGCGTCTTAAGGAATTCGTCTACCAGGCGGAGTACCCGAAGATATTTGGGGCATGTTAGTTCATTGAACTCTTGAGTCAGAAGAGCGACCAATGGCTGCCATGTGTCTATGAAGGAGTCGTTTGATTGCGTGAGGGAGGCTTGTATTCTTTCCATGACATACCAAAGTCTGTGGAGCCATCCCGTGTTGGTGGGCTTTCGTGTAGTAACCATAGCGAAAGGATGTGTTGCGTCGCTGCCCCTACTACCAAACCCATTGGCTTTCCTCGTATTGATTTTAATTGGAACGTGATTGTGTTAGGGAGGCCCAGGATTGTGTAAGCAGGAAAGCAAGGAATTTCCGTCTCAAAGTGTCTGTCAATCTCTTGAAGCACTGTGTCCCAGAATTCCTGTACTTCCACACATTCCCACAACAGATGTGTCATGGTCCCCCTTTGTCCGCAACCCCTCCAGCATGTTGGATCTTGACGCGGGTTACTTTGGTGGAGTCTCGCCGGAGTCAGGTGCCAATAGTATGCCACCTTAACCGCGGATTCCCGACTGGCCACATTCCTGGCTGTGCGATGAGCTTGGAAATAAATATCCTGCCATTCCTCATCTGTGAGTGTGCGCCCTATCTCTCGCTCCCAGCGCCTTAGACCTGCGGACCGCGTAGTAAGAGAGGGGGGGAGCAGCAACTTGTACACCTCTGTGATTGCCTTTCCATCCGTATTTTTCATAACAAGCCATTTTTCGTACGCAGTAAGGTGCCGACTAACGTGAGGAGGCGTGTCCTTATTCGTGAGCCAGTGTCGGAGCTGGAAGTATTGGAACTTTTGCGGTTTTTCGATCCCGTACATGTCCCGTATGACGTCCATTTGCATAAAGCCCTCTTTGTCAAACAGATATCCGGCTGACCTGCAGTCTGTCTGTCGCCATTCAGGGAAGGAGTTGGAGGCCATCCCGGGTGGGAAGGCCGGATTGTCCAACAGGGGGGTCATCAGTGACGGGAAAGTCGTGAGGCCTTTGGAGACTGCCACTGCGTCCCACACCCGAAGGGTTGTCCGGGTGATGGGCGATTTTTTCATGTATGACGGCCTACCTGGCCGCGACAGGAAAGGGACTCTCCACAATGGCATGCCGGCCATGGCCCTGTCCTGGAATAACCAGCGTTTTTCAGATGTCGGACGGGACCATTCTAAGAGGTGCCAGAGTTGTGGCGCCTGAAAATATCTCTGCAAGTCCGGGATGCCAAGGCAGCCTTCCGCGGGTGTTCTCATGGCCAGGTTAAGCATCCCTATGGGAGGTGTGATCGGGAGGGTCTGAAAAAGATACAGCACCTTACTAGGCAGCAGGCACATTTTGATCGCTGCCGCTCGACCCAGCAAGGATAACGGTTGCAGTCTCCCTGAAGATGGGTAAGAAGTCTCGTGTAGTTTTGGTCCACCGTTTGGGCCGTACTAGGTGTCAAGGTGACCCCCAGGTAAGGTAGGGACAGGCTGGAGGAGAGTCCCCCTATTTGTATCAGCCCTCTGTTGGCTGAGCGAGTGTTACGCCCCAGGGGCATAATCACCAATTTCCCGACATTCATTTTAAAGCTGGAGACCCTCCCGAACATGGTCATCTCATCTAAGAAGGCAGAGATCGACTGTCTAGGGTTTTCAACGGCCGCTAAGATGTCGTCCGCGTATAGGCTTATAGTCTGCCTCTCGCCCCCAAAACTGATGCCGACAATGGACGGGTTGTCTCGAACGCGTTGTGCAAATGGTTCTATGTAAGGGCAAACAGGAGCAGCGAGAGTGGGCATCCTTGTCTGGTGCCCCTCCTGATGTCAAAGGGTCGTGATCCCACTCCATTGACCCTGATGGTTGCTCTTGGTGCCGCATAGCAACGGGCGACCCAGGAGCGGAATTTCTCCCCTATACCGAACCGCACTAGCTTTCTGCCCAGGTGTTTCCATTCCACCCTGTCAAATGCCTTTTCAGCGTCTACCGAGAGAAGGGCCGCGTCCGACTCTTGGAAGTGGGCCTTGTCTATGACATGCAACAGGCGTTTAGTGTTGTCAGCGCATTGTCGGTTTGGTATGAAACCTGCTTGATCAGGCTCTATGATACCTGGAAGACAGGGGCCAAGTCTTGCAGCCAGAATCCCGGTGAATAACTTGAGGTCCAAGTTGAGTAATGAGATCGGCCTGGAGGTTGCGCATTGGGTCTCGTCTTTACCCGGTTTTGGCGAAACAATAATGTCTGGTTCTAGCATGTCCAGAGGAATGGATTCGGGACCTTGAAAAGAGTTGAACAGTCTAGTCAGTACTGGGGCCAAGAGGGGGCAAAATGTTTTATAAAACCCCCAGGAGAAACCATCTGGGCCTGCGGCCTTCAGCGGTTTGAGGCATGCTATCGCCGATATAACTTCCTCCACACGTATCGGGGTGTCTAGAGATTGAGCGTTCATCTCGTTAAGGGCCGTAACCGCTGCCTCATCGAGGTATGTTTCTCCAGCCTCGGTGTCTAGGGTTGTATCGGCTGTATACAAGGAGGCATAGAATGCTCGGAATGCCTCCACGATTTGATCATCCTCCCTGAGTTCCCTACCTCCCTCTCCTTGGATCACGGGAATCGTGGATCTGAGAACCTTGGCTTTGAGTTTGCTGGCCAGCAGCCGTCCGGTTCTGTCTCCCCCCACGTAATATGTGTGGCGAAGGCGCAGCGCTGCGTATTCCGCTCGGTCGAGGTCCAGGCTCGCGAGTTGAGCCCTGGCCGCCTTAAGCTTATGCCATATTCTGGGGGCCCCTGTCTGGCTATGAACCCGTTCGAGTTCTAGCACCTGCTCCGCTAGTGCCTGGCGTCTGTCTTTGCGTTTCTGGTTGTCCGCCACAGCGATCGCGATTATCTCACTGTGCACCACCGCTTTGAGTGCTCCCCAGACCGCCGACATTGTCACCTCACCAGTGTCGTTTATACTCAGATAGACAGTGATGCTTTTGGAGAGTTGCTGTGCGACCACTTTACGCTGAAGCAGGGTTTCCCGAAGGCGCCACCTGCCTTTACGTGTCCGCACACGTGGGACTTCCAACCGGATCACGACCGCGTCGTGGTCCGATAGAGCCGCCGGAGCGACCTCGATGTCTTTGACCAGGGGGGCTAGGGCGGTAGACCCAAAGAAGTGATCGATGCGGGCGTATGTGCGATGTACATGTGAGTAAAAGGTGTAACCAAGTGTTGTGGAGTGGGCCCACCTCCATAGGTCTATGTACCCCCTACTGGACAGCCACTGTCCCCACTCTTTGGAAATTGCCCCCGTAAAGCCAAACCGCTGTCCTGACCTGTCTTGCACATTGTCCATTACCAAATTTACGTCTCCTCCCACCAGAATGTATTCTGTATGTGTTGCCAAAATATCTGCTAACGCCCCTGTGAGGAAGGCTTTTTTGTTTAGTATTTGGGCGTATATGGACCCTACAGTGATCGACAGGTCCCCTATGAGGACGTTGTACGCTAAGAGCCTACCTTTGGTTTCTGCTACTTTGTCCCTCACCCTGCCCTTGAAGTGACGTGCGAAGAGCAGGGCGACCCCTGCTTTTTTTCTGTGGAGGAGGAATAAAATTGTAGTGGAAAGGCCCTGGACCTCATACGGTGCTAGTCCTTGGAGAGTAAATGCGTCTCTTGTAGTAAGCATATGGCTGCCCCTGAGTTTTCCAAGTATGATAGCACCGCCCTACTTTTGATGGGGTTGTTGAGGCCCTTGACATTTAAGGTAATCACCTGAATTGTTTCCTCTGCCATGAATGTGTGTGGAACCTAAGCCGCTATGTCGCTGGCGGACGTTGGCATAAGGATCCCTGCCTATTCCCTTCTCCATCGGAACACACCGGCTCCCACCCCCCTCCCTCATCCCTAGCCCCACCTCACCCCTCCAGCCCCACCCAGCCTGAACCCCCAATCTAACCCCCCAAATGCAAACTTCCCTTACCCACTCTGCCCTCCCATCCGCCCCCCTCCCTAGCCCCAACCTCGAACCCCCAACTACCAATCATAGTCCCAGGCCTATGCAAACTCAGTCTAGGTCTGTGGTAACGTTACGGAATGAGGGAGTGTGTGGCAGTGGCGACCTCATTGGCCCCCCGTCCCGCCCCCCCAACCCAATGCTAAGATGGTGCACAGGGATCCTCCACATGTGCTGCATCAAGTACCATTTTTCGTGTCTTTGGAGACTTCCTGTATCGCTGCTGCATGTTCATGAGCCATGGTCTTGGGGTCTGGCTTGAGGTTACTTCTGGGCGATCGCTGGCGTCCCACGCGTTGCCAGCCTTCTCCTGATGTCCGTGATGATCTTATCTGGGAAGGTTGCGTAGAGGTCCCCTTTTCCCCAGCAATGCCCAACAGCTCACACGTTTCTCGTAGGGACCAGAGTCGGTGGAGGGCCCTCTTCCATTTGAAAATGAGCCTGAAGGGGTGGCCCCAGGAGTACGGGATTCCATTGTCTCATAAGAAAGTTGTGGCCACTTTGAAAGCCTTCCTTCCTTATTTGTAAGGTGATCGCCGACAGATCCTGGAATAACCCCACTGATTGTCCCTGGAATTGGAGGGGTTGCTTTTGGCACGCCGCCTTCAAGATGCGTTCCTTCAGGGGGTAGTCAGGCAGGAAGGCCAGGATGTCAGGTGGTGGAGCCGGCGCACGGCACGCCAGGCCCAATCTGTGTGCCCTATCTATGCGGATCTCGAAGTCTTCAGGCACTCCTAGTATTTCCCGAAACAATCGTTGTAGGTATGTCATAACGCTGTCCCCCTACGATTTGGATGGCACGCCTCGGACCCGTATGTTATTGCGTCGGAAGCGGTTCTCGAGATCCTCAGCTTGCGCCTGCAGGTCTGTCTGTTGTTTGTGGAGCCTGATGATCTCTTGTTGCAGGAATTCAACTTCCTCGCTCCTAGCGTGCTCAGTGTCCTCTATCGCTGCCACACGCTCTCCAAGGGCGTCAACATCGCGACGCAGCTCTCTGTGTTCTGCCGCCATGTCCTGCTTGAGGGTTTGGAAGTCCTCTCTTAGGGAGTTGAACAGGGACTCCATGAAAGCTTTTGTGATGGGGGCCTCTCCATCCCCTTGCTCCTTGGGATGGCCTGCTGGCGTTGATGTTTGAGGGCTCTTTTCTCCTTTTGGGGTGCCCCTAGCCAACATGTCAGGAATGGTGCGGCCTCCTCTGCGATTCGTGGCCAACATGGTTCACCCCACGCGTGGTCTTTGTGTGCCCCACCACGTTGATCTCTTCTTTAGAGGGCCCTCTGTCAAGAGCGGGCCTATGCGGAAATCCAGATGCTCTGGGGATGAGGGCAGGTCGTCCCTGGTGCTGGCTCCTCGCGCGGGCTGGATTCGGGGAGTTCTCAGGGGTCTTGGCGGGGGGGTCGTCGATAGTCTGTACAGTGCTATGTCCGGTGCGAGTTCCCCGATCGGCCTTGTAGCTTCACTGCGCTGTGGGCACTCTCCTTGTGACCCTTCCAGGGCCCACCCTTCGCTCTGTATCTGTGGCTGCCTGCTGGTCTCCCCGTGTGGGCCCCTCCGCCCTGGGTCCCTCGTATCGCTGCACTGCGGTCCCCGTCTCTGGGCGTGTAGGCGCTTGTGCTTGGGCACAAGGTTACCCCGGCCCCGCGCCGCCGCACTGTCTCTGTGCTGGAGTTGTGCTCCTGATGGGCCTCGCTCGGCCCCCCGAGCTCTTGACCCTCACTGGCCCGGCGCGGCTCTCCTCACCTCTGTGGGGGCCCTGTGAACCGTGGCTCGGCCGGCTCCTCCTGTGTCCCCCGGACCTGCCCCTGTCTCTCCGCCCTCCAAGGCGCCGGAGGGCACACTCGCTGGCCTCCGTGTAGTGCGCTGGAGGTGTGTGCCTGGTAGGACTCGCTAGGCCCCATGTCGGGGGCTCGCTTATTGACCCCAAGCTCCCAACCCTCACCAGCCTGGCGTTGCTCTCCTCACCTCTGTGGGGGGCCCTGCGGGCCGCAGCTCAGCCTGCTTCTCTCTCTGCCCTCCGAGGCACTCGTCGGCCTCCGTGTAAGCCCGGACCGGGGCCTCAGGTAGCGCTTCTCCCGGCCGGCTCCCTCGCTCGCTGCCACAGGCGTCACGCCGATGGCGTCATGCTCCACTTCCCGCTCGCTCACGCCCCCCTCCGTGTCAGCTGTCGGGTGTCGTGGGCGGCTCCGCTCCGCTGTATTTTCCGGTCTGCAGCAGGGGACTAGGCCGGTCGCGATCACTCGGCGGGCCCGGCCGCCATGTTCTCACTCCCCGGTCTGGGCGCGTCTGTCTCGGCTGACAAGGGTCTCGGGGGTTTTGCGGTCTGGAGCCCGGCCACACCAAGGTGGCCGCTAGATACCCCCAAAGCAGTCGGGAATTGAGGTGGTTGGGGGGCTAGATCAGCTATAAAAAGGGCGCCAAGGGGGTCTGGGAGGAGGAGCCACTCGAGCAGACGTGCTCTCAGCTCGCCATCTTGGCCACGCCCCCGTCCCCTCAAGTTTTAAAGAATCGATAATCATAAGCTTTGTGAAGAAGGGCAAAAACCACAAAGATGTGAATTCTTATAGACCGATTAGTCTTTTAAACGCCGATTATAAAATTCTAATGAAAGTTTGGGCCCATAGTTTTACTTATTTAGCCCAGGAATTGATTCATGGAGTCAGGATTTGTTGCCGGATGTCAATGTCTTCAAATACAGGGTTCTTAATTCAGGCTCTCGACAGCTTTAAAAATATTGACACTCCAACGTTCATCATGATGGTGGATGCTGAAAAGGCGTTTGACCTGGTGAACTGGGACGCACTTTTCTTTGGTCTGGGTAATTTTGGTATCCCAGCTCAGGCCATAGATATGTTGAGAAACATCTATCAGGGTGCCCAGGCCCAGGTGGTGATACATGCAAATCAAATAAGGACAGTAAATATCAATTGCGGGACTAGACAAGGGTGCCCGATGTCCCCCTTACTGTTCACCTTCTTTATCGAGCCTCTGGCTTCAAGAACTCGTGACAATTTGGAAATTAGAGGTCCAATACCGGGCATGGCAACATTAGAGTAGTTCCCGGATGATATTTTGTTATATTTAAGTCCTGAGAGCCTGAATTTGGACCGGGTATTAACAGAATTTAGCCTATTCGAATTGATTGGGGGCAACGAAATGAATCAACATAAAACCGAGATTCTAACTTTAAATACCGACTTTGATTTTCTCCCCTCAAACCTTAAATCCCTGGCTTTGAAAGTGGAACTTATAAGATATTTGGGAATATTTGTTTCTAATCATTACGAGCAGCTATTTAAGTTAAACTGTCTAGAAATGTGGACTAAAAGCAAATCTTTGCTTGACAATTTTTCAATTTTACCCTTAACATTAATAGGCTGTGTTGCCCACCTAAAAATGTACATTCTTCCCTTACAAGTATTTCTTTTTATTATTGTTCCTTTGAAAATCAAGACTAAATTATTTAAAGAGTTAGAGTCAATGTTCAGGGAAATTGTCTGGAGTAAAAATGCTTCAAGGGTCAAGCTAGAAATACTACAGCTAGAAATTAATCATGGTGGGTTAGCATTGCCGAATGTTCGAATCTATTACGAGGCAGCGTTCTTAGATCTTGCAGCTCGTTTGATGGAACCAAATGGAATATTAGAAAACTTTTTCTTAGATATAATGGTACAGGAATCTGGCTTGCAAATTGCGATATTTTTGAAGATAGCTAAATTGAAGAAGAAGACTAGATATAAGACGTTACAGGACTATGCCTTCAGATTAAAATCCTTTTTTAAACAAGCCAGCTGTTCTAGATTGCACTATTCAAAATCAGTGGAATGCAAATGTTTGGGTCTTCAAATTCATTCTAGTTGTCTAAAAAACTTGAGGGAATGTGGCTTACAAGAGCTGGGGCACTTACTAACGAATAAAAAAAAAATTACTTGGCAAGAGGTCCAAAATAGATACGGCAAATGCCACAAGCTTGGCTTTTTCGAGTATCTACAGATTGTAACATTTATTAAATAGATATAATCTTACAACAAGTGGAGCCCCAACAAAGCAGGTGAGCATTTTTTATAGAGCCAAACCAAGTGGGGTGGGCAACTGGTATTCTCAGCTGAGGAAACTCAACGAATAACTCTTGGTCGAGAAATTCTTAGGAAGAGTAACAAGTGAAACAAATTGCACATTGTCTAGTCAGGAGTGGCAGTCAATATCCGAGTTAGTCAGTAGGCACTAAGAGCTGGCGACTTTTAAAGGATGGTCTTTCTGTCTCGGTGGTTGGCCTACTATATTCCTAAAACTCTCAGCAAAAGATATCCGGAAGTGGAGAACAGATGTTTCAGATTCCAGGAAGAGGGGGAAGGGTATTGGCTTCACACATTTTTCATGTGTCCAAAACTAGACGAATTTTGGGTTAAGATCTTCTTGGCGATTAACCTGGCAATCCAGATGAGGCTAGATCCTGAGGCTGAGATAGCCCTCTTTGGCATTTCTAGAGTAAGGGGAGATCTGACAAAAACAGAGGAGACCTTTATTGTGATTTTGCTCTCTTGCCCCCACATGCATCAACGTTTTTTGCATTCGCAAACGGTGCGAATCGGAAAAATCGGCCGTTTGAGAATGCAAAATCCGTTTTTGGGATGCATCAAACTTTTGTGCATAATTCGCTATTTTTAGCATTTCTAAAAATTGCGAATGCATTTAAGGAATCGCATTTGTGCGATTCCTTAAATGCAATGCATCATTTTTTTTAAAATAGCGAATTTGAAAATTGGAAGTGCAAATTAACACGAGGTTGACCCTCGTGTTAATTTGCGAAAATTGTTCAAAAAGCAAAAAAAAGCATTTTTAAAACTTGCATGTTACAGACACACATGTCCTTAGGACGTGTGTGTGAAACCTCCACTTAAAAATACATTTCAGGGGTGCAGGGGGGGGGTCCTTTGGACCCCCCCCTGCACCCATGGAATGCATCAACATTATGCGAATCCTAATTTGCAAATTCGCAATTCCCATTGATTCCTATGGGCCTTTTGGCCCATAGGAATCAATGGGAAATGCGAATTAGCAAATTAGGATTCGCATAATATTAGCGAATCGGTAAAAAATGCGAATTTTACCGAATCGCTAATATTATTAGGAAAAATTCATGCATCCCGTTTTGCGAATTCCAAATTGCGATTCGCTACTTTTCGCAATTTGGAATTCGCAAACGGCCGGAATGATGCATGTGGGGGTTGGTGCTTGCTCTTTAATCCTCCAGAATTGGAGGTCTGAAGACGCATCCTCTTATATTTATAATGGATGAATAAAATGAAACACACTATGGTGTTTGAAGAAGCTTATGCCAAAAGGGTTGGCGCATCAAGGAAATTCACTGCTGTTTGGAATTAGCGAATTTAGAAAACCTTGGTGGGAATAGAAATGTTATAGATTTTGCACTTTAGCACTTTGGTGGTTTAGCACATTGCACTTTTGGTGTGCTGGATATACACACTAAAATAGGCACTACAGCACTTTAGCACTTTTGTCAATAAAATGTATATACATTTTAATGGTTGCAATTATGTTTCAAGTAGCGCCCCAAAATGGAAGGATATAGCGAAACCTTAGCTCCTATCCTTTTATGCATGCTGATTTTATGCAAAATATAAAGGTCCTTGAACAGTTGAGTGTGATTTTCTCTGGGTACTGTAGCACTTTAGCATTTTTATATGTATGAGTTGCTTACTTATAAACAGTTTAAAATGTAGCCAGATCACTGTTGCAATATGCCTTTTTTCTATGCTCTGGTATTTTATCCATGTTGGTTTTATATAGGTACAATGAATATGGTTTTTGATTGAAAAGTATTATCGAACATTTTGTTGTCAACTGTTTTGTTATGCTTATTTTGCTCTGCTCAATGAAAATAATTAAAAAGGAAATAACAGATAATTTTGCCTCAATTGATTCAACAGGAGCAGTCAGGGTTTTCAACTTGGATTCCAAGATTGATTCAAACATTTTGCCCGGACTAGGTGACCACGCCTCAAAACTATCAGCTGGGGGCTCAGTAGAGAGGCCATCAGAGCTAGCAGAAACACATCCGGTGGACCAGGGAATTACTGGATTTACAGTAATTTTGCATTTTTGATTTGCTGCTGGAAGCCTTGGAGGATTTAAAGGCAGAATTAATAGGCAGGATGTTACAAGAGGGAGACTAAACCACAGGTGATGGAGCTAAGATACATTGATGATCCCCTAAGATGATATCCTTATCGGCTGCAGCATCAGTTACTTGCTGTGATGTGTGCTCTAGGGGGCAGTAATGTATAGAGATGACATCACCACAGATGGTGGTAGGAAATATAGAAAGATTTCTTTCTACCTAAAGTACTTTTTTGTCAATTTTTCCCTCAACTTTTTTAATGTTACCATTAAGTGTAGATGTTGGTCTTTTGGCCAAGGATCCCCTGAGTCTTGGCTCTATTTTTAGTTTCGACATATTACAATGTGGTCTGATACTTGGTAAAAAGACTCCAGGGGCACTGCTGGAATTACTATCAAGGCCAGCACACAGTCAAGCAGTGTCATAAAGGATGAATCCTGCTCCTTCGGCTATCAGCCTGTTGATAGAGGGGGCATCCGAATGGAGGGGTATGAAGGAAAAGATAAAAAGTCTTACCCAGCAAAGCAGGAGTCAGAGGGGTGGCCTCACCGGCCACAGAAGTGTGCAGATGGGTCTGCGCTAGGCCCATGCTTTGCCCGGGCACACCTGCATTGCTGAGTGCTACAGGGAATAAAAGCACCAGCTGGACAAATCAGAGAAGCCCGGCCATTGAATTCTCCACAATACCTTTTGGGCCATTTCCTGTGGCGGGTACTAGGCCTTCCCACACAAGTGAAGTACCATTTTTATCGGGAGACCATGAGAATCACTCGGTGGTTGAAAATTTGTGTCTGCCCAGAGATCCCACAACTTTCCCACAGAGAAATGTAAGGAACATTTTTATAGCTAAATTTTAGGTTTGCAGGGGATTCTTGGAGGGAAAAGGTTGGGAAATCCATGCAAGCCACACCTCTCTGGACTACCCCGGTGTCTAGCTTTCAGAAATGTCTGGGTTTGGTAGGTTTCACAAGATGTGACCACATTGCATTTTGGGCTGTTTCCTGTCATGAGCACTAAGCCTGCTTGTACAAGTGAGGTACCATTTTTATCAAAAGACTTTGGGGAATGCAGGATGTGTAGGATTTTGTGGATCCATGCAGATTCCAGAACTTTCCATCACAGAAATGTCAGGAAAATGTGAAAAAGTATGAGGTTTGCAAGGGATTCTGGGTAACAGAACCTGGTGAGAGTCACACAATTCACCCTATCCTAAATTCCCCTGGGTGTCTAGTTTTAAAAAATATACAGGTTTGCTTGGTCTCCTACCTGCCAGCTGAGCTAGAGCCCAAAATCCACAGCTAGGCACATTGCAAAAAAATGGGTCAAGTTTTCACTGGAAAAATGTGATGTGTCCATGTTGCATTTTGGGCCGTTACTTGACACGGCCACTAGGCCTACCCACACAAGTAAGGTACCATTTTAATCTGGAGATGGAGGGAAATGCTGGGTAGCAGAAGTTGGTGGATTCCTACAGATTCCAGAACTTTCCATCACAGAAACATGAGGAAAATGTGTTTCTATATACAGAGTTTGAGGTTTGCCAGAGATTCTGGGTAACAGAGCCTGGTGAGAGCCACACAAATCAGCCCATTCTGGATTTGTCTGGGTGTATAGTTTTCAAAAGTGTACAGGTTTGCTAGATTTCCGTAGGTCCTGGCTGAGCTAGGGACCAAAATCCACAGCTAGGCACATTGCAAAAATTGGGTCAGTTGTAAGTGGAAAAAATGTGAACTGTCCATGTTATGTTTTGCTCCATTTCTTGTTGTGGGCACCAGCCATACGCACCAAAGTAGAGTACCATTTTTATCGGGAGACTTGGGGGAAGGATGGGTGGGAGAAAGTTTGTGGCTCCCCATAGATTCCAGAACTTTCCATCACAGAAATGTGTTTTTTTTACAAAGTTTGAGGTTTGCAAGGGATTCTGGGTAGGAGATCCTGGTGAGAGCACACAATTCACCACATCCTGGATTTCCCTGGGTGTCTAGTTTACAAAGGATGTACAGGGTTACAAGGTTTCTCTAGGTGCTGTCTGAGCTAGGGTCCAAAATGCACAGCTTTGCACATTGCAAAAAAATAGTACATTTTCACTAAAAAAAATGTGATATTGTCCACATAGCGTTTTGCACCTTTTCTCTCTCATGGGCTCTAGGCCCACCCACACAAGCAATGTACCATTTTTATCAGGAGACTTAAAGAACACAGAATAGTGTTATTGCTAATACACTTTCTATGCACTTCTGTCTTCCAAACTTACCACAGTGTGTAAAAAAAACCTTCATTCGTTGGATGTGGGGACAGCAGCGAGGGCGAGGCTGGTGGAGCAGAGCTGGTGGGTGGGGGTGTAGAAGCTGAGTCTGCTGTTCAGGTAGGCTGGTCCGGTGTTGTGGAGTGTTTTGTGTGCATGGGTGAGGAGCTTGAAGGTGATCCTCTTGTCGAAGGGGAGCCAGTGTAAGTCTCTCAGGTGGGGGGTGATGAGGCTGCGGCGGGGGACGTTGACGATCAGTCGGGCGGAGGCATTGTGGATGAGTTGTAGTCGTCGTAGGTGTTTGGCTGGGATTCCTGCATAGAGTGCGTTGCTGTACTCCGGTCTGCTGCTGACGAGGGCCTGTGTCACCGTTCTTCTTGTTTCGGTAGGGATCCACTTGTAGATCCTGTGGAGCATGCAGAGGGTGTTATAGCAGGAGGAGGAGATGGCGTTGACCTGCTTAGACATGGAGAGGGAGGAGTCGATCATGAATCCTAGGTTGCGTGCATGGTCGGTGGGTGTCGGTGCTGTTCCCAGTGTGGTGGGTCCGAGGATGAGGACCTCCATCTTGCCCGAGTTCCGCTTCAGATGGCTGCTCCTCATCCAGTCGGCGACAGGTTGGTTTTGGGGGTGTATGGGTCCTTGGTGAGGAAGAGAATGAGCTTGGTGTCATCGGCGTAGGAAATGATGTTGCGGTCGTGATGGCGGGCCACTTGTGCGAGGGGGGCCATGTAGATGTTTAACAGCGTCGGGCTGAGCCCTGGGGGACACCGCAGATGATGTCAGTGGCTTCGGATCGGAAGGGTGGGAGGAGGACGCTCTGGGTTCTGCCGGAGAGGAAGGATGTGGTCCAGTCAAGGGTCTTCTCTTGGATTCCGGCTTCTAGGAGGCGTGTCTTTAGAGTGTGATGGCAGACCGTGTCAAAGGCGGCTGACAGGTCCAGGAGAATGAGGGCTGATGTTTGGCCGTTGTCTAGTTGGCGCCTGATGTCGTATGTGGAAACGATGAGGGATGTGGTGTCGTCTGAATCCGGACAGGGACGGGTCCAAGATGTTGTTGTCTTCAAGGTGGTGGGCCAATTGCATGTTGACCATTTTCTTGATGACCTTCGCTGGGAACGGGAGCAGGGAGATTGGCCGGAAGTTCTTGAGGCCCTTGGGGTCAGCCTTGGGCTTCTTGAGGAGGGCGTTGATTTTGGCGTGCTTCCAGCTTTCCGGGAATGTTGCTGTTTTGAAGGAGATGTTGATGACCTTCTGTAGTTGGGGTGCGATGGCTGCATCTGCATTGTTGAATATGTGGTATGGGAACGGGTCTGACGGAGATCCTGAGTGGATGGAGTTCATGACCTTGTGTGTCTCATCGTCGTTGACGTTGGACCAGGAGGTCAGGCGGTTGGCCCTGGTGGTGTTCACAGGGGAGGTGGAGTCTGGCGCAGTCGGGCGGTCGTGGTGTTGAAGCTGTTGTGGATGTCAGCGATCTTGCGGTTGAAGAAGATGGCTAGTGAGTCGCACAGTTCTTGTGAGGGCGGGATGTCGTTGGTGTTGGCGCTGGGGTTGGAGAGTTCCTTTACGATGCTGAAGAGCTCTTTGCTGTCTTGTGCGTTGTTATCCAGGCGGTCTTTGAAGGAGGATCTTTTGGCTAATCTGATGAGGTGGTGATGTCTGTGGGTGGCGTTCATGTGGGCTGAGTGGTTGTCCGGTGTGCGTTTGTGGAGCTATAACTTCTCCTGTTTCCGGCATGTGCATTTGGAGGTCTGAAGTTCGTCGGCGAACCAGGTGGCTTTCTTGCTGGTGTGGCTGTTGGAGGGTCTCTTGAGCGGAGCGATGATGATGGTGCAGTCGTCATTCCACTGTCTGAGGTTGCGGGCTGCGACATCTGGGTTGGTGGGGTCGGTGGGTGGGTTCTGGGTGAGGTTGATGATCAGCTGGTCTTCGGTGACTTTGCTCCAACTGTGGCCAGGCAGCTGTTGGGTGTGGTGGTGCGTGGTTGGTTTCTTGAAGGTGAAATGGATGCAGCGGTGGTCGGTCCAGTGGAGTTCGGTGGTGTGGTCGAAGTTGACGTGGGTGACTGTGGAGAAGACAGGGTCCAGTGTGTGGCTGGCGGCGTGGGTGGGTGCGACGATGAGTTGTCCGAGGCCAAGGTTGTCGATCAGGTTGGCGGAGTTGGAGTTGTTGTTCTCGAGGTGGAAGTTCAGGTCCCAGAGGAGGATGTAGTCCATGGAGTTGAGTGAGTGGGTGCTGGCGAGGTCGGCGATGGAGTCGCTGAACTGTGCCCGGGTCCGGGGGTCTGTAGATGAGTGTTCCTCTGAGGGTGGTGTTGGGGTCGGTGTGGATCTGGAAGTGCAGGTGTTCGGCGGTGTTGACGGTGTCGTCTGCGTGGGTGACGACCTTGAGGGTGGACTTTTGGATGATGGCTATTCCTCCTCCGACTCCATTAGCGCGATCCCTGGGGGTGATTTTGTAGCTGTCCGGGATGGCTATGGCGATGTCGGGCGCCGAGGACTCCACCAGGTCTCGGTCAAGAAGACAACGTCTGGGGTGGAGGTGTCGAGCAGGTCCCAGAGCTCGATGGCGTGTTTGTGTGCAGAGCGGGTGTTTAGGAGTATGCAGCGGAGGTGGTTGGGTCCGGTCCTTGGTGATTTGGTGGCTCTGTCGCAGGTGAAGCTGCAGGTGCAGCAGGAGAAAGGTCCGTGGGTGTGTTTCAGGGTGGCCTGGAAGCTGCTGTGGTTTCGGCCGGCGCTGAGTGCGTTCTTGGGTACTGGCGTTGTATCGGAGTCTGGTGTTGTGGCGTCTGCGGGCGCCAGGGGTTCTGGCGCTGGGCGCGGTCCAGGCGCAGATGGGCCCAGATGGGTTTGCCTTAGGCGAGCCTTTGGCGTGCCAGCGGCTGGCCCGCTGAGCGCGGACGCGCAGCGTCCGGCATATATGGGGAGGTGGTAGGGAGGAGCAGCTTGGAGGTGGGAGCAGCGAGTGGGCAGGGGGGGCGGCGCCGCAGGGGGCACAGCGGCGGGGAGAACGAGTAGCACAGAAAGAAAAACGGGGCAGAAAAGGGGAAAATAGTGGCACAGAGCAGAGAAAACGGGGCACAAAGGAGGGGGAATAACGAGTGACACATAAGAAAAACGGGGCAGAAAAGAAGGGGAAACAGTGGCACAGTGCAGAGTAAATGGGGCACAAAGGAGGTGAAAAACAAGTGACACAGAAAGAAAAACGGGGCAGAAAAGGGGGAAACTGTGGCACAGAGCAGAAAAAACGGGGTAAAAAGGAGGGTGAAAAACAAGTGGCACAGAAATAAATACGGGGCAAAAAGGAGGGGCGAAAACGAGTGACACAGAAAGAAAGAAAACAGATGGGCACAGCGAGTCTTTAGCAGCGGCAGCAGGGGCAGGGGCACACAGGCGGAGCTGCGTGAAGGGGGAGCGACCTACCAGGTTGGTCAGGGGTCGCTCTATGTTCCCATTTTTCCACCCAAAAATCAAAATGTAGCTGGATTTTGGCTAATTTATCAATAACATCCGAGGGAATCCACAAACCTTGGGTACCTTTACAATCCCCAGGATGTTGGAAGAAAAGGACGCAAATTTGTCCTGGATCCCTTATGTGCGTGGATATCTTAGGTGGACAAAATGTCACTGGGGCCTAAGAGTGAACTACCCCATATAGCCCAAAAAAGTTTTAACAAGGGGGGTGCAGGTGGCTAGAAGCGAAGGGGTTAATGTCTATAGTGTTTCTTATAAATGTGTTTTTTGGATTTATATTTTTTATTACTTTACTTATTGTCTACATTAATCAATATATTTTTTCTTATTCAATTGTATATATTTCATGGACTTATTCTGTAAGTATAATATATATATATATATATATATATATATATATATATATATATATATATATATATTTTCAAACAAAGGAGGCGGCACATCAGGAATTAATTTAAGTCTTTTTATTCAAGACTTCACCCCACCAACGCGTTTCAGCCAACACTGGCCTTGCTCACGGTTGGTTAGTCCCTCTTCAGTGTTTGTTTATATACTATCCCACTTAGAGCCATTTAGGAGGCATTGTGGGATTTGTAGTTACAGTGTCCATTTGTGAAAAATAATGAAAATAAAAGAAAGACAATATTGTGCTTTTTAAATAACTGCACATTGGTGACAAATAGTTCACTGGGGCTGTATTCTTATCAAGAATTCTTGGTATAGTACCCAAGTCCTAAATGCATGTTCTTCAATGCTGTCACAATGTTCATAATTTCTGGTATAGTACCCAATTATCATGACGAGAACACATTTACTATTCAAGATGAACGTGCAGATCTTCTCCAAAGTTCATCCCTTTCGGGTGTTTCGTTCTGAGTCTGACTATCATGCGAGATTCAATTTGTCGCAGTCTGCGAACCACATCACCACCTCTCTCCATTTTGTCCACCATCTTTACACCATAGAAATGCATTTGTCTCCAGTCTCCATTTTGGCAAATGCTCATGTGTTTTGCTGTCGCATATTGCATATTGGAATTTTTGACTGCTCGGATGTGTTCCAAGATTCTTTTTTTTAACATACAAGTTGTACACCCCACGTACTTCAGTCCACATTTGCACTCAATGATATATACAACATTTTTCGAAGTGCAAGAGATCTGTTGTTCAATTCTCATTAGTTTTCCATCTGGTTCCTCAATCATTTTCATGCCTTTGCCAATTTTGCAAGCTTTGCAAGAGTTGCATGGTGTAAACCCTTTTCGTTGATTTTGCAGCCAATTCGTCTTATGTTTCTCTTTAAAATAACTTCGAACCAACAAATCTTTAATGGATGTGTTCTTTTTGTACGTTATTTGCGGTGTTTCACCGAGAGCTGTTCCAATGTCTGGATCCCCGGACAGTAGGTGCCAATATTTTTTCAATATGCGTGCAATTTTACCACTTTCCTTACTGAAAGTTGTGATGAATCTGGGAGGTGTGTGGGTTTCAGATTTTTTAGGCTGTTCCATTAGTGTTTGTGTTCTTGTTTTCAAATCAATCTTTCTTTTGCATTGTGTCAGCACTCTTTCTTTGTAACCTCTTGCTCTGAATCTGCTTTTGCTCTCCTTTATCACTTTTTCCGCATCTGCCGGCACAGAGCAATTTCGTTTCAGGCGTGTAAACTCTCCATAGGGTATGCTTCGTAACAAGGATGTTGGATGGAAGCTTGTTCCGTGGAGCACACTGTTAGTAGCAGTTTTTTTACGAAAGAGAGTCGATTCCAGTTTATCATTCGACACATATATTTTGGTGTCCAAAAAGTCTATTTCCGTTGTGCTGGTGTTACATGTAAACTGTAGACCAATTTCATTTTGATTCAGTTTCTTAAAATAAGTTTGGAATTGATCATTTGTACCATGCCAAATAATAAATAGGTCGTCGATATAACGCACCCACAATATTATTCGGTCCAAATCATGTTGATTCTCCTCATTCCACGCCACAGTCTTCTCCCACCACCCCATTGTGATGTTCGCATAGTTGGGAGATAGAGAAATGCCCATGGCCGTGCCACAGATTTGTTTAAATAACTGTTTGTCAAAGAAAAATACGTTATTTCTCAGGCATAAGTCAATCATTTTGATCAGCATTTGTGAATGTTCCAAATAAATGATGCTGCGTTGTTTCAGGTAGTATTCTACAGCTTGCATCCCGATCTCATGACGGATTGAAGTGTAGAGTGAGACTACATCGATGGTGACTAACAGATATTCTGGGTTCCAATCTACATTCATCAGTATTCTCAGGAAGTCCCCAGTATCCTTAATGTATGAAGGAAGACTTTGTGCAACAGGGGCTAAGAATTTATCCACATAGTTGGAAACGTTCTCATATAATGACCCACAAGCTGAGACAATTGGTCTCCCAGGAGGATGATTCAAGGTTTTGTGAATCTTCGGGAGAAAATATATACAGGGTATTATTGGATGGTCAATTGTTAAATACTTTTTTTCATCTTCATCTATTAGACCTTTAGCATGCCAAGTTTCCAGATGTTTTTGTAATTCTCTCTGCATATTCACATATGGATTGTTTTCCAATTTCTGATAATTATTTTCTTGATTCAGTTGTCTCTGTGCTTCGCATATATAGTCAGATGTTTTCATCAGCACGATGTTTCCCCCCTTATCCGCTAGCTTTATAGTGATTTTCTCATTTTCCATCAGTGTTTTTATGGCTACTCGCTCAGATTTTGTGAGGTTTTCACGCGTTTTGTTCCTTACTTTGGTTAGGTTGTCAATTTCTTTTGTTACTGCTTCTGCGAAGAGATCGATTTTGTTGCCGGGAGATAAAATCGGATAGTATCTAGATTTCCTTTTCAAGCCAGTGGCTGGTCTCTTATCTGTTGCTATTTGTAGCTCTTCCAGCAATTCCGTATCTGATAATAAAAATTACGTAAAGACATGGAAACAAGATTAGACGCCTACGAAAGTGAGGTCGAGGAGCGCAAAGAGCGCAAATTCCAACGAGATGAGCAGGACTACATTCATGGCAGAATTCTCACATTTGCCAGAAAATACGATAACCTGAAGAAGAACTACCCCACGCAAAAATTAATGTCAAGTGCAAGTGAATCCAGCATCAGTGATGATGGCTCAGCACGCAGTACATACCAGACAAAAAACTTGTCTGTTTTAGAGGAGGTCGAATTGGTCAATCTGGAGAAGAGCATTTCGAGAGGCGGAGGAAGAGGGAGGGGAAGGCGACCATACCCCAACCGAGGACACAGAGGAAGAGGCAGGGGGCTACAAAATCAAACAACCCCAGCATCAGCCACCGAAAAATCCGCAGGGCAAGACGCAGAAAAACGCCAATACCCCCTCCGCAATCGCAATCCGAAACAAACCTAATAGTGAATCTTGCAGAATATCAACTAACAGAAACTGAGAGAAGTGTGTTGAATAAGGGACTATCATTCTGCCCGGAAGCGCATTTTGACTACACAGAGACAAGAATAGATCTGTATAAATATGTTAGAAAGTTAAAACTGGCAAAAAAACATGCAGGAAAATCTATTGAGACATCAAACATCCCGCAAGAAAACATGAATGATATCACTTTCAACACCATTGCAGATATACCGGATTTGAGGAACAGTTTTGAATCACTATTTGATCTGAATGGTACATCATTATCAGATACGGAATTGCTGGAAGAGCTACAAATAGCAACAGATGAGAGACCAGCCACTGGCTTGAAAAGGAAATCTAGATACTATCCGATTTTATCTCCCGGCAACAAAATCGATCTCTTCGCAGAAGCAGTAACAAAAGAATTGACCCATCACAGCTCTTGGACGACGTGGGAGTTGGCTGCCCTTTCTGCCTTTCTGCCCCTGTACCGCTGTTGCTGCTCGCCGCTCCCGCTGCGCGGGAGCCGCTTCGCTAAGTGGGAGAGTGACCGACCCACCAACGCTGCAAATCTTTGCCTGGTTGCCGTGCTGAGGAGGCTGTATATCACCTGTGGAGGCTGCAGGGGTAGCGCGGCAGGGACTCAGTATCCCAAGAGTCCCTGCTTGACCACGTAACATCCGGTCAGCGCCCCCCTGCGTGCCCCGCCCCCACCGGCTAACTGGTAAAAGGGAAGTCTGAAATTGTACCTGTGTGACCCATCACAGCTCTTGGACGACGTGGGAGTTGGCTGCCCTTTCTGCCTTTCTGCCCCTGTACCGCTGTTGCTGCTCGCCGCTCCCGCTGCGCGGGAGCCGCTTCGCTAAGTGGGAGAGTGACCGACCCACCAACGCTGCAAATCTTTGCCTGGTTGCCGTGCTGAGGAGGCTGTATATCACCTGTGGAGGCTGCAGGGGTAGCGCGGCAGGGACTCAGTGTCCCAAGAGTCCCTGCTTGACCACGTAACATCCGGTCAGCGCCCCCCTGCGTGCCCCGCCCCCACCGGCTAACTGGTAAAAGGGAAGTCTGAAATTGTACCTGTGTGACCCATCACAGCTCTTGGACGACGTGGGAGTTGGCTGCCCTTTCTGCCTTTCTGCCCCTGTACCGCTGTTGCTGCTCGCCGCTCCCGCTGCGCGGGAGCCGCTTCGCTAAGTGGGAGAGTGACCGACCCACCAACGCTGCAAATCTTTGCCTGGTTGCCGTGCTGAGGAGGCTGTATATCACCTGTGGAGGCTGCAGGGGTAGCGCGGCAGGGACTCAGTATCCCAAGAGTCCCTGCTTGACCACGTAACATCCGGTCAGCGCCCCCCTGCGTGCCCCGCCCCCACCGGCTAACTGGTAAAAGGGAAGTCTGAAATTGTACCTGTGTGACCCATCACAGCTCTTGGACGACGTGGGAGTTGGCTGCCCTTTCTGCCTTTCTGCCCCTGTACCGCTGTTGCTGCTCGCCGCTCCCGCTGCGCGGGAGCCGCTTCGCTAAGTGGGAGAGTGACCGACCCACCAACGCTGCAAATCTTTGCCTGGTTGCCGTGCTGAGGAGGCTGTATATCACCTGTGGAGGCTGCAGGGGTAGCGCGGCAGGGACTCAGTATCCCAAGAGTCCCTGCTTGACCACGTAACATCCGGTCAGCGCCCCCCTGCGTGCCCCGCCCCCACCGGCTAACTGGTAAAAGGGAAGTCTGAAATTGTACCTGTGTGACCCATCACAGCTCTTGGACGACGTGGGAGTTGGCTGCCCTTTCTGCCTTTCTGCCTCTGTACCGCTGTTGCTGCTCGCCGCTCCCGCTGCGCGGGAGCCGCTTCGCTAAGTGGGAGAGTGACCGACCCACCAACGCTGCAAATCTTTGCCTGGTTGCCGTGCTGAGGAGGCTGTATATCACCTGTGGAGGCTGCAGGGGTAGCGCGGCAGGGACTCAGTATCCCAAGAGTCCCTGCTTGACCACGTAACATCCGGTCAGCGCCCCCCTGCGTGCCCCGCCCCTACCGCCCGCCCTACAAACACCAGAGGGGAGCCGTCTTGCGGGACGCAAGCGGGACGCCGGGCGAAGCCCGGGCAAAGGGCGGGCCCTCTACGGCCCTCAAAGGCCGGAATAGGCCGGGCTGGGCCCGAAGTCCTGGCCAAAATCCTGAGTAAGTACAACTATACTTGCATTTACTATCACTCCCAAACTGTTTGATGGCCACTGCTGCTGTTAGCGTTGCCACTACTGGCTTGGATAAATCTGGGAGTGTATTAAACAGAACATTG
Source organism: Lissotriton helveticus (assembly GCF_964261635.1). Taxonomy (NCBI): domain Eukaryota; kingdom Metazoa; phylum Chordata; class Amphibia; order Caudata; family Salamandridae; genus Lissotriton; species Lissotriton helveticus. Next base: position 1,064,863,180 of record NC_136071.1, on the reverse strand, counting down.
GACGATTATTTCCCAAAGGCTGCTCCCGAGGGCAATAAAGAACTAGTACTTGCTGAGAAGCGGGCGGATAGGCGTCGCTCAATTGTACGCATTAAAAATAGGACATTGTCTGAGCCCATTTACTCTGTCACACTGGACAATGACACAAGTAATATTTCTACTGATAATGTTTCTCCAACTGCTAGTGTGCCCTTATTGCTTAAGGAATGTCTAGCACCTGCCATTTTACCAACGCAATCCTTGGCCGAGTCACAAAATGAGGGTCTAGATCTTCCTAGCACACTTAATCCCGCTGCAATATTGATTTCACCTACAATCAGGCCGGGAAAGGTAGTAAGTGGGAAACTTCAAAAGACATTGGCTAACAAAGTATATGGGCCTCCACCTCCGAAAAAGAGACGGACAAAAATGAACATAAGTAAGCCCAAGGTTAGCTACTCGGACTTTGGTAAGAAGACCAGCCTTGCCTCCACCATGACCCTGGGAAAACCAGCCAATAAGCAAACAACGGCAATTGCCATAACTCCGTCAAAACCCACAACACCTCCTTCCCCATCAACCACATTGCCTGACATTATCCATTCTCCAATAGAAGAAGGTCCGCAGACAATCTTCCCGAAGAACCTATTGGATAATATTGAAATGATTGTGCGAACTTATATGTTAGCTTTATCTGACAGACTAAAGGGAGTGGAATCAAGGTTGGGGAGGATAGAGTTGGACCTGGTAGCTCTTGGGCAATTGGAAAGGCCATCTAGACCCCAGAACGCAATACAGTCCCAAAAAGTTCCACATACTATGTCTACTACTTCTATTGAACGAGCAGCTGCAAAAACCACTAACTCTACTATTGATAGCAACATAGTAGCGGCTAATGTAGCTGCCCTTAGCCATCCAACAATAGGTGCTCATTCTGTTAGCAAATCGTCCAAAAACACTGACCCAAAAGAAATACAACCTACTAAAAGTAGATCTACCATAATATCAAATTCTACAGATACCCTAGTTAACATCCAACCTAGGGAAACAACCACTTTCCCAAACAGTCTGCCTAGAGCTGAAGAGAAAGAGGTTGGTCACGTAAGAGGGGGTCAGGGAAGGACACCACCTGTAGAACTCCCACCGGAGGCACTACCATATGTAGTGGTGCTTACCGGGGTTCCTGAGTTGACAAGTGGAAAGCGGGAAGGTTACCTTCAGTTAAAGAATAAGATCATGCACTGGTTGTCATTGTATAGACCTAAAGCCAACTATGTAAATGGCGAAATAGTTCATGTGCGCCGTCTGTCTTGGTTGGGTGGCAGAACAAAAGATATAGGGGGTGACATTGTAGTTGTAAATTTCAGGGATAAGAAGGCGGTCCAATATATTTTGAGTTGGCCGTACGGCAACGAAAATAACTGTATAGTGCCACGCCCATTAACGTATTTTTATCCAAGATCAACTGTATTCCCCCCTCAACATGCAACTAGCTTCAATCCTTTTAATACACAATTTTCCAATATGGAAGCAGCTAGGAATCCAGCTTACTTGCACCACCTTGCTCCACCCCCTTTAATTTACGGGTGGAACACTGTACCCAATAGCCACAACCAAAGAGGGAATGGTAATTTGTCTAATCTTATCCCATTTACTCCCTTGGAACTTACAAATAGGTTTGAGGCATTCAGTGGTTTGGAAGAGTGCGATTGATGTTTAAAGAGCATGGAAGATAATAGGGGTACTGAAAATGCTTCATGTATTCGGGAGTATACTGTGGAAAATGGATTAAGTTGTTTGAAGCGAGGCCCATACATTGCCGTTACTTGTGATGAAACAATTAAAAATAGATTGTCTGTTGCATCTCCTGTGGCGTCTCCTGGGATAAATGAGGGCTTATTCTTGTTATCACTTGTCCCGAGCCAAAGCAGTGATGCTGGGGGGATAGAAAATGTGTCAGGTACTTTGGGATATAACCACTGGAAAAAAGGTGATAATAGACCTAGGGAGGATACACGCCCAGTTGTTATAGGCCCAGATGAAGTGATTAGGAGCCAAATAGCAGCTGTACCTGCTGTGCCCCATGTTACGAATGAGGGATCTTCCCTATTTTCACTCGTCTCATGGAACACTGCGGGGGTGCGTGCAAAATTGAATGATCCCGACTGGAACGCATACATAAACACATTTGACATCTGTGTGTTGCAGGAAACCTGGGCTACAGTACAACTGCACAGGGTTGGCTATAAAACCTATCAAATAGAGGCTGTCCCTTCCTTGAGAGGTCGTGCATCTGGAGGCCTCTTAGTATGGGTCAATGTTTCCATTAAATTAGCTATCAAAATGATCAACACCGACTCCTTAGACATTATGTGTCTAGAAATAACAACAGTGGATAATAGGGCGTTTTATTTATTTAATGTTTACAACAGCCCCCAATCTTCCCACAAGGAATCTATGTGTATAGGGAAGTTGGAGTCGCTCATGGATTCACTAAAAACAGAGTCAGGTGTTATTCTATGTGGAGACTTGAACTGTAACTTTGAACCAATCTCAGGGATAGCCATATTGTTTGAGGAGGAGGATAACGCCAATGCAATACCTGCCCTGAATGAGAATTGTATGGTTGCCGGTACAGCATTGGCGCTACAAATCACACGGTTCCTGACCTCACATGGTCTGAGAGCATGCAATGGCCGTATGCCTTCAGACAGCCCTAAAGCCCCTACATTTAAGAGAGGCAACTATGGGAGTAAAATAGACTATGTTATTGTCTCCCTTGATCTCTGGCCTTTTACAGTGGACCTAAAGGTCAAAGAAAGATACGAAAGTGACCACTACCCCCTAGAAATGAGTTTTCTATTAAGCATGGTTATGGAGCTTGACAACATGGAGGGAGGTCATAGTACAGCAACCTCAACCACTGCCGATAATATTGTTCTTAGTAACAATCGTAGGGCGGTCAAATGGGCATTCGTCCTAGAAAAAGAGGATTTATTAGCTAATATTTATTGCATTTTTGCAGATACCCTGGACCAATATTGCCCCCTCAGCTGCACTCCCAAAGAATTTTTCGATTTACATAAATCCCTTTTCAGCCAATTATTAGAAATTCTTACTAAAAAACCTAAAAGAGGTGCAGGTAGGACTAGTGCAAAATCTGTAGGCAAACCTTGGTACAACAAGGAATGCCGCCTTGCCAAAACTGCCCTGATTAACGCTGTTAAAGGGGAAAGTCCATCAATGGTCAGAGAGAAAAGAAAGGCTTATAACAAAATAATATTAAGAGCCAAATCCTCATGGGATGAGGAATTGTGGCTCAATATGTTAACAGCCGCAAAAAACAAGGACCAGAAACAATTCTGGGAACTGGCAGCTAAGGAAAATAAACGAGAGAAAGGTTCCAGGGAGGTCTACTTAGATGAAGACACTTGGGTCAAGCACTTTTCGTCATTGTATGCTGCCAAAACCTCGACCGAGGCAGCAAATGATGTACCCCCGCTTACATCATCAGCTAACACTCACCAGGTAGTGTTTACTCTAAAAGAAACAGAGGCAGCAATTATCTCAATTAAGAAAGGGAAGGCGCCAGGGCTTGATAGAATCCCCGGTGACCTGTATTTGTACAATATTGATGTCTGGGCACCCTATTTAAATCATTTATTTAACATAGTTACGGCTAGTGAGCACATTCCAGATACTTGGAATGGCGCAGAAATCATCACCATTTTTAAAAAAGGGGATCGCGGTGATCCAGCAAATTACCGCCCCATTAGTCTTTTAGATATCACGCAAAAAATATATGCTAGGCATATTCTAAATAGAATAAATTCATGGTTGGAGGAGGAGTCAATTTTATCCAAATATCAGGCGGGATTCCGAAGCAAAACAAGTACAATTGATCAAGTACTCAGATTATGCTGCTTGTATTGGAAGTATGTCATCATCCGCAAAGGTCACTTGTATGTGACCTTTGTTGACCTGCGAGCAGCATTTGATCTCATTCCACGAGATCTACTTTGGGAAACCCTGAATAGGCAAGGGCTGCCTGGCGATTTATTAAAACTTGTAATAGGATTGCATCGGGAGAATTACGCCAAGGTCAGATGGGGCCCAAATGGGGAACTCACAGACCCGATTCCGATAAAAAGGGGAGTGCGACAGGGCTGCGTCCTGGCCCCTACTTTATTCTCCCTCTATGTAAATGATATTGCAACCTACATGGAAAATTGCGATAATGACTCTCCTCGACTGGGAGGGGAACGAGTTGCGTCCCTCCTCTTCGCGGATGATACAATTTTAATATCACAAACGCCACGTGGACTACAGATCCTATTAGACAGGTTCCAACAGTACTGTATCAATAAAGGTTTAGAAATTAATATAAAAAAAACAAAATATATGGCATTGAACCAGCATAAAACTTTTAAAAAGAATCTAATGTTAAATGAGCAAAGATTAGATTACGAGCACAGTTTTACCTACCTGGGGGTCTTGATGGATTCTGCAATGGGATGGGGCCCACAATTGGAAAAATCTAAATTGGTGTTTAAACAAAATTGCTTCCCAATAACACAGAGATATAATAAAAGTGTGAATAAAGCAGTTACTCCCGCAATAGAGCTCTTTAGATACAAGGTTCAATCTGCCTCCTTGTATGGGGCAGAAATTTGGGGGCCAGTATGTAAAAAATCTTTTGAAACACTGGAAAACAAATTTGTCAGGGGTTTATTAAAAGTCCCAAACAACACTCCCCTGATACCCCTATTCTTAGACCTTAATATTAAACACACTGACAAGCAAGCTGCACTGAGACCATTGCTGATGTGGGTCAGATTATGGACAACCTTGGAACTATCTGACTATAGAAATGGGCTGAAGGAAGTATTAGAGCTGGATAGAGATAATAAGATTTTCTGGTTCAAGCATGTAAAAAACTGGCTTACCAAGCTCGGATTATCACACTTTTGGAACGAGCCTGAATCTTTAAACCTAAATTCCAAAAAAATTGTAAAACTAAGCTTCTGGTCATATGTGAATTATGAATCTGTGTATTCAAGAACCCATGGCCCCCTTACTGAAAAATTTCTTATGGCAAAAAATGAGGCTCTATTCGAACAATTTCAAGATGAAATTCAACCTCCACTGGCAAAATCTTTATATCTAAAATTCAGGTATGGAACGTTGAGGACAAAAGTAACTGAGAAAAGATGGGGGAAGACCGATAAAGAATATTGTACTCTGTGCACCAATAACCAAAGGGAGGACATTTTCCACATATTGTTTTTTTGTCCTAGTTATGATAAAGCTAGGAAAAAGTGGATAGTCCCCTTGTGTCGTAACATTGGCTCTATTTCCCATAGGGAAGCTGGCAGAATCCTAAGCACGGACACCAGTCAAGTTATCGTGTTCGGCATTAGCAAATTTTTATTGTCCACTCACTTTGTTAGAAAGAAACTATTTCTTTCCTTCTAAATTAAGAAAACTGTTACTTAGACTCCCCGGAACCATGAACAAAGCCAATGCATTGTATTTTAACCTTGGTTGTAGATTCAATCTAATGTTTAATGTTTTTTTTAACTTCCTACTCTTTTTAAAAATATTTTAATATTTATCTGATACTGTGTCAAACTGAGTATAAATCATGTGCTTTATCGATGAAATACTGGCTAACGTGCTAAAATTAATGAAATGTAGAAGGGAGCCCTTGGAATGAATGTTACATTGTTGTATAGTATATTATAAACTGTATTTTATTGCTATCTTTTATGTTGCAACGCAACGAAATAAAGATTGAAATTGAATTGACAACCTAACCAAAGTAAGGAACAAAACGCGTGAAAACCTCACAAAATCTGAGCGAGTAGCCATAAAAACACTGATTGAAAATGAGAAAATCACTATAAAGCCAGCGGATAAGGGGGGCAACATCGTGCTGATGAAAACATCTGACTATATATGCGAAGCACAGAGACAACTGAATCAAGAAAATAATTATCAGAAATTGGAAAACAATCCATATGTGAATATGCAGAGAGAATTACAAAAACATCTGGAAACTTGGCATGCTAAAGGTCTAATAGATGAAGATGAAAAAAAGTATTTAACAATTGACCATCCAATAATACCCTGTATATATTTTCTCCCGAAGATTCACAAAACCTTGAATCATCCTCCTGGGAGACCAATTGTCTCAGCTTGTGGGTCATTATATGAGAACGTTTCCAACTATGTGGATAAATTCTTAGCCCCTGTTGCACAAAGTCTTCCTTCATACATTAAGGATACTGGGGACTTCCTGAGAATACTGATGAATGTAGATTGGAACCCAGAATATCTGTTAGTCACCATCGATGTAGTCTCACTCTACACTTCAATCCGTCATGAGATCGGGATGCAAGCTGTAGAATACTACCTGAAACAACGCAGCATCATTTATTTGGAACATTCACAAATGCTGATCAAAATGATTGACTTATGCCTGAGAAATAACGTATTTTTCTTTGACAAACAGTTATTTAAACAAATCTGTGGCACGGCCATGGGCATTTCTCTATCTCCCAACTATGCGAACATCACAATGGGGTGGTGGGAGAAGACTGTGGCGTGGAATGAGGAGAATCAACATGATTTGGACCGAATAATATTGTGGGTGCGTTATATCGACGACCTATTTATTATTTGGCATGGTACAAATGATCAATTCCAAACTTATTTTAAGAAACTGAATCAAAATGAAATTGGTCTACAGTTTACATGTAACACCAGCACAACGGAAATAGACTTTTTGGACACCAAAATATATGTGTCGAATGATAAACTGGAATCGACTCTCTTTCGTAAAAAAACTGCTACTAACAGTGTGCTCCACGGAAAAAGCTTCCATCCAACATCCTTGTTACGAAGCATACCCTATGGAGAGTTTACACGCCTGAAACGAAATTGCTCTGTGCCGGCAGATGCGGAAAAAGTGATAAAGGAGAGCAAAAGCAGATTCAGAGCAAGAGGTTACAAAGAAAGAGTGCTGACACAATGCAAAAGAAAGATTGATTTGAAAACAAGAACACAAACACTAATGGAACAGCCTAAAAAATCTGAAACCCACACACCTCCCAGATTCATCACAACTTTCAGTAAGGAAAGTGGTAAAATTGCACGCATATTGAAAAAATATTGGCACCTACTGTCCGGGGATCCAGACATTGGAACAGCTCTCGGTGAAACACCGCAAATAACGTACAAAAAGAACACATCCATTAAAGATTTGTTGGTTCGAAGTTATTTTCAAGAGAAACATAAGACGAATTGGCTGCAAAATCAACGAAAAGGGTTTACACCATGCAACTCTTGCAAAGCTTGCAAAATTGGCAAAGGCACGAAAATGATTGAGGAACCAGATGGAAAACTAATGAGAATTGAACAACAGATCTCTTGCACTTCGAAAAATGTTGTATATATCATTGAGTGCAAATGTGGACTGAAGTACGTGGGGTGTACAACTTGTATGTTAAAAAAAAGAATCTTGGAACACATCCGAGCAGTCAAAAATTCCAATATGCAATATGCGACAGCAAAACACATGAGCATTTGCCAAAATGGAGACTGGAGACAAATGCATTTCTATGGTGTAAAGATGGTGGACAAAATGGAGAGAGGTGGTGATGTGGTTCGCAGACTGCGACAAATTGAATCTCGCATGATAGTCAGACTCAGAACGAAACACCCGAAAGGGATGAACTTTGGAGAAGATCTGCACGTTCATCTTGAATAGTAAATGTGTTCTCGTCATGGTAATTGGGTACTATACCAGAAATTATGAACATTGTGACAGCATTGAAGAACATGCATTTAGGACTTGGGTACTATACCAAGAATTCTTGATAAGAATACAGCCCCAGTGAACTATTTGTCACCAATGTGCAGTTATTTAAAAAGCACAATATTGTCTTTCTTTTATTTTCATTATTTTTCACAAATGGACACTGTAACTACAAATCCCACAATGCCTCCTAAATGGCTCTAAGTGGGATAGTATATAAACAAACACTGAAGAGGGACTAACCAACCGTGAGCAAGGCCAGTGTTGGCTGAAACGCGTTGGTGGGGTGAAGTCTTGAATAAAAAGACTTAAATTAATTCCTGATGTGCCGCCTCCTTTGTTTGAAAAAATTTCCCTGGGTCAGGATCCGACCCCTGGGCTGAGCACACACTGCTGAGCGCTCTCGCATGGTTTGGGATCACATTGTGACACAATATATATATATATATATATATATATATATATATATATATATATATATTACCTACTGGCGGTCGCCAGTAGGTAGTTATAGTAAGGACCTAGTTTCCATAGGAAATCCCCAACATTCTATTGGGAATAACTTTGGCGCCAGTTGATGAATCTTCGCGATTTTCTCAAAGAAGATGGCCCGCTCCTTCCCTGAAAGCTTGGGTGGTATTCATCAAGTGGGGGCTGAGAAAAAAGGGGGGTCCCAAAACGTGTTTCCCCATGTTATTTTCCATAGGACGATTAGACACGGCTACAGCGGAATTACAAGAATTTTGGGAAAATGGTAGAGTCTGATTCGCAGATCACGCTCTTGCTCAAATGGTGTAAATCAATCCAGTAGTTCCTCAGAAAATCAAAAGAAAAAAATATATATATCTATAAGCGCGCACGGTGCGCGCACCCGTGCGCGCACGGTGCGCGAATCGGGTGTGCGCGAGCGGAATTCTGATTTGCTGTTAGACGTCTGTCAACATTCCAATCGCTCGAAATCAGGAAGTGTTGACCGCCATTTTGTGTCCGAGACAGAAAAGAGCCAAAAACAAAAGAAGAAAACGTGAAAAGGGGGCAGGGTAGAGACTCCCTGACCCCCTAGGTCTTGTCAGGGGGTCCCTGAAGGACCCCGAAGACCCCCAATTTTTGGGAGAAAAAAAATTAAAACCGCGGGGTGCGGGCACGTTGCACGAACCCCGAGGCATAAGTGAGTCAAAAACAAAAGTGGAGAACATGAAAAGGGGGCAGGGTAGAGACTCCCTGACCCCCTAGGTCTTCTCAGCGGGTCCCTGAAGGACCCCGAAGGCCTATAAAACCATTTTTTTTTTAAATCACGAGGTGCGAGCACGTTGCACGCACCCTCGAGGCAGAAGTGACTCAAAAACAATAGTGGATGACGTGAAAAGGGGGCAGGGTAGAGACTCCCTGACCCCCTAGGCCTTCTCAGGGGGTCCCTGAAGGACCCCAAAGGTAAAAAAACCATTAATTTGTTTTGAGAAAAAAAATCGCGAGGTGCGCGCACGTTGCACGCACCCTCGAGGCAAAAATTCGCGAGGTGCGCGCCCATCAGAAAAAAAAATACAGTTAAATAACAAGTTTGAGTGTTTAGATGTTGGTTGGCTCTAAAAAGAGCTGTTGTGTTTATTGAGTGGTTTTTGTACCTACAAGTAAGTACCGATGCAGAGTCTAAAATTCAAGAGGTATAATCTGTTTCCCTCATCTGTGAAATGTACACCGTCTCCTCTATAAATGCCTTGCATGTTGTAACCAAGTTGTTGTGGTATATAGAACCCATACCATAGTCTCTGAGGAAAGCAGAAACAGACTTATTCACATGTTTCCTTGCTTTCTCAATCTGTGGACAATATTGGTTGGACCAGTTCCATTTTTGCCTTTGGCATATATTAGAATATACAAAGGCAGTTTGTGGAAAAAGTGACATCAATTGCCCAAAGGTGTGCTTTAAAAGCATTTCGATACCTACCCCAGTCAAAGTGCCTAGGTCATTGACACCACAGTGCACAATTATAAGGTCAGGGTGTGGGAGATGCAAAAAGTATTTTACCAATGGCATCAATTGGTGACATCTCAATCCTCTCTGGCCAATCCACATAATATCCACATTTGGTAAGTCAAGGTTGAGAAAACATCTATTTGCTGCATACCTTTCACTCCAGAAAATATAGCTGTGTCCTACAATCCGCACTCTAAGCATCTTGAAGGGAGATCTGGTTGTACTCAGATGGGCTCTGGAAATGAAATGGCAGTTTGAAAAGTTGGAGTTTAGAAAAAAATGTGGATGAGATTCAGTGCACTTGAAAAAGAATAAATGATTAGTGGTTTCTGTAAATTCAACATTGAAAACTAGGGTGCATGTTACTGTTTTTTTAAGGAGAAATGATAATGGTTGAGAGAAAGTGATTGAAAGGAACATTGCACAGGATTCGCTGCTGTTTTGAAAAGTCAAACTACCTTGCTGGTTTGCTTTGCAGATGACCTTTTCACCTGTGTGTTCAGTTAGGTGTTGTATGGAGTGTTACCATGGTAACAAGCAGAGAGAGCAGTGGGGGAAGGTTGAATATTATGTGAGATTGAAAGTATTTCAATGTAGAACCAATTAAAATGTTAGTTTGGTTTTGAATTTGTGTGGGAAGATATTTGATTGGTTATCTACAAGAATATGAGTGTAAAATGAGAGAGAAGCTATGTCATTCTATGATTCCAGTGACTGGTGCACAATTCAGAGATTCTGCTTAAGAAAATCTGGTGTGTGATTGACACTGTTCTAAAACTACAAAAGCATTTTTAAAGGTGAGGTGTTAATTTGTAAGGAGATCTATGTTGTGCAGTTTAAGTTAAATTGAAAAATGTATTCTAATGTGGAAGCCGGAGTTTATTTGTACAGAGTCTGATTTTGAATTTGTCTGTGTTGGGAAAAACATTATGAAAGGAGCATTTGGTATGTTGATGTGTTTGAAGAGATTTTTTTGCAGTACAGTGAGAAAGGTAAGCAAGGTTAAACACCCAAACAAAGAGCTAGATCACGCCATCATGAATAATTTGGGGGATACGATGGAAGAGTTGTTTGAAGCCCGCTTAGAACCCCTGTTGGTGCCAACAGGGGTTGATGCCAAAGACAAAGACATTTGTTGACTCTCTGAACACATGTGTGTCAGGACTACTTAAAAGGTGCGAGATAATTGACTCATTCATAAAAGACTATCGTACCCATAACCAATTCACCGTGCCACACTATAACACTGATGACAATCGTGGGCGAGAGAGCATGGAAATTGCTGAGTCCCAGGCGCAACCCGTTATCCCGCAAATTACTGTACCTCAGATCCAACCCCCATTAGTTGACAACCGGGGGATATTGGAGAAGAACAAGGGGAAGGTTACAACACATTCTAGCCTGGTTGCCACTACTATGAACATTAAGAAGAAACAAGTCTCACAACTCTTGCCCCTTTTGTGGCAGTGCTCACAGGGGTTCCACCGCTATAAATTAATTGCAGTGAGACCACTGAGGACTTGTTAGGCAAAACCAGGAAATGGTGTTTGCAGTACTCGAGTGGGGAAGATGATATTACACCTTTCATCAATATGGGTGGAAGGGTGGGCTGGGTAGGTCACCAACCTAAAACTTTGGTAGGGGACTGTATTATTGTAAATTTTAGCAAGAAGAACTTAGCTGACAGATTGTTCTGGGATGGGTCAGAGCTAAAAAATACCGGTATTAGACCTGTACCCCTGGATTATTTCTATCCCCCGGGCAATAAACAGGCAAACACTGGCCCACCAGCCCGATGGACCTCAGTAAGGAAAGTACATCATACTCGAGGACATGATGAATTCCCTGTGGACCACATGTTGAATCCCAATCCCTTTTCACATTCGCCGTTACAACATGGCGTGGGACAGGGACAGGGACAGGGAATATTGATCTCACAGAGTGGGGGCTTAACTTTGTCTAATCGTTTTTCCCCTCTGAGTTCTTTGGAGGAGGTTGACTGACTAGACAATCCAAGTAACTTACTGGAGGAGATTGCCCCCAAATCCCCAAAAGATAACATCTGCAGAATCCTTAGTTGGAACCCCGCTGGCATTAGATCTAAACTGCAGGATGAGAACTGGTTGGGTTTTGTCAAACTATATGATATTATAGCACTTCAGGAAACCTGGGACACAACAAATAGCCTTATTTTGGATGGCTATGCCCATTTCAATATTTCGGCGACCCCTGGATTGACAGGTAGAGCAAAGGGGGGTTTGGCTCTTCTAGTTTCATTGAACATGAATGGAGTGCTAAAGCAGCTCGACTCAGGTTCCCAAAATTGTCTAATTGTAGAATTGTCGGCTAATAAATTCCCCATTATGTTCAATGCCCTGGCTGCAAACACTCCTTTGACAACAGCGAGGCACCAGCCACGCCACAGGACTACCAGATGTACCTGTTAAATTGCCGATCTCTTCCTCGGCATAGCATGCAGATATGCCTACTCCTAGAGAATCACAACCCGGATGCCATCTTCTTGACGCCCCATTCAGAGCCAGACATAGTCACCGCCCTTCCCCCTGGGTTCCAAATCCATAGAATGGACCGGACCAAGGGAAGAGGGGGAGGCCTGGCTATCATCCTAAAAGAGAAATACTGCTGCCGCATTTCAACCGAAGCTATTCCTGAATGCGAAAGCATTGCATTCAGAATAGACTTCTCTGCAAACAGCTCCCTTTCTGGTACCCTGATATACCGCCCCCCAGATTCAGGAAAACTGTTCATTAGGTCTTTACCAGATATCATCGCCAATCGGCTTCTAACCCCGGCTAACTATACAGTTCTAGGAGATTTTAACTTCCATTTTGACTCCCCCACAGACCTTGTTGCTAGGGAATTAACAGAGGACCTGGCAGCTCTGCAACTGACTCAGTTGGTTAGGTCCCCCACCCACGAAAAGGGAAACCTGCTCGACCCAATCTTTAGTAACTGTACCGGACTAACGGTCGGACAACCCACTCGCCTCCCATGGACAGACCATTTCCTCATCCCATTTACCTGGTCTACCATCAAACTTCCCTCACTGCCTCCCTGTCCTATAACTAGGAGGAACTGGAAAAAACTTTCCATAGAGCCATGGACAACTATCTTGGAAGACTCCCGTCCACCTCCCTGTACTAACCCCAACCAAGGTAACAACAACTATGAGGGCTGGATCAGGAAATCACTGGACACGATCCTTCCTCTACGGAAATCCGCTCCCAAGAGATTACACAAGTCTGCTCCCTGGTATTCAGACTCCCTGAGAGACCTGAAACGCCTCTGCAGGAAAAAAGAGAGAGCCTGGAGATTAGATTTCCTCCCAGAAAACAAAAAACACTACAAAGAGGCTATCAAGGCCTATAGAAATGGGGTGAGAACAGCTCAGTCTGCCTACTTTGCAGATCAAATCATGGCAGCAAAATCAAAACCCAAGGAGATCTTTCATCTGGTCAAAAAATGCATTACGGTCAACACTGCCCCCCCAGTTCCGAAATCACTAGAGCAATGCAACGAACTTGCAGACTTTTTCCACAATAAAGTCACGCAGATTTATTCTGCTTTCCCGGTTACAGCTAACAATCCAACTCACCAAAGTTCCCTGAACAATTCCCCCCTGCAAGGACAACCCATGCTGGATCATTTTTCCCCACTAAACTTGGAGACACTGCAACAACTGGCAGTCCAAGTCAAATCTGGGTCTCCCCTTGACCCTGCCCCACCAGAAATACTGCTCCAGGCAGGTCAAGCCATCTTTCCAGTGGTGCTAGAGCTCCTTAATTCATCCATTTCCTCCTGCACAGTACCAACCGGGTGGAAGAGAGCCATGGTACGGGCTTTGCTAAAGAAACCCACCCTCAACCCAGAAGATCACTCTAGCTACCGCCCAATTTCATTACTCCCCTGGGTAAGTAAGGTGTTAGAGAAACACATAAACACCCAGTTGACACAATTTCTGGAAAACCATGCACTCCTGGACCCATCCCAGACAGGTTTCAGGCCAAAACATGGTACTGAAACTGCTCTGCTGACAGTCGTCGAAGAGTCTCGAAGGATACTGGATCAAGGGGGGTCAGTGGCAGTGATCCTCCTTGATCTAAGCGCTGCCTTCGACACGGTCAGCCATGCCACTCTGCTGAACCGTCTGCATAACATCGGTGTCGGAGGCGACGCTTTAAAATGGCTGAAATCATTCCTGCATAACAGATCCTTTCAGATCTTCGATGGGGACATAACATCAGCCAGAAAACCCCTAGACTGTGGAGTACCACAGGGCTCCTCTCTGAGCCCTGTGCTCTTCAATGTCTATATGAAACCATTGGCTGGGATCGTCGAACCATCAGGCATAAAAATTGTATCATATGCCGACGATACCCAGCTAGTGGTTTCACTGACGCAGGAACGCACCGGCCACACCTCAGGAAACCTGATGAACTGTCTGGAGGATATAAAAAAGTGGATGACAGACTCTTCATTAAAGCTGAATGGAGACAAAACGGAGCTCATGCTCCTAGGCACTGGTTCATCCACTCTACTCCCCTCCATGTGGCCTGGATGTTTGGGCACACCCCCCATCCCCAAAGAGAGTGTAAAAAGCCTGGGAGTATGGCTGGATAAAAACCTCTCCTTCTCCACCCAGGCCACTAAACTTTCCACCATCTGTTTTGGCCTACTTAGAACACTAAGGAAGGTCCTCCCCCTCCTCCCAATGGAAGCAAAACAAGTGGCAGTTCAGGGCCTGATCCAGTCCCGGCTGGACTCAAATAACGCTCTGTATGTGGGGGCCCCAGAGCTGTCCATGCGAAAACTACAGGTCGTCCAAAACTGCGCAGCCCGCACGTTGCTGCAGATTCCGAGGACGCAGTCTGCAAAACCCGCCCTGGCCACCCTACACTGGCTCCCAGTAAAGCAGAGAGTGGCATTTAAGGCACTATGCATCGCCCACCGAGCTTTCTGGGGGTCTGGTCCAAGGATCCTCAACAAACTGGTTACTCAATACCATCCCAATAGAAACCTCCGATCTACGGAAGCCTTTTTAGCCGTAGTCCCAAGAGTGCGGAGAGCCAGGACCGGAGGAAGGATGTTCTCCCTAAACGCCGCAAAGATGTGGAACACACTTCCGCTACAAATTAGGTCCAATCCCAATTTACTCTCATTCCGAAAGCAGCTGAAAACTTACTTGTTTGCTAGATCCACCTAAGCTCGTTTTCCACCACTCATCAGTTCTGTTTCTTATGCCTTAGCGCTTGGACGCCCATTGGGCAGCAATCGCGCTCTACAAATCGCAATACAATACAATACAATGTTATTTATTAGCTTTTATAATTCCCCTGATAGTGTCAGTCTAAATCAGCACTTGGTGTCCCTTGGGGGATTCCTTGAAGGCTATAAAAACAATCAGAATACTTTAGAGGTTTTTCTCATGGGCGACTTTAATATACATCCCTACAGACTAGAGTGTATCCCGGAAGATAGCGAGGGGCCCCCACACTCGCGTCCAATGCACTTCCAACACACAAAGCAAGGGGAAGCTTTGGAGAACCTTTTGGCTTCCTTGAATTTATATGAATCAGGCTGCGGATATGTTGGACCAAGGCCAATAAAATTCAAGGGTAGTCATACAGGGACAGTCATCGATTATATTTTTTTGTCTTCTTTAGTTCTGCCAAATGTTTTAAATTATACGAAATAACTAAAACATTGTCAGGTAACGTCCCCGACCTCACCCCACCCCCATCACAAGCAATGTGTGACAAGCTCGCCAGCTTCTTCTTTTCCAAAGTAGATGAAATTTATCAAGTTTTTGCCTCCAACTCCATTATAACTAGCCCTACTCCCCCCAACACCCATCCAGCCATCTTTGCTAGTTTTAATCCCTTAACCCAGGACCAGGCAAGAGCTTTTATCACCACAATCAAAACAGGATCGGCACTGGATCCCTGCCCTTTTTTTGTCCTCCCTCCTGTGATGGATGCCATAATACCGACCATCACTCAAGTATGCAATTCCATTTTGAGTTCAGGAATATATCCCAAAGCCTTAAAAAATACATTACTGAAACCGCTTTTAAAGAAACCGGGCCTTGACAAAACTGAACTAAAAAATTATAGGCCTATAGCCAGTCTCCCTTTTATATCAAAAGTGGTATGAACTCGCAGCTGTCGGAGTACATCGAGAAACACAGACTGCTGGATGACACACAATTCGGATTCCGGAAATATCATGGAACCGAAACCGCCTTAATTAAAGCGGCCGACGATGTGAGAGCAATCCGAGACCAGGGCGGGACGGCAGTCTTGGTATTGTTGGATCTGTCTGCGGCTTTCGACACGGTCGACCATAAGATCCTGGTCGACCGTGTCGGCCAAATGGGCGTTTGCCAAACGGCAATAAATCTGCTTGCCTCATTTCTCAAAGACAGAACCCAGGCCGTCACCTTGGGGCCATACCAATCTGCTCAGTTGTCTCTGCCTTGTGGAGTACCCCAAGGCTCATCCCTTAGTCTGACACTATTCAATATCTATGTGTCGGACCTTGCCACTGTCATCAAAACCTATGGGATGAGCCTAACCTCGTATGCAGATGACACGCAATTGGTATTGGCCATTAAAGGGGACGGAGGGAAGGTGGCCCAACGCTTCCAAAATGGACTACTGAAAATAGGAGAGTGGATGGCAACAAATTGCCTGAAACTCAACTCAGAAAAAACCGAGGTAGTTATCTTCGGCCCACTTCTACCAGCGTGGTCATCATTTTGGTGGCATCCACATTCGGAGCACCACCTACTCCGGCAGCCAAGGTCAGAAACCTAGGAGTCACCTTTGACGACGGCCTTACTTTTATGGATCATGCGAACAAAGTTGCAACTACAGCTCACTATAAATTACGCATGATCAGAAAGATAAGTCCGTTTCTACCAGCAACTGCCATTAAAACTTTGGTCAGCTCCTTGGTTCTCTCAGCCCTTGACTATTGTAATGGTTTGTTTTTAAATGCCCAGGTCAGGGTCTTAAAAAAGCTGCAGTCGATACAAAACGCTGCAGCACGTCTACTTTCAGGAATCCCAAAATTTGCGTCCATATCTGAGACAATAAAACAACTACACTGGCTGACGATCCAAAATAGGATCAAATTTAAATCGCTATGCATAGTGTACAAATCTTTAAACAATCAAGGTCCCCAATCTCTAATGGACCAGCTGGCGCCATATCACCCCCTTAGACAGATTTGGTCCTCTAACCTCAACCAGCTAGTGATCCCCCGGTCCAAAACTGTGTCCTGGGGTGACCGTCGGTTTTTGAAAGCGGCACCTAAATTATGGAACACCTTGCCGCAGGACATCAGATTAAGTCCTTCCCTCTTGCAGTTCCGCAAGAAATTAAAAACCTGGTTGTTTAACCAATAGTGCCCCCCTGGAAAGACACGCAGATGATGCAAGCTACACTGAGCGGTGTTTACGCAAATATTTCAGCGCCGAGACGCCTGCGGGTATTTGTCGCGCTTTATAAATGACAACAAATAAACAAAAAAATTTAAATTATAGGGTAGTAGACTCAGTTTTTAGCGTTCACAACCCTGTGACAGTAGAGGTGGCCCCAGGGGGGCTTTGGAGCCTTAAAGACATGCATGTCTTAATTGCCACGGATCTCTGACCAAAAGATCAGGGCAGAAGACTGAAATGGGCTAACTTGATTCCGGAAAACTTTTTACATGATGTTTTGGGCAAGTTCGAACTGGAGGTGGGAATTTGTCTGGACCACTTAGCCCCTAATATCAAGATAGTTGATGCATTTAACGTAATATGCCAACAAGTTAATAATGACTTGAGGGCTAAAAATAAACCTGGTAACCAATGCGGCAAAAGATGGTTTGATCATAACTGTTCTTAAGCACACTCTGCCCTTTATAAAGCACTGAAAGAATCACCCAAAAATAGAACTCAAATAGCATTACTAAGGAAAAGATATAAACAAGCAATTCATGCTCGCAAATCCCAGATCAAAAATGATGCTTGGACTGATTTGCTATCAGAATAGGTCTTGCGGGATAGTGCAAAATTCTGGGCAATTATCAACCAGCCTTTCTTTTCTGGGGTATAGAATAATATTATGGATTGTACTATCCCAGATGAGCTATGGCTCGCCCACTTTGGAAATATTTATTCCCAGCTGTGTCATGAGCTCTCTCAAGTGCCCCAAGTCTCTTGTCATTTAGGCCCTATCATGGCCTTTGGGGAGGCAGATGTTGAAAAAGCAATCAATGACACACAAAAAAACAAGGCACCTGGACCAGACGGGGTCCCTGCTGATCTGTATAAGAGTGCTCCGAAATTCTGGGCCAAGATACTCACCAATGTCTCCAACTCTTAATTGACAAATATACTATTGCTAAGGAGGGGTCCTTATATATGGCCTTTATGGACCTCTCCTCAGCATTTGACCCAGTCAATAGGTCAAAACTGTGGAAGATTCTTCTGGGACTAGGCATTGATCCCCCCTTAGTTGGATTTTTAGCTGACCTCCACTGTGGCCTCTTAGCGTCAGTCAGAGTCACTCAAGCGGGGAGGTGCACAAGCCACTTCAGATCGGAGAGGGGGGTCAGGCAAGGCTGTATCCTGGCCCCCCTTCTCTTTACATTATACATAAATGCCCTAGAGCCAGCTTTAGTGGAGGCAACTGTGGACGTACCGCGTGTAGGAGCGACCAATATACCGGTCCTCCTATAGGCGGACGACACAGTTCTCTTAGCCCGATCTGGTGTGGCCTTGAATAGATTGCTAGCCTCCTTTGGAGATTTTATGACATCTCTAGATCTGAAAATTAACACCTCAAAATCACAGGTCATGGTGGTGGGAGGTTTTAGCAGGAAAAAGAAATGTAAATCTTTTTTTGTAGGGGGGAGGCAGTAAAGAGGGTCCCTATCTTTTCCTACTTGGGTGTCATCTTTGATGATAAAGGAACTTGGGGTCCCCAACAGAAGGCCAAAAGCAATGCAGTAGCCAGGTCATCTGTGGCCCTGTTGGGATTTGCCAAAAGGATGGGAGCGAGACCAATGGAGGCCATACTTAAAGTTTATAAAGCTAAATGCCTGGCAATAGCCACTTATGGCTCTGCTATCTGGGGATATTCTAATCATGATGGCATCCAGAAGGCGGAGAACAAATTCTTAAGATCCCTTCTCTCCGTACCACAGTCCACCCCGACATTTTCAACTTACTCAGAGCTGGGGCTGGGGTTTGTTACAGACCTATTGAAATCCGCCCCTGTAATCTGCTGGATTAAAACCTGGCTTAATCAGGAAATCTCCCTAAACCATTTGATTCTTAAGGACTGCCTTGCTCTGGATAGAGCTCATAAGATCCCATGGCTGGTCTATATTAAGGATATGTTGATGAAATTAGGAAGACCAGAGCTCTTTCATTCTCCAGGGTGTATAAAAAGAGAAGATGTAGGGGAGATTAAAATTGCCTTGTTAAATCTGTTTACAGCTGAGCGGGAGGCAACGGAGATTGAAAAACCGTTTATAAGAAGAAACTATGCATTAATAACTGCCCCGGGCCTTGAACCTTATCTTACTCTTGTATCATCGGTTCCTTTTAACTAGACTTTGTTTTAATTTAATACATTTTACGTTAGGCTCCTTTTTTAGCTGGGATACACCAGAAAAGGCTAAACCTTGTGACTGTGACAACTTTTCAATACAGGACACGCAACATTTTATGATGTTTTGTGATCACTATGCAGAAACTAGGAAAAAATATTTGTTGCCGATCTTGAGGGAGGCGGGCTTCCTCCAGGTGAGGCCTGCTTTCCTGTTTCTGCAACTCCTATCTAGCGCACGTGTCACTTTCCATGTAGCGAGTTATTTGGTAGCGTGTGCCCGTATCAATAAGAAGCGATGTAAGTCACAGGGTATCCCTATTAGTACATGAATCAACTGAAGATGGTTGTCTAATCCAACCCCACTTAGGCCCACTAGATACCTTCACTATCTAATACACTTGTACAACAGTAATGTAGTTCTTTGTTTATTCTTAAAAATATTCGTACAAATACAATTATATATTAAAAACAACTCATTGCACACCTATATTAAAATCTCATAAACAAATTAAAAAAATACAATTTCTACTACACATAAATAAAAACACTAATAATACAACACAATCAATTTACTTATGGCGTTTGTTAACCTAGGAGATACAGAGAAAGGAGAGACATACAAAGACATCAAACTTGTCAATAAATTTTGCACGTTTTTGAGATTTGACATAAACACAGTCCTGGACATATATAATTCTTTGTCTACAGGCTAGGTTTTTGATCCCTTGATCGTGCAGAGGGGCGTTGACGCGTTTCGATGGTTTTTTATTGATATTTTACCATCTTTGTCAAGACTATATTAATCGGTCTCTTCTACTTTTGGCAATGGTTGGTTGCCGCTGATATAGACCTCCTGTTCACATAGCACAGGATTTCATAAGTTTCCTTGCGTACCACGTTCGATTTCAATTTATCATCCTGGTCTGCTTTTACATCTTATCTTTGTTCATTTTACTCTTTGTTAATATCGGTAGACCGCCTCTCTGGTGCCTTGTTATTCCTGTGTTATTTAGGCACAAGATGGTCTGCTGTTCCGTCCTCTATTGCAGTTTAGACGAGATGTACTGGATTTACAGATGTTTTTCAAATGTCCCTTCTCTGTAATTTTGTAAACTTGATTTTCGGGGGCGGGTCCTTTTTCTTTACTTGTTCCGATAACTTGCAGAGCTCCGGTCTCCCGCGCCCCACGTACTCCTCAGCTCACCTCTTCGGCTCTTTGTTTTTTTGTGGTGCGAGACGTTTGGAGACCGTAGGTGAGCTGAGGATTACGTGGGGCGCGGGAGACCGGAGCTCTGCAAGTTATCGGAACAAGTAAAGAAGAAGGACCTGCCCCCGAAAATCAAGTTTACATGTTTTGCCATATTTTAAAACACATCAACTAAGCAAATTTTTCCGCCACATTTTTCTGAAATGAAATCTGACTCACACTGTGATCTTAGACACATGACAGTCTGCCTTGCAATTCAGTAAAATGATTACTACAGTGAAAGAGAGTCTTGCTGGGAGTGCTGTTACAGAGTTTAGAGCAGTGCAGTAGTGTTGAAAGAGTTTAGCATCTTTTGATAGAGATGGTGTATTAGGGTTTAGGACAGTGCAGTGCTGTTCAGGCAGTACAAGGGGTCAAGGTGGGACTGAGAATATACAAATGAAAATACACTGAAATGATTACTACTTGCTACAGAGAAAGTTGTTATGGCATTTCTACAGCACACACAGGATCGCTATTACACAGCATGAAGACTATTTGGGAATTAAGAGGCCTGACACACATGCTGCATAGATTTTTATAGCACTACATGTCCTAAAGTCTGACTCACTCCATAAGTACATGTATTCCCATATTTTTAAATACATCAACTAAGAACATTATTCTGCCACAATTATCTGAAATGAATACTAACTCACAGTGTGATCTTAGACACATGACAGTATCCCTTAAAATTCAGTAAAATTATTACTACAGTGAAAGGGGTTCTTGCAGGTAGTGCTGTTTCAGGGTTTAGGGCAGTGCAGTGGTGTTTCAACATTATAGGGGTATTCGCTGAGAATGGTGATTCTGGATTTAAAGCATTGCAGTAGTGTTGAAAGAGTTTAGCAGGTTTTGCTAGGGATGGTGTATCAGGGTTTAAGACAATGCAGTGCAGTTCAGGCAGTGTAGGGGGTCAAGGTGGGACTGAAAATGTAGAAATGAAAATTCACTGAAATGATTACTACATGCTACAGAGAGAGTTCATATGGCATTTCTACAGTACACTCAGGATCTTTATTACATGTAGTGCTACAAAGTCCCATGCATCATGTGTGTCAGGTCTCTTAATTCCCAAATATTCTCCATGTTGTGCAATAAAGATCCTGTATGTGCTGTAGAAATGCCATAGCAACTCTCTCTGTAGCATGTAGTAATCATTTCAGTGAATTGCAAGCGATATTTTGATTTGTCTAGAATCAGAATGTGAGTCAGTGTGTTTATGGGAATATTGTGACAGAATCACTTGCTCGGTGCATGTGTTTGCAGATATGAGAATACATGTACTCATGGAGTGAGTCAGGCTTTAGGACATACAGTGCTTTATACTCCTAGCCCTTACATGATACCATACACTGCTCAAGCACTACTGCATTGTTCAAAACTCAGAATTATCAGTCCCACCTTGAACCTCTACAGTGCCTGAACACCACTGTAGTGTCCTAAACCCTGAAATACCATTCCTAGCAAAACCTGCTAAACTCTTTCAACACTTCTGCACTGCTGTAAACTCTGAAACATAATTTTCAGCAAATGCCCCTATAATGTTCAAACGCCACTGCACTGTCCTAAACCCTGAAACAGCACTCCCTGCATGATCTCCTACACTGCCTGAACACTGCTGCTGTGCCTTAAAATTACTTATGGAGTGAACCAGACTTAACAACATATAGTGCTTCTAATTGCTATGTAGTATTGTAGTAGTGGTCTATAATTGTAAAAAAAAAAAAATTAAATATGTTTTTTTTCTTCACAACAGATTTTAATTATCTACAGAAAGAAAAAACAATATGCCGTCAAAAAGTGAGTGAAGAAAAAGATATAAACAGGCTTACATTTCCAAGAAAAAAGAAGAACAAGATTTATCTAAAAGAAAATGTGTGGAAAAAACAAAGAAAGCTCCTGGTAAGTCAACAAAGGATTTTATAAGGAAAATAACACAATTTAAAAAAACTGTGGACAATCAGGAAAAAATATATACATCTGTAACTACACAGAAAAACAAGACAAAAAAGAAAAATAATGGAAAAATATGTGGGAAACATAGTCTTTATAGTAATAGACGAAAAAATCAGTTTGTTGAGATTCAAAAGCGAATGTTTCATAATAGAGTTGTTGTAAATTATTAAAAAATATAAAGAATTGTAAAAGAAAAACAGCTTTTTATAAGAAAAAACCATATACAGACAATTGTTGAGAAAGATTTTGAATAATTGAGTCATCAGTAGGATTCGAACACTAGATAAGCCAATCAATGTTATGAAGGTCAAAAGTAAGTGGAAAAGGTTTTCAAGGAGAATCACAGGTTTTGCCCCGGACATCGCTCCAGCTCCCCCCTCTCATTGCAGCTCTGTGGAGTCTTGCTTAGAGAGTCTCGCTGAGTTTTGGGACTGCAGTCACACAGCTACACCCCTGCTGTATCATTGTGGAGTCCTGCTGTGGGGTTATTGCGGAATGTGGGACGGTGACCACGCGGCCACGCAGGGTGAGAGGTCTGCTTCACTTCAGTGAGAGGTCCATTTGAAGGTAGGAAGGAGGGAAGGCACCCTCACATTGGAAGGACAATTAGCGAGGCAGCCCCTCTTTTATTTTTGTCTACTGCGACCTCCATCTCGATCTCCACACCTCCTGCGCACACCCTTCGAGTCTAAGGTGAGATGAGGGGGAGTGTCTAAAAGTAAAAAAGTATATATACAAGGGGGGAAATTAAAGACTGCACATTAAGCTCATATAAAAAGAACTGTTTGCCGATTGCTGCGTGCTGAAACATCACTATTCGCAGTTTCCACCCCAATTTAAATCTTCCAGGGCAGCATGGGGAGACAAACAAAAGACAATGAAGACAGCGAGGAGGCAAGTAAAAATGCGAAAATGGAGCTATCTGCTCGTCTTAAAAGTAAAACACGTCTAGCCCTTGCTAGAAAAGCAGCACGGCTTGCCGCCAAAGAAAGGGATAAGGCTAAGAAAGAGGAGGGAAGCTCCACCCCATCAGTGGTGGGGAAGCACTCTGTGGCTGATAGCTCTGAGGACAAACTTCAGATTACGTTAGCCTCCCCTCCTAATGAAAGGTCTGGGGACCTGGAAAAGCAGGATGGAAAGATGGAGGAGAAAGCGTCGCGGAGGAAACGATAGAGAACACTCCAGTATCAAATAAAAATGGAGCATCAACAGAAAATGGAATAAGGGCTGAATCTCACTCTGGTGAGAAAACTGTAAATCTAGTGAAGGAGAAGAGAGATTTTCCCTATATTTGAAAAAAGAACTGGTCGTACTCCCCAAACTTCAGTCGTTCCGCTTGAGAAGAATCCAGAAACAAGAATCGAAATTCTTGCCTCAACTTCTGCAACAATGGCAGGGGATGCGTCTCCCCCACAACTACACGAGATCGTCCCACCAACAATATGTGTATCTCCCTCCTCTCCAAAGTCAAGTGGCCCAATGATGGCAGAAAAACCTCAAACTAACAGTACGGTAAACGGAACGGAAGATAGTCCAATTTTGATTAGTGAAGATCTAAATTCAGAAACTCTTTCTGAGTGGAACTCACCACCTGCTACAGTCCCTCAATCTCCCTCTTGCTCTCACGTTGGAGTACATCAAATTGATAACCCAAAAGGTTTAACATCAGCAATCTTAACCACAGCACCCCAGTTATTTCAAAAGGGGGAAAACAACAGCCCCGAAAAGGAAGAGAGCTATCAAATGGATATTCGGGAGATGTTAAACCTGATTCTAGACGAAATACAAGAGATAAAGACGAATCAGCAAGTGGAGATAGCTGCTTTACATTCCAGACTGGAAAAGTTTGAAGAATCAATGCAAGGTCTCCCCACTACATTAAACGAGGCAGAGGAAAGAATCTCTGCTCTTGAGGACCATATCAATCAGGCAAGAATAGAGGCTGAAAAGACCGCAACCAAGAAGAGCCTCATGGAAAGTAAACTTGAGAACAAGCTTGAGGAGCTTGAAAATCACTCCCGAAGATTCAATCTTAGGATAGTGGGGGTCCCTGAAGGATTGGAAGGATAAAATATGCTCCAATGGGTCAACTCTTTTATTCATCAAAAGGTATTGCCCGAATTTGAAGGCGATTTGTCCATTATGAGAGCACACCGGGTCCCGGCACAGAGGTTCTCTAATTCCACTTTTCCCAGAACTATCCTAATGAACTTTGCTGATTTTAGGATAAAGGAAGAGATCTTGTCAAAAGCTTTCCAACAAAGACAATTTTCCATTAACAAGACAAGGAAATGTACAATTTTTTCGGACATGACTGCTGCGGCCGCACGCCGTAGGAAAGAATTTGTGAAAATTCTCCACTTGTTTAACATGCACGGCGCCCAAACCTTAAAAGTTCTTGTAAAAGGAAAGTTTTATATGTTTTCCAATCTTGAAGAAGCTCAATCTCTACTAAAAGAGATATCTCCAGAAACAAATGTTTGAGTAATTAAATTTAGTCCACCGAGTTATAAAGGCAGAGTTTGAAGGAAATATCTCTTTCTCTTTTCTCTTTTTTTTTTTTTTTTTTTGCTCTATTCTCTGCAACGAAATAGAATAGGACTAAAACTTTTGGCTGTCGAGGGGGGCACCGGGCTTAAATGGGTCACCCAGGGTGTAACAAGAAGACACCCAGCCCATCCGAAGGGAGGGGGAATGTGGTTTGCGTGGGGGGTACGAAAAGGGCCACATCCCAGGGGAGGGAGGGAGTGCAGCAGGGGAGGAAGAGGGAGGGCAGGGGTGAAAGCAGTAAAAAAGTGCAGAAATTGTATTCAGGACGTATATCAAAATTTGAATGAGGGAATTATAAATATGAAAACTCTTCTATGGAAATTAACAAATGTAATATCCTATCAGTCAACGCCAATGGTGTTTTAAATAAACAAAAATATGGTGCTCTCATAAAATGGGCAGTCTCTCTAAGACCACATGTGTTATTCCTTCAAGAAACCCATTTAAAAACCAACACCCCCAGTTTATTTATCCCGAAATATTTCTCCCATGTGTTTTTTGCCTCAGCAGGGGTGGCACAGAAAGGCGTCGCAATTTATTTTTCAAGGAAATTATCCGGAGAAATTCTAAAAATACGACGGGATCCTAAAGGGAGATGGCTATGGGTAGCAATTAAAATCCAAGGAAAAATAATAAATTTTGTAAATTATTATGGGCAAATATTCGATAAGGTGTCAAGTATTTTAGAAATAAACAACCTTCTTAGGGGTGTCCCACGACAGATCATCATGAGAGAGGCTTTCAACTACTTACAAAATTAAAAAAAAGACACATCTAATAAAAACAAGAAACAACTAAAACCTAACACAAAAAAAGCTGTGGACGCTCTTATATCAGAATACCAGCTTATAGATCCCTGGCGTACATTAAACCCAGAAGGGGCATCTTACACTTGCTTCTCACACCGCTTTCAGACGGCGTCAAGAATTGATTTCTTCTTGATATCAAGATCAATTCAGATTTTAATTTCAACCATCGGTGGCAATCCCTTTTCTGATCATGGGAGAATAGAATTGGAAGTCAATTTAGGTGGTGGGGGCAGGGAACAGTCCAGGTGGCAGCTGGACCGGACCCTGCTCCAGAACCCTGACTGGGTGGCTGATTTCGGAGAATGGATCTCAGAATACTTTACTATTAATAATAATTCAACAGAACCATTGTCGGTCTGGGAGGGATTTAAAGCGGCAGCACGTGGGCAAATACTATCTTTTACTTCCGCCCAGGCCAGAGAGAGGAGAGAAAGGATAATGATGCTCCAAAAAGCGGTAGATAACGAGTATGCCCTTCAGCTTATCCATTGCCCGAACCACTGGAAGAAAGCAAAGGCAGAATTAAGGGATTTCTTTGTTCTGGAAGAAATGAACAGCTCTAGAACCTTCCAACAAAGAATACACGAGGACAGCCAATTGGCTGGAAAGCTCCTAGCTAATTCTGTAAGGAAAAAACAAGAATCAGCTGCAATAATTAAAATCAGAAACCCTTTAAACAATCAAGAGATAACGGACAATAGGCTGATTCAAAGGGCTTTCTTGGAGCACTTTAATCGCATTTATTCTACTCAATATCAAGTAGAGAAGGGCCAGATTCAGAAATATTTTATGAACTTAGATATCCCAAAGATCACCAATAATCGGGCTTTACAACTTGGGTTAGAAATCAATATAGGAGAAATAGGAGAAGCTATAAAGGCAATACCAGGTGCTAAAGCCTGTGGGCAAGACGGGTTTCCAATTGAATTTTATAAAATCTTCGTAAGAACTAGTCAATCCTCTTATGAACTTATTTAATTACATCAAGTCAGGAGGAATGGTACCCGCTTCTTTTAAAGAAACAATAATAATATATTTTGTAAAAAAAGATAAAAACCCAGAAGATATCAACTCTTATAGACCAATAAGTCTTTTAAATTCTGACTATAAAATCCTTATGAAAATCTGGGCCCAGCGTTTTACGTATGCGGCACAAGAAGTCATACATAGTGATCAGTCAGGATTTATAGCAGGTCGTATTATGGCTTCTAACACTGAATTTTTAATACAGGCTTTAGACTATTTCAACACGAATTCAACCCCCGCCTGTATCCTCACGGTCGACGCTGAAAAAGCGTTCGACCTAGTTAATTGGGCAACCCTGTTTTACTCTCTTAATAAATTTGGGATCCCCGAACAGGTGATTAAAATGCTCCAGAACATCTATCAAGGTGCCTCTGCACAGATCATAATAAATGCCGAAAAAGCCGGCACAATCCAAGTTAATCGCGGGACCAGGCAGGGCTGCCCTTTATCCCCCCTCCTTTTTACTTTTTTTATAGAACCCATGGCTATCAAAATTAGAAACAATCCCGATATCCTCCCCCCTATTATAGGGATGGCGAAGCTTAAATTATTCGCCGATGACATTATCCTCTACGCAAAGCCAAGCAAGGAGAAGATTGAAAGCATATTAAAAGAATTCAAAGCATATGAACAAATAGGGGGCTACAAAATTAACAAAAAAAAACCAGAGGTTCTCGCCTTAAACACCAGTCTTAGTCATCTTCCATCCTGTTTACATGTCCAGGCCACAAGTCGAGACCCAATTAGATACCTAGGTATCTATGTGTCCTGTGATTATCACCAGCTTTACCTACATAACTATGTGAGAATGAAGAATAAAATAAAGAATCTTCTCTCTCAATGGCGTTCAATTCCTCTATCCTTGATTGGTAGGGTATCTCTGATCAAGATGTCGATTTTACCTTTATTAATATTTTTATTTAGTAACATACCTATTAAGTTGAATTCTACTTTTTTAAAAGATGTCGAATCTATGATCAGAGGCTTTGTGTGGGGGGGGGTAAAACCCCCAGAGTGAAGCTTTCAGTGATTCAACTCCCAGTTGATCAGGGGGGACTTGCTCTTCCAAACATAAAAACATATTGAGGCAGCCTTTCTCGATTCAGTGGTGGGTCTGATAGGTTTAAAAAATAAACGAGACAGCTTCTTCTTAGTAAAAATGCTACAAGAATCTGAATCCCAAACTCAGGTTTTTTTAAAGACCGCAAAACTTCCCAAAAGGACAAGATATAAGACTATAAAAGAATATCTATCTAGACTACAGTCGTTTTTTAAGAAAAATCAGAGCTCCTCAGCCTCCCAGTTTTTAAGCCTACGTGAATGTTCGTGTTTGGGACTCAAAATTAGTAGTAGCCAAATTTTAAATTGGGAGAAGTTAGGATTCAGGGAATTAAGACACTTCTTTGTCCAAAACAGATTAATTTATTGGCAAGAAGTCCAGGCTAGAATAACTACTCCCAAGAAACCAATTTTCTTTGATTATCTACAAATTTCCCACTTTTTAAGAAAAACTATTGGTGGACATCTTCACATAGCGGGCGAGTTGGTTACACTTCTTTACGAAGCCAAAATCCTCGGCATAGGAAATTGGTACAAAAGGCTCCATTTTTTTTTTTCAAAACAAATTTTATTGACAGATCACATATGGAGCCACAGACCTCTGTATCCCAGAGGTATCTGCAAGATATCAATACCTTTGTACAGGATCGCAATCCGTCATATTTGAATTTAAATTTGAATTTAAAAACATTTATATAGCGCGCTTATACCGTGCGGTTTCTTGGCGCTGTTGGGTTGCAAGGGGGCTAACGGGAGCAGAGGGAGTCTAGACATTATAAGCTTGGGACAAGAGCAGAGTTCATATCTTCGTAGTCAAACAAAGGGAGCAATTATAGTAAACAAATATCCCCTCCCAACCCCCCGACCCCACCCCCAACCAACCCCCCATCTCCCCCCCACCCCAATCCTTCCCCCCGCACGGCCTTCGATCGTTCACGTCATTCTTGCACACCCATCCAATCAGCGAGCTCAATCATATGTCAGGATCCGGATCCTGCTCTGTCGGCGGCTCTAGCCAAAGACCCCTGTATTCCGCCCACCTCTTCCATATCTTGTAGTGTTTGCTGGGGCAACCACGGGCCAGAAATATGGGCCTTTCTATCCCCATACAGAAGTCAAGGCCTCTTTTCCAAACAAGGAGTGACGGGGGCTGTGGATCCTTCCAGGCCCTCGCTATGTCACGCTTGGCTATCGTTAGTCCCAAGAGTAGCAGATGTCTTTTGTACAGGTTGCCCCCCACTCCCTCCAGCACATGCAGCAGACCCAAGCGTGGCGTGCGTGGGAGCACCCAGCCCAGTGCCTCATCCAATCCATTCCAGACCCCACACCAGGACCTACTCAGTCGCCCACAGCTCCACACTGTATGAAGGAAAGTAACCTCCTCGCTCCCACATCTGGTACATTCCGGGGATGCAATGAGTCCCGCCCTCCACAGCCTCTGCCGCGTATAGTACACTCTATGGAGGTATTTGAATTGAATCAGCCGGAGCCGGATCGAAATGGCCGCGCCTCTAGAGCTCACCAGCGCCTCATTCCAATCCTCCTCCTCCAACGGCCCAACATCTTCTTCCCATTTCTCCTTAAGGGAGCATAAATCAGAGGAGCAATGTATGATCAGGGATTGATAAATGCGGGAAATCTTTTTGGTAGCCAGCTCCCCCATAAAGACTCGGGCCTCTAAGGGGCTAAACTCAGGGAGGGACAGTAGACCCACCAACTGATCCGAAAAGCCAAGAAAACAGCATTTAAGGATCGACTCGACAACAACGCCCACAACAGCAAGGAACTTTTCAACATCGTCAAGGAATTTTCCAACCCCTCGGCCAACTCCAACGACATCACCCCCTCTCAAACCCTCTGCGACTCCCTAGCCTCTTTTTTCCACAACAAGATTGCTGACATCCACAACAGCTTTGACAACCAACCCGGAAGCCAACCCACCCTTCCATCAGCTGACTATCCTCCCCCCGTTAACACCCTTAACGCCTGGAACCCAATCTCCACTGAGGACACCATCCGCCTGATGAATTCCATCCACTCTGGATCCCCCACAGACCCATGTCCTCATCACATCTTCAACAAAGCAGACTCCGTCATAGCTCCGCACCTCCGAGACGTCATCAACTGCTCCTTCAACTCCGCTACCTTCCCAGAAGACTGGAAACACGCGGAACTCACCGCCCTTCTGAAAAAACCAACAGCAGACCCCACCGAACTCAAAAACTATCGCCCCATCTCGCTTCTTCCATTCCCGGCCAAAGTCATCGAGAAAGCTGTCAACAACCAGCTCGCCGCCTTCCTCGAAGCCAACAAATCACTCGACCCCTCACAATCTGGCTTCCGAGCCAAACACAGCACTGAGACCGCCCTCATCGCAGCAACAGACGACATTCGAACTCTACTGGACAATGGAGACACAGTCGCCCTCATCCTCCTCGACCTCTCTGCAGCCTTCGACACAGTATGCCACAGCACCCTTTTACAACGCCTCAGAAACATCGGAATCCAAGGAAAGGCACTGGAATGGATCACCTCGTTCCTCACCGGAAGAACCCAGAGAGTCCGCCTCCCACCATTCAAGTCCGAGGCCTCTGAAATCATCTGCGGCGTACCACAAGGATCCTCACTCAGCCCCACCCTCTTCAACGTATACATGAGCCCCCTCGCGGCCATCGCCCGCCAACACAACCTCAGCATCATCTCTTACGCGGATGACACCCAACTGATCCTATCTCTCACCAAGGACCCCAGCACCGCCAAAACTAACCTACACGAAGGAATGAAAGAAGTCGCCGAATGGATGAAACAAAGCCGTCTGAAACTGAACTCAGACAAAACAGAAGTCCTCATCTTAGGTAAATCCCCCTCTGCATGGGACGACTCCTGGTGGCCGGATGCCCTCGGAAATGCACCCATACCGACAGACCACGCACGGAACCTTGGCGTCATCCTGGATTCTTCACTCTCAATGAACAGACAAGTCAGCGCCGTATCCTCTTCCTGCTTTAACATCCTTCGCATGCTCAGAAAAACATTTCGCTGGATCCCCTCCGAAACAAGGAAAACAGTCACCCACGCTCTAGTCACGAGCCGACTGGACTACGGAAACACCCTCTACGCAGGTACCACCGCTAAACTCCAGAAGAAACTACAACGAATCCAAAACGCCTCAGCCAGGCTCATATTAGACATCCCACGCAACGAACACATCTCTGGTCACCTTAAAGACCTCCACTGGCTACCCGTCAATAAGAGGATTACTTTCCGACTGCTTACCCACGCACACAAATCACTCTACGACATCGGACCAGATTGCCTCAACTCTCGATTGTCCTTCTACACCCCCTCCCGCCATCTTCGCTCTTCCAGCCAAGCCCTCGCCACTGTCCCTCGCATCAACAAAACCTCCATGGGAGGCAGATCCTTCTCATACCTGGCTGCCAAAACATGGAACTCACTTCCCGCTTACCTTCGCCTCACCCAGAATCACCTAGCGTTCAGAAAGCAACTTAAAACGTGGATATTTGACAAATAATCCTCCTCCCCTCCCTAAGCGCCTTGAAACCCTCTGGGTATGTAGTGCGCTATATAAATTTTTTGACTTGACTTGACTTGACCCGCCAGGTCCGGAGCCAGGGCATGTCGACGATGCAGGTAGCGGAAAAACTGTGTATGTGGCATGTCATATTCTACTCGTAGCTCCTGTCATGTTTTAAGCGTCGTTCCGGCCATGACTTCCCCCAACCTAGAAATGCCGATGGTGTCCCATCCCGCAAATCCCGCCAAGGAAGCCAGGCCTGGGAGGCGGCCATTGCGCCAGAGGGGAGTCTCCTCGGTCAGAGTTCGCCACCATCCCATTCGCCTCAGCGCTGGCCGCCAAACGTCCAACACAACCTGCGTCGCCGCCGGCAAGGCCCCGCGTATCTTTGGCGCGTTTAGCAGCGTGTGTAGTGTGTGCGGTTCCATTAGTAATCGCTCCAGCGCATAGGCTGGGTCTCCCCTGTCCCCATACCACCAATCATTCAGGACTAGTAAATGGGACGCCTGGTAATAGGAGAGAACGTCCGAGGTCGCCAGCCCCCCTCCGTATGTGGAACGAAAGCACGTGCGCAGCGCCACCCTTACAGAGCCGCCCTCCCAGAGAAACTGTCCCAGGACCGTGTTCACTCGCTGAAACCATGCGGGTTGGATCGGGTATGGATGATTCTGCAGTTGATATAACAGCCTGGGCAGGGCCACCATCTTGAATATGGCCGATCTACCATAGATGGTCAGCGGCATAAGAGACCACACCTTAATGTCTGCCTGGGTCCGTTACCAGACCGGCACCACATTGCGCTCCCAGGCAACAGCTGGGATCTCGGTCACGAACACCCCCAGATATTTTATTCCGCCAGCGGCCTTTTGGAGGTCTGCAGCCCAGTCTCCGACCGGTGGACCCCTTCCCAGCACCCAGAGAATAGATTTACATGGGTTCATGTAAAAGGCCGACGTCTCACCAAAGATCCGTAGGATGCGCATGAGGCGGGGCCCAGACCTATTGAGGTCTGTGAGAAAAAACAGAACATCGTCCGCATAGAGTGCTATGCGGTCGGAAAGGTCGCCAGTCCACTCAAAGCCCCTCATCTGCGCGTCAATTCGGACCCAGGCGGCCAGGGGCTCCATAGCCAAGGCGAATAAGTAGGGTGAGAGGGGGCAGCCCTGCCTGGTGCCCCTCCGGATGGGGAAGGTCGAGGACACCGCCCCCGCCACCCGGACCGAGGCCGTAAGGTCGGTATAGAGCAGCTTCACATATGACAAGAATACCGGCCCTAAATTCAGCCGCGGCAGTAGTGAGAAGAGGTATGTCCAGCTAAGGGAATCAAATGCTCTGTCCATATCCGCCAGGAACAGCGCCGCCTGCACCCCGGAGGACCCAATCGCCGCAACTGCGACGTTGGCCCGCCGAATATTGTGCCGCGTAGCCCGTTTGGGCATAAAGCCGGCTTGGTCCGGATGTATGAGATCAGAGATGTATGGCACCAATCTATTGGCCAGGGCCTTAGCCAAGACTTTGGCCTCCACATTTAACAAGGAGATCGGGCGATACGATGCATATTCCTCGGGAGGTCGACCGGGTTTGTGGAAGACCACCACCTCAGCGTGTCTCCAGTCTTGGGGCATGCAGCCTAGTTCCCGTGCCTCCTCCACTACTGCTCTATAGTGGGTTCCCAACTGGAGAGGAAACTTCTTAAAGAATTCGCTGGGGAAGCCGTTGGGGCCAGGGGTTTTCCCTGTGTTCAGTTCTCCAAGAGCAGTCCCCAGCTCGTCCTCCGTCAGAGGTCTGTCCAGGCAATCGCGGGCTTCGTCTGAAAGTGCCCGCGGAGGCAGATCCGCTATAAACTTGTCAATCAAGTCCTCACCAAGGCATTCATGCTGGGAGTACAGGGCGGCATAGTAAGCCGCAAATCCTTCCGAGAGTGACATGGGATCCGTTATTAGGGCGCCAGACCCATCGAGGATTCTCGGAGGGGTCTGGGTTTGGAATTTGCCCTGGCACAACCTATGCAACATCGTCCCAGACTTATCCCCCCACTGGTATATCCTGCTGCGGGTCGCCAGCCACATCTGCCGCGCCTCATCTAGTAGCAATGAAGCGTAGGACTGTTGCGCCAACAGCAGTTGCTCCAGCGCTCTGCCGTCCCCTTCTGGACCACTCTGCCGCTCTAAATCCCGTACTGTCGCCTCCGCTTGATCGAGAGTCTCCCTGCGGCGCCTCTTAGCTGCCACACAACACGCTATATCAACCCCTTACTGCCATGGGGACGAAGATATAGTCCAACCTAGAGAATGAACGGTGAACTGCCGAACGGAAGGTGTATTCTCGCTGTGTGCCCCGTATGTATCTCCACGTGTCCACCCATCCCAGATTCCGGGTCATGTCATGCAATTTGGTGTGTCCGGATGCGACTGTCCCCCCCCCCCGGGCCTGTACCTGTCGCGCTCCTGGTCCATCACATCGTTCCAGTCCACCCCAATGACAGTCAACCCATTCGGGATATCCGCCCACACTGCTAATATCTTTTCAACCAAGGACCACTGCAAGGGGGGCGGAGCATACACGCAGCCAAACACTACCTCCTCGTCTCCAAGTGTACCCTGAATAAAGATGTATGTGCCCTGTAGGTCTCGCCAATGAGTGGAGTGTACATAAGAGACCCTGCGGTGCACCAGGATGGCCACACCTCTGGATCCCCTGGCAAAACCAGCGTGAAAAACCTGACTGTAGCCAAAGCGCTGGAGGCATAATGCCTTAGTCCCCAGGAGATGCATTTCCTGCAGCATGACAACATCAGCCCCCACTCTTTTAGCCTGTTTCAGAACCGCTCCCCGCTTAACCTTGTCCAACACTCCTCTAACATTCCAGCTACAGACCCGCAGTGTGGCCCCAGGCCCAACGGCCCCTCTATCCAGGGTCGACATCAAGGACCTGTCGCAGCCAGCATTCATGACACTCGCTATCTGTGTGTGCTATCAGCCACCCTCCCGATCGCATCAGAGCCGTGCAGTCCCCCCCCTAGTCAACATTCTCCAACTCCCCGGAACTCCCTCCTGCTTCCCCCCCATACCTCATAAAATGATGAAGTACCTGTCGCGGTGTAGCCTGGCTTCCGCCTCCAACGTGAGGCCGACAACCCACCCCACCAATGGATCCCCATAACTGTGGTTAACTCACCCAACAACTACTCCCACCCACCCTCACCTGAAAGGAACCCCCCCCACCCATTCACTCCCCCCAATCCACAGCCGCCCCTCATGCACTCATTTGGTCCCGCTTCCGGCGCAAGCACTTCTCTCTCCCCACCAGCATACACCTCAGATGAGCAAGAAATTAAGTCAATCTGTCCGCAATATGGCACCAGGCGCCCTCACGGGTCCTTCTTCTTCCTCTCGGTCATCACAGACGCCGTCTCCGAAGCTGTGCTTGATACAGACCGCTGTTGGGAGCGGGATCTCCAATTGTCCATACGTCAGGAGGATCTCGTCAGCGCATCATCATATGAGGAGTCAGAATCTTGCCCCGGAGGAGTGTGCACTTTTACCGGTCTAATTTCATCTGTCCATAGAAATACATCCTCTGGGCGATCAAAGAAGTGCATACGAGATTGAAATACAACTCTCAGGCGGGCTGGATAGAGAAGTGCTTACTGTATCTTCAGGTCGCGTAGCCGGGCCTTGGCCGCTGTAAAGGACTGGCGCTGCTGTTGCACCAAGCGAGTATAGTCGGGAAAGATCAAAATCGTGTGGTTTTCATATCGCAGGGGTTCTTTCACTCTGGCCTGTTTAAGGATCACATCTCTGTCGTGGTAATTGAGAAGCTTTGCAATTACCGGTCGCGGCCTCGCCCCCTCCGGCGGTTTTTGCATCAGGGCCCGATGTGCCGGTTCTATAACAAAACACTTGGACAAGGTGTCAGGTGGGACCCAGCTTTCAATCCACCGTGTGAGGAAGCCCTCCATGTCGCCCTTCTCACAGCCTTCAGGCAGTCCCACAAAGCGGAGGTTGTTGCGCCTGCGGCGTCCTTCTGCATCCTCCACACGAAGCGCCAGACCCTTTTGCGTGGATTCTAGGGCAGCCACTTTGCGTTTGAGGGTCACCACATCGTCTTCTACTCCCGATATCCGGGTTTCAGCTTCTGTGATGCGGGAGACCGCATTCCGCAGATCCTGACGAAGGAGCGTAACATCAGAACCCACCACCCCAATTTTGCCGTCCAATGCGTCCCGGGACTGGGTGATAGCTGCCATTAGTGCTGCATTGTCCGGCCCGGCTGCCTGGGAGCCGCCCGAGGCCCCCGCACTGCCCCCCGGCCCCGTATACTTGTCGATGGGTCCCTGCTTCGGGCCTCCCCCGCCGCCGCCTGCCCCGCGGGTCATGGTAGGTGTGCTGCACAAGAGTCTTAGGCTGCCCCGCGGGCACTGTCGGATCGCCGCCCACTAAGCCTCCGCACCGGGGGCCCACCGCGGTCCGGACTGACCGCCGAGCAAACGGGCCAGGTATCTCACCACAGTGTCAATTGGCCCCTATGGCGCCCTTCGAGGTCCAGGACGGGCAGCAGCGTGCACATTCGGGGCCCCGGAGCCCCCAAGCCAGATCTCTGCAACCTCCGACCCTCCTCTGGCGTGGCGCTGATCCTCCCGCTACCATCCAGGGCCCCCCCCCTGACTTGTACCTGAGTTGTATGGCTGCCAGGACTCTCGCCTCTCAAGTGCTCTGCTGGGCTCTCTGCGTCAATGCCTGGGCCAGTCAGGCCTCACGATGGTGTCCGGCCGGCCTCCTCCACCGCTAGGCCCCGGGCCGCCTCACCGGCGCGCTGCTGAGTGTCACGAAAACCGAGGTTCGCTCTAGGCCTCAACACCGCCGATCGACCTCCCATGATCACCACCACTCCTGCACGCAGTCTTACACCTCCCGGGGGCCAAGGAGGAAGGAGGGGCCCACGCTGGGTTGCTCCGCTCCGGCAGCTCGTTCTCTGTCCTCCAGTCGGGACTCGTTGCTCCACCGCCTCTCACCTCTCACAGGGTCGCTGCAGCAAAATCAGGGCACCCCAGGTGTAGGCCAAGGCGTCCCCAAGGTGCACAGGGCCAGACGCGGCCCTTCGTCGCTGCCGGTCCACCGCCCGACAGCCGGGTCCCGGCCGCCTCTGCGAGATGTTTCCCGGGGTCGCGAAACTCGAGCGCCCCGGCTTCCAGGGGCCGCCAAGGCCGCACAGCGTCCGCCTGCTCTCGCTCATCTCCAGGTGCGCAAAATCGGCCCAAAATGCACCGATGCGGGCTCCGCTACTCCTCGCACCAAGCGCCACTCTCGGGGCCACTGTGCGATGCGGGGGAACAGGATATTTCGGCGGATAGTCTGCTGGCGAGCACGGAGCTGCACTAGGCTGCGCCCGCCATGCTTGCCGTCCAAGCCACGCCCCCAAAGGCTCCATTTTGATGGTCATTTAAATACGATTGATAACCATTTAGAAAAAATACTTAACCAAACCCAATGTAATATAACACACAAGGATTGGGAAATTATAAGTTTGCTAGGCTATAAATCGTTACGTGCCGCCAATTTTAAAAGGATGGCCTTTTTGTCCCGCTGGCTAGCGTACTGGACTCCGGAAGCACTCGAAAAAAGGTTCCCAGAGTCCGAGAATAAATGTTTTAGATGTCTAGCCACCGGTCAGGGAGGCTGGCTTCATACCTTTTTCTCTTGTCCTCAATTGAAATCCTTCTGGGAGGCGATATTTATAGACATCAAGGAGGCAATAGGGAAAACACTAACACCCTCAGCTGAACTGGCCCATTTTGGTGTATCCAAAGATAGAGGTTTCCTCAATGAAAATGAGGAACATTTTTTGTTTATTTCATGTACAGTTGCTCGTTCCCTAATACTTCAAAATTGGAAATCAAAGGAACCCCATCCCATGTAAAATGGCTCAACAAAATGAGGGGGTCCCGGAACTTTGAAAAAGCCTATGCCTGTAGAGTGGGATCTATCAGAAGTTTTGAAAGAAAATGGAAATACTTTGCTAATTTGGAGACGATAAAAGGGGGGTTAAGTTAAAAACAGATCGAATGTTAAAACTAGACCAAAACGATTTCAAAAGCAGGCAAGAAATATTGTTAGATTGAGTTAATTAAGCAAACTGTTATTCCTAAGCACTTTACTCCAGGTCAGATTGCACTATCTATGCATTTGCACTTTACATCTAAATTTGCGGATTTTGCACATTGTTTCAATTATGCTCGAATGTACTGTATTGCACCTGCACTTTATGATTAAGTTTGTGAACACTGCATACTGACTGTTTTTTTAAATAAATTACTCAATAATGCTGGGAAATAATAATGAAATAATGAGTACATTAATGCCTGCTTTGGGGCTCTGTATTTTCTAAATTTCTACCCCCTTTGTTTTTTCTTTTTTTTTGCTCCTCAAGCATGTTCCATCTTTATGTATTTCAATTTATAGAAGAAGCATCTTGTTTAAACCTGTTTTTAATTCCATTGCTTAAAACCCCTCATTCATGAACTGTAATTTATCCTCTTTCTGCTCAATAAAAACTTAAATTAAAAAAAAAGAGAGTGACTTGTCTGGACTTTCTTATGCAGTGAACCATATACTAAAAAGTGGAGTACATTTGCAAAATGTTTCGACAAAGGACTTTATGGATAAAGGCCAACAGAAAGATACTATTTTGGAATCTTACTTAATTTATCTCATAGCATTTCAGCGTGGTACTAATGAGTATTGGTACCGTCATCATGGGAAATTGAAATGTATGCTAAGAAACTTAGGAACTCCTACAAGGTTCCTTACTCTAAGCTGTGCAGAGTATGCTTGGGAAGATTTACTTCAATTTCTTCGAGAGGCGAATGCTAACATAGAAAATATAGAATACAAGACACCTGGAGAACTCTGCTCTTTGGATCCAGTTAATGTATGCAGGTATTTCAATCATAGATTTGAAGCTATGATGTCTTTTATCACAAACAAAAAAAGCCTCCTCTTGGAGAGGTTCTGGATTTCTTTTGGAGAAAGGAGTATCAAGCAAGAGGTGCTCCTCACATACATATGCTGCTATGGATCAAAGATGCCCCCAAATTTGGAACAAATTCAGATGACACAGTGATGAGTTTTATTGAACAATATTCTACATGTGCTGTACCCAAAAGTACAGTAGAAAAGAATTTAAGGCATCAAGTCTTATGGTTTCAAACCCATCGTTGTGGAAAATACTGTCGTCGAAAGTACAAATCTAAGGATAAGTTCTACACAAAATGTCGATTTGCATTTCCACGTCCAGTATTATCAAAAGGAAGAATGAACAATTTGATGTCATCTTTGCGACATATTGTCACAAGAAATTCTCCGAAAAATACCTACAACTTATAAAGAAATGAAGAGTCAAAATACATAAATGACTATAACCCAGTCATTTTGTCCATGTGGAATGCTAACATGGATATTCAATATGTTGCAGACAACTCCATTGCTGTGGCTTGATATGTAACGTCTTACATTACTAAATCTGAAAAGATGGAACTAAAGGAAATGTGGGAAGAAATTTCTCATGAAAAGAGCCTAAGTAAGAAAATATACAGCTACAGTTTGAAGATGCTGTCTCATCGAGAAATCGAAGCATATGAATGTTCAGATCGTTTATTATCTGCAAGTCTATACTCCAAATCTAGAACAATCATTTGGGTGAGTTTAGGTCTTGCAAGAACACGAAACCGAGTTTTGAAATCTGTACAAGAAATTGAGTATTTAGCAGAGAGAGAACCAGACAGTACAGATATTTTGAAGACAAATATGTTGGCTACATACTATCCAAATAGAAGTAATCATCTTGAGAACGTTTGTCTCTATGAAGTACTGTAAAGCTATACTTTTAAGAGGAATATTTCAGAAGATATCAATAAAGGAGCATATGCTGTGATTGGATCTGAAGGATGTTTAGTGAAACAAACAAAAGGACATTTGATTTATCACCGAAAACTGAGTTGGGAAACTGCTGACAAAAGGGAATTTTACTATTTAGCTCTTTTGCAACTCTTTAAGCCATGGCGAACAGAACTGGAACTACTTGGAGATTTTGACAGTTATGAAGATTCATTCAACGCAACTAAAAATACTATAGAATGTCCTGCTTTTACTAATTATCTGAAAATGTTGAACGACGAAATACAGCAAGAAGCTACAATTGCAGCAGAGATTGCTAGAGACAGTTCTCAAGACAGTCAAAGTTCTCCTTCGTTGAGTCAGGATCCACTAGGAGAACCAATTATTCAAAATGAAGCAGCAACTGCCATGGATGAGGTGGAAAGAGCAATGCAACAAGCTCAAAAGGATGTAATAAACTTAGAAGAATTTGAAAAACAACTAAATGTTGAGCCAAAACAAATATATGATCAAGTGACAGAACAGATTGAGCATGGTTTATATCACGAGAAAAAAGAGTCCTCATGTACGTCATTTAAACCTGTCTGACTGTACGTGAGTGGAGAAGCAGGAACTGGAAAAAGTTTTCTAATTAAAGCAATTGAAACTTATCTACGGAAAAGAACTGAGTCGTCACTCTCTTGTGTTGTTACTGCTCCAACTGGGTTTGCAGCACATAACATTAAAGGGATTACTTTACATCGTTTATTGATGCTGCCAGTAGAGCATGAAAATAAATTAGAATACCACAAGCTATCTGGAGAAGCTTGTTGTGAAGTTTCTAGAGTCTTGAAAAAAATGAAACTTCTTATTATTGATGAGGTAAGCATGGTATCAAATTTAATGCTTGCCTTTGTGCATTTAAGAATGCAACAAATCCTTAAAACAGAGTATGATGTGTTATTTGGAGGAAAGCACGTCATAGTTTTTGGAGATCTACTACAACTAACTCCTGTGAAAGGACAGCCAGTATTTAAAACAGTTACACATGAAGACACCAGAAAGTGCCTGGGAAGCATTGGAAATGTTAATATTTGGTCATATTTCGAATATTCAGAACTCATTTCAAATATGCGACAGGCAAAGGACTCTGATTATAAAAGTATTCTTGAAGATATAAGAATTGGAAAAGTGAGTGAACACGGCAAAGAAGCTTTACAGGCACGATTACTTACAAATTTGTTTCCAAACGAAAATGTTCTCCCAGAGAATATATATAGAAAAATTGCAGAAAAGAAATCAGTGATATGCTTGAGGCAACTCTGCAAGAATGTTCAATATTCAATGAAAAAATGCTAAAGTTAGAAAATTAAGAAATTATAAAACTGGAAGCTATTGATAGAATAGAGCATGAATGAGCTACTATTATTTTGTCAGAAAAGTTGAAGTCAAAATTGGATTCTCTAGAAAAATCAATATCTAAAACTGCTCGTTTAGAAAAGAATCTATATGCATGTATAAATTGTCAGATATTTTTACGACGTAATTTACATGTGAAAAGAGGTTTAGTAAATGGATCAATGTGTAATGTTGTTGATTTTGTGAATTACCCAAATAGAGATGACATTGAATTTTTGAAAATCAAATTTGATGAAATTGAAGAAGTACAACAATTGAGTCGTTGTTCAGCTCGATTTTTGCTTGTAAAAGATTTATATGTCAGCCGAAAACAGTTTCCTGTTTGTTTGGCATATGCGGTGACTATTCATAAATCTCAAGGTTTAAGTGTAGATAGTGCTTTGGTGAATATTGTACTGTGTTTAAAGAGGGTATGGCATATGTTGCTTTATCTCGAGTCAGAACTTTATCTGGATTGTATCTGATTGATTTTGATGACACAAAGATTAGTGCAGATGTAAATTGTGTAAAAGAGTATAATAGGTTAAGAAGAGAATATGCTCCCAATTTACCTCAATACCCAGTACTTGAAAAGCGTGTGGTAGGTCGAAAAAGAAGACATGAGAAAAATTGTAGCAAAATTGCAGAGAAAAGAAAAAAAATAGATGAACCAGTGATAGTAAGCAAAAAGAAAAAGGATTCTATTGAAGAGGTTGTGAGGTTTTCAGTTTGAAAACAGTTCTGATGTCACCTGCTATGCTAATGTAGTGGTTAATGTTGTTTTTTTTCTTGAA
The DNA here is from genome assembly GCF_964261635.1 of Lissotriton helveticus. Lineage (NCBI taxonomy): Eukaryota > Metazoa > Chordata > Amphibia > Caudata > Salamandridae > Lissotriton > Lissotriton helveticus. The sequence continues at coordinate 1,064,821,528 of NC_136071.1, read as the reverse complement.
ACTTTACTACAACAAATTGTTGAAAATCGGGACAAAAGATTTTGTTGTTTGTTGAATTCTGTGTTTGAGAAATGAAGTAGTGATAAAACTAAAATAGAAAGTGTTTCTGATATTCAAAATGTTTTAGACATATGTTCTGGTTTAAATCAATTTTCACAGAATATTCAGCAAGATTGTCAGGAATTTCTAATGTATGTGCTTGTTGTATTGCAAGATGAAGGTATAGAAATCTTTTTGGCCTTTCTTATAAAGGGCAACATGACTGTGACAATTGTTCGTTTTCAAGTAGTACTGAAATAGACACTGAAAGATTTATATATTTGACTTTACCAGACTGCAAATCAGTGTCTTTTAATAATTTAGTTAGAGGAGCAAATCAAAACATGGTCTGTACCCAACATAACTCACAAATGTTATCTACATTATTCATACAAAGATATGGACATTATGTAATTTTAATGCTGCAACGAAGCAGACCTGATGGAAGAAAACTGACAACTTTAATAAAACAAATTGTGGCTTCTCAACTATCAATATCAGGAAAAACTTTTGTAACTGTAGCAATTATTTTCCATGATGGTCCTTCTACAACATCAGGACATTACACAGCTTAAACAATGTTTGCCTTATGACTTACAAAATTCTTACTTAATGTTTTTACTAAGCATGAGCGTTAAATCCGTTACGCCCACGGATTTTTCGGATTTTTGGGAAATCCGCAATCCGCGTATTTTACGGATTTCCCACAAAATCCGGAAAAAAAAATCCGCGCGGACGTAACGGGTTCAAAAGTTGAACCCCCACTGATGTAACTAATTTACAATGGCGCTAGCAAGCTGCCAGCGCCGTTGTAAAATAGTTACAAAGTTAGCTTGCACAGGAACCACTAGATAAAACGAAGCAGGTGCTGCTTTATTTTATCTAAGTGCTTCCTGTGCAAGCTAACTTTGTAACTATTTTACAACGGCGCTGGCAGCTTGCTGGCGCCATTGTAAAATACTTGTACAACATTAGCTCACTCAAGGGACCCCTGCGCCCTTCGGGGCGACTGCATAGTAACACACACATGGTCGCTGTAGACAACTCTCTGGCACTTTAGGAAGCTGTAGTATAGTAAAAGCAGCACTATACATTTACCCAACGAGGTAGCACTTACTGATTATCCAGTAGAAAGTACTCCAGTTGAGTAGGGGTATGGCACAAAACGGTGGCGTCTTCTTGAATAAATATGAAGGGCAGGGTTCATTCTGGCACGATGGTCCTGGCACAAAAATTAAACCTCAACAGGAAGCACTTACAGATATCAATAAAGCATGTGCCCTAGTTGAAGCTTAAATTCAGTGACTCATTCATCAGCCCAAAAACAATCGTAAGCGTTGTCAAGGCTGGGCAGATGTGCCTTCTTCCCAAATCTACCGTCGAAAATCAGCTGTGATGCTGGATAGACTTTGCATCCTTGACTTTCACGAGCGCAATACCCAGGCACATTGTGTTCGCACGGGTTTCTGCACGTTCGCAAGCGTTTTGTACAATAAAACCCTCGCGAACTTGCAGAAACCCGTGCGAACACAAAAACAAAAAAAATATGCTAGGATCCGCGGATTTTGCGGATTTTCGAAATATGCAAATACGCAAATCCGCAAATCCGCGGATTGCCAATACGCAAAATCCGCTCATAACCCAAATTTTAGGGAAAATAATTGGCCTGGGAAAATTACTGCTGTTAAGAAAGGGTAGTCTGGTGTTGAAAAGCACTTTGTGAGTGAGGGTGATGAGGTTCAAAATATTCTTGTAGTTGACGTAGAGGTAGTGTAAGTGTATCAGATAGTGGGTGATGTGGCTATCACAGGAGATGTTGATCATCAGTGAGGCAGAGGTGTTTTAGATTTGTTGTAGTTGTTGGAGATGTTGCTGACATTTTTTATTCCCTTGTAGAGGTTTCTTTTAATGGTATACAGCTCCTTGGTAAGAAAAAGTATGAGCAAAGTGTGATTGGCATACCAGATGACGATGAGGTTCTGATAGCATGCTAGTTGTTTAAGGTTCTATGTACATGATAAATAGCATTGGGTGGAGGTATAACCATTATTAGATGGTACAAAAAATGTTGGTGCTTTTGATTCAGAAGGTTGGGAAACGGACGCTTAAGAGTACTATTAAGTAACTTCCAAACTAAGGATTTCACACATACTATTTGGCCATGAGGAATGATATGTGAAACAAAAAAATGACTATTTCGGGTAAATGTTGTTAGCATATGTTTGTACATTACTTTATTTAGAGTGTATAAGAAAGAAGTAATAATGTTTTGTTACTTTGTGATTGTTGGTGATATCCCTTACTTACGTAAACAATTGCTGTTCGAAAAAGACATTTAAGATATTTTTTTTCTAATTGTTACATTCTTAATGAAAATGTTGAATGTTTTTTTTAAAGACAATCTTATTGATAGTCTTTTTTTTTGCCCGCTGTTATATGATGAGTACTATTGAACTCACTGTTTTCAGTGAAATTCAATATATTCTGAGAACAGCAAAATAAAGCACATAACATATTGTACAAATTATTTTGTATTGTGAAATATATATTATTACACAATTCTTTCTTCTCTTCCACAGATACTATATTTATTAAAAATAGATTATTAACTTTTCATTACTTATAAGGTGAGTATGAGAAACAAAAAATACGTTCTCATCACTCTCTTACTTCTCTTAACCTTTTTCACTTTCTTCACTTTGTCTCTTACTCCACTTCCTTTGCTCATGTTACTCTCCTTCCCTCACTCTCTTTATTCCCTTTAATTCACCTTTACACTCCTTCTCTCACCATCAGTATCCTTTCCTTACCCTCACTTACCTTCTCCTGCTCCCTCCTTCCTCTCTGTGACCCTCACTTCTCTTTTCTTTCTTCCTCCATCACTACCCTTCTTTTGCTTTATCCCTCACTCTTTTCTCTCTCCCCCTCACTCTCTTTCCTTCACACCATCCCTCACTCACTTTCAGTCACTCCCCTTCTCTTATTCCCTCACTTCCTTTTGCTCACTCCCCTTCCTTTATTCCCTCCCTCACTCCCCTTTCCTCCATCCGTCTCTAAGTCTCTTCCTCTGTCTCAGTCACTATAACTGCCTCACTCTCTCTCAGTCCCTCACTCTCCCTCTCTTTCTCTTTCTCACTGTCTCCCTCTCTCTCTACCAAACTTCCTTTTCTTTCCTCTCTCTTCCCATAAATTCTTCTCTCTCACTCACTACTTTTTCCTCAATCTTAATATGCTTCTTTTTCCCTCCCTGTCACTGCCCTTCACTCAATCACACTCCTCTTCTCCTACTTCATATTCTCCTCTCTGTGCATCACTCCTATTCTCTTTCATCTGCTTCCATTCTCTCACTCCCCCTTACTCTCTTTCCCTTACTCCATCCGTCAATCCTCTTCCCTTACTTCCCTTTCCTCATTCACTTTTGCTAACTCCCATTCATTTAGTCCCTCACTACCATTCACTCCATTTCTCTCTCCCTCTCTTCCTCTGTCTCACCCAGTCTAACCACCTCAGTCCCTCTCACTCAATTGCTCTCCTTCTCTTTCTCTCTCAGTCTCTCTCTCTCTCTCCCTCACCTTTACTGTCTTTCTATTTCTGTTCCCTTCACTCCTACTTTATCCCTCAGTCCCCTTTCCTCTCTCTTAATCTCCTTCCTTCTCTCTCATTCCCCTTTCGTCACCCTCATACCCCTTATCTCACTGTTACTGCCTTTCACTCACCCTCAGTACTTTTCCCTCACTCACCTTCCATCACTCCCCTTCCTTCACTTCTCTTTCCTCACTACCTCACTCCATCTCACTTACTCCCCTTCGCTTATTCCTGCCCTTACTTTTTTTCATCCATTTTTCTCTCCCTGTCTCCCTCTGTGTCACTCACTCTCACTGACTCACTCCTTCTCAGTTCCTTGCTCTCTCTCTCTCTCTCTCTCTCTCGCTCTGTCCCTCTCTCTCCCTTACCCTTAAACTCCTTTCCTCTCTCTTTCTATCACTCCTCCTCTCTTTCTCACTCACTTTCCCTCTCTCTTAATTTTCTTCCTTCTCCCTCATTCATCTTCCCTCTTCCTCATACTCCTTCCCTAACTGTCACTGCCCTTCACTCACCGTCACTCCCTTTCCCCCTGTGCACTTCATCCCATCTATATTTTTCCCCCCTTCACTTTCCCGCTCCCTTTTCCTCACTCCCCCTCACTCTGCTTCTCTCACTCCCCTTCCCTCACTCTCCTTCCTTTACTCCTCTTTTGTCACTCCCTCACTCCATCTCACTTACTCCCCTTCGTTCACTCCCTCACTCACTTTTTTCATCCATGTTGCTCTCCCTGTCTCCCTCTCTCTCACTCTCTCCCTCTCTTTCCTTTACTCTTAATTTTCTCTCCTCTCTCTTTCTATCACTCCTCCTCTCTTCCTCACTCACTTTCCCTCTCTCTCTCTGCCTCACCTTTATTGTCTTTCTATTTCTGTTCCCTTCACTCCTACCTTATCCCTCAGTCCCCTTTCCTCTCTCTTAAGATCCTTCCTTCTCTCTCATTTCCCTTTTCATCACCCTCATACCCCTTCTCTCACTGTTAATGCCTTTCACTCACCCTCTGTACTTTTCCTTCACTCACCTACCCTCACTCCCCTTCCTTCACTCCTCTTTGTTCACTCCCTCACTTCATCTCACTTACTCCCCTTTGTTTATTCCTTCCCTCACTTTTTTCATCCATTTTTCTCTCCCTGTCTCCCTCTGTCTCACTCACTCTAACTGCTTCACTACTTCTCAGTTCCTTGCTCTCCCTCTCTCTCATTCTGTCCCTCCTTCTCCCTTACCCTTAAACTCCTTTCCTCTCTCTTTATATCACTCCTCCTCTCTTCCTCACTCATTTTCCCACTCTCTTAATTTTGTTCCTTCTTTCTCATTCATCTTCCCTCACCCTCATACTCCTTCCCTAACTGTCACCGCCCTTCACTCACCGTCACTCCCTTTACCCCTCTGTACTTTATCCTATCTGTATTTCTCACCCCTTCACTTTCCCGCTCCCTTTTCCTCACTCCCCCTCACTCCCCCTCACTCTGCTTCTCTCACTCCCCTTCCCTCACTCTCCTTCCTTTACTCCTCTTTTGTCACTCCCTCACTCCATCTCACTTACTCCCCTTCGTTCACTCTCTCACTTACTTTTTAATCCATGTTTCTCTCCCTGTCTCTCTCTGTCTCACTCCCTCTAAATGCCTCACTCCTTCTCAGTTCCTTGCTCTCCCTCTCTCATTCTGTCCCTCTCTCTCCCTTACCCTTAAACTCCTTATCTCTCTTTATATCACTCCTCCTCTCTTCCTCACTCCTTTTCCCTCTCTCTTAATTTTGTTCCTTCTTTCTCATTCATCTTCCCTCACCCTCATACTCCTTCCCTAACTGTTACTGCCCTTCACTCACCGTCACTCCCTTTCCCCCTCTCCACTTCCTCCTGTCTGTATTTCTCACCCTTTCACTTTCCCGTTCCCTTTTCCTCACTCCCCCTCGCTCTCCTTCTCTCACTCCATTCCTTACTCCCCTTCTCTCACTCTCCTTTTCTAACTCCCTCCATCCCCTCACTCCACTTCTCTCTCCCTCACTCCCCATTTCTCACTTTCTCTTACTCCCCTTTTCTCATCCTCATACCCCTTCCCTCACTGTCACTCCACTTCTCTTACCTTCACTCCCTTTACTCTGCTCTACTTCTCCCTCTCCATCTCTTACTCCCCTTCCGTGTCTCCATTCCATGCTCTCCTTTTCTCACTCCTCCTCCCTCACTTTCCTTTCCTTACTGCCCTTCCCTTACTCTTTCTCTCCCCTTACCTCACTCTCCTACCCTAAGTCCCCTTGGTTCAGTCACTCTTTGACTCCCCTTTCCTCACTCACCATACTACCCTTTCCTCGCTCACTCCATCAATCCTTTCCTCCTTTTCACTCAGTCATTTAAGTCATTCATTTATGCACTAAACATTCATTCAAAAAAAGTATGACACAGTATATAAGAGATATAGCTCTTCTTGGAGAAGTGAAGTTAGTTCTGAAAAGAACTGTTTTTTTTTGTCTTTTTTATTTTACATTTTTTTTATTTTTTGAGCAGTTTTATATTTTGTTTTTGTTTTTTTGGTAACAAAAAACATAAACAGATAACGAAAAACTGTTCAACAGGAACAAAAAAAAAATGAAGTGCTGCGGCATGTGTGCTGTCTAATCCTTATGTCTATTAAGTCCACACTCTGCTCTCCATAGCACAATATCTCATTGCAGAAATTGCATCTAATGTGCACTTTTGCAAAATTCGGCCGGATGTCAAGTGCTCTTGTGGATGGAGATGGTAATGATGAAGACGTACTAGGGACAGCAGGTGGAGGATTGTCCCTCAAATGCTGAGTTGAAGCTCTAGCATAATTGTTCGGATGTGCGTTCTTTAAATGGCGCATCATTGTGTGGATGCTGAAGGAGTAGTGCTTGGTGGGATCTCCTCTTGATAGAACAGATCCACAGATGTTACAAGTCACCTTTGGGGCATTCACTTTTTTTGCCCTTCAGGGTATGAAAAAAATCTCCAAATGAATGACTCCTTTGCCTTCTTTACCTTTGCTTGTTTAGGTAAGTACTTGACTTCTGAGTCAGAAGGATCCCGTGGCTGCTGTTCTGCCATTTTTTAAATATTGGAGAAAAATCCTGAAGGTGCTCCTCTCAAAGAAGTGAAACAGGTTGTGAGGGAAGTGGGTGGGGTTTTTGAAGATTTGGAAAAGAAACTACTATAAACCAATCAAAACTGTTGTTTTCAAGTCACATGACTTTTCGTGCGCGTAAGGGTGCGCGCACGTTGTGCGACCACCGCATATGAATGACTTTTTACCCGATTTTCACGTGCACGTTAGAAAAAAAAGTTAAATAACAAATTTGAGTGCTTATATGTTGATTGAAGATGTAGACTATACTGTTCAACTTTATACAAATCATAAAAAGTAGCTGTGCCGTTGCATATTACAGGGTACAGTCAATGTATTACAACATACAAAGGCAGTTTGTGGAAAAATAAATATATAAAAAATATAAAAATTGATTCAGAAATTAGCATTTTAAAAACCTTTGAAATTCACTTACAAAACCATAGGTTTCACACACGCCATAGTTAGGAATTAGCATTTAAAAAACCTTGCAAATTCACTGAAAAAACCATAGGTTTCACACACGTTATAGTTAGGAATTAGCATTTAAAAAACTTGCAAATTCACTGAAAAAACCATAGGTTTCACACACGTCATAGTTAGGAATTAGCATTTAAAAAACTTTGCAAAATCACTGAAAAAACCATATATCACACACGTTATAGTTAGGAACTAGCATTTAAAAAACCTTGCAAATTCACTGAAAAAACCATAGGTTTCACACACGTCTTAGTTAGGAATTAGCATTTAAAAAACCTTGCAAATTCACTGAAAAAACCATAGGTTTCACACACGTCATAGTTAGGAATTAGCATTTAAAAAACCTTGCAAATTCACTGAAAAAACCATAGGTTTCACACACGTTATAGTTAGGAATTAGCATTTAAAAAACTTGCAAATTCACTGAAAAAACCATAGGTTTCACATATGTTATAGTTAGCTGGACATTTCACTCATACAAAACCTTTGAAATTCCCCCGTTATAGTTAGTTCAGCTAACTATAACTCACGCGACCGCAATGCACTGATGATGATGTCACATATTACATCACTCATGACATGGTCAGTGATATCACTCATGACATCACTGATGACATGTCAAATGACATGACTGATGACATCACTGATGACATCATCCATGTGACAAAGTGGCAGACCTCCTCTCAGCGTAAAATAACCTTTGACACACACATTTAAAAATAGAAACTAACATTTTCTTGAAAATGGAGATACCAATACAAATGACAACAACCTATTAGGTAATTCCAATATCTACATACACATCTACTCATTCACCAACTGTTCTATATACTCACTCATACATGTACTTACTCATCACATGTACTCAAACACCTATACATCCTGTTACACACTAATACTCATCCATATAGTTACTCACACACATATTCACACATGCAAAAAAATATCAAAAATCCATTTACTTGATTGTACTGCTATATAAACACCATTACACGTACTTCTACAGAAACGTACACATATTTACTCTCTTAAACAATCAAATATAAAAACACATACTTCTTTATATAGGTACTCTTCCAAACTGTCACTCTCACATAAAATCAATTTTATACATCAATACTCACATATACTAGTTTAAAACATATGTAGTTACTCATGAACACACTATTGAGACAGTCATTCACTCACTAACCGACCCATATACACAATCATCCACCCATACAGTCTTGCATACATGCTGTCTTCAAAATACATACAAATAGTGAGTCACTCATTCATGCATCTGTGCGCTAAGTAATATCCCCCAGCGAACCATAAAGACACTCATACTGATACTCAAAAAAAAAACATATACACACTTATGTAGCTACTCACCAACCCATGCAGCCACTTATACACAAAGTGAGAAACTGAAACATATATTTAAATATTTAAACATTACTCGCTAATACATGTATTCACTAAGATACACTTAATAAGTCAGTTAACCAATCAGTTTTACAAAAAAACATCCATTTAGACACTTATTTAAACATTTATTCTTCCATCGACCTTTAGATATACACATATAAAAAATATTTATTTTTCAGAAAGACACACATTCATTGGATGATAGCATCAGTGATGTCATCAGTGATGTCATTTGCAGTGCATTGCGGTCGCGCGAGTTATAGTTAGCTGAAGTAACTATATCGGGGGAATTTCAAAGGTTTTGTATGAGTGAAATGTCCAGCTAACTATAACATGTGTGAAACCTATGTTTTTTTCAGTGAATATATATATATATACACACATGGAGACACACCACAATGGGAATTGGAAGCTCCTTAAATTCCTGGGATTGGAAACGATGTCGCTCTCGGACAGAGGTGGACACCGAGAAAAACTGTTACGCCAAAAAGAGTCACGACACATTTTGAACTTTAGAACGATGACCCCTTTCGGACTCAACCAGTCGGAAGAACTTTATGTACATATATGAGAAAACTAAAACATTGAGCTTCTCATACAAATCTCCACAAATCATTTTTTGTCCGTAAATCCCACATAAGAGGTCAATTTGGAGATAAACATTTAAAAGGAATCTGGGTTTCATAAAATACGAGAATTGCATATAATAATTCTTAAAAAAATAACTTGAAGTTAAAATCACCAAGTAATGTCAGCCCACTGGAGGGCTATAATTTGTGAACAGAACGGGATGAAAATGTGCCGTGCAGTCCCTAGCCATGTCACCTTTATTTCTAAAAATTGTTTGAGTAATGCAGAAAAGGTGCTAAAAATGTATTTAAATGAAAATGCTAAAACACAACATTTATTGAATGATTATGAACAGCAAGGCAAGAGGGAACCATATCGCAAATCATCGGTTCTGTTTTTGTTTGAAGTTTATTTTCATTTTGGATTTGGACTACATATCCCAGAATCCCATTGTTGAAATGACAATACATGAATACCATCATGTGACCGAGGTGGGTGGGAACTCCCATTTTAAAACACAACCAGCAAACAGTGTTTGAAACAACCGTGATCAAGTTAGTGGGGAGCTAACGAAACGCATTGGTTTTTGTGCTGTGAATAAGCTGTAATGGATTTAAGAATAAATTAAGTTGTCTCATACAATCTTGAGTGGCTGGAGTGGCGGCTTCATTTGTTTCCCAGTGGATTTTGCGTTCTTTGGGGGACCGAGTTGGAATATATATATATATATATATATATATATATATATCCACAAATGCTTTTTGTTTCTGCTGGACGGTGGAGCATGGGTCGGCAAAATACGAGGTACCGAGTGAATCTAAGCACTTGCACTGCAGTGACTTTACTGATGAACAAGGCTGAACGTGTTACGTGAAGCTCATTAAACTGAGTATCTGGATCATCGCTGTGTATCCTGAGAGTGCGTTATTCCAGAACTTGTGGGGATACAAGTGCCCACATGGGTGGGGTGTCTAGGATCTTATTAGGTGCTTCTTGAAACTGCTGCAGCGTTTATTCACCAGCAAGCCGTTAGCCCATGAAGAAGTGCTCTATTGCACGGAACGCGTCAAGCTGGACTTTTGATTTTAGCAAGGCACTCTGCTGTTTTTCATTGCATCCTCCATTAAAGATGTGGTTGATGGAACTTACCTGTGCGGACTCATTCACTGCAGGCAAACTTGTGTTTGGATGTTTTGCAGCACCACCAGAGCCCCGAGAGGAGCCCCGCTGCTCTGCAGTCCTGCTGAGATGCCAAACGACACCGCAGCATTAGGGGCAGGTAATGTTGATGGGGGAAGGAAGGAGCATGTCAAAGTGGCAGGATTGTTCTTTTGCAACCCACTATGGATGAGACTTTGAGAACAGGGACTAATGCAAGGCGCTTCACAGGAGTAACACTCAAGCACTACAACAACTAATAGGCCACTGGGTGGCCACACCCACATGGGCCGGGTGTCAAGAATCTTACTAGGTGCTTCATGAAACTGCCGGAGCGTTTATTCACCAGCAAGTGGTTAGCCCATGAAGAAGGCTCTATAGCACGATACGCACTGGGCTGGACTTTTGATTTTAGCAAGGTACTCCGCTGTTTTTCATTGCATCCTTCATTAAAGATTTGGCTGATGGAACTTACCTGTGTGGGCTCACTCACTGCAGGGAAACTTGTGTTTGGATATATATATATATATAAATATATATATATATATATTCACAAAAAAGAGTTGCCCCTGCTTGAGAACGCGCCAAAGAAGACAGCAGGACTCCGATTTATTCTTCAAGTTGTCCTTTATTACAGCGATCAGCAGGCAGTGCCTTGTTTCATTTCTAAGCCCAGGCAGAGGAAACAGTTTGGCCACTATTAATCGGCGACATGTGTCATGTAGCTCACTGGAGAGCAAGGAATCGTAATTGATGAATGTAAAGCGGCAGAAACCCACCGGAGGGTTACAATCATAGCGATGAAGGCACTACAATGTCCATAACACCATGCGACTAGACACGCCCATTGGAGAGCTTTCCACCGGAGGTTGTTTAAAATAAAGACACTCACCTTCGTCGCATTTTGCCGCAATACACAAAGTGCCCGTGATCAAGGAACAAGAATGTTCTGAAACGCGTTGGGCTTAGAAATTGAACAAGACACAGCCTGCTGATCGCCGTAATAAAGGACAACGTGAAGAATAAAGCTGCTGTCTTCTTTGGCGCATTTTCAAGCAGGGGCAACTCTTTTTTGTGAATATATATATATATATATATATATATATATATATATATATATATATATGTATATATATATATATATATATTCACTGAAAAAACCATAGGTTATAGACCATATATAGTTAGGAATTAGCATTTAAAAAACCTTATTTTACTCACACAAAACCATTGAAATTCCATATATAGTTAGTTGTACTAACTATATATCGCGCACCCGCAATCCACTGCTGATCATGTCACATATTACATCATTCATGACATGGTCAGTGACATCACTGATGACATCACTGATGACATCTCAAATGACATCACTGATGACATCACTGATGACATCTCAAATGACATCACTGATGACATCACTGATGACATCTCAAATGACATCACTGATGACATCACTGATGACAACATCCAGTGACTGTATTTTTCTGTAAAGTTAAAATATGTCTTGAGTGGATGTATAAGTGTCTGGATGAAGGATTTAGTAGGGGCATGACTGACTGTATGAGTGACTGATTAAATGTGTCTCACTGAGTGCATGGGTTAGTGACTAAACTGTCTTAATTTGTGCATAATTATGTCTGTTGTTCTGTAAACTGCTGCATGTGTTGATCAGTAGCTATATGATTAACTATATGGGTTATTGATTGGTTGCCCAAGCATTTGTATGGGAGACTGAGTGTGTGTGTGGGTGGCTGGGAGGTGTATGACTCTCTGCATAGATGTGTGAGCAGTTGATTGACTAGATGTATGGGTTCAAAAGTGCATGTGGAAACAGCTGTATGGGCAGTTGACTGTGTGCATGAGTGTATTGGTGAGTGAATGGATATCTCACTGCTACATGTTAAAGTAAGTACATATGTAAAATACAGTACATGTGAGAGTTGACATATATAAATAACTGTGCATAAGAGCCAGTGAATGTGTGAGTGGCTGTATGGATCATTGTGAACTTGTATCCAGGATTGTATAAGTGAGTAAATATGTTTTAGTATATGTTTGAATAAGTAAGGTGTGTATAACTGTATAGTTGAGGAAATGGAGGTGTGATTGATTCTTTGTATGACTGACTAAGTGTCTGAGTAACTCCATGGATGAGTGACAGTCTATGAGTGTCTGTTTACACTGATTGTATCTAAGGTTATATTAGAGTCTGAAGAGGTTCATCGTATTATCACATGAATGATGTCATCAGTGATGTGATCAGTAATGTCAAATGAGATGTCATCAGTGATGTCATCAGTGATGTCATTTGAGATGTCATCAGTGATGTCATTTGAGATGTCATCAGTGATGTCATCAGTGATGTCATTTGAGATGTCATCAGTGATGTCATCAGTGATGTCATTTGAGATGTCATCAGTGATGTCATCAGTGATGTCACTGACCATGTCATGAATGATGTAATATGTGACATGATCAGCAGTGGATTGCGGGTGCGCGATATATAGTTAGTACAACTAACTATATATGGAATTTGAATGGTTTTGTGTGAGTAAAATAAGGTTTTTTAAATGCTAATTCCTAACTATATATGGTCTATAACCTATGGTTTTTTCAGTGAATTTTCAAGGTTTTGTAAATGCTAATTCCTAACTATATATGGTCTATAACCTATGGTTTTTTCAGTGAATTTCATTGGTTTTTTAAAAGCTAATATCTATAGCTGTAAAATGTATTCTTCTTTAAATCCAAAAATATATTTTATATGTTTATTAATAATTTTTTTAAAATATTTTTTTTGTTTCGCTCCCGGTCCGCGAACCGGGAAGCTTCCCGTTAGCTCAATTTAATTCCGCGACCCGGTCCGCGAACCGGTAAGAAATCAACATAGTGACGGTATCGCGTTGCCGCGTAATGCGTCTTATGACGTACTGCGTTAGCGCACCCGGAAGTGCCCCGGGGCGCGGACTGAGGCGCGAAACGCAGCTCCCCGGAAGCGATCCGCGGCGCGAAAGCGCGACGTATCGCGTTGCCGCGAAATGCGTCTTGTGACGTATCGCGTTAGCGCACCCGGAAGTGTCCCGGGGCGCGGACCGGGGCGCGAAGCTTAGCGACCCGGAAGCTAACCGGGGAGCGTTCCGCAGCGCGTAACATGAGCGTGAGAGGTCATGTGACTTGTTAATAAAACTTTTCATTGGTTCATTTCACTTTTGGTTTCATAATGATGGAAGGCTAGGTCAGGTGACTTAAAAATAACACTTTTCATTGGTTGAGAAGTATTGTTTTTTCCCAAATGATGAAAACCCCTCCTTCTTTCCTCACTCTGACTTTCATCATTGTGAGAGGAAGACCTATTTTGCTTGTTGGAAAATGGCTTCATTGGTAGCTTCAGCTGGTGGACCCCCACCACCACCACCACCTCCTCATGGGAAGAGAGGACCACCTCCCCAGGTCCTGACCAACACTGAGGAGGAAGAGGAAGAAATGGATGAGGAGGGAGAAGAACCACAATTTTTAGAAGAGTTGCCCCGGGTTTCCAGAAAGAAAGCCAGTTTCATCTGGCAGTTTTTTTCAATACCTCGTGGCCAAAAAAAAGTCAACGCGAGGTATGTCACCTGCCTGATATGCAAGGAACAATTGTCCAGAGGGACGGACAAAAAATATAGCTTTGGAAATCATACAATGCACAGGCACATGACGAGGAAACATCCCCTAAATTACAGCCGGGCGGAATTAAGGGATATGCACGACAATCCAAGACCAACTCCTGTGGCCAGACCAACAATACCGGTTTCTTTAACACCAGAAGAGGCACGGGAAACTGTGCCAAATATTCAAGAAAATTTTGGGCACATGATTCACTTATGTATGCACTGTTGTGCAGTATTAGCTTGTGGCAACATGAGCATCAATGCACTCAACCTGGCGTATGAACACCATGATTGCCCTAACCGCCCCCAGTAATTTTTTTTGCTCCTGTTGAGCCCTTTTCAAAGCCTGTTTTTTGTTGTTTCCCCCCCCCAAAAAAAACCAAAAAAAATATAAAATCGTTCAAAAAATACAAAAAAAACAAAAAATGTTCAAAAAATAAAAAAAATATAAAACAACAAAAATATAAAAAAAAAAGTTCTTTTCAGAACTACCTTCCCTTTCCAAAAAAATTGCTAGAATGTTTAGCACTCTGGCAAGCTCTATTTCTTTTGGTTCGCTTCCGGGTTAGCTTCCCGGTACGCGGACCGGGAGCTAACCAAAAAAATTAAAAAAAAAAAAAAGTGTAAGTATAAGGAAAGGAAACAGAGAGTGATGTTAAAAGAAAGACAGCTATAGGGAGTAAAGAAGAGATACTGTGTAATAGATCTATTTACCGAAGAAAAGACAGAAGAGGGTATAATTGTGAAAAACAAAATAGATAACGAAGTGAAAGAAAAAAAAAGAGAGTATAACATTAACAAAGAAGAGTTTCTTGGAGAATGTGAGTGAATGTTCAAAATAAGATTAAAACATGAGGAATAACAGAGAGAAAAAATAGAAAACAGAAAACAAAAAATAACAGAAAAAGATTAATTGAAACAGCAAAGAAATGTAAGTAACATAGAGCCATATCATCAACATAGGCAATAAAAGTTTTGCAGCTTTTATTGGCAGAAATGTGTCGCTAAAGCCGCTTTTGCGGCAGAAAACTGCCACTAAAACCACTTTTGCACCAGTTTTCTGCCAATAAAAAGAGCAATAATTTTATTGGCTGTGTTCATAATATTCCCCTTAGTGTGCTTCAACTACACAGAGAAAGCATTATGAACAAGTAGTGATAGAGTGATCAGTCAAAGACACTAAGAGTAATAGAGACGCAGTGAGTGAACAAGAGTGAGGAACTATGAGAAGAGAGGGACTGAGAAAAAGAGTTGAAGGAGTTGAGTAAGTAGGTAATAGAGAAAGGAATGAGGGAAGTAGCAAAGGCAGGAAACTGAGGGTTAAAGAAATGAAGCTGTCAAACTACTAGTAGGTGAATGTGATAGAAATGTAACGAAAAGAGTACAAAACATTTACCTTATAATTGTCATTAACTTACTCACTTTTTGTTTTTATACTTTCAATCTGTGAAAGAGAGAACAAACATTTGAAAAATATTAAAACATGTATTTAAAAATTAGAAAAGACAAGGGAAAGATTGAAGGACAAACAGTTTTTCAACAACTTTGACACTTACAGAAGCTTCTGCTTCTCCAGGCCCCCTACACAGTCCTAAAGATATACATTTTAAACTAACAGTATCTTGATGCAGATGAAGTGAGGCCTATCTTAAAACATGGTGCATCTTTTGCATTGCTGTTGTTTCAGAAAAGTGTCGCAAGACACTAAAATTTTAAATAATTGCTTCAGGATGCCAATAAGATGTCTACTATCCAGAGGTTTGTTTCAGGTGAGGCCTACTCAGGGTTGCAGATGAGATTTACACTTGTTGAAGAGTACAGAGGAGATAATACATGTGAAGGTCTACCAATGAAGTGAGTCATGTCCACTGCACTCTTCAACAAAGTTCAAACCTCCTATGTTTCCCTGGACAGACCTAAACTTGATCTGCACAATGTGATTCGTAATGATAGGAAACACAGGTGATGTAAATGAAATACGTGCAATTTATTTTGCTCATTTCACAATCACATCACTTGTGTTTCCTTTGCTTAGGTATCTCATTGTGCAGATGTAGTCTATCATATGAAAGAGTACGCAGAAGTGCAGCACTGCATGCAACAACTTTGACACTTACAGAAGCCTCAGCTTCTCCATGCCTCCTACACAGTTCTACATATACATCATAAATGCAAACAGTACAGAATTAATTATACATGTTAAATGTTTTTTTTTTGCTGTTCTCAGAATGTATCAAAATTCACTAAAAACAGTGACTTGAAGGTATTCATCATATAACAGCGGGGAAAAAAAAACACAATCAAAATGATTGTGTTTAAAAAACCCATACAACATAAGAAATGAAAATTCAGAACTCCTTAAAGTTAACTTACTTTCCATGACGTCCAAGGATGTCCTATGAACAGCTTACACTCTTTTGTGCTGTTATTACTTTCAGCCCGCCACTTTCTGAAAGAAAATCTCCATCGTTTTTAAAAACACGTTACATGCAATAAATGACTTCTTGCTCTCTACCACATGTTTCCACAAGGCCAAATCTGGTCAGAGCCATTTATAACTCTTGGATTTCTTGTAAGCCAATCCCGTCATTTGGCATTTCCGCAACTTTCAGAATTAAAATGTTGAAGATCATTTTCACAATCCTGGAATAGTAATATCTTCCCCTTCTTGCTCAGTCATGTTCTACATTTCCTATGACACTGATACTGCTTACTATGAAGCAGACTTACACTACCTCTATGACTACTACAATTATTTAATTCTCTACATCACTTTTAATCACAAAGCAATGTAAAACAGTAGACAGCATTGCAGACTTACATTCCCTCTACTCCATGTTTTGATTGGCTGCTTCAATTAGCTTATAAAAAGAAACAGTTTTTCTGAACTCATTCAAAGTGCACATATTTCTCCATGATGTCCAGTCCTATGGTTAGAAGTTATGTCTCTGAAATACACTTATCTTCAAGGCCAAATTGTGTAGGAGCCATTAGAACTTCTTGAAATTCCACAGAGCACATCCCGAGATGATTTCCCTAAAATTTTGGTTTTAAAAACACCAGGTAAGAGTTTTTAAGGTCATACGGCAATTTTTTTTTGAAAATTAAAACAGAATCATTGCAGAATGACCAGCCATTTCTAGACTTTAAATAAGCTGTGTAATGTCCTGATGTTATTGAAGGGCCATCATGATATATAATTGCTGCAGTTACAAAAGTCCTTCCTGATATTGACAACTGCGAAGCTACAAAATTTTTAATTAAAGTTGTCAATTTTGTTCCATCAGGCCTACATCGTTGGAACATTAAAATGACATACTGGCCATATGTTCGTATAAATAATTTGGACATCATTTCAGATTTACATTGGCTACACTCCATGTTGTGATCAGCTGCTTTTACTAGCTTATTAAAGGAAACTGATTTACTGTCTGGCAAAGTTAAATATATAAATCTTTCTGAGTCTACACTAGTAGTACTTGATACCATACAGTTCTCTCAGTCATGCTGCCATTGATAAGAAAGCCCAAACAGCTGATCTACATCTACACCTTCAGCATGTAATACATCAAGCATATACATTAAAAACTCCTGACAATCTTGCTGAATATTTTGAGAGAATTGTGTTTGGCCTGAACATCTGTCTAACAGATTTCGAATTTCAGACACACTTTCTATGTTTCTTCTATCAGTGGTACATTTCTCTAACACAGAATTTAACAAACTGCAAAATCTTTGATCAGAATTGACCACAATCTCTTCTTTTACATTTTTTAGAGAAAACAAAACATTAACCACTACATTAGCATAGCAGTTGACACCAGAACTGTTTTCAAACTGAAAACCAACAACATCTTCAACAGAATCCTTTTTGTTTCTGCTTGTAATTTTAGGTTCATTGACTTTTTGTCTTTTTGCTACAACCTCCCCAGTATTGTTCTCATTTCTTCGTTTCCGGCCTACCACACGTTTCTCAAACAAAGGATACTGAGGCAAATGTGGCGCATACTCTCTTCTTAACCTATTGTATTCCTTAACACAATCTAGATCCGCACAAATGTTTGTGACATCACACTCAATCAAGTACAATCCCGATAAAGTTCTAACTCGTGACAATGCCACATATGCCATACCCTCCTTGAACACAGAACTGCCAATATTCACCAATGCACTGTCTACACTTAAACCTTGCGATTTATGAATTGTCACCGCATATGCCAAGCAAACAGGAAACTGCTTACGGCGAACATATAAGTCTTTTACAAGCAAAAATCTAGCAGAACAACGAGCAATTAGCTGTACTTCCTCAATGCCATCAAATTTAATTTTTAAAAATTCAATTCCATCTCTATTTCTGTATTTCACAAAATCAACAACATTACCCATTGATCCATTTACCAGACCTCTTTCAACATGTAAATTCCTTCTTAAAATTATACGGCAGTTCAAGCACACATTCAGAGTCTTTTCAAAACCTGCAGTTTTAGATATACTCTTCTCTAATTAATCCAATTTTGTTTTCAGATTCTCAGACAAAATAATTGTTGATCCCATATGCTCTACTCTATCAATAGCTTCCAGTTTCACAATCTCTTGCTTTTCTAAATGCAACATTTTGTTGTTAAATTTGGCACATTCTGCAAGAGTTGGCATCAAACATATTCTAGATTTCTTCTCAGTAATTTTCTGAAAAATATTCTCAGGCACAACATCTTGTTCTGGATATAAATTTGACAGTAATCGTGCATGTAAAGCTTCTTTCCCATGCTCGGTCACTTTTCCAATTCTAACATCTTGTAGAATAGTCTTGTAAACTTCATCCTTCGCCTGACGCATATTTTCATGCAGTTCAGCATAATTGAAGTTTAACCATATATTGACGTTGCCAATGCTGCCTAGGCACTTCCTGGTATCTTCATGCGTGAGCATTTTGAACACAGGTTGCCCTTTCACTGGTGTCAGCTGCAGAAGATCTCCGAAAACAATGATGTGTTTGCCACCAAATAACACATCATACTCTGTTTTGAGAACTTCTTGCATCCTCAAATGCACAAAGGCAAGCATGACATTGGAAACCATGCTTACTTCGTCAATGATAAGAAGTTTCATTTTCCTCAAGATTCTTGAAACTTCAAAACAAGCATCTCCAGATAGCTTGTGATATTGTAATTTGTTGTCATGCTCCACTGGCAGCATCAGTAAACGATGTAAAGTAATCCCTTTAATATTATGTGCTGCCAGTCCAGTTGGAGCAGTGACAACACAAGACAGCGATGACTCTGTCCTTTCCTGCAAATAGCATGAAATTGCTTTAATGAGGAAACTTTTTCCAGTTCCCGCTTCTCCACTCACGTACAGTCGGACAGGCTTCAACGACGTACATGAGCACTCTTTCTTATCATGACTTAATCCATGATCAATTTGCATGGTAACTTCGTCATATATTTTCCTCTGCTCAACGTTGAGTTGTCTTTCCAACTCTTCTAAGTTAACCGCATCCTCTTGAGCATGTGCCATGGCTCTTTCCACTTCATTCATAGCAGTGGCAGCTTCATTTTCAAAAACAGGTCCTCCTAGTGGATCCTGACTCAATGAAGCAGAACTCTGACTGTCCTGAGAACTGTCTCTGGCAATCTCGGCTGCAATCGTTGCTTCCTGCTCAATTTCCGCATTCAACATTTCTACATATTTGGGAAAAGCAGGACATTCTATGGTCTCCTTGGCGGCATTGAAAGAGTCTTCGTAACAGAGGAAATCTCCAAGCAGTTCCTCTTCTGCACGCCAAGGCTTGAAAAGTTGCAAAAGTGCTAAATAGAAAAACTCCTTTTTTTCAGGAGATTCGCCACTCAATTTTCGATGGTTTACCAAGTGGCATTTTCTTTGCTTGACCAGACATCCCTCACTTCCTATTACAGCATACACTCTTTTCTCAGTATCTTCTTTGATGTTCCTCTTGAATATGTAATTTTGCAGAACCTCATACAGACAAACATTCTCGAGGTGACTGCTTCGATTTGGATAATATGTATCCAACATGTTTGTCTTCAAAATGTCGGTACTGTTTGGCTCCTTTTCCGCCAAATACTCAATTTCCCGCACAGGTTGGAGAACTCGATTACGCGTTGCTGCAAGACCAAGACTCGCCCAAACGATACTCCTGGACTTGGCATAGAGACTTGCTGAAGACAACCGGTCAGAACATTTGTACGCTCCGATTTCTCGATGCGACAACATCTTCAGACTGAAACTGTACAACTTCTTGCTGAGGCTCTTTTCATGGGAAATGTCCTCCCACATATCCTTCAATTCTGTCTTCTCTTTTTTGGTGATGTAAGACGTCACATACCGAGCCACAGCCATACAGTTATCAGCCACAAACTGTATATCCATGTTAGCATTCCACATGGACAAAATCACCGGGTTGTAGTCGTTGATGTACTTGGACTCTTCGTTCCTCTTCAAATTGTAAGTGTTTTTAGGTGATTTCTTCATGACATTGTGTCGCAGCGAAGACATCAAACTGTTTACTCTTCCTTTAGAAATCACCGGTCGTGGAAAGCCGAAACGACATTTAGTGTAGAACTTGTCCTTGTTTCGGAATTTACAACGGCAGTACTTTCCACATCGATGGCTTTGGAAACGCAGAACTTTTTCTCTTAGGCTTTTCTTCTCCTTTGCGTTTGGAACAGCACACGTAGAATACTGTTGGATGAAACTCATCACTGAGTCTTCTGGATCCGTTCCAAATTTAGGTGCATCCTTGATCCACAGCAACATATGTATATGAGGAGCACCTCTTGCTTGGTACTCCTTTCTCCAGAAGAAATCCAACACCTCTCCAAGAGGTGGATTCTTCTTATTCATGATGAAAGACATCATAGCTTCAAATCTATGATTGAAGTACCTACATACATTGACTGGATCCAAAGAGCACAGTTCTCCGGGTGTCTTGAATTCGATGTTATCTACGTTAGCATTTGCCTCTCGTAGAAATTCAAGTAAGTCTTCCCAGCCATACTCGGCACAGCTCAGAGTGAGGAACCATGTGGGAGTACCTAAGTTCCTCAACATACATTTTAAATCACCATGACGACGGTACCAGTACTCATTAGTACCACGCTGACACGCCATGAGATTAATCAGGTGAGAATCCAAAATACTGTCTTGGACATTGACTTTATCCATAAAGTCACTTGCCGAGATGTTTTGCATGTGTATACCACTTTTCAAGATGTGGTTCACTGCATATGACAGTCCAGACAGATCGCTTTCAAACAGGAGATGAAACAAATAGGGAATGCATTGTCGAAACCTAGCATCTCCTGCATACAATCGCAAAGTCCGGTATTCAGAAGCAGGAATTTGATGAGGTCGCTCATCATATCTTCCTCCCTGACCTGTTGGAAAAAGCTGTGGGAAACACCGAGCTTCCAAACTTTCCTCCCAAACACTAATGGGACTCCCTTTGGCTTGTTTCATTTGAAACAACTCAATAGCATTCCCCATGACTTCCTTGGAATGCAAAGGATGAACACTATAATGTTCATATATTTCTTCACTAGTAGAGGGTTCTACTTTCTCAATTTGACCAGCACACAAATCGCTATCCTCTTCCTCACTTACTTCCTCTTCTGCAACATATACACTCTTATAGTATTTTTTTTTTTTTTTCAAATACAATGTTGCCTTTTTAACTTTCCTAACATCTACTAAATCTTGCCATATTTTCTTATTCTTTGTCGGAACCCCATTAACTAAGATAACCAGAGGTTCCTCTTCCACTTTTTCTACTCCAATTGTGTTAATGTTTTTCTTCAAATCTAGAGGCAAATAAACAACTCTTCCCTTTAATCCTCTCTGTAAATCTGATGGAGGCAATTTCCCTGTCTTTGGCTCCATTCTTACAATAGCCTGAAAGGGATGGATACTTTGAATCAAAATAGATTCATAAGTATTTAAATCCTTCAATTCAGAAGGAATCTCAATCAATTCCAGATTATTATGAACTGCTCTAGCAGGCATCTGGTTTTGATTTAATTTGTTACAACAATAAGTACACACAC
The DNA here is from genome assembly GCF_964261635.1 of Lissotriton helveticus. Classification (NCBI taxonomy): domain Eukaryota; kingdom Metazoa; phylum Chordata; class Amphibia; order Caudata; family Salamandridae; genus Lissotriton; species Lissotriton helveticus. The sequence goes on along the minus strand of NC_136071.1, from coordinate 1,064,799,499 downwards.
GTTGATCCAATCCCAAATCAAAACAATTTTCTACCATCAAGTATGTTGCGAAATCCTTCCATTCACTATTATTTTCCCTTTCACTTTTTGCATATAAATCCACTAACTTAGTCTGATTCTTATAATAAGTGCGTCGACAACACACACAAGTGAAATTTGGCCTCTCACTTGATTTGACCTGAAACGTCGCAATTTCCCTCTGGAAATTATCTGTACTGGAAACCTGTACACTATCTTCCACATTACCCGCTTCTTCTTGGTCAATTTCAACATTCTCCTCTTTACTTCCAAAGTAACAAAACTCAATTTCTTCACATATATTCTTCACATCTATTTCAGAACCATGCAAAAGAGCAGCGCATAATTGTTTAAGCATAATTGCTGGACTCTTAGCATAATACAACATTCTAACTAATTTCCTCACTTTATTATGATGCACTGCTAGCATCCTGAAATGATGAAAAACACTCTGGCATACTCTCCTGGAAAGACAAGCCAGTGAATGACCATGCAAACCTGTCACTTCTCTCACTCTGCAAGGATCTAATTCTTGCAACAACATCATTTTCTGCTTCAAACTTTTCTTATTAAATGACCGTACAAAATCACAAAGCAAATTGATGGAATCCTGTCGCACACTGCAAATACTACTACACTTCCAGGTGTACACAGGACCCTTAGCACGTCTTCCTAAAACCTCATTACCTAACACCTCTTCTGCCTCTGTTGTCACAAGTTTTTCTTTTTCAACTGGACAACCATCTTTCACTTCATAAGCACGACCACTGGTGTCAACTGCATGCACCAAATCATTATCCTGGAAATAACTCTCCTCATTAAAAAATGCCTCACAGCTTGAACTATGCATCCATTCTCCAGAAAAAACTTCACAAAAATTACTACGATTAACTATTCTCTTCCATCTACTATTTCTTTTGAAATCATAAATTGCCTTGTTTAGCTTCCTAATTCTATTGATTATCAAAATAAATAACTTACGTTTAATTTCAAATGCCTGATCAATAACTTTCTCAACTTTTTTTTTTCTCTTATAAAAAACCAGTTTCTGTTGACCTTTCTTAATATTTGTTAACAAATTGCCAATTATCCTGTTGCGGAACATTCGTTTACGAATCTCCCTAAACTGTTGTTTCCTTCTACTATCATGCACAGAGTTATCTCTTGCTCTAGCAGTAACATTTTTCATTGGCCTTTCCTTTCCATTTGAATTCCTTCTCGTTTTATGGACTGAAACATTTTCTGTAGTAATATTTTTTTTACTACACATATTTCTTATGAAATATTTTGTGCTCTTACCCGGTGCATTCTTCGTGACTTGACAAATCTTTTTGTTAGAGGACTGCTGCTTATTTTGTTTCACCTGCTGTCTTTGACGTTTTGCAGCCTTTCTCTGTCTTTCTATTGTTGGCATGGTGAAATCTTGAAATGATCTGCAGTTGAATCTGTGGTAAAATATAATAAAAAATGGTATTAACCATTATTACCAAACAGTAAAACAATAACAGTGATCTAAAACTTAACACACTACTTGACATTTTAAATAGAAGATTTTTTAGTCCTTGCAAATTTACAATACAGAAATAGCAGAAAAGAAATGACATTTATATTTATGTTACCTGTGCTATTTTATATGTGAATCTGATCTAATTTTATGAGCATATTTTAATATTTTATTGAAGACACTACACATAACCTGCTTTTGAAGGTGTCTTTATTTTTAAATTAAACGGTTTACCTTTTTACTTTTTATTAATTATAAATTTTAAAAATAAATGTTTATATTTCCATAGGCTCAAGCAGGTCAGCTTCCCATCCTATGTCATATAATTCGGACAAATCTGCATCCTCATCACGCTCTTCTTCATCCTCAGGATTTAAATCATCCAAGGGATCAACATCCACTGATGTTTCAATTACAAGTTCAATGATGAGGTCAAAATCAACTGATTGCAGATTGTCGCTCATGTTGAGGTTGTCTTTATCTTTAAAGAAAGATAACAACAATGAGATGTTGCAGAGTAAGAGACAAATCTCAGAGATTATAATAGTAAAATTGTTTAACAAGAGTAATATTTTGCAGCTATTATTTAGCCATGTCCAGCAATGCTGAGCAGGTGAAGACTATGTCTAAATTTTCAGTGAACAGGACTCATCTCTTCTTAACCTTGGATAAGCCTCACCGACTCTGTGTGTCCTGCACATACTTAAATGTAAAGGGGCAGATTTATGTTAAATGGCACATCCCCAGGCATGCACCAGTTAACGTGCACCACTACTCTGCCACCCATGGTGTGCCGTATTTACAATCAGATAGGAGAAAGCTTCGTCAAAACCCTTCGCCTGCTTTAAGCAGGCATAGGTCTTGACGCAACATTGTGGAGATGGGGCACCCCTGAGCCTTGCTTGAGCTGCATCGCACTTGCGATACAACTCCAGCAATCACTACCTTTACAGCACAGATACGTCACGCATCTGTGCCATTTTTGCCCCATGATGCCCCGCATTCCAAATGCAGCACACCATGGGTGGCGGAACAGCGGCGCAGGATGACTGACACATCCCTGGTGATGCACCAGTCATCATAAATCTATCCCTAAGCTTCTTATCTTGTTACAGATGAACCGCCATATGTAGCATGAAACTATTTTGCATTTCCTAAATAGCGAATTTTAAGGAATAAATAGCAATTCTTTACCATTCCTAATTTGCAATGAGCAAATTGCTAATTGCAAATTAGCACCGCCGCTGCATCATAAAAGTGACGCACAGTGGCACAAAAGAGGCATACACCTATCATAAATCTGTCCCTAGCATTTTAAATGATTAATCCAGGATGACAATAAGGTGTGGCCTATCCAAAGGTTTGTTTAAGGTGAGGCCTACTCAGGATTGCAGATTAAAGTTACGCTTGATGAAGAATACAGAGGAGATAATACATGTAAAGGCCTACCAATGAAGTAAGTAATGTGCCCTTTATTGCGCCAGTCATCATAAATGTATCCCTAAGCTTCTTATCTTGTTACAGATGAACCACCATATGTACCATCAAACTATTTTGCATTTCCTAAATAGCAAATTTTAAGGAATAAATAGCAATTCTTTACCATTTCTAATTTGCAATGAGCAAATTGCTAATTGCAAATTAGCACCGCCGCTGCATCTTAAAAGTGACGCACAGTGGCACAAAAGAGGCATACACCTATCATAAATCTGTCCCTAGCATTTTAAATGATTAATCCAGGATGACAATAAGGTGTGGACTATCCAAAGGTTTGTTTAAGGTGAGGCCTACTCAGGATTGCAGATTAAAGTTACGCTTGATGAAGAATACAGAGGAGATAATACATGTAAAGGCCTACCAATGAAGTAAGTAATGTCCACTTTATTGCGCCAGTCATCATAAATGTATCCCTAAGCTTCTTATCTTGTTACAGATGAACCACCATATGTACCATCAAACTATTTTGCATTTCCTAAATAGCGAATTTTAAGGAATAAATAGCAATTCTTTACCATTCCTAATTTGCAATGAGCAAATTGCTAATTGCAAGTTACCCATTCACTTCCATGGGCTAGGAGGCTCATAGGAATGAAGGTTGCAATTTGCGATTAGCAATTAGCTCATCACAAAATAGGAATTTTTTCAAGCGTGCAGGGGTATCTCAAGAACACCCTGCTACACCCCTGAAAAAGAAATTTGGGGGCATATGGCACACATACATGCCCTAAGGACATGTATAGGCGTCATATGGCACCTTTTGTTTTTTGGAAAAAAAATGCTTTTTGAAAAGAATTCGCAAATTACCACAAACTAGAAGTTGGTGGTAGTTTCCAAATCCTTAATATCATTTTTTACATATTTTTTGTTTGATACATTGCATTTAAGGAATCGCAAAATTTGCAAATCCTTCAGTGCAATCGCAAAATAAGGAATAGCAAATTTAAGAATTAAGGACATTTTAAGTAATTTCCACATGTGCAGTGTTTTCAAATTATGATTTGAAAATCGTTTTTGGGGAAAAGTAATGGTTTGCAAATTTATGACAAGGACATAATGGTGTATGCTTCTCTATAAGGCATTTCAGTGTCTCTGATGTCATTTTTCCCATATTACATTATAAGACCTTTCCCCATAGAGCACATTCCTTGTAAATATGCTCCCACCTGTGCATGGTGAATTTAGATTTTGACTGTTTGAGTCACATAGCCATGTTAAAAGTCACCCCAAAAAATTGCAAACGCTTTAAAAAAACACATTCATGTGTCTTAAGGACATTTTGAATCATTTCCCCGTGGACAGTGTTTTGTAAGTGGCGCAAAAGAGGCATACACCTATCATAAATCTGTCCCTAGCATTTTAAATGATTAATTCAGGATGACGATAAGGTGTGGCCTATCCAGAGGTTTGTTTAAGGTGAGGCCTACTCAGGATTGCAGATTAAAGTTACGCTTGATGAAGAATACAGAGGACATAATACATGTAAAGCTCTACCAATGAAGTAAGTGATGTCCACTTCATTGCGCCAGTCATCATAAATGTATCCCTAAGCTTCTTATCTTGTTGGACATCAACCGCCATATGTATCATATAACTATTTTGCATTTCCAAAATAGCGAATTTTAAGGAATAAATAGCGATTCTTTACCATTCCTAATTTGCGATGAGCAAATTGCTAATTGCAAATTACCCATTCATTTCCATGGAGCAGGAGGCCCATAGGAATGAAGGTGCAATTTGCGATTAGCAATTAGCTCATCGCAAATCAGGAATTTTTCCAAAGGTGCAGGGGTGTCTCAAGAACACCCTGCTGCACCCCTGAAAACGAAATTTGTGGGCATATGGCGCACATAAATTTTAACAACATTCCTTTACCTCAAAAACGATTTTCAATTCATAATTTGAAAACACTGCCCACAGGGAAATTACTTAAAATGTCCTTAAGACACATGAAAGTGTTTTTTTATTGCCTTTCCAGCATGGTTGGGTCACTTTTAACATGGCTATGTAACACAAACATTTAAAATCTAAATTTCCCATGCACAGGTCGGAGCATATTTACAAGCAACTTGCGCCACAGAGAAAGGTCTTACATTAAAATGGGAAAAATAACATCAGGGACAGTCAATTGCCGTATAAAGAAGCATACACCATTATGTCCTTGTCATAAATTTAAAAACAATTCCTTTTCCCCAAAAACGATTTTCAAATCATAATTTCAAAACACTGCACATGGGAAAATTACTTAAAATGTCCTTAAGACACATAAAAGCGTTTTTTGATTGCCTTTGCAGCATGTTTGTATCACTTTTAACATGGCTATGTAACACAAACATTCAAAATCTAAATTTTCCATGCACATGTGGGATCATATTTACAAGCAATTTGCGCCACATAATTCATAATTTTCTCCTTAAAGCACACTATTCTCTATCTAAATTAAAGAAATATTTTCTCACCTTAGCAAATACTTTGAGTTTGAAAACAGTCTCAGAAACACACCAATTTGTCTTCAGCAGAGCAAAAGGTATGCACTCCAGAGTCTGCAGCTATCAAAAGCACAGAAATGCTGTAAATCTTCACACATATCTCTCATGTCACCCAATCAAAACTCTTCCCTCACTTTTTTTCAAATGAAAACCTTTCCCCCCTCTGCCATTTCATGCCTTTTCTGCATGGCAACCACCTCATTGGAAGACTTCTGGTGTTTGCAAGTTCACACAACTTTGTTGCAATTGAACTCTGAACTCTCAGTGCACCTGCATATCCAGTGAATTCTTTCATTTAATGATTTTTTATTGACCATTCAAAATACATCTTTCAAAGAACACATCCGTGCACCCTAACTTTCTGTTTTCAGCAATCAAAATCCACCAATCACTGTTACTGCTTCATGAACACAGAAACTCCACAGTTTTTTTCATTTTAAACTCTCATTTTTTCAACTGCCATTTCATTGCCACACTTCATCTGACTGCAGGAGAACCTTCTCTCACCATGTTTTCTGTCTGGATTGTTGGACATAGTTATATTCACTGGGCTCAAAGGTACGTTGAAAACAGGAATTTACCTAACCTCAATTTACAAGATGTGGAAATTAAGTGGTTTGGCCACAGAGGATTAAAATGTCACCAATTGATACCATTGGTGAAAACCTTTATGCATTTGCCCAAACCTGACCTGTTAATTGTGCACTGTGGAGGTAATGACTTGGGCACTTTGACTGGGGTAGGTCTGGAAATGCTTTTAAAGGACACCTTTGAGCAATTGATGGCACTTTTTCCTCAGACTGCCTTGGTATATTCAAATATATGCCAAAGACAGAAATGGAGGTGGTCAAACCAATTTTGTCCACAAATTGAGAAGTCGAGGAAGCATGTAAACAAATCTGTTTCAGCTTACATGAGAGACCATGGAATGGGCTCCCTGTACAACAATAACTTGCGTTACTACATGCAAGATATCTACAGAGGAGATGGAGTTCACTTCTCAGATGAGGGCAACAGAGTTTTCACTCTGAATTTAAGAATGTGCATTGGTACCTACTTATAAGTACCTAAATGTACCATAAACCCAAAAGCTCTTCTCAGAGCTACCCTACATCTAATCACTCACAATTATTATTTTACTCTAACATTTTTCACTAATTTTCAACAAAGTACGCTCCCCGGGGCGCTACCCGGTACGCGAACCGGGAGCTAACCTCGCGAAATTTTAAAAAAAAATGGTTTTTTTCTGCACATATAAGCCTCCTCAGCCACCCTCACAAAACCTAGGGTGTCAAGATAAGTCTACCGTGCCCCCTTCTACCCATTCTGAACATTATTTGCCCTCCATTTTGTATCTTAATTCGACCGAAACACAAAATGGTGGACTCCCGTAACGCTTAAGGTTCGCGTACCGGGGCGCTCACCGGTTCGCGTACCGGGTCGCTCCCTGGGAAGCGCACCATCAAAAAAGGTGGAAAAGTAGTTCACAGAAAAGCCACTGGAGACAATTTCACCAAATATAGATTAGCTCATACTACATACCAATCCCTACCATTTTCACAAATTTGATTGGAATTCCATTTAGTCATTTAGCCTGTAGACCTCTCTAAATACCCTGAGGTAAATTACTTCACAAAACACATCTGAAGTGTTGGAATTGACAACCAATGAAAATGTTACTTTCATTTTCTACTTTTTTTACCTGACATTTCATTGGTTATATACCTGAATATATATAAAGGAAGAGAAGAAAACACAGCCATTTTGACTACTACTTCTTGCTGTACATTTCAATAGTATTTTCACTAATTCCTTCAACTTCTTTCTAAAGGTAAGTTTTTATTTTTAAAACTGAAGTATATTGTGCACTATAAGTTAATATGGTAAACTTTTTCTGATAGATATATACTATCCCTCTGTAGTAGTTATAGATTTAGAGAGACTTCTCTGTTATAGTTATGGATAGAGTTAGGCTTCTCTTGTATAATTATGAATTTACTTACGTTAAATCACATACACTTTTTTAAATTCCTACTTCCACTCTGATACTATACACTGCCCAAAGATAAATTCACTGATAAAAAATGCCTATCTAAAATTATTCCCAACATTGCCCTATCTCTACTAATATATATTTTTTTAATCCAAATTTCAGGCAAAATGGAAGGCGAAAACCAAGTTTCTTTTGAAATGGACCTGCAAGAGAGCAGCCAAGAATTGATTGATACAATTGATCAAATTGACATTGAATTTTTCGATGAAACTTGGGACAATGAACTACTGCAATGTGTACAAGCAGTAGATAACCTCCTTGCAAATGAGGACATTTTACACCCTCAGAGACTACAATGTATATTCCATGATAATTATGAAATTTCTGACAATGAAATGTTAGAAAGTTTAATAAATTATGAAACACAATCACAATAAAAAAAAAATGCTTAAAAAATAAAGAAAATAAAAAATAATCAACAAAACCAACAATCAATTAACATACTGCATTTGAAAAGTCTCTCATTCTTTTTTCATTGTAGTACGCTGCCCAGAACGCTTCCCGGTTCGCGTACCGGGCGCTACCCACGCAAAAAAAACAAAAAAAAATGTCCCCCTTTGTTTTGGCCTCCTCTTGTCTCTCAATCCTACCGAGAGACAAGATGGCGGCCGCTACGGACTGTTTAGAATGTTGACAGACACCGGAGAGCCAATCAGCTTCGCTACGCGAAGTTCCGGTACGCGCCCCGGTCCGCGAACCGGGGCGCGGACCGGAGCGCGCTTACAGATATATATCTTTTTTTAAACGTTAATTTCTCAAAATCCACTGGAGCACATATATTGAGACCTACAAAAGGCACATCGGGCTACCAGTCCCTACAATTTTGCCAAGTTTCGTGCAAATCCATTCAGCCGTTCGGGCTAAAAGTGAGGCCAACCGCCCTATGGAAAACTCAATGTTAAAAACACGTTTTGGGACCCCCCTTTTTTCTCGGCCCCCCCTTGACAAACCCCCCCCAAATTTTCAAGGGCTGCTCAGAAACAAAATGTTCCATTTTCCAGAAAATTTCAGCCAATTCCGTCCACAAACACCAAAGTTATTAGACATAGAATTTTCAAAAATCCCATAGGGAAAAAATCCTAACTATATATACCTACTGGCGACCGCCAGTAGGTATATATAGTTAGGATTCTTTCTCTATGGGTTTTTTGAAAATTCTATGTCTAATAACTTTGGCGTTTGTGGACGGAATTGGCTGAAATTTTCAGGAAAATGGCACATTTTGTTTCTGAGCAGCCCTTGAAAATTTGGGGGGGGGTTCGTCCAGGGGGGGCCGAGAAAAAAGGGGGGTCCCAAAACGTGTTTTTAACATTGAGTTTTCCATAGGGCGGTTGGCCTCACTTTTAGCCCGAACGGCTGAATGGATTTGCACGAAACTTGGCAAAATTGTAGGGACTGGTAGCCCGATGTGCCTTTTGTAGGTCTCAATATATGTGCTACAGTGGATTTTGAGAAAATAACGTTTAAAAAAAGATATATATCTGTAACAGCGGACCGGGCAGCGCTCCAGGACGCGTACTTTTCGCGCAACGGAGCTTTGTGAAGCGAAGCTGATTGGTTCTCCGGCGTCTGTCAACATTCCAAACAGTCCGTAGCGGCCGCCATCTTGTCTCTCGGTAGGATCGAGAGACAAGAGGAGGCCAAAGCGAAGGGGCAAATGACCATAAGGGGGAATAGTAGATCCTCGCTGACCCCCGAGGTTTGATGTGGAGGTTTTAAAAGGGCCCCGCGGGGCAAAAAAAAAAAATAATAATAATAATCGAACGGCTGAATGGATTTGCACAAAACTTGGCAAAATTGTAGGGACTGGTAGCCCGATGTGCCTTTGCTAGGTCTCAATATATGTGCTTCAGTGGATTTTGAGAAATTAACGTTCAAAAAAAGATATATATCTGTAACAGCGCACCGCTTCGCATACTTTTCACGTTACGGAGCTTTGCGAAGCGAAGCTGATTGGCTCTCCGGTGTCTGTAAACATTCCAAACAGTCCGTAGCGGCCGCCATCTTGTCTCTCGGTAGGATCGAGAGACAAGAGGAGGCCAAAGCGAAGGGGCAAATGACCATAAGGGGGCATAGTAGATCTTCGCTGACCCCCTAGGTTTGATGTGGAGGTTTTAAAAGGGCCCCGCGGGGCAAAAAAAATAATAATAATAATAATCGAACGGCTGAATGGATTTGCACGAAACTTGGTAAAATATTAGGGACTGGAAGCCCGATGTGCCTTTGCTAGGTCTCAATATATGTGCTTCAGTGCATTTTGAGAAATTAACGTTCAAAAACAAGATATATATCTGTAACAGCGCTCCGCTTCGCGGAGATAAAATTATATCTGTATTACCTAGCTGTTGCTAACACCAGTTAGCGACGGCTAGTAGGAGATAGCGACCATCTTGGGCCCCACTTTGCATGTGAGTGATATTTATCACTAATGACATGCAAAGTGGGCATGCCAAGATGTTAGCGACTGGAAACAGTCGCTAACATCGCTATCTCCTATTATCAACTTTTGGAAATATTCGAGATAAGCGCGAATATCTCCAAAAAGTAACAGCTGCCCTGAGCAGTTCTTAGCCATGTTATCCAATGGGAGGTGGATAACATGGCTAAGAGCATTAGCTCGGTAATGCATGAATATCGCTGAGTTTTCAGCGATATTAATGCATTGCGGTCGTTTTTTATCGTATTTGCGATAAACCTTGATAATAGCAAGGTTTATCTGCGATAATTTCTGACGGTAAAAAAATCTTTGCAATGCATCGTTAGGGATAAATATCGCTTAACTTTGGTAATATGCCCCAACGTCTGTTAACGTTCGATTCGAAGGAAATCAGGAAGTGTTGAAAAACATTGTCTGCGCCATCTTGTCTTTTTTCAAATGCCACACTTTTGTCGTGCACGGCAGCCATTTTAGATGCCTTGACCAGACCCACTCTGTGCACGCTGTCGATCCTTAGCATGGCTCCCCACCCTCGCAAGCATCTCACCCAGGCAGTGGTCACCCCCGCTCTCTGTCTTATGCATGGGTAATAAACCTCCCCCCATCTGCGCTGCTCTTCCCTGAGAATCACACCCTGTGCCCGCCCGACACCTCCCTTTCGCCCTATTCACTACCGCACCCTCTGACACTCCTTTTCCTCTGTGTCCGATTGTCCAGGCCGGTCCTAGGCTATCAGCTAGCCCTGCAGATGTAGTTTATGGCCACAGCTGTAAAGAATCACCCCTCTTCAAAGGAGTTATAGTAGATCAAGGCCCACACTCGATGAGATCCGTCACAGCAGAAGCGTTGCTATTATCTGAAAACCATCCTGTATTGTGATTGGGGAGGGGACCGAGCGTGAAGCGGAAGATTCCAGGGATGACTCTTTGTACATCAAAGTTTTTACAATTATGTGTCACATTAAAAATATATAGCACTCCGACAAAGTAGTAAGATTATAAAACTTTAATAATTTATAAATATATACAAGAAAACAAAAATAGTAATAACATATAAACATTTTTAGGGAAAAACAACGAAGTAGCGGTCGGCTGTGCGAATAGTCCCAACGCAGCACAACGTCCAGATTTCCGGCGTGGGGCGTCGCGGGGGGTGGGTCATCAGTAGCAAACTGTTGTGCGAATAGTTCCAAGGCAGCAGAACGCGCCGAAATCTAGATGACACGAAAGTGATGTCTAGTAAGTTGCCACCCAGCAAATAACGGCGTGGGGAGTCGCGGGGGGTGGGTCATCAGTAGCAAACTGTTGTGCGAATAGTTCCAAGGCAGCAGAACGATGGCACCAAGGTGATGTCCAGTAAGTTGCCGCACTGGTTTTGGTATCCTACAATGCTGCTCCGAATAACGGCGTGGGGCGCCCCGGGGGAGGCGGCGTGAACGGGCCTCTCCAGGTGGAGTGTCATCTGTTGTAGTGGGGCGCCCCTTTACCGTTTCAGTTGCCATTCCGTCCGTTTTTGGTCCACTGTGTCAAAAGCCGCAATTCAGCTGAGTTGCGCCCACTCTTGCGGTGCAGCGATAGGCGGCTGTCACAGGACTCTCAAAATGGCGGCAGGCTCTTTCCTTTTTGGGCCTGGTCCACTGAAATGGCCCTGGGACACCTTGGAAATCGGACGCTTGTCTGCTAGGTCTTGGACCCCATTCTCGAAAGCGTCCCCTCCGCCTTGAGAATTCATCAAAAGTTTTGGGGGCCCCGACTCCTGCAGGCTTCTGGTGGGGAGCGGCTGCCATGATTGCTCGCGGAATGACCACGACGGAGCTACGAGATGGTGGTGCTCTCATGCTGACGCCAGTTTAGTCTGAAACATCCAGAAACAAGGTGGGGCTTTCATCGTTTGGGAAAAAAAAAAGTTTTCATCCAATGAAAAGTGTTGTTTTTAGGTCATATGATCAAGCCTTCCATCATTAGGAAACCAAAAGTAAAATGAACCAATGAAAAGTTTTATAAACAAGTCACATGACCTGTTATGCGGCATAGGGTATAAAATGCGGAGAAAATACGTTGGCACGTGAGGCGGCGTCAGTAGCGGACCGATGTGCGAATAGGCCGAAGGCAATACAACGCGCCAAGATCCGGATGGCACCGAGGTGGTGTCCAGCAAGTTGCAGCACTGGTGTGGCCATCCTACAATGCTGAAAGTCGGCGTGGGGCGCCCCGTTGGCCTGTGAGTTTGCGTCAGTAGCGGACCGATGTGCGAATAGGCCGAAGGCAGCACAACGCGCCAAGATCCGGATGGCACCGAGGTGGTGTCTAGTAAGTTGCCGCACTGGTGTGGCCATCCAACAATGCTGAAAGTCGGCGTGGGGCGCCCCGTTGGCCTGTGAGTTTGCGTCAGTAGCGGACCGATGTGCGAATAGGCCGAAGGCAGCACAACGCGCCAAGATGCGGATGGCACCGAGGTGGTGTCTAGTAAGTTGCCGCACTGGTGTGGCCATCCTACAATGCTGAAAGTCGGCGTGGGGCGCCCCGTTGGCCTGTGAGATGGCGTCAGTAGCGGACCGATGTGTGAATGGGGCCGAAGGCAGTGCAACAATATTTTCGGAATAGAAGACACCACTAGGCGCTGAGATGCCAAGATCCGGATGGCACCGAGGTGGTGTGTAGCAAGTTGCCGCACTGGTGTGGCCATCCTACAATACTGAAAGTCGGCGTGGGGCGCCCCGTTGGCCTGTGAGTTTGCGTCAGTAGCGGACCGATGTGCGAATGGGGCCAAAGGCAGCGCAACAATAGTTTCTGACTGACACCACAAGGCGCTGAGATGCCAAGATCCGGATGGCACCGAGGTGGTGTCATAGTTGAGAGTTCTGAGCAGCGGTTGTAACACTGTCTGAAGCTTATTTGCAGCTGCTGCAGCTTCACTACGCGTCAAGATCCGGATGGCACCGAGGTGGTGTCTAGTAAGATGCACTGGTGTGGCCATCCTACAATGCTGAAAGTCGGCGTGGGGCGCCCCGTTGGCCTGTGAGTTTGTGTCAGTAGCGGACCGATGTGCGAATAGGCCGAAGGCAGCACAACGCGCCAAGATCCGGATGGCACCGAGGTGGTGTCTAGTAAGTTGTCGCACTTCTGTGGCCATCCTACAATGTTGAAAGTCGGCGTGGGGCGCCCCGTTGGCCTGTGAGATGGCGTCAGTAGCGGACCGATGTGCGAATGGGGCCAAAGGCAGCGCAACAAGTGGAGAAGTGTGGCTCACTGGTTAGAGGAGGCAGACCTGGAAGCAGAGGTCAGCCCGGGACCAGGGTTCAATTCCCGGCTCGGCGGCGTCTTGAGTCTTAAAATGTCCATGGACTTGACAATTCTTGCTCTGGTGCCTACGCGATTCACAGGTTCACACTCTGCGACTCTGGGCAATAGCTTGCTTAGTCTCCACAACGGCCCCTCGCGGCGGGATGCCTGGCTTTCACCTTGCGGATTCCCTGCTGGGGTTATCTCACAGGGGAATACCAGGACGGGTTCCCTAAGCAAGCGCTTAGAAACCGCTCGGTGATTTGCGCTATATAAATTCCTGTACATTTACATTTACATTTACATTTACATTTACAACAATATTTTCTGATTTGAAGACACCACAAGGCGCTGAGATGCCAAGATCCGGATGGCACCGAGGTGGTGTCTAGCAAGTTGTGGCACTGGTGTGGCCATCGTACAATGGTAAAAGTCGGCGTGGGGCGCCCTGTTGGCCTGTGAGATGGTGTCAGTAGCGGACTGATGTGCGAATGGGGCCAAAGGCAGCTCAACAATATTTTCTGACTGACACCACAAGGCGCTGAGATGCCAAGATCCGGATGGCACCGAGGTGATGTCTAAGTTGCGGACTGATGTGCGAATGGGGCCAAAGGCAGCGTAACAATATTTTTTGTATGGAAGATACCACTAGGCGTTGAGATGCCAAGATTCGGATGGCACCGAGGTGATGTCTAGCAAGTTGCTGTACTGGTGTGGTCATCCTACAATGCTGAAACTCGGCGTGGGTCGCCCCATTAGCCTGTGAGATGGCGTCAGTAGCGGACCGATGTGCGAATAAGCCGAAGGCAGCACAACGCGCCAAGATCCGGATGTCACCGTGGTGGTTTCATAGTTGAGAGGCACTTCATCTGCAGTGGGGCGCCGAGATCCGGATGGCACCGAGGTGATGTCTAGCAAGTTGCTGTACTGGTGTGGTCATTCTACAATGCTGAAAGTCGGCGTGGGGCGCCCCATTAGCCTGTGAGATGGCGTCAGTAGCGGACTGATATGCGAATGGGGCCAAAGGCAGCGCAACAATATTTTCTGAAGAGAAGACACCAAAAGGTGCTGACATTCCAAGATCCGGATGGCACCGAGGTGGTGTCTAGCAAGCTATGCAGTTGAGTTGTGTGCGCACTTGCGGCGAATAGGTCGAAGGCAGCATAACAATGTTTTCTGAATAGAAGACACCACAAGGCGTTGAGATTCGGTTACCACCGAGGTGATGTCTAGCAAGTTGCCGCACTGGTGTGGCCATCCTACAATACTGCTCCGAATAATGGCGTGGGGTGCCCGAAGGGGGGGGGAGCCGGCGTGAATGGGCCTTCCTAGGTGGAGGCTCGTCTGCTGTAGTGGGGTGCCCCTTTACCGTTTCAGTTGCCATTCAGCTGAGTTTCGGCTGCTCTTGATGCTACAGCGACAGGCGGCTGCAAGAGGACTCTCAAAATGGCGGCCTGTTCTTTGGATTTGGGCCTGGTCCACTAAAATGGCCCTGGGACACCTTAGAACTCGGACGCTCGATTTTTTTTTCCTTTCCTGTACATGCAAAAAAAGGTAAATGCCCGGTACGTTACACGCTTCATCTGCCAACTCTCCAGAGGAACCGAAAAAAATATAGTTGTGGTAACTATACCATGCATCGTCATATGGAGAGGTGGCACCAATTAATTATAGTGCTGCATAAAAGAGAGATTTGGAGGAGAACCCCTGACCTGCTAGTACATTCATCAAAGAAGTGGCACTGAGAGCTTCAGAGGCAAGGGAAACGGTCCCAAATATTTAGAAGAACTTTGGAAAGATTAAAATGACATGTTTAGATTGTGGCAAATTAATTTCATGTGGACAGATGAGTGTTACTCTAATAAATACAGCATATGAACATCATCATAGTCGATGGTTGGTAGAGACATTTTGACTATATCCTGGACCTGCCCGTCCTCGCCCAAAATGGCGCCGGAATAAATGGGACTCGTAACTCCTTGTTGTGTACTGGTTGCAGAACCTTGAAATCACGAGATACGTATGCAGTTTTGAAGCACATGGCGGGCGGGGACGAGAATTGATTGAATATTTCGACATCCCTATTGATATTAAGTTCTGATGTGTTATTGATTACTGTACTGTTGAAAGTTCGAATTAACGTCACCCATGGTACTTGCCCGCAAATGTATATCTAGATAATTTTATTGTAACTGGCCCTGTCGTATTTTAATTATAAAATGTACGTCCACCGATTCCGTAACTGTTAGACACCTTAGTTCTTGCAACCTAATGGCCCGCCCGTTACGTTCCTCTACAGTGTAAATGTCTATTCATCATATACGATTACAGTTTGCTCCGTGGCAGGCCCACGTGGTATAGGCTCGTATTTGTATAATGACATTTTCACAATAAAGGTTTTTAAAAGAAAACATGGTAGTAGTATGTACATTGGTAAAGTTTTTAATAATAGTGACTGTTTTAGAATCATTAAAAGGCAAGTGAAATAAAGCAGACCAATTACATGAAGGGTAAAAGGTATAATACGAAGGAACGCAGTAAAGATAAATGGTCAAGGGCTGTTGTGTTTTCTATTCCTGCAACATAAAGTGATCGATAAGAATCTCATATTCAGGCGTATCGGCGACTAAGACAGCAGGTCGACCCTCTTTTGCTCAACGGCTCCGTCATGGGACGAAGAAACGCTCTTTTTCTCGAAAAAAGAATATATTTTACTTGCAGGACAGTTGTAAAATTTCCGGGAAAGTACATTAGCCTGGAACATTATAACATATATTTAAGAAAAAATAATGTTCGGAAGTAATGAAAAGCGTAATTTTTAGGTCATATGACCAAGCCTTTCATCATTACAATAAGAAAAGTAAAATGAACCAATGAAAAGTTTTATTAACAAGTCACATGACTTGTTATGCTTACGTTACACGCTGCGCGCCCCGGATGACTTCCGGATGCGCTAACGCGGCACGTCATATGACGCATTACGCGACAACGCAGGTACAGAATATAGTCAAAATGTCTCCACCAACCAGCGGTCGGAACACAACCCCTTTCAGCAGGTTAAATAGTTCTGTTAAATGACAACAGAAGGGACAGGCAACAAGAACCATCAGTCAAAGAGGGGAGGGCTAGTTCTTCTCTACCGGGTTACATTGGGGCGCTACCGGAACTGATCGAATTGGTAGTCTACAGTGTTTCTGGATGTTTCAGACTGAAGCTGGGGTTAGCATGAGAGCAGCACCATTTCGTAGCTCCGTCGTGGCCATTCCGCAACCAATCATGGCAGCCGCTCTTTATCGTTATTTTGGGCGGGGTGGGTGGCGGAGCCGAGCTGTTTTGCAGCCATCATTGTGTGGAGTTCAGTTCATCTCACTAGTTTTGTATTTGTCATGAGGGGTTGTTCCTAATGTTTCTATTTTAGCGAGGTCAAAAAGAGATCCCATTAGTGGCCTACTGATTTTGCTCGATTCCTTTTCTTTTTTTTTACACGATTTTTCGTTATCTGCAAAGACTAAACAGAGTATTGCGACTCTGTGTTTGTTTGTAAATAGAGAATGAACCAAAGAGAACTAATTCTAAAACAGTAAATACTTGGATAACAATCAATCAAATGGAGAGAGAAGCAGGCACGACGGATTACAACGGGGGCAAAGGCCTGCGTTAACTACCTTTCACTATCTGCAAAGAGAGAGTACTCCTAATAGAAATGAGGGGGGGGGCACCATTCAAAGCAGATCAGTGTGCATAAACACGAAAATGTTTTCACTTACCACGTACTTGACATTCGACAGCTTATGATATTTGCTATTAAAAAACCATTGAAATTCACTGAAAAAACCATAGGTTATAGACCATATATAGTTAGGAATTAGCATTTACAAAACCTTGAAAATTCACTGAAAAAACCATAGGTTATAGACCATATTTAGGGGGTCATTAGGATTGCGGTTTTTCCGCATCCTCTGGGCCGGCGGAATCCACCGCCGGCCCGGAGGATGCGGAAAAACCGCAGCGGACCGACCAAAGACCCACCGCCACATTAGGATGGCTGGTGGGTCCTGGTTTCCGTCCGCAGCTTTTCCGCCGCGGTTGGCTTACAACCGCGGCGAAAAGCTGTAATATGGTGACGGTGTCTCTCAGACACCGTCCACCATATTAGGATGCACAGAAAGAAATGCTTTTACACGGCGGATATTCCGCCGTGTAAAAGCATACGGTGCTTCACTGCGGGGGCCCGCTGCAGGCCCCCTGGGTGAAGGGGAGGTGGGGGGTGCACATGGGGGGTACCTATGGTACCCCCCTGCATATGTATGCAGCAAGCGGCAGGCACCGCGCGGTGCCTGCTGCTTGCTGCATACATATGCAATGTATGCTTTTTTAACATTACGGCGGGTGCAGCTTGAAGCTGCACCCGCCGCAATGTTAAATATCCAGGATGTGACCGCCAGGGTGGCGGTCACATCCTAATTTGCACGGAGGGACCGCCGCAGCCCATGCGGAAGGTCCCTCCTACTCTAGGGTGGCGGACGGACGCAAGTCCGTCCGCCATCCTAATGAGCCCCCTAGTTAGGAATTAGCATTTAAAAAACCTTATTTTACTCACACAAAACCATTGAAATTCCATATATAGTTAGTTGCACTAACTATATATCGCGCACCCGCAATCCACTGCTGATCATGTCACATATTACATCATTCATGACATGGTCAGTGACATCACTGATGACATCACTGATGACATCTCAAATGACATCACTGATGACTACATCCAGTGACTGTATAATTCTGTAAAGTTAAAATATGTCTTACATATTGAAGAATGAGTGGATGTATAAGTGTCTTGATGAAGGATTTAGTAGGGGCATGGCTGACTGTATGAGTGACTGATTAAATGTGTCTCACTGAGTGCATGGGTTAGTGACTAAACTGTCTTAATTTGTGCATCATTATGTCTGTTGTTCTGTAAACTGCTGCATGTGTTGATCATTAGCTATATGATTAACTGTATGGGTTATTGATTGGTTGCCCAAGCATTTGTATGGGAGACTGAGTGTGTGTCTGGGTGGCTGGGAGGTGTATGACTCTCTGCATAGATGTGTGAGCAGTTGATTGACTAGATGTATGGGTTCAAAAGTGCATGTGGAAACAGCTGTATGGGCGGTTGACTGTGTGCATGAGTGTATTGGTGAGTGAATGGATATCTCAGTGCTACATGTCAAAGTAAGTACATATGTAAAACACAGTACATGTCAGAGTTGACATATATAAATAACTGTGCATAAGAGCCAGTGAATGTGTGAGTGGCTGTATGGATCATTGTGAACTTGTATCCAGGATTGTATAAGTGAGTAAATATGTTTTAGTATATGTTTGAATAAGTAAGGTGTGTATAACTGTATAGTTGAGGAAATGGAGGTGTGATTGATTCTTTGCATGACTGACTAAGTGTCTGAGTAACTCCATGGATGAGTGACAGTCTATGAGTGTCTGTTTACACTGAGTGTATCTAAGGTTATATTAGAGTCTGAAGAGGTTCATCGTATTATCACATGAATGATGTCATCAGTGATGTGATCAGTAATGTCAAATGAGATGTCATCAGTGATGTCATTTGAGATGTCATCAGTGATGTCATCAGTGATGTCACTGACCATGTCATGAATGATGTAATATGTGACATGATCAGCAGTGGATTGCGGGTGCGCGATATATAGTTAGTGCAACTAACTATATATGGAATTTCAATGGTTTTGTGTGAGTAAAATAAGGTTTTTTAAATGCTAATTCCTAACTATATATGGTCTATAACCTATGGTTTTTTCAGTGAATATATATATATATATATATATATATATATCAAGCAGCAACACGCGCAGATACAAGCAACGTGAGACCGGCCACACCAGCGTACTTTAAAGGACTTTATTTTCGGCAAAAACAGCATGACGCGTTTCGAGGTAGAATCCCTCTTAATCATATGCTTTCAATTAATTAGTTAGTTTATTTCAAACGTGGCTTGGGCATTGAAGAAGGACTAACGTCCAATATTTTTAAAGAGGCAGTCCGTTATTCTGTGCATTTCATCAAATAAGTTCGTTCAGTTAAGGTTTAAAGTACTTTCTTAATTCTTTTATCATGTTAAATACACAGGTCTCATTGGTATCATTTTGTTCACCTTAACTTCCTGGCGTTTCACAGTTCCATTTCATCCCCGGACTTCAAGTCCCACAGTGCCTCTTGCCGGTATCCAACTTCCAATTTTTCTCCAATGCTGCTCTTGGCAAACTTCCCAGGTGTTACCCCAACACTCCAAAAGCCTTCACAGGTTTAGTACCATTTTGCGGCTACTTCCGATGGTCAGGGTGACATTGGTGAATTCTGCAACCACCGTTGTTCGTTCTTCCTTGCCTTATGAAGTTATTCGGTACGACGTGCTTAGGGAAGATCCCTATTGGCAAACTCTGGCATATTCAAAATGTTCACATCAAAGGTATATATATATTACCTACTGGCGGTCGCCAGTAGGTATATATAGTTAGGATTTTTTCCCTATGGGATTTTTGAAAATTCTATGTCTAATAACTTTGGCGTTTGTGGACGGAATTGGCTGAAATTTTCAGGAAAATGGAACATTTTGTTTCTGAGCAGCCCCTGGAAATTTGGGGGGGGTTCGTCAAAGGGGGGGCCGAGAAAAAAGGGGGGTCCCAAAACGTGTTTTTAACATTGAGTTTTCCATAGGGCGGTTGGCCTCACTTTTAGCCCGAACGGCTGAATGGATTTCCACAAAACTTGGCAAAATTGTAGGGACTGGTAGCCCGATGTGCCTTTTCTAGGTCTCAATATATGTGCTTCAGTGGATTTTGAGAAATTAACGTTCAAAAAAAGATATATATCTGTAACAGCGGACCGGGCAGCGCTCCGGTTCGCGGACTTTACGCGTAACGGAACTTTGCGTAGCGAAGCTGATTGGCTCTCCGGTGTCTGTCAACATTCTAAACAGTCCGGAGCGGCCGCCATCTTGTCTCTCGGTAGGATTGAGAGACAAGAGGAGGCCAAAACAAAGGGGGAAATGACCATAAGGGGGCATAGTAGATCCTCCCTGACCCCCTAGGTTTAATGTGGAGGCTTTAAAAGGGCCCCGCGAGGCAAAAAAAAATACTTTTTTTTTTTTTTTTTGCGTGGGTAGCGCCCGGTTCGCGAACCGGGAAGCGTTCTGGGCAGCGTACTATAAGGAAAAAAGAATGATAGACTTTTCAAATACTGTATGTTAATTGATTGTTGGTTTTGTTGATTATTTTTTAATTTTTTTTATTTTTTAAGCAATTATTTATTATTGTGATTGTGTTTGAAAATTTAATAACATTTCTAACATTTAACTAGTTTATGAATTACATATAAAAATGATTAAAGACTCAAACAATTTTTTAATATTACATACAATTTTATTTTTCGGATTGTTTTTCAAAATTTAATAGAACGTCTAGCATTTGACTGTCCAATATGTCCTCTTGTTGAGTGAACATAAGTTCCCACATTTGACCGTCATCATAATGAAGTAAATGATCCACAGATTCTACACATTGAACTAATTCATGGTCCCGTGATTCATCCATGAAATCTGAGTCATCATTGTCCTCAATATCTTTTTCTGTGTTGTTCTCCAGAACAATTTCGAAGGAAACATTCTGCTCACCTTCCATTTTATTGCTGTAATTTGCATAAAAAATAAATATATCAGTAGAGATAGGGCACTGTTGGGTTTAAGTTCAGACAGGTACTTGTGAGTTTATAACAGAGAAGTAATCTATGGGCACTGTATGGTTTCAGGCGTGAAGTAGTACTATTAAAAAGTGCCTGTGAAGAAGCCTAAGTAAATTCATAATTATACCACAGAAACCTAAATCAATCCATAATTATAATAAAGAAGCCTTTCTCAATGTCTAACTCTTACAGAGGGATAGTATATAACTATCTGAAAATGTTTTCAAATTTATAAAATAATATCTCACCTTCTAAAAAGAAGTTTAAGTTGTGAGTGAAAATGATCTTGCAATGTAGTTCAGGAAGTAGTAGTCAAAATGGCTGTGTTTCTCTCTCTTCCTTTATATATATTCAGGTACATAGCCAATCAAATGTCAGGTAAAAAAAGTAGAAAATGAAAGTAACATTTTAATTGGTTGTCAATTCCAACACTTCAGATGTGTTTTGTGAAGTAATTTACCTCAGGGTATTTAGAGAGGTCTACAGGCTAAATGGTTAAATGGAATTTCAATCAAATTTGTGAAAATGGTAGGCATTGGTATGTAGTATGAGGTAATCTATATTTGGTGAAATTGTCTCCAGTCGCTTTTCTGTAAACTACTTTCCCACCTTTTTTGATGGTGCGCTTCCCAGGGAGCGACCCGGTACGCGAACTGGCGAGCGCCCCGGTTCGCGAACCTTAAGCGTTACGGGAGTCCACCATTTTGTGTTTCGGTCGAATTAAGATACAAGATGGAGGGCAAATAATGTTCAGAATGGGTAGAAGGGGGCACGGTAGACTTATCTTGACCCCCTAGGTTTTCTGAGGGTGGCTGAGGAGGCCCATATGTGAGAAAAAAAAATAATTTTTAAATTTAGCGAGGTTAGCTCCCGGTTCGCGTACCGGGTAGCGCCCCAGGGAGCGTACTTTGTTGAAAATTAGTGAAAAATGTTAGAGTAAAATAATAATTGTGAGTGATCAGATGTAGGGTAGCTCTGAGAAGAGCTTTTGGGTTTATGGTACATTTAGGTACTTATAAGTAGGTACCAATGCACAGTCTTAAATTCAGAATGAAAATTCTGTTGCCCTCATCTGAGAAGTGAACTCCATCTCCTCTGTAGATATCTTGCATGTAGTAACGCAAGTTATTGTTGTACAGGGAGCCCATTCCATGGTCTCTCATGTAAGCTGAAACAGATTTGTTTACATGCTTCCTCGACTTCTCAATTTGTGGACAAAATTGGTTTGACCACCTCCATTTCTGTCTTTGGCATATATTTGAATATACCAAGGCAGTCTGAGGAAAAAGTGCCATCAATTGCTCAAAGGTGTCCTTTAAAAGCATTTCCAGACCTACCCCAGTCAAAGTGCCCAAATCATTACCTCCACAGTGCACAATTAACAGGTCAGGTTTTGGCAAATGCATAAAGGTTTTCACCAATGGTATCAATTGGTGACATTTTAATCCTCTGTGGCCAAACCACTTAATTTCCACATCTTGTAAATTGAGGTTAGGTAAATTCCTGTTCTCAGCATACCTCTGAGCCCAATAGATGTAACTATGTCCAACAATCCAGACAGAAAACATGGTGAGAGAAGGTTCTCCTGCAGTCAGATGAAGTGTGGCAATGAAATGGCAGTTGAAAAAATAAGAGTTTAAAATGAAAAAAACTGTGGAGTTTCTGTGTTAATGAAGCAGTAACAGTGATTGGTGGATTTTGATTGCTGAAAACAGAAAGTTAGGGTGCATGGATGAGTTGTTTGAAAGATGTATTTTGAGTGGTCAAGAAAAAATAATTAAATGAAAGAATGCACTGGATATGAGGTGCACTGAGAGTTCAGAGTTCAATTGCAACATTGTTGTGTGAACTTGCAAACACCAGAGGTCTTCCAAGACGTGGTTGCCATGCAGAAAAGGCATGACATGGCAGAGGGGGGAAGGGTTTTCATTTGAAAAAAAGTGAGGGAAGAGTTTTGATTGGGTGACATGAGAGATATGTGTGAAGAATTACAGCATTTCTGTGCTTTTGATAGCTGCAGACTCTGGAGTGCATACCTTTTGCTCTGCTGAAGACAAATTGATGTGTTTCTGAGACTGTTTTGAAACTCAAAGTATTTGCTAAGGTGAGAAAAGATTTCTTTAATTTAGATAGAGAATAGCGTGCTTTAAGGAGAAAATTATGAAGAAAGTTGTGTTCTTCAAATGTTGCTTTGTCTCAAGTGTTTTACAAATAGATTTTGTTTCTTTGAGAAAATGTAATTGGAGAAAATGTGAAGTATTAGTACTGACAGGGTGTTATTGTGCATAGGAGCTGTGGAGTCTTTTCAAATTATGACTTGAAAATCGTTTTTGAGGAAAATGAATGGTTATAATATTTATGACAAGGACATAATGGTGTATGCTTCATTATAAGGCAATTGAGTGTCTCTGATGTTATTTTTCCCATTTTAATGTAAGACCTTTCTCTGTGGAGCAAATTGCTTGTAAATATGCTCCCATCTGTGCATGGCAAATTTAGATTTTGAATGTTTGCGTTACATAGCCATGTTAAAAGTGACACAAACATGCTGCAAAGGCAATCAAAAAACGCTTTTATGTGTCTTAAGGACATTTTAAGTCATTTCTCCATGTGCAGTGTTTTGAAATTATGATTTGAAAATCGTTTTTGGGGAAAAGGAATGGTTTTTAAATTCATGACAAGGACATAATGGTGTATGCTTCTTTATAAAGCATTTCAGTGTCTCTGATGTCATTTTTCCCATATTACATTAAAAGACCTTTCTCCGTGGGGCACATTCCTTGTAAATATGCTCCCACCTGTGCATGGCAAATTTAGATTTTGAATGTTTGTGTTACATAGCCAGGTTAAAAGTGACCCAACCATGCTGGAAAGGCAATCAAAAAACGCTTTCATGTGTCTTAAGGACATTTTAAGTCATTTCCCCATGTGCAGTGTTTTCAAATTATGATTTGAAAATCGTTTTTGGGGAAAAGGAATGGTTTGTAAATTTATGACAAGGATATAATGGTGTATGCTTCTTTATAAGGCATTTCAGTGTCTCTGATGTCATTTTTCCCATATTATATTAAAAGACCTTTCCCTTTGGGGCACATTCCTTGTAAATATGGTCCCACCTGTGCATGGTAAATTTAGATTTTGACTGTTTGAGTTACATAGCCATGTTAAAAGTGACCCAAAAACTTGCAAAGGCTTTAAAAAAACACTTTCATGTGTCTTAAGGACATTTTAAGTCATTTCCCCGTGGGCAGTGTTTTCAAATTATGACTTGAAAATCGTTTTTGAGGTAAAGGAATGTTGTTAAAATTTATGTGCGCCGTATGCCCCCAAATTTCTTTTTCAGGGGTGCAGCAGGGTGTTCTTGAGACACCCCTGCACCTTTGGAAAAATTCCTAATTTGCGATGAGCTAATTGCTAATCGCAAATTGCACCTTCATTCCTATGGGCCTTCTGGCCCATGGAAATGAATGGGTAATTTGCAATTAGCAATTTGGTCATCGCAAATTAGGAATGGTAAAGAATCGCTATTTATTCCTTAAAATTCGCTATTTAGGAAATGCAAAATAGTTTGATGATACATATGGCGGTTCATCTGTAACAAGATAAGAAGCTTAGGGATACATTTATGATGACTGGCGCAATGAAGTGGACATCACTTACTTCATTGGTAGAGCTTTACATGTATTATCTCCTCTGTATTCTTCATCAAGCGTAACTTTCATCTGCAATCCTGAGTAGGCCTCACCTTAAACAAACCTCTGGATAGGGCACACCTTATCGTCATCCTGAATTAATCATTTAAAATGCTAGGGACAGATTTATGATAGGTGTATGCCTCTTTTGCGCCACTGTGCGTCACTTTTGTGATGCAGCGGCGGTGCAAAAGATTTGCTATGAGGCGACAAAATTACAAATTGATGCATTTAGGCAGATGTGTCATGGTGTAAAAAACACCGTGCAACATGAAACTGATGCAGCAGTGATGCAAAAGATGCACCATGTTGCAAGACAGGCCTCACTTGGGGCCATATGTATGAAGCTAATTAGCATTTGCAAAGGCCGAAGTTCTGTGAATTTCGGCCTTTGCGAATGCTAATTAGACAAATGGTATGTATCAAACAAGTTTGATGCAAAATAAGGAATAGCAAAATTTGCTATTCTTTATTTTGCGATTGCACTGAAGGATTTGCAAATTTTGTGATTTCTTAAATGCAATGTATCAAACAAAAAATATGCAAAAAATGCCATTAAGGATTTGCAAATTACCACCAGCTTCTAGTTGGTGGTAATTTGCGAATTCTTTTCAAAAAGCTTTTTTTCCAAAAAACAAAAGGTGCCATATGACGCCCATACATGCCCTTAGGGCATGTATGTGCACCATATGCCCCCAAATTTCTTTTTCAGGGGCTGCAGCAGGGTGTTCTTGAGACACCCCTGCACCCTTGGAAAAATTCCTAATTTGCGATGAGCTAATTGCTAATCGCAAATTGCACCTTCATTCCTATGGGCCTTCTGGCCCATGGAAATGAATGGGTAATTTGCAATTAGCAATTTGGTCATCGCAAATTAGGAATGGTAAAGAATCGCTATTTATTCCTTAAAATTCGCTATTTAGGAAATGCAAAATAGTTTGATGATACATATGGCGGTTCATCTGTAACAAGATAAGAAGCTTAGGGATACATTTATGATGACTGGCGCAATGAAGTGGACATCACTTACTTCATTGGTAGAGCTTTACATGTATTATCTCCTCTGTATTCTTCATCAAGCGTAACTTTCATCTGCAATCCTGAGTAGGCCTCACCTTAAAGAAACCTCTGGATAGGGCACACCTTATCGTCATCCTGAATTAATCATTTAAAATGCTAGGGACAGATTTATGATAGGTGTATGCCTCTTTTGCGCCACTGTGCGTCACTTTTGTGATGCAGCGGCGGTGCAAAAGATTTGCTATGAGGCGACAAAATTACAAATTGATGCATTTAGGCAGATGTGTCATGGTGTAAAAAAAACGTGCCACATGAAACCGATGCAGCAGTGATGCAAAAGATGCACCATGTTGCAAGACAGGCCTCACTTGGGGCCATATGTATCAAGCTAATTAGCATTCGCAAAGGTCAAAATTCTGCGAATTTCGGCCTTTGCGAATGCTAATTAGACAAATGGTATGTATCAAACAAGTTTGATGCAAAATAAGGAATAGCAAAAATTGCTATTCCTTATTTTGCGATTGTACTGAAGGATTTGCAAATTTTGCGATTCCTTAAATGCAATGTATCAAACAAAAAATATGCAAAAAATGCCATTAAGGATTTGCAAATTACCACCAACTTCTAGTTGGTGGTAATTTGCGAATTCTTTTCAAAAAGCTTTTTTTCCAAAAAACAAAAGGTGCCATATGACGCCCATACATGCCCTTAGGGCATGTATGTGCGCCATATGCCCCCAAATTTCTTTTTCAGGGGTGCAGCAGGGTGTTCTTGAGACACCCCTGCACCTTTGGAAAAATTCCTAATTTGCGATGAGCTAATTGCTAATCGCAAATTGCACCTTCATTCCTATGGGCCTCCTGGCCCATGGAAATGAATGGGTAATTTGCAATTAGCAATTTGCTCATCGCAAATTAGGAATGGTAAAGAATTGCTATTTATCCCTTAAAATTCGCTATTTAGGAAATGCAAAATAGTTTGATGATACATATGGCGGTTCATCTCTAACAAGATAAGAAGCTTAGGGATAGATTTATGATGACTGGCGCATCACCAGGGATGTGCCAGTCATCCTGCGCTGCTGTTCCGCCACCCATGGTGTGCTGCATTTACAATGCGGCGCAGCATGGGGCAAAAATGGCACAGATGCGTGACGCATCTGTGCCGTAAAGGTGGCGCATTGCTGGAGTTGTATCGCAAGTGTGATTCAGCTCCAGCAAGGCTCAGGGGTGCCCCATCTCCACAATGTTGCGTCAAGACCTATGCCTGCTTCAAGCAGGCGCAGGGTTTTGACGTAGCTTTCTCCTATCTGATTGTAAATGCGGCACACCATGAGTGGCAGAGCAGCGGTGCACGTTAACTGGTGCATGCCTGGGGATGTGCCATTTAACATAAATCTGCCCCTTTACATTTAAGTATGTTCAGGGGACACAGAGTCGGTGAGGCTTATCCAAGGTTAAGAAGAGATGAGTCCTGTTCACTGAAAAATTAGACATAGGCTTCACCTGCTCAGCATCGTTGGACATGGCTATATACTAGCTGCAAAATGTTACTCTTGTTAAACAATTTTACTATTATAATCTCTGAGATTTGTCTCTTACTCTGCAACATTTCATTGTTGTTATCTTTCTTTAAAGATAAAGACAACATCAACATGAGCGACAATCAGCAATCAGTTGATTTTGACCTCATCATTGAACTCGTAATTGAAACATCAGTGGATGTTGATCCCTTGGATGATTTAAATCCTGAGGATGAAGAAGAACGTGATGAGGATGCAGATTTGTCCGAATTATATGACATAGGATGGGAAGCTGACGTGCTTGAGCCTATGGAACTATAAACATTTATTTTAAAAATTTATAATAAATAAAAAGTAAAAATGTAAACCGTTTAATTTAAAAATAAAGACACCTTCAAAAACAGGTTATGTGTAGTGTCTTCAATAAAATATTAAAATATGCTCATAAAATTAGATCAGATTCACATATAAAATAGCACAGGTAACATGAATATAAATTCCATTTCTTTTCTGCTATTTCTGTATTCTAAATTTGCCAAGCACTAAAAAATCTTCTATGTAAAAATGTCAAGTAGTGTTTTAAGTTTTTGATTACTGTTATTGATTTACTGTTGGGTAATAGTGGTTAATAAATTTTTTTATTATATTTTACCACAGATTCAAATGCAGATCATTTCAAGATTTCAGCATGCCAACCAAAGAAAGAGTGAGAAAGGCTGCAAAACGTCAAAGACAGCAGGTTAATGAAAAAAAGCAGCAGTCCTCTAACAAAAAGATTTGTCAAGTCACCAAGAAAGCACTGGGTAAGAGTACAAAAACATTCATAAGAAATATTTGTAGTAAAAAAAATATTACTACAGAAAATGTTTCAGTCCAGAAAAAGAGAAGCAATTCAAACGGAAAGGAAAGGCCAATGAAAAATGTTACTGCTAGAGCAAGAGATAACTCTGTGCATGATAGTAGAAGGAAACAACAGTTTAGGGACATTCGTAAACGAATGTTCCGCAACAGGATAATTGGCAATTTGTTAAAAAATATTAAGAACGGTCAACAGAAAGTGGTTTTTTATAAGAGAAAAAAAAAAGTTGAGAAAGTTATTGATCAGGCATTTGAAATTAAACGTAAGTTATTTATTTTGATAATCAATAGAATTAGGAAGCTAAACAAGGCAATTTATGATTTCAAAAGAAATAGTAGATGGAAGAGAATAGTTAATCGTAGTAATTTTTGTGAAGTTTTTTCTGGAGAATGGATGCATAGTTCAAGCTGTGAGGCATTTTTTAATGAGGAGAGTTATTTCCAGGATAATGATTTGGTGCATGCAGTTGACACCAGTGGTCGAGCTTATGAAGTGAAAGATGGTTGTCCAGTTGAAAAAGAAAAACTTGTGACAACAGAGGCAGAAGAGGTGTTAGGTAATGAGGTTTTAGGAAGACGTGCTAAGGGTCCTGTGTACACCTGGAAGTGTAGTAGTATTTGCAGTGTGCGACAGGATTCCATCAATTTGCTTTGTGATTTTGTACGGTCATTTATTAAGAAAAGTTTGAAGCAGAAAATGAGGTTGTTGCAAGAATTAGATCCTTGCAGAGTGAGAGAAGTGACAGGTTTGCATGGTCATTCACTGGCTTGTCTTTCCAGGAGAGTATGCCAGAGTGTTTTTCATCATTTCAGGATGCTAGCAGTGCATCATAATAAAGTGAGGAAATTAGTTAGAATGTTGTATTATGCTAAGAGTCCAGCAATTATGCTTAAACAATTATGCGCTGCTCTTTTGCATGGTTCTGAAATAGATGTGAAGAATATATGTGAAGAAATTGAGTTTTGTTACTTTGGAAGTAAAGAGGAGAATGTTGAAATTGACCAAGAAGAAGCGGGTAATGTGGAAGATAGTGTACAGGTTTCCAGTACAGATAATTTCCAGAGGGAAATTGCGACGTTTCAGGTCAAATCAAGTGAGAGGCCAAATTTCACTTGTGTGTGTTGTCGACGCACTTATTATAAGAATCAGACTAAGTTAGTGGATTTATATGCAAGAAGTGAAAGGGAAAATAATAGTGAATGGAAGGATTTCGCAACATACTTGATGGCAGAAAATTGTTTTGATTTGGGATTGGATCAACGTGTGTGTACTTATTGTTGTTGCAAATTAAATCAAAACCAGATGCCTGCTAGAGCAGTTCATAATAATCTGGAATTGGTTGAGATTCCTTCGGAATTGAAGGATTAAAATACTTATGAATCTATTTTGATTCAAAGTATCCATCCCTTTCAGGCTATTGTAAGAATGGAGCCAAAGACAGGGAAATTGCCTCCATCAGATTTACAGAGAGGATTAAAGGGAAGAGTTGTTTATTTGCCTCTAGATTTGAAGAAAAACATTAACACAATTGGAGTAGAAAAAGTGGAAGAGGAACCTCTGGTTATCTTAGTTAATGGGGTTCCGACAAAGAATAAGAAAATATGGCAAGATTTAGTGGATGTTAGGAAAGTTAAAAAGGCAACATTGTATTTGAAAAAAAATAATAAATACTATAAGAATGTATATGTTGCAGAAGAGGAAGTAAGTGAGGAAGAGGATAGCGATTTGTGTGCTGGTCAAATTGAGAAAGTAGAACCCTCTACTAGTGAAGAAATATATGAACATTATAGTGTTCATCCTTTGCATTCCAAGGAAGTCATGGGGAATGCTATTGAGTTGTTTCAAATGAAACAAGCCAAAGGGAGTCCCATTAGTGTTTGGGAGGAAAGTTTGGAAGCTCGGTGTTTCCCACAGCTTTTTCCAACAGGTCAGGGAGGAAGATATGATGAGAGACCTCATCAAATTCCTGCTTCTGAATACCGGACTTTGCGATTGTATGCAGGAGATGCTAGGTTTCGACAATGCATTCTTTATTTGTTTCATCTCCTGTTTGAAAGCGATCTGTCTGGACTGTCATATGCAGTGAACCACATCTTGAAAAGTGGTATACACATGCAAAACATCTCGGCAAGTGACTTTATGGATAAAGTCAATGTCCAAGACAGTATTTTGGATTCTCACCTGATTAATCTCATGGCGTGTCAGCGTGGTACTAATGAGTACTGGTACCGTCGTCATGGTGATTTAAAATGTATGCTGAGGAACTTAGGAACTCCCACATGGTTCCTCACTCTGAGCTGTGCCGAATATGGCTGGGAAGACTTACTTGAATTTCTACGAGAGGCACATGCTAACGTAGAAAACATCGAATTCAAGACACCCGGAGAACTGTGCTCTTTGGATCCAGTCAATGTATGTAGGTACTTCAATCATAGATTTGAAGGTATGATGTCTTTCATCATGAATAAGAAGAATCCACCTCTTGGAGAGGTGTTGGATTTCTTCTGGAGAAAGGAGTACCAAGCAAGAGGTGCTCCTCATATACATATGTTGCTGTGGATCAAGGATGCACCTAAATTTGGAACGGATCCAGAAGACTCAGTGATGAGTTTTATACAACAGTATTCTACGTGTGCTGTTCCAAACGCAAAGGAGAAGAAAAGCCTAAGAGAAAAAGTTCTGCGTTTCCAAAGCCATCGATGTGGAAAGTACTGTCGTCGTAAATTCCGAAACAAGGACAAGTTCTACACCAAATGTCGTTTCGGCTTTCCACGACCGGTGATTTCTAAAGGAAGAGTAAACAGTTTGATGTCTTCGTTGCGACATAATGTGATGAAGAAATCACCTAAAAACACATACAATTTGAAGAGGAACGAAGAGTCCAAGTACATCAACGACTACAACCCGGTGATTCTGTCCATGTGGAATGCTAACATGGATATACAGTTTGTGGCTGATAACTGTATGGCTGTGGCTCGGTATGTGACGTCTTACATCACCAAAAAAGAGAAGACAGAATTGAAGGATATTTGGGAGGACATTTCCCATGAAAAGAGCCTCAGCAAGAAGTTGTACAGTTTCAGTCTGAAGATGTTGTCGCATCGAGAAATTGGAGCGTACGAATGTTCTGACCGGTTGTCTTCAGCAAGTCTCTATGCCAAGTCCAGGAGTATCGTTTGGGCGAGTCTTGGTCTTGCTGCAACGCGTAATCGAGTTCTCAAACCTGTGCGGGAAATTGAGTATTTGGCGGAAAAGGAGCCAAACAGTACCGACATTTTGAAGACCAACATGTTGGATACATATTATCCAAATCGAAGCATTCACCTCGAGAATGTTTGTCTGTATGAGGTTCTTCAAAATTACATATTCAAGAGGAACATCAAAGAAGATACTGAGAAAGGAGTGTATGCTGTAATAGGAAGTGAGGGATGTCTGGTCAAGCAAAGAAAATGCCACTTGGTAAACCATCGAAAATTGAGTGGCGAATCTCCTGAAAAAAAGGAGTTTTTCTATTTAGCACTTTTGCAACTTTTCAAGCCTTGGCGTGCAGAAGAGGAACTGCTTGGAGATTTTCTCTGTTACGAAGACTCTTTCAATGCCGCCAAGGAGACCATAGAATGTCCTGCTTTTCCCAAATATGTAGAAATGTTGAATGCGGAAATTGAGCAGGAAGCAATGATTGCAGCCGAGATTGCCAGAGACAGTTCTCAGGACAGTCAGAGTTCTGCTTCATTGAGTCAGGATCCACTAGGAGGACCTGTCATCGAAAATGAAGCTGCCACTGCTATGAATGAAGTGGAAAGAGCCATCGCACATGCTCAGGAGGATGCGGTTAACTTAGAAGAGTTGGAAAGACAACTCAACGTTGAGCAGAGGAAAATATATGACGAAGTTACCATGCAAATTGATCATGGATTAAGTCATGAGAAGAAAGAGTGCTCATGTACGTCGTTGAAGCCTGTCCGACTGTACGTGAGTGGAGAAGCGGGAACTGGAAAAAGTTTCCTTATTAAAGCAATTTCATGTTATTTGCAGGAAAGGACTGAGTCATCGCTGTCTTGTGTTGTCACCGCTCCAACTGGACTGGCAGCACATAACATTAAAGGGATTACTTTACATCGTTTACTGATGCTGCCAGTGGAGCATGACAACAAATTACAATATCACAAGCTATCTGGAGATGCTTGTTGTGAAGTTTCAAGAATCTTGAGGAAAATGAAACTTCTTATCATTGACGAAGTAAGCATGGTTTCCAATGTCATGCTTGCCTTTGTGCATTTGAGAATGCAAGAAGTTCTCAAAACAGAGTATGATGTGTTATTTGGTGGCAAACACATCATTGTTTTCGGAGATCTTCTGCAGCTGACACCAGTGAAAGGGCAACCTGTGTTCAAAATGCTCACCCATGAAGATACCAGGAAGTGCCTAGGCAGCATTGGCAACGTCAATATATGGTTAAACTTCAATTATGCTGAACTGCATGAAAATATGCGTCAGGCGAAGGATGAAGTTTACAAGACTATTCTACAAGATGTTAGAATTGGAAAAGTGACCGAGCATGGGAAAGAAGCTTTACATGCATGATTACTGTCAAATTTATATCCAGAACAAGATGTTGTGCCTGAGAATATTTTTCAGAAAATTACTGAGAAGAAATCTGGAATATGTTTGATGCCAACTCTTGCAGAATGTGCCAAATTCAACAACAAAATGTTGCATTTAGAAAAGCAAGAGATTGTGAAACTGGAAGCTATTGACAGAGTAGAGCATATGGGATCAACAATTATTTTGTCTGAGAATCTGAAAACAAAGTTGGATTCATTAGAGAAGAGTATATCTAAAACTGCAGGTTTTGAAAAGACTCTGAATGTGTGCTTGAACTGCCGTATAATTTTAAGAAGGAATTTACATGTTGAAAGAGGTCTGGTAAATGGATCAATGGGTAATGTTGTTGATTTTGTAAAATACAGAAATAGAGATGGAATTGAATTTTTAAAAATTAAATTTGATGGCATTGAGGAAGTACAGCTAATTGGTCGTTGTTCTGCTAGATTTTTGCTTGTAAAAGACTTATATGTTCGCCGTAAGCAGTTTCCTGTTTGCTTGGCATATGCGGTGACAATCCATAAATCGCAAGGTTTAAGTGTAGACAGTGCATTGGTGAATATTGGCAGTTCTGTGTTCAAGGAGGGTATGGCATATGTGGCATTGTCACGAGTTAGAACTTTATCGGGATTGTACTTGATTGAGTGTGATGTCACAAGCATTTGTGCGGATCTAGATTGTGTTAAGGAATACAATAGGTTAAGAAGAGAGTATGCGCCACATTTGCCTCAATATCCTTTGTTTGAGAAACGTGTGGTAGGCCGGAAACGAAGAAATGTGACCAATACTGGTGAGGTTGTAGCAAAAAGACGAAAAGTTGATGAACCTGAAATTATAAGCAGAAACAAAAAGGATTCTGTTGAAGATGTTGTTGGTTTTCAATTTGAAAACAGTTCTGGTGTCAACTGCTATGCTAATGTAGTGGTTAATGTTTTGTTTTCTCTAGAAAATGTAAAAGAAGAGATTGTGGTCAATTCTGATCAAAGATTTTGCAGTTTGTTAAATTCTGTCTTAGAAAAATGTAGCACTGATAGAACAAACATAGAAAGTGTGTCTGAAATTCGAAATCTGTTAGACAGATGTTCAGGCCAAACACAATTCTCTCAAAATATTCAGCAAGATTGTCAGGAGTTTTTAATGTATATGCTTGATGTATTGCATGCTGAAGGTGTAGATGTAGATCAGCTGTTTGGGCTTTCTTATCATTGGCAGCATGACTGCGAGAACTGTAGGGTATCAAGTACTACTAGTGTAGACTCAGAAAGATTTATATATTTAACTTTGCCAGACAGTAAATCAGTCTCCTTTAATAAGCTAGTAAAAGCAGCTGATCACAACATGGAGTGTAGCCAATGTAAATCTGAAATGATGTCCACATTATTTATACGAACATATGGCCAGTATGTCATTTTAATGTTCCAACGATGTAGGCCTGATGGAACAAAATTGACAACTTTAATAAAAAAATTTGTGGCTTCGCAGTTGTCAATATCAGGAAGGACTTTTGTAACTGCAGCAATTATATATCATGACGGTCCTTCAACAACATCAGGACATTACACAGCTTATTTAAAGTCTAGAAATGGCTGGTCATTCTGCAATGATTCTGTTTTAATTTTCAAAAAAAAATTGCCTTATGACCTTAAAAACTCTTACCTGGTGTTTTTAAAACCAAAATTTTAGGGAAAGAATCTCGGGAAGTGCTCTGAGGAATTTCAAGACATTCTAATGGCTCCTACACGATTTGGCCTTGAGGAAAAGTGTAGTTCAGAGACAGAACTTCTAACGATAAGACTGGACGTCATGGAGAAATAAGTGCACTTTGAATGAGTTCAGAAAAACTATTTCTTTTTATAAGCTAATTGAAGCAGCCAATCAAAACATAGAGTAGAGGGAATGTAAGTCTGCAATGCTGTCTACTGTTTTACATTGCTTTGTGATTAAAAGTGATGTAGAGAATTAAATAATTGTAGTAGTCATAGAGGTAGTGTAAGTCTGCTTCATAGTAAGCAGTATCAGTGTCATAGGAAATGTAGAACATGACTGAGGAAGAAAGGGAAGATATTACTAGTCCAGGATTGTGAAAATGATCTTCAACATTTTAATTCTGAAAGTTGCGGAAATGCCAAATGACGGGATTGGCTTACAAGAAATCCAAGAGTTATAAATGGCTCTGACAAGATTTGGCCTTGTGGAAACTTGTGGTAGAGAGCAAGAAGTCATTTATTGTATGTAACATGTTTTTCAAAACGATGGAGGTTTTCTTTCAGAAAGTGGCGGGCTGAAAGTAATAACAGCACAACAGAGTGTAAGCTGTTCATAGGACATCTTTTGACGTCATGGAAAGTAAGTTAACTTTAAGGAGTTCTGAATTCTGATTTGTTATGTTGTATGGGTTTTTTAAACACAATCATTTTGATTGTGGGTTTTTTCCCCCCGCTGTTATATGATGAATACCTTCAAGTCACTGTTTTTAGTGAAATTTGATACATTCTGAGAACAGCAAAAATAAACCATTTAACATGTATAATTAATTCTGTACTGTTTCCATTTATGATGTACATTTAGAACTGTGTAGGAGGCATGGAGAAGGAGAGGCTTCTGTAAGTGTCAAAGTTCTTGCATACAGTGCTCATATTCTACGTAGTCTTTCATATGATAGACTACATTTCCACAATGAGATACCTAAGCAAAGGAAACACAGGTCATATGATTGTGGAATGAGCAAAAAAATGTGCATGTTTTTCAATTATATTACCTGTGTTTCCTAACATTACACACCACATTGTGTAGATGAGGTTTAGGCCTGTTCCTGGAGACAGAGGAGGTCTGACATTTGTTCAAGAGTGCAGTGGACATTACTCACTTCGTTGGTAGGCCTCCACATGTATTATCTTCTCTGTATTCTTCAACAAACCTAAATTCCATCTGCAACCCTGAGTAGGACTTACCTGAAACAAATCTGTGGATAGGTTACACCTTATTGGCATCTTGAAACAATCATTTAAAATGTTAGGGTCAAATTTATGGTGGCCGTGCGCCTCTTTTGCTCCATTGTGGGTCACTTTTGTGTAAAAGATGCACCATGTTGTAAGATAGGTTTCAGTTCATCTCCAGCAAGATACCATCAGTTTAAAATGTATATAATTAGCATTGTGTAGGGGGCATGCAGAAGCAAAAGCTTTTATAAGTGTCAAAGTTGTTGCATGCAGTGCTGCACTTCTAGGTACTGTTTAATATGCTGGACTACATCTGCACTATGAGATACCTAAGCAAAGGCAACACAGGTGATGTGATTGTGAAATGAGGAAAAGAAACTCCACATTTTTCAATTACATCACTTGTGTTTCCTAAGTTTATGAATGACATTGTGCAGATGAAGTTTAGGTCTGTCCACGGACACAGAAGAGATCTGGCCTTTGTTCAAGAGTGAAGTGGACATGACTTACTTCATTGGTAGGCCTTCACATGTATTATGTCCTCTGTTCTCTTCAAACAACTCGAAATTTCATTTGGAACCCTGAGTAGGTCTCAACTAAAACAAACCTCTGGATAGGACACATCTTATTGGCATCCTGAAGCAATCATTTAAAATGTTAGTGTCTTGCGGCACTTTTCTGAGACAACAGCAGTGCAAAAGATGCACCATGTTTTAAGATAGGCCTCACTTCATCTGCATCAAGATACTGTTAGTTTAAAATGTATATCTTTAGGACTGTGTAGGGGGCCTGGAGAAGCAGAAGCTCTTGTCAGTGTCAAAGTTGTTGAAAAACTGTTTGTCCTTCAATCTTTTCCCTTGTCTTTTGTAATTTTTAAATACATGTTTTAATATTTTTCAAATGTTTGTTCTCTCTTTCACAGATTGAAAGTATAAAAACAAAAAGTGAGTAATTTAACGACAATTATAAGGTAAATGTTTTGTATTCTTTTCGTTACATTTCTATCACATTCACCTACTATTAGTTCCACAGCTTCATTTCTTTAACCCTCAGTTTCCTGCCTTTGCTACTTTCCTCATTCCTTTCTCTATTACCTACTTACTCAACTCCTTCCACTCTTTTTCTCAGTCCCTCTCTTCTCATAGTTCCTCACTCTTGTTCACTCACTCCGTCTCTATTACTCTTAGTGTCTTTGACTGATCACTTTTTCACTACTTGTTCATAATGCTTTCTCTGTGTAGTTGAAGCACACTAAGGGGCATATTATGAACACAGCCAATAAAATTATTGCTGTTTTTATTGGCAGAAAACTGGTGCAAAAGTGGTTTTAGCGGCAGTTTTCTGCCGCAGAAGCGGCTTTGGTGACATATTTCTGCCGATAAAAGCTGCAAAACTTTTATTGCCTATGTTGATGATATGGCTCTATGTTATTTACATTTCTTTGCTGTTTCAATTAATCTTTTTCTGTTATTTTTTGTTTTCTGTTTTCTATTTTTTCTCTCTGTTATTCCCAATGTTTTAATCTTATTTTGAACATTCACTCACATTCTCCAAGAAACTCTTCTTTGTTATTGTTCTACTCTCTTTTTTTTCTTTCACTTCCTTATCTATTTTGTTTTCCACAATTATACCCTCTTCCGTCTTTTCTTCGGTAAATAGATCTATTAAACAGTATCTCTGGTTTACTCCCTATAGCTGTCTTTCTTTTAACATCACTCTCTGTTTACTTTCCTTATACTTACTCTTCTTTTAAAAAAAAAAAAAAAATTTTGGGTTCGCTCCCGGTTCGCGAACCGGGAAGCGAACTGGGAAGCGAACTAAAAGAAATAGAGCTTGCCAGAGTGCTAAACATTCTAGCAATTTTTTTTGAAAGGGGAGGTAGTTCTGAAAAGAACTTTTTTTAATGTTTTTGTTGTTTTATATTTTTTTTTTTGAACATTTTTTGTTTTTTTTGTATTTTTTGAACAATTTTATATTTTTTTTGGTTTTTTTGGGGGGGAAACAACAAAAAACAGGCATTGAAAAGGGCTCAACAGGAGCAAAAAAAAAAATTACTGTCTGGGGCGGTTAGGGCAATTATGATTGTTATAAGCCAGGTTGATGGAATTAATACTCATGTTACCACATGATATCAATGCACCACAGTGCAGACAAGTACATTTCATATGCCCAAAATTATCCTGGATGTTTGGCACGGTTTCCCGTGCCTCTGCTGCTGTCAATGATATTAACGATGTTGACCTGGCCACAGGAGTTGCTGTTGGGTTTTGTTCCATGTCACGAATTTCCGCCCGGCTGTAATTGAGTGGATGCCACCTGTTCATGTGCCTATGCATGGTATAGTTCCCATAGCTATACTTTTTATCAGTCCCTCTTGATAATTTCTCTTTGCAAATGAGGCAGGTGACATACCTCGCATTCACTTTCTTCTGCCCTGGAGGGATTGAAAAAAACTGCCAAATGAAACTGGCTTTCCTATGGGAAACCCGGGGCACCTCTTCCAAGAACTGTGGTCCTTCTCTCTCCTCTTCCTCTATTTCTTCCTCTTCCTCCTCTGTGTTGGTGATGACCTGGGGAGGTGGTCCTCTCTTCCCATGAGGAGGTGGAGGTGGTGGTGGGGGTGCACCAGCTGAAGCAAGTACTGAAGCCATTGCTCTACTATGAATAAAGGTCTTCCTCTCACAATGATGAAAGTCAGAGTGAGGAAAGAAGGAGGGGTTTTCATCATTTGGGAAAAACAATAGTTCTAAACCAATGAAAAGTGTTATTTTTAGGTCACCTGACCTAGCCTTACATGATTATGAAACCAAAAGTTAAATGAACCAATGAAAAGTTTTATTAACAAGTCACATGACCTCTCACGCTTATGTTACGCGCTGCGGAACGCGCCCCGGATCGCTTCCGGGTCGCTGCGCTTCGCGCCTCGGTTCGCGTACCGGAGCACTTCCGGGTGCGCTAACGCAGCGCGTCATAAGACGCATTACGCGACAACGTGATACGTCGCGCTTCCGCGACGCGTCACGATGTTGATTTCTAACGCGGCAGTTGCGCTAACGGAACGTTTACCGGTTCGCGGACCGGGTCGCGGCATCAAATTGAGCTAACGGAAAGCTTCCCGGTTCGCGAACCGGGAGCGAAACAAAAAAAATATTTAAAATTTTTTTTTATTAATAAACATATAAAATATATTTTTGGATTTAAAAAAGAATACATTTTACAGCTACAGATATTAGCTTTTAAAAAACCAATGAAATTCACTGAAAAAACCATAGGTTATAGACCATATATAGTTAGGAATTAGCATTTACAAAACCTTGAAAATTCACTGAAAAAAACATAGGTTATAGACCATATATAGTTAGGAATTAGCATTTAAAAAACCTTATTTTACTCACACAAAACCATTGAAATTCCATATATAGTTAGTTGCACTAACTATATATCGCGCACCCGCAATCCACTGCTGATGATGTCACATATTACATCATTCATGACATGGTCAGTGACATCACTGATGACATCACTGATGACATCTCAAATGACATCACGGATGACATCACTGATGACAACATCCAGTGACTGTGTGTTTCTGTAAAGTTAAAATATGTCTTACATATTGAAGAATGAGTGGAAGTATAAGTGTCTGGACGAAGGATTTAGTAGGTGCATGACTGAATGTATGAGTGAGTGATTAAATGTGTCTCACTGAGTGCATGGGTTAGTGACTAAACTGTCTTAATTTGTGCATCATTATGTCTGTTGTTCTGTAAACTGCAGCATGTGTTGATCAGTAGCTATATGAGTAACTATATGGGTTATTGATTGATTGCCCAAGTATTTGCATGGGAGACTGAGTGTGTGTGTGGCTGGCTGGGAGGTGTGTGACTCTGTGCAGATCAATGTGTACTTGTATCAATGATTGTATAAGAGACTAAGTATGTGTTAGTATATGGTTGAAAACGTAAGGTGCTCTATGTTTAACTGTATAGATTAGAAAATGGAAGTGTGATTGATTCTTTACAGGACTGACTAGGTGTGTGAGTAACTCCATGGATGAGTGGCAGAGTGTGAATGTCTGTATAGGTGTATGAGTGCATATGATAGTGTTGTAAAGATGATTGATTGTATGTATGAATGATTGTATGGGTGAATGAGTGAATGTGTGTGTAGACGTAGGAATCAGTGAGTGCGTATGTAGTAACTAGTATTGGTGTGTCAATGGTTTCAAAAATTATACTCTGTATTTAACACTGAGTGTAACAGAGGTTATATTAAAATGTGAGGAGATGCATTGTATTGTCACATGAATGATATCATCAGTGATGTGGTCATTGATGTCAAATGAGATGTCATCAGTGATGTCATCCGTGATGTCATTTGAGATGTCATCAGTGATGTCATCAGTGATGTCACTGACCATGTCATGAATGATGTAATATGTGACATCATCAGCAGTGGATTGCGGGTGCGCGATATATAGTTAATGCAACTAACTATATATGGAATTTCAATGGTTTTGTGTGAGTAAAATAAGGTTTTTTAAATGCTAATTCCTAACTATATATGGTCTATAACCTATGGTTTTTTCAGTGAATTTTCAAGGTTTTGTAAATGCTAATTCCTAACTATATATGGTCTATAACCTATGGTTTTTTCAGTGAATATATATATATTTGTATTTTCTCCACACAATTGACGCAGCACTCTGGAGTGAAGTTTCAAGATGAGTTTATTTGCACAACTCAACCAACGCGGTTCAGCCCTCTCACGACTCTGCTCACGGTTAGTGAGTCCTTTCTTTATTGCACTCTTTATACCCTGTTAACTTTAATGTGCCATTCTGGGATTTGTAGTGCCTTCATTCCATGTTATATTACATTATTTACAAAAAGGAATTATTACTGTTGTCATTTTTAACGGAGGACATTTTGTATCCTGATATAGTATCAAACAACATTTTAGCAATGATTTACATACATTCAAATTGTAAAGTACATTGTTAATATATGTGTTTACACTGTGTCACCAGATATGTACAGTAGCGGTCGGTCGTGGGAGTGCTGCCGGGTGGTGACATGGGGCGGGGGACGGGCAGGGTGGGGGGTAGTAAACTATGGAATATGGCCAAATGGAGGTAAGTAAACATATACATTAATAAAATGAATTTCGTTGAGCCACTGTATCGCCAAATTCGATGCAGTGCGCGCAACAAAATTCATTTTATTTACTTATATGTTTACTTACCTGCAGTTGGCCATATTCCATTATTTACTACCCCCTCCCTGTCCCTCCCCCGCCCC
The DNA here is from genome assembly GCF_964261635.1 of Lissotriton helveticus. Classification (NCBI taxonomy): domain Eukaryota; kingdom Metazoa; phylum Chordata; class Amphibia; order Caudata; family Salamandridae; genus Lissotriton; species Lissotriton helveticus. The sequence goes on along the minus strand of NC_136071.1, from coordinate 1,064,758,525 downwards.
ACATCACTGCCCAGCAGCATTCCCACCACCGACTGCTACTAGTTCTGTAATGTTGTTTGGTACTCAGCATTACTTTGGAGAACACATGGTATTATATCATTGTAAGCAAACATTTATGCAGCTTATATTAATTGGATATAGTATCCTATTTCATGTTTGACAATAATTTAATATTGTTATTTTGATATTACCACTGAGTGTCTCCTGTCAATTTGGACGTTTACTCCAGATGTATATAGAGTTCCTCATCATTGTTCATCCCCCTCGGGGTCCTTGTTTTTAGTCTGATGATATAGCGCAATTCCATCTGACGTCGCTTTTTTGTTCTGTTCCCCCCACGCTCATGAAGTGGGATTGCTTTAATGCCATAGTAGCACATTGCTCTCCGATCTCCCTTTTGACACAGTATCATATGTTTGGCAGTTGCATATTAAGTGTCTTTGTTTTTTACCGCTCGAATGTGCTCCAAAATGCGTTTCCTCAGGTGCAAATTGTACAGCCAATGTATTTTGAACCACAATTACATTCAATGCTTTACACAAGTTACATTTCGTGCATCCATTCTGTTGTTCCATTAGCCAATGGGTTTCTTGTCACTGTTTGAAATGGCTTTTCACTAGCATGTCTTTTAAGGATTTTGCTTTTCTATATGTCACTGTTGGCTTTGATCCAATGAGATGTCCTATGTCAGGGTCTTTTGCAATCAAATGGCAGTACTTTTTGATCTTACTTTTGATCTTCCCACTTTCTTTGCTATAGGTAGTTATAAATCTTGCTGATTGTTGTTCCTCAGTGCATTCAGTTATTTTTTTTGGTATCAATGTTTCTTCTTAAGTTTTCTGATCAACTCTTCTTTTGCTTTTATTTAATGTGGATACTCTGTATCCTCTTAGTCTTAGTCTTTCCATGGTTTTCTTGATCTTTTCTTCAGCATCTTCTGGTTTAGAGCAATTTTCCTTCATCCGTATGAATTCTCCATACGGAATGCTATCGATTAGTGGTTTTGGAAGGAAACGTGTCCGATATAGAATGTTGTTGGTGGCTGTCTCATTTCTGAAGAGTGTGCAGTGAATCTGGTCATCCTTGATATATATCAAGGTGTCAAGAAAAGCAATCTTAGTTTTACTTGTGTTGCATTGAAAGGATGGACCAATCTGATTTGTATGCAAAAGAGCAGCAGCGGACCCAAAGAGTGCCGCACCCTAGTCCCAGTTCCAACAGAGTGTCCTTGTACGTGCTGCTACCCCTGGCGCCAGCTGCTGAATGGCGTCCCTGTGTTTCCAGATCAAAAAGTACTTTTTAAACTTGAGTGGGGGCGCACAAATATGAAGTCTAAAGCAAACAGGTTGTATTTCCAAAGTTCTTGTTTTTATTAAATTTATACCAAATTTCTTGGAATGCAGAAGTCCAATGATTTCATCATATACAAAAAGGAATTGCTCAGCCAACGCGTTTCTCTCCCAAACAGGGAGCTTCCTCAGGGCTTTTGGCCTGATTAGGGCCTTATGACTGTGTAGTGCAAGATCAAGTTGTTGTCATGTGGATAATATTTATCAAGGAGAGTCGGCCCCAAACGTTTTATAAAAATAGCTTGTGATACCTCCTTTTGTAGGGTGTATTACAAAGGCCAAAAGCCCTGAGGAAGCTCCCTGTTCAATTCCTTTTTGTATATGATGAAATCATTGGACTACTGCATTCAAACAATTTTTGTATAAATTTAATAAAAACAAGAACTTTGGAAATACAACCTGTTTGCTTTAGACTTCATATTTGTGCGCCCCCACTCAAGTTTAAAAAGTACCAATCTGATTTGTGTTCAATTTTGGAAATTATTCTTGGAATTCTTGTTCCGGTCCATTCCACATGAGAAATACGTTGTCTATGAAATGGACCCATAAGATGATCTTGTCTAGGTCGTTTTGATTTTCCATATCCCAGGCCACAGTTTTCTCCCACCGCCCCATTGTGATATTGGCGTAATTCGGATAAAAGGAAATGCCCATGGCAGTCCACATTGGTGTTAAAAAAGGTATTTGTAGAAATAAACGATATTATTTGTAAGACACATTTAGATCATGATGAGTAACATGTGTGTATGTTTCATCTCTGATATTTGCCTTTGTTTCATAAAGTAGTTGCATGCATTGAGACCTACTTATTGTCTTATCAACATCTATCGTTTTCAAGAGGAAATGACTATTCCAGGAAATGCCAGTTAGTATCCTCAAGAAATCACCTGTGTCTCTCATGTAAGACCTCATACTTTGTGCTACTGGGGCAAGAAATTGGTCTACATATTCGGAGAGATTTTCATACAACGACTCGCAAGAGGAAACAATTGGTCTTCCGGGTGGGTGGTTTAGCGTCTTATGTATCTTTGACAAGAAATATATTGTTGGAATTACCGGGAAGTCTTTTGTCAGAAATTTCAACTCAAATTCATTAATCAGATTTTCATTGTGCCTTTTTTTAAGGTTACATTCAGATCCATTGTGATTTTATTAATTGGATAATTTGACACCTTACAGTAGTTTGTTGTATCCTCTAGTTGTCTATACACTTCCTTTATATAATCCTTTATATCCATAAGCATAATGTTTCCCCCTTTGTCGGCGGGTTTAATTAGGAGTTCTTTATTTTCCATTAGGTCTTCAATTGCCTTCTTTATTGCTCAGATTCTCTCTTTGATTTTCATTTCTAATATTTGATATTTAATCCAGCTTCTCTGTTATTGCCTCACTGAATTGGTCAATTTGGTGTCCAGGAGGTAGGACAGGGCAATATTGATTTCCTCTTTAAGCCACTTGCCACTCGTTTATATGATCCAATTGCAAGATGATCAAGAACTTGTTCTTCTGTGATTTCATTCTCATTTAAATTGTAAAGAAGATCGAACATATTTTTTAAGTCTTGCGCTTGATCAATGCTGATCATTGGATAGAGGGTTTCCATTTGGTTCTGTTCTCTTATTTCTGGATTTTTGTTTTTATTGACATGTATCTTCACTATTTTGAGTTTACGAACGTATTTGTACCAGTCGATTCTCACTTGTGTATAGTTAAAATGACTCTCTGGGCAGAAAGATGAACCTTTATTCAATGCTGCCTTTTCATCCAACGATAATACATGTTTTGAGAGATTCACAGTGAGAGTGTTATCTACTTGTGATTGCCTAATGGATATTGCCTTTTTGCGCTTTGCACGTCGGTTTTTCTAGTGTTTGTGAGACAGTATCCCCCTTTCCTCGACCTCCGCTTACATTTCTTCCCCGCCCTCTTCCCCGTGACACTGTCTGGTCCATATGCATTAGGCGCATATCCTCAAAAAAATTGACTTTTGGGACAGCAGTTGCTCCACTCATTAACTCTCCTTCACTCAAATCAGATTTGCTTGCGCTTGTACTCTCAATTGTTGTCTTTGACTTTTGCATTGGATAGTTTTTTTAAGTGTGTCAAAATGCTGTGCAAATGTCAATATTCTGCTGTGTTTGTAATCCTGTTCATCCCTTTTAAATTTACATTTTTTACGTTCTTGAATTTCAGTTTTGTATCTTTCTAATATTGACTCCATTTCTTTGCGTAATTTTGCAATTGCCTCTTGATCAGTTTATCGCTGTATTTTTTCTCCATTTCTTCTAGTTTCTTGGTTAGTTCTGGTACATCGATTTTAGCATGTCTGATTAATATGGGCATCATATATATATATATATTAACTGAAGAAAACACAGGTTTCAGAGACTTTATAGTTAGAAATTAGCATTTAAAAAAAAATCCAAATTCGTGGAAAAAAACAAAGGTTAACAGGGACGTTATAGTTATGCTGCCATTTCAGTCGTACAATACCAGAGAAATTCAGCCATTATAGTTAGCTAACTATAACTCACACCCCCGCAATGCACTGCTAATGACTTCACATATTATATCACTCATGACATGGTCAGGGACATCACTGATGACATCATCCAGTGACTGTGAGTGTTTTGTTAAGGTTCACGAGTGTTAAATATGTATATCATGGTGGATTGTTGAATCAGTGGATGTATGAGTATGGATGACTCAGTGCGTGCATGACTGACTGTATAAATGAGTGATTAGGTGTCTCAGTGAAAGTATAGGTGAGTGACTGGTTGTGTGAATGTGTGTATCTGTCAGTTGATGTCTAAGTAGGTTAATGAGTGTAATAGTGGGTATGTGAATGGCTATATGGATGATTGATTGGTTTCCGACTACATCAATGGTTGTCTGTGTTTTTGGGTGAGGAGGTGTGTGATGGCCTGTATTGATCTGTGAGTGGGTGAGACAGTGGCTATATGGGGTACTATTGTGTGTGTCAGAAGTAGTATGGGTGAGTGAGTGTATGACGGTGTCAGTGATTCAGTGCATATGTCAGTATGGGTGAGTAACTGAGTATGTGAAAGGCAGAATATATGAGTGGCGAGGTATATGAGTTACTGTATGCATGAGTGAGTGAAGTTAGAGTGACTATATGGATGAGTGCATGCTTCTGTCAGTGGCTGTATAGCTGAGTGAGTATGTGTTACTATTTGTATGATTAAGTAAGTGGGTGGGTGGATAACTGTTTGGGTGAGTAAGTGGCTGTATGATTGACTGTATGGGTGAGTCTAGATCTGTGAGCAGTTCTATGGATGACTAACTCAGTGTGTCAGAGCCTGTAATGCTGTAAGTGTGGACATGTCATTGGATGTTTAGTGAGTGAGTGGGTTTATGAGTATAATTATGGGTGAACGAGTAGAGGTGTGTGGAGATCAATTAATCAGTGAGTGGGTGTGTAAGTACTGGAATGGCTCTGTGAATGGGTTTGTGAATGGGTGTGTGGGAGCGACAGTAGGTGCATAAAAGATTCTATAGGCATATCAGTGGGTGCATCAGAGATGCTGTGGATAATATCATCACTGATGTCATCAGTTTGCTAGAAGCTGAGCTGGCAAAGTTATGGCAAGTATCTTATGCTACACTTTATTTGGTGGTTAAACCTGTTGCATTAAGGAAACATGTTTTTTTACCTTGCATAGAATTTACTGGACCCCAATAAAGCTGGAAAAGATGAGGGGAAGTATTGACTAAAGTGTAAATGGTGTGGCAGCAGAGAGGCAGATAATGTGCACTTGTTTGCCACTTGCCCAAAGTTAGAATAATTTTGGTCAGCAGTGGGTAAGACTATCTCTCATTATGTGGGAGTCAATATAGAAGTAAGCACTGATTTAATTCTGTTTGGGACATCGCAAATGGTTAAAGACATGCACGACCTGCATGTAAACTGCTGCCATTTGATCTTCTATTTAATACTACTAGCAAGGAGAGAAATCTGCAAACTTTAAACTCAGGCAGTGGCCCCTTCGTGACAGGGATGGAAGAGATCTGTGGCTTTTTTTAAGGAGCTGGATAGAAGTAGGGGTAGGTTCTGGGACCTGCTAAAGATATGAGGACTATTCTGTCCATTGATTACACCATCTCAATTCAGCCAAACTGGGAGGGCTGTGGTTCTTCAATATAATCCAGTAAATCTGATTGATTCATGGTGATTCTGGGGACTTGCAAAGGGCGTATCGATTGGTGCGAAATCGGTAGTGACATGAGGACAAAAAAAACACACAAAAAAACTGATGGTATCAGTGATGTCATTTGAGATGTCATCAGTGATGTCATCAATGATGTCACTGACCATGTCATGAGTGATGTAATATGTGAGGTCATAATCAATGCATTGCGGGAGCGTGAGTTATAGTTAGCTCAGCTAACTATAACTGCTGATTTTCTCTGGTTTTGTACGAGTGAAATGTCAGCCTAACTATAACTTCCCAGTAACCTTTCTTTTTTTCTTTGACTTTGTGGTTTTTTTAAATGCTAATTCCTAACTATAACGTCCATGAAACCAGTTGTTTTTTCAGGATTTTTTAAGTTTAAAAAAATTGCTAATTGCTAACTATAACATCTTTGTAACTTTGGTTTGTTCCTGTGAATTTCTTAGTTTTTTAAAGAAGTTGTCACTTTTTCAGAGTGGTGGAGCAAGGGGGCTGGGTCTTCGACCAGCTCTCAGGAATTCCGTTACGTAGAACTTACAGGAGGTATCAGGAGGGCATCTTGGCCCTTAAGGTCCCTCAGAGGTAAAATAGACTACATCCTCCAACCAGTAGAGCACCAGGAGGTGCGTTTGCAGAGTGGTGGAATAAGGGGGCATTGCCCCGGAAGACCTCTCAGCAATACCACTGTGTGGGACTTACTGGAGCTAACAAGAGGGGTTGTGAACCCCAAGGACGTCCTTGTGGGCCAACTACCCCTCCTGTTACCTCCAGTAAGTCCGACCAGCCCATTAGGATGCGGCCGTAAAGGCTCCAACAATGGGCCATATCGTAATCGGTTTACGATGCAGTCATATCGTAATCGGCCCCTCAATGTTAAAACATTTAGATGTTTGAATGAACTTCACTACATTTTTGAAGTATATGCACTCCAGAAAAACAAAATAAGCGGTCATACCTTTATAGCCACTACCTGGTATCACTCGTAGTGTGATGTATTCCTATAGGTTCTGTATCGATCCCCCTATTCCTGACCCTATTCTGGTTAATAAACTAACAAGTTAACTAGCAGCCATCTCATGAGGCAGAAAACCCCCATGATGCAGGAACCGTTATCTGATAATGCCACACTACGGCACAGGAGCGTGTTATCTGATTAGGTCATAACGCTTGCAATCTAATTAGACAAGCGATATTCCTCCAGCCCCTGATAAGGCATACGGAGTTCTCAAAACAAATCAAACCTATGACACCTTGGGAAAAACCCTGCGGCCATTGTTTTGATTTCACCGAGAACTTCAGTAAAAGAATGTGCTAACGACCTGGTCGTATGACATCCTTATTGACGTATCTATGTCCATCCTTACGTCAATCTCGGCACCTTAAAGGTATAAATATTACCGATATTGCCCTATGCAAACACACGCGGTGGTGACGAGGACGGAGCAGCCAGACTTGCCGAAGCCCAGAGCAGAGCAGACCCCGCTGGCGCAGCCCCGCCTTCCTGACGCGCTGAGAACGAGAAGCCATTTTTCTCCTGCCGAGAAATCCAGCTCCGGCGCTTCCGGGTAGCCCTCGCAGGCAGCCTGGAATATCGAGACCAGAGACGAGAGATACCATCCCTCATCCATCCTAGATTCCAGGTACAGAACTGAATAACCCCTCGCAGAGAATTCTTTAGTCAGTCACTTGGCAAAACAAACTTAACTTAAACTGTAACTTTCTATTCCCGCCCACGCATTAGGCTTAGGTCAGGTACACGGGGTAGGCATAGTTAGAAACACCAGTTGAGTACGATTAGTCAAATGTATATGTGTATGTAATATATTTTATCCATTTTAAACCTTCATATGGCTTAGAAACCATATCAATGTTTTTACAGTATTATTTTATACTTCTGCTTTTATTGTATGCACTTTACTTAATCATAAGTATTGCAATAATATCGATCCATTTCTCTTGTACGAGAAAAGAGACTGATCAATAAATAACATCTTTTATTGAACACGCCTGTCTCTTCCTTTTCTCTACAATCTGATGAGACTAAGAATGCACGTACTGACTGAGTAAAATAAATTGCCTTTTGTTTTCACACGACTCTCGAGATACACTCTTGATTAGGGGAGAGCAAAGTTGTCATGTTCTATGGTTGTCAGAAACTAAATCCCTTCTTGTCTATCCAGGGAGGTTCAACTCCTCCTTGCCTATTCGAGAAAGTTTCTAGTGAACTCTGAGCTAGCTGGCAAACCCAAAACTTTAAGTCTAATATCGACAGTAGTAGACCTAGTTAACGTCTGGTCTAGGCCTATACTATTGAAGGTATTATTCCAATGCGCAGAGCCTATTGGGATAATAGGAACTACACTACATGGCGCCCAACGCGTTTGGAAGGGCGATAAAATTAACGTAAGACATTTAGAGTAACTCAGTCGTGCTTTCTCACTCAGACCCCTTTTCCCATAATACTCATAAGACGTCTGGAGTGGGCGAAAGGTAATATCCGCCAAACCTCGCAGGAGGAAACTCCTATGTATGGTACTTGGTCTAGTCAACGTTGAAGGATAAACAGTTCCAAAATATTGTGCATCTAATCTTTGTTTCCATAAGAAACCTGATCTGCAAACAAACTAAATAACCATCCTGTCGGTAAAATGGTAGACAGCGATGAAGAAAGAGAGGCAGTTAGATTAGCAACTGATCTCGCAGCAGCTGATACTGCACTGCTAGACGCAGACCAGGATATAATACTCATCCCGGTCATTAAGAGGAAATCTATAACTTTAAAACTTATAGAAAATGGACTGACACCTAGAGGTGGTACAGTCATATTCGTAATTGAGGCACACGAATATCAGCAGACAGAGGTATATTATTCATGGATACATTTTCCAGCAGCAAATGCTGTAACAAAGTACTTCCACTATTACAAAACAGAGGAACCTCCTAATGAGTACACTCCTTTCGAGGAGGTGGAAGTACCACTTAAATTTCAAGAGCACCGGCTCTTATTTAATGGCGCCCTAAAACATAATAATCACATCACCAGGCTCGGTCCTTTAGGTAGACCAGGAGCAACGTGGCCGGTCCTAGCCGGATACACACCACATCCAGACATCAATGTGATGTCTGCAGCAGAGCTGTTAACACAGCTAAAACAATTAATAAAATTACATAGACAATTAGTCCAATATGTGATGCGGACTTCAACAATTCAACCAGCAATTAAAATTCCACAGCTGACCCCTCACCAGGGGAACACAAATAAAATTACACCACAGAACATACAATCCTGCCTAGGTAAAGTACCAGCTAAACGGGAACAAATACCATTCTGGTTAGCACAAAAAATCACCCAAATCGAGGCTGTGTTTCCAGACACCACCCCGTTAGAAAAACACAGGATTCTGACTATCTGTCTTCCAATGGGAATTGCACCACACATTGAGGACTGTGACACTTGGGGTACAGTCTTTGCTTCCATCTACACAAAAACGCACGGTGTTCCATCCATTTCGGTAATACCAGATGTGCTAAAACAAATTCAAGACGAATACGGTCCAGAACCCGCTTTAACTCTTGGTATGAAATTACTAAAAGACTTCAAGCAGGTCTCGGCTATATTATTAGCCAACATAAAGGGAGAAGCAGCAAACGTGGTGATCCGCCAGAGGTTAAAAGAGACAGATATAGCAGACCAACCAGCTGAAATTGCCAGAATTATAGAAAAATCCTATGAGGAACTAGGTAGAGATAGTTTAGGTGGAATACCAGTAAAACCGCAACTGATTGAAAGTCCTGAAAAAATATTTTTTAACAATAATTCAACATCACAGAAAAAGAGCTGGGATGGAAACAAACAATCCAATCCTAAAGAAAAGAAATTCCAGTCCAGAGGAAGGTCTCCTAGGCGAAGAGAAAAATCTCCGAACCAAAGACACAGTTCACCCCAAAGTGACCCCTCTGGGAAAAGATATAACCTTAGAAATAGGGATAATATAAAGAAGCCTGATAGATATCAAGACATTGATACACGTCCCTCTCAATCTTTTCAGACTTCCTCGCAGAAATCGGAAAGAAGAGGACGATCAGAACAAAGAGAAGAGCACGCCAAGTCCAAAGACAAGGAACCTGCTCAGCTAAAAAAGAAATTACAATTTCCAAAAAAGAAGGTAGCTAGTATCAAGGTAGTTAACAATGCCGAGAATACTGAGGACACAACTGAAAAACGAGAATGGGCTCAGACAATGCTAGACAGCGCAGCAGAAGTGAGCATAGCTCGCAAAGTCCTTATGAATCATCTGGAGACAGTGGACACGAATGAATATCTTCAAGTGGAAACTGCAGACACCAGAGTTAGCAAACCTCACAAAATATATGAAATAACATTACGTATAGAGGGGGATAAGACTAGAAAAATAAGGGGACTATTTTGGGATAATTTCTCCAAGGGCTATGACATCCTTCTAGCTGAAAAAGACTGGCCACCAGAGTTTGTCAGGGAGTGCCCTCATGGCGAAGAAATAATTATGCCTGCCTTCTCAAATCATATCCCAATTCATAAAAAATACACACTTGCTAGAAAGTGGGCAGTAGCCCTAGCTCCTGCTTTATATAAAAATCACGTAGGATGGGATGAGGACTCTCCTCCTCACAAAATCCAGTTAAAATCACAACCTACTGCACAAAGACAGTACCCAATTAAGCAAGAAGCTAAAAAACAGGTAAAAGAAATCCTAGATCAGCTAGAATACCAGGGGGTGATTGAAACTTGCACCTCACAAATGAACAACCCTTTGTTTTCGGTCTCCAAACCAGACAATTCATATCGTCTAGTTTTGGATTACCGACACCTTAACTCATGTTGCAAAACTTTTGCAGTGCAAAACTCGCATAGTGCTGCACTAATGAATAACATAGTGCGCAAAAAATACAAAACAACATTAGACATCTCTAATGGATTCTTTTGTCAAAACATAGCACCAGAGAGCAGATATTTGTCTGCATTCTCAATAAATGGCACTCAAAAACAATTCTGTCGGTTAGCCCAGGGGTACAAGAACAGCCCGGGAGTATTCTCAGCGAGAGTAACAGAATTACTACAAACATATGACAACGAAGCATTATCGTATGTCGACGACATATACTTAACAGATGATGACTTGGAGACTCACTTGAAGAGAGTGAACACCATAATACTTGGGTTCGCAGCAGAGGGTTACAAATTTAACTTTAAAAAATCCAGAATTGCCCATCTGACAGTCCTGTTCTTAGGATATGAATTATCAAGTGAAGGCAAAAGCCTGGCTGACAATTTCCTAGAGAAATGTGCCGTACTCCAAGCACCTAGAACACTAAAAAACCTACAGTCAATTCTAGGCTTCCTAAATTTCGGAAGAACATACATTGCAAATTACGCAGAAAGGGTCAAACCCCTTTATGATCTAATAAAACCAGATTTTAAAAGAACCAATTGGACTCAAATACACACAGAAATTCTGAGATCCTTACAAACAGACATGTTAATTAAAACAAAATTAGAAACACGTGATAACACACGCAATCTTGTGATTCGAGTCATCCCAGGAAGATGCGGATTCACATACCTGACCTCTAATGACGGAAAAAAGGTACCAATTGCATTCAAATCACACTTGTACAGAGAGGTTGAACAGAAATTCAGCATTAAAGAAAAAATTGTTCATGCAGTTCAAACCGCGATAGCTAGAGAAAGAGATCAAGCGGACGGTAGACATATCACAGTCAGAACAGCAGAATCAGCCCTTGAGGCATTAACAACACCGTGTAATTTACCAACAACAACATTGAATCCAGAATGGATACAATGGGTGAATTCCATTACAACGGACAAAGTATACTACTATTTTGATCCAGAACTAAAGGAATTGGAAAATCTAAAATATGAAAGAACATTCCCTCTGCCTATCGACATTCTGCCCTTACGACAATACGCTTGTGTAATCTATACAGCCGGACATGCTCAACCCTCCGTTTGGGGAGAACAAGCATACAACCCCACATGTGAGATTACAAAAGAAGTGTGGCGCGGAGGTAAACTAAGACCTCTATTAACAAAAACACACTCAGTAGAAACTAATTCAGAACAATAGACTGAAATAATAGCATTGAAAATGGCGCTAGATAATGCGGATCGCGAATTCCCGACACTTATAGTGTCCGATTCATATTACTGCGTCAAATCATATAACAAGGATTTGCAGACATGGATTCAAAACGGTTACAAAGATGACACAGATGCAACAATAAAGCAGAAACTGCTCTGGGAACAAATAGCTCTTTTACAAAAAGAACTACCAAAGACTCACGTGATACACTCACTGAGTCATCAGCGTGATGGCGTTCACGTTGCAGGGAATTCATTGGCTGAAACAGCCACAGCGGTAGCAACTAAATCGGCTTCCGTAGTACGAAAAAAGCGTACAGTGAAGTATATTGACGGTGAAACAGTGCTGGCAGTGAAAACGTCATCGAAAGGTGACTGCTCAGCACTACCGATCAACTATCCACTCAATTATACATACATAATCGATGCAAACTCCGTCCCTTTTGCTCGAATCCCTGGAGTGGGGGATAGAGTAATTCCAAACATGGACAGGAGAAACTTGTTAATCGCAGACGCACATATGGGCGAGGGTCTTAGACACCTCAAACTAAAAGATTCTCTGGAAGAATTACAATCAAGGTACTGGTGGCCAGGCATGAGCCTGCATTATACCATTTTTGTAAAAAACTGCCCAAACTGCAACACAAATCGCAGTGGTGAGAGAAACGGTGTAATACCGTGTCGTTTCACTCCAGAAAAAATCAACAGTAAAAAGCAAAGCGTCCGATTAACATATACAGGCTAGTTTCCACTTATAATGTAGATCACCAGCACTTGGCTGACGTCTGGACTGTTATACAAAGATTTGCGAGTCTAAATGGCATATACGCTAGAAGCATGCTACGTTTGACCATTATTTTCACTCGAGCCCTCCAGCATGAGGGGAAACATGGCCAAATGAGCATAGCACAGCGGGAATCTTCTCACTTCCTTCCTGAGGGATACGGGATGGTGTAAAGAAAAAACCAAGGCATAAAGCAATCTATAACGGAAAGGATATTAGGTTCGGAAGCTGGGTGGGTCAAACATCTAATAAGTGTCCAACGTAGTCTAAATAACTTGCCAAGAAATTCTCTGAAGGGATTCAGTCCGTACGAATTATTATTTGGAACTAGGATGTTAATCTCTGACCTTGATAGTCAGACTTCAGTGGTAAAGGAAAAAAGCTTTGATATCAAAGATCGTTTGGCTATTTTACAGGACTTAAACGAAACAAGAAAAGACCTGAGCAACATAAAGTTGAAACAACAGCCAACAACCACTGAAGAACCACCACCTGTCCCAGCAAGACCTGTCTGGATTCCAAAAGTCGGGGATCTAGTCAGAGAAAAGATCGCGGTAAAGAAGGAATTTGGGCCTTCTTACAGAAAAGCAGTTCCTGTCTTGTCTGTCAACGGGACAAGATCAGTAGTACTACCGCCGCTTGCTGGTAAAAAGGAGAACCGAGTTGTATCCATCGACCTGGTAAAACCACAATCATGTGGCCGATAACAAACAGTAGGCCAAGTGGACTCCCCATGAGTAGCAGAACACCAAGGTTTGCTACCAGTACAGAGGTCCTAACAAAGAGGCTAATCCCATTCGAAACGCCTACAGGAGAACAACAAGGACTATGCAACAATGCAATGGAACTTAGACCTCTGAAAACCCAAATAAAAACATTTAGCAGAGACACACCAATCTATAATGAAGTAACAAACGACTATGCAAGAAACAGTAATCCTGAAACAATTGGAACAATAGACAGAACTGCATCCGGCTACTTCATAAACTTCGATGATTCCTCTGAAGGCTTCACTGAATCAAAGACACAGCCATCATCAAAAACCTTTAAAGATAAAGCTAAAGAACTCTTGAAACAACTGAAAGAAACATATCTGATTTCTCCATGGATTGAATTTTGGGTGGGTTTTGGTGCATTTATCCTCATACTTTGGCTCATCATGATACTAACATTGGGACGCTTCATTGAGGGAAAATATGCTAAAATGGACACAGCAAGTCAGAAAATCAACTTGATCCTCAAACCACACACATCTTCACACGTCGAGAAAAGAGAACTTTCTTCAGTCAACTTCACAGCCAATCCTATTCCGGGTGGGGTAGCATGGGACAACACTGACTACGAAATCTATGGTCCGGTTGAAATCCTGAAATATCCACACCAAATTAAAATCTCATTAAGTGACTTCGTAAAACCAAGCACATTTGCTGATGATTGGGACTTTGAAAGTATAAACAATATGATGTCTGACTTAGTGATGTCTGCTAAATTTACCAAACATGATTATTTGCAGGGTTCGACAAATTATGATAGTATGTACTGTTATAACCACTATGGTAACCATTTTCTACATAGATCTGCACAACCTAGAAATGTTTTAAATTATAATCAATGGGAACATTGTGCAACCCCTCCAAAAGGAAGCTCAAGAACCGTTTACGACAAATATTCATACTTTTCAGGTTTTAACATAAGTAATGCTGAAACATTTTATTTCAAATTGTCAAATAAGACAGGGACAAAGACCATGATAACCAACACGAAATTGATATATTCAGACTCGTTCTTTGAACAAATGATTACCTTTGGTTTTGATTATTGGGACAAAAATGTTGAATTGAAAAGTGTTTGGGGCACAAAAGAATGGCAAGTACAGGGTATAGAATCTTTGTTTAGAGCCTGCATGATCCCAGAACAAATTATATTTTTAAATGACACTGTTCAACAAACTACCTGTCTTGGCTTAGCCAAAATCAAAGATTTAAACAAACCGTCTATTCCAAAACCAACAATGAACAGCAATAGCTCCACAGACGAAGAGATAGACGTAAATTATGTATTAAACCAAAACAGAACACATCCTGATTGGAAACAGTGGTTGATCTGGCCCACAGATACTAATAACTGTCAAGACAGATTCCTGAACAAAACACAGGGGTTCAAAATGACCAGGCCAGACCCTAGATATCCCCAAAGACATCACCTAGGGATAATTACCACCTACAGTGTGGGCAAATTATGCCTTCAATGGCTGCAAACTTCCACACTGGCAGAAATTAAGCAACACCTAACTTTACTTACTGATGGTGCTGACTTGCGTGATTTCAATATGGGACCACGCAAACAGCGTCAAAAACGTTTCATAGCAGCCTCTGTATATGCAGCATACAACGAGGCCTGAAAGGTTACTCAAATTGAGACAGCAGAAAGAATACGGGAAATTGACCGTATTAATTTGGAAAAATCACTTTCTGTAGTGGACAATGGGTTAATGACTCTGTCCTCCAGAATTTTTTCTTTGGACAGCATTGTGTCTTCAGCAATCGACATAATATCGCAAGACTTACTGTTGTTACAACACGGTCAGTCTCAATTGCGTTCTATTGTACAGCTTGGCTGGACGTTACAAAATCTGCGTTCAGGCTATGTGCCTTGGCGTTTAATCAACACAACGTCACTATTCAATATCTTTAACCTTACTGATAAACAAATCAGTATGGCCCAGAAGGGTGCTGATTATACAATCCTGAGCATTGAGAAACTCGAAAGATTACCTGTGACAATGTCAGAACGACCTGTCAGTGAATGGATAATACATGGGATAATTAATATTCCAATATCTACCTTCAGGTTTCAATACTGCCAAAAATATATACAGGCTGGCATGTACGAAAAATTGGGAAAAGGGTACATTAAAACAACATGGAACCTGCCCTATTCACATGCATGTGTCAGTAATAAAGGACAGAAAGTGTTTCTTAGTGGCAATAATTGTGCGATGTCACTAAGCGGTACACTTCTGTGTAACGGAATTAGTTTGCATGGAGCCTGTGAAGGGAACTCAAATAACCTTTCATGTCACCAGCTAGGCACACCTGCTACAGAGATAGAACCATTCTTTCAAAGACTCTACAATGGGAGTTACATTCTAATTGTAGACCGCAGATGCTGTAGTCTTATGCCCGGGACTCCTTATCTCGTAACTACGACTGCGAAGGTCAAGTGCTGTGGACGCTTATTGTTCCCCAGCTCCTTTCCAGACAGGGAGGCAAGGGCATGGCCCAACTTGAAAATTACTTCTATTCGAATAGATACTTTAAGCAGAATGAAAACAGTGCTTCTTCAGACGCCGACAAGGCTCACGTCATCAAAAGAAACGTATGATCTCCTAGTCGCAAGAACGACTGCAGAGATACATTCATTGTTATCGACTAATTCCCCCATACATTTCGCAGAAATCCTGAATGAAATCTTAAATATTTCTGATACCAGTGGAGTCTCAAAAGTATTTAAGACAGTATTTTCGATGGCATTAACACCATTCAAAGCCATACTGGGTATTTTTCCAGATTTCGTCCACTCGATTTTTGGCGGACTTCCCCTGATTTTGGGACTAATTGCAGGAATCCTATTCCTAGTCCTTATATTTCGTTATGGCAAACCATGTCACAGACAAAACACCTGCGACAAGGGAAGAAACAATCCTAGCCATTGGATACCGGGACCGGATATCAAAAATCCTGGGACTATCCCGGCTTAGAGACCTGAACATGACTTGGTTTCTATCATATCGACCAATGTGGCAACGATGTGTTTTACCTGTATTAAGGTGCCTGCTATGCGGAGAAGAATGCGTGTTAGACACCTGTCTGACGCTACAATCGGATGCGCCAATGGATGCAGAAACATTGTTGAGTCCAACAAAGGCTCATGCTTTGTGCTGCCCTCAACGGCTACCAATCCTGATGACGGCATTCGTGGAAGCTTCACCACTACGATTAAGGGGTAGTGAGGTTCAAAATGAAAGCAGCATCGATCAGGTACGACCTTCTGTCAGCAATCCAAATCAAAATGTCAATGGAGACAATCATGCGCACGAATGCATGGTTACACCTATTTCCGAGTTAGTGGAACTCTCCCAGGAAGCTGTTGACAACTTTTTTGAGAGTCTAAATGATATGATGTTCTCACCAGAGCAGAAATAGAGACTTTTGAGCAAGCTCGTACACGGCGTTCCCTGAATTTGACCTTCAACTAAGAAAAGCAAAATACCATGAACAATTTTCCCTCCAGTTCACGGACAGCAATATTTTTCAGCAGCCCCAAAATATTTTTGCATATTTTTCGGGACACTATCTTCTGCTTAAAGTAAGGGCTATTCTTAGAGAACTAAGATTTCTACTTTTAGATAGCTTATAGACATTAGCTGCCCGCTGGTATGTTCATAATTATTTTATTCTGTGATAGAATGGTCTCGAACCTTTTTTCTGTATTAAGAGCCATTTCATGTGTAAATTCTCATATACCATTTAGCAATAATGTATACAAATGCGTGATTACTTTAGCATTATTTCTCAGCTTGAGTGCATACAATACATGTAAATGCTTTTTTTCCCGTATATTTGATGATTTCAAAATGCATTTATGTATTTTGGGGTGGTAAGGTATACACGATACTCTACAGTATGTTTTACTATGCATAGATTAGTAAATATGTCCATAGTTAGCGTGGAGTGGGTGTGATGTATTCCTATAGGTTCTGTATCGATCCCCCTATTCCTGACCCTATTCTGGTTAATAAACTAACAAGTTAACTAGCAGCCATCTCATGAGGCAGAAAACCCCCATGATGCAGGAACCGTTATCTGATAATGCCACACTACGGCACAGGAGCGTGTTATCTGATTAGGTCATAACGCTTGCAATCTAATTAGACAAGCGATATTCCTCCAGCCCCTGATAAGGCATACGGAGTTCTCAAAACAAATCAAACCTATGACACCTTGGGAAAAACCCTGCGGCCATTGTTTTGATTTCACCGAGAACTTCAGTAAAAGAATGTGCTAACGACCTGGTCGTATGACATCCTTATTGACGTATCTATGTCCATCCTTACGTCAATCTCGGCACCTTAAAGGTATAAATATTACCGATATTGCCCTATGCAAACACACGCGGTGGTGACGAGGACGGAGCAGCCAGACTTGCCGAAGCCCAGAGCAGAGCAGACCCCGCTGGCGCAGCCCCGCCTTCCTGACGCGCTGAGAACGAGAAGCCGTTTTTCTCCTGCCGAGAAATCCAGCTCCGGCGCTTCCGGGTAGCCCTCGCAGGCAGCCTGGAATATCGAGACCAGAGACGAGAGATACCATCCCTCATCCATCCTAGATTCCAGGTACAGAACTGAATAACCCCTCGCAGAGAATTCTTTAGTCAGTCACTTGGCAAAACAAACTTAACTTAAACTGTAACTTTCTATTCCCGCCCACGCATTAGGCTTAGGTCAGGTACACGGGGTAGGCGTAGTTAGAAACACCAGTTGAGTACGATTAGTCAAATGTATATGTGTATGTAATATATTTTATCCATTTTAAACCTTCATATGGCTTAGAAACCATATCAATGTTTTTACAGTATTATTTTATACTTCTGCTTTTATTGTATGCACTTTACTTAATCATAAGTATTGCAATAATATCGATCCATTTCTCTTGTACGAGAAAAGAGACTGATCAATAAATAACATCTTTTATTGAACACGCCCGTCACTTCCTTTTCTCTACAATCTGATGAGACTAAGAATGCACGTACTGACTGAGTAAAATAAATTGCCTTTTGTTTTCACACGACTCTCGAGATACACTCTTGATTAGGGGAGAGCAAAGTTGTCATGCTCTATGGTTGTCAGAAACTAAATCCCTTCTTGTCTATCCAGGGAGGTTCAACTCCTCCTTGCCTATTCGAGAAAGTTTCTAGTGAACTCTGAGCTAGCTGGCAAACCCAAAACTTTAAGTCTAATATCGACAGTAGTAGACCTAGTTAACGTCTGGTCTAGGCCTATACTATTGAAGGTATTATTCCAATGCGCAGAGCCTATTGGGATAATAGGAACTACACTACAGTAGCACTTCTTATGTAGTATTGGTCATTTACTAATTTCATATTCAAATTGTTTATACTACTTCATTTGCATTCAATTCCATGTCAAGATCTACATCTTCTACTGTGCAAAGAGCATGGTAGAATTGTGAACACAGTGCCTTTATTGTTGATTTGAGGTAATGAGAACATCATCAATACAACTATCCAAGTGGCATTGGAGTGCAACTGTGCTATTTCTCTTAAGGGACCATTAATTGCTGCCACCATTTCCAGTATATTCATACATCAAGTGATCCCGTTCTGGAGAGGTGAGGTGGAACACAGAACCTTGTACCACCTACATTAAAAGCAGCAGCATGAGATTGTGACATGTAAACAGAGTTGTGGGGGTTGGTGGTATAGTATTAGTGAGTAGTTGGAGAACTGGAGGGTATGGGATTGTGCTGGGTGGGGGTGATACCATTGTGCTACTCTGACAGAACAGGCAATATTACATTCCCACACATGTTGCTCATCTCACTCATTTGGATCCTCTGTGAAATAGAATAGGTAAAGAGCCACAGACAATTCTCAACATCCTTGAGAAAAAAGTTAATCAATCTCTTTTTGAACAAACGTCAATCGTTAGTAATACTGGTTTTCTACCTCTGGTCTGGATAATTAGTAATCATCTTTAATTCCATGTTCAATGGGAAGTTTGGCTCCAGACAGTCTAGTGCTGATTTCAGTTTAATATTATTATAAATGCATTAGATGGTTTTGAGTAGTTCCTCACTGTCAACCGTTCATTCATGCAACTGAACCAATACAATTTTGATGCTGCATGGTGATAGAAGCCAAAAAGTTGTTCAAGCTAAATGTTGTATAATAAGTATTCATTAGTTTTCATAACCAATAAAGAAAAAGAAGAAAAAAAACATTTCAACATGTAAAGTACAGGGCTGTGTACATAAGTCATTTTACAAAATAGAACGTAGTGTACAATTGAAGTACATACAAAGAGTAAACCAATCCGCAAATATGGAAATTCACAAAGTCAATTACTCTAAATTCATGAGCACATAATTAACGTTAGGAAAAATGATAACAACAGTCGTGGCTGTAACCTCTATCCCCTATCATGGTGAGAGCTGACAGGGTACATTAGAAGATAGTGCTGGTTATGTTATGTTATGTTACAGCACATGGCTGCCCCATCGACCCAGTGCTAAAAGATCCAGGATACATGTCAAGTGATTGCTGGATGTTGAGCATAGAGACTGTATAAATTAGGTTAGGAAGAGCCTTTCTATAGGCCAGGTGGTTGTCAATGGTTCTGATGGATACCGGTAATGAGTTCCATAGTGTAGTTGCCAGGAACCTTGAAAGAGGGGCACAAGCTCGTGCTCTATTAACTCGGGGTATGCATGCTAAGCGCAGATCCGATGATCGCAACATGCATCTTGGTAAGTATGACATAAGTAGGCCGCTAAGCATAGTGTCTTGAAATGTATTCTCTTTGCTATTGGCAGCCAGTGTAATTTGGGTAGAAGTTTTGATACCAAGCAAAACTTGGGGAGTGTAAGAAGGGATTGTGCTGCTACATTTTACACCCTCTGTAGGCGCTGGATTCCAGCTTTATTTGCTCCTAAATGGAGAGAGTTGCAATAATCCAATCTAGATAGGATAGTTGCTTGAATAATGAACTGGCGGGTTTGTGGATCAACAAACATAATACCCGTGTAGCTTTTCTTTTTCTCAAATATTGATTATTGTGTCCAAACTAGTGGGACAAACCACAATAATAGCAGGTATTAATTTAATTAAGTTGATCAGAAGAACAAACTACTATGCGATCAATTTCCTGCGATTTAATCTTTCCCTAGCGGCAGGATCTCAGATTTGCTAGCATTCAGCTAGAAACAGTTGGCCGTCATCCAGTCTGCTACTGCCATCATATTTTCTTCTTCTCTCTCACTCACTACTTTTTCCTCAATCTTAAAATGCTTCTTTTTCCCTCCCTGTCACTGCCCTTCACTCAATCACACTCCTCTTCCCCTACTTCATATTCTCCTCTCTGTGCATCACTCCTATTCTCTTTCACCTGCTTCCATTCTCTCACTCCTCCTTACTCTCTTTCTCTCACTCCATACGTCAATCCTCTTCCCTTACTTCCCTTTCCTCATTCACTTTTGCTAACTCCCATTCGTTTAGTCCCCCACTCCCCTTCACTCCATTTCTCTCTCCCTCTCTTCCTCTGTCTCACCCAGTCTAACCGCCTCAGTCCCTCTCACTCACTTGCTCTCCTTCTCTCTCACTCTCTCTCTCTCTCTCCCTCACCTTTACTGTCTTTCTATTTCTGTTCCCTTCACTCCTACTTTATCCCTCCGTCCCCTTTCCTCTCTCTTAATCTCCTTCCTTCTCTCTCATTCCCCTTTCATCACCCTCATACCCCTTCTCTCACTGTTACTGCCTTTCACTCACCCTCAGTACTTTTCCCTCACTCACCTTCCCTCACTCCCCTTCCTTCACTTCTCTTTCCTCACTACCTCACTCCATCTCACTTACTTACTTTGCTTATTCCTTCCCTCACTTTTTTTCATCCATTTTTTCTCCCTGTCTCCCTCTGTGTCACTCACTCTCACTGACTCACTCCTTCTCAGTTCCTTGCTCTCTCTCTCTCTCACACTCTGTCCCTCTCTCTCCCATATCCTTAAACTCCTTTCCTCTCTCTTTCTATCACTCCTCCTCTCTTCCTCACTCACTTTCCCTCTCTCTTAATTTTCTTCCTTCTCCCTCATTCATCTTCCCTCTTCCTCATACTCCTTCCCTAACTGTCACTGCCCTTCACTCACCATCACTCCCTTTCCCCCCTCTGCGCTTCATCCCATCTGTATTTTTCACCCCTTCACTTTCCCGCTCCCTTTTCCTCACTCCCCCTCACTCTGCTTCTCTCACTCCCCTTCCTTCACTCTCCTTCCATTACTCCTCTTTTGTCACACCCTCACTCCATCTCACTTATTCCCCTTCGTTCACTCCCTCACTCACTTTTTTCATCCATGTTGCTCTCCCTGTCTCCCTCTGTCTCACTCACTCTAACTGCCTCACTCCTTCTTAGAACAAGGGGTGGTGAGGGACAGAGTCTCTGAATTAAGCAGTATACTCTCACCCAGTCAAGAGATCAGGGCTAGATCCAACACCGTTTTTTAGCTCATTGCACCATCCCAGTTTCAGAACCTGGCTGTATGCAAATTAGTCTGTCCCTGGCCCAGTGCATCATGGGAACAGGGCAGACCAGACTACAAAAGCCAATTCTTACACTGGGAAGGAAACAAGCTTCCGGGGACCGGTTTCTGGCATTACAGCCGTCTTCGGCCCGGCTTGCTTGAATCCTGATGGTGCAATGAGCAAGGGACTCATGTCTGAGTATACCCTTCCACGCTTAGGGTGGACAAAAATATTTACAACAAGGGGTGGTGAGGGACAGAGTCTCTGAATTAAGCAGAATACTCTCACCCAGTCAAGAGATCAGGGCTAGATCCAACACCGTTTTTTAGCTCATTGCACCATCCCAGTTTCAGAACCTGGCTGTATGCAAATTAGTCTGTCCCTGGCCCAGTGCATCATGGGAACAGGGCAGACCAGACTACAAAAGCCAATTCTTACACTGGGAAGAAAACAAGCTTCCGGGGACCGGTTTCTGGCATTACAGCCGTCTTCGGCCCGGCTTGCTTGAATCCTGATGGTGCAATGAGCAAGGGACTCATGTCTGAGTATACCCTTCCACGCTTAGGGTGGACAAAAATATTTACAACAAGGGGTGGTGAGGGACAGAGTCTCTGAATTAAGCAGAATACTCTCACCCAGTCAAGAGATCAGGGCTAGATCCAACACCGTTTTTTAGCTCATTGCACCATCCCAGTTTCAGAACCTGGCTGTATGCAAATTAGTCTGTCCCTGGCCCAGTGCATCATGGGAACAGGGCAGACCAGACTACAAAAGCCAATTCTTACACTGGGAAGGAAACAAGCTTCCGGGGACCGGTTTCTGGCATTACAGCCGTCTTCGGCCCGGCTTGCTTGAATCCTGATGGTGCAATGAGCAAGGGACTCATGTCTGAGTATACCCTTCCACGCTTAGGGTGGACAAAAATATTTACAACAAGGGGTGGTGAGGGACAGAGTCTCTGAATTAAGCAGAATACTCTCACCCAGTCAAGAGATCAGGGCTAGATCCAACACCGTTTTTTAGCTCATTGCACCATCCCAGTTTCAGAACCTGGCTGTATGCAAATTAGTCTGTCCCTGGCCCAGTGCATCATGGGAACAGGGCAGACCAGACTACAAAAGCCAATTCTTACACTGGGAAGGAAACAAGCTTCCGGGGACCGGTTTCTGGCATTACAGCCGTCTTCGGCCCGGCTTGCTTGAATCCTGATGGTGCAATGAGCAAGGGACTCATGTCTGAGTATACCCTTCCACGCTTAGGGTGGACAAAAATATTTACAACAAGGGGTGGTGAGGGACAGAGTCTCTGAATTAAGCAGAATACTCTCACCCAGTCAAGAGATCAGGGTATACTCAGATGTGAGTCCCTTGCTCATTGCACCATCAGGATTCAAGCAAGCCGGGCCGACGAGGCTGAAATGCCAGAAACCGGTCCCCGGTAGCTTGTTTCCTTCCCAGTATAAGAATTGGCTTGGTAGTTTGGTTTGCCCTGTTCCCATCATGCACTGGGACAGGAACAGACTAATTTACATGTAGCCAGGTTCTGAGCTGGGATGGTGCAGTGAGCTAAAAAACGGTGATGGATCAAGCCCTGATCTTTGGACTGGGTAAGAGTAATCTGCTTAATTCAGACACTCTGTTCATCACCACCCCCTTTTCTGGATCATTTTGTCCACCATAAGCGTGGTAGGGTATACTCAGATGTGAGTCCCTTGCTCATTGCACCATCAGGATTCAAGCAAGCCGGGCCGACGAGGCTGAAATGCCAGAAACCGGTCCCCGGTAGCTTGTTTCCTTCCCAGTATAAGAATTGGCTTGGTAGTTTGGTTTGCCCTGTTCCCATCATGCACTGGGACAGGAACAGACTAATTTACATGTAGCCAGGTTCTGAGCTGGGATGGTGCAGTGAGCTAAAAAACGGTGATGGATCAAGCCCTGATCTTTGGACTGGGTAAGAGTGGTCTGCTTAATTCAGACACTCTGTTCATCACCACCCCCTTTTCTGGATCATTTTGTCCACCATAAGCGTGGAAGGGTATACTCAGATGTGAGTCCCTTGCTCATTGCACCATCAGGATTCAAGCAAGCCGGGCCGACGAGTCTGAAATGCCAGAAACCGGTCCCCGGTAGCTTGTTTCCTTCCCAGTATAAGAATTGGCTTGGTAGTTTAGTTTGCCCTGTTCCCATCATGCACTGGGACAGGAACAGACTAATTTACATGTAGCCAGGTTCTGAGCTGGGATGGTGCAGTGAGCTAAAAAACGGTGATGGATCAAGCCCTGATCTTTGGACTGGGTAAGAGTGGTCTGCTTAATTCAGACACTCTGTTCATCACCACCCCCTTTTCTGGATCATTTTGTCCACCATAAGCGTGGAAGGGTATACTCAGATGTGAGTCCCTTGCTCATTGGACCATCAGGATTCAAGCAAGCCGGGCCGACGAGGCTGAAATGCCAGAAACCGGTCCCCGGTAGCTTGTTTCCTTCCCAGTATAAGAATTGGCTTGGTAGTTTGGTTTGCCCTGTTCCCATCATGCACTGGGACAGGAACAGACTAATTTACATGTAGCCAGGTTCTGAGCTGGGATGGTGCAGTGAGCTAAAAAACGGTGATGGATCAAGCCCTGATCTTTGGACTGGGTAAGAGTGGTCTGCTTAATTCAGACACTCTGTTCATCACCACCCCCTTTTCTGGATCATTTTGTCCACCATAAGCGTGGAAGGGTATACTCAGATGTGAGTCCCTTGCTCATTGCACCATCAGGATTCAAGCAAGCCGGGCCGACGAGGCTGAAATGCCAGAAACCGGTCCCCGGTAGCTTGTTTCCTTCCCAGTATAAGAATTGGCTTGGTAGTTTGGTTTGCCCTGTTCCCATCATGCACTGGGACAGGAACAGACTAATTTACATGTAGCCAGGTTCTGAGCTGGGATGGTGCAGTGAGCTAAAAAACGGTGATGGATCAAGCCCTGATCTTTGGACTGGGTAAGAGTGGTCTGCTTAATTCAGACACTCTGTTCATCACCACCCCCTTTTCTGGATCATTTTGTCCACCATAAGCGTGGAAGGGTATACTCAGATGTGAGTCCCTTGCTCATTGCACCATCAGGATTCAAGCAAGCCGGTCCGACGAGGCTGAAATGCCAGAAACCGGTCCCCGGTAGCTTGTTTCCTTCCCAGTATAAGAATTGGCTTGGTAGTTTGGTTTGCCCTGTTCCCATCATGCACTGGGACAGGAACAGACTAATTTACATGTAGCCAGGTTCTGAGCTGGGATGGTGCAGTGAGCTAAAAAACGGTGATGGATCAAGTCCTGATCTTTGGACTGGGTAAGAGTGGTCTGCTTAATTCAGACACTCTGTTCATCACCACCCCCTTTTCTAGATCATTTTGTCCACCATAAGCGTGGAAGGGTATACTCAGATGTGAGTCCCTTGCTCATTGCACCATCAGGATTCAAGCAAGCCGGGCCGACGAGGCTGAAATGCCAGAAACCGGTCCCCGGTAGCTTGTTTCCTTCTCAGTATAAGAATTGGCTTGGTAGTTTGGTTTGCCCTGTTCCCATCATGCACTGGGACAGGAACAGACTAATTTACATGTAGCCAGGTTCTGAGCTGGGATGGTGCAGTGAGCTAAAAAACGGTGATGGATCAAGCCCTGATCTTTGGACTGGGTAAGAGTGGTCTGCTTAATTCAGACACTCTGTTCATCACCACCCCCTTTTCTGGATCATTTTGTCCACCATAAGCGTGGTAGGGTATACTCAGATGTGAGTCCCTTGCTCATTGCACCATCAGGATTCAAGCAAGCCGGGCCGACGAGGCTGAAATGCCAGAAACCGGTCCCCGGTAGCTTGTTTCCTTCCCAGTATAAGAATTGGCTTGGTAGTTTGGTTTGCCCTGTTCCCATCATGCACTAGGACAGGAACAGACTAATTTACATGTAGCCAGGTTCTGAGCTGGGATGGTGCCGTGAGCTAAAAAACGGTGATGGATCAAGCCCTGATCTTTGGACTGGGTAAGAGTGGTCTGCTTAATTCAAACACTCTGTTCATCACCACCCCCTTTTCTGGATCATTTTGTCCACCATAAGCGTGGCAGGGTATACTCAGATGTGAGTCCCTTGCTCATTGCACCATCAGGATTCAAGCAAGCCGGGCCGACGAGGCTGAAATGCCAGAAACCGGTCCCTGGTAGCTTGTTTCCTTCCCAGTATAAGAATTGGCTTGGTAGTTTGGTTTGCCCTGTTCCCATCATGCACTGGGACAGGAACAGACTAATTTACATGTAGCCAGGTTCTGAGCTGGGATGGTGCAGTGAGCTAAAAAACGGTGATGGATCAAGCCCTGATCTTTGGACTGGGTAAGAGTGGTCTGCTTAATTCAGACACTCTGTTCATCACCACCCCCTTTTCTGGATCATTTTGTCCATCATAAGCGTGGAAGGGTATACTCAGATGTGAGTCCCTTGCTCATTGCACCATCAGGATTCAAGCAAGCCGGGCCGACGAGGCTGAAATGCCAGAAACCGGTCCCCGGTAGCTTGTTTCCTTCCCAGTATAAGAATTGGCTTGGTAGTTTGGTTTGCCCTGTTCCCATCATGCACTGGGACAGGAACAGACTAATTTACATGTAGCCAGGTTCTGAGCTGGGATGGTGCAGTGAGCTAAAAAACGGTGATGGATCAAGCCCTGATCCTTGGACTGGGTAAGAGTGGTCTGCTTAATTCAGACACTCTGTTCATCACCACCCCCTTTTCTGGATCATTTTGTCCACCATAAGCGTGGTAGGGTATACTCAGATGTGAGTCCCTTGCTCATTGCACCATCAGGATTCAAGCAAGCCGGGCCGACGAGGCTGAAATGCCAGAAACCGGTCCCCGGTAGCTTGTTTCCTTCCCAGTATAAGAATTGGCTTGGTAGTTTGGTTTGCCCTGTTCCCATCATGCACTGGGACAGGAACAGACTAATTTACATGTAGCCAGGTTCTGAGCTGGGATGGTGCAGTGAGCTAAAAAACGGTGATGGATCAAGCCCTGATCTTTGGACTGGGTAAGAGTGGTCTGCTTAATTCAGACACTCTGTTCATCACCACCCCCTTTTCTGGATCATTTTGTCCACCATAAGCGTGGAACGGTATACTCAGATGTGAGTCCCTTGCTCATTGCACCATCAGGACTCAAGCAAGCCGTGCTGACGAGGCTGAAATGCCAGAAACCGGTCCCCGGTAGCTTGTTTCCTTCCCAGTATAAGAATTGGCTTGGTAGTTTGGTTTGCCCTGTTCCCATCATGCACTGGGACAGGAACAGACTAATTTACATGTAGCCAGGTTCTGAGCTGGGATGGTGCAGTGAGCTAAAAAACGGTGATGGATCAAGCCCTGATCTTTGGACTGGGTAAGAGTGGTCTGCTTAATTCAGACACTCTGTTCATCACCACCCCCTTTTCTGGATCATTTTGTCCACCATAAGCGTGGTAGGGTATACTCAGATGTGAGTCCCTTGCTCATTGCACCATCAGGATTCAAGCAAGCCGGGCCGACGAGGCTGAAATGCCAGAAACCGGTCCCCGGTAGCTTGTTTCCTTCCCAGTATAAGAATTGGCTTGGTAGTTTGGTTTGCCCTGTTCCCATCATGCACTGGGACAGGAACAGACTAATTTACATGTAGCCAGGTTCTGAGCTGGGATGGTGCAGTGAGCTAAAAAACGGTGATGGATCAAGCCCTGATCTTTGGACTGGGTAAGAGTGGTCTGCTTAATTCAGACACTCTGTTCATCACCACCCCCTTTTCTGGATCACTCCTTCTTAGGTCCTTGCTCTCCCTCGCTCTCACTCTCTCCCTCTCTTTCCTTTACTCTTAATTTTCTCTCCTCTCTCTTTCTATCACTCCTCCTCTCTTCCTCGCTCACTTTCCCTCTCTCTCTCCCTCACCTTTACTGTCTTTCTATTTCTGTTTCCTTCACTCCTACCGTATCCCTCAGTCCCCTTTCCTCTCTCTTAATATCCTTCCTTCTCTCTCATTCCCCTTTCGTCACCCTCATACCCCTTCTCTCACTGTTACTGCCTTTCACTCACCCTCGGTACTTTTCCTTCCCTCACCTACCCTCTCTCCCCTTCCTTCACTCCTCTTTGTTCACTCCCTCATTTCATCTCACTTACTCCCCTTTGTTTATTCCTTCCCTCACTTTTTTCCATCCATTTTTCTCTCCCTGTCTCCCTCTGTCTCACTCACTCTAACTGCTTCACTGCTTCTCAGTTCCTTGCTCTCCCTCTCTCTCATTCTGTCCCTCTCTCTCCCTTACCCTTAAACTCCTTTCCTCTCTCTTTATATCACGCCTCCTCTCTTCCTCACTCATTTTCCCACTCTCTTAACTTTGTTCCTTCTTTCTCATTCATCTTCCCTCATACTCCTTCCCTAACTGTCACCGCCCTTCACTCACCGTCACTCCCTTTCCCCCTCTGCACTTTATCCTATCTGTATTTCTCACCCCTTCACTTTCCCGCTCCCTTTTCCTCACTCCCCCTCACTCTGCTTCTCTCACTCCCCTTCCCTCACTCTCCTTCCTTTACTCCTCTTTTGTCACTCCCTCACTCCATCTCACTTACTCCCCTTCGTTCACTCTCTCACTCACTTTTTTTCATCCATGTTTCTCTCCCTGTCTCTCTCTGTCTCACTCACTCTAAATGCCTCACTCCTTCTCAGTTCCTTGCTCTCTCTCATTCTGTCCCTCTCGCCCCCTTACCCTTAAACTCCTTTCCTCTCTCTTTATATCACTCCTCCTCTCTTCCTCACTCCTTTTCCCTCTCTCTTAATTTTGTTCCTTCTTTCTCATTCATCTTCCCTCACCCTCATACTCCTTCCCTAACTGTTACTGCCCTTCACTCACCGTCACTCCCTTTCCCCCTCTCTACTTCCTCCTGTCTGTATTTCTCACCCTTTCACTTTCCCGTTCCCTTTTCCTCACTCCCCCTCACTCTCCTTCTCTCACTCCATTCCTTACTCCCCTTCTCTCACTCCCCTTTTCTAACTCCCTCCATCCCCTCACTCCACTTCTCTCTCCCTCACACCCCATTTCTCACTTTCTCTTACTCCCCTTTTCTCATCCTCATACCCCTTCCCTCACCGTCACTCCACTTCTCTTACCTTCACTCCCTTTACTCTGCTCTACTTCTCCCTCTCCATCTCTTACTCCCCTTCCCTGTCTCCATTCCATGCTCCCCTTTTCTCACTCCTCCTCCCTCACTTTCCTTTCCTTACTGCCCTTCCCTTACTCTTACTCTCCCCTTACCTCACTCTCCTACCCTTAGTCCCCTTGGTTCAGTCACTCTTTGACTCCCCTTTCCTCACTCACCATACTACCCTTTCCTCACTCACTCCATCAATCCTTTCCTCCTTTTCACTCAGTCATTTTAGTCATTCATTTATACACTAAACATTCATTCAAACAAAGTATGACACAGTATATAAGAGATATAGCTCTTCTTGGAGAAGTGAAGTTATTTTTGAAAAGAACTGTTTTTTTTGTTTTAATTTTTTTTTCTTTTTTTGGGCAGTTTTATATTTTGTTTTTGTTTTTTGGGTGAGAAAAGCAAAGGTTCCCTTGAACAGAGTTGAGTTTATAAAACACAATAAATGTAAGGACGAAAGCAATTACAAAATATGTATATATAAAAAGAACACAGTTTATTGATTACACAATAGTTAAAAAAAGTGGACACTTTGAGAACCACTTAACATGGATTTAAAAAAAAAGAGGAATGACAATAAAAATATCTGACATTCAATATTGACCAGCAAAATTGATACATAGAGACAGAAAACAGTAAGACATTGAACTTGTACAATACTAAATGTATATTCAAACTCAATTTATGACACCAATGTCATGCACACTACAATACAGTGTATCAACAAGGATATCCGAGTCATGAATTATACTGAAGAGTGCGTCGACGCGTTTCGGTGGTTTCCCAAATTTCTATCCACCTCTATCAAGACTACAATTGATATCTGTCGTGGTACAGGAGTCAATATAATCTCCCTCTAGAGAAAAGGGAGCTGTTACGTTTCACTCCTATTCCCGCTTCATCTTTTAGTTGTATTTTGACGTTGTTCTAGTTAGCATGTGAAGTTGCTATTCCTCTAAGTCTGCTTTTGAAGGCTGTCAGATTTCCATATTTTCCGGTGTCATAAAGTAATACTGGCTTCATATATCCGTTTAATAATTTCGTGTCTCCAGTGAGTTGCAAGTAAAATATCCTGTTTCTAGGGCGCTTGAGCAATGGCTGCAGTCGCTCCGAGTGGTTACGCTTCGTGGTACACCTTCCTTTACTTTTAAAATAACCAGGGGCGCTTATGTCATGTCCTTGCGATGTGATGAATTGTCTCACTCTTAGATCGCGAAGGACTGCCTGCTTCTCTGGTTGTTTTTTTGGTAACAAAAAACATAAACAGATAACGAAAAACTGTTCAATAGGAACAAAAAAAAAAATAAGTGCTGCTGCATGTGTGCTGTCTAATCTTCATGTCTATTAAGTCCACACTCTGCTCTCCATAGCACAATATCTCATTGCAGAAATTGCATCTAATGTGCACTTTTGCAAAATTCGGCCGGATGTCAAGCGCTCTTGTGGATGGATATGGTAATGATGAAGACGTACTAGGGACAGCAGGTGGAGGATTGTCCCTCAAATGCTGAGTTGAAGCTTAGCATAATTGTTCGGATGGGCGTTCTTTAAATGGCGCATCATTGTGTGGAAGCTGAAGGAGTAGTGCTTGGTGGGAATCTCCTCTTGATAGAACAGATCCACAGATGTTACAAGTCACCTTTGGGGCATTCACTTTTTTTTGCCCTTCAGGGTATGAAAAAAATCTCCAAATGAATGACTCCTTTGCCTTCTTTACCTTTGCTTGTTTAGGTAAGTA
This sequence comes from Lissotriton helveticus, assembly GCF_964261635.1. Taxonomy (NCBI): domain Eukaryota; kingdom Metazoa; phylum Chordata; class Amphibia; order Caudata; family Salamandridae; genus Lissotriton; species Lissotriton helveticus. The sequence continues at coordinate 1,064,727,833 of NC_136071.1, read as the reverse complement.
CTTGACTTCTGAGTCAGAAGAATCCTGTGCTGCTGTTCTGCCGTTTTTGAAATATTGGAGAAAAATCCAGAAGGTGCTCCTCTCAAAGAAGTGAAACAGGTTGTGAGGGAAGTGGGTAGGGTTTTTGAAGATTTGGAAAAGAAACTACTATAAACCAATAAAAACTGTTGTTTTCAAGTCACATGACTTTACATGCGCGCAAGGGTGCACGCACGTTGCGCGACCGCCGCATATGAATGACGTTTTACCCGATTTTCGTAAATACTTTCAAAAACGTGAAAAGGAGGCAGGGTAGAGACTCCCTGACCCCCTAGGCCTTCTCAGGGGGTCCCTGAAGGACCCCAAAGGGCAAAAAAAACATTTACAAAACATTTTTAAAAAATAGTGAGGTGTGCGCACGTTGCGCGCACGTTAGAAAAAAACAAACAAAAAATTGTTAAATAACAAATTTGAGTGCTTATATTTTGATTGAAGATGTAGACTATACTGTTCAACTTTATACAAATCATAAAAAGTAGCTGTGCCGTTGCATATTACAGGGTACAGTCAATGTAATACAACATACAAAGGCAGTTTGTGGAAAAATAAATATATAAAAAATATAAAAATTGATTCAGAAATTAGCATTTTAAAAACCTTTGAAATTCATTTACAAAACCATAGGTTTCACACACGCCATAGTTAGGAATTAGCATTTAAAAAAACTTGCAAATTCACTGAAAAAACCATAGGTTTTACACTCGTTATAGTTAGGAATTAGTATTTAAAAAACTTTGTAAAATCACTGAAAAAACCATACATCTCACACACGTTATAGTTAGGAATTAGCATTTAAAAAACCTTGCAAATTCACTGAAAAAAACATAGGTTTCACACACGTCATAGTTAGGAATTAGCATTTAAAAAACCTTGCAAATTCACTGAAAAAACCATAGGTTTCACACACGTCATAGTTAGGAATTAGCATTTAAAAAACTTGCAAATTCACTGAAAAAAACCATAGGTTTCACACATGTTATAGTTAGCTGGACATTTCACTCATACAAAACCTTTGAAATTCCCCCGTTATAGTAAGTTCAGCTAACTGTAACTCACGCGGCCGCAATGCACTGATGATGATGTCACATGTTACATCACTCATGACATGGTCAGTGACATCACTCATGACATCACTGGTGACATGTCAAATGACATGACATCACTGATGACATCATCCATGTGACAAAGTGGCAGACCTCCACTCAGCGTAAAATAACCTTTGACACACACATTTAAAAATAGAAACTAACATTTTCTTAAAAATGGAGATACCAATACGAATGACAACAATCTATTAGGTAATTCCAATATCTACATACACATCTACTCATTCACCAACGGTTCTATATACTCACTCATACATGTACTTACTCATCATATGTACTCAAACACCTATACATCCTGTTACACACTAATACTCATCCATATAGTTACTCACACACATATTCACACATGCAAAAAAAATATCAAAAATCCATTTACTTGATTGTACTGCTATATAAACACCATTACATGTACTTCTACAGAAACGTACACATATTTACTCTCTTAAACAATCAATTATAAAAAAACATACTTCTTTATATAGGTACTCTTCAAAACTGTCACTCTCACATATACTCAATTTTATACATCAATACTCACATATACTAGTTTAAAACATATGCAGTTACTCATGAACACACTATTGAGACAGTCATTCACTCACTAACCCACCCATATACACAATCATCCACTCATACATGCTGTCTTCAAAATACATACAAATAGTGAGTCACTCATTCATGCATCTGTGCGCTAAGTAATATCTCCCAGCGAACCATAAAGACACTCATGCTGATACTCAAAAAAAAACATATGCACACTCATGTAGCTACTCACCAACCCATGCAGCCACTTATACACAAAGTGAGACACTGATACATATATTTAAATATTTAAACATTACTCGCTAATACATGTATTCACTAAGATACACTTAATAAGTCAGTTAACCAATCATTTTTACAAAAAAAACATCCATTTAGACACTTATTTACACATTTATTCTTCCATCGACCTTTAGATATACACATATAAAAAATATTTATTTTTCAGAAAGACACACATTCATTGGATGATAGCATCAGTGATGTCATTTGCAGTGCATTGCGGTCGCGCGAGTTATAGTTAGCTGAACTAACTATAACGGGGGAATTTCAAAGGTTTTGTATGAGTGAAATGTCCAGCTAACTATAACATGTGTGAAACCTATGGTTTTTTCAGTGAATATATATATATATATATTGTTTTTGTGCCCAATAAAGAAAATGTGATGGTACCTGGCTGGTGTGGCTTGTCGTCCCTTCGTCGAGCGAGAGGATCGAGTGGATATATATATATATATATATATATATATATATATATCCACAAATGCTTTTTGTTTCTGCTGGACGGTGGAGCATGGGTCGCCAAAATACGAGGTACCGAGTAAATCTAAGCACTTGCACTGCAGTGACTTTACTGGTGAACAAGGCTGAACGTGTTACATGAAGCTCATTAAACTGAGTATCTGGATCATCGCTGTGTATCCTGAGAGTGCGTTATTCTAGAACTTGTGGGGATATGTGCCCACATGGGTGGGGTGTCTAGAATCTTATTAGGTGCTTCTTGAAACTGCTGCAGCGTTTATTCACCAGCAAGCCGTTAGCCCATGAAGAAGTGCTCTATTGCACGGAACGCGTCAAGCTGGACTTTTGATTTTAGCAAGGCACTCTGCTGTTTTTTATTGCATCCTCCAATAAAGATGTGGTTGACGGAACTTACCTGTGCGGACTCATTCACTGCAGGCAACCTTGTGTTTGGATGTTTTGCAGCACCACCAGAGCCCCGAGAGAAGCCCCGCTGCTCTGCAGTCCTGCTGAGATGCCAAACGACACCACAGGATTAGGGGCAGGTAATGTTGATGGGGGAAGGAAGGAGCATGTCAAAGCGGCAGGATTGTTCTTTTGCAACCCACTATGGATGAGACTTTGAGAACAGGGACTAATGCATGGCGCTTCACAGGAGTAACACTCAAGCACTACAAAAACCAATAGGCCACTGGGTGGCCACACCCACATGGGCCGGGTGTCAAGAATCTTACTAGGTGCTGCATGAAACTGCCGGAGCGTTTATTCACCAGCAAGCGGTTAGCCCATGAAGAAGGCTCTATAGCACGAAACGCACTGGGCTGGACTTTTGATTTTAGCAAGGTACTCTGCTGTTTTTCATTGCATCCTTCATTAAAGATTTGGCTGAAGGGACTTACCTGTGTGAGGTCACTCACTGCAGGGAAACTTGTTTTTGGATATATATATATATATATATATTACCTACTGGCGGTCGCCAGTAGGTATATATAGTTAGGATTTCTTCTCTATGGGATTTTTGAAAATTCTATGTCTAATAACTTTGGCGTTTGTGGACGGAATTGGCTGAAATTTTCAGGAAAATGGCACATTTTGTTTTTGAGCAGCCCCTGAAAATTTTGGGGGGGTTCGTCAAGGGGGGGCCGAGAAAAAAGGGGGGTCCCAAAACGCGTTTTTCCCATGTTAATTTCCATAGGGCGGTTGGCCTCACTTTTAGCCCGAACGGCTGAATGGATTTGCACGAAACTTGGCAAAATTGTAGGGACTGGTAGCCCGATGTGCCTTTTGTAGGTCTCAATATATGTGCTCCAGTGGATTTTGAGAAATTAACGTTTAAAAAAAGATATATATCTGTAACAGCGGACCGGGCAGCGCTCCAGGACGCGTACTTTTCGCGCAACGGAGCTTTGTGAAGCGAAGCTGATTGGTTCTCCGGCGTCTGTCAACATTCCAAACAGTCCGTAGCGGCCGCCATCTTGTCTCTCGGTAGGATCGAGAGACAAGAGGAGGCCAAAGCGAAGGGGCAAATGACCATAAGGGGGCATAGTACATTGTCGCTGACCCCCTAGGTTTGATGTGGAGGTTTTAAAAGGGCCCCGCGGGGCAAAAAAAAATAAAATAATAATAATCGAACGGCTGAATGGATTTGCACGAAACTTGGCAAAATTGTAGGGACTGGTAGCCCGATGTGCCTTTGCTAGGTCTCAATATATGTGCTCCAGTGGATTTTGAGAAATTAACGTTCAAAAAAAGATATATATCTGTAACAGCGCTCCGCTTCGCGTACTTTTCGCGTTACGGAGGTTTGCGAAGCTGATTGGTTTTTCGGCGTCTGTAAACATTCCAAACAGTCCGTAGCGGCCGCCATCTTGTCTCTCGGTAGGATCGAGAGACAAGAGGAGGCCAAAGCGAAGGGGCAAATGACCATAAGGGGGCATAGTAGATCGTCCCTGACCCCCTAGGTTTGATGTGGAGGCTTTGAAAGGGTCTCGCAGGGCAAAAAAAAATATACAGTTTTTTTAGTTTTTTTGCGTGGAGTGCGCCCGGTTCGCGAACTGGGAAGCGTTCTGGGGAGCGTACTTTCTTGAAAATTAGTGAAAAAAGTTAGAGTAAAATAATAATTGTGAGTGATCAGATGTAGGGTAGCTCTGAGAAGAGCTTTTGGGTTTATGGTACATTTAGGTACTTATAAGTAGGTACCAATGCACAGTCTTAAATTCAGAGTGAAAACTCTGTTGCCCTCATCTGAGAAGTGAACTCCATCTCCTCTGTAGATATCTTGCATGTAGTAACGCAAGTTATTGTTGTACAGGAAGCCCATTCCATGGTCTCTCATGTAAGCTGAAACAGATTTGTTTACATGCTTCCTCGATTTCTCAATTTGTGGACAAAATTGGTTCGACCACCTCCATTTCTGTCTTTGGCATATATTTGAATATACCAAGGCAGTCTGAGGAAAAAGTGCCATCAATTGCTCAAAGGTGTCCTTTAAAAGCATTTCCAGACCTACCCCAGTCAAAGTGCCCAAATCATTACCTCCACAGTGCACAATTAACAGGTCAGGTTTTGGCAAATGCATAAAGGTTTTCACCAATGGTATCAATTGGTGACATTTTAATCCTCTGTGGCCAAACCACTTAATTTCCACATCTTGTAAATTGAGGTTAGGTAAATTCCTGTTTTCAGCGTACCTTTGAGCCCAATAGATGTAACTATGTCCAACAATCCAGACAGAAAACATGGTGAGAGAAGGTTCTGCTGCAGTCAGATGAAGTGTGGCAATGAAATGGCAGTTGAAAAAATGAGAGTGTAAAATGAAAAAAACTGAGGAGTTTCTGTGTTAATGAAGCAGTAAGAGTGATTGGTGGATTTTGATTGCTGAAAACAGAAAGTTAGTGTGCATGGATGAGTTCGTTGAAAGATGTATTTTGAGTGGCGAAGAAAAAATCATTAAATGAAAGAATGCTCTGGATATGCAGGTGCACTGAGAGTTCAGAGTTCAATTGCAACATTGTTGTGTGAGAGGTCTTGCAAGAGGTGGTTGCTATGCAGAAAAAGCAGAGAGGGGGCAGAGGGGGGAAGGGTTTTGCTTTGAAAAAAAGTGAGGGAAGAGTTTTGATTGGGTGACATGAGAGATATGTGTGAGGAATTACAGCATTTCTGTGCTTTTGATAGCTGCAGACTCTGGAGTGCATACCTTTTGCTCTGCTGAAGACAAATTGGTGTGTTTCTGAGACTGTTTTGAAACTCAAAGTATTTGCTAAGGTGAGAAAAGATTTCTTTAATTTAGATAGAAAATAGTGTGCTTTAAGGAGAAAATTATGAAGAAAGTTGTGTTTTTCAAATGTTGCTTTGTCTCAAGTGTTTCACAAATAGATTTTGTTTCTTTGAGAAATTGTAATTGGAGAAAATGTGAAGTATTAGTACTGACAGGGCTTTTATGTGCATAGGAGCTGTGGAGTGTTTTCAAATTATGACTGGTAAATCGTTTTTGAGAAAAAGCAATGGTTTTAATATTGATGAGAAGGACATAATGGTGTCTGCTTCTTTATAAGGTAATTGAGAGTCTCTGATGTTATTTTTCCCATTTCAATGTAAGAAGTTTGTCTGTGGAGCAAATTGCTTGTAAATATGCTCCCACCTGTGCATGGCAAATTTAGATTTTGAATGTTTCCGTTACATAGGCATGTTAAAGGTGACTGAAACATGCTGCAAAGGCAATCAAAAAATGCTTTTATGTGTCTTAAGGACATTTTAAGTCATTTCCCCATGTGCAGTGTTTTCAAATTATGAGTTGAAAATCGTTTTTGAGGTAAAGGAATGTTTTCAAAATTTATGTGCGCCATATGACCCCAAATTTCTTTTTCAGGGGTGCAGCAGGGTGTTCTTGAGACACCCCTGCACCGTCGGAAAAATTAGTAATTTGCGATGAGGTAATTGCTAATCGCAAATTGCACCTTCATTCCTATGGGCCTCCTGCTGCATGGAAATGAATGGGTAATTTGTAATTAGCAAATAGGTCATCGCAAACTAGGAATGGTAAAGAATCGCTATTTATTCCTTAAAGTTCGCTATTTAGGAAATGCAAAAAACTTTGATGATACATATGGCGGTTCATCTCTAACAAGATAAGAAGCATAGGGATAGATTTATGATGACTGGCGCATCACCAGGGATGTGTTAGTCATTCTGTGCCGCTGTTCCGTCACCTATGGTGTGCTGCATTTACAATGCGGCGCATCATGGGGCAAAAACAGCACAGATGCTTGACGTATTTGTGCCGTAAAGTTGGCGCATTGCTGGAGTTGTATCGCAAGTGTGATGAAGCTCCAGTAAGGCTGAGGGGTGGCCCTGTCGCAGGGTTTCTGTTCTGACACAGAACTGTGGACAGAGGATTGGAACCTCGGCGAATTAGGGGTCCCAAAACTCACCTTAGTAATCAAAACCCCTTAGCAAGCTAGGTACAGTGTCACATTGGATATAACAAACTCTCAATGTTTAGACAATCCAGAATATGAACTTATAGTACCTCAGGACACGTGGAACTCATGAACAGTCGGTCGTTATATATTTCTTAGAAACCAGAACATGGAGTTAAGAAGAACACATGTGTATTTGAAATGTTTATTTACTAATGCCGTCTTCTCAGGCGTAGTATCTTAGATTATACAAGTACACATATTATCAGTAGCAAAATTACCAGCATAGTCAATAGTACATAAAAAGCGAATGGTGACAGTATGTTAACATGCAGTAAATGAATAAGAGTTAGCAACACTTATAAGCAGCCGCGGGCCGTGGAGGGAGTTACGGTGGGGCAGGGAGGTGGGGAGGGGGAGGGGCAGGGTGGAGAGGGTCCACCCTGCCCCTCCCCCTCCCCGCCTCCCTGCCCCACCGTAACTCCCTCCACGGCCCGCGGCTGCTTATAGCTCACCCTCCCTAATACACATAATATATTATTTGCTAAGAAGGTCTCTTTGTGTTGGTTTAGGGCGTGCCGATACTTTAGTGTCTTAGATTTGAAGGAATCACATCAGCATACACCAGCTCTCTCTTCATGTGAACCGCATCAAGTGTTGTGTATGTGTGTTCGGCAAAGCAATATAAAACCCGCCTCATGCTCAGAATTGGGAGAAGCTGCACTTATGTTATGAGTATGAAGTCGTGGAGATCAGACCTCATAACAATTCTGTATCGTGTTGTTCTTGAAACTTCAGCACTCGCTGTACAGATATAGTTTAAGAAGTAAAGCAGATAGTAGAGCAATAACATATTATTCTCATGTAAATCACGATGAACTATTAGGTTGAAAGCTAAAGCAAAAACTAAGTGTCGTGTGCAGAAGTTGCAAAAAAGGAAAAAATGGCGTTTAAACCGGTAATGAGTCCATGCTAACTTAACACGGTGTAAAGATATCCAGGACCTAGATGACACCTCCCCATGATCCGGAAAGGAACTGAATAAGATAATAGAAGTGCCATCTCATGAGAGCAGATTGCAACTTTATATGTGGACGGTCCGCAAGGTAAAACATTAAAAACTAGGAAAATTTAATGCTAAAGAAAAATAAAACAGCCAAGTACTTTATCGAGTCTTAAGCCAATAGGCAAGCTAAATAATAAAAACTTGACAAATAAGTTAATGAATTGTCAATGAAATGCTAGTACTCGGCATATCAAACATGAAAAAGGTCTATGACATAACTGTGTATGCAAAATAAGCTGCAACAGCCTCCAATAGGAAGTCACCGTCTTCATCCGAAAAGAGTTCAGCCATCCAATTTAAAAGCGGAAAAGAACATAAGTGCTCTCCCAGCACCGGATCCTCTATCAACATCAGAGGACAGCTCGGTGGGTTTTCAAAAAAGCTCTGTTCCAAGTAAGACTGTGTTGCCGCCAGTAAATTCCAGGGACCAATTAGTCCATGCATCAATGCCACAGCCATAATCCTTTCGCCAGGACAAACCAACTCGTGAGTAATGATAGGAGTCATCAGCTGATTAAAGTCGACGTCAGGAGAAACCGGTCCGCAGAGACACAAATCAATGGCCCAATCGAAATCACAGGTCAGGCAGTGAAATACAGGCTGGACACAGGTGAAGTAGGAGAATCGAAAAGATAATCCATATGCCGTGCTTAATATCGCCAACGGCATTGTGCCATAATATTCTAGCATGCGATTGCGGAACAGTGTCAGCAGCTGCAGGGCGGGAGCTTGCACAGGAGGGACATCCATATTTAAAAATGTAAAAAAGCACAAGAGCGTCTGCTGGTAATGCAAGTAAAAATGGGAATCCACGAAGCAGAGTGGAAAAAATAGAATGAAAGAAAGCAGGGATGACTCCAAAGATTTTCTCAAATGAAGTCACGAGACCACTGGTAACAACTTTAAAAAAGTGTGCCAGGCCCTTTGTGGAGGACGCGTTAGAGATAGTCCGAACCATCTTGCTGAAATGGAAAGGCGAATCTGTATTTAAAAGGGTCTGCACCTCTGTACGGGTGTTCGCTGTGTGAAGCACGAAAGTTTCACGGGCCGAACTCAAGGCCACCTCTCTCTGAGACAAAAGAGCTCTTATTCTTGCCATGCCGTTGAAATGTGCTCCCAAGGTTGGTATTTGTGGCCAGATTGAAAACTCCCTATGTTCATGTGTGGGAGGAAATAGAACATTTTTGCAGCAAATAACCCGTTCATTTACTGTTACGATAAAATGAATACTTTTAATTAACCCAGAACAATCTTCATTATTGAGCATCAAATAACTACCATTTTCCAAGAACTTGAACGTGGGGATGATAGCAGGAACTGGTGTGCCTTGCAACACGCAAGCCATATTTGGTCGGTGTTTGTTGCATGAACCGTGTAACTGTATGTGCCTACACATTAGTGAATGATCTGGCGTCTCAGTGCATTCCTCTCCATTCAGATAAAGTTCTTGATCATCTTTGAAAATCTGTATGTGTATGGAAGCGACCAGACCTCATGAAGAAAACCACTACCTAAAGGTTAATAACGACCTATTGGTATATATTTCATACAATTTGAAAACTTATATAAAGCAAAAGGCAGCGTTATTAAACCGTGGATAAGGCACGTTGCCAAAGCAGTCAACCTTTTGGATTTATACTGGAAATGTTAAAGGAAGAATTACGGAGTAGGGCCTGTAAATCTTTAATGGACAACGAGTAAAATTACTCCAACCATCATATTCCTCTAACTCCGGGATAGTAGGGGTGTTTAATTTTTTAGAAGTAGCCAATCCAAAGCATTTGGTCTGGGAAATTGTTTCATTCACAAACAACATATGATTTGGGATGAGACATGCACGGTGGAAAGCCTCAGTGCCTTGTACCTGCCAGGTTCGTGAACCCCAAACTGATGTAGATCCTGGATATTTTTACTCTGTGTTACGTTAGCATGGTCTCATTACTGGTTTAAACGCCATTTTTCCTTTTTTGTAACTTCTGCACACGACACTTAGTTGTTGCTTTAGCTTTCAGCCTACCTGCGTCAAGATCTATGCCTGCTTCAAGCAGGCGCAGGGTTTTGATGTAGCTTTGTCCTATCTGATTGTAAATGCGGCACACCGTGGGTGGCAGAGTAGCGGTGCACGTTAACTGGTGCATCCCTGGGGATGTGCTAGTTAATATAAATCTGCCCCTTTACATTTAATTATGTGCAGGGGACACAGAGTAGGTGAGGTTTATCCAAGGTTAAGAAGAGATGAGTCCTGTTCAGTGAAAAATTGGAGATAGGCTTCAGTATATTATATACTTAAGTAGTGTGTTAAGTTTTTGATGACTGTTATTAATTTACTGTTGGGTAATAGTGGTTAATAACATTTTTTATTATATTTTACCACAGATTCAACTGCAGATTATTTCAAGATTTTAGGATGCCTAGCAAAGAAAGAGTAAGAAAGGCTGCAAAACGTCAAAGACAGCAGGACCATGGAATAATGCAGCAGTCCTCTAACAAAAAGATTTGTCAAGTCACCAAGAAAGCACCGGGTAAGAGTCCAAAAACAGTCATAAGAAATATGTGTAGTAAAAAAAATATTACTACAGAAAATGTTTCAGTCCAGAAAAGGAGAAAGAATTCAAATGGTAAGGAAAGGCCAATGAGAAATGTTACTGCTAGAGTAAGAGATAACTCTATGCATGAAAGTAGAAGGAAACAACAGTTTAGGGATATTCGTAAACGAATGTTCCGCAACAGGATAATTGGGAATTTGTTAAAAAATATTAAGAAAGGTCAGCAGAAAGTGGTTTTTTATAAGAGAAAAAAAATAGTTGAGAAAGTTATTGATCAGGCATTTGAAATTAAACGTAAGTTATTTATTTTGACAATCAATAGAATTAGGAAGCTAAACAAGGTAATTTATGATTTCAAAAGAAATAGTAGATGGAAGAGAATAGTTAATCGTAGTAATTTTTGTGAAGTTTTTTCTGGAGAATGGATGCATAGTTCAAGCTCTGAGGCATTTTTTAATGAGGAGAGTTATTTCCAGGATAATGATTTGGTGCATGCAGTTGACACCAGTGGTCGAGCTTATGAAGTGAAAGATGGTTGTCCAGTTGAAAAAGAAAAAGTTGTGAGAACAGAGATAGAAGAGGTGTTAGGTAATGAGGTTTTAGGGAGACGTCCTAAGGGTCCTGTGTACACCTGGAAGTGTAGTAGTATTTGCAGTGTACGACAGGATTCCATCAATTTGCTTTGTGATTTTATACGGTCATTTAATAAGAAAAGTTTGAAGCAGAAAATGAAGTTGTTGCAAGAATTAGATCCTTGCAGAGTGAGAGAAGTGATAGGTTTGCATGGTCATTCACTGGCTTGTCTTTCCAGGAGAGTATGCCAGAGTGTTTTTCATCATTTCAGGATGCTAGCAGTGCATCATAATAAAGTGAGGAAATTAGTTAGAATGTTGTATTATGCTAAGAGTCCAGCAATTATGCTTAAACAATTATGTGCTGCTCTTTTGCATGGTTCTGAAATAGATGTGAAGAATATATGTGAAGAAATTGAGTTTTGTTACTTTGGAAGTAAAGAGGAGAATGTTGAAATTGACCAAGAAGAAGAGAGTAATGTGGAAGATAGTGTACAGGTTTCCAGTACAGATAATTTCCAGAGGGAAATTGCGACGTTTGAGGTGAAATCAAGTGAGAGGCCAAATTTCACTTGTGTGTGTTGTCGACGGACTTATTATAAGAATCAGACTAAGTTAGTGGATTTATATGGAAAAAGTGAAAGGGAAAATAATAGTGAATGGAAGGATTTTACAACATACTTGATGGTAGAAAATTGTTTTGATTTGGGATTGGATCAACGTGTGTGTACTTATTGTTGTAACAAATTAAATCAAAACCAGATGCCTGCTATAGCAGTTCATAATAATCTGGAATTGGTTGAGATTCCTTCTGAATTGAAGGATTTAAATACTTATGAATCTATTTTGATTCAAAGTATCCATCCCTTTCAGGCTATTGTAAGAATGGAGCCAAAGACAGGGAAATTGCCTCCATCAGATTTACAGAGAGGATTAAAGGGAAGAGTTGCTTATTTGCCTCTAGATTTGAAGAAAAACCTTAACACAATTGGAGTAGAAAAAGTGGAAGAGGAACTTCTTGTTATCTTTGTTAATGGGGTTCCGACAAAGAATAAGAAAATATGGCAAGATTTAGTAGATGTTAGGAAAGTGAAAAGGGCAACATTGTATTTGAAAAAAAATAATAAATACTATAAAAATGTATATGTTGCAGAAGAGGAAGTAAGTGAGGAAGAGGATAGCGATTTGTGTGCTGGTCAAATTGAGAAAGTAGAAACCTGTACTAGTGAAGAAATATATGAACATTATAGTGTTCATCCTTTGCATTCCAAGGAAGTCATGGGGAATGCTATTGAGTTGTTTCAAATGAAACAAGCGAAAGGGAGTCCCGTTAGTGTTTGGGAGGAAAGTTTGGAAGCTCGGTGTTTCCCACAGCTTTTTCCAACAGGTCAGGGAGGAAGATATGATGAGCGACCTCATCAAATTCCTGCTTCTGAATACCGGACTTTGCGATTGTATGCAGGAGATCCTAGGTTTCGACAATGCATTCCTTATTTGTTTCATCTCCTGTTTGAAAGCGATCTGTCTGGACTGTCATATGCAGTGAACCACATCTTGAAAAGTGGTATACACATGCAAAACATCTCGGCAAGTGACTTTATGGATAAAGTCAATGTCCAAGACAGTATTTTGGATTCTCACCTGATTAATCTCATGGCGTGTCAGCGTGGTACTAATGAGTACTGGTACCGTCGTCATGGTGATTTAAAATGTATGCTGAGGAACTTAGGAACTCCCACATGGTTCCTCACTTTGAGCTGTGCTGAGTATGGCTGGGAAGACTTACTTGAATTTCTACGAGAGGCAAATGCTAACGTAGAAAACATCGAATTCAAGACACCCGGAGAACTGTGCTCTTTGGATCCAGTCAATGTATGTAGGTACTTCAATCATAGATTTGAAGGTATGATGTCTTTCATCATGAATAAGAAGAATCCACCTCTTGGAGAGGTGTTGGATTTCTTCTGGAGGAAGGAGTACCAAGCAAGAGGTGCTCCTCATATACATATGTTGCTGTGGATCAAGGATGCACCTAAATTTGGAACGGATGCAGAAGACTCAGTGATGAGTTTCATAGAACAGTATTCTACGTGTGCTGTTCCAAACGCAAAGGAGAAAAAAAGCCTAAGAGAAAAAGTTCTACGTTTCCAAAGCCATCGATGTGGAAAGTACTGTCGTCGTAAATTCCGGAACAAAGACAAGTTCTACACCAAATGTCGTTTCGGCTTTCCACGACCGGTGATTTCTAAAGGAAGAGTGAACAGTTTGATGTCTTCGCTGCGACATAATGTGATGAAGAAATCACCTAAAAACACATACAATTTGAAGAGGAACGAAGAGTCTAAGTACATCAACGACTACAACCCGGTGATTTTGTCCATGTGGAATGCTAACATGGATATACAGTTTGTGGCTGATAACTGTATGGCTGTGGCTCGGTATGTGACATCTTACATCACCAAAAAAGAGAAGACAGAATTGAAGGATATGTGGGAGGACATTTCCCATGAAAAGAGCCTCAGCAAGAAGATGTACAGTTTCAGTCTGAAGATGTTGTCGCATCGAGAAATCGGAGCTTACGAATGTTCTGATCGGTTGTCTTCAGCAAGTCTCTATGCCAAGTCCAGGAGTATCGTTTGGGCGAGTGTTGGTCTTGCTGCAACGCGTAATCGAGTTCTGAAACCTGTGCGGGAAATTGAGTATTTGGCGGAAAAGGAGCCAAACAGTACCGACATTTTGAAGAGCAACATGTTGGATACATATTATCCAAATCGAAGCAGTCATCTCGAGAATGTTTGTCTGTATGAGGTTCTGCAAAATTACATATTCAAGAGGAACATCAAAGAAGATACTGAGAAAGGAGTGTATGCTGTAATAGGAAGTGAGGGATGTCTGGTCAAGCAAAGAAAATGCCACTTGATAAACCATCGAAAATTGAGTGGCGAATCTCCTGAAAAAAAGGAGTTTTTCTATTTAGCACTTTTGCAACTTTTTAAGCCTTGGCGTGCAGAAGTGGAACTGCTTGGAGATTTCCTTTGTTACGAAGACTCATTCAATGCTGCCAAGGAGACCATAGAATGTCCTGCTTTTCCTAAATATGTAGAAATGTTGAATGTGGAAATTGAGCAGGAAGCAACGATTGCAGCCGAGATTGCCAGAGACAGTTCTCAGGACAGTCAGAGTTCTGCTTCATTGAGTCAGGATCCACTAGGAGGACCTCTTATCGAAAATGAAGCTGCCACTGCTATGAATGAAGTGGAAAGAGCCATGGCACATGCTCAGGAGGATGCGGTTAACTTAGAAGAGTTGGAAAGACAACTCAACGTTGAGCAGAGGAAAATATATGACGAACTTACCATGCAAATTGATCATGGATTACGTCATGACAAGAAAGAGTGCTCATGTACGTCGTTGAAGCCTGTCCGACTGTATGTGAGTGGAGAAGCGGGAACTGGAAAAAGTTTCCTTATTAAAGCAATTTCGTGTTATTTGCAGGAAAGGACAGAGTCATCGCTGTCTTGTGTTGTCACCGCTCCAACTGGACTGGCAGCACATAACATTAAAGGGATTACTTTACATCGTTTACTGATGCTGCCAGTGGAGCATGACAACAAATTAGAATATCACAAGCTATCTGGAGATGCTTGTTTTGAAGTTTCAAGAGTCTTGAGGAAAATGAAACTTCTTATCATTGATGAAGTAAGCATGGTTTCCAATGTCATGCTTGCCTTTGTGCATTTGAGAATGCAAGAAGTTCTCAAAACAGAGTATGATGTGTTATTTGGTGGCAAACACATCATTGTTTTCGGAGATCTTCTGCAGCTGACACCAGTGAAAGGGCAACCTGTGTTCAAAATGCTCACGCATGAAGATACCAGGAAGTGCTTAGGGAGCATTGGCAACGTCAATATATGGTTAAACTTCAATTATGCTGAACTGCATGAAAATATGCGTCAGGCAAAGGATGAAGTTTACAAGACTATTCTACAAGATGTTAGAATTGGGAAAGTGACCGAGCATGGGAAAGAAGCTTTACATGCACGATTACTGACAAATTTATATCCAGACGAAGATGTTGTGCCTGAGAATATTTTTCAGAAAGTTACTGAGAAAAAATCTGGAATATGTTTGATGCCAACTCTTGCAGAATGTGCCAAATTCAACAACAAAATGCTGCATTTAGAAAAGCAAGAGATTGTGAAACTGGAAGCTATTGACAGAGTAGAGCATATGGGATCAACAATTATTTTGTCTGAGAATCTGAAAACAAAATTGGATTCATTAGAGAAGAGTATATCTAAAACTGCGGGTTTTGAAAAGACTCTGAATGTGTGCTTGAACTGCCGTATAATTTTAAGAAGGAATTTACATGTTGAAAGAGGTCTGGTAAATGGATCAATGGGTAATGTTGTTGATTTTGTGAAATACAGAAATAGAGATGGAATTGAATTTTTAAAAATTAAATTTGATGGCATTGAGGAAGTACAGATAATTGCTCGTTGTTCTGCTAGATTTTTGCTTGTAAAAGACTTATATGTTCGTCGTAAGCAGTTTCCTGTTTGCTTGGCATATGCGGTGACAATCCATAAATCGCAAGGTTTAAGTGTAGACTGTGCATTGGTGAATATTGGCAGTTCTGTGTTCAAGGAGGGTATGGCATATGTGGCATTGTCACGAGTTAGGACTTTATCGGGATTGTACTTGATTGAGTGTGATGTCACAAACATTTGTGCGGATCTAGATTGTGTTAAGGAATACAATAGGTTGAGAAGAGAGTATGCGCCACATTTGCCTCAGTATCCTTTGTTTGAGAAACGTGTGGTAGGCCGGAAACGAAGAAATGTGACCAATACTGGGGAGGTTGTAGCAAAAAGACGAAAAGTCGATGAACCTGAAATTATAAGCAGAAACAAAAAGGATTCTGTTGAAGATGTTGTTGGTTTTCAATTTGAAAACAGTTCTGGTGTCAACTGCTATGCTAATGTAGTGGTTAATGTTTTGTTTTCTCTAGAAAATGTAAAAGAAGAGATTGTGGTCAATTCTGATCAAAGATTTTGCAGTTTGTTAAATTCTGTGTTAGAGAATTGTAGCACTGATAGAACAAACATAGAAAGTGTGTCTGAAATTCGAAATCTGTTAGACAGATGTTCAGGCCAAACACAATTCTCTCAAAATAGTCAGCAAGATTGTCAGGAGTTTTTAATGTATATGCTTGATGTATTGCATGATGAAGGTGTAGATGTAGATCACCTGTTTGGGCTTTCTTATCAATGGCAGCATGACTGCGAGAACTGTAGGGTATCAAGTACTACTAGTGTAGACTCAGAAAGATTTATATATTTAACTTTGCCAGACAGTAAATCAGTCTCTTTTAATAAGCTAGTAAAAGCAGCTGATCACAACATGGAGTGTAGCCAATGTAAATCTGAAATGATGTCCACATTATTTATACGAACATATGGCCAGTATGTCATTTTAATGTTCCAACGATGTAGGCCTGATGGAACAAAATTGACAACTTTAATTAAAAATTTTGTGGCTTCACAGTTGTCAATATCAGGAAGGACTTTTGTAACTGTAGCAATTATATATCATGATGGTCCATCAATAACATCAGGACATTATACAGCTTATTTAAAGTGTAGAAATGGCTGGTCATTCTGCAATGATTCTGTTTTAATTTTCAAAAAAAAATTGCCATATGACCTTAAAAACTCTTACCTGGTGTTTTTAAAACCAAAATTTTAGGGAAAGAATCTCGGGATGTGCTCTGAGGAATTTCAAGAAGTTCTCATGGCTCCTACACTATTTGGCCTTGAGGATAAGTGTAGTACAGAGACATAACTTCTTACCATAACACTGGACGTGATGGAGAAATACGTGCACTTTGAATGAGTTCAGAAAAACTATTTCTTTTTATAAGCTAATTGAAGCAGCCAATCAAAACATGGAGTAGAGGGAATGTAAGTCTGCAATGCTGTCTACTGTTTTACATTGCTTTGTGATTAAAAGTGATGTAGAGAATTAAATAATTGTACTAGTCATAAAGGTAGTGTAAGTCTGCTTCATAGTAAGCAGTATCAGTGTGATAGGAAATGTAGAACATGATTGAGCAAGAAGGGGAAGATATTACTAGTCCAGGATTGTGTAAATGATCTTCAACATTTTAATTCTGAAAGTTGCGGAAATGCGAAAAGACGGGATTGGCTTACAAGAAATCCAAGAGTTATAAATGGGTCTGAGAAGATTTGGCCTTGTGGAAACTTGTGGTAGAGAGCAAGAAGTCATTTATTGTATGTAACATGTTTTTGAAAACGATGGAGGTTTTCTTTCAGAAAGTGGCGGGTTGAAAGTAATAACAGCACAACAGAGTGTAAGCTGTTCATAGGACATCCTTGGCCGTCATGGAAAGTAAGTTAACTTTAAGGAGTTCTGAATTCTGCTTTATGCTGTATGGGTTTTTTAAACACAATCATTTTGATTGTGTTTTTTTTTCCCCGCTGTTATATGATGAATACCTTCAAGTCACTGTTTTTAGTGAAATTTGATACATTCTGAGAACAGCAAAAATAAACCATTTAACATGTATAATTAATTCTGTTCTGTTTGCATTTATGATGTACATGTAGAACTGTGTAGGAGGCATGGAGAAGGTGAGGCTTCTGTAAGTGTCAAAGTTGTTGCATACAGTGAACACATTCACACATCAGTCCACTCTTCCTTGGATGTGGTGGAGGTGGTGGGGAAGCACCAGCTGAAGCTACTAAAGAAGCCATTGCTCACTGGTAACAAAGGGTCTTTCTCTCACAATGATGAAAGTCAGAGTGAGGAAAGAAAGAGGGATTTTCATCATTTGGGAAAAACAATAGTTCTCAACCAATGAAAAGTGTTCATTTTAGATTATATGACCTAGTCTTACATCATTAGGAAAAAAAAAAGTGAAATGAACCAATGAAAAGTGTTATTACCAAGTCACATGATCTGCTGTGTTTACGTTACACGCTTTGCAGGGCCTCCCGGTTTGCTTCCAGAAACCTGTGCTTTGCGACTCGGTAAGTGTACCAGTTCGCTAACGTAGTACGCCATATGACGTATCACGCGAGAACGCGAAACGTCATGCGGACGGGAGGCGTCACAATGTTGTTTTCTAACGCGGCAGTTGCGGTAAAGAAACGTTTACCGGCTCGCGGTCTATTTCGCGGCATCAAGGTCAGCTAACGGGAAGCTTCCCGATTCGCGAAGCGGGAACGAAGAAAAAAAAATTTAAAAAAAAAAAGTTATTCATAAACATATAAAATATATTTTGGGATTTAAAGAAGAATACATTTTACAGCTACAGATATTTGCTATTAAAAAACCATTGAAATTCACTGAAAAAACCATAGGTTATAGATTATATATAGTTAGGAATTAGCATTTACAAAACCTTGAAAATTCACTGAAAAAACCATAGGTTATAGACCATATATAGTTAGGAATTAGCATTTAAAAAACCTTATTTTACTCACACAAAACCATTGAAATTCCATATATAGTTAGTTGCACTAACTATATATCGCGCACCCGCAATCCACTGCTGATGATGTCACATATTACATCATTCATGACATGGTCAGTGACATCACTGATGACATCACTGATGACATCTCAAATGACATCACTGATGACATCACTGATGACATCTCATTTGACATTATTCTTGTGCTAATACGATAAACCTCTTCAGACTCTAATATAACCTTAGATACACTCAGTGTATACAGAAACTCACACACTGTCACTCATCCATGGAGTTACTCACACACCTAGTCAGTCATGCAAAGAAACAATCTCACCTCCATTTCCTCAACTATACAGTTATACACACCTTACTTATTCAAGCATATACTAACACATATTTACTCTCTTATACAATCCCTGATACAAGTTCACAATGATCCATACAGGTACTCACACATTCAGTGGCTCTCATGCACAGTTATTTATATATGCCAACTCTCACATGTACTGTGTTTTACATATGTACTTACTTTGACATGTAGCACTGAGATATCCATTCACTCACCAATGCACTCATGCACACAGTCAACCACCCATACAGCTGTTTCCACATGCACTTTTGAACCTATACATCTAGTGAATCAACTGCTCACACATCTATGCACAGAGTCATACACCTCCCAGGCACCCACACACACACTCAGTCTCCCATACAAATACTTGAGCAACCAATCAATAACCCATATACTTACTCATATAGTTACTGATCAACACATGCAGCAGTTTACAGAACAACAAACATAATGATGCACAAATTAAGACAGTTTAGTCACTAACCCGTGCACTCAGTGAGACACATTTAATCTGATGACATCTCAAATGACATCACTGATGACATCACTGATAACAACATCCAGTGATTTTATGTTTCTGTAAAGTTTAAATATGTCTTACATATTGAAGAATGAGTGGATGTATAAGTGTCTGGACGAAGGATTTAGTAGGTGCATGACTGACTGTATGAGTGAGTGATTAAATGTATCTCACTGAGTGCATGGGTTAGTGACTAAACTGTCTTAATTTGTGCATCATTATGTCTGTTGTTCTGTAAACTGCTGCATGTGTTGATCAGTAGCTATATGAGTAACTATATGGGTTATTGATTGATTGTCCAAGTATTTGTATGGGAGACTGAGTGTGTGTGTGGCTGGCTGGGAGGTGTGTGACTCTGTGCAGATCAATGTGTACTTATATCAATGATTGTATAACAAGGTAAGTATGTGTTAGTATATGTTTGAAAATGTAAGGTGCTCTATGTTTAACTGTATAGACAAGAAAATGGAAGTGTGATTGATTCTTTACAGGACTGACTAGGTGTGTGAGTAACTCCATGGATGAGTGGCAGAGTGTGAGTGTCTGTATAGGTGTATGAGTGCATATGATAGTGTTGTAAAGATGAGTGATTGTATGTATGAATGATTGTATGGGTGAATGAGTGAATGTGTGTGTAGACGTAGGAATCAGTGAGTACATATGTAGTAACTAGTATTGGTGTGTCAATGGTTTCAAAAATTATACTCTGTATTTAACACTGGGTGAAACAGAGGTTATATTAAAATGTGAGGAGATGCATTGTATTGTCACATGAATGATATCATCAGTGATGTGGTCATTGATGTCAAATGAGATGTCATCAGTGGAGTCATCAGTGATGTCATTTGAGATGTCATCAGTGATGTCATCAGTGATGTCACTGACCATGTCATGAATGATGTAATATGTGACATCATCAGCAGTGGATTGCGGGTGCGCGATATATAGTTAGTGCAACTAACTATATATGGAATTTCAATGGTTTTGTGTGAGTAAAATAAGGTTTTGTAAATGCTAATTCCTAACTATATATGGTCTATAACCTATGGTTTTTTCAGTGAATTTTCAAGGTTTTGTAAATGCTAATTCCTAACTATATATGGTCTATAACCTATGGTTTTTTCAGTGAATTTCATTGGTTTTTTAACAGCTAATATCTGTAGCTGTAAAATGTATTCTTCTTTAAATCCAAAAATATATTTTATATGTTTATTAATAACTTTTTTTTTAAATATTTTTTTTCTTCGTTCCCGCTTCGCGAATCGGGAAGCTTCCCGTTAGCTGACCGTGATGCCGCGAAATAGACCGCGAGCCGGTAAACGTTTCTTTACCGCAACTGCCGCGTTAGAAAACAACATCGTGACGCCTCCCGTCCGCATGACGTTTCGCGTTGTCGCGTGATACGTCATATGACGTGCTACGTTAGCGAACTCGTACGCTTACCGAGTCGCAAAGCACAGGTTTCTGGAAGCAAACCGGGAGGCCCTGCAAAGCGCGTAACGTAAACACAGCAGGTCATGTGACTTGGTAATAACACTTTTCATTGGTTCATTTCACTTTCGGTTTCCTAATGATGTAAGACTAGGTCATATGATCTAAAATGAACACTTTTCATTGGTTGAGAACTATTTTTTTTCCCAAATGGTGAAAATCCCTCCTTCTTTCCTCACTCTGACTTTCATCATTGTGAGAGAAAGACCCTTTGTTACCAGTGAGCAATGGCTTCTTTACTAGCTTCAGCTGGTGCTTCCCCACCACCTCCACCACATCCAAGGAAGAGTGGACCACCTGCTAAAGTTATAATTCAGCAAGAAGAGGAACAGGACGACCTAGATAATCTCCCTATTATGGCCAGAAGATCTGTTGTACCGGAAGTAACGGGACCAGAGGGCAGGGAGATGGTGCCAAATATACAAACGAGATTTCGTGAAGTAAAACAAGTCTGCGTACATTGCAGTGGATTCATTTGCTACGGAGAAAGTAGCATCACTCTGATCAACAGAGCTATTGACAATCATGCTCATGTTTGTCCGAAACTCCCCAAACAATAAATTCTTTTTTTTTGTTTTCTTGCTCCTGTTGAGCCCTTTACAATGAATCGTTTTCGTTGCCCCCTCCGAAAAAAAAACAAAAAAAATATAAAACTGTTCAGAAAAATTCAAAAAAAGTAAAAAAATGTTCAGAAAAATAATAAAAAAAATATAAAACAACAAAAACTATTTAAAAAAAAGTTCTTTTCAGAACTACCTCCCCGTTATTAAAAAATTGGTACAATATTTGCAACTGTGCCAACCTCTATTTCTCTTAGTTCGCTTCCCAGTTCGCTCCCCGGTACGCGAACCGGAAGCGAACCAAAATTTTTTTTTTTTAAAAAAGAACAGTAAGTATAAGGGAAGGAAACAGACAGTTATGTTAAAAGAAAGACAGCTATAGGGGAGTAAACTAGAGATACTATTACCCGTAATCCACTGCTGATGATGTCACATATTACATCATTCATGACATGCTCAGTGACATCATCAGCAGAGGATTGCGGGTAACAGTATCCCTAGTTTATTCCCTATAGCTGTGTTTCTTTTAACATAACTGTCTGTTTCCTTCCCTTATACTTACTGTTCTTTTTAAAAAAAAAATTTAGATCAGTCAGAAACAGTGAAAGTAATGAAATATAAAAGACTACGTAGAATATGAGCACTGTATGCAACAACTTTGACACTTACAGAAGCCTCACCTTCTCCATGCCTCCTACACAGTTCTACATGTACATCATAAATGCAAACAGAACAGAATTAATTATACATGTTAAATGGTTTATTTTTGCTGTTCTCAGAATGTATCAAATTTCACTAAAACAGTGACTTGAAGGTATTCATCATATAACAGCGGGGGAAAAAAAACACAATCAAAATGATTGTGTTTAAAAAACCCATACAACATTACAAATCAGAATTCAGAACTCCTTAAAGTTAACTTACTTTCCATGACGGCCAAGGATGTCCTATGAACAGCTTACACTCTGTTGTGCTGTTATTACTTTCAACCCGCCACTTTCTGAAAGAAAACCTCCATCGTTTTCAAAAACATGTTACATACAATAAATGACTTCTTGCTCTCTACCACAAGTTTCAACAAGGCCAAATCTTGTCAGAGCCATGTATAACTCTTGGATTTCTTGTTAGCCAATCCCGTCTTTTCGCATTTCCGCAACTTTCAGAATTAAAATGTTGAAGATCATTTACACAATCCTGGACTAGTAATATCTTCCCCTTCTTGCTCAATCATGTTCTACATTTCCTATCACACTGATACTGCTTACTATGAAGCAGACTTACACTACCTTTATGACTAGTACAATTATTTAATTCTCTACATCACTTTTAATCACAAAGCAATGTAAAACAGTAGACAGCATTGCAGACTTACATTCCCTCTACTCCATGTTTTGATTGGCTGCTTCAATTAGCTTATAAAAAGAAATAGTTTTTCTGAACTCATTCAAAGTGCACGTATTTCTCAATAACGTCCAGTGTTATGGTAAAAAGTTATGTCTCTGTACTACACTTATCCTCAAGGCCAAATAGTGTAGGAGCCATGAGAACTTCTTGAAATTCCTCAGAGCACATCCCGAGATTCTTTCCCTAAAATTTTGGTTTTAAAAACACCAGGTAAGAGTTTTTAAGGTCATATGGCAATTTTTTTAAAAAAATTAAAACAGAATCATTGCAGAATGACCAGCCATTTCTACACTTTAAATAAGCTGTATAATGTCCTGATGTTATTGAAGGACCATCATGATATATAATTGCTACAGTTACAAAAGTCCTTCCTGATATTGACAACTGTGAAGCCACAAAATTTTTAATTAAAGTTGTCAATTTTGTTCCATCAGGCCTACATCGTTGGAACATTAAAATGACATACTGGCCATATGTTCGTATAAATAATGTGGACATCATTTCAGATTTACATTGCCTACACTCCATATTGTGATCAGCTGCTTTTACTAGCTTATTAAAAGAGACTGATTTACTGTCTGGCAAAGTTAAATATATAAATCTTTCTGAGTCTACACTAGTACTACTTGATACCCTACAGTTCTCGCAGTCATGCTGCCATTGATAAGAAAGCCCAAACAGCTGATCTACATCTACACCTTCAGCATGCAATACATCAAGCATATACATTAAAAACTCCTGACAATCTTGCTGACTATTTTGAGAGAATTGTGTTTGGCCTGAACATCTGTCTAACAGATTTCGAATTTCAGACACACTTTCTATGTTTGTTCTATCAGTGCTACATTTCTCTAACACAGAATTTAACAAACTGCAAAATCTTTGATCAGAATTGACCACAATCTCTTCTTTTACATTTTGTAGAGAAAACAAAACATTAACCACTACATTAGCATAGCAGTTGACACCAGAACTGTTTTCAAATTGAAAACCAACAACATCTTCAACAGAATCCTTTTTGTTTCTGCTTATAATTTCAGGTTCATCGACTTTTCGTCTTTTTGCTACAACCTCCCCAGTATTGGTCACATTTCTTCGTTTCCGGCCTACCACACGTTTCTCAAACAAAGGATACTGAGGCAAATGTGGCGCATACTCTCTTCTCAACCTATTGTATTCCTTAACACAATCTAGATCCGCACAAATGTTTGTGACATCACACTCAATCAAGTACAATCCCGATAAAGTCCTAACTCGTGACAATGCCACATATGCCATACCCTCCTTGAACACAGAACTGCCAATATTCACCAATGCACAGTCTACACTTAAACCTTGCGATTTATGGATTGTCACCGCATATGCCAAGCAAACAGGAAACTGCTTACGACGAACATATAAGTCTTTTACAAGCAAAAATCTAGCAGAACAACGAGCAATTAGCTGTACTTCCTCAATGCCATCAAATTTAATTTTTAAAAATTCAATTCCATCTCTATTTCTGTATTTCACAAAATCAACAACATTACCCATTGATCCATTTACCAGACCTCTTTCAACATGTAAATTCCTTCTTAAAATTATACGGCAGTTCAAGCACACATTCAGAGTCTTTTCAAAACCCGCAGTTTTAGATATACTCTTCTCTAATGAATCCAATTTTGTTTTCAGATTCTCAGACAAAATAATTGTTGATCCCATATGCTCTACTCTGTCAATAGCTTCCAATTTCACAATCTCTTGCTTTTCTAAATGCAACATTTTGTTGTTGAATTTGGCACATTCTGCAAGAGTTGGCATCAAACATATTCCATATTTTTTCTCAGTAACTTTCTGAAAAATATTCTCAGGCACAACATCTTCGTCTGGATATAAATTTGTCAGTAATCGTGCATGTAAAGCTTCTTTCCCATGCTCGGTCACTTTTCCAATTCTAACATCTTGTAGAATAGTCTTGTAAACTTCATCCTTTGCCTGACGCATATTTTCATGCAGTTCAGCATAATTGAAGTTTAACCATATATTGACGTTGCCAATACTCCCTAAGCACTTCCTGGTATCTTCATGCGTGAGCATTTTGAACACAGGTTGCCCTTTCACTGGTGTCAGCTGCAGAAGATCTCCGAAAACAATGATGTGTTTGCCACCAAATAACACATCATACTCTGTTTTGAGAACTTCTTGCATTCTCAAATGCACAAAGGCAAGCATGACATTGGAAACCATGCTTACTTCGTCAATGATAAGAAGTTTCATTTTCCTCAAGACTCTTGAAACTTCAAAACAAGCATCTCCAGATAGCTTGTGATATTCTAATTTGTTGTCATGCTCCACTGGCAGCATCAGTAAACGATGTAAAGTAATCCCTTTAATGTTATGTGCTGCCAGTCCAGTTGGAGCGGTGACAACACAAGACAGCGATGACTCTGTCCTTTCCTGCAAATAACATGAAATTGCTTTAATAAGGAAACTTTTTCCAGTTCCCGCTTCTCCACTCACGTACAGTCGGACAGGCTTCAACGACGTACATGAGCACTCTTTCTTGTCATGACTTAATCCATGATCAATTTGCATGGTAAGTTCGTCATATATTTTCCTCTGCTCAACGTTGAGTTGTCTTTCCAACTCTTCTAAGTTAACCGCATCCTCCTGAGCATGTGCCATGGCTCTTTCCACTTCATTCATAGCAGTGGCAGCTTCATTTTCGATAAGAGGTCCTCCTAGTGGATCCTGACTCAATGAAGCAGAACTCTGACTGTCCTGAGAACTGTCTCTGGCAATCTCGGCTGCAATCGTTGCTTCCTGCTCAATTTCCACATTCAACATTTCTACATATTTGGGAAAAGCAGGACATTCTATGGTCTCCTTGGCAGCATTGAATGAGTCTTCGTAACAAAGAAAATCTCCAAGCAGTTCCTCTTCTGCACGCCAAGGCTTAAAAAGTTGCAAAAGTGCTAAATAGAAAAACTCCTTTTTTGCAGGAGATTCGCCACTCAATTTTCGATGGTTTATCAAGTAGCATTTTCTTTGCTTGACCAGACATCCCTCACTTCCTATTACAGCATACACTCCTTTCTCAGTATCTTCTTTGATGTTCCTCTTGAATATGTAATTTTGCAGAACCTCATACAGACAAACATTCTCGAGGTGACTGCTTCGATTTGGATAATATGTATCCAACATGTTGCTCTTCAAAATGTCGGTACTGTTTGGCTCCTTTTCCGCCAAATACTCAATTTCCCGCACAGGTTTCAGAACTCGATTACGCGTTGCAGCAAGACCAACACTCGCCCAAACGATACTCCTGGACTTGGCATAGAGACTTGCTGAAGACAACCGGTCAGAACATTCGTAAGCTCCGATTTCTCGATGCGACAACATCTTCAGACTGAAACTGTACAACTTCTTGCTGAGGCTCTTTTCATGGGAAATGTCCTCCCACATATCCTTCAATTCTGTCTTCTCTTTTTTGGTGATGTAAGATGTCACATACCGAGCCACAGCCATACAGTTATCAGCCACAAACTGTATATCCATGTTAGCATTCCACATGGACAAAATCACTGGGTTGTAGTCGTTGATGTACTTAGACTCTTCGTTCCTCTTCAAATTGTATGTGTTTTTAGGTGATTTCTTCATCACATTATGTCGCAGCGAAGACATCAAACTGTTCACTCTTCCTTTAGAAATCACCGATCGTGGAAAGCCGAAACGACATTTGGTGTAGAACTTGTCTTTGTTCCGGAATTTACGACGACAGTACTTTCCACATCGATGGCTTTGGAAACGTAGAACTTTTTCTCTTAGGCTTTTTTTCTCCTTTGCGTTTGGAACAGCACACGTAGAATACTGTTCTATGAAACTCATCACTGAGTCGTCTGCATCCGTTCCAAATTTAGGTGCATCCTTGATCCACAGCAACATATGTATATGAGGAGCACCTCTTGCTTGGTACTCCTTCCTCCAGAAGAAATCCAACACCTCTCCAAGAGGTGGATTCTTCTTATTCATGATGAAAGACATCATACCTTCAAATCTATGATTGAAGTACCTACATACATTGACTGGATCCAAAGAGCACAGTTCTCCGGGTGTCTTGAATTCGATGTTTTCTACGTTAGCATTTGACTCTCGTAGAAATTCAAGTAAGTCTTCCCAGCCATACTCAGCACAGCTCAAAGTGAGGAACCATGTGGGAGTTCCTAAGTTCCTCAGCATACATTTTAAATCACCATGACGACGGTACCAGTACTCATTAGTACCACGCTGACACGCCATGAGATTAATCAGGTGAGAATCCAAAATACTGTCTTGGACATTGACTTTATCCATAAAGTCACTTGCCGAGATGTTTTGCATGTGTATACCACTTTTCAAGATGTGGTTCACTGCATATGACAGTCCAGACAGATCGCTTTCAAACAGGAGATGAAACAAATAAGGAATGCATTGTCGAAACCTAGGATCTCCTGCATACAATCGCAAAGTCCGGTATTCAGAAGCAGGAATTTGATGAGGTCGCTCATCATATCTTCCTCCCTGACCTGTTGGAAAAAGCTGTGGGAAACACCGAGCTTCCAAACTTTCCTCCCAAACACTAATGGGACTCCCTTTCGCTTGTTTCATTTGAAACAACTCAATAGCATTCCCCATGACTTCCTTGGAATGCAAAGGATGAACACTATAATGTTCATATATTTCTTCACTAGTACAGGGTTCTACTTTCTCAATTTGACCAGCACACAAATCGCTATCCTCTTCCTCACTTACTTCCTCTTCTGCAACATATACATTTTTATAGTATTTATTATATTTTTTCAAATACAATGTTGCCCTTTTGACTTTCCTAACATCTACTAAATCTTGCCATATTTTCTTATTCTTTGTCGGAACCCCATTAACTAAGATAACACGAGGTTCCTCTTCCACTTTTTCTACTCCAATTGTGTTAATGTTTTTCTTCAAATCTAGAGGCAAATAAACAACTCTTCCCTTTAATCCTCTCTGTAAATCTGATGGAGGCAATTTCCCTGTCTTTGGCTCCATTCTTACAATAGCCTGAAAGGGATGGATACTTTGAATCAAAATAGATTCATAAGTATTTAAATCCTTCAATTCAGAAGGAATCTCAACCAATTCCAGATTATTATGAACTGCTCTAGCAGGCATCTGGTTTTGATTTAATTTGTTACAACAATAAGTACACACACGTTGATCCAATCCCAAATCAAAACAATTTTCTACCATCAAGTATGTTGTAAAATCCTTCCATTCACTATTATTTTCCCTTTCACTTTTTCCATATAAATCCACTAACTTAGTCTGATTCTTATAATAAGTGCGTCGACAACACACACAAGTGAAATTTGGCCTCTCACTTGATTTCACCTCAAACGTCGCAATTTCCCTCTGGAAATTATCTGTACTGGAAACCTGTACACTATCTTCCACATTACTCTCTTCTTCTTGGTCAATTTCAACATTCTCCTCTTTACTTCCAAAGTAACAAAACTCAATTTCTTCACATATATTCTTCACATCTATTTCAGAACCATGCAAAAGAGCAGCGCATAATTGTTTAAGCATAATTGCTGGACTCTTAGCATAATACAACATTCTAACTAATTTCCTCACTTTATTATGATGCACTGCTAGCATCCTGAAATGATGAAAAACACTCTGGCATACTCTCCTGGAAAGACAAGCCAGTGAATGACCATGCAAACCTATCACTTCTCTCACTCTGCAAGGATCTAATTCTTGCAACAACTTCATTTTCTGCTTCAAACTTTTCTTACTAAATGACCGTATAAAATCACAAAGCAAATTGATGGAATCCTGTCGTACACTGCAAATACTACTACACTTCCAGGTGTACACAGGACCCTTAGGACGTCTCCCTAAAACCTCATTACCTAACACCTCTTCTATCTCTGTTCTCACAAGTTTTTCTTTTTCAACTGGACAACCATCTTTCACTTCATAAGCTCGACCACTGGTGTCAACTGCATGCACCAAATCATTATCCTGGAAATAACTCTCCTCATTAAAAAATGCCTCAGAGCTTGAACTATGCATCCATTCTCCAGAAAAAACTTCACAAAAATTACTACGATTAACTATTCTCTTCCATCTACTATTTCTTTTGAAATCATAAATTACCTTGTTTAGCTTCCTAATTCTATTGATTGTCAAAATAAATAACTTACGTTTAATTTCAAATGCCTGATCAATAACTTTCTCAACTATTTTTTTTCTCTTATAAAAAACCACTTTCTGCTGACCTTTCTTAATATTTTTTAACAAATTCCCAATTATCCTGTTGCGGAACATTCATTTACGAATATCCCTAAACTGTTGTTTCCTTCTACTTTCATGCATAGAGTTATCTCTTACTCTAGCAGTAACATTTCTCATTGGCCTTTCCTTACCATTTGAATTCTTTCTCCTTTTCTGGACTGAAACATTTTCTGTAGTAATATTTTTTTTACTACACATATTTCTTATGACTGTTTTTCGACTCTTACCCGGTGCTTTCTTGGTGACTTGACAAATCTTTTTGTTAGAGGACTGCTGCATTATTCCATGGTCCTGCTGTCTTTGACGTTTTGCAGCCTTTCTTACTCTTTCTTTGCTAGGCATCCTAAAATCTTGAAATAATCTGCAGTTGAATCTGTGGTAAAATATAATAAAAAATGTTATTAACCACTATTACCCAACAGTAAATTAATAACAGTCATCAAAAACTTAACACACTACTTAAGTATATAATATACTGAAGCCTATCTCCAATTTTTCACTGAACAGGACTCATCTCTTCTTAACCTTGGATAAACCTCACCTACTCTGTGTCCCCTGCACATAATTAAATGTAAAGGGGCAGATTTATATTAACTAGCACATCCCCAGGGATGCACCAGTTAAGGTGCACCGCTGCTCTGCCACCCACGGTGTGCCGCATTTACAATCAGATAGGACAAAGCTACATCAAAACCCTGCGCCTGCTTGAAGCAGGCATAGATCTTGACGCAGGTAGGCTGAAAGCTAAAGCAACAACTAAGTGTCGTGTGCAGAAGTTACAAAAAAGGAAAAATGGCGTTTAAACCAGTAATGAGACCATGCTAACGTAATACAGAGTAAAAATATCCAGGATCTACATCAGTTTGGGGTTCACGAACCTGGCAGGTACAAGGCACTGAGGCTTTCCACCGTGCATGTCTCATCCCAAAACATATGTTGTTTGTGAATGAAACAATTTCCCAGACCAAATGCTTTGGATTGGCTACTTCTAAAAAATTAAACACCCCTACTATCCCGGAGTTAGAGGAATATGATGGTTGGAGTAATTTTACTCGTTGTCTATTAAAGATTTACAGGCCCTACTCCGTAATTCTTCCTTTAACATTTCCAGTATAAATCCAAAAGGTTGACTGCTTTGGCAACGTGCCTTATCCACGGTTTAATAACGCTGCCTTTTGCTTTATATAAGTTTTCAAATTGTATGAAATATATACCAATAGGTCGTTATTAACCTTTAGGTAGTGGTTTTCTTCATGAAGTCTGGTCGCTTCCATACACATACAGATTTTCAAAGATGATCAAGAACTTTATCTGAATGGAGAGGAATACACTGAGACGCCAGATCATTCACTAATGTGTAGGCACATACAGTTACACGGTTCATGCAACAAACACCGACCAAATATGGCTTGCGTGTTGCAAGGCACACCAGTTCCTGCTATCATCCCCACGTTCAAGTTCTTGGAAAATGGTAGTTATTTGATGCTCAATAATGAAGATTGTTCTGGGTTAATTAAAAGTATTCATTTTATCGTAACAGTAAATGAACGGGTTATTTGCTGCAGAAATGTTCTATTTCCTCCCACACATGAACATAGGGAGTTTTCAATCTGGCCACAAATACCAACCTTGGGAGCACATTTCAACGGCATGGCAAGAATAAGAGCTATTTTGTCTCAGAGAGAGGTGGCCTTGAGTTCGGCCCGTGAAACTTTCGTGCTTCACACAGCGAACACCCGTACAGAGGTGCAGACCCTTTTAAATACAGATTCGCCTTTCCATTTCAGCAAGATGGTTCGGACTATCTCTAACGCGTCCTCCACAAAGGGCCTGGCGCACTTTTTTAAAGTTGTTACCAGTGGTCTCGTGACTTCATTTGAGAAAATCTTTGGAGTCATCCCTGCTTTCTTACATTCTATTTTTTCCACTCTGCTTCGTGGATTCCCATTTTTACTTGCATTACCAGCGGACGCTCTTGTGCTTTTTTACATTTTTAAATATGGATGTCCCTCCTGTGCAAGCTCCCGCCCTGCAGCTGCTGACACTGTTCCGCAATCGCATGCTAGAATATTATGGCACAATGCCGTTGGCGATATTAAGCACGGCATATGGATTATCTTTTCTATGCTGATGTGATTCCTTCAAATCTAAGACACTAAAGTATCGGCACGCCCTAAACCAACACAAAGAGACCTTCTTAGCAAATAATATATTATGTTTATTAGGGAGGGTGAGATATAAGCAGCCGCGGGCCGTGGAGGGAGTTACGGTGGGGCAGGGATGCGGGGAGGGGGAGGGGCAGGGTGGAGCCCTCTCCACCCTGCCCCTCTCCCTCCCCGCCTCCCTGCCCCACCGTAACTCCCTCCACGGCCCGCGGCTGCTTATAAGTGTTGCTAACTCTTATTCATTTACAGCATGTTAACATACTGTCACCATTCGCTTTTTATGTACTATTGACTATGCTGGTAATTTTGCTACTGATAATATGTGTACTTGTATAATCTAAGATACTACGCCTGAGAAGACGGCATTAGTAAATAAACATTTCAAATACACATGTGTTCTTCTTAACTCCATGTTCTCGTTTCTAAGAAATATATAACGACCGACTGTTCATGAGTTCCACGTATCCTGAGGTACTATAAGTTCATATTCTGGATTGTCTAAACATTGAGAGTTTGTTATATCCAATGTGACACTGTACCTAGCTTGCTAAGGGGTTTTGATTACTAAGGTGAGTTTTGGGACACCCTAATTCGCCGAGGTTCCAATCCTCTGTCCACAGTTCTGTGTCAGAACAGAAACCCTGCGACAGGGGCACCCCTCAACCTTACTGGAGCTTCATCACACTTGCGATACAACTCCAGCAATGCGCCAACTTTACGGCACAAATACGTCACGCATCTGTGCTGTTTTTGCCCCATGATGCGCCGCATTGTAAATGCAGCACACCATGGGTGTCGGAACAGCGGCACAGAATGACTAACACATCCCTGGTGATGCGCCAGTCATCATAAATCTATCCCTATGCTTCTTATCTTGTTAGAGATAAACCGCCATATGTATCATCAAAGTTTTTTGCATTTCCTAAATAGCGAACTTTAAGGAATAAATTGCGATTCTTTACCATTCCTAGTTTGCGATGACCTATTTGCTAATTACAAATTACCCATTCATTTCCATGCAGCAGGAGGCCCATAGGAATGAAGGTGCAATTTGCGATTAGCAATTACCTCATCGCAAATTACGAATTTTTCCGACGGTGCAGGGGTGTCTCAAGAACACCCTGCTGCACCCCTGAAAAAGAAATTTGGGGTCATATGGCGCACATAAATTTTGAAAACATTCCTTTACCTCAAAAACGATTTTCAACTCATAATTTGAAAACACTGCACATGGGGAAATGACTTAAAATGTCCTTAAGACACATAAAAGCATTTTTTGATTGCCTTTGCAGCATGTTTCAGTCACCTTTAACATGCCTATGTAACGGAAACATTCAAAATCTAAATTTGCCATGCACAGGTGGGAGCATATTTACAAGCAATTTGCTTCACAGACAAACTTCTTACATTGAAATGGGAAAAATAACATCAGAGACTCTCAATTACCTTATAAAGAAGCAGACACCATTATGTCCTTCTCATCAATATTAAAACCATTGCTTTTTCTCAAAAACGATTTACAAGTCATAATTTGAAAACACTCCACAGCTCCTATGCACATAAAAGCCCTGTCAGTACTAATACTTCACATTTTCTCCAATTACAATTTCTCAAAGAAACAAAATCTATTTGTGAAACACTTGAGACAAAGCAACATTTGAAAAACACAACTTTCTTCATAATTTTCTCCTTAAAGCACACTATTTTCTATCTAAATTAAAGAAATCTTTTCTCACCTTAGCAAATACTTTGAGTTTCAAAACAGTCTCAGAAACACACCAATTTGTCTTCAGCAGAGCAAAAGGTATGCACTCCAGAGTCTGCAGCTATCAAAAGCACAGAAATACTGTAATTCCTCACACATATCTCTCATGTCACCCAATCAAAACTCTTCCCTCACTTTTTTTCAAAGCAAAACCCTTCCCCCCTCTGCCCCCTCTCTGCTTTTTCTGCATAGCAACCACCTCTTGCAAGACCTCTCACACAACAATGTTGCAATTGAACTCTGAACTCTCAGTGCACCTGCATATCCAGAGCATTCTTTCATTTAATGATTTTTTCTTCGCCACTCAAAATACATCTTTCAACGAACTCATCCATGCACACTAACTTTCTGTTTTCAGCAATCAAAATCCACCAATCACTCTTACTGCTTCATTAACACAGAAACTCCTCAGTTTTTTTCATTTTACACTCTCATTTTTTCAACTGCCATTTCATTGCCACACTTCATCTGACTGCAGCAGAACCTTCTCTCACCATGTTTTCTGTCTGGATTGTTGGACATAGTTACATATATTGGGCTCAAAGGTACGCTGAAAACAGGAATTTACCTAACCTCAATTTACAAGATGTGGAAATTAAGTGGTTTGGCCACAGAGGATTAAAATGTCACCAATTGATACCATTGGTGAAAACCTTTATGCATTTGCCAAAACCTGACCTGTTAATTGTGCACTGTGGAGGTAATGATTTGGGCACTTTGACTGGGGTAGGTCTGGAAATGCTTTTAAAGGACACCTTTGAGCAATTGATGGCACTTTTTCCTCAGACTGCCTTGGTATATTCAAATATATGCCAAAGACAGAAATGGAGGTGGTCGAACCAATTTTGTCCACAAATTGAGAAATCGAGGAAGCATGTAAACAAATCTGTTTCAGCTTACATGAGAGACCATGGAATGGGCTCCCTGTACAACAATAACTTGCGTTACTACATGCAAGATATCTACAGAGGAGATGGAGTTCACTTCTCAGATGAGGGCAACAGAGTTTTCACTCTGAATTTAAGACTGTGCATTGGTACCTACTTATAAGTACCTAAATGTACCATAAACCCAAAAGCTCTTCTCAGAGCTACCCTACATCTGATCACTCACAATTATTATTTTACTCTAACTTTTTTCACTAATTTTCAAGAAAGTACGCTCCCCAGAACGCTTCCCGGTTCGCGAACCGGGCGCACTCCACGCAAAAAAACTAAAAAAACGGTATATTTTTTTTTGCCCTGCGAGACCCTTTCAAAGCCTCCACATCAAACCTAGGGGGTCAGGGACGATCTACTATGCCCCCTTATGGTCATTTGCCCCTTCGCTTTGGCCTCCTCTTGTCTCTCGATCCTACCGAGAGACAAGATGGCGGCCGCTACGGACTGTTTGGAATGTTTACAGACGCCGAAAAACCAATCAGCTTCGCAAACCTCCGTAACGCGAAAAGTACGCGAAGCGGAGCGCTGTTACAGATATATATCTTTTTTTGAACGTTACTTTCTCAAAATCCACTGGAGCACATATATTGAGACCTAGCAAAGGCACATCGGGCTACCAGTCCCTACAATTTTGCCAAGTTTCGTGCAAATCCATTCAGCCGTTCGATTATTATTATTTTATTTTTTTTTGCCCCGCGGGGCCCTTTTAAAACCTCCACATCAAACGTAGGGGGTCAGCGAGGATCTACTATTCCCCCTTATGGTCATTTGCCCCTTCGCTTTGGCCTCCTCTTGTCTCTCGATCCTACAGAGAGACAAGATGGCGGCCGCTACGGACTGTTTGGAATGTTGACAGACGCCGGAGAACCAATCAGCTTCGCTTCACAAAGCTCCGTTGCGCGAAAAGTACGCGTCCTGGGACGCTGCCCGGTCCGCTGTTACAGATATATATCTTTTTTTAAACGTTAATTTCTCAAAATCCACTGGAGCACATATATTGAGACCTACAAAAGGCACATCGGGCTACCAGTCCCTACAATTTTGCCAAGTTTCGTGCAAATCCATTCAGCCGTTCGGGCTAAAAGTGAGGCCAACCGCCCTATGGAAATTAACATGGGAAAAACGCGTTTTGGGACCCCCTTTTTTCTCGGCCCCCCCTTGACGAACCCCCCCAAAATTTTCAGGGGCTGCTCAGAAACAAAATGTGCCATTTTTCTGAGAATTTCAGCCAATTCCGTCCACAAACGCCAAAGTTATTAGACATAGAATTTTCAAAAATCCCATAGAGAAAAAATCCTAACTATATATACCTACTGGCGACCGCCAGTAGGTAATATATATATATATATATCCAAAAAGCAAACAGGGTCCTGCTGAGATCCTCTCTCCCAAGTCAGGTGGCGCAAACAATTTCGGCGGACCACAAGAGCCGAATCCAATATGAAAAGCAAGATTGCTTCAAAGCAATAAATTGCGCACTCAGGAATCCGCATACAAAGTGGTTTATTGATTACAGTTTACACGCTACGCGTTTCGACACAATGAGTGTCTTGGTCACACGTGAGTTCCCAGGTAAGCACTGGCATATAAAAGCAACACAAGAGTAAACATAGAGGAGGTGACCAGTAACTTGACCAGTAGTAGAACGTAAATATGGGTGCCATTTTGTAGTGGTATACTTGTAAAGTAAATGTCACATAGTTTTGCTCACCTAGAACCGATTAATTCAAAGGTCCTAGGTTACTGGATACAGAAAGTATATAGATCATAATACAATTCATAGGTTTAAGTGCCTTATGTATCCTGGTAACGACTATTGCAGTGCTTATATATATACATATGATACAGTCCAGCAGTTCAAGAGTACAAGAGTTACCATTCGGTCTAGTGCCCGTTGTATGTTGGTAACAACTAATGTAGTACTTGTATATATATACATATGATACAATCCTGCAGTCCTATTTCTGCAGTCCAATTTTGCAAATATGTCCATTCGGTCTAGTGCCCATTATAAACCATACATATGCACCTTGATATTTATATATAGGTTTTTCTCCTCTTCTTCAGCATACTGTGTTTATAGCCAAATACATACCCCAGATTCGAGTGCACATCTACTATTATATAACTTGCATACAAGTGAAAGTGTCTTTCATTCCAGTGAGGAAATATTGAGATCAGAGGACCGTGAAGTGAAGGTGACGGAACCCATTTTTCTCCTCAATAATATCCTACAAAAACAAATAAACATACCATTAAAATCTCTTCATAAAATCTTACTTGTGAAATATTGGGGGCATTTGAAACGGACTCACTTGAGAGGACTACATAGTCCAGAATGCCGTGTAAGAACCACGCCTTTTGGGCAGGACTTCACTAATTATTTGAGGCGTTACTAATTCCGTTCCTGCTTGCTTCCATCACCGGCCACTGACGAAGGGATCTCACATCCTGAAACGCGTATGGCACAGATTGCTGCGTGCGCTTTTGAAACTCCTGTTTGCAAGCTGCAATAAAGATGGAAACGAACAAAATGAAGTGTGGTGGCTTCTCTCAGTGGGGCAACTTGTGTGTTTGATGAATTAGCAGCTGCGCCCAGCTGCTTTGAGAGATGCTTACCGTGTTAAAACGGGTCCATGCTAGTGCCAAGGGGTGTTAGCTGAGGAGACACGATGCTGCCCAGCAACAGGTTCGTTTATTGCAGCTACAAAGCAGTGACAGACAGTTTTAATTGTATGCCCACAGCTCCACTTGGACTTTTATTTGTGAAATATTGGGGGCATTTGAAACGGACTCACTTGAGAGGACTACATAGTCCAGAATGCCGTGTAAGAACCACGCCTTTTGGGCAGGACTTCACTAATTATTTGAGGCGTTACTAATTCCGTTCCTGCTTGCTTCCATCACTGGCCACTGACGAAGGGGTCTCACATCCTGAAACGCGTATGGCACAGATTGTTGCGTGCGCTTTTGAAACTCCTGTTTGCAAGCTGCAATAAAGATTGAAACGAACAAAATGAAGTGTGGTGGCTTCTCTCAGTGGGGCAACTTGTGTGTTTGATGAATTAGCAGCTGCGCCCAGCTGCTTTGAGAGATGCTCACCGTGTTAAAACGGGTCCATGCTAGCGCCAAGGGGTGTTAGCTGAGGAGACACGATGCTGCCCAGCAACAGGTTCGTTTATTGCAGCTACAAAGCAGTGACAGACAGTTTTAATTGTATGCCCACAGCTCCACTTGGACTTTTATTTGTGAAATATTGGGGGCATTTGAAACGGACTCACTTGAGAGGACTACATAGTCCAGAATGCCGTGTAAGAACCACGCCTTTTGGGCAGGACTTCACTAATTATTTGAGGCCTTACTAATTCCGTTCCTGCTTGCTTCCATCACCGGCCACTGACGAAGAGATCTCACATCCTGAAACGCGTATGGCACAGATTGCTGCGTGCGCTTTTGAAACTCCTGTTTGCAAGCTGCAATAAAGATGGAAACGAACAAAATGAAGTGTGGTGGCTTCTCTCAGTGGGGCAACTTGTGTGTTTGATGAATTAGCAGCTGCGCCCAGCTGCTTTGAGAGATGCTCACCGTGTTAAAACGGGTCCATGCTAGCGCCAAGGGGTGTTAGCTGAGGAGACACGATGCTGCCCAGCAACAGGTTCGTTTATTGCAGCTACAAAGCAGTGACAGACAGTTTTAATTGTATGCCCACAGCTCCACTTGGACTTTTATTTGTGAAATATTGGGGGCATTTGAAACGGACTCACTTGAGAGGACTACATAGTCCAGAATGCCATGTAAGAACCACGCCTTTTGGGCAGGACTTCACTAATTATTTGAGGCGTTACTAATTCCGTTCCTGCTTGCTTCCATCACCGGCCACTGACGAAGGGATCTCACATCCTGAAACGCGTACGGCACAGATTGCTGCGTGCGCTTTTGAAACTCCTGTTTGCAAGCTGCAATAAAGATGGAAACGAACAAAATGAAGTGTGGTGGCTTCTCTCAGTGGGACAACTTGTTTGTTTGATGAACTAGCAGCTGCGCCCAGCTGCTTTGAGAGATGCTCACCGTGTTAAAACGGGTCCATGCTAGCGCCAAGGGGTGTTAGCTGAGGAGACACGATGCTGCCCAGCAACAGGTTCGTTTATTGCAGCTACAAAGCAGTGACAGACAGTTTAAATTGTATGCCCACAGCTCCACTTGGACTTTTATTTGTGAAATATTGGGGGCATTTGAAACGGACTCACTTGAGAGGACTACATAGTCCAGAATGCCGTGTAAGAACCACGCCTTTTGGGCAGGACTTCACTAATTATTTGAGGCATTACTAATTCCGTTCCTGCTTGCTTCCATCACCGGCCACTGACGAAGGGATCTCACATCCTGAAACGCGTATGGCACAGATTGCTGCGTGCGCTTTTGAAACTCCTGTTTGCAAGCTGCAATAAAGATGGAAACGAACAAAATGAAGTGTGGTGGCTGCTCTCAGTGGGGCACCTTGTGTGTTTGATGAATTAGCAGCTGCGCCCAGCTGCTTTGAGAGATGCTCACCGTGTTAAAACGGGTCCATGCTAGCGCCAAGGGGTGTTAGCTGAGGAGACACGATGCTGCCCAGAAACAGGTTCGTTTATTGCAGCTACAAAGCAGTGACAGACAGTTTTAATTGTATGCCCACAGCTCCACTTGGACTTTTATTTGTGAAATATTGGGGGCATTTGAAACGGACTCACTTGAGAGGACTACATAGTCCAGAATGCCGTGTAAGAACCACGCCTTTTGGGCAGGACTTCATTAATTATTTGAGGCGTTACTAATTCCGTTCCTGCTTGCTTCCATCACCGGCCACTGACGAAGGGATCTCACATCCTGAAACGCGTATGGCACAGATTGCTGCGTGCGCTTTTGAAACTCCTGTTTGCAAGCTGCAATAAAGATGGAAACGAACAAAACGAAGTGTGGTGGCTTCTCTCAGTGGGGCAACTTGTGTGTTTGATATATATATATATATTCACAAAAAAGAGTTGCCCCTGCTTGAGAACGCGCCAAAGAAGACAGCAGGACTCCGCTTTATTCTTCAAGTTGTCCTTTATTATAGCGATCAGCA
This sequence comes from Lissotriton helveticus, assembly GCF_964261635.1. NCBI lineage: Eukaryota > Metazoa > Chordata > Amphibia > Caudata > Salamandridae > Lissotriton > Lissotriton helveticus. Next base: position 1,064,688,699 of record NC_136071.1, on the reverse strand, counting down.
GGCAGTGCCTTGTTTAATTTCTAAGCCCAGGCAGAGGATACAGTTTGGCTACTATTAATCGGCAACATGTGTCCTGTAGCTCACTGGAGAGCAAGGAATCGGCATTGATGAATGTAAAGCGGCAGAAACCCACCGGAGGGTTACAATCATAGCGATGAAGGCAATACAATGTCCATAACACCATGCGACTAGACACGCCCATTGGAGAGCTTTACACCGGAGGTTGATTAAAATAAAGACACTCACCTTCGTCGCATTTTGCCGCAATACACAAAGTGCCCGTGATCAAGGAACAAGAATGTTCTGAAACGCGTTGGGCTTAGAAATGGAACAAGACACAGCCGGCTGATCGCCGTAATAAAGGACAACGTGAAGAATAAAGCTGCTGTCTTCTTTGGCGCATTTTCAAGCAGTGGCAACTCTTTTTTGTGAATATATATATATATATACATACATATATATATATATATATATATATATATATTCACTGAAAAAACCATAGGTTATAGACCATATATAGTTAGGAATTAGCATTTACAAAACCTTGAAAATTCACTGAAAAAACCATAGGTTATAGACCATATATAGTTAGGAATTAGCATTTACAAAACCTTATTTTACTCACACAAAACCATTGAAATTCCATATATAGTTAGTTGCACTAACTATATATCGCGCACCCGCAATCCACTGCTGATGATGTCACATATTACATCATTCATGACATGGTCAGTGACATCACTGATGACATCACTGATGACATCTCAAATGACATCACTGATGACATCACTGATGACATCATCCAGTGACTGTGTGTTTCTGTAAAGTTTAAATATGTTTTACATATTGAAGAATGAGTAGATGTATAACTGTCTGGACGAAGGATTTAGTAGGTGCGTGACTGAATGTATGAGTGAGTGATTAAATGTGTCTCACTGAGTGCATGGGTTAGTGACTAAACTGTCTTAATTTGTGCATCATTATGTCTGTTGTTCTGTAAACTGCTGCATGTGTTGATCAGTAGCTATATGATTAACTATATGGGTTATTGATTGATTGTCCAAGTATTTGTATGGGAGACTGAGTGTGTGTGTGGCTGGCTGGGAGGTGTGTGACTCTGTGCAGATCAATGTGTACTTGTATCAATGATTGTATAAGAAAGTAAGTATGTGTTAGTATACGTTTGAAAATGTAAGGTGCTCTATGTTTAACTGTATAGACAAGAAAATGGAAGTGTGATTGATTCTTTACAGGACTGACTAGGTGTGTGAGTAACTACATGGATGAGTGGCAGAGTGTGAGTGTCTGTATAGGTGTATGAGTGCATATGATAGTGTTGTAAAGATGAGTGATTGTATGTATGAATGATTGTATGGGTGAATGAGTGAATGTGTGTGTAGACGTAGGAATCAGTGAGTACGTATGTAGTAACTAGTATTGGTGTGTCAATGGTTTCAAAAATTATACTCTGTATTTAACACTGGGTGAAACAGAGGTTATATTAAAATGTGAGGAGATGCATTGTATTGTCACATGAATGATATCATCAGTGATGTGGTCATTGATGTCAAATGAGATGTCATCAGTGATGTCATCAGTGATGTCATTTGAGATGTCATCAGTGATGTCATCAGTGATGTCACTGACCATGTCATGAATGATGTAATATGTGACATCATCAGCAGTGGATTGCGGGTGCGCGATATATAGTTAGTGCAACTAACTATATATGGAATTTCAATGGTTTTGTGTGAGTAAAATAAGGTTTTGTAAATGCTAATTCCTAACTATATATGGTCTATAACCTATGGTTTTTTCAGTGAATTTTCAAGGTTTTGTAAATGCTAATTCCTAACTATATATGGTCTATAACCTATGGTTTTTTCAGTGAATTTCATTGGTTTTTTAACAGCTAATATCTGTAGCTGTAAAATGTATTCTTCTTTAAATCCAAAAATATATTTTATATGTTTATGAATAATTTTTTTTTTAAATATTTTTTTTTCTTCGTTCCCGCTTCGCGAATCGGGAAGCTTCCCGTTAGCTGACCTTGATGCCGCGAAATAGACCGCGAGCCGGTAAACGTTTCTTTACCGCAACTGCCGCGTTAGAAAACAACATCGTGACGCCTCCCGTCCGCATGACGTTTCGCGTTGTCGCGTGATACGTCATATGACGTGCTACGTTAGCGAACTGGTACGCGAAGCGAGTCGCAAAGCGCAGGTTTCTGGAAGCAAACCGGGAGGCCCTGCAAAGCGCTTAACGTAAACACAGCAGGTCATGTGACTTGGTAATAACACTTTTCATTGGTTCATTTCACTTTTGGTTTCCTAATGATGTAAGACTAGGTCATATAATCTAAAATGAACACTTTTCATTGGTTGAGAACTCTTGTTTTTCCCAAATGATGAAAATCCCTCCTTCTTTCCTCACTCTGACTTTCATCATTGTGAGAGAAAGACCCTTTGTGATCACTGAGCAATGGCTTCTTTAGTAGCTTCAGCTGGTGCTTCCCCACCACCTCCACCACATCCAAGGAAGAGTGGACCACCTGCTCAAGTTATAATTCAACAAGAAGAGGAAGAAGAGGAACAGGACGATGAGCACGAAGAGAGGCAGTTTTTGCCTGAGCAACCCAGGACGTCTCACCGGAAAGAAAACTTCATTTGGCAATTTTTTACAATTCCCAAAGGTCAGAAAAAAGTAAATGCAAGATACGTAACTTGCCTTATATGTCAAGATAGACTGTCCAGAGGAACCGAGAAAAAATACAGTTTCGGAAACTACACAATGCATCGCCATATGACTAGGTGGCATCCTAACAACTACAGTGCTGCACAGTTTCGGAACGACCTAGATAATCTCCCTATTATGGCCAGAAGATCTGTTGTACCGGAAGTAACGGGACCAGAGGGCAGGGAGATGGTGCCAAATATACAAATGAAATTTGGTGAAGTAAAACAAATCTGCGTATTTTGCGATGGATTCATTTCCTACGGAGAAAGAAGCATCACTCTGATCAACAGAGCTATTGACTATCATATACAAGTTTGTACGAAACGCCCAAAATAATAAATACTTCTTTTTTTGTTTTGTTGCTCCTGTTGAGCCCTTTACAATGAATCGTTTTCATTGCCCCCTCCAAGAAAAACCCCAAAAAATATAAAACTGTTCAGAAAAATTCAAAAAAAGTAAAAAAATGTTCCGAAAAATAATAAAAAAAATATAAAACAACAAAAACAATAAAAAAAAAGTTCTTTTCAGAACTACCTCCCCGTTATTAAAAAATTGGTACAATATTTGGAACTGTGCCAACCTCTATTTCTCTTAGTTCGCTTCCCAGTTCGCTCCCCGGTACGCGAACCGGAAGCGAACCAAAAACAGTAAGTATAAGGGAAGGAAACAGACACTTATGTTAAAAGAAAGACAGCTATAGGGGAGTAAATTAGAGATACTATTACCCGTAATCCACTGCTGATGATGTCACATATTACATCATTCATGACATGCTCAGTGACATCATCAGCAGAGGATTGCGGGTTTTTTGGCAACGTGCCTTATCCGTGGTTTAATAACGCTGCCTTTTGCTTTATATAAGTTTTCAAATTGTATGAAATATATACCAATAGGTCGTTATGAACCTTTAGGTAGTGCTTTTCTTCATGAGGTCTGGTCGCTTCCATACACATACAGATGTTTCAAAGATGATCAAGAAGTTTATCTGAATGGAGAGGAATGCACTGAGACGCCAGATCATTCACTAATGTGTAGGCACATACAGGTACACGGTTCATGCAACAAACACCGACCAAATATGGCTTGCGTGTTGCAAGGCACGCCAGTTCCTGCTATCATCCCCACGTTCAAGTTGTTGGAAAATGGTAGTTATTTGATGCTCAATAATGAAGATTGTTCTGGGTTAATTAAAAGTATTCCTTTTATCGTAACAGTAAGTGAACGGGTTATTTGCTGCAGAAATGTTCTATTTCCTCCCACACATGAATATAGGGAGTTTTCAATCTCGCCACAAATACCAACCTTGGGAGCAGATTTCAACGGCATGGCAAGAATAAGAGCTCTTTTGTCTCAGAGAGAGGTGGCCTTGAGTTCGGCCCGTGAAACTTTCGTACTTCACATAGCGAACACCCGTACAGAGGTGCAGACCCTTTTCAATTCAGATTTGCCTTTCCATTTCAGCAAGATGGTTCGGACTATCTCTAACGCATCCTCCACAAAGGCCCTGGCGCAATTTTTTAAAGTTGTTACCAGTGGTCTCGTGACTTCATTTGAGAAAATCTTTGGAGTCATCCCTGCTTTCTTTCATTGTATTTTTTCCACTCTGCTTCGTGGATTGCCATTTTTACTTGCATTACCAGCGGACGCTCTTGTGCTTTTTTACATTTTTAAATATGGATGTCCCTCCTATGCAACCTCCCGCCCTGCAGCTGCTGACACTGTTCCGCAATCGCATGCTAGAATATTATGGCACAATGTCGTTGGCGATATTAAGCACGGCATATGGATTATCTTTTCGATTCTCCTACTTCACCTGTGTCCAGCCTGTATTTCACTGCCTGACCTGTGATTTCGATTGGGCCATTGATTTGTGTCTCTGCGGACCGGTTTCTCCTGACGTCGACTTTAATCAGCTGATGACTCCTATCATTACTCACGAGTTGGTTTGTCCTGGCGAAAGGATTATGGCTGTGGCATTGATGCATGGACTAATTGGTCCCTGGAATTTACTGGCGGCAACACAGTCTTTCTTGGAACAGAGCTTTCTTGAAAACCCACCGAGCTGTCCTCTGATGGTGATAGAGGATCCGGTGCTGGGAGAGCACGTATGTTCTTTTCCGCTTTTAAATTGGATGGCTGAACTGTTTTCGGATGAAGACGGTGACTTCCTATTGGAGGCTGTTGCAGCTTATTTTGCATACACAGTTATGTCATAGACCTTTTTCATGTTTAATATGCTGAGTACTAGCATTTCATTGACAATTCATTGACTTATTTGTCAAGTTTTTATTATTTACCTTGCCTATTGGCTTAAGACTCGATAAAGTACTTGGCTGTTTTATTTTTCTTTAGCATTAAATTTTCCTAGTTTTTAATGCTTTACCTTGCGGACCGTCCACATATAAACTTGCAATCTGCTCTCATGAGATGGCACTTCTATTATCTTATTCAGTTCGTTTCCGGATCATGGGGAGGTGTCATCTACGTCCTGGATATCTTTACACCGTGTTAAGTTAGCATGGGCTCATTACCGGTTTAAACGCCATTTTTCCTTTTTTGCAACTTCTGCACACAACACTTAGTTGTTGCTTTAGCTTTCAACCTAGTAGTTCATCGTGGTTTACATGAGAATAATATGTTATTGCTCTACTATCTGCTTTGCTTGTTAAACTATATCTGTACAGCGAGTGCTAAAGTTTCAAGAACAACACGATACAGAATTGTTATGAGGTCTGATCTCCACGACTTCATACTCATAACATAAGTGCAACTTCTGCCAATTCTGGGCATGAGGCGGGTTTTATATTGCTTTGCCGAACACACATACACAACACTTGATGCGGTTCACATGAAGAGAGAGCTGGTGTATGCTGATGTGATTCCTTCAAATCTAAGACACTAAAGTATGGGCACGCCCTAAACCAACACAAAGAGACCTTCTTAGAAAATATTATAATATGTGTATTAGGGAGGGTGAGATATAAGCAGCCGCGGGCCGTGGAGGGAGTTACGGTGAGGCAGGGAGGCGGGGAGGGGGAGAAGCAGGGTGGAGCCCTCTCCACCCTGCCCCTCCCCCTCCCCACCTCCCTGCCCCACCGTAACTCCCTCCACGGCCAGCGGCTGCTTATAAGTGTTGCTAACTCTTATTCATTTACAGCATGTTAACATACTGTCACCATTCGCTTTTTATGTACTAGTAACTATGCTGGTAATTTTGCTACTGATAATATGTGTACTTGTATTATCTAAGATACTACGCCTGAGAAGACGGCATTAGTAAATAAACATTTCAAATACACATGTGTTCTTCTTAACTCCATGTTCTGGTTTCTAAGAAATATATAACGACCGACTGTTCATGAGTTCCACGTATCCTGAGGTACTATAAGTTCATATTCTGGATTGTCTAAACATTGAGAGTTTGTTATATCCAATGTGACACTGTACCTAGCTTGCTAAGGGGTTTTTGATTACTAAGGTGAGTTTTGGGACACCCTAATTCGCCGAGGTTCCAATCCTCTGTCCACAGTTCTGTGTGAGAACAGAAACCCTGCGACAGGGGCACCCCCGACCCTTGCTGGAGCTTCATCACACTTGCGATACAACTCCAGCAATGCGCCACCTTTACGGCACAGATACATCACGCATCTGTGCTGTTTTTGCCCCATGATGCGCCGCATTGTAAATGCAGCACACCATAGGTGACGGAACAGCGGCACAGAATGACTAACACATCCCTGGTGATGCGCCAGTCATCATAAATCTATCCCTATGCTTCTTATCTTATTAGAGATGAACCGCCATATGTATCATCAAAGTTTTTTGCATTTCCTAAATAGCGAACTTTAAGGAATAAATAGCGATTCTTTACCATTCCTAGTTTGCGATGAGCTATTTGCTAATTACAAATTACCCATTCATTTCCTTCATTTCCATAGGGCGGTTGGACTCACTTTTAGCTCGAACGGCTGAATGGATTTGCACGAAACTTGGCAAAATTGTAGGGACTGGTAGCCCGATGTGCCTTTGCTATGTCTCAAGATATATGCTCCAGTGGTTTTTACGAAAATTAACTTTGAAAAATATATATTGGGCTACATTGGCCTATATATATGTTGGAACCCAAATGTAGCCCAATGTAGCCCAATGAAGCCCAATGAAGCCCAATGTAGCCCAATGTAGCCCAAAGATGGCCGCCAGAGACGAAAAAAAACAAATGTAGCCCAAATATCAGCCAGATGTAGCCCAACTATAGCCCAGTGACAGAATGACCAATCAGTGTCGCAAACCTCCGTTACGCGAAGCGGAGCGCTGTTACAGATATATATCTTTTTTTGAACGTTAATTTCTCAAAATCCACTGGAGCACATATATTGAGACCTAGCAAAGGCACATCGGGCTACCAGTCCCTAATATTTTACCAAGTTTCGTGCAAATCCATTCAGCCGTTCGATTATTATTATTTTTTTTTTTTTTTGCCCCGCGGGGCCCTTTTAAAACCTCCACATCAAACCTAGGGGGTCAGCGAGGATCTACTATTCCCCCTTATGGTCATTTGCCCCTTCGCTTTCGCCTCCTCTTGTCTCTCGATCCTACCGAGAGACAAGATGGCGGCCGCTACGGACTGTTTGGAATGTTGACAGACGCCGGAGAACCAATCAGCTTCGCTTCACAAAGCTCCGTTGCGCGAAAAGTACGCGTCCTGGAGCGCTGCCCGGTCCGCTGTTACAGATATATATCTTTTTTTAAACGTTAATTTCACAAAATCCACTGTAGCACATATATTGAGACCTACAAAAGGCACATCGGGCTACCAGTCCCTACAATTTTGCCAAGTTTCGTGCAAATCCATTCAGCCGTTCGGGCTAAAAGTGAGGCCAACCGCCCTATGGAAAACTCAATGTTAAAAACATGTTTTGGGACCCCCCTTTTTTCTCGACCCCCCCTGGACGAACCCCCCCCCAATTTTCAGGGGCTGCTCAGAAACAAAATGTGCCATTTTCCTGAAAATTTCAGCCAATTCCGTCCACAAACGCCAAAGTTATTAGACATAGAATTTTCAAAAAACCCATAGAGAAAAAATCCTAACTATATATACCTACTGGCGACCGCCAGTAGGTAATATATATATATATATATATATATATATATATATTTGTATTTTCTCCACACAATTGACGCAGCACTCCGGAGTGAAGTTTCAAGATGAGTTTATTTGCACAACTCAACCAACGCGGTTCAGCCCTCTCACGACTTTGCTCACGGTTAGTGAGTCCTTTCTTTATTGCACTCTTTATACCCTGTTACCTTTAATGTGGCATTCTGGGATTTGTAGTGCCTTCATTACATGTTATATTACATTATTTACAAAAAGGAATTATTACTGTTGTCATTTTTAACGGAGGACATTTTGTATCCTGATATAGTATCAAACAACATTTTAGCAATGATTTACATACATTCAAATTGTAAGTACATTGTTAATATATGTGTTTACACTGTGTCACCAGATATGTACAGTAGCGGTCGGTGGTGGGAGTGCTGCCGGGTGGTGACATGGGGCGGGGGACGGGCAGGGTGGGGGGTAGTAAACTATGGAATATGGCCAAATGGAGGTAAGTAAACTTATACATTAATAAAATGAATTTCGTTGAGCCACTGCATCGTCAAATTCGATGCAGTGTGCGCAACAAAATTCGTTTTATTTATTTATATGTTTACTTACCTGCAGTTGGCCGTATTCCATTATTTACTACCCCCCTCCCTGTCCCTCCCCCGCCCCACATCACTGCCCAGCAGCAATCCCACCACCGACTGCTACTGGTTCTGTAATGTCGTTTGGTACTCAGCATTACCTTGGAGAACACATGGTATTATATCATTGTAAGCAAACATTTATACAGCCTATATTAATTGGATATAGTATCCTATTTCATGTTTGACAATAATTTAATATTGTTATTTTGATATTACCACTGAGTGTCCCCTGTCAAATCAAATCAAATCAAAGATAGCTTTATTCGGTGTTAGTTAAAAGGCCATAAAAGCACATAAAAAAGTTTAAAAAACATTTCATCCGCAAAATACAACAATACAGATTAATTCATTATTTTTCATAAAAAAGAAGAACTTAGTCATTTCATAAAAACACAAAAAAAATCCAGGGTAATTGATTTATACTATTAAGAACGTTAATGTACGGTACAGTCATTATGCCATCGAAGATCTACATCTTACTACGTATTTAAAAAATGTAACAGCTGCGGCCATAGTCAAATCGTCTTGTAATATGTATAGTCTAATCAAGGCTGGTTTACATTGTCTCAAGCCCCACATCTTTAGGAGGGGCAACAGATGCCTCTTTCTCCCCCAATCGTAGTATTTACAGAAAAAGATGCAATGAATATTTGACTGAGTAGATATATCATCACATGGACAGTTTATTAGCGTCGGACACCAGTCATTTTGAGACGGAAAGGATATCAGCCTGTAAAAACAGTCAGTCCTCATCCTTGTTAGTAGCATTCTGGTGTAGCTGGAAAGTGCCCAGGACAGGTATGGATGTAAACCTGGGCCATGTAGAATGCGGCGATGTGAAATAATCGTAGACCTATTTCCGTCCAGATACCACCGCCTATCTTCTAAAAGCTCAAGGCAGGTTTCCTTTAAGGCTTTTTTCGTAATTGATGCACAGGAGCTGGGTGTTGCATAGAGTTCTGGATGGCCAATAGAGTTCGAGAATTTTTTGACATAATGAAGCCAGGTAAGCTTCCTTACAGCTGATTGGTTCATGCAATCTTGAATCACATCCCTGCTAAAGTAAGAAACAAACTGCAATGATGGACCCTTCCTAGCGTCAGCACCTGACTAACTTTCTCCCAAAGATATTCGATATCCCTTCAATTAGTGAAGGGGATTGTGTGCACACTGAATGGCACCCATCATCACTGTGCCTATTCCCCAAGGAATTTTAGTACAATAGAAAAACAACCGCAAAGGTGCACCACAACAAATAAGATAATAAGTGCAAAAAATATTTGAGCACAATAAAGAAATATAACATGAAGGAATGTTGTTAGTCTTCTTTTAATCTTTAATTTTCAATTCGCAGTGAAATAAAAACAGCTGACGCGTTTCGTCCCAATCCGGGACTTCTTCAGGGCTGTCGGTAAAAAACATATACATACAATCAATTTTGTGTTCAACAAATGACTTACAATCTGACAATCTAAACAACAACAGACAAATTAAAACCTTCCTACGATAGACATGGAGCTATTTACATTGATCCTTAGGCCTTAGCCCACAGACAATCTATAATCTTAGGGTTACAGCCAAACATCAAGATATGTACACATGTGTGAACAATTTATTATGTTAAAAAACGGATATATAAACATTATTTACATTTACAAAAGATCATTTTGTAGTAATTACATTTCAACCCAACATATTCTATCTAACGGGGGATAGATATGTACAAAGCGCCTGCAGTATATGCTTGAAGCACTGAGAGGGACCAGACTAAGAGAAGGGATGAGAAAATTGAAGAGAAAGGCAGAGTAAACGAGAGGAAGCCCCATATCAAGAGTGGACTAGTTCCATATAGTAAGGAGCCCAGTGATAAGAGGAACCAACTGCGTCCAGCAACAAATACCCTTGTTACACCGAACGCAAAGCTCATTTACCTTTAAGTCTTATAATAAGTCGCTTTTGAAGGCAGGATAATGTAAAGGGAACTGGAGTCCAAGGATTGCCTTCCCAGCTACTTTACTCCTGATGTGTGTTATTTCGTAGCAATGTCGAATTTAAGATATTTGGACCTTTGGCAGGGACACGAAAAAGCAAAAAATCAACATCTTAGAGTCTATTCATTTAAAAATTTTCAATGCTCAATGAATTAGTGGCAGACAGGGGGGGGGACAGTAAACCCCGGTCGTTTAGATCTAATATTCCTTTTCTACAATCTACTTACTGAAAACCTGCTAATAGGCGAAGATGGCAGTGTTTATCAAATGTTCCTGTGTGGTGAGCACGGTCTTGCCACCTTAATTGTATACCTTTCTTAGGTCAACTACTGAAAAACATTAAAGAGGAAAGTTTGGTCATACTCTATGCAAGGTATTTAAAATAAGAAAGCCACAAAGACAAAAGTTGGTAGAAAATAAGTTTTACCTGTGTGATCTATAGATTTAGTGGAGGACTGGAAGTCCTAATAGTCCATGGGGGTGGGATATGGGCACTGTATTACAGCAGGTCTGGCAAATGAAAGAATAAATATAATGTTGTGTTATGGTGGGGTGTAACTAAAACAGTAAAAATCTATTGGCATACATTTCTGTATAGACTTTCAAAATAGTGTCTCACCCTTTAGACATATTCAGTCATAAACACACCTGGTTAACGGTCCTGTGATATGACTAATATTAATAGAATAACTGGTGAACTGGCTATTTCGGTTTGTTAAATAGGGGTGCTAAGCATGGTAATCAGCTATTTCTAAATTGTAAGGAGAGACTTTGACTATAAACAAGTGTGTCCCCTTAGCCAGAGACCAATACTATGCAATGGTGCACTTGAACTTAAAAAACACCAGATCTTGCTGAGCAGGTAATGCAAGAAACGACCTAAACTAGGTACCAATCCTGCAAGCCAATACTAACAGGGAGGGTAGCCAAGTTACCCAGTATCACAACAAACTAACCGTTCCTGATAAAACGACCGGCGTCCATCCACATCCCTTGTTGCAGCGAAACACCCCCAGCGACGTTGTGTTCAAATGTAGTGAGCCCATCCTCCCTGTTATATACTAGCAACAATTAGGTAAAGGGTCCGCACCTGAGATAGCCGCGCCGGCGCATTTGCGCCGGGATTCGGTAATCCGAAATGACAACACACGGGTATGTGTAGTGATGGCGGCCATCTTAGAGTGGCTAAGGGGAACATGTGTATAAGCAATCTTTCCCACATATTCCTTGTCCTTTAAGCGGTGTCTGCCCTTCTTGGTGACCGCGGTACTAGATACGGTCCTATGATCGGACCACATGTACCTTATTATTTATTTTTAGCACACAGTTCTCTGATCAGAGCAGTAAAGTTTTCAACATCTTAAGAAAGCATTGGCACTTGATTGCGGATATACCGAGCCTCCAGGATTCGATCACCAGGACACCCAAGATATGCATAGTATTGGTCTCTGGCTAAGGGGACACACTTGTTTATAGTCAAAGTCTCTCCTTACAATTTAGAAATAGCTGATTACCATGCTTAGCACCCCTATTTAACAAACCGAAATAGCCAGTTCACCAGTTATTCTATTAATATTAGTCATATCACAGGACCGTTAACCAGGTGTGTTTATGACTGAATATGTCTAAAGGGTGAGACACTATTTTGAAAGTCTATACAGAAATGTATGCCAATAGATTTTTACTGTTTTAGTTACACCCCACCATAACACAACATTATATTTATTCTTTCATTTGCCAGACCTGCTGTAATACAGTGCCCATATCCCACCCCCATGGACTATTAGGACTTCCAGTCCTCCACTAAATCTATAGATCACACAGGTAAAACTTATTTTCTACCAACTTTTGTCTTTGTGGCTTTCTTATTTTAAATACCTTGCATAGAGTATGACCAAACTTTCCTCTTTAATGTTTTTCAGTAGTTGACCTAAGAAAGGTATACAATTAAGGTGGCAAGACCGTGCTCACCACACAGGAACATTTGATAAACACTGCCATCTTCGCCTATTAGCAGGTTTTCAGTAAGTAGATTGTAGAAAAGGAATATTAGATCTAAACGACCGGGGTTTACTGTCCCCCCCCCTGTCTGCCACTAATTCATTGAGCATTGAAAATTTTTTAAATGAATAGACTCTAAGATGTTGATTTTTTGCTTTTTCGTGTCCCTGCCAAAGGTCCAAATATCTTAAATTCGACATTGCTACGAAATAACACACATCAGTAGTAAAGTAGCTGGGAAGGCAATCCTTGGACTCCAGTTCCCTTTACATTATCCTGCCTTCAAAAGCGACTTATTATAAGACTTAAAGGTAAATGAGCTTTGCGTTCGGTGTAACAAGGGTATTTGTTGCTGGACGCAGTTGGTTCCTCTTATCACTGGGCTCCTTACTATATGGAACTAGTCCACTCTTGATATGGGGCTTCCTCTCGTTTACTCTGCCTTTCTCTTCAATTTTCTCATCCCTTCTCTTAGTCTGGTCCCTCTCAGTGCTTCAAGCATATACTGCAGGCGCTTTGTACATATCTATCCCCCGTTAGATAGAATATGTTGGGTTGAAATGTAATTACTACAAAATGATCTTTTGTAAATGTAAATAATGTTTATATATCCGTTTTTTAACATAATAAATTGTTCACACATGTGTACATATCTTGATGTTTGGCTGTAACCCTAAGATTATAGATTGTCTGTGGGCTAAGGCCTAAGGATCAATGTAAATAGCTCCATGTCTATCGTAGGAAGGTTTTAATTTGTCTGTTGTTGTTTAGATTGTCAGATTGTAAGTCATTTGTTGAACACAAAATTGATTGTATGTATATGTTTTTTACCGACAGCCCTGAAGAAGTCCCGGATTGGGACGAAACGCGTCGGCTGTTTTTGTTTCACTGCGAATTGAAAATTAAAGATTAAAAGAAGACTAACAACATTCCTTCATGTTATATTTCTTTATTGTGCTCAAATATTTTTTGCACTTATTATCTTATTTGTTGTGGTGCACCTTTGCGGTTGTTTTTCTATTGCACATCCCTGCTAAAGGCTGTCTCCTTGGAAGTCCATATCTTATGCCACAGCATGATTGGTCTTATCTTAATTAAATCTATGATATGTACCAGGTCTAGTTCCTTATGACATATGGTTGTAGAGATTGATCTTGGGACAGCTAACAAGTACCTGAAAAAGGCGTTTTCCGCTCGTTGGATTTGTGTACAGTCAGCCGTCCCCCAAATGCCAGCCCCATATGTCGCAGTGGAGATACATTTTGCTGCGTAAATCCTTAGCAGAGTTTCAATGGGTTTTCCGCCCAGTCTCTTCGCGAATTGTTTTACTGGGCCAATGGTGCGGGAAAAAGCCAGATTATGTGTAACGATGGCTGTAGTCCAAGTTCCTCTATTATTAAAAGTAATACCTAAATAGGAAAAAGTTTTGGTCAAGCCTATCTTTGACTGATTAACGAAGGTTTTACAGTCTATTTTGGAATTATTTTTTGACGTGCAACACATGGTGAAGGTTTTTCCCACATTTATCTTCAATCCTCTAGAGCCCATAAAAGTGGAAAAACCAGTTAATGCCTTTTGCAGGCCCACCTGAGTTTGTGACATTATTACAGCGTCATCGGCATAGAGTAATATTGGTACCACCAGGCCGTTTATTTTGGGATAGTCTACTTCCAAATTAGACAAAGAATCTGCCACTTCGTTGATATACAAATTAAAAAGGAAAGGTGCAAGGATACAGCCTTGTCGAACGCCTTTTTCGATTGGAAATTTCTTGGTGCGTTCACCATTTTTACCATAACGGACAGTTGCCCCTGCACCTCTGTATAGTTCCTTTATAAAATTCAAAACAGATGGGTCTATCCCCAACTTGGTTAGGGTATTCCATAGCACTTTGTGGCTTAAACAGTCGAAGGCCGAACTTAAGTTGACAAATGTCATATATAGGTTCCCTTTTTTTGCCACCGTATATTTACTAGTTATTAGTGCCAAATTAAATCCCTGCTCTACTGTGCCCAGCCCACGTTTGAAACCATATTGGAACTTCGAAAGAACCCCTTCCGCTTCGGCCCAAGATTGTAATTTAGTGAGTAAAATTCTTCCTGCTACCTTCATCAAGGAGTCAAGCAGGGAGATTGGCCTGTAACATTTGGGATCCTGTCTGTCTCCTTTTTTAAAGGTGGGAATTAGAATGGCTTCCTGCCAGGTTGCCGGAAAGCCCTTTTGACTATAAGAATTTAGGACATTTGTAAGAAGCGGGGACCATAAAACCATATTTTCTTTAAATAAATCAATGGGATACCGTCCGGCCATGGGGCTTTGGAATTGGCGCTCTCTCGGATAGCCTGCTCAACCTCAAGTGGGGAAAATACTATATTCAACGGAAATGTGCCTGTGGTGTGAGACTCATCAGACTGCGGGACAATGGCAATGTGTAATGGTGTGGCGGGGCAATTTGCCATAGGCAATTCGTCATTTTTATATAGTGCCTTGAAGTAACTAACCCACACGTCTTCCACTATAGCTTCCTCCAAAGAATCAGTCTTTCTCTCTGCAAAAAACGGGGCATTAACTTCTTTCCAGAAGGAAATATTGTCCCGAAGGGCGCTAGCCCTTATTAACGCTTCCCAGGCAAGATCTTGAATTTCTTTTTTCCTATTTTGAAGTGCCTGTTTATAGGCCAGCCTGGCTGCTCTGACTTCCTCAGTATCCTTCGGCAGGGCCTTTACTGCCTGCAATAGTGCTTTATGGGCTCCAGTGCAGGCAGAATTAAACCAGCCATTCGTTCTGACCCTCTCATCGACTTTTTGCTTCCTGGTCAATTTATCATTGATAGTGGCTACAATCTTGTCATAGGCCGCTACGATCTTGTGGGGATTGGGATATTGTTCCAGGCATGTCATGAAGTGCCCAAGGTCTTCCGTTATTACCTCCTTTAAAAAAGTTTTTGGGTCGACCTTGGCCCACTTGATAGCATACCCATTTCTTCTAGCCAGGGAAATTGAGTGACAATATAATGTTTCAGGCAGTCTTGATGCGTGGCTATCATGGCTGCCTGCAACAAAACTGATACTAATTGGAAAATGGTCACTCAATACTAAGTCATCTGTTTTAAAGCCCTGTACAGAACCCTGTTTGCCCTTAGACAGCAACATAAAATCTATGATGGTATCTGACCCCCGTCCATGAAAAGTTGGTTGGAAATTAACCGTTGACTCGCATAGTTCATTTGCGTAGCCTAGGTCCCAGTCATGCATTACTTGGTTCAACAGATTGCCGAAATTGGTGTGTTCGAAATGCGTGCTAGGTTCACCTTTAAGGTTTGTTATGCCGCAGATGTCTAAACCACTATAAGGGCATAAATGGCAGTTAAAATCTCCCACTATAAGTATGCAGCCTGCCTCCCGCGTTCCCCTATTTAAAATATGGGTTAAATCGTCCATAAGCACTTTAGCATCTTCTTTTATGATGTTGTTATATAAGTTAATCAGAAGAATGCTCAGCCCTTTCCCTTTGACAAAGAAACCCTGCAAGGAATTACACGTCCTATTATTGACCCCCGCATTCTCTAAACTCTTCACTGACAGATTTGCCAGATTAGAGACATACGTGCAGAGGCCGCCAGAACCCCTGCCTCGGTTACCCTGAATAGACGGTGTAAAATGGGTACTGAAGCCCTCTATATGGGACTCCTCTTGATCCCAGCACTCCTGAAGACATATAATGTCAAAATTATCGGCAAAGGCTAGGAATGTAGGGTCCCCCGACTTCTTAGCGAGACCTGCAATGTTCCATGTTGTTAAGGCCACGCTGGCTCTCCTCGTGGTTTGTATTAGGTCTATTTCCCTCAAGTGTGGACTCAAACTATTTCCTTCGCTAGGCCCTGTTGTATCTAAATTTCCCATATTTATTTCATCAGAGGGGACATTATTTTTATATTCCTCGTTGGAGTCTGTAACATCGGACCCCACACAAATGGAGCCCATGGTTAATTGAGATAAAGAGGATGATACTTGTACCCGGGGAAGGATAAGATTGGTACTTAACAGGGTTAAGCTAGTTTGACAGGGCGAGTGTTTTTTATTGCGCAAGTTGGAATCTCTCCCTGGGGATGGAGAAGTAGTAGAGGCTCTATGAACCTGTTCCGCCCTGATTGAATTTTCTAATGGTCAATCGACCATTTCTAGGCAGTCATATCTGTTTCTTGTTGGGATACCCCTCCAGCCTTCCGGATTGAACTGCTCCCTTCTAGGAAACCAGGACCGAGTTTCCCAATCTCTATTCCTATTCCTGTTCCAGCGACCCACTTGGTTCCAGGTCCACTCCGGACCATCCTCCCAATTTTGAGTGGCTCCGTATTCAAAGATATTCGATGGTGGGTAGAAAAAAGAAAGACGATGGGCATCAATCCCCCCCTTTTTGCCAGGTTAGGCCAAGAGCAGATATAATCAACCGTGGCGGGATCGTCACAGTTGATTATAATGCAGTTCCCCTGTATACTTTTTCTTACTTCGCCAATCCACGATACTCTGCGTACTGAGGAGATTCTACTGGGATTTGGTGACTGCAAAGGTCTATTAAGGCTCAGCCACTGCAGCACCTTATTTCGAAGGGACTAGGATGGTTCGTCTGTATTTTCAGGCAGCTCTGGGACCCCTGTAAGGATAACGGTAAAGAGACTCGCTTCGGGTGGTAGATGTATCGGACGCCTGAACCTCACTCCCTTCTTTCCATCCCCCGAAGGCTGCGAGGCCATCACTTTAGGTGGTATAAGAGGTGTGGCTTTCAGCTTGGCTGTCTGATTTGGACCTTTCAACACACCAGGGGTGGCCTGAGAGATGTCTTGTGGTATATTTGACTTTGCCTGCCCAGCCTCGGGGGGAGCCTGGGGGTTGACTAGTGTTATATTCCGCTCTGGTTGTGAGTGGATGTATGACGTTACAATGCATACTTTTACAACGCCTACCATTACCACGCAATTTTTACAACGCAGGATCCATTACAACGAAGTACCATTACAACGCATGTTTTTACATCGCAGATACCTTTACAACGCATACCATTACAACGTAAGTATTGGTAAGTATTTATTATTTTTTTATGTAAATTTATTACAATTAATATAATTTAATTTAATTTAATTTAATTTAATTTAATTAATTTAATTTATTTTAATTTAATTTAATATAATTTAATTTAATTTAATTTTAATTAATTTTTACCCTGTACCCCTTTACCCAAAAACCTAAACCTAGCCCTGAACCTTAAAAAAAACCCTGAACCCCAAAACCCAAACCTTGCCCTGAACGCTAAAAAGACCCCTTTACCCAAAAACCCAAACATAGCCTTGAACCTTAAAAATACCCCTGAACCCCAAAACCCAAACCTTGCCCTGAACCCTAAAAATACCCCTTTACCCAAAAACCCAAACCTAGCCCTGAACCTTAAAAATACCCCTGAACCCCAAAACCCAAACCTTGCCCTGAACCCTAAAAAATACCCTTTTACCCAAAAACCCAAACCTTGCCCTGAACCCTAAAAATACCCCTTTACCCAAAAACCCAAACCTTGCCCTGAACCCTAAAAATACCCCTTTACCCAAAAACCCAAACCTTGCCCTGAACCCTAAAAATACCCCTTTACCCAAAAACCCAAACCTTGCCCTGAACCCTAAAAATACCCCTTTACCCAAAAACCCAAACCTTGCCCTGAACCCTAAAAACCCCCCTTTACCCAAAAACCCAAACCTAGCCCTGAACCCTAAAAATACCCCTTTACCCAAAAACCCAAACTTTGCCCTGAACCCTAAAAATACCCTTTTACCCAAAAACCCAAACCTTGCCCTGAACCCTAAAAATACCCCTTTACCCAAAAACCCAAACCTTGCCCTGAACCCTAAAAATACCCCTTTACCCAAAAACCCAAACCTTGCCCTGAACCCTAAAAATACCCCTTTACCCAAAAAACCAAACCTAGCCCTGAACCCTAAAAATACCCCTTTACCCAAAAACCCTAACCTAGCCCTGAACCCTAAAAATACCCCTTTACCCAAAAACCCAAACCTAGCCCTGAACCCTAAAAATACCCATTTACCCAAAAACCCAAACCTATAATATTTTTAATAAAATGATATACTTACCAATACTTACGCTGTAATGGTATGCGTTGTAAAGGTATCTGCGTTGTAAAAACATGCGTTGTAATGGTACTTCGTTGTAATGGATCCTGTATTGTAAAAATTGCGTGGTAAAGGTAGGTCGTTGTAAAAGTTGCGTGGTAAAGGTTGTATACCGTTGTGAGTTAACAACTTTAGCAGCTTGTGTTGGTTTCACGCAGGAATCACACTGAACTGATTGAGCCGATGTACTAGTTACCTTGGGTTTTCCCCCACCTGAATTAGTTGAGCCTAATGTTTTCTGAGTAAAAGGTGGTGTATTCAGCTTCGCTAGTTGTTTTTCAGTGTTCATTAGGCTTCGTTCTACAGGATGTAGGTGGCGTTTAGAGCTCCCCTATACTCTTTAGCAATTGAGTGTTGGATGCGCATACATTGCATGTACCCTCCTCCGCCCCCATGATATTTAAATTCTGGGACGTTTCTGAGAGATTAATTGGAGGAGTATTGCTAGCATTTAGAAGGCACTGGGAGGTCTGATTTAATCTCTGCACCTGAATATTCGGGGAAGATATACATTTATTTAGGTTAGAATTAATCTTTTTTTTCTTCGCCCGTTTTGATATGGCGCCCTCCCTTCTCCCCTTGACATTACTTACTGGGAGTTCAACTTGTGTTTGGGACCGATGTAAATCGGGTGTTTTTTCTAAGTCATCAGATAAATGTGAATCAAGGGAAAGCTGGGTGGCGGAGAGATCCACGGTGCTAGGGACAGTGTGGATCTCTACTATGGCTTCAGATGGCAACAGCAGGGGGGCGATCGGCCCTGACTGAGTCGGGTTTAAAGCAGAAGACCTTCTCGCTATTGCCAGCTCATGAGAAACCCTACGCTGCAACAGGGTTATATTCTGATCTATCGCCTCGTTTGTCCTAATGATAAACTGATCTATCGGGCCTGTTAACTGTTCAGCACTCAGCGCCGTTTTACTTCTGCTCCCTCTAGTCATGGTGGAAACGAGAAATGGTAGATTGAGCTATGCTGTCAAAAAGAATAAAAAGAATAAAAAAGCAAATAGATGTAGGGAACAGGTAAATGTGTCAGCAAGCTCTGTGACACGATGATAGTCCGGTAATTAACAATAACAAAAAATAAATAAAAATGCATATGACGTGGCCCAGTCCAGTCTTACCAGTCTATAACGGGCTAAAACGGGCCCGCCCTTGGCCCGGGCTTCGCCCGGCGTCCCGCGAGACGGGGGTGATGCTGAATTTAAGCACCTCCTGGCGCGCAAAGCTGACAGTGTGTGCCGCTAGGGCTGCTGGGGCTTGTAGTTTGTAAGCCCCGCCCACGCTCCACTCGGCGGCCCGACTCCGGGATGTTGCAGGGAGTTAGGCGGCGGGAGGCGGGCAGGGAGGACCCCAAGCGCTGTTATTCCTCGGGCTGGAGCGGACAGCAGCATACAAAACACAAAGGGCTTGGCACAAAGTAAGATTCCCCCACTCGACCGGGGTGATGCTGAATTTAAGCGCCTCCTGGCGTGCAAAGCTGACAGTGTGTGCCACTAGGGCTGCTGGGGCTTGTAGTTTGTAAGCCCCGCCCACGCTCCACTCGGCGGCCCGACTCCGGGATGTTGCAGGGAGTTAGGCGGCGGGAGGAGGGCAGGGAGGACCCCAAGCGCTGTTATTCCTCGGGCTGGAGCGGACAGCAGCAGACAAAACACAAAGGGCTTGGCACAAAGTAAGATTCCCCCTGTCAATTTGGACGTTTACTCCAGATGTATAAAGAGTTCCTCATCATTGTTCATCCCCCTCGGGGTCCTTGTTTTTAGTCTGATGATATAGCGCGATTCCATCTGACTTTGCTTTTTTACTCTGTTCCCCCCACGTTCATGAAGTGTGATTGCTTTAATGCCATAGTAGCACTTTGCTCTCCGATCTCCCTTTTGACACAGTATCATATGTTTGGCAGTTGCATATGAAGTGACTTTGTTTTTTACCGCTCAAATGTGCTCCAAAATGTGTTTCCTCAGGTGCAAATTGTACAGCCAATGTATTTTGAACCACAATTACATTCAAAGCTTTACACAAGTTACATTTCGTGCATCCATTCTGTTGTTCCATTAGCCAATAGGTTTCTTGTCACTGTTTGAAATGGCTTTTCACTAGCATGTCTTTTAAGGATTTTGCTTTTCTATATGTCACTGTTGGCTTCGATCCAATGAGATGTCCTATGTCAGGGTCTTTTGCAATCAAATGGCAGTACTTTTTGATCTTACTTTTGATCTTCCCACTTTCTTTGCTATAGGTAGTTATAAATCTTGCTGATTGTTGTTCCTCAGTGCATTCAGTTTTTTTTTTTGGTATCAATGTTTCTTCTCTAGTTTTCTGATCAACTCTCCTTTTGCTTTTATTTAATGTGGATACTCTGTATCCTCTTAGTCTTAGTCTTTCCATGGTTTTCTTGATCTTTTCTTCAGCATCTTCTGGTTTAGAGCAATTTTCCTTCATCCGTATGAATTCTCCATACGGAATGCTATTGATTAGTGGTTTTGGAAGGAAACGTGTCCGATATAGAATGCTGTTGGTGGCTGTCTCATTTCTGAAGAGTGTGCAGTGAATCTGGTCATCCTTGATATATATCAAGGTGTCAAGAAAAGCAATCTTAGTTTTACTTGTGTTGCATTGAAAGGATAGACCAATCTGATTTGTGTTCAATTTTGGAAATTATTCTTGGAATTTTTGTTCCGGTCCATTCCACATGAGAAATAAGTTGTCTATGAAATGGACCCATAAGATGATCTTGTCTAGGTCATTTTGATTTTCCATATCCCAGGCCACAGTTGTCTCCCACCACCCCATTGTGATATTGGCGTAATTCGGATAAAAGGAAATGCCCATGGCAGTCCACATTGGTGTTAAAAAAGGTATTTGTAGAAATAAACGATATTATTTGTAAGACACATTTAGATCATGATGAGTAATATGTGTGTATGTTTCATCTCTGATATTTTTCTTTGTTTCATAAAGTAGTTGCATGCATTGAGACCTACTTAATGTCTTATCGACGTATACAGGGATACGACGTCTATCGTTTTCAAGAGGAAATGACTATTCCAGGAAATGCCAGTTAGTATCCTCAAGAAATCACTTGTGTCTCTCATGTAAGACCTCATACTTTGTGCTACTGGGGCAAGAAATTGGTCTACATATTCTGAGAGATTTTCATACAACGAGTCACAAGAGGAAACAATTGGTCTTCCGGGTGGGTGGTTTAGCGTCTTATGTATCTTTGACAAGAAATATATTGTTGGAATTACCGGGAAGTCTTTTGTCAGGAATTTCAACTCAAATTCATTAATCAGATTTTCATTGTGCCTTTTTTTAAGGATACATTCAGATCCATTGTGATTTTATTAATTGGATAATTTGACACCTTACAGTAGTTTGTTGTATCCTCTAGTTGTCTATACACTTCCTTTATATAATCCTTTATATCCATTAGCATAATGTTTCCCCCTTTGTCGGCGGGTTTAATTAAGAGTTCGTTATTTTCCATTAGGTCTTCAATTGCCTTCTTTATTGCTTAGATTCTCTCTTTGATTTTCATTTCTAATATTTGATATTTTATCCAGCTTCTCTGTTATTGCCTCACTGAATTGGTCAATTTGGTTTCCAGGAGGTAGGACAGGGCAATATTGATTTCCTCTTTAAGCCACTTGCCACTCGTTTATATGATCCAATTGCAAGATGGTCAAGAACTTGTTCTTCTGTGATTTCATTCTCATTTAAATTGTAAAGAAGATCGAACATATTTTTTAAGTCTTGTTCTTGATCATTGCTGATCATTGGATAGAGGGCGTCCATTTGGTTATGTTCTCTTATTTCTGGATTTTTGTTTTTGTTGGCATGTATCTTCACTATTTTGAGTTTACGAACGTATTTGTACTAGTCGATTCTCACTTGTGTATAGTTAAAATGAACCTTTATTCAATGCTGCCTTTTCATCCAACAATAATACATGTTTTGAGAGATTCACAGTGAGATTGTTATCTACTTGTGATTGCCTAATGGATATTGCCTTTTTGCGCTTTGCACGTCTGTTTTTTTTAGTGTTTGTGAGACAGTATCCCCCCTTCCTCGACTTACATTTCTTTCCCACCCTCTTCCCCGTGACACTGTCTGCATTAGGCGCATATCCTCAAAAAAATTGACTTTTGGGACAGCAGTTGCTCCACTCATTAACTCTCCTTCACTCAAATCAGATTTGCTTGCGCTTGTACTCTCAATTGTTGTCTTTGACTTTTGCATTGGATAGTTTTTTTTAAGTGTGTCAAAACGCTGTGCAAATGTCAATATTCTGCTGTGTTTGTAATCCTGTTCATCCCTTTTAAATTTACATTTTTTACGTTCTTGAATTTCAGTTTTGTATCTTTCTAATATTGACTCCATTTCTTTGCGTAATTTTGCAATTGCCTCTTGATCAGTTTATCGCTGTATTTTTATCTCCATTTCTTCTAGTTTCTTTGTTAGTTCTGGTACATCAATTTTAGCATGTCTAATTAATATGGGCATCATATATATATATTTACTGAAGAAAACACAGGTTTCAGTGACTTTATACTTAGAAATTAGCATTTAAAAAAAAAATCAAAATTCGTGGAAAAAACAAAGGTTAACAGGGACGTTATAGTTATGCTGCCATTTCAGTCGTACAATACCAGAGAAATTCAGCATTATAGTTAGCTAACTATAACTCACGCCCCCGCAATACACTGCTTATGACTTCACATATTATATCACTCATGACATGGTCAGGGACATCACTGATGACATCATCCAGTGACTGTGAGTGTTTTGTTAAGGTTCACGAGTGTTAAATATGTATATCAAGGTGGATTGTTGAATCAGTGGATGTATGAGTATGGATGACTCAGTGCGTGCATGACTGACTATATAAATGAGTGATTAGGTGTCTCAGTGAATGTATAGGTGAGTGACTGGTTGTGTGAATGTGTGTATCTGTCAGTTGATGTCTAAGTAGGTTAATGAGTGTAATAGTGGGTATGTGAATGGCTATATGGATGATTGATTGGTTTCTGACTACATCTATGGTTGTCTGTGTTTTTGGGTGAGGAGGTGTGTGAGGGCCTGTATGGATCCGTGAGTGGGTGAGACAGTGGCTATATGGGATACTGTTGTGTGTGTCAGAAGTAGTATGGGTGAGTGAGTGTATGACGGTGTCAGTGATTCAGTGCATATGTCAGTATGGGTGAGTAACTGAGTATGTGAGAGGCAGAATATATGAGTGGCGAGGTATATGAGTGACTGTATGCATGAGTGAGTGAATTTGAGAGTGACTATATGGATGAGTGCATGCTTCTGTCTGTGGCTGTATAGCTGAGTGAGTATGTGTTACTATTTGTATGATTAAGTAAGTGGGTGGGTGGATAACTGTTTGGGTGAGTAAGTGGCTGTATGATTGACTGTATGGATGAGTCTAGGTCTGTGAGCAGTTCTATGGATGACTTACTCAGTGTGTCAGAGCCTGTAATGCTGTAAGTGTGGACGTGTCAATGGATGTTTAGTGAGTGAGTGGGTTTATGAGTATAATTATGGTTGAACGAGTAGAGGTGTGTGGAGATCAATTAATCAGTGAGTGGGTGTGTAAGTACTGGAATGGCGCTGTGAATGGGTTTGTGAATGGGTGTGTGGGAGCGGCAGAGGATGCATAAAAGATTCTATAGGCATATCAGTGGGTGCATCAGAGATGCTGTGGATAATGTCATCACTGATGTCATCAGTTTGCTAGAAGCTGAGCTGGCAAAGTTATGGCAAGTATCTTATGCTACACTTTATTTGGTGGTTAAACCTGTTGCATTAAGGAAACATGTTTTTTTACCTTGCATAGAATTTACTCGACCCCAAAAAAGCTGGAAAAGATGAGGGGAAGTGTTGACTAAAGTGTAAATGGTGTGGCAGGAGAGAGGCAGATAATGTGCACTTGTTTGCCACTTGCCCAAAGTTAGAATAATTTTGGTCAGCAGTGGGTAAGACTATCTCTCATTACGTGGGAGTCAATATAGAAGTAAGCACTGATTTAATTCTGTTTGGGACATCGCAAATGGTTAAAGACATGCACGACCTGCATGTAAACTGCTGCCATTTGATCTTCTATTTAATACTACTAGCAAGGAGAGAAATCTGCAAACTTTAAACTCAGGCAGTGGTCCCTTCGTGACAGGGATGGAAGAGATCTTTGGCTTTTTTTAAGGAGCTGGATAGAAGTAGGGGTAGGTTCTGGGACCTGCTAAAGATCTGAGGACTATTCTGTCCATTGATTACACCATCTCAATTCAGCCAAACTGGGAGGGCTGTGGTTCTTCAATATAATCCAGTAAATCTGATTGATTCATGGCGATTCTGGTGACTTGCAAAGGGCGTATCGATTGGTGCGAAATCGGTAGTGACATGAGGACAAAAAAAACACTAAAAAAAACTGATGGTATCAGTGATATAATTTGAGATGTCAATAGTGATGTCATCCGTGATGTCACTGACCATGTCATGAGTGATGTAATATGTGAGGTCATAAGCAATGCATTGCGGGGGCGTGAGTTATAGTTAGCTCAGCTAACTATAACTGCTAATTTTCTCTGGTTTTGTATGAGTGAAATGTCAGACTAACTATAACTTCCCAGTAACCTTTCTTTTTTTCTTTGACTTTGTGGTTTTTTTAAATGCTAATTCCTAACTATAACGTCCATGAAACCAGTTGTTTTTTCAGGATTTTTTAAGTTTAAAAAAATTGCTAATTGCTAACTATAACATCTTTGTAACTTTGTTTTTTTCTATGAATTTCTTAGTTTTTTAAAGAAGTTGTCACTTTTTCAGAGTGGTGGAGCAAGGGGGCTGGGTCTTCGACCAGCTCTCAGGAATTCTGTTGCGTAGGACTTACAGGAGGTATCAGGAGGGCTTCTTGGCCTTAAGGTCCCTCAGAGGTAAAATAGACTTCATCCTCCAAGCAGTAGAGCACCAGGAGGTGCGTTTGCAGAGTGGTGGAAAAAGGGGGCATGGCCCCTGAAGACCTCTCAGCAATACCACTGTGTGGGACTTACTGGAGCTAACAAGAGGGGTTGTGAACCCCAAGGACGTCCTTGTGGGCCAACTACCCCTCCTGTTACCTCCAGTAAATTCGACCAGCCCATTAGGATGCGGCCGTAAAGGCTCCAACAATGGGCCATATCGTAATCGGTTTACGATGCAGTCATATCGTAATCGGCCCCTCAATGTTAAAACATTTAGATGTTTGAATGAACTTCACTACATTTTTGAAGTATATGCACTCCAGAAAAACAAAATAAGCGGTCATACCTTTATAGCCACTACCTGGTATCACTCGTAGCACTTCTTGTGTAGTATTGGTCATTTACTAATTTCATATTCAAATTGTTTATACTACTTTATATGCATTCAATTCCATGCCAATATCTACATCATCCGTATGAATTCTCCATACGGAATGCTATTGATTAGTGGTTTTGGAAGGAAACGTGTCCGATATAGAATGCTGTTGGTGGCTGTCTCATTTCTGAAGAGTGTGCAGTGAATCTGGTCATCCTTGATATATATCAAGGTGTCAAGAAAAGCAATCTTAGTTTTACTTGTGTTGAATTGAAAGGATAGACCAATCTGATTTGTGTTCAATTTTGGAAATTATTCTTGGAACTTTTGTTCCGGTCCATTCCACATGAGAAATAAGTTGTCTATGAAATGGACCCATAAGATGATCTTGTCTAGGTCATTTTGATTTTCCATATCCCAGGCCACAGTTGTCTCCCACCACCCCATTGTGATATTGGCGTAATTCGGATAAAAGGAAATGCCCATGGCAGTCCACATTGGTGTTAAAAAAGGTATTTGTAGAAATAAACGATATTATTTGTAAGACACATTTAGATCATGATGAGTAATATGTGTGTATGTTTCATCTCTGATATTTTTCTTTGTTTCATAAAGTAGTTGCATGCATTGAGACCTACTTAATGTCTTATCGACGTATACAGTGATACGACGTCTATCGTTTTCAAGAGGAAATGACTATTCCAGGAAATGCCAGTTAGTATCCTCAAGAAATCACTTGTGTCTCTCATGTAAGACCTCATACTTTGTGCTACTGGGGCAAGAAATTGGTCTACATATTCTGAGAGATTTTCATACAACGAGTCACAAGAGGAAACAATTGGTCTTCCGGGTGGGTGGTTTAGCGTCTTATGTATCTTTGACAAGAAATATATTGTTGGAATTACCGGGAAGTCTTTTGTCAGGAATTTCAACTCAAATTCATTAATCAGATTTTCATTGTGCCTTTTTTTAAGGATACATTCAGATCCATTGTGATTTTATTAATTGGATAATTTGACACCTTACAGTAGTTTGTTGTATCCTCTAGTTGTCTATACACTTCCTTTATATAATCCTTTATATCCATTAGCATAATGTTTCCCCCTTTGTCGGCGGGTTTAATTAAGAGTTCGTTATTTTCCATTAGGTCTTCAATTGCCTTCTTTATTGCTTAGATTCTCTCTTTGATTTTCATTTCTAATATTTGATATTTTATCCAGCTTCTCTGTTATTGCCTCACTGAATTGGTCAATTTGGTTTCCAGGAGGTAGGACAGGGCAATATTGATTTCCTCTTTAAGCCACTTGCCACTCGTTTATATGATCCAATTGCAAGATGGTCAAGAACTTGTTCTTCTGTGATTTCATTCTCATTTAAATTGTAAAGAAGATCGAACATATTTTTTAAGTCTTGTTCTTGATCATTGCTGATCATTGGATAGAGGGCGTCCATTTGGTTATGTTCTCTTATTTCTGGATTTTTGTTTTTGTTGGCATGTATCTTCACTATTTTGAGTTTACGAACGTATTTGTACTAGTCGATTCTCACTTGTGTATAGTTAAAATGAACCTTTATTCAATGCTGCCTTTTCATCCAACAATAATACATGTTTTGAGAGATTCACAGTGAGATTGTTATCTACTTGTGATTGCCTAATGGATATTGCCTTTTTGCGCTTTGCACGTCTGTTTTTTTTAGTGTTTGTGAGACAGTATCCCCCCTTCCTCGACTTACATTTCTTTCCCACCCTCTTCCCCGTGACACTGTCTGCATTAGGCGCATATCCTCAAAAAAATTGACTTTTGGGACAGCAGTTGCTCCACTCATTAACTCTCCTTCACTCAAATCAGATTTGCTTGCGCTTGTACTCTCAATTGTTGTCTTTGACTTTTGCATTGGATAGTTTTTTTTAAGTGTGTCAAAACGCTGTGCAAATGTCAATATTCTGCTGTGTTTGTAATCCTGTTCATCCCTTTTAAATTTACATTTTTTACGTTCTTGAATTTCAGTTTTGTATCTTTCTAATATTGACTCCATTTCTTTGCGTAATTTTGCAATTGCCTCTTGATCAGTTTATCGCTGTATTTTTATCTCCATTTCTTCTAGTTTCTTTGTTAGTTCTGGTACATCAATTTTAGCATGTCTAATTAATATGGGCATCATATATATATATTTACTGAAGAAAACACAGGTTTCAGAGACTTTATACTTAGAAATTAGCATTTAAAAAAAAAATCAAAATTCGTGGAAAAAACAAAGGTTAACAGGGACGTTATAGTTATGCTGCCATTTCAGTCGTACAATACCAGAGAAATTCAGCATTATAGTTAGCTAACTATAACTCACGCCCCCGCAATACACTGCTTATGACTTCACATATTATATCACTCATGACATGGTCAGGGACATCACTGATGACATCATCCAGTGACTGTGAGTGTTTTGTTAAGGTTCACGAGTGTTAAATATGTATATCAAGGTGGATTGTTGAATCAGTGGATGTATGAGTATGGATGACTCAGTGCGTGCATGACTGACTATATAAATGAGTGATTAGGTGTCTCAGTGAATGTATAGGTGAGTGACTGGTTGTGTGAATGTGTGTATCTGTCAGTTGATGTCTAAGTAGGTTAATGAGTGTAATAGTGGGTATGTGAATGGCTATATGGATGATTGATTGGTTTCTGACTACATCTATGGTTGTCTGTGTTTTTGGGTGAGGAGGTGTGTGAGGGCCTGTGTGGATCCGTGAGTGGGTGAGACAGTGGCTATATGGGATACTGTTGTGTGTGTCAGAAGTAGTATGGGTGAGTGAGTGTATGACGGTGTCAGTGATTCAGTGCATATGTCAGTATGGGTGAGTAACTGAGTATGTGAGAGGCAGAATATATGAGTGGCGAGGTATATGAGTGACTGTATGCATGAGTGAGTGAATTTGAGAGTGACTATATGGATGAGTGCATGCTTCTGTCTGTGGCTGTATAGCTGAGTGAGTATGTGTTACTATTTGTATGATTAAGTAAGTGGGTGGGTGGATAACTGTTTGGGTGAGTAAGTGGCTGTATGATTGACTGTATGGATGAGTCTAGGTCTGTGAGCAGTTCTATGGATGACTTACTCAGTGTGTCAGAGCCTGTAATGCTGTAAGTGTGGACGTGTCAATGGATGTTTAGTGAGTGAGTGGGTTTATGAGTATAATTATGGTTGAACGAGTAGAGGTGTGTGGAGATCAATTAATCAGTGAGTGGGTGTGTAAGTACTGGAATGGCGCTGTGAATGGGTTTGTGAATGGGTGTGTGGGAGCGGCAGAGGATGCATAAAAGATTCTATAGGCATATCAGTGGGTGCATCAGAGATGCTGTGGATAATGTCATCACTGATGTCATCAGTTTGCTAGAAGCTGAGCTGGCAAAGTTATGGCAAGTATCTTATGCTACACTTTATTTGGTGGTTAAACCTGTTGCATTAAGGAAACATGTTTTTTTACCTTGCATAGAATTTACTCGACCCCAAAAAAGCTGGAAAAGATGAGGGGAAGTGTTGACTAAAGTGTAAATGGTGTGGCAGGAGAGAGGCAGATAATGTGCACTTGTTTGCCACTTGCCCAAAGTTAGAATAATTTTGGTCAGCAGTGGGTAAGACTATCTCTCATTACGTGGGAGTCAATATAGAAGTAAGCACTGATTTAATTCTGTTTGGGACATCGCAAATGGTTAAAGACATGCACGACCTGCATGTAAACTGCTGCCATTTGATCTTCTATTTAATACTACTAGCAAGGAGAGAAATCTGCAAACTTTAAACTCAGGCAGTGGTCCCTTCGTGACAGGGATGGAAGAGATCTTTGGCTTTTTTTAAGGAGCTGGATAGAAGTAGGGGTAGGTTCTGGGACCTGCTAAAGATCTGAGGACTATTCTGTCCATTGATTACACCATCTCAATTCAGCCAAACTGGGAGGGCTGTGGTTCTTCAATATAATCCAGTAAATCTGATTGATTCATGGCGATTCTGGTGACTTGCAAAGGGCGTATCGATTGGTGCGAAATCGGTAGTGACATGAGGACAAAAAAAACACTAAAAAAAACTGATGGTATCAGTGATATAATTTGAGATGTCAATAGTGATGTCATCCGTGATGTCACTGACCATGTCATGAGTGATGTAATATGTGAGGTCATAAGCAATGCATTGCGGGGGCGTGAGTTATAGTTAGCTCAGCTAACTATAACTGCTAATTTTCTCTGGTTTTGTATGAGTGAAATGTCAGACTAACTATAACTTCCCAGTAACCTTTCTTTTTTTCTTTGACTTTGTGGTTTTTTTAAATGCTAATTCCTAACTATAACGTCCATGAAACCAGTTGTTTTTTCAGGATTTTTTAAGTTTAAAAAAATTGCTAATTGCTAACTATAACATCTTTGTAACTTTGTTTTTTTCTATGAATTTCTTAGTTTTTTAAAGAAGTTGTCACTTTTTCAGAGTGGTGGAGCAAGGGGGCTGGGTCTTCGACCAGCTCTCAGGAATTCTGTTGCGTAGGACTTACAGGAGGTATCAGGAGGGCTTCTTGGCCCTTAAGGTCCCTCAGAGGTAAAATAGACTTCATCCTCCAAGCAGTAGAGCACCAGGAGGTGCGTTTGCAGAGTGGTGGAAAAAGGGGGCATGGCCCCTGAAGACCTCTCAGCAATACCACTGTGTGGGACTTACTGGAGCTAACAAGAGGGGTTGTGAACCCCAAGGACGTCCTTGTGGGCCAACTACCCCTCCTGTTACCTCCAGTAAATTCGACCAGCCCATTAGGATGCGGCCGTAAAGGCTCCAACAATGGGCCATATCGTAATCGGTTTACGATGCAGTCATATCGTAATCGGCCCCTCAATGTTAAAACATTTAGATGTTTGAATGAACTTCACTACATTTTTGAAGTATATGCACTCCAGAAAAACAAAATAAGCGGTCATACCTTTATAGCCACTACCTGGTATCACTCGTAGCACTTCTTGTGTAGTATTGGTCATTTACTAATTTCATATTCAAATTGTTTATACTACTTTATATGCATTCAATTCCATGCCAATATCTACATCTTCTACTGTGCAAAGAGCATGATAGAATTGTGAACACAGTGCCTTTATTGTTGATTTGAGGTAATCAGAACATCATCAATACAACTATCCAAGTGGCATTAGAATGCAACTGTGCTATTTCTCTTAAGGGACCATTAATTGCTGCCACCATTTCCAGTATATTCATACATCAAGTGATCCCTTTCTGGAGAGGTGAGGTGGAACACAGAACCTTGTACCACCTACATTAACAGCAGCAGCATGAGATTGTGACATGTAAACAGAGTTGTGGGGGTTGGTGGTATAGTATTAGTGGGTAGTTGGAGAACTGTAGGGTATGGGATTGTGCTGGGTGGGGGTGATACCATTGTGCTACTCTGACAGATTAGGTAATATTACATTCCCACACATGTTGCTCATCTCACTCATTTGGATCCTCTGTGAAATAGAATAGGTAAAGAGCCACAGACAATTCTCAACATCCTTGAGAAAAAAGTTAATCAATCTCTTTCGGAACAAACGTCAATCGTTAGTAATACTGGTTTTCTACCTCTGGTCTGGATAATTAGTAATCATCTTTAATTCCATGTTCAATGGGAAGTTTGGCTCCAGACAGTCTAGTGCTGATTTCAGTTTGATAATATTATAAATGCATTAGATGGTTTAGAGTAGTTCCTCACTGTCAACCGTTCATACATGCAACAGAACCAATAAAATGTTGATGCTACATGGTGATAGAAGCCAAAAAGTTGTTCAAGCTAAATGTTGTATAATAAGTATTCATTAGTTTTCATAACCTATAAAGAAAAAGAAGAAAAACAACATTTCAACATGTAAAGTACAGGGCTGTGTACATAAGTCATTTTACAAAATAGAACGTAGTTTACAATTGAAGTACGTACAAAGAGTAAACCAATCCGCAAATCTGAAAATTCACATAAGTCAATTAATCTAAATTCATGAGCACATAATTAACGTTAGGAAAAATTATAACAACAGTCGTGGCTGTAACCTCTACCTCCTATCATGGTGAGAGCTGACAGGGTACATTAGAATATAGTGCTGGTTATGTTATGTTATGTTAGGGGGCTTTGAACAGCACATGGCTGCCCCATCGACGGGGCGTCCCAGCAATAAAAGATCCAGGATACATGTCAAGTGATTGCTGGATGTTGAGCATAGAGACTGTATAAATTAGGTTAGGAAGAGCCTTTCTATAAGCCAGGTGGTTCTCAATGGTTCTGATGGATACCGGTAATGAGTTCCATAGTGTAGTTGCCAGGAACCTTGAAAGAGGGGCACACGCTCGTGCTCTATTAACTTGGGGTATGCATGCTAAGCGCAGATCCAATAATCGCAACATGCGTCTTGGTAAGTATGACATAAGTAGGCCGCTAAGCATAGTGTCTTGAAATGTATTCTCTTTGCTATTGGCAGCCAGTGTAATTTGGGTAGAAGTTTTGACACCAAGCAAAACTTGGGGAGTGTAAGAAGGGATTGTGCTGCTACATTTTACACCCTCTGTAGGCGCTGGATTCCAGCTTTGTTTGCGCCTAAATGGAGAGAGTTGCAATAATCCAATCTAGATAGTGTAGTTGCTTGAATAATGAACTGGCGGGTTTGTGGATCAAAGAACACTAACAGGGGCTTGATTCCATGCAGAAGCCCAAAACAGGTCCCTGCAACCGCTTTTGTTTGGGTTTCAAAGGACAGACAGCTGTCCACCCAGACACCTAGATTTTTCACAACTTCCTTGGACAAGGATACAGGTCCCAATTCTTCTGGCCACCGTTGTTCTAGCCACAGGTGACTAACTTTCCCTAGCGGCAGGGTCTCAGATTTGCTAGCATTCAGCTAGAAACAGTTGGCCGTCATCCAGTCTGCTACTGCCATCATATTTTCTTTCAAATTAATGGGATTATAATAGAACTTTTTGGACAAATGATGTAACCAATTGGGTGTCATCCGCATAGGACTAAGCTGGGTGGAGATTGTGGAGTTGGGCTGTGAGAAACTCTCCGAAGTGGTAAAAAACTCTGATGCACTACATGGATCTCCGCGAGCGGTGCAGTTTGGTAGAAAAATGCTGTTCGCAGTGATTGCACAGTGCTGGCTGCTTGTCCGCACTGTGCAATCATCGCGAACGGCATCATGCACAGCGCAGGCTTTCTTTTCTGCTGCTTGAGTAGATTTGTACTAGAGCGGTTGCTTTCTCAATGCAAACGGGCAGTTTCTCAATGCGAACGAATACCCCCCTGCTTTGAGATATCTCGCTGGGAGGTTTATTTTCCACGCTTGTGCTCGCCAACTTGATGTTTAAGATCGTGAACAAGGAAAATTCTTGCCGGGAAGTTAACTTGTCGTTGGTGAACGCAAGCGGGGAAAAAAGCTCTGTTCCGCGCGCAAAGTTGGGTTATTGGGAACTCTGCGATCTCCGCCTAATGCGGAGTGCGGAAAACTCAGCAAACTCCGCAAGTGGAGCGGAGTTCACCGCCCAGGCCAACGTAGGACACTAATGCAACCCTCTATTTTTTGCCACTGTCGCTAGTGTTTGTACGTAAATATTGAAGGTTATAGGACTCAGTATTGATCCCTGTGGGACGCCGCAGTGCACAGCGTATTACTGAGAACAATAGGTAGGTGCAGTAATTTGAAATTACCTGCCCTTCAGAAAGGATCTGAACAATGCCAAGGCCTTGCGACCTACCCCCACCTCCTGCAAATGACACAGTAAGATCTCTTAGGATACTGTAACAAAAGTGGTGCTGAGGTCGAGGAGAACCAAGGAAGCAGAGTTTCCTTCATTCAAAATAGTACGTAATTGCTCCATCACCGGCAACACAGTGGATTCGAGGCTATGAAGTGATGTAAAACAGTTTTGTGAGTGATCCAAAAACTCATTGGTCTCTACTTTGTGAGGATGGAATTCACATAGGATTCAGTGGCTTTCACCAAAAAAGGGAGCCAGGCTATTGGACGGTAGATGTGTCTAGAAAAGGCTTTTTTAATAAAAGGGCAACTTTGGCATGCTTCCATGCAAGTGGGACTGTGGACAGAATTAGGTTAATCAGCTCCCTACTGACCCGTAATATATGTTTGTCAAATATACGCAAATGGTCTGGTTTCATAGGGTCTGCTTGAGAGCCTGATTTCATTTTATTGCATAGAGACTCAATCTCTGTGAGCGCTAGTAAAGGAAAGAAGAGAAGTGCCTCACATTTACCATTCATCTCGTCCTTTTCTGCTTTCATCTTACTCATATTATCACTTATTGCTGGGAATACCTTGTCCAAAAAGTGGCTGCCCAACATATCACACTTGGAGGTGATAGTAGGTACACATGCCCACTTTGGGTTACTCATATCCTTGAGAAGGGAGAAAATAACTTTTGAGGGATTAATGTCTCACTTTATTTTTGGAAGCCAAGTAATCCTCCCTGGCCCTATGGATCAATTTGTGGTAGACCCTGGTGGGTGCACGGTATTGACTTTTGGCTAGTGGGTCATATGTGCATCTCCACGCCCATTCAAGCCATTCACAATTTTTACTTGCATTGATCAGCGACTCATTGAACCATGGGTAACCCCCATATTAGAAATAAGCTAAGGATTAACCCTTCCCCATATCCTAGAACTTCCGTTCCTCATTGGGACTCAGTTTTCAGGTCTATCATGGTGTTTCCCCACACCAAAATGTATCTATTTTTAGGATAGGAAAGTCAATGGACAATGGTGTAGCAATACAGGGAGATTTGGGGGCGGCAACCTTCTCCCACTCTTACCTGCTGTCTCCCCACTCTACAATGGAGCAGAGGTGGCAATTAATCTCACCAGCACCCACCCCCACCCCCGCTCTTCAATGTGGCTGCCATCAAACACAGGGGCCACCACCGGCGGTCAAAGGGCTAGCTATGCCACTATCCATGGATCATTATTGTTAGGTGTCAACAGTTTGGATTCAGGCAGACAAGTTGAGGTAGGTGCGGGAGCCACATGTGCCTCTCATATGCCATTCGATCTGCCTATGCAGCCACATCCTACTTTCTATGCTTCCTTCATATCTCAACTTGCATGTGGTATTATGGTTAGATACATAAACATTGTTACACACATACATATTATCATCCAATGCTGCAGTAGGCTTCTCTGTGCTGAGCATGCAGACTGCCAAATGTGAGAGTGATGAGATGTTGAACGCCCAGAGAGGGCTTCTGGGGGCTTGCGAGAGGGCTTGCAAGCTGGGGGAAAACAATGTCTAGGGGGAAAGTGGTTGTGGTAGGAGCCATGCCGTGCAGGCTTTGCCCCCTCACCCCCGAGTGCCACCTTTTAGCTCTAGATACCAGGTGAAGCACTTGGGACACAAGGCAGAGGGTCTACCCCCAGCCTGCTTGCCTGCTCCTTCATCTCTCCCCTGTAACCTGCTCAGGAGTAAGGACCCACTAGGAAGAGGTGTGCTAACTGCTGAGCGCCTGCCTGCCCCAGATTATGACTCGGCCGTAACCCCTACAGTCCTACCATTGGCCTGATTGACCACACCATCATACCGTAAGAACTTCCAAAACCTCTCTCAAGCCTGCAAAGGCCGCTAACCAGATCTGCATGCCTCAGCCAGCTATGAACAATCCAACCAACTTACAAGACCCACCAGGGCTGATTAGTCCAGAATTACCAGTAGAGCTGCCAGGAGGCAAGACGTGAGGCAAGTTTAGCATGGCGTGGGTGTGGTCAGTGATGTTAGCGAGGGCTCAGAGTTAGACACAGCAGCATAGAGTGAGACCCACTCCAGCAGAGGTGGCCTGGCAAGGTCCAGATGCAGCTTGTGATGGTGTTGTCATCCCACTCATACCTGCACCAACGTGCCTATGCACCCATTTGAAAGCAGCCACAGCAACCCCACAGCACCCTGAAAGGGATCATTAGCACCACATGCAACCCGAGACGTCAAGCTCTACTGCTAACCCGCGATCTGCTATTTACCACAATATTGCAAAATATCAATATCACTGCAACACCTCCAAGGCATAACAGCTGGGGGCCTTAATGGTCGCCATTGATTGTTACAAATCCAAAGGTAGGTTGACCAGAATTTTCAAGCAAAAAACTGGGACTTTTAACAAAAATAGAAGAAAGACTTCAACTTTACTTTAACTGAGCGCACTGAACGATAGCGCTCTTTTGCATAGAATTACAGAAGAGGCAGTAAGAACATAAATAAAATTTCATTTTTAAAGCTAATATCATGGCTGTTAATTAAATTGCTTTCTTATAACAGCTGCTAACTATCCCTGCGCTGGACAACATAAAAAGGCACCTCCCACCCTTTTCAGTTGACCCTCTTTGAAAACCAGGACATGAGTTAAATTTCCCGAAATCTGCCGGGACAGATGGTGA
Source organism: Lissotriton helveticus (assembly GCF_964261635.1). Classification (NCBI taxonomy): domain Eukaryota; kingdom Metazoa; phylum Chordata; class Amphibia; order Caudata; family Salamandridae; genus Lissotriton; species Lissotriton helveticus. The sequence goes on along the minus strand of NC_136071.1, from coordinate 1,064,652,251 downwards.
AACCCCGGAACTGTCCCAGAAAATCAGCTGGTCACCCTATCCAAGGGGGTCTTCACTATTTCAGCACGCAATGCAATTTACCATAAGGTAGATAAGATACAGGCACAGGTCTCCAGATTGAAGGTGACAAGTGAAGCTTGCTCACATTAGAGACTGCTTGCACAAGGAGCAGTGGCATCAGACAGTTGCACATCTGCGTAGAACTTTCTGTTGCCGACAGAGTCTCCAAGCACCAGGATAGTAAACAGCAGGTGCCTAAATACCTATTAAGCTGTGTAGTAATCAAACTATAAAAATTGGCAGCTCTCAATCATCACAAAGAGTTAAAGGCAGCACAAGTACTCTAACGGACACCAAAGCATGTCTTTACTAGCGCATTGGACCGACACAGGGAGCTGTCTCATCCAAAGGTCCACGTAAGCAACTAAATCCATTCCTACTCAGGTGGAAAATGTCCCAGAGGCTTTTCCACCAGCAGTGCACCAGCACAAAGGCCAAAGAGGAGGGAGCTACAGTTAAACACACGATTAGCTATAGTTGCTCTAGCGTCACCAAGAGGGCCCCAGAGACGTCCCCCACAGCTAAAAGAACTCAGTCTGAAAGCACTGCTAAAAAGGTCATGGATGCACTTGGGCAAAACACTGAAACTGAGCACAACGATAAAACATGGCTGGCTCCACCACATCCTTTGTGATCCGATTGCCAGCTTCTGGAAAAAGACGAGTGTACCAGCGGCTCACTGAGATGGCTGCTAGTTTACAACCTCAAAATCGCCAAGATGGTGGACAGGAGCCATGTTGTGGCACTTAAGGGAGCAGAGACTGAACCCAGCCTGGGCTCACATCTCTCAAGCAAAGGCACCAGGGGCCCCTGCATTTCAGGTTGATATCAGCGGAGAGTGTTCGTCCAGAGTGGCTGCCCCACTGGTGGTGAGTGCTGGGAGTGGCCGGCTGGTGGCCTGCCATGCATTGGGCGTATAAAGAGGAGTGATGGCGAAGAGAGCTGAGGAGCGGGGAGGTGCTGAGTGGGGATAACCTGCCTTGTCTGCCGTATTCCTAATGACTGGGATTGGCGAAAATTGCTGGGGGTGTTGTGGAGCACTGGGGCAACACTATCGCATTGCCAGCGGCTAAGCAACAATTGGAGCCAATCTTCAATCTCCTCTGTCTCAAGTGTCCCAGCCGGCTGTCTACTGGTGAGACGTCACATTTAACACTGTCAAATCACACAAACACACCCATGGGCACAGTACACAATTTGCCTCCGGCACAAGGAGAAACCATAAATGAGGAGATAAACAGTCAGTCCAGTCCTGACGCACCATTTGTGGACACACCAGTTAGCGTCCCCCTCATGCCAAGGAGTGCAAACCCAGGGCATGCCAAAAGACTCTAACAAGCACCAACTGCTAACAAATAAAACACCTCACCATCTTGTAACCAAGTTGACAAACATGTGGACAATCAATGGACCAAAATACTCTCTAAAAGATCAAAAAGAGATTAACAAAATATAAAAGTAAGGCACTGAAACAGCTGCTCCAAACCTCACGTAGTGAAAATCAAACCCTAGTAAACACAACAGACCATAACCCAGCCAGCACATCTCCAATTTTCAAGGAAAGGGTGGCACCCAGGAAAGTAGATGACCCCTTGAAAACAATTCAACAGCTCAAATCCTAATTGTCACCTCAACTTCCAACTTTGCTCATCCACCACTCAAGACGTACCAGTATCTCTTACTGTGCCTCAAGTCCACCCAAAGGTCACTCAATCAACAAATCTATATCCCAGACACAGCTTTGAAAGTCTTCCAACCAGTGCAACAGCATCACAAACAGCAGCAGAACCTGTCAAAACGCTAATCTTACACAGCAGCCCCAACCTATTCATATACAGGGCACTTCCAGTCGAACACACCAGAGGCAAGTGTACCATCAACGAATTCATAAGTGACTCTAAGCCAGTAAAAGTGATCCTCACCCCACAAATATCCATTTCAGGGTCAACATGACATCTTAACCTGACTAAATGTGCAGTGACTTTTAAATCCATCCAAAATCTAGTCAACATAACCAAGTAAGACATACTGGGAGTAGAATATAAAAACTGCCAAATCCCAACCATGGAACCATGGAAGAGAATCAACCATACTAACACTGAAATCACCCTTACTGGCAGCAGCAATACTGTCCAGAAAATCGACCTTCGAGGAGTGGGCCATTGGGATCATGAAACCAGAAGCATCAAAGTGCCCAGACCCATTGAAAGAACAGGGAGATCCGTTAAGGTCACTAGATCACCCACACAGCATTCTAAGAGAAGCAGGATGCTCACAACTAAACTTGCCCTATAACAAGCTGGAAATCTCACAATTGAATTGCTCTGGAGCCTAACGAGAAAAAGCAGGAAACAGATTGGAGTTGGTTAGTGTCCACCATGCCGAGTGACACTCAAAATTACTCCCAGCACAAAGGGCACAGGAGCAGAAAGAAACTAAAACATACAGATAATATTATGGAATGCAGCTCAAATATCCACTTGCTAGCTCATTTATGAAAAACTGACCTTTTTTGTCTTCAGGAAACCTTATTAACAAGTCCCATAACAATCTCTGAATTTCACGAAATACACTAAGCACAATAAAAAGAAACATCTTTGGCAGGTCGTCAGGTGGCCTCTGAACATACAAAAGTATGGACTTGGACCTGAAACTAAATAAGATTGAAACACGTGACAAGATGATTCAATTGGTTACTCTGGAAGGACTGTACATAAATGACCAGCAGTCAAAGATACTGCTGGCCAATGTTTATTTCAACTGCTTCGAACCATAAAGAGCAGACAGGCCAACCCAATTATACCAGTCTCTATAATCTGGCTTTGTGAAAACACCAACTATGAATTAGTGACTTGAACTTACAGCATCTGGGGGCAGCACTGTCAGACCCCATTGCAGTGGTCCATGCCATCAATCCACTTTGTAACTTAACAACCACAGCCTTAAGTCTATCCAGCCCACATTAGAGAAAAAATCAGCAGTTCCAAAATGTAAAAAAAAAAAACCCTTCAAAGTACCTTGGACTACACTGACAAAATCTTAGAGTTTTTAGAGAACTTTGAACTTCCAACGATCCATAAGAGTCATGATTTTCCTTTCCATACTAACATAAAAGCAAGTACAAGCAAGCGTAAATACCAGAGGGTAGTGGACAACTCATCTGGTGATGAAAGCCAGCGGCTAATCAAGAGAATAAAATAGGGCCCAGTGTGAATGCAGAAGTTCCAAAGTCGGAAAGGATATATCTCAAGAAACAAAACAGCAAATAACTACTGGACAATTGGGATACAATTAATAACAAAATCCTCTGCGCCTTAGGTAATACCTTAGTGTCCCAAAGTACGTCCACTAAACCCCTACCAAAAAAGTACCTTATAACGGAAAGCAAACGGAACATACGAAGAATCCAAAAAGCGTGCCAAAAGTGAGTCAATGAACAAGTAAAGCAGAAATAAAAAGAAGACTATGGTAATTAAATAATCAACATAAACAGCTCGTTTGGGCCGCCAAATGTGAGCAAGTGGACAAAAAGAGGCTACATGTATATACACTACTGGGCAAATGGAGTGAAGTGGACCTTTGGAGATACATCAGAAATAAAACATGCTCAGAAGCATCCAGAGTAAATGCCATAGACGAATCCCTGTGATCACTACACGTAAAAAAATCCATTTACAGACCAAACTGCAAGCAGCAGCGACTCGGGTACACTGGCACTCCTACTGGAACCCAGAGGTGTTGCAACCGTCTATAGCATCACAAAAATTCTGAGGAAAATTAGAGCCACAGGTCTCAATGACATCCCAGCTCAGGTTTTTATAGATGACATTGGCCTGTGGTCAGTAATACATCTACCAATCTACCAATCTACCAACCTACCAATCATGCCTATAGACCCAGCAAGCCCCGGAGAGCTGGAGGGGCTCGGTCTTACACCCTATATTCGAGAAGGGTGACAGGCAGGACTCAGCAAACTACAGCCTTATCACCCGCTTAGACATTAAAGCAAAGGCTTATGCTTCCTTTCTTCAGAAAGAACTGGAGCATTGGGCTGAGGTAAATGAGATAATCCTGTTTTGACCAACCTGGCTTCAGTGCTAATTTCTGAACCTTGGACAACATAGTAGCACTTTCTTACCTAATTCACCAGGCCACCAGCCAGAAGCAGCTTCTCCTTTTTGTGTTCATTTTATGATTACTCTACTGCATTTGACTCAGTAGATAGGAAGAACTTATGGTGGAAACTCAGAGGGTGAGATATTCCAAACAACTTGCTCTAGGCAATTATGCCATTATACACCTCAACCTGGGTGAGGGTCACGTTATCACAGACTGTAGTACCAAGGAAAGTTCCCACACACCATGGTTTATATCAAGGGTGTGTGCTCGTGCCCTTATTTTTCAATCTGTAAACAGCTGACGTGGGCACAGCATTTAAACAGGCCATTTTTATTCCGCCAAAAATTTGAATTTGAGACACCAAAGTCACCATGTTACAATACACAGATGACATTGTCCTTCTGGATCACTCCAAAATAGGGATCCAGAAAGCATTCAATGTCAATTACAAATACCATTTGACCAACAGAATGATGGCAAATGGCTCAAAGACATCAGTATTAACCTTTGGCCGACTACTTAAGAAAACAAATCATGTTTAGAGCCTGGGCCCACTAAATATCAAAAGCACTGAATCATACAATTACTTACGAATCTGGATATCATCAAACAGGTAAGTAAAAACACAATAGAGGCACTTAGAAGCAAAGGTGGAATCAATAATATTCAGAACATGCCAATTGAATAATTCTCTCGAAAGCCCTTCCGCAGATCCAATAAGATGTGTAATAGGAGCAATGCTCTTCCCGGCGGTCAAATATGACCATGAAGCCTACCCTGGACAGTGTGTCATGTTATGGAAAAACTCCAACCTAAAGTCTACTTTCTTAAAGTACTCCTACAGGATTAAAACAGTACTGCCTAAGTCCCTGAAAGCAGTTCTTCAGAACATCATTAAATCAGAAAGAAATATTTGGTCACACCACCTCCGAAGATCAATTGCCACTCTCCAAATAGACCAGTCAGAGCTAAACAACCTAATCCAGTTGCAACTCTCGCACACAGCACTTAAAAGCAACCCTGAAAAAGCCGACAAGATCACTCTAAAAACGTAAGCGACATGGGCAAACTTAAGAAATGACCACCAACAAATGCAATTGAAAACTCATATGCTAACACAAAGCCACATTACCTGAGCCCACAGCCATGACTCCGCTGTCTGCTGCAGAAAAGCTGCCTTAAGCAAATAAGAGTTGAAAGGCTGATGGGCCTACAGATTGAAGAACTAAACCCAAAATGTCTCTCTCCTTCTAAGATTGCCAACGACAGACTCTGGGCCTAAAGGTTTGGGTCCTTCAACCACTTACTATGTTGTTGCCCGTCACTTGTGCATGACTGACACACCCTGTTGAAACCACTCTTTATAGCATATGGAACTCGAACTTGGAACTTGGCAAGGAACCTACTGTTTACTATCACCAAGCCACATGAGCTGGCCGAATTTGGCAAGTACATCAGTTTCAAACAAGCAAGCATAAAAGAGGCGATTGAGGCCGTTTAGACTTCACTGGGAAAAGATAGCTCTGGATTCGGCCTGCAATCGCTGGAACTTGGCGAGTCCTCAGATCACATATGCACTGCCCGCTTGCTAAACCTTTAGGGCAGTTAACCTAGGTGCAGCCCTTACCTGAAACATTGCTGCGTGCTCAGAATGAGAACGGCACTTCCTCACTAAGGGCCATATGTACAAGGGAAGTGACAGAGTGCACGTCAGCCTTCCTGGCGTAACGCCTTACTCTGCCACTTCAGAAACGCAGGGCTCCACCATATTTACAAGAATTTGGTTCAGCCTTGCATTTCCCCCTGCGATGGTACTATACTTAGCAGCCTAGCACCAATGAAGGCACCCTTGCACCATAGTGCAAGAGTGTCTGTGTGCAGGGAAAGATTGTTTATGTGCAGGAAGGTCCCCCTTCTCAGGTGGACCAGGTGATCCTCCCAGGTGGAGCTAAAGACAGCAATATCATCTAGATATGCTGCACTATGGTCTTCCAGGCCTGTTAGGACTTTGTACACCAACCTTTGAAAAGTGACAGGTGCATTCTTCAAACCAAAGGGCATCACCCCAAATTGGTAATGCCCACTAGGGGTAGAAAATGCTGTCTTTGCCTTTGCATCATCAGCTAGTCTGATCTGCCAGTAGCCAGCTGATAGATCAAATGTGCTAAAAAAATTCGTAGAGGCCAAAGTGTCTATGAGCTCATCTGCTCTGGATACTGGATGGGCATCAGTCCTAGTGACTGCATTGAGACCCCTGTAGTTTACACAAAACCTCATCTCTTTCTTACCCCCCCTGGTTGTGAAGTTTAGGCACCAAGACTACTGGAATAGCCCAAGGGCTATCTGAGGGTTCAATAACTCCCAATTCCCAGATCTTCTGGACTTTAGTCCTGATACAGTCCCTGACATGGTCAGGTTGCCTGTAAATCTTATTTTTAACAGGCAGCATTCCCCAGTGTTCACCTCATGAGTGCACCAGGTAGTCTGACTTGGAGTCAGAGAGAACATATGTCTATACTGATTGAGCACCTGTCTACAATCAGCTTGCTGCTGGGCAGTGAGGCTGCCTGCCAAGGCTACACCATTCACTGACCCATCATCAGGGAGTGGATCACTCTCTTCCTCCTGTCAATCATCAGTAGCTATGAGCAAACCCATGTCTGCCCTGTCAACATATGGTTTCAGTCTGTTGACATGAAGCACACTATGGGGGCTCCTCGGAGTTCCAAGGTCTACCAAATAGGTAACCTCTCCCTTCTGTTCAACAATTGTATGGGGGCCACTCCACTTGTCCTGGAGGGCTGCTGGGGCCACAGGCCAACACCCACACCTTCTGTCCTGGCTGGTAAACAGTCAGCACAGCCTGTGGTCATGCCAGGCCATTTGCAATTCCTGGCTAGCCTCAAGAATTTAGTTGCCTTTTTCATATACTCTGCTATCCTGGAGCGGAGTCCAAGTACATAGTCCACTATGTCCTGTTTAGGGGGTTTGAGAGGTATCTCCCATCCCTCCTTCACCAGACACAATGGACCCCTAACAGGATGTCTAAACAAAAGTTCAAAAGGGCTGTAACCAACCCCCTTTTGAGGAACCTCCCTGTAGACAAATAAAAGGCAGGGAAAAAGGATGTCCCATCTGCGCCTAAGCTTTTCTGGGAGCCCTCTAATGATACTCTTCAAGGTTTGTTGAATCTCTCAACTAAACCATTGCATTGTGGGTGATAGGGTGTGGTGAATTTGTAATTCACTCCACACTCCTTCCACATTGCAGACAAGTAACTAGACATGAAGTTGGAACCTCTGTCTGATACTACCTCCTTAGGAAAACCCACCCTTGAGAATACTCCCAAGAGGGCTCTTGCAACCACAGGAGCTGTGGTGGTCCTAAGTGGAATGGCTTCTGGGTACTTAGTGGCATGGTCCACCACCACCAGGATAAATCTGTGCCCAGAGGCTGTCTGAGGATCCATGGGACCAACTATATCAATCCACACTCTTTCAAAGGGAACCCACACCACAGGTAGTGGTATCAGAGGGGCCTTTGATGCACCACCTGCCTTACCACTGGCTTGACAGGTGACACAGAAGCGACAAAACTCATTGGTGTCTTCAGATATTTGGGGCCAATGAAAGTGAGGGACAATCCTGTCCCAAGTCTTGTTTTGGCCCTGGTGACCTGCTAAGGGAATATCATGGGCTAGTATTAATAGGAAGCCAGGGAACTTCAGAGGTATTACCAACCTGTTGGAGGCTTGGGGTCTCTACTCTCTGAAAACAGGAGTCCATCATCCCAATATATCTTATGGATTCCACTAGCATTCACAGGAGCCTCAGCAGCAGCCTGCTGTCTGAGGGGTTTAAGAGAGCTCAGATTTGCCCTTGAAGGGCCGCCTGTCCCCAAGAACTCAACCTGATCAGGCTCAAGCTCATCTGGGACAGTTCTTACTTACTTCAGACTATGATCATTCCCCTCAAGAGAATGATCTGTACTCTGAGTCAGGGGGAAGGCACTGCCTCCTGTTGGAAGGCACCTGGTCCTTTCTTCCAGAATCCAGGGTCAGTTCAGTTTTTGACATTTTGGCCTGTGTCCTGGTCACAGCAAACACATGTGCAGGATTTCCTAACATTTCGGCATGGGTTCTAAGATCCACTTCAGCCCAAGCTGAAGTCTCTCAATCATTGCCAAGCAGGCATTCAACAGGGAGGTCTGCACTTACCACACCCTTCTTAAGGCCAGTTACCCCTCCCCAGGAGAAATTAACAACTGACAGGGCATGGTCAGTCCTGACATTGCTAGCATTCGTTATTTGGTACATTTCACCAAGTATGATCTGCTCAGGAGCCACGAGGTCTTGTGACACCATTGTGACACTTGCCCCAAGGTGTCCCTGAATGCCAAAATCTCTTTTCCATTGATCAAAGGCTGCTGTCTGTATTTTCCCCGATTACTGGGACTCACAAAGGAGGACATATCCATGCCTCCAACACAGATCAGTACAGCCTGAGTTGGAACTCTGACTAGGCCAGAGTACATCCCAGAACTTAGGGTTAACCCTACTACACCTTTATTCTGAGTACCACCACTTGGAGCTGAACTAGGGGGAACAGTTGCCTTAGGGGCAATGGTGGCTGGAGTTGAGTCTTTGAACTTGGTACAATCTGTAGTTCAATGGGTTTTCTGTTAGATTGGGACTCCCCTCCAGATGCAGATTTTTGGGGACCTTGAGAAGACTTCTAGTCTTTACCCTTTTCCCCACCCTTGTCAGAGTTCTTACAATCTTGTTTCTCAGAGTCTCCTTGGTTCTGAACCTTCTGCCTCACCCTGGTTCTGACCCACCTCTCTGCCTTCTGACCCAATTATTGGGAAGAAGTCAGATCAGAGTCCATCACGTACTGGTGCAACAGCTGATTTTGACGATTATTAAGGATCTGCGCCTTCCTAATTAAGTTGTACAATCCTTTAAAATCACACACCTTACTGCCAAGTAATCCCTCCAGAGCCTTAGTAGCACAAGCAACAAAGTCAACCCAGTCCGGAGTATGTACATTTTGGGTATCTCTGAACTTTAACCTGTATTGTTCATTGGTTAGGCCAAACCCTTCAATCAGAGCACTCTTCAGGACTTTGTAATTATCAGCATCCTCTTCTCTTACAGTGAGGAGCTTGTCTCCACCGTTGTCTGCAAAGGAGAGCCACAAAATTGCTGGCCACTGCTCCTGAGGGATCATTTGTACTTTACAGACCCTCTCAAGTGCAGTTATCCATTTGTGGATTTCATCCCCACTCTGGTAGTGAGGGAAAATCATGTTCAGGTTCCTATGGTCATGAGTATGTTCTCTAGCTCTAGGGACACTGATGCTGCCACCATGGGACTCTAGTCCTAACTTTTAAGAAGCCCTCTGGAGCTGTAGGGCTTCCCTGTCTAAAGCCAACTGTTCTCTTCTGATCCTGAGTTTCTCATTCTCAAACGCAGGCAGTCTGCCTTCTCTCTTAGAGGAGGACTCTCTCCTGTAGGAGGCTGAGGTCCTATGAGATACAGAGGTCCCTACAGATGATCTAGAATGGTGAGATTCCACTGAGGGAGTTCTAGACCTTCCAGGTGCACTGTGAGTTCCACCTGAAAGGGGGAATGGGGGACTCCTGGGGATCCCTTCTTCATCCACAGGAAGAACTTGGGTATCCTGGTTAGAATCATCTTGATCCCCCTGGTCAGCTTCAGAGTCCAGCTCCTGGGGTTTTTCACCTCCTAGCCTTTCCTCTTCTGCTGCCCCACCCAACCTGCCTGTCTCATCAGACCTAGGAGTCTTTCTGAGATCATCTAATAGCAATACCTCTATGAGGCGTTGGGTGTCTGCATGTCTCCCTGTCTTCAATTTTCTAGATGTACACATGGTCCTCAATTCTGTAAATGGGACATGGTCATACTTAGTTACTCTGGGGCCATTGGCCTCAGCCCTTGAAGACATACTAGTGTGGTGTGGTGTCTACACCTACCTACTCTACTACTCTACTGGGACTACTAAACTCTCTCTTGAGTTGTAGAAAGGGTGTGCTAGACCCTTGACACACAACTCTAAGTTCAGTAGAACGTACTTTATTCTATCTTGATTTATATGCACCTATAGTGGTTTTCAGTTAGTCACTCAAAGAGATTATCTGGTAAAGCAATAGCAAGCTTGAATCCAAATGCTGCAAACCAATGTGAGAAGTTGGCCTGGCATATGCTGTCCACTATTCTAGTCCAAACAACCCTTATTGATGATAGGTTTAAGACAACTTTTATTGAAAGCTATCCTAGTGGTTGCTAAGGAGAGCAGCCTTCAGGCTAAGTCTTGAAGGAGTGTAAAGCAGCTTGGTTTATCACATTAATACCTCTTGCAAGTCTAAATGAAAGGAGAACCACACAAGGTATATATATAAAATATATATATTTATTACTAAACACTCTCTAGTAATCTCTTTATGAGATTACAGAGCAAAGTACAAAATTTAAATGCAATAGAACTTCAGTAAATAGCACAATATACACTGGGCCCCAGGGGTGAACCAAACCATATATTAAGAAAGTGGTATAAGAACCACGACTTGACTAAACACAAGCCTAGAGCCTGTAGAATTGCTGGGACCGCAAGGAACCATCCAAGGTAGTGACACAGGGGACCCACGGGGGATGCATGCAGTGTGAGAACACAGCCGTGAGACGCCGTTAGCTTCTATGTGGAAAGTTGCGGTTGGAAGTTTAAAGATTAAGGACACTTAGGAGTGGACTTTGAGCACACCCCTTTAGACTTAAGGGGTTCTAGGTCCAACACCCACAGGAGCACCAGAGTACTCGAGTTACCCCACCCAGGGAAGCCGGGTGCATAGGTGTCTTTTGGTGTTGGGAATCGTCATTGATTTCAATGGCGATCTGCTGCAAAGTGCTGCTACAGTTGAGAAGGAAAGTGTCCGGTGTGATCCAAGCCTGGATCGAAGATGTGAGGAACCTAAAAGCAGAGGGTACAGAGTCTGGGTCACTTGCCAGTGACCAGGGGCACGATAGACAAATGCCCAGCAATGTCGGGTGATTCAGGTGTGTAGAGGTGAAGCTTGACTCTGCAGCCATGAGGACCAGGAGGCGTCGATGACAACCAGGAGCTGGATTCGAGCTATCCTACAAAGGATGTCGAGTGCTGCCATGTTGGTGCCTGGATTGGACCCAACAAGCTTTGACAACAGCAACCCAGGTAGGAAGAGAAAAAGATGCTTTGGTGCAGACCAGCAAGGTCCGGAGGACTCACCAAGAGGTGGAGAGTCAGGGCACATCGGGAGCAAACAGGGAAGCCAAAGGAAAGTCAAAGTTGCCTTCTCAGGGACCCACTAGTCAACGGACCAGGGATCGCGAAGGTACCTCAAGCAAAAACACAAAGGGCCGGCTCACGGAACACTCATGGAGTGTAGGCCAGCAATTTTTGGTGTCCAAGGTGCTCGGGGTCTGGGCTACTAGTATCCAATGCACAGCCTAAAGGGACGTAGAGAAGCTGATGCACTTGCAAATGTGCACAGTATCCAGGGGTAAGCGCGAATATCTCCAAAAGCTAACACTTGCCCAGGAGCAGTTCTTAGCCATGTTATCCAATGGGAGGTGGATAACATGGCTAAGAGCATTTGCTCGATAATGCATGAATATCGCTGACTTTTCAGCGATATTCATGCATTGCGGCCGTTTTTTATCGCATTTGCGATAAACCTTGCTAATAGCAAGGTTTATCTGCGATAAAAATCGCCGATGTGCGGCGATAATTTTTGTCTCTAAACCAGTTAGAGACAAAAATTATCTCTATTGGTTGGTAATATGCCCCATAGTTAGGTATTTAAATGCATTTCATTTTCCATTAAACCTACAAGTTAGCTCTCCGCATTTATCATGAACTGTATTAATTGTCAATATTATTAAAAAGGCTACCAAGTGAGGAGCCCAAACTTAATATTTTCTTTAGGAGGAGTACATACACTATGATGCAAGCTAGGGGTCCAGGACCTAGGTAGAAAGCTCTTGGGGATCAGGGAGTCACTCCAACAGAGGCCAGAAGGGCTCAGGCAGGTTCACTTGTACATTGAGGCAGGTTCAGTTGCAGCAAGTCAGCTGAGCAGTTGCAGGGAAGCCTCTGAAGCCTGCTGTGTCTCTGAGCTCACACTAGAGGTCAGCTCACTGACCCTGGTTAGCCTGGAATGGAGGCAAGCAGGTCTGTTCTTCCTTCTCATACAGCAAGGCAGTTCTTCAAGCAGCAGGCCAATCCACGGCACAGTCTTTCTTCTGTTACTTCCACAGGTCACTGTCAGAAGGCACAAATTACAACTTTATAAAAGTGACATTTTTAGATTTGTGACCTAAAATCCAACTTTAACATTATATCTCAATCAGCTTCCAATCCAAAGGTAGCACTTATTAAATGTAATAAGGTAACCCAGTAGTAATCAGTGGGAGAGATAGGTCTTACAACAGTGAAAAACGACTGTATGAGGTTTTCACTGACAGGACATGTGAAACCTATGTACAAATGTCCTAGTTTTAAATAAAATGCACCCTGTCCCATGAGCCCTTAGGGCCTATCGTAGCGGTGATTTATAAGTAGTAATACATTATGGTTTAGGGCTGCCAGGTGGAAAAGGCAGTTTAAAACTGCACTACCGGATACAATAGCAGGCCTGAGACATGCCAAGTATGTTAGGTTTAACAACAATATAACGGTGTGGTAGACTCCAAGAAGACTTTAAGCTAGAGAGATGAATGTAAAACCTTCTCTCAATTTCAAGAGACAATATTTAAATGCATTAGTAATGTTGATTTGGAGATAAAAGCATGATTGGATATGGATATAGATATAGTTTGTGCAAGTTTTTATTTAAGGTAGATATTTGGTCAAAATATTTTTTAATTGAGCACTAAAGACAAGATTAAAATGATATGCGATAATATAGAATGAATGTTATAGTTCTCTTTTCGTTCTTAGATCCAGAAGCAGGATCTCATTTTTATTATGTTCTATTCCCTGGCTTATGTTTTCTAACGGGCTTCCTCAATGTGTATGCATGATCTGTGTAGCCTATCATACAATGGACTATGCCATCCTGTTTAAAAGTCAAACCGAATGGATGAAAATCTTGAAAGCCATAGAGTGTATTCAATTAATCGGCCACAACTGTACTGATGGAGAAAACAATCAAGCTGAGTGTTTCAAATCTCATCTGTTTGTCGTAGCAATATAACATGCGTATTCGGACCGTATCTTCTACCAATCCGTACTACTTGGCAGTTCTATGGCCACAGATTTTCTCAACCATGAAGGGTGGGGCATTCTGTGACTAGAATACAGCTGCAGAGCCTGAAAGGTATGGCATGAAGCAGAAAATGGTATGGGGAGGATGATGAACCCCCAGATGGACAGTGGTGCTGGATGGTGAGTGATCGCTGCAAGTTCATCAAAAGAACATGTGGGCATTAGGCTACTGTAAGAGGCTTAGGGGCTCATTCATGATGAGGCTTGCGTGGCGTTTGTGGAACATGCGCAACACAAACTCAAAATACAATTTATCAAGTCACGCAAGGCCACTTTGCGAGGCCCTAAATGTCTTGATATATCATGTGAAACGAAACGCAGCGCAAATTACTACATTGTATTACTCTGCCCTGGGAAGACGCTCCATGCGTGTTTCGTGGGTGTTCTTACGCAACTCTCATGGGTTTTAACGCATTCCTTTAATTTCCGTTTCTGGCAGACCTGAGAATGCACCAAAATTCAATGCCTTTCCAGGGGAGGTGTAACGAGGTGAAATATCTTTATTTCTCCTCGTTACTTGCTTTTTCTATGTGTGCTGTATTCTGCAGCATACATAGTGTGTGCTGTATTCTGCAGCACACATAGATAGAGGAATCTGAATATGAATATTTTTGTACAGAAAGGTTCCCCTTCCTGCACAAAAATAATCCTGCATGCAACGACTCAGTACAGGGAGCATGAACTCGCGTTCGGGTAACGTTGACATTTCCTCTCAGTGAGGAAGCTTATCAGGGACCTCCGCTCCACGAACTACATTTCTTTGGATTGTGGTTTTACACCTCAAGCTATTACTACCATAGGATTATATATATATATTTACGACTGAGGCAACACTGATTTATCTCAGACATCACATATTGGTCATTGGAACTTGGACTCCATACAGGGATGTGGATGACTATCATCAGGCTTACAAATTTCTTTTTACATTTATTTGTTTACAGGTGTTATTTTATGATGTCGCGGCGGTGAAAACTAAATGTCAGGGACGTCTAGACATCTAACTTTGAACTGCCTTCAAATAGTCTATGATAGACAAAATATTTGTTGGCTGAATCCTTGCTGGAAGTACTACATTAATAAACCAACCAGTTGAATATGAATTGATGGACTCTTGCGTTTGTCTATATTTCGAGAAGAGAAATGATTGACCTTCAAATTGTTTTTCTAAATGTGAAGTTGTGATTATCTATATTTGTGTTGTTAAACTTATCCATGACATGATGGTCAATTGCAGTTACCTATGACAGTGCTGAACAAGGTTCTTTTCTATACATGCAACAGAGGCACCCTTGCACAATAGTGCAAGGGTGTCTGTGTTGGCGCTAAACAGCCCATTGTGTGCCAGCTCAGGGGAAAGAGCAGCAATGCACTGTAAAAAAACCAGGAATGCACTGTATTGGTATAAATATGGTGCATCCCTGCCCTTTCCTGTAACCCAGTGCAGCAATATGACTTGCTGCACTGCACTGCGCTACATTCTAATAAATATTCCCCTTAGTGTAAAGGTAGGATGATGGAGCAAGGGACCTTCTTAGATTGAGAGCTCTAATGGGAAACTACTTGCAAGTGACAGGAGTTCATGTATACCACCAGGTGCCCCCCCACCCCCAAATAATACAGAGGCTGCTCATCTTGCTTCTTTCTATTTTTATTCGCATTTAGCAAAGCTTGCAGGGTTTAAAATAATGTAGGTTGCTATTCAGCTGAAGTTGTTATCTTGGAGAAAATACATCTATGTAAAACATCTAATAGGCAGTAAATTCAAATATATCTCAAGTGGTTGTACCCTGAAAAAAGTAACTTAGCGGTGTCTGCCTGCTGCATGAACTACTGATCTAAAATCATAATCATTTATTTTACTCCCCAAAAAATAATAACCTTAAATTTACTTGTAATAAATAAAGAGCTGCCAAATGTTGCCGTATTTTTTTAAGATGCTGACATTGGCTGACAAAACTCGCTGGTACCTCTTGCAAAGAAAATGCAAAACTAACATTTGAAATACACAAATACAACACATCACAACATTTGAACACATTAAAACAATAACACATTGGGAGACGCGCGAGCACGCGTACAAGATGGCCGCCGCTGCTTCACAGTAGCGCGTTTTGCACCCGTTTTTCATCAGAAAATGCCTATTCCTGTCAGCAATCTTCTCAACAGTGACTGGAGAGCTTTATGAATGCCTACCTGCGCTGTCTGGCGACTTTCAGCAATTTTTGTGCACTGGAGGTTCTTCTTTTGGTGGTGTGGTTCCTGGTCCCAGCCCAGCTTCTGAGGTACTGCAGGGCTTTCTGTCAGAGGGGCTGAGTGCAGTTCTAGGAGAGGGCCCGGCTTGGGCCTAGCCACGCCCACATGTCATTTTAGCTACTGCACCAGTGATTTTTGCTGCATTACCACAACACTTACAGTTTTTTGGGCTATTTTCTTGTATTTCCTACTGTTTTCTCCCTATTTTTTGACAACATGGAGAATGTCTCCTCCTCCTATATATAGTAATTCAAGCTTTACGAGTCAATACTGATTCCATTTCGTCAGAAATTAAAAATGTTCGCAAGGCGATGGCTAGTCTATCCATGAAAAGTTCAGATAATTCAATTAAAATTCAGGATAATAAGGCTAGGATTGACTCTTTCGCTCCTCTGGTGTCAAAAATGTCTCCTTTGTGTTCTCAGTTGCTGGGGTTAGAAAATCGCGATAGGCAATACAATCTTAACATTTTAAATTTACCTGAAGATGTTGAAGTGGCTAGCTGCAGATTGTATTTGGAAAATTTGCTTCCTGGTCTTTTGCAACTCAAATTTCCTGAATAATTTGAAAATAGATAAGGTTCACAGTATTCCTTCACATCCAAATCCCCCCACACCAAACCACGACAAATAATCTTTAAGGTTCTGCGTCACCACCATTTGGTCTTAATCAGAAAGCCAGCTCGAGAAAGTCCTTCGCTGATGGTTAATGGAAATAAGATTTTTATTCACCAGGATTTTGCCAAGGAAACTGTCGCAATACGCAAAGAATTTTCTACTTTCCGTCCTCATCTTCGACATCTTGGTTTCAAGTATGGACTTTTTGATCCATCGACGATGCGTGTCTGGGAGGATAATTTTTCCAAATCTTTTCAACGTCCTGAAGACTTGCGACATTTTCTCGATCAGCAGTCTCATCATTCAATGGATACTAATGACTCCAATACTTGAGTTATGATAATTCTGCCTTTTTCTTTTGACAGGATGCAAAGATTTTCTTCAGTGGGGCTCCAGCGGTTTTGGCCATTCTTGTAATTGTGTTTGCGTTTCACATTTCACATTTATGTCTCTCCTTTGTCGTTTTTTCCATGTTTCTTTCTCTCTTTCTCTCCTTTGGTTTGTTTTGGAGCTACTTTTTTCTTCGAACAATTTTTTCTTTGCTTTTCTCTCTCTTATGTCTGTCTTCTGGATCTCATTTCTTACCACTTTCTACTATGGCTAATACTCGTAAGTTGAATGTAGTATTATTAAATGTTAAAGGATTGCACCATCCAGTTAAACGTACCAAAATATTAGATTATTTAGGAAGGTGTAATGCTGATATTTGTTTTATTCAAGAAACTCATATTGATGACAACATTTTAAATTATATGAAAAAGAAATGGGTTGATAGTATTGTCTCTTCTCCTGCTTCTGGCAAGAAAAATGGAGTGGCGATTTTGTTTGCAAAAAGATTACCTTGTCAGATTTTAAGCAAACACTCTGATACTGATGGTAGATATATACTAACAAAAATTAAAGTTCATGATACATTCCTATTTTTATTGAATGTTTATGGTTCTACTGCTGATGATCCTACTTTCTGGTCCACACTTGTTACTGAGGTTTTAAAGGTTGGAAATGTTCCTTTAATTGTTGGTGGGGATTTTAATATCATTTATGACCCCTTATTGGATAGAATTTCTCGAACCAAATTCCACACTTCTAAAGTGTATTTTGCATTCAAAGCTTTTCTTCAAACCACTAAATTAGTTGATATATGGAGATTACACTTTCCCACAGAAAAAAGTTTCACTTTTTTCTCCAATCCTCATAAATCCCATTCCCGAATTGATTGTTTATTAATTTCTGGACACTTAATCAATTCTGTTTCAGATCCCCGAATTGGTAATATTGATGTATCTGACCATGCCTTGGTTTCTTTATTTTTAAATTTACAGTCAACATACACTAAACAATCTAGTTGGCGAATGAATACTGATATTGTATTGAATGAGAAACATAAGCCAAAACATTTAACAGCCATAAATGAGTATTTTTCATTTAATCACGAGAGTTCTAACTCTTTAGTTAACAGATGGGATGCATTTAAAGCTTATATTAGGGGGACTACAATTTCAATTATGGCACATGAAAATACAACCTTCAATGCATCCCTTTTAGATTTACAAAAACAAATTGCGAAAACTGAAAGACTCTTTATAACTTCTAATGATCCCCAATATAGGTTTACGCTTCAAAAATTACGATATGAATTTAACTCCGTTCTTACTAAGAGAGCAGGCATTCAAATTTCTAATGCCAAAGCCAGATTTAATTTTAATACTAATCGCTCTGGACCACTTTTACCTAATTATTTGTGCATTAAAAAACACAAAACTCAAATCAATTCTATTCACAGCTCTCATGGTAAAAATGTTTTTTTTCAAAATGATATAGTCAAGAAATTTTTGAAGTTCTATTCTACGTTATATAACAAACCTGATTTTCATGATGAATCTTTAATTGACTCCTTTTTATTTTCCTGTGGTTTACCCAAGATTTCCCATTCTGATAAAGTTGGTCTTGACTCACCCATTACTAAAGATGAAATTTTACTTGCCATTCAGTCCCTTAAGAAAAATAAGTCTCCTGGTCCAGATGGGTTACCAGCAGAATTTTATAAAGAATTACAAATACAATTGCTGCCCTTTTCGTATCAACTTTTTTCTTTTTTTGGATCCAATAGTATAACTTCAGGTTCATTCACAAAAGCATTAATAATTGTACTCCCAAAGCCTGATAAAGATCACACTATTGTTTCTAATTACCGCCCTATTTCTTTGATTAATCAGGACTGTAAATTATATGCAAAAATACTAGCATCTAGATTAGCACCTATTTTGGATTCTGTTATCTCTCCCGACCAATCTGGCTTTATGAAAAATAGAGTTTCTGCTAATAACACCAGAACTCTACTTCACGTTATTGAACAAAGTTCTACTCTATTATCCCCCTCAGGTATAGTAGCCTTAGATGCTGAGAAAGCTTTTGATAAGATTCATTGGCAATTCTTATTTCATACATTATCCTTTTTTAATTTCGGAGATTCCTTTATTCGTATGGTTTCTGACTTATATTCTGCACCGACTGCTCATTTATTCATAAATGGACACATTTCTCATAAGTTTTCCATTTTTAGAGGTACAAGGCAAGGATGTCCGCTTTCTCCTCTTTTATTTTTAATTGGCATTGAACCTTTTCTTTCTTCAACTTGGAAATGTGATGAGATTAAATGTATCAGTATTAAAGGTGTTCTTGTTAAAGCCCTTGCATATGCTGATGATGTACTTTTATTTTTAAGTGATCCTGTGTCCTCTTTCCCACCTTTAATGCATATTATAACACAATACTCTACAATTTCTGGTTATACTTTAAATACAAATAAAACAGAATTTTTCCCTTTGAATGTTAATTGTACCCCTGATTTGATTCCCTTGAATGGTTTACTTTGGCAAAAAAATAAACTGAAATACATTGGGATATTATTTTCTACTTCCATAAAGTCAACCATTACGTTGAATTGTGATTTTCTTTTAACTTATATTAAGGACAACATTTCCAAATGGTCATCGTTACATCTTACATGGTGGGGCAGATTAGATTCCATAAAAATGACTTTAGCACCTACATTTTTTTATACACTTGCAATGCTTTCAATTCAATTTCCTCTGAAGTTTTATAAAAATGTTGATAAAGTTTTGTTTAAGTTCTTATGGAATAACAAGTCACCTCGTATTAGTTATAAATTACTAACAATTCCCAAACGTAATGCCGGTTTTGGCAAGCCTTTATTTTGAAGCAAAGTTCTCGTTGGTTTAATCCCTATTTATGAAATACTCCGCCTTCTTGGTTATCTATTGAGAAATCGTTAGTAAATCCTCACCCACTTTCATCTCCATTAACTATGTCTAATACCACTGCATTTTTCCATAAATCAACCATTATCAAATCTACTAAAATGATGTTTAATGATTTAGACCTAATTTTTCTTTCCCCCATGAATACTACTGGAGATATCTCCCTTTGGTATAGCAAGGTTATCAAATTGAATAGGAATGTCACTTTTTGGTCCTCATGGATTAAGGCTGGTATTTTTTATCTTAAAGATGTGTATACCAATAATAATTTCATTTTGTTTGAACATTTACAATCTCAATTTGGTTTACCTCGATCCCATGTTCTCAAATACCAATATTTATGTAATACAATTTTAGATTCTTTTCCAGATGCTATTCCCTCTAATATTGATGTTGATTTGGCTCGCTACATTCAAACGGTTTCTTCTTCTTCTCATGGTGTTTCTATTTTATGTAAAAAGTTATCAGACACTCTTGGTAATAATATTGATACACTGTCAACCTTCTGGAATAATGAACTATCACTTTCTTTATCTAATGACAATTGGAGAGAAAATTGGTGTCATGGTATATCTGGCTGGCTCCCTGTTTCTCTCTTTCAAACTAACTCTTATATTTTACTTAATAGATTGTGGACCCCTTACTGTTTATTTCATGCCAAACTTCTCCCTTCTCCTGACTGTTGGCATTGTAAGGAATCTGGTACATTGCAACATATGTTATTTGATTGCACTTCTATTTTTAAGTTTTGGTCTGATGTTTGGGTCGTTATAACTAAGATTTTAAATATTCAAGAAGATATTTCTTATAAATTGTTGATTTGTAAACGCGTATCTTATTACATGATTTAAATGTTTTAGAATGTAAACTATTTAATTTTCTTATTTCAGCAGCATTGAAATCCATTACTTATTGTTGGAAAGATTGTTCTTCTTTATCTGTTCATGCATGTTGGTCTTTGGTTCTTATTACAAGAAGAGGTGCTCAACTATCTTTAAAGGGGCTTGTTCATAATTCGCTTTCTTTTCAATCATTCTGGTTACCTGTTGATTTATATTTAGATATGAAGTAATGTATACATATTTGTCTTCTATTAGTGGCATTCATTTTCCCTTAATATTTGGTTTTTCTTTATTACAGTAACTCCTTTTTATTTATTCTTATCCTAATCATATATTTTCCCTTTCCTTTTCCCCTTTTAATTTCCTTTACATAATGTCTTATCTTTACCTTTTTCAATCTTATAATGAATTGTTTGCTAGCTATGATAATGTTTTAAGGTATTTTTGCCATTTTGTAATATTTGTTGTATTTTCTTTCTGTTTCACCTGCATATAAAAATTTCATTAAAATATTTTGAAATCGAGGGAAAAAAACAAAAATAAACAATAACACATATCAATAGAACTGCACATATAAGCTATGACGGCTTGATGTTTAGTTTTGATACTTTGGTATTACTTTGTTGTGGTTATACATTTGTTCTGTTTTGTTGGCTGTGTTGCTTTCTAGCGCATCGGTGTACTGTTCTTAAAGAGTGCTACGGTGTTTTGTGCTACTGTATTTATTTTGTTGCAGTATCCTCTTGTATTGTTATTCTGTGGTCTAAATGTATTGCTATCATATACTGTGTTGTGCAGGTGTGCTGTTTTGTGCAGTTTAGTGCAACTTTTTTTGTGTTATGTTTTAGATTGCATTGCCTTACTATTGTATAGTGTGTACAGTGTATAGAGTAGTGTCTCGTGTATTGCAATTTTGTGTTATCTTTTTGTGGTGATGTGATGTATTGTTTTTGAGCTGCTGTGCTTTTGTTTTGTATTATTGCTCATCATTGTAGTTATGTTGTACTGTGGCTGTTGTGTTGCATTGTGGTTTGATTGTTGTGCGCCCTGTTATGTTACCTGAAAAAATCCTGCTCACTCGTTAAGAATAAAAGTATTCATTTTACACACCACCCTTTTACCACTTCACCAGCAACCAATGGTCTGCACTAATGGCACAATGCAGACACTAATTATTGTATGTCATTTTAGGCTTAGGGAGGCACCTATAGTGTGATGTGGGGACATTGACATGGCGTATGGCAGACACCTCTGCCAAAATGCAGGACCTGGTATAATGGAGATAATTTTTGGCATATGGGGGCACCAATAGGCCTTTTTAAAAAATGGAGTTTACTCAGGAGACGTCAGATTTCATTGGTTTAGCACACTATGAAAATACTTGAATATTTAATGAGTGGCCTTTCAGAGTCTGAGTCTTTTTAGCAAATGTTTGTTCTTTGTGAAATGCACTATTAAGTCCAGGTTCAGAGTACAATATAAGAAGATATTTATTCTCAGTCCATTTCTGTCACCAGTCATCAGCACTTAAAAGGACATATACAGGGTCAACAGAAGGCCTGACCTTTTTTAAAGGACAATTCATCAGAAATTCATCAGACAATTTCTTTCCTTATATATAAATACATTGCTTTTTATAATACAACACAGAACAAGCACTTAAAGTGGGTGTGGTTGACTGTCTGAGATGGTAGTCATCGTTTTTAATGGGTCCAACTGAGCCGCCGTCTTGCACCTGCAATCCTGGGTCCATACACCTCTGCCATCCACTGGACCTCCTACCAGTCCCCTGGGCGGTTGAGGACCAATTTGTGCAGTCCGGGAGTCTGACACACTCCCGTCACCCTATACTGGACAATGAGTGAGACCCTGAGTAGACCGCATGGTTGAGCTGTGCTGCTGGAGCTGGAGGGTGACCGCAGAGGCTGGCAGTGAAAACAGAGGAGAGTACGTGAGTCTGCTGGAGAGCAATGAACTGCTAGGGCTGCAGCAGGGCCGGACTGGGATTGCAAACCAGCCTTGGCAATTACGTCTGACTGGCCAAGGGGGAGGGAGGTGGGGCTGGCGGGAAGCACTACTGCTGCGCTTTTGTTACAAAAATGGCTCCAACAGGTCTATAACTAGCCCCCACTCTTCCGGCCCACAAGGGAAATGCCGGGTTCATGCTACAGCCACACCAGCCCCACACCACACCCACCTAATCTTAGCCTGCTTTGGCCACTCGTGACCCTCCGTTGAAGTGCCTGGGCCTTCGCTCCTGTGTCTAGTAGTGGGCCTGGTTCCAGCGGTGTAGTGGGTTCTGCATTGGGGTGTTGGTGATGCTCTGGTCCTTGTGAGTGATCTTGCATAGGGCTTTGCTAGAGTCGGCACTGGGAGTGAGAGGTCATATACCTGCTTGAGCAGCTGTAGTGTTGAAGGAAAGGAGACAGAAAGGCACACTGGAGATCATCAGGGGCAGGGGGAGTCACACTCTCCCCACACACATTGAGACCCAACACATTGCCCTGTCACCTGACTTGATGAATACACTGGGTGAGGCTGGTATATTGAGTGAGGCTCGAGTGGTGGTGCCCAGGCTTCAGACATGGACAAGCTGAGCACAGCAGACCTTCTGTGGCTGGGTGGTGGCTGGGTGGTGGTGACTGAGAACAGCCCTGACTCAGGCGGAAGCCTGTGGTAATATAATTGGGCAGGGCGAACCTGGCATCTAAGGCTCTCCGTCCAGCATCTCCTTGTGTTTGCTTGGTTCACTCTAAGTTGGCAGGGTATGCCCAGACATGGGTCCCTTGCTCACTTTGCTACTCGATTCAAACTAGCCTGGCTGATGAGGGGTGCAACCCCTAAATGGGTCCCAGGATACTTGTTTCTGTCCAGGGAAGACCTGGCTTGGCAGTATAGGCTGGACGGTTCCCATAAGAAACAGGGTCAAGACTGATTTGCATATGGCTGGGTCTGAACTGGGGTGGCAAATTGAGCTAAAGAAGGATGATGTTTTAAACCCAGATCTGTGACTGGGGGGCTGTTTAAAAAGTTTCAGCACCCTGGCCATCATCTACTTGTGTTTGCTTGCTTCAAATACATGCAGGCCTCATATGATGAAGGCCTGTGGTGTTGGATATCAGCCTGTATTATTGGACTTGACATTTGGTGGTTATTAATGATTGGAGATTCTGGTATGGCCGGGACCTGCCTACAGCCTAGACATTTTGCAGGCCTGGAATTTAGAAGCAATTATGTTTTGCTCCACCTAAGAGGGATCCCTGAGCGCACCATGACCCCCCTGATTTGTTGGCATAAAACCCTGAAACATATCCATTGGTTCATAACAAAAGCAAAGGAAACACCTTTGTGGTGGGCAATTGGCTTCAAAGGTCTTGAACCTGGTCGGTTATGGGCCCTGAGATTTTATTGGCATCTCAGAAATCAGTGACTTGTGGGAAGGGGGAATATCAAAAATGTTCTCAGTTGACATAGGAGGATAAACTGCATCATTCCCTATTCCTCTGATATTTTCAGCTTCATCATGCACCGTGGCAATATGATCACCTCATGCCGGCAGTCCCTGAATTCAAACCCTCAGCCTAAGATAATGAATGAGCCACTTACCAAGAGAGGCATATCCTGTGTAGATAAATCTCTGGTGGTGAATTCTTTCGACACTCACATAAATTGAAAGCCAAATGGTTGGTGGATGTTGGCACCCTGGAGCATGATGAATGGGTCGAGGCCACACTGGCAGCCAGATACCTAGCCATTCAGCCAAATTAAGACTGATACAATTTAAATACTTTCAAATGCCACAAGTCTATGGCACATGAGAAGGAGAAGAGATTATTTCTGCTCACGTTGTCATGGGACCCAAGCTGAATTTTTCCATATGGATTGAGTTTGTAGCAGGATTGCCTTCTACTGGTCTACAATATACACACTGGGCATGGTTATTGGCTCCACACTGCCTATGGATCCTAAACACGCCTTATTGGATATTGAGAGTGGGGGACTCATAGACTTGTGGTTTTTGGTCTTCTCATGGTAAAGTGAGATATCGCCAGACTCTGAATAGTTGCTGCCACACTGTCAATAGATTAATGGTCCCATAGTATGAAAATCTGCATTGCAGCAGAAAAATCTTTTGACAGGGCGTGGTGCTCCAATTGCAAACACCATAAAAACATTGGACGTATTGTGGGATCTCTGTGGTATGTGTGGATTGTAAGCAGGGCCACTGGAATTATGCGATTCTGTGGCTGTGTTTTTTTTTGTATGATTAAATATTTGCCACAGTTGCTACATAATCCATTATCTGATGCATATTCTGCTGATTTTATTAAAAGCAATTGTTTCTAGCTCAAGGTGATCAGAAGTTACTGAAAACATGGCACTATGTGTATTGAAGTGACTTAAAGTGCAAGTTTAATGATGTCCTCTACCATAAAGAGCTAGCATATGTAATTAGTCATATCACAGTCTCCAGATGCATAGTTACACCCTTGGATAGATGCGATGGGTCCAACCACCAACGGAGTGCTGACCTTATTTCAACTGGTGCCATGGTATTTTTAGATTAGGAAGGATTATACCAACACTTTTCAGTTTCCACAGTAGTGGAAGAAGATGAAAATTGGCCAATTACTCTGCAAAAATACAAGCTGCCATGTGTCCCTGATCTTCAATCCACTTCTTTGCCAGGGTCTCTTGCAGAATTATCAGCAACAACAACAGGATGCGTACTTGAATTGCTCTTGACTCAGGTAAAATGTTCAAGTCCATCCTGAACCTGGCTCTTATGAAGGTCATGTCTTTAAAAGGAACTGAGTGGCATCCTGGAAAATATAGCAGAATCCCATGGCAATTCAGGCAATGTATCATTGTCTTTAGAGGTTGCAGTGCGTTGTCTACTGACTCAGCATTGATGAACCAGTCATCAAGGTATGGAAAGATTGAACCCCATTGAAAAACAAGCCAAGCTACAATTGGAACCATCATGTTTGGAAAGAACCTCGAAGCAGGGTGCAGGTCTAAGGGTAAAAATCTGAATTTCCAGTGTTGGTACTGGATGGAAAACCTTAGGAATCTCTGACGGTAATATACAATAGGTATGGGTTAATAAGTGTTCAGTAGATATACTTTGACCAAAAAAGGATTCATAGTAACTAGAGGGGTCGATCTCTGCAATGGATCTCAATAATTTTTCTATTTTGAATGGAATATTCACCACCCACTTGTTGACAGTCTTGAGTTCTAGCACTATTTGAAATCTGCACATCATTTTGGGGATCAGGAAAATTATTGAGTAGACTCCGCCCCCCATCTCTGAAAATGGAACTGGGATCATAGCTTGTTTCCCAGCACAGGATACATTTCCTTGGGTCCATTGCTTCTCTCTTGATGGAACACTTGGGACAGGGAGTAGGAATGATCCCCAAATCTTGAAGTAAAGGGTGAGATTCTGGGATCTCCTGAAAATCTCCTGAATGATTTTCAATACTCATGTAGTGAAAGTTGATCTGTACCCTTCCTCAAGAAAAAGCTGAGTCTGACTTTTGACCAATAACACTAGCTTATCAGCTGTCTAGGCCTTAGCATAGTCAGAAGAGCTGCATATGTATTCCAATTAAATATTGAAAGGTTGTGACGTTCTGCTTCAAATGCCTGACTAGCCAGGGCTTAAGCTGTACCTAGATCAAAAGCACATTAGAGTAAAATTCATCTGCTGTTCCACTCCTTTGAATTTTAAGCATTCAGTGCCCATTTGAATGGCCTTGAAGATAATTGTGAAATTAATGACTGAGAGATGTAGGCCCTGCAAATAATAGCTTTAAGAGCTTAATATCCATATCTTTAAAAGGTAGGCATTTTGTATCCTATTAGGATCCACCCATTGTGACTCGCTCCTCTCTCACGAGCCGAGTGGTCGCTCCCAGTGCCCCTGCTGAGATCTGGTATCGTAGCGCTGCACTGCCTTAAAAGCTGCATTTCACCTGCCTGCCTGTGCCTAGCTACCGCTAAAAGTCTTTCACGCTGTATTTTTAAGATTGTGCTGTGTTTAACGTGATTTGCGCATTAGCCTCCAGCGCTCCGCTCATTGCCTGGAAAGTTGCATTTTACCTTGCCTGCTTGTGCCCAGTTACCATTAGACTCATTAACGCTGTGTTGTGATAATTTCTGCTGTTTCATCGTAATTTGCGCATTGTCCTCCAGCGCTCCGCTCTGTTCCCCCCCTCCGCCTCCATTTTGTTTGTTGTGGTCGTCGTCCTCGTGTGCCCGCCCCGCCTCCCAGCTGAGACGCCCTCCCACTGACTAGAAGTAGCGCTCCTAACCCTATACTCACCGTGACTCGCTCCTCTCTCACGAGCCGAGTGGTCGCTCCCAGTGCCCCTGCTGAGATCTGGTATCGTAGCGCTGCACTGCCTTAAAAGCTGCATTTCACCTGCCTGCCTGTGCCTAGCTACCGCTAAAAGTCTTTCACGCTGTATTTTTAAGATTGTGCTGTGTTTAACGTGATTTGCGCATTAGCCTCCAGCGCTCCGCTCATTGCCTGGAAAGTTGCATTTTACCTTGCCTGCTTGTGCCCAGTTACCATTAGACTCATTAACGCTGTGTTGTGATCATTTCTGCTGTTTCATCGTAATTTGCGCATTGTCCTCCAGCGCTCCGCTCTGTTCCTCCCCTCCGCCTCCATTTTGTTTGTTGTGGTCGTCGTCCTCGTGTGCCCGCCCCGCCTCCCAGCTGAGACGCCCTCGCCCCTCCCCCTCCACTATCGATATATGACAGTAGTTCCCGCGCGCGGCGTTCACGCGCAGCGACCGTGCCCAATCCGCGCCGAAGGTGCGCCAAAGGTAAGCCCGTCTACGCCCGTCCGCGCCTGGACCGCGCCCAGCGCCACACCCCCTGGCTCCCGTCCCTCCCAGCCCCCCCGCATTACCTACGATGCCGCAACCCTCCTAGCCCTTAACCCCGGTCGCGCTCCCAACTGCGTCCAAGCCGCCCCTGGACAAACCCATGGACCTTTCTCCTGCTTCTCCTGCAAATTCAGCGGCACCGACAACATCTCCGCTACGACCACACCACAGATTCCCGACCCCAACCACCTACAATGCATCCTTCTCAACACCCGATCAGTCCACAGGCACGCCATTGACCTATGGAATCTACTAGACACCATTTCTCCGGACATCGCCTTCCTTACGGAAACATGGATGAATGCTTCCTCCGCACCAGACATCACCATTGCCATCCCTGAAGACTATGAGATCACTCGCAAAGACCGTACCAGCCACACAGGAGGAGGAATCGCTATCGTCAATAAGAAATCAATCCGCATATCAACCAGCTCTGACGCCAACCTCGCCAACTCCGAACACCTTCACTTCCAGATCCACATCGACCCCAAAACCACACTCAGAGGCACCCTCCTCTACAGACCACCAGGACCCCGCGCAAAATTCAGTGAAGACATCACGGACTTCATCACCCCACACGCGCTCCCCTCCAAAGACTACATCCTTCTGGGAGACCTCAACTTTCACCTCGAAAAGATCAACAACCGCAACACCGCCACCCTCGTGGACAACCTCGCCAACCTCGGACTTAAACAACTAGTCACTTCCCCCACCCACATCGCAGGTCACACACTCGACCCCATCTTCACATCCAGCAACCATGTCTCCTTCAGCCACACTACGGACCTCCTCTGGACTGACCACAGCTGCGTTCACTTCACCTACAACAAACCAAAACCCAGCATCCACCTCCAACCTACCCTACAAAGGAACTGGAGCAAAATCACCACGGACCAAATCTCCGCATCGCTCCTTCAAAACACCCCAGCCCTCTCTTCTAACGCTAACGAAGCCGCCGCCAACCTCACCCTATGGTTATCCAACACCGCTGACACCTTAGCTCCACTGAAAAAACGTCAAAACAAACCTGGCAGCAAGAAGGCCTCATGGTTCAACGACGATCTCAAGAAGTCCAAGAAACTCTGCCGCTCCCTTGAAAAGGCCTGGAAAAAAGACCCAACCACCAGCACCAAGGACGCCTTCAAAAACGCCACCCGCACTCACCACCAACTAATCCGAAAAGCCAAGAAAACAGCATTCAAGGATCGACTTGACAACAACGCTCACAACAGCAAGGAACTTTTCAACATCGTCAAGGAATTTTCCAATCCCTCGGCCAACTCCAACGACATCACCCCCTCTCAAACCCTCTGCGACTCCCTAGCCTCATTTTTCCACAACAAGATTGCAGACATCCACAACAGCTTTGACAACCAACCCGGTAACCAACCCACCCTACCATTTGCTGATCATCTTCCCCCCGTGAACACCCTTAACGACTGGAACCCAATCTCCACTGAGGACACCCTCCGCCTGATGAAATCCATCCACTCTGGATCCCCCACAGACCCATGTCCTCACCACATCTTCAACAAAGCAGACTCCGTCATAGCACCGCACCTCCGAGACGTCATCAACTGCTCCTTCAACTCCGCCATCTTCCCGGAAGACTGGAAACACGCTGAACTCACCGCCCTTCTGAAAAAACCCACAGCGGACCCCACCGAACTCAAAAATTACCGCCCCATCTCGCTTCTTCCATTCCCGGCCAAAGTCATCGAGAAAGCTGTCAACAACCAGCTCGCCGCCTTCCTCGAAGCCAACAAATCCCTCGACCCCTCACAATCTGGCTTCCGAGCAATACACAGCACTGAGACCGCCCTCATCGCAGCAACAGACGACATTCGAACTCTACTGGACAATGGAGACACAGTCGCCCTCATCCTCCTCGACCTCTCTGCAGCCTTCGACACAGTCTGCCACAACACCCTTTTACAACGCCTCAATAACATCGGAATCCAAGGAAAAGCACTTGAATGGATCACCTCGTTCCTCACCGGAAGAACCCAGAGAGTCCGCCTTCCACCATTCAAATCCAAGGCCTCTGAAGTCATCTGCGGCGTACCACAAGGATCCTCACTCAGTCCCACCCTCTTCAACGTATACATGAGCCCCCTCGCGGCCATCGCTCGCCAACACAACCTCAACATCATCTCGTACGCGGATGACACTCAACTGATCCTTTCCCTCACCAATGACCCCAGCACCGCCAAAACCAACCTACACGAAGGAATGAAAGAAGTTGCCGAATGGATGAAACAAAGCCGTCTGAAACTGAACTCTGACAAAACAGAAGTCCTCATCTTAGGTACATCCCCCTCTGCATGGGACGACTCCTGGTGGCCGGAAGCCCTCGGAAAAGCACCCATCCCAACAGACCACGCACGGAACCTAGGCGTCATCCTGGATTCTTCACTCTCAATGAACAGACAAGTCAGCGCCGTATCCTCTTCCTGTTTCAACATTCTTCGCATGCTCAGAAAAACATTTTGCTGGATCCCCTCCGAAACAAGGAAAATAGTCACCCACGCTCTGGTCACGAGCCGACTGGACTACGGAAACACCCTCTACGCAGGTACTACCGCAAAACTCCAGAAGAAACTCCAACGAATCCAAAACGCCTCAGCCAGACTCATATTAGACATCCCACGCAACGATCACATCTCTGGTCACCTTAAAGACCTCCACTGGCTACCCGTCAATAAGAGGATCACTTTCCGACTGCTTACCCACGCACACAAATCACTCTACGACATCGGTCCAGAATGCCTCAACTCACGTCTGTCCTTCTACACCCCCTCCCGCCAACTACGTTCTTCCAGCCAAGCCCTCGCCACTGTACCTCGCATCAACAAGACCACCATGGGAGGCAGATCCTTTTCATACCTGGCTGCTAAGACATGGAACTCTCTCCCCGCTTACCTTCGCCTTACCCAGAACCACCTAGCATTCAGAAAGCAACTTAAAACGTGGATTTTTGACAAGTAATTCTCCTCCCCTTCCTAAGCGCCTTGAAACCCTCCGGGTATGTAGTGCGCTATATAAATCCTTTGACTTGACTTGACTATTGTCTGGGCAACACTTCCATAACATGTGGATGCATAGAATTGCCTTGCATAGGCTCCCATTTGAATTCATGAAAGGCAGCTTACTTAGACATTTCTGGAGTTTCCGATACTAAACATCTGAAATTTTTCCTTACATCGAAATACTTTCTGGTACCATATCTTTAGAAATACTTTTCACTTTCTGTTCTCCAGGAGGGACTGCATCAAAACCTGCAACACTACTGAAATATCTTGGGAGCATGCTTTATGAGGTGGACATTTCTTGTTGGCATAAATATTCAGTTTTTCTTGTCACAGAAGTACTTTAGACCTCTTAGGCACTGGGCACTTGGAAGAGTCAGAAGAAGAGATACATGCCTTCTCTTGGAAATATGTTTGCCCTTAATGCAGGAAACTGGCACCAAAGACACAAGGCTTGAAACTCAAAACAGACACTTAATAGACAAAGAAGCTAAGGAATACAGCAAATAGCCACCTTGATTGAAAGAATTGCTTTTTAAATATCCCCAAAGATTCACCTATTCATCAGCTAATCTTCAGGCTATAATGAAAGCCGGCATTTATGGAGAACATTTCACAGTACGCCTCAAGAGCCATGCTTGTATGCTTCATCAATAAGCATAATAACAGGAAGGTATTCCAACTAATGTGTCTACACAACACAATCAGGTTGATGGTAATGGTCCATAAATCCCACACAAATATTCAAGTAACTGTAGATCTATTCCTAAGGGCTCCCACTACAGCCATTACCTTTGTAGATCCATGTCTCTTCCTCAGATATGCAGGAGTGGAATGTTCAGATATCAAGTTAGAGGCCCAATCTTAGCAGGGAGCTCAACTCCCATGTTCTCATTTAGTTAGACATGCATTTAACAGGAGGAAGTAGGGAATGCCAACTCTAATGTGGTGACCAGCTTAGGATGTTTGGGATTGCCTTTGCAGCACTGCAGATATTTCCTGTCTTTGAGGTGGTGCTCAACTCACAAGTAATTACTGGGATGAGAATGACGATGAGGAAGGAAGAGGTAATGCTCATTATCAAGTAGCCATACCTACTTTAAATACATGTTACAATGAATACATAAATAAATAGAGAGCCAGGAAAAATGCCTGACTGGCCACTGTTATTTTAAAGATATGCTAATGAGTATTGAGCATGTACTATACTGACATGGGAACTGCATTGATGTAGGTAGACAGCTTAGCGGGGTGGGGTGAGCAGACAAGGGGTGTGAGCCGACTTTCACAAGTGATAAGAGGCTAGAAGTGAACATTTGATTCATTCATGTTGAAAACTACATAGTATCTGCCAGGATTATTATGGTGGCCTTTGTTTTGTTCTTTATTTTGTTGGTAACCAGGCATTGAGATTGCTTGATTTGGCCCTCTTTGCTGGGTCACCCCAAACATATTTCCTTCATCCCTTCCTGTTTTTTTAATCCGTTTTGTTAGACTTAGGACTAGGTGCACTTTACCACTGCTAACCAGAGCTAAAGTGCTTGTGCTCACTACTCTACACATGGTAAAATTGGCTTACAGTCAATTGGCACACTTAATTTACTTATTTATCCCTAGTAAAGTGCTACTACATTTCCTTAGGACCTGTAACTTTAATGCCACAAGTGGGACTGCAGCACTTATTAAGCCTCCCATTTAAGTAGGCTTTTTAAACATGTCTCATACCTGTCATTGCAGTCTGTGCGCAGTTTTAATCTTTCATTTTGACCTGGAAAAATAATCCTTGTTGCCAGTTCTAAACCTTCCTTTTCATAAGTCACCCCTAGGTTAGGTCCTAATCAACCCTCTTGACTGGGTGCATTGTATTTAAAAAGTTGGGCATTTACTTTTAAGTTTTACATGTCCTAGAAGTAAAAACTCATACATGTTTCACTTTCCAAAGGGCTACCTAGCCCCTAGGGTAATATTGAGTTACCTTAATACATTTAGCTTGTGATAACCTTTGTTTGGGAACAGGTAGACAAATTTGGTCAGGATTTGTAATTGAATAACCTTTGTAAATGGTCAGATTTTAGGAAGTTGGCATTTTCTTGTACTTACTATTTGGTACCTGCAGCCTGTGTCCTGGGTCACATGACTAGGTATAGTTGGCAGTTAGCATTTGTCTGTTCCTCCCAGACAGCATCGCCAGGCCATCCTAACCTGATAAGTGACAACCTCTGCTTGGAACAGGTAGTACCACCATGTTTGGTGTTTAAGGAATTGGAATTTAAAAGCTTCTTTAATATTAATGTCGAATTTTAAGTCACTATTTTGAAGAGGCCCCTTTTAGAAAGTTTCAATTTTTCTGTCCTAACCATTTGGTGCTTGCTGCCTGTATCCTGAGTCAGATGACTTGGTGTAGTTTGCAGTTGACCTTTGCATATTCCACTCAGACAGTGATACACAGGAGGATTTGGTGTTCTCAGGAGGGGCCATCTTGTCAGGTAGGAGGGGTGGAGCTGTCACCCACCACACTTGCATTTCAAAGCATCCGCCTCAGCACAGACATAAAGCACTTCACACTAGCCTTTTGTGACTCCAGAAATTGAGGAACGAGGACAGGGAGGAAGTAAATTCCACAATTAGATGTGGGAGGATGTCTAGGGGTTTATTTCACTTCAAAGCTGGTACCAGGAATACATATTTGACCCTCAGATCAACTCTTTAGTACACCTCTGTACAGGTGGATACTACAGAAGGAGGACAGCCCTGCTTCCAGAGACCTGCCCTGCTGTCTGAGTAGGAAGACTGGACCTGTATCCTTTATCCTAGGCTACCAGAAGTGACTCCAAGGATCAGCTGATTGAACTCCTATTCAAAGCTGCAGGGATATAACAAGCTCCAGAGGCCTCCCTGCAATTCCAAGCTAACCTGGTGCAACTGGACATGCCTGGACCTTTAACTAGAACTGCCTTACCCCAGTTTGTCTCTGCAAGAGTAAGTCCCTGATCACCAAGAGGTGCCTCCAAGATCTTGGGCTGTTGGTTAGGATCAAAGTGCACTCATCGGAAAAAAAGGAGAAATCCTGAAGTTTTGCCCTCTTTGTGGCAAGATCTGGAAGGCTGTGACAACTGCCAACCTGAAGCTTCAATGGATCTGACTCTTTGCACTACATCGAATTCCAACTTCTCGTTACAGCATCAACAACCCCCAATGACGGCTAATGGAGGTTCCTGAAACAACCATCCATGACACCCAACAGGATCTTCACGCTACAGTGATGACCATCTGAGACGCCCAGCCTGCTATTTGCGCTACAGCAACCACCATCCGAAAAACTTTTCTTGTTTCTCACATTCTCCTCCAATGTGAACTGGACTCTTTATGCTGGACTTTGAGCAGGTACCTCATTTAGCTGGACTAACCTGACCTATGTATCTAATCCATGCTCCATCATGGTCCGCCTGAACATGTGACTTTCACCTGGTCTCGCACAACCAGATAACCTCTAGTAGCGCTTTATGCTTTTAGGTGCTATACGTACCCACATATTTGTTGCACTTCTCTGGCTCTACCGATTGGGTTTTTGTCATGTTGGTGTCAAATACATTATGACATTTTACTATTTTTCTAAATTGGTGTGGGATTTTTATTGTGTTTTGTGCTCACTTTATTACTATTTATGTGTTGTATACATATTTTACACATTATCTGTAAATTAAGCTTGAATGCTTAGGGACGTGGCCTAGCCGAGGACCAAGATGGCAGCATGAGCCTGAAACTCCAGACCCCGTGCTAACACCGGTTGTCCTCTCTCCGCTCTGCGGGCCTTACCGCTACCGCAAAATCATGAGGAGACAAGCATGGCACCTCGGGGCTAATGTGGTGTGGCATGGATGCCAACCATTGGGTGGTGAGGAGATATGGCTGGTGGTGGGAATACTCTGATGCATCCCTCGGAGGCCCCACAATGGCAGGGGTCACGGACATGCCTGCAGGCAGGGCTTCATCCGCACTTGGTGCCCGTACTTCACTCGAGATCCACAAAGCCTAAACATCTTTAATTCTATGACCCCCTGACCAGCACATCTGGTGGATGCCAACTCTGATTGCCA
This sequence comes from Lissotriton helveticus, assembly GCF_964261635.1. Taxonomy (NCBI): domain Eukaryota; kingdom Metazoa; phylum Chordata; class Amphibia; order Caudata; family Salamandridae; genus Lissotriton; species Lissotriton helveticus. The sequence goes on along the minus strand of NC_136071.1, from coordinate 1,064,617,728 downwards.
CCCCACACTCTTAACAGAGCTCCTGACTGAGGCTTTGAGTCTAGTGGTGCTCCTGCATGTCAATGCCTGTGGCCTTGGGCATGCCAAGCAGGCAGCGCACATTGAATATACCTTGTTGTTTATGGGGGTGATTAGAACTATGTAGCACTGACTGACCGGAGGCCCTCTTGGGCAGTGTCCTTGAAGACAGTCATGTCTATTGGGGTTGAGGATTATTGTCCCCACTGCAACACCGTCCCTGCATGCTCTGAAAGACACCTGCTGTGCGGACTTAAGGTGTGCCCTGATCACTACTCTGAATATCTGCACCTCCTCTGATGCCCTTGTTTAGCGAAGTGGTTATACTGCTGCTAATGCAACACCGTGAGTTTCCCATGGTGACACCCTAAAGAAATATATTAGCACGGTTGCAGTTGCAGTTTGTCTCTGGGCACAGTGGGCCCGGAGACGCATACTAAACTACTTTCCTGCAGGGTTTTCAACCCCTCCCGCCTGATTTCGCCTCTGGGTCCCTGGAGATTCCCTCCACAATGGGACGCACTGACCCCCATCAGTGGATCCCCGCCTTGACATGCTCACAGCCCATCTTGAGTGGCTCGATCAACATGAAACATGCATTCCCACCGCTGAACAAAACATTACAGACATTGGAGATGTTGGCCCTTCTACTACCAAGCATATCGATAAGCTCAAGAAACTCCTCAAACAAACCGCTGCGAAAGCTGAAGATTTGGAAGCGAGATTGTGCAGAAATATTATACACATAGTTGGAATTGCAGAATCCGCCAACACCGGTCACATGAGTTCTTATGTGGAACACCTACTCCTCAATCTCTTCCGCAGGGAAGCTTTTCTGTCCACGTTTGCAATTGAAAGGGCCCACAGAACCGAGAGCCTGCGGCCAGTGCCAGAAGCACCCTTCCGAATGATCATAGCCAAGCTAATCAACTTGCAGGAGTGACGCACTATTCTGCTCCTTGTCTGTGAAAAGGACACACTACAATACCAGGGTATAAAACTTTCCTTCTTTCCTGATTTACCTCTGCTTGTGCAGGAGGCGAGCCACAAATTCACTGATGCTAAGCAGATTCTTCAGAAGGCTAATGTAAAATATTCCATGCTATACCCAGCAAGACTGCATATATAACTTAACGGCAAGACCCATATAGTTTATTCTCCTGCTGAGGCCATCCAGTTCTGCAAGCAGACCCGTGTTGAGTGCAACCCACAGGACAGGGGGGGGATCAGCTCCTCTCCTACCAATTCTTCATCGGCTTAGTGTCATTCTGTCTCTCTTGCCTGATACTGCATTTACATTCTGTATCTCCGGTCACTGTTGCCCTGGCAGTGACTCAATAGATTCTACTTACGTTTTCAATAAGGCTATCTCCCACACTAGCATGAATATGGACAATAGGCGTTCTCCCTTGAGTGTTGCCTTCCCCCAAGAATGACTCCTCCAGTTTATTCTTATTTTTTGTTGGGTTAAATGGCGATGGGATTCACCTGTAGCAGGTTACTAAGTATCCGATGTTGGTGGGGGGCTCTGGGTGTTACTAAGTTAAATTGCTTTACATTTACATTTTGTTAAGAATCCGACGCTCGGGTACACTCGAAAACCTTGACATGTGTTTTTAGCCTCAGGTTCCCCGTATGTCCTTTTTACACACTCCCTACGGCGAGACTACCATTCCACAATAGAGCATTGCAGACGCTCCCTTGCGCACGTGAAGAGGCACGACAGAACGTAGCCATTGCTTGGCTTACTGTTCCGGTATCCACGCCCCCTTCCTACTTCCTGGTTCCGAGCAGCTCCTTCCCTCGGTCGGCGCTGTGTTGTTCCTGACTCCTCGCTGTGTATGCCAGGTCTAACTTTCTGGTAGTGCTCCGCTGTCCTGTCTGAGAACGGGCAATTCTCCATCCTTGCCGAGGTCCTCCTTTCCGGAGAGCTTCACTCTGGGCCGGCCGGATTCCCTTTCCCGCCCTGTGATTTCTCACGCATTCGGAGGGCGTATTTTCCCCTTGTCTGAGATTTAAGCCCATTCGCTCCTCTCCTCGTACATGGAGGAAGTTCTTCCAGGCAGTGTATTCTGAATACTCCTTTCTCCGTTCGGTGCCCTCCTCTCTAACCACAGTCTGGGCTCTTTGTTTCATTTCTCCCTGCTGAGAGAGAGCGCTCGTCGGCTTAATTAACCAGGCCGGGTATCTCTCCTTTTGAGAGTGTAGCTGCTCTGCTCTTAGTCCCCGAGAGAGCCGGCCAGTGCACCTCAAGTCCATTCCCTTTCTGTTTATCTTATTTCCTGTGTGTCTGGTGTGTGTGTGTTCTTTCACGAGTTCTGCTCCTTTAGGCTTGGTATCTTTCCTCAAGCCATATTTCTTCAGCAAGAACTCTTTAAGACCACCTGTGGACTTCACTGGGGTAAGTGACCTTGTGGTATGATAACGCATGTCAATGTAATACAGTCGCTCTCTAGAATAATTGTCAAATGTATTAGTGCATGTCCTGTTTTCTTACAGCTGGACCACACCGACCAGAACTGCACCTGTCCTGTTACCCCACCCCTCGTATGGGGAGAGTGGTGGACACTCCTTGGGTTATTCCCCCATACTTTTAGGGAACAGTAGTCAGGAGTGTGTTCACAGTCACATTCTTGTTTCTGTTTTCTGGAGGTGTTGGGGATTCTTCTTCGTTCCCGTGGAAATTGGCTTGAATCCCGACACATTTCACGCAAGGGAATAATCACATAACTGACGTTACATTACCTGGTACTCATGCACTAATAATTCTATGTTTTCCTCCACCACTTTGAATGTCTGCGCCCACTGTTGAGGATGAGAGCATGACATTGAAATGCATAACTTGGAATGTACGGGGGCTATACAATCCATGGAAGGGATGCGAAGTACTGTCCTATTTAACTAGGCTTGGTGTGCATATAGCTTTTTTACAAGAAACTCACAGCACTTCTGGTTCCCTTTCCTGATACGAGTCCATTTGGGGGGCAAACCTCTTTTTTGCTAACTACAGCACATACTCTAGAGGTGTATGTATCCTATTGCACAGGGCCATCCCTTTCACAACACGTGAAGTCATTGCTGATCCTGAAAGTGGATACGTGCTCATCTCCTGCTATGACCTTTCTAACGGTTAATATTTTAACCCCCAACGTTGATACACCCGGATTTTTCATCAACATCTCCACACTCCTTTCCCAGTTGCAGGCCCACACTGTTTTCATGGGGGTGACTTTAACCTCTCCCCGGATACCTCTGTGGGTTCGACAAGCATGGGACATGTCACCATACCTAATTCCCTACATCCCGTATTGATCACTGGTACCTCAGCCTGGACCTTATACATGTGGTCAATGGCCTTGAACGTCACCCCAGAACCCTATCAGACCACTCCCTAGTGCTCCTTACTCTCCGGCTTCCCAAAGTACTGTTGCCTTATGCGCCCTGGCACTTCTCTACAAATGCACTGCTCAGCAAGATTTTCCCTACTGAGGTGTGAGATCCAATAATCGAATTCTTTCAGCTAAACACAGGAACCGTGCTGTAATAGTCAACACTCTGGGATGCTTTTAAGCCATACATCAGAGGGGGTGTTGATAGCTAATCACCCAGGAGTGCTGCGCTCTATATGTGGTGAACTGGTGACTGCGAAGCGACCGCTGAAGGTTCTAGACACTAAGACGCTCACTGGATATCCTCCTTCATTACTGCGTCAGTGGGTTTCCCTAATTCTAGAATTCCAAAAGAATGAAGATATAATTTGCACTTTTCTTGACTATTACACTCATCTATATACATCACGATGTGATGCTCCAGAGGACAAGATAGCGGATTACTTAGTGGAGGTTGCCATGGTTTGGATAGAGATGGGGCTGCAACATTTTCTTGCTTACCCTATCTCCTGCAACGAGATTTTGCTGGCTAGTCGATGACCTTAGTGGCTTTCATGACCCGGGTCTCGACGGCTTTACTGGGGTTTTTTATAAGGAGTACAAATCGGTACTGATCCATCACCTTCTTGAAGTCTATGTCCCTGTTGCGTGGAGTCCTCCCCCGATAATGGGTGAGACGGTCATCACCTTATTGCGGAAGCTCAGCAAACCCCGGATAGATGTACTTCGTACAGACTGCTGTTCGTGAATCGCGACAATTAAATTCTAACTAAAGTCCTGTCCACCCGCTTTTCCCTCCTTACGGGCAAAATTATTTCTACATTTCAATCTGAGTTCATCCTGAGCCGTCCCACATCAGTTAATCTGCAAACCACATTCGCTATTCTCAATCTTGTCAATCCAGCGCTCCCCGCTGCAGCGGTTCCATTCAACACTGAAAAAGGATTCAATTTGCTGGAATGGCCTTTCCTACTTGCTATGTTGTGCAAGCTCGGAGTGCTTAAGGGTTTTCGTGAGCTTGTCCGCTTCCTGTATGCAGCAATGGATCCCCTTGTACAGCATTTTCAGGAGCACCACTTAGTGAGAGGACTACGATTTCATTGTGGCCACCTCTTGGCATTTCTATACACGGACGATGTAATGCTATATGTCAGGAATCCCGAGTACAGCCTTTCCTTGCTCCTTCGTGAGGTTGTCAGCTTCGGGGGTGCTTTCTGGCCCTCGAGATCAACTGGAATAAATCCGAAATTTCCCCTTGATGGATGCCACAGTTGCTTGTACCCAGGAGTTTCCCTTGAAATGGTGCACAGACCCCCAAATACCTTGGCATCTATCTTCATCGCCAGAGGACAAGCTTATACTTTTAAACTATGGCATCGCAATCAATATGTTATTATCCCAAATTGCTCAATGGATTAAAATTAATCTGTCCATCGCAGATAAAATAGCAATTATAAAGATGGTGATACCGCCCCATTTTTATATTTATTCTTAAACATCCCTATAGTTTTGACTAATACGTTCTTCGACACCCTGTGTGGCATGCTCACACTTTTAATATGGGCCAACAAACAACCTAGAATCAGCTGGCATACCCTGGTCCTGCCATATGAACGTATTGGGTTTAGTGTCCCTGATTTCTACCTTTACTAGTTAGTGGCGCAGGCGCACTTCGCATACCACTGGTTCAATTATGATGCACGCCTACAGTTCTTGAAACCGGAATGGTCACAGGCCAACCCTCACCTACTTCCCACACTCCTGCCACGGGGACTACCTAGAAATGCTTCAGAAATACAGACACTCTCAACTACATGCTGGTCTTGGGTCAAACTTCAACAGTACTGGTTTTACCCATTTGTACTCTCCTCACATTCCTCTTGCTGACAATCCTTGGCTGCCGCTGACCACAGCAACACTCACCAAATGAACCTTTTCCATTTGTCGATTGAGTAATCTAAGCAATGTTTTTGCTGATGCTGAACTACACTCTGTCACTTCACTGGTGGAAGGGTACAACGTGTCACACAAGGACAGATTAATTTTGCATCCACTGCACAGTACATTACGCGATACGATCTTGACCGCCCTGGTGGAACCTCTTGACTTTATCCCTGGTTATTACAACCCCGAACGGTTCCCACTTGGTATCTCGGCTATATCACAAGGCTCTCTCGCTGAAGCCTGATGTGGATACGGGGGCGCATGCGCATGGGAGAGAGATCTAGGTAGCCCAATACCAGATAACACATGGTACTTTTGCTGTGAACAGACTAAATTGGTCTGTAATAATCACTGGCACAAACTACCTCATTTCAAATACCTACACCACGCCTACACTACACCTCATTTGTTAGCTAAATTTGATTCCACTAAATCACACTGCTGCCCTCGATGCACCATGGACCACACTGACTTCTCACGCTTGGCTGGGAATTGTGCGCCAATACTTGTTTATTGGGAAGAGGCATTTCGCATATTACCACAGATGATCGAGACTGAGCTTTTTCGAACTCTCTGAATGGCACAGCCGGGCTACGTTCGGCTGCTTCCAGTTGGAGTTCGGCATGATGTAGCTAGTGCGCTCTTATTAGCAAAACGCCAGGTGTCTTTACACTGGGAGGACACATCAATCCCAACAGTTAATTGGTGGATTCGAGATCTGGGGCCCGATGTAGGTAAATCTAATTTACCACTTCTAAAATACCGAATCATACCGATTAGGGATTTAAGAAGTGGTAAATTAGAGGGGGGGAAATGTAGGTAATTCTGAATCGGTAAATACCGAATCTGTAAGATTCGGTATTTACCGATTCTGTAAATACCGAATCGGTATCCCCCATTGATTCCTATGGCCTTGAAGCCGATAGGAATCAATGTGGAATACCGAATCGGTATTTACCGATTCGGTAATTACCTATTCTTGCAAGGGTGCAGGGGGTGTCACTTTGACACCCTCTAGCACCCCAATTACATGTGACACACAGACATGCCCTAAGGGCATGTCTGTGTGTCACATGACACAGGTGTACATGCACAGATGTGCATGTACACCTGTATTCGGTATTTTATCACCCAATAGGATTGGGTGGTAAAATACCGAATTCTGAAGGCCTGTAGCACTGTAAACAGTGCTACCTACATCTGGAATTTACCGAATTGGTAAAATTACCGATCCGGTATTTTACAGAATCGGTAAATTTACCGATTCGGTAAATTTACAGATTGTGCAAAATATTGCCTCCTACAGCTCAATCACCAAATACCGGTCGGTAACGGCCGAATTCGGCCGTTACCGACCGGTATTTGGTGACCTACATCGGGCCCCTGGTGAGCTGCAACACCATGAGTGATACCTACGCTGCTTTACAACCACCCGCTTCTTGGCCTAATAACATATGGCAATCACTGCAAACGTACTTATTACCTTTTCTCCGGAGGTTGGGAGACCTGATCACGATTTAAGTATACTTCGCACGGACAAATACATATAGTCATACAATGTAACTGCATGGTTTTACTACAGAATGCATGACAAAAGTCCCAGTTGTAGTCGTCCCTTTGGCTGAGTTCACTCTCCGGATATTTGTCCTTCTTTTTGCTGTATGTCGTGCTCCCCATTACATTGAAGGCTCTATTACTCTCCTTCCCTCTCTAGTGATGCCATGTGTTTCCCTCTACATCCTCATCACTTTTGTTTTTTAACTCTTTTTATTTATTTCTACGTATTCAGGAATGCACATTTGAATTGTAAGTTTCTGTTAGCGCTAGACTCCTCCCTTGTACTTGCAGTTTCTTATGTTATTGTTATTATACAGTTTGCTTTTTCTTGCAAAATTAAAAAAGAAATATAAAAAAAAGCCTTACTGCTTTTATCTTTTCTGCCAAGCTACCAGAGGGTTACACACAGGTTAATTTAGTGAATTTTGTGATTCACTCTGACAAGGATTGTGGCCTTTCCTTCAGAGGGGATCAGACCCCCCCCCTAACCAACAACTGAATTTCTCACAGTAATGGTTGAAAGCTTCCAGAATCAAGTTTGTGTGTGTTGTGCTTGTGACATTTGTGATTTTTTCCTTTATCAGGTTTATGAAGAACAGTTTACTAAGCAAATTTAAGGTTGTTCAAATCAAGGCTTCTTTTTCCTCTTGAGAAGGGATACTCCATTCTATGATAACGGGTTCTGCAATGATAGATCAAGACAGATGTATTAAGGAGGGAGAGACACAAAATGCTCCGAGTAGGAGGGAGGGTATCTCTTCAATGTGAGACAGGTGCTGAGATAGCAGGTATATTTGGGGGGCCATTATAAACAGTCAATTTCATGTTTAAACACAGAGTTCTGGTACTTGGATATGATTATTCAGAAAATGTTGATGGTTTTGTGACATTTTGTAGGGCTGATAATCTGAAAAATATTCTATAGTTTTTCAGTGATATTTCCCTTGCATAATGTTAATGTTATCAAAAAGAATGAGTTTTCTTTTGCAATAGGCGAGTGAGGAATCGATAACTTTGCTGTTTCTAATCATGCTGGTCAGATCATTTAATAAGAAAATCCAATACACCAATTAATGGTGAATGCATTTATTTTGATTCCTTTCTTTTCAGTTCTCTAATCCAGTTTCTCGGCAGGCAGGTTCTGACATTTTTGGGGGGAAAAATGCAAAATAATGTGTTTCAGGTGCTCAATGGTTTTTTTGTGTTACTCCTTTGAAATCATTCAAGCCTGGTGTCAAGACCAGGCCAATTGTAATTTGGCTGCGGGGCACCTGAATCATTTCCCAATATGTGAGCTTTGAAATCTGCTTTTGTTTCAGTGGAAGATATGTAAGATTAAACACATGTGGCTTGGAAGCTTTTATTGCAAAACCTCCAAGTGCCAGCAATCAACTTTTGGACTTCTTTGGCAACACAGCAATCTGGCTATGACCTTTAAAACAGATAAACATCTAGCCCACTAGTGTAGGCTTGTCCGAGATCAGCGCATTTCTGTAAAGTCTTAAATAAACTACCTAGCACCCACAGTGAATATGGGATGTTTCAATAGCCTGACTCAATCTTTAGAGCACTAAAATTACACAACAATGTAGGGAGCAAGTAAGAAAAAGAAGTTTCACAAATATGAGTTGAAATAGGAAGCTGAACACTACAACAAAATGTAATTAACTTGCTCTAACTTAGGAGCAAAACGTCCTAGGTGTGACACAGAGGGCCTCATTCTGAGTTCTCTTTTATCCCTGTGATGAAATACTAGGACTTCATACATTGATTGTGGCTGGTATCTCCCAATAAGATAACAGCAATCTCCCAAAATGAAGAACAACATGCAGACCTATTACAATGCCAGACGTTCCCCCCTCTCTTTGTAAATAACAGGCCCACATCTGCAAACATTTACTAACTGCTTGGATCAGGGATTGGTGTTGAAGTGTTGAAGTGTATTTCTTTCTTGACTGTGGGGGGTGGTCTGGGAATAGAGGCCAAGGAAAAGGAAGGGATCATTTCACTTCAGCTGGGGGCAACACGTTCTGCACTCCCAGCTGATGTATGAGGGCAGGTGGGAGGGTTTGGGCACTGCACCTTCTCCAAAGTCTCCATGTCAAGGGTCTCCTGGGCTGGAATTATTGTGTCTGGAGTTTGGTGACCTGATAATTGCAGTCCCTGAGTCACCAGAAAACTTGTATTTGCCCGTAGTCGGGGTATATCATGGCGAGCAACTGATAATGAAGGCCTTGGGGGTTATTTCCTAAAGTATTGCTCAGGAGATTTCATGAGTCACAGTATTTTAGCAACTTACTTAAAATATGAAGGCCTGTGGGTGCTGTGCAAGACTGTGCATAACCATGTGAACACCAATGCAAACCTTAGTGAATAACACCCAATGAGGCAACAAATGGCAAAAAGCCAGCATGGCAATGAAATGTAGAAGCACAATTTTCATGTAAGGTTGAAACCACAGTCGGTAAAAAACAAAGATCACAAAGCAAAATGCAAATTTACAATTAAACCCAAGAAATATTCTTTAATTGGATGAACCACATACCTAGCAATCATAAAAGAAAGCCACAACATTAAGAGTACATAATTGGACTTAAAACTTAGAACTGTGCTGCAGACGTAACTTTGACGAAAGGCAACATTCCATTACTTGAATATTACACAAAATCCCATGTGCACCAAAGATGGCTGATTGTAAGAAAGAAAAAGACACAAAAGTGGAAACATGAGAAATGAGTGACACAAGAGCAAAGCACGTGAAAGAAAGCCATCCACATAATGGGAGCAGTAGACATCTAATGGCAATTTAAATCAAGCAGCATCATTCATATACAGTCACAGTCAAATACCACTGGGTTGTTTTTAAGATGGACTTAAAACTGTAGCAGTATTGTCATGGATCCTGTAACTAACAAATGTTACTGTTGTCCAAAGTATGTACGTAAACTTTAAAATGTAAACATCTAAAGTGACCTTGCAGAGATCAAACTTTATAAGGTAAGGCCTCTGCAGATGCCCCTCAATAAAGTACTACAGCTCAAAAAGTATTTAAAGGGTATGGGAAAAGTGAGAAAGATTTTGAGAGGATACTCACTTGGAAGTCTTAGAGTGGAGCAACAGGCAGGATTTAGAACCACAGCTGATGGTAAATCCAGACACCAGGCCGCCACATTAGGCCGCATCTGTTAGCTTGTGGCTATATAGCGGAATGTCATAAGAGGTTTTATCAGCTATCCCAATTGAGTTTAAAATGAACTAGAATGCCCCCTAAAACGCAATTTCTCAAGTAAGTCTAGGAGGATTGTAGGTGGACATTTTCCATGTTTGTCTATTCATTTTTGTGTGGAGTGAAAATTACACCCAGATGCATCTTTGCACATGCCATCCAAAAGGCCAAGTTCTGGAGTCTTTTCAATTTGCAATCTGTTATTCCAGGAAACCAAAAGAGTGAGATACTGGTAGTGCGCAGACATATGCTTTAAGGCTTAATGGCACTTACCAGAATTTCTCAGTTTGCATAAACTTTATTCGACAGTTAAGTCATAAAAGTGTATCATAACACATTCAATATTTACAAGATAAAATACATAAAATAACATATCATAACATATCAGGGTACATTTGTATAAATATTTTAAAATGTAATTAAACTACCACATAACTATCGTCGAATATACTGGTTGCATAAAACCATAAGATCACAAATTTATAATTTTTTTTTTAAATCAACAATCTCTTGTTGATGATCCATAATTCATTATAAAGATGTCATCATATTCAGTTTTCGTTAGTCAGAGGGGATCAGGATAGAGCACTACTAATTTTACGGTAATTACTGCTTCAGGCGGATAACCCACGCCCATTTCAAGAACTTTGCTACGGCTATAGCAATGGGGGGACTTGGGTCCGTAGATAAAATTCTCAACGCCTCTTCATGTCGGCGGGTTCCTATTAATTGGCAAATAGGTTTCACCCACTTTTGTCGGGGTGCTGCATATAGTGGGCAGAAAAACAAGATATGGCTTTCAGATTCTTGCTTTTCCCTGCACCTCAGGCATTTATCATCATTAGTTATTCCTACCCATCTTGCTGTAAATAGCCTTGTCGGGAGGGTACCTACCCTGAATTGAAAATAGAGCTAGGGGTCAACAGGGTTCTCTATGGCATCCCAGTATAATTCCAACATTGGTCGAGCTTTAAATTCTAGAAGCAGAATTTCAGTAGGCCTGGTCTTTCCATCTAGCCAACCATTTTGCAAAACAAATATGTTTAAACTCCTTTCTAAATGACAGTATATTGCTTATATGAGGGCATTGGGTAGAGCATTCCACAGCAGTGGAGCCATAACAGAAACTGATCTACCACAAAATGTAGCTTTCTTTATTCATGAAACCTGTAAAAGAGAAATCTTTTAAAGAATTCCTTTGGGAGGAACCTCCCAAGTATAGAATATGTCTTCATGTGGGACACTTTTTATCTTTAAGAAAGGGACTTGAACTGTATTTGTCTCTCTACAGGCAGCTAATGAAAGTGGTGCTGTGTGGTGGCAATGTAATCAAATGTACGAACATTGAAAATTATCCTTACAGCTACATTTTCAATTAACTGAAGCTTTTAAATTGTTTTGTTTGGGAGGCAAAGGTAACCTGCATTTCCATAATTGAGACGTGAGTTGACTGCAGCATTGACCTCCAGTTGTCTTAGTTTGCTAGGAAGCAAAGAGAAGATATTCCATTATAGTTTTATGAAATATGTGCTACTTCTACAACTGCACTAATCCGAGGTATGAGGATAAGGTTCTTGATTAAAGTAAAGAATAGGCTTTTAATATTCTCTGCAGCAACAAGTGGCAAGCCTAAGACATCTGGCTATGACATCTGGCCATAGCGCAGAACATCAGGGATTGCCTCTTCCCAACGACAATCACCTCTGTTTTTAGAGGTGTTCAAATTTAGCAGATTATAGTTCATTCAGGACCAGCACTACACAGTCACCAATTACAATAGTGACAGTGGAGATCCCTGTAGAACTCCACATGGCACCTACAAAATGTTTGAACTGTGTGATGGCAAACTCAACATAAATGTTTTCCAAAACAGATGTAAATTATTTGAGTGAAAGCCCCATTATATCAAGCTCCTCAATTCACCTGATCAGGATTGAGTAACGTCGGGGGTTGTGTCTTGCGTGCCGTACGAGATGGCGGCATAGCTGCAGAGCTTCGTCTGCGACCTCCGTTCCCGAATTCTATTTGGAGGCAATTTCGGGAGGTTCGTGCAGCAAGAACGAGTTTTGGGTATCTAAACATGAGGTGAGCCTAGCGCTTTGCCTTTGGTGCCATTTTCGACCTTTCTGCACTTTTTTTTCGACGAAAATCGGAACTTCCGGTTTTGGACGCCATTTTGTTTCTCTCATTCGCGCCACTTCAACTTGAAGCATGAAGTTATGGGAAACAATTTCTTTTTCCTCATGAATGGTTTCAATTCTCTATTTGATGCAGCGGCACCCAAGCACCTTGTCTTTCTGCTTCTTTCAAATGCCATTCAGCTACCTTTCTGGGCATTCTTTTCCTCATAAACATCTGTCTGATGCAACGTCATACCAGTGTTTCAGTTCTTCATCTTCTGCGAATGCCTTTCAGTGACTTTTATGTACTTTGCTCTCTTCACAAATGCCTGTTTGCTTCAGCGACGCTCTAGTATTTCAGCTTTTCACCTCCTTCATATGCTACTCAGTGATCTTTATGTGTTTTGCTCTCCTCATAATGCTCTCTTGTATTCTTACTCTATCACTGCGACAAACCCGCGCACTTTCTCAATGTGCTTCCTCCTCACGAACTGCGGCTAATCTCTGGTGCTGGGTTGCAGTTTATAACTAGTTATTGAGAGCCACTTTTATATTATGTTGCTGTTTATTTATGGGGAAATTGCAGAACCTCAAACTTTCTACTCCTGTCAAGCCTACTATTGGTTCTGATTCCGACTCCAATTCCCAAGACATGGATGACACTCCTCCACAGAAGTTGGATTCCTCTTCAGGAACAACTTCTAAATTGCAGCCTTCAAGTAAACAACCGACAACAGCAGCGTCCGCCAAGTACTTGAAGAAAGACTCTCCCTCTCCAGGCGCTTCTTCAACCTCATCATCTATGGATCTAATTCTAGAAGAAATACGTGCCCTTAAACCGTTCATGGAGGAGACGACTAAGACCTTACAATTTCTACATGTCTGCTTTTATCAATTGTTGATATGTTTTTTCCCTTGGTTATGTTGTGTATTATATTCTCTGCTTCATTTTCCTTCCCAATGTTTTCTTCCCTACACCTATTGCTTGTTTTCTCTTCTTCTACAGGTGTTGTGTTCCTTCTACTCCTCCCGATGTGCCCCATTTGCTATGTGATGTTCTATAGATCGTGCAACGGTTGTTCGGTGATGTCTGCTCTTGCTGTTGTCGTCGTCGTCTTCTGACGCGTCACCCAAGCTTTTGTTTTGTTTTGTATTATAGGTATGTTTCTCAGTCGTTTGATTTTTACTTGTACTGTCTTATTGTTCTCTATGCTTTTTCTCTTCTGTTTGCATTTCAACACTTTTTTTCCTTTTCTCGTTTTCTCTGTTCTTATCTTTTCTTCCCTATTCTTCTATTATTCTCTCTTCACATGTTTGCTCTCCAACTTTTACTGTTCCTTCTAGTCAACATAACTTTCTGTTCATATTTTATATTTTTACTTCCATATTTCCATGTCTTACTTTTTCTCATCAATCTCTATTTTTTTTAACCTTGTAAGCATAGTGTTTGCTCAGATTTCCATTCTGTTTCAATTTCCGGGTTGATACTTGGAATGTTAAGGGTTTAAATAACCTAATTAAAAGGCAACGGGTATTATCTCATTTAGCCAGGTTGAAAGCTGATGTGACCCTTCTCCAGGAATCCCATCTTTCAGATGCTGAAGCATCGAAGCTTAAACGTTGTTGGGTGGGGCATGTATTCATCTGCCCTGCTGCGGGTAAGAAAAATGGAGTTGTAATTTTCTGTCACAAAAAACTGAATGTTTCTTTTGTTTCTCAAGAACATGATGTTGATGGACATTGGTTACTTGTTAAGCTAATTATAGACAAGATTCCTATTGTTATTTTTAATGTTTATGCTCCTACTGGTGTTGATAAATCTTTTTGGCTTGCTATTTCTGAGAAATTGGTTACACCTACTGATGATTATATTATTTTTGGTGGTGATTGTAAGTCCTTGATCCTATCTTAGACAGGAATTCCAAAGTTACATTTTCCACCTCTAAAATGCACTCTCAAATTACTACCACTATTCATCATAATGCTCTAGTAGATATTTGGAGATTATGTCACCCTGACCTTCGAGAATATAGTTTTTACTCTCCTTCCCATCACTCACAATCCTGTATCGATTATCTTTTTCTAAGTAAATCTTTGGCTCAACCTGCCATTCATTCTGACATTGGTTCTATTCTAATTTCAGATCATGCACCTGTTTTTGTTGATATTGATCTTATTCCCTTTTCCCCTCACCCAGGACGATGGAGATTTAACAATTCTTTACTCCTTGATTCCACTTTCTGTACTAAATGCACCACTTTTGCCACTGAGTTTTTCAAGATTAATTAACCCCCTGATTCCCCTTTTGTTATGATTTTGGATTCTTTTAAGGCAGCTTCTAGAGGTTTTATTATTAATTTTGTCTCACAGAGGAAGAAACTTTTGGAAGCTCAATCTGCTCAAGTTTTGAAGCAAATCGAATATATTTATTACCACTCCAATACTGATGCCTCTCTTAGAGACCTTATCAATGCCAAGTTTACTTTCAATAAAATTACCACAAATGCTGCCTCCAACTTTTTATCAAAGCGTAATTCCCAGTATTATGGGGGTCAGAATAAAATGGGGAAGTTATTGGCCAATTATCTTAAAATATGGGAGGAGAGAACGAAAATTTAATCTATTCAAGGGACTTCTGGTGTCTCCCTTTTTAAAGACAAAGATATTCTAAACAAATTTGTCACTTTCTATAAAAATCTCTACACACCAGAATGTTGTCCTGATTCAACCGATCTTCTCTCCTATTGTCAATCTATTCCTTCCCCTCCCTCTGATCATGTGGATTTTGGGTCTCTAGAATCTGACATTTCCCTTACAGAAGTCTCTCATGCTGTCTCGGTGTTACGACGTGTAAAAGCTCCTGGTCCTGACGGTTTTACCATTGAATTTTACAGCCATTTTGCTTTCCTTCTCTTGCCTAAATGATTGCTTTTATTTCAATCCTTTTTTGACTCAGACTCTTCCCAGGGTTCGTGTCAAGAAGCTTTAATTTTTCTAATCCCTAAAGATGATAAAGATCATTCTCTATGTAAGAACTATTGCCCTATTTCTCTGGTAAGTACGGATTATAAAATTTTCGCCAACATTTTAGCTCTCAGGATGGATCCACTTTTGCCTGATCTAATTGGCCCTGAACTATCAGGTTTTGTTAAAGGACGTCTCTCTTCTGACAACTCACGCGTCTTTTTCAACATTTTGAGTAAGGCTCCCTCACTTGATCATCCTTTGGCCGCTATTTCCCTAGATACTGAGAAAGCTTTTGATAGGATAAGCTGGGACTTTATGTTCCATGCTCTCAAGTGGGCAGGCTTTCCTCCTAAATGTATTTCTCTTATATCCGTACTCTATTCTGTCCGGCGGGCCATCATTTTTTGCAAATGGCATGGTCTCGGATTATTTTTCGTTACGAAGAGGTGTTCGACAAGGTTGTCCATTGTCTCCTCTATTATTTGTCTTAGCTTTAGAGCCCTTTCTTACTAAAATACGGCAAGATGATAATATTTTTGGTCCCCAACAAGTTAAACTTTCAGTTTACGCTTATGACATTCTTTTATACTGTTCTGACCCACAATCTTCTCTTCCTTTTTTCATGCAACAGGTATCTTCCTTTTCCAAAGTTTCTGGATATCGTCTTAACGTTGATAAATGTGAAATTTTACCTATAAAACCCTCTTTTTCAAAAACATATTTTTGAACATTCTAGATTCTCTTGGCAACCATCAAAGATCAAATATTTGGGAATTTGGTTAGCTCCTCTCTTGTCTGAAACTCTTAAAGTTAACTTTGAATATATATCCAAAAAATTGAATGCAGCCATTACTCATTGGAATCCTCTCTTTCTTTCTTGGTGGGGCCGTCTCAAATCAATTAAAATGATGTTGGCACCACTTATACTCTACACCATTTCTATGATTCCTATTCATATTCATGATCATTATTTTAAGATTATTGATTCTATCCTACTTAAATTTTTGTGAAAAGGTAAACGTTCCCGTATAGCCCTTGCTACTTTAAAGAAGGATAAGTCATCTGGTGGGATTAGGTTCCCTGATTTTAAAACCTATCATAGGGCTTTCTCCTTAAAACAGGCTACTCGTTGGCTTTCGACTGATCTTCCCCTCTACCCTCCTCTCTGGCTCACACTAGAATCTTCTTTTCTTACTCCTTTTGATTTTCGTGATATATAATCCTTTACATCCACCATGGCTTCCTTTAGAAACCCTATTATTTCTCAGTCTTGTAAACTCCTCATTCCTTTCTTATCATCCTCTTATCCATCTCTCCACTCCACTCATTTACAACCTATTTGGCATAATAAACATCTTAAGTTTCAAAATCGTTCCATATTCTGGAAAACCTGGTATTCACATGGTCTGCGATGGATTTCCCAACTTCTTTCTCACACTCAACCTCTTCCCTTCAATGACCTTCAATTTCAATTTTCCTTACCTTCTTCTTCTCCTTCACAGTATAATTCACTTTGTCCCATTCTGGTTCAATATCTTCAATCACTACCTACTACTAATGACATTCCTACTTTATTACAACCCATTTCATCTGCATTGGACAGTTCTCCTTCTGCTTCTTTTCTCTATAAATCTATTCAATTTTCAGCAGACAGAGCTAAATCTAAAATTGAGCTAGCCTGGGAAAAAGATTTTTCACAGGATTGGCCAATTTCCCTCTGGGATAAGATATGGCTGAAACTTCATAAAACCTCTAGGGCTGCCAACACCACACAGACCTTTTTTTTCATTTATATCCAGATCTTATTTACTCCATTGATTTTGTCAAATTTCTCCTCAGACACTCCCTCTCGTTGTTGGCCTTGGTCATGTCCCTCTGCAGATTTGAAACACATGCTTTTTGATTGCCCCTCTATACTCCAATTTTGGACACATGTTTGGTCCCAAATCCAACTAAATTTTCAGTTTTGTTCTCCCTTTTCCACTACTAACTTATTTCTAGGCTCTCTCTCCCCTATCTACCCTCAATCCTCACAGCCCTACACGCTTATAGACCTCTTAATAGCTATCCCCTTTCATCTCATAACTTCCAATTGGAAACAGGCTAATAATGTCACCTTTCGGTCTTGGTGGAATGCAGTTTGTTTTCATCATCGCCTTGACACTAACTATGTCTCTCCCATTTCCCTGGCAATCAAACGTGACCTCCTTTGGCTTCCTTTGACCAATTATCTATCATCAATTGCTTCCTCGACAAATACTCTCCACACTAAACCAGATGAGGTTCACAAGCCACCATAATTCTCCCAGTGCCTTTTATAATTTTTTGTTATCTAAGTACAAGTTTTTTGTTTGGTATTATTATGCTTATGCTGTTATTTCCTCAGTGCATGATTTGACTGCAATTTTGTTATATTTTACTTGATACTTTGTAATATTTTTCTTATTGTTTCATCATTTTTTATTGTATTATTCATATGGATGTATTCTTTTGATTGTTTCTTCTATTTCTGCTTCTTCTGATTTCATTAAACTCAAACTTTAAAAAAAAGGATTGAGTAACGCACAATAGCAAAGGTGGCGGAAAGGTCAAACATCATGAAGCAAATGGAAATTCCTTACTCCAAATCTAACCTCACAAGACTCATGACAGACTGTCCCAAAGCCTGGTCTAAATCCTATTTGGGTTCCGTCTAGTATTTGTGAGTTTCTGTGAGACTGGTAACTCACAGGACCACTAATGTTTCTCCTACTTTTTCCAAAGCAGGAAGTGTGGAAATAGGCTTCTAATTACAAAATTCCTAGAGGTCCAGCTACAGAGCAATTCCAAAGTTCCTACAAGAAAGTTTGGTGGATCTCACCACCATGGCCCAGTTGCACATAAGAGAAAGGGAAGAATATTCCTCAATGTTTTTAACAGGCAAAAGCAAGGCACACAGGTTTTTCCGACTTCAGTTTTCAAATATAAATAAGCAGAAGCCCAGATTTCTCACTTCCCTGACTGGAGAGTGAAGATTATCTAAAGGTGATATCCATAGAGACTAGATCCATTCTGAGGTGTTGCCTAAAGTTATCAAAATCTCAGTCTTATCCCACTGAGGTTGAGGAAGTTGACTACTGTGAAACATTTGGGGGTGGGGGGAAAACCCTTCTCAAGCAACAGCCACGGTCCTTGATAGGGTGAACTACAAAAAAAGATACTACATTAGCGATGTGTGCTTAATATTCTGGTAGCTTGGCACAAAAAGAGTTAGGCTTAATTTAGGGACAATGTGTAAGGTTTTAATGCAGTAAACAAACAATAAAAAGATGAAAACACAACACATAAAAAACCAATACCAATTTAGAAAAATAAAGTAACATTTTATACGCTTTTCAACAGCAAAACAACAAAAATCCAATGGGTAGAACAGGAGATATCCAATTTCAAAGATTTAGGTAAGTATAGCACCTAAAACCATAAAGTGGCACTTCCAGCTATCTAGTCATGCTTGACCGGGGGAAATGACAAGCTCAGCCTGACCACAAAGGTGCGTGAACCTCATAGAGGGACTAGGATAGACCTGTAGAAAGAGTTACCTTTTCAAATTCCAGAGTAAAGAGTCCAGTTGGTGAAAGAGGTGGCCACAAGAAGCAGGGAAAGCGGTGTGGAGTGTCATTGCTGTAGTGTGAAGATCCTGTTGGGTGTCCCAAATGGGTGTTGCTGGAGCTTCTAGCCACTCTGATGCTATCAAAGGGCCCAGGACCTGTGGAGGTGCTGCTTGGGGATCAGGGACACACTCTTAGCAGGGCTCAGGCAGGTCAAGTTGCAGGTACAGTAAGGGCCTGTTTCCGCTGGTCAACTGGGCAGTTGCAGTGAGGCTTCTGGAGCCTGTTGTTCCCCTGTAGCTCATACAAGTGGTCAACCAATTAGCTCTTGGAGTCACTCAGGTAGCCTGGGATAAAGAGAGTCTTCCTAAAACGATAGCAGGTCAGACTTCCAGCAGGAGGGCTATACTCTGCCAAGAGAGTAGTCCTTCTTCTGTAGTATCTGTAGGTCCAGGAGTGTTCCGAAGAGTTGGTTGGAGGGTCCAATATTTATGCCTGTTGCCAGATTTGAAGTGGGAGAAACCTTTGGACTTCATCACACAACTGGTTCTGGAATTCCCTCCCGTCCACTGCCCTATCTCTGAGGGAACTGGGGGTTACAATGGACTAGAGTGAAGTCCTTTGTGAGTGTGCTGAGGTGGCCCCTTTGAAGTGCAATTCTGGTAGGTGGGAGCTCCGCCCCTCCTATCCTGACAAGGTGGCCCGTCCTGACAATACCTAGTCCCCCTTTGTTTCACTGTCTGAGAGGAATACAAATCGTCAAACTGCCAATTACACCTAGTTATTTGACTCAGGATACAGGCTACGAGCACTAAATGGTTAGCACAAGAAAATGGCAACTTTCTAAGTGCCATTTTTCGAACTGTGACTTAAAATTTGACTTTACCATTAAATAGGATTTTAAATTGTAATTCCATACAGATAAAACAAGAGGTTTCTACATGTTCCCAAGCAAATGTTATCACTTATCAAAAGTGATAACGTAACCCAATAGAATTCAATGGAAGAAGTAGGCCTTACAGTAGTAAAAATAAATGTAAGAGTTCTTCACTACCAGAACATGTAAAACATATAAGTACCAGTCCGACTTTTTAAATACAAATCACTCTGCTGTATTGGCTGTTTAGGCTTGCCCTAGGGATGATGTATAGGTATTAAAGAAAAAGGCTTAGGCCTGCCAAAACATTTTTTTTCCCTGGTCAAAATATTACTTGGAGATTTTGGAAGCTTGACAAAACTAGCGAGATCCAAATTCAATTGTTGTTTAGCATGCATTTCATTATACTGTTGTCATAAGAGTATAATTCATTGAAATCAAATTTATTTTCATACATACTTTAAGATTTTCACACAAATACCTCTTGGAATGTACGTTATAATTGGTGTGTTGTGTGGGTGGTAGTACTGCTGATGGGATGTTAAAGAGTACCTTAGTTTTAGTGTCATTTATCCTATAACCCGGAACATTTTTGTATAGTTTAATTTCTGTTCCCCACATCTTTCAACCAATCCATAACCTTGTTACTCAGTAGGTTCAATCTACCGATCGCTCAATTCCTGCTAAATTCAGCCTAGTTTCCCTTTTGCTAATTCAAAATCTACTTCCACCAATCAGTGTTTATTCTGCTTTCCGAATCAGGTTTCCTCACTGGTCTTCCTGTCCTCCAGCAAATCAAGTTCATTCTCACCTGCCCGGGTGCCGCCTTCCGCCTGTCCTGCCTGACCCAAGGAGTAACGTTATTACTCAAAAGGTTCAATCTGCCAATAACTCAATTCCTGCTAAACTCCACATAGTTTCCATTTTGCCCCTGTCCTCCAGCCAATCACGTTCCTTTTTCTAGTTCAAAATCTACTTCCACCAATCAGCAGTCATTCTGTTTTACGAATCAGGTTTCCTCTCTGGTCCTCCTGTCCTCCAGGCAATCACGTTCATTCTCACCAGCCCAGGATGCCCGCTTTCTGCCTGTCCTGCCTGACCCAAGGCGTTTCCCGCACAGTCTTTTGACAATTCCAGAGCCTTCCTTTTTCAACTAGTTCAGCCCGTGACAAGGCGCCACCCCCTATGTAATCTTCACCATCCATGGCATATTCTACACAACTTTAAACTCTTATCACTATGGGTGCACGGTCCAAAAAAAAGATCCAAGATTTTATCACTACATTTCACGTAAATCGTCTGTATCTTTTCCTTATCTTAAACATTCATTCACCCTGTTTAAAGACAGTACTTCGTGTTCCTCGTCCAGCAGTAACAAACCATCATACAGATCTTCACTTTCCAACTTGATATACATAACCACAAATAATCAAAATCAACATGACCTACCCGCAGTAAATCACCACAGCCATGTTTACTACTAATTCTGTAATATAACTTCTTCTTTACTCTTCATATCACACTCATTATCCACTTATAATTCCATACCATCCACCTCCAATCCCCTCTTACTTCTGAACACTGTATCAAATAACATTACCCAGCATATGCTTCCTTTTCCAATTCTTCCTATCAAGATACAAATCTCACTTAATTACTGTTCTTTCTATCCGGGTACAATCACCCCCTCTCTATCAACCAACCTGATCCCATATGGTGCCAGTTGGAAAAGAAACTCCGAAGGGACACCACCTGACATCCCAGTCACCTCAATAATGTTAGTCGGCTCGTTATCATTGTGGTCCATTCACCCATGACTCTTCATCGCTACCAGTGGCTCAAAATGTGCTCTAAAGTCTTTCATAGAGAATAATGGAACATGTTCAATATTATATCATCTATCATCTGACATTACGTAACATCCCAGTCACCTAATTAATACTGGTCAGTTCTATCTTGTTGTTAGGGAAACAATGATCGCTAATCGCTATACCCAAGAGAGGATATTATTCAAGGTGGCACCATCACAGGAATTATGCAATTCCCTCAATGATTATTTCATTGACAAGTTTATCACTATTAAAAAAAATATTCCCAAACGCTCCTTTGTACCTAGTTCTGATGATCAGTTTAAAAACACTCATACGTTAAGTCAATTTCCCAATATTGACCTGGAAACTTTTCATAAAGCCCTAATGAAGGTAAAATCAGGAGCTCCATCGGACTGTTGTCCACCGTATATCCTCAAAGACTGTTTTTTGGCTTTTCCCAGCCCCATACTGGCTCTAATGAATGAGTCTCTCTCTGAGGGGAAAGTCCCCCCGGCCTTTAAGAAGGCTATAGTCGTTCCCCTTTTGAAGAAACCCGGGGCAGACCCCACATTGTTATCCAATTATTGCCCGATTTCTTTGCTGCCTTTTGTCGCAAAGCTACTGGAAACTCATGTAGCAAACTGTCTATCTGACTTTCTAGAGGAGTCAGGATATCTTGACCCCCACCAGGCAGGCTTCCGGCCAGTTCATTCGATGGAAGCGGTCATAGTGGTGGTGTTGGATACTCTCAGAGAACACGTGGCTGGGGGCTCCCCTCGGGCACTGGTACTATTAGATCTCTCAGCCGCGTTCGACATGGTCGACCATGAAATTCTGGTTGACCGTGTCGAACGGGCTGGTGTCCGGGGGGCAGCCGCCTGTTGGCTGTCGTCTTTCTTGAATGACAGGTCTCAGGCTGTCCGCCATGGGCCCTACATTGCCCCACCCCCATCAAACCATATGTGGGGTTCCTCAGGGCTGAGCACTGTCACCTCACTTATTTAACATCGATATCTCCCCTTTGATTTGATCACTGAAGATGAGAAACGTGACAGTTTTCAACTATGCAGATGATCTGCAGCTGGTCCTTGAGATCGATGGCTCGGAATGTTCAGTGGCGGACCTCCATTTTCTATTCTGTATTGTTCTCCTCCCCAATTTGCAGCTGCTCTTTTTTCTGACAAATTGACCCATACCCTAGGGGTATGGGTGAATTTGTCAAAAAAAAGAGCAGCTGCAAATTGGGGAATAGAACAATACAGAATAGAAAATGGAATGTCAAGAATTTCTTTCAATACTGAAAATATGAATACAACTAGTAGATGTTGTATTATATCATTGAATTTTTATAGCATACTGCCCCCTGCAATGTTAAAGGGAGCGCAGGATGGCTTAAAACTAGCAATACACACATTTATGGGAATGAGAATCAGGGGTTGCCCGGTCAAAGGAAGCCTTATTCTGCCACAAGGAGACTGCCACACATTGAACCTCACCTGGGGGCTGCCGCATTGTGTTCCAGTTTCTGCTCCTGCACCACCATAAGGACTCCAAGTCCCAGCACTCCCCCTGCGGCGCTCAAAACCAACGCCAGCAGTAAGCGCCCGGAGGCGCTTGAAAAGCGGAGGGTTGCTGGAGCCTGGCGGGTTGCCCGGTCAAAGGAAGCCTTATTCTGCCACAAGGAGACTGCCACACATTGAACCTCACCTGGGGGCTGCCGCATTATGTTCCCGTTTCTGCTCCCGCACCGCCATAAGGACTTCAAGTCCCAGCACTCCCCCTGTGGTGCTCAGAACAGACGCAAGCAGGAAGCGCCCGGAGGCGCTTGAAAAGCGGAGGGCTACTTCCGCGGAACGCTCGCGGGTGCGTGCCGGGAGACGCCCGGGACAAGGGCGGGGTCGTCTTAGGCCGTCAGAGGCCGAAGAAGGCCGGGCTGGGCCACCCCCCTTGGTTTGTGGAAAAGTAAATTTTGCCATGTTATATGTGCCTACGTGTTCCCCATCTTATGCTATATGTGCATGATCGATATGCATGTATTCCCCTCTGATCGATTAAAGACGCAATTACAGTTGTGTCCATCTCTAGTATGTCAGTTTCCAGTTTTCGTGAAAACAACGAATATTAGGCCTATGTAAACCTACGTTGCCACATTTCACAGTGTGCACGTTAATTCATTGAATTGCCCCCGTTTCTAGGCCTCAAAAGGGCCCGGACTCAGATTCAGCTCCAGTCTTCTGAACCCTCTCCGAGGAGCGATACAGCCCCCACCTGCATCCCTGACCCTTAGCTTACTTCATGCCTCGCAGTGCCCGGCCCGGCCTGGCTCTGCCTCCCAGTCTGCCAAGAGTATGTTATGCTTCCAGTTATCAGTCCAGCCCTCCTTCTCTGCATTCCTAAGCTACTGAATCGCATCAATAGTTTCCGTCATGGTCTAGCCTTTCTGTCTCCATGTAAGAGAAATACTGTATTAATATTCATAGAATATTCCTCGCACACACAATACATGTAGAATTATGCACGCATCAGTCTTAATGTCTAGTAGCCTTTGCCCTGATAACTTTTGGATTCTATCAATATGTACTCTAAACACCAGATACCAGATATGCCTTGGGTACATGTCGCTCTGACACTCCAGACTTTAGTCTCCTCTTCTAGCGCAGAAGTCATAACTCCCAGTTCTCCCTGGTAACACGTCATTGCCCGTTTGCTCGCACCACTAGGTTAGAGGTCCCAGTTGCTCAGGTAGCCCCCTCCATGTTTCCGCCTCATTTATGACACTTCTGTTATGTTTACATCACATGTCTATGTCTACGCCCTGTACACGCCTTCTTGTTACATCATTTTGCCCTTATCTTTCGCGACTGCTACGAGTCACGCCTACTGCTACGTCTACTGTATTGAATGTAATGCAATTGTTTTGATATATATACTGTGAACTGTTACAAAAACCCCCATTATTCCCAGATCCTGCCCCCGGCAGCTGCCTTCATTCCCTTCCCGTACAAGCTGTCCTGTTCCTGTCCTTTATGCCTGATTAAAGCCTGTCGACTCAAGATACCTCGAATCCTGACTCTTATTTATTGAGCTACCTGTTTTATTGATTATATGAAAAATAGTACCGGTAATTAATTATTTATTTACCACAGGTTCCTCGTTAAACAAGGAATAGGCGGTGAAATTTACTGTTATAAACTGTTGAAAGTCTTGCTGTTGTGAGCCCATTCCTTGGTTAATCCCTCGTGCTGACCCTCTCAGACTTTGACCCTGTTGGGACTTGCCAAGAACCTTGTTGTGTCCTGATTAAAAACATTGTGATTGTAGCAGTCCACATATTAATGTGTATACTCATAGAGTTGAATTGTCATTTTTAACGCTCCACAAGCTGGGTAGACCAGATATTGATCGTGTGTCATTGGACACTCGAACTGGGCCAAGGGGGTTACTATTATTAGAAAAAGTTTAGGTGACACTTCTGTTGGGTCTGGTAGAGGGCCAATAAAATCAGGTACTTTTGCCACGTTGTAATTGCTAAAACCTGTTTTGGGGATATTTGGGGATACTAATTAATGTACAATAGGAGAAATAACTAATCATGAGTAAACGGAAGGGTGCTGCCGGCACACTTGATGATTTTATAATAAGAGCCAAATCAGTACTATGCCATGAAATCGAAATGGCACAGAGAAGGCTATCACTTGATCCTTCTAAATTTCCAATTTATAGGCAATCTGGTATATATCTGCCAGCTACTGCCTCGTATTTGAATGAGGATAGTTGTACTCAAATCCCTCAACCTATTTTGAATAACCCTGTGAAAGAATTAACACAAACTAAAGAGGGGTTATAAAACACAAGTGAACCAGTGATTGCCAGGATATCTACAAGACTACGAGCCCATAAAAGAGTGGGAATGACAAAAGAAAGAACTAAGAACTTGCCGAGGGAAAAAAGAATTGGCGAAAAGAAAGGGAAATATGGGGTAACAGTGAGAACAAATAAAGGGGAAACTAATGTGCAGGAATACGAGGAGGTTCTGTTTAGAACAATTGGGGTGCAAACTGATGTTGATCACTATTTAAATCAAGGCAAAGAGAATGAGGCAGTGGGAGGAGAAGAACAAACTGTGGTGGATATTTTAAAAAATGCCCTAGATTCAATACAGATCCAAATAAATGAATGCTTTAACATTAAAATGAAGGCTTTAGATAGCAAAATCGAACAATTAAATTTCACCATAGTGTGGTAAATTAAATTTACTTATTACCTCATTTCTGAATTTCTATGCTTAATAAATCATAATTTCTTGTCAATGCAAAGCGAGGAGTCCATGGTGCTCAAATGAAGGAGGAGGAGACCAATAACTCGAGTTAAGGGGAGCGCTTCCAGCGCCAAGCGGGCACAGGAGCAATCTCTCAAGTCTCTCTCTTGAAGTGGGTGTTTTATTTTCAACAGCAGGACATTTATACAGTCTTGGTCACGAGGCAAAATAGAGGAACAAACAGGTCATGGCAGATAGAGGAACAAAAATCAGCAAGAGGGGCAGATTGTGAAGAAATGGGGGCGTGTCTTAGGCTTCGTGAGGGGACTTGCGATGTGAAATAGTCTGACAGTTGGAAGGGGGAGGCTTCCTCATTTGGGGTTTGTGCTCGTGCTTCATGTCAAAAAGAGGAACTATCTTGTGTAAAACAGAGACCATCTGCTCTCTGGCTTGCAGTAACTATTTCTTAAAACAGGAACTATCTGCTGGTTCTGGGAATTGGCTGAAGCACAGGAAGGGGTGGTCAATGAACTAAGATGCCAGGTGCAGGGTGTCTTACAGTTAAGAACAGGAACTATCTGCTGCTGGTTCCCAGAATTGGCAGAACCACAGAAATGTGTGTGTTCACAGTGTACAACCTTGTGCTTCCTCTATTAGTTGGTGTGGTTTCAGGGCTTAACCTCGTGCTTCCTCTTTCAGTTGGGGGTGGTCACAGGGCAGTTGGTGTGACAGGCTGAGTTACCAACAATGGACAGGATGTGGCTGAGTCTCTGGCACAACTGGGGAAGGGCACACAGACAGGCTTCTTGCAATTGGCTCGACCACAAGGAGCAGAGGGTTGTGCAAGATTCAATGGGGATGTGAAGGACAGTTTTCAGACAAATTGCTGAGAGCATGTCACACACAAAATGGGTGTTTGTCTGAAAAAAATGGCTGTCAGGCAGAAACAGGGAAATGATGGGGCACAATTGTCAATTTTATTTCCACAATAGCTCAATTAGGTACTACGATCAGGGATGGAAATGGAATAATTGAAGAAGGGGCCAGATTACTAACAGATCTGAGGACAATACAAAAGGAGACTAAGAAAGCCAGTGATGACGAACGAACCCCAAAACAACCCAGATTGGAATTAGTAAATAGTGCTAGGACAGGGAGTAGATTAGAGGGACAGGGGGTTATGAAAATGTGTCTCAGAGTAAGATTGTCGCTCGATCTGATAACAGAACAAATTACTTGGAAAAAGACAGTCCAAAGGGGACCGACTTGATTCCCAATTCTGATGTCCTGAATCTACACCCTGCTACATGCCCTTATGTCCTAGTATTAGCAGGTGTGCCAGTCCTGAGAAGAGATCAGAAGGAATCTGGCACAATCTTACGAACACATTTGTAGATTGGCTCTCTAAGTATAAAAAGTTCAACATCCACAAGACGAATGAAATCCTGATGGTGCGCAGGGTGGGTGGGGGATTCATCAAAGGATATACAAGGAGATTCTATTGTCATAAACTTTAAGCACCCTCATACTGTTCGTAAGTTACATGAGGAGATGCCAACTCAGAGTACTAGTATCTGTGCCCTACCCCTAAGTTATTTCTATAAACCTGTTGATATAGGACCAAGCCACAACCTTGGTAATTTCTCATTTCCCGAGATTTTTAACAGCTTCCAAGAACTGACATCCCTGAAGGCGGTTGATTGACTGCAACCGATGAATGTAATGGCAAAAGAAACCCAGGAAGTAATTGTATAGAATGAATTAGGGGGAGAAAATAAGGTACTAATTAATAATTATTGTGAAGAAATGGCAGTAGGGAATGAGCAAGGTGATTATGAAACTGTATCTTCTATTCCAATAGCAATTGAAAACTGTGAGAATACACAGGTTAGGGGAGACAATAACACAGAATATATCCCAAGAGATGGGTTCATGAGAGCCATAGGTTCTAAGCACACCGTAGAACTAAAAATGATATCGTGGAACAAAGCGGGTCTAGGTAGGAATGTCAGTGACCCTGAGTGGAATGATTACATCAAAATGAGTGATATTTGTATATTGCAGGAGACTTGGGCAACAAAGACTCCACATAGGGTAGGGTACAACACCTTTCATATAGCTGCAGTCCCATCTGTGAGAGGAAGGCCCTCTGGTGGCCTTGTAATATGGGTAAAAGTGAACCTTAATATAAGTGTCACGCAACTATGTATCGACTCATTAGATATACCGGGAATTAAAATAGTAACCTAAGATAGAAGGGTCCTACATTTATAGAATATTTATAATAGACCTTGCCCAGCCAATAGGGAGTTAGCGATAATAGAACAAATAGATTCTATTCTAAACTTATTAGACACTAGCATAAGCATAGTAATAGGTGGTGCTCTTAATTGTAATTATGAAGCTATTACAGGGCTTGGAAAGATTCTAGATGATGAAGATAGTGCCAATAAGATTCCTATAATGAATAATAGTAAGATGGTTCTGTGTACTGTCCTAGCACTCCAAATTATGAGAGTAATGGTTGAGCACGGTTTGAGAGCATGTAATGGACGTTTAGGATCTGATGTCCCAAAGGCTTCAACATTTATTAGAAGCAAGTCCCAGAGCAAAATTGATTATATAATCTTATCCCTTGATATTTGCCCGTATGCAGTAGATCTAGAGATTATGCCAAGAACAGAAAGCGACCATCGTCCGCTTGAGTTCTTTTTCATAGTAGATTGTTGCGTAGCTTAACCAAGAGTAAAAGTACAACTCATACTAGCCCAGATGATCTTATAGTTAGCAACAATCGCCGCTCAGTCAAATGGGCGTACATGCTGGAGCATGATGAATTGTTGGCAAGTGTTCATAGTACATTTGCCAATACGTTTAGTACATATGAGACTACAAATTGAAAGAAACACATTCTTAGATTTACACAAGGGGTTTTATAAAGCACTCATCCCGCTAGTAACAAAAACATCAAAAAAGACTGGCAGTGATGGAAATCCCCAGCTGCTAGGAAAATCCTAGTATAAGAAGGAATGTCATACTGCTAAGGCCGAACTAGTTCACGCAATAAAAAATAATAACATGCTGATAGTTAAAGCGGCTAGGCTAAATTACAGGAGAATACAAGGGAAGGCGAAAGCTTCATGGGACGAAGAGATTTGGTCCAATATGCTAACCACTGCCAAGATCAATGACCAGATGTTATTTTGGAGATTAGTGGCTAAAGGAAAGAAAAAAGAAAAAGGTTCCAGGGATGTTTTCCTAGATGAGACAACCTGGATTGAGCATTTCACCAAGTTGTATGGAGCTCCTGGGAATGACAGGACTCCTTTAAAGGATGAGTTATTGCTGAGCCCAAGTGAAGATAAATTAGATTTTGATCTAGAGGAAACTGTACTGGCTATTAATTTAGTTAAAAAAGGGAAGGCCCCTGGATTAGATAAAATTCCAGGAGATTTATAAAAACATGAAATCAGTGCCTGAGGCCCATATATTAACTGCCGATGCAATGTTGTAGCTGCAGGAGCAGACTTTCCGGAGACATGGAGGGGGTGGAAATCATTACAATTTTTAAAAAGCGCAACAGGAACGATCCTGCAAACTATCGCCCAATTAGTTTAATTGCCATCTTACAAAAGATTTATGCAAGGCATATTTTAAACCATATAAACATTTGGATTGAGGAAAAAGCAGTGCTCTCAAAGTTCCCAGCAGGGTTTAGAGCCAAAATAAGCACTATAGACCAGGTCCTTAGGTTCTGCTGCTTGTGTTGGAAGTATGTAAACATAAGAAAGGGCCATTTATATGTAGCCTTTGTAGACCTCCGGGCTGCGTTTGACTTAATCCCCCGAAATTTGTTATGGGAGACACTTAGCCACCAAGGGCTACCAGTCAACCTTTTAGAGCAGACTATGAAGTAACACGAAACAACTATGCAAAGGTTAGGTTGTGCCCGGGAGGCGAATTAACAGGACAAATCCCATAAAGAGGGGGGTTCGCCAAGGATACATGTTGGCACCTACACTGTTTTCATTGTTCGTCAACGATATTCCATCATTTTTGGAGGGCTGCAACAATGATGCTCCAAAATTGGAGGGAGAAAGGGTACCAGCCCTCCTTTTCGCTGACGATACTATACTCATATCGCAAACACCTAAGGGGCTTCAATGTCTTCTAAATACATTCCAAACAAATTACAGAATAAAAGGCCTTGAGATCAACGGCAACAAAACGAAGTACATGGCTATAAACCCTCATAAAACCTTTAAGGAAAACTTGATTTTAAATGGCCAAAAATTGGAACATGTTCAGAACTTTAGCTATCTGGGTGTTTCCCTGGATTCCAACTTATTGTGGAAAACACAGATAGAAAAAAGTAAATGTTTCCAATTATGAAAAGGCATGGAAATAGCCTTAGTAAAGCAGTTTCGCCACCCCTAGAGGTACTTAAGTCCAAAGCCCAATCAGCAGCATTATATGGAGCTTAATTATGGGGACCCATGTGCAAGAAAGCTTTTGAAGTAGGTGAAAACAAATTTTACAGAACGTTACTAAGACTACCTGTGCGAACACCACTAATACCACTTATTCTAGATCTGAATATGAAACGCACCGACCACCATACGATTTTGAGATCATTAATGCTCTGGGTTAGACTTTGGTTGACTCCCGAGTTGTTAGATTATAATGATGGCCTAAATGAAATAATGGAACTGATAACTGTAATAGTATTGTATGGCTTAAACATGTTAGAACTTGGCTAAACAAGATTGGTTTATCACATTTTTGGGATGATCTGTCAGTAATAATCCGAAACTTTTTTTTTTTTTTTTTTAAATCAACGTTTTGGGTATATATGGAACATAGTTGGTTAAACTAAAGAGTGAATGGATCGTTAACAAGCAAGTTCCTTATGTTTAAAAACAGTGCTCGTTATGAATGCTTCTCAGATGAAGTATATCCACCACTTGCTAAAACACTATACATGAAATATAAATACGGAATTTTGATGATAAATACAAGTGTAGCAAGGTGGTCAAATGACAGTAATGATTTATGCACTTTGGGGCAGATTTATGAGTTCTGGCCCATCTCTGCAAATGAGCAGGGATGCGCCAGAACTGATGCGTCACGCAATTCCCTCCTTGCGGCACCACAGATGCGCCGCATTTACAATGCGGCGCACCATGGTGCAAGGAAGGGCAGATGCGTGACGCATCTTGTGGTGTACGGGCGGCGCATTGCTGGAGTAGCGTCGCAAATGCGACGCAACTCCTGCAATGTACAGAGGCCACCCATACATACGTGGTGCATCACACCTTACGTCTGCTTCAAGCAGGCGTAAGGATTTGACACAGCAGCGCCGTACAACTGACTCAGTGAAATCTTGTAGATTTCACTGCGTCAGTTTTACGGGGCTTTCCTACGAGGGAACGCCCACCCTGCGACAGAACGCCCACATGAAACCTGACGCAGGTTTCATGTGGCGCAGGGCTTTACAACGTGACGCATCTGCCTAGATGCGTCACGTTGTAAATAGGTCGCAGGGATGCGCCGCGTTTTCACGCCGTTGCGTCACGCAACGGCAGCGTAAACGTGGCGTAAGACCAACATAAATCTGCCCCTTTATATTCAGGTAAAGTTAAGGAAGACGATTTGCACATACTGTTCTTTTGTTTGGCTTATGCGGCTCCCAGAAAAAGATGGATTAGACCACTCTGTTCAAACATAGGTGTAAGATCATATAAAGAGGTAGGAAAGATTTTAAAGACTGACACTAGTCAGGTCATCATTTTTGGTATTAGCAGGTTTTTGCTACCTGCAAATTTTATAAGAGCAAAAGCAGGCCTAAAGTTATTTGTTTGGGATTTAAGAGCTGCACTATGTTAAAACATTGCTAATTGTATTATTAATGAACACACAGTGCATACATATAAAATATTTTAATCACTACTAGTGCTAAATTGTTGATAATAATGGACTTATTTCCGAATGTTACATGTTTTTATTTGTATAAATGCCTTTTTAACTATTTAAATAAGGTTTTTAATGCAATGATAAATGCCCCATAATTGCCTCCCTGTAATAACCACTGAACTGCACTTCACTCCACTTAGTACCTTGCAATAATGTTAATTTTGTTTCAATGTATTTGTATGAGTTTTGTATGTATCATTTATGGTACCAACGTAACAAAATAAAGATTATGAATGAATAGACAAAAATATGGGGGTTACTAACATGGTTTGCTACACTAAAACCTCAAGTTCTGTTTATCCAAGAAACTCATCTGAAAACTAACTTACCAAAACCTTTTATCCCAGGAATGTTTTCTAGAGACTTTTTTGCCCAGGCTGGGGTGGTGATTAGAGGGGTGGCAATTTATTTTTCTAGATACATGGATTGGGAATTTGTTCAAGAAAAGCGAGATCCCCAGGGTAGGTGGATTTGGGTCAAGGTGAAAATTAATGGGACTATTCTGAATTGTATCAATTGTTATTTGCCTATTAAGGATCATACATCCACATTATCAATAATTCATAGGCTTGTGATTGGACTCTCCGGTCAGATTGTTTTAGTTGGTGACTTTAATTTTATACAAGATTTGAGAACAGATACCTCAAATGAGAATAAGAAACAGTTGAAGCCCAAGACAAAAAAAGTTTTTGATGCTTTGACCCAGGATCTGCAATTTATTGATCCCTGGAGAAGGGTTAATCAGGCTGCTCAGGAATATACTTGCTATTCTTGCCAATTTCACACCGCCTCACATATTGATTTCTTATTAACATCATGCTCTACGGTTCTTACTGCGGCATAAATTGTGGTGAATGCTTTTTCAGACCATTCTTACGTCCAAGTGGAATTAGAAATTGGGGATGTAAGGAGTAGGAGGTCCAGGCAGCTGATGGATCGCCTCCTTCTCCAAGATCTTTTGTGGGTTGAGAGATTTAAGGAATGGATACTAGATTGCTTTAATACAAACGAAGGAACGGCTGACATCTTCTCAGTTTGGGGTGGATTTTAAGCAGCGGCTCGCAGACAAATGACTACAACAACAGTAGGGAAGGTGAGAAAACGACGAGAAAAAATTGCAGAACTGCAGTCATCCCTTGAAAGCGCCTCTACACTACGAAATTCCCCACTACAGGGTCAGTGGGAAGAAACAAAGAAGACATTGCGAGATTATTTCATTCTTGAGGAAATGAATAGCTCTCAGACCTATTTATAACAGTTTTATGAAAAAAGTCAAATGGTGGGAAAAATGGTAGCTTGGTCTACTAAAGCACGACAGGAATCAGCTTGTATCTTGCAGGTAATACACCCTAAGACTAGTACAGCAGTAACGTATAGAGCGGACATTGCTTGGGTCTTTGTTGGACATTAACAACTATACACCACTAAATATAGGTTCAGGCAGGAAGCAATGCATGAATATTTAGCAGAAGTAGAACTTCCTCGGGTATCTACAAATTCAGTTGATCAACTACAAAACGAAATAATATCATCAGAGATTTTGGCAGGCATAAAGTCCATGGTTGGGGCAAAAGCCAGTGGGGAAGACAGAGAACCTATCAAATTTTATAAACTTTTTGCTAAAGAGCTGACACCTTTTCTAAAGAAATTATTCAATATATATAAAAACTGAAGGTGTTGTTCCTTCGGAGTTTAAGAGGGTGATCGTAGTTAGCTTTACGAAAAAGGGTAAGGAACCTAATAACGTGAGTTCATACAGCCAAGTAGTCTCTTAAACGCCGACTATAAGATCTTGATAAAGGTATGGGCACAGCGATTTACCCCTGTGGCTCAGGAAGTAATTCATGTGAACCAAACAGGTTTTGTCGCAGGACGGACTATGTCATCAAATACTAGGTATCTGATTCAAGCATTAGATTATTGTAATATTTATAAGACGCCAGCCTGCATCATGATGGTTGATGCAGAACACGTCTTTGATCTAGTCAACTGGGACGCTTTATTTTTCGGGTTCGAAAGGTTTGGTGTTCCGGTCCAAGTCATCTCCATGCTGCAAAATATCTATCGGGGGCTCAGGCTCAGCTAGTGATCAATGGTAATCAAATAGGGCCAGTGGATATTAATCAGGGGACCAGGCAAAGGTGTCCATTATCACCTTTATTATTTACCTTTTTTTTAGAACCTCTAGAAATTAAAACACGAGCTAACACAAACATTCACGCCCTGATTCTAGGCATGGAAAAACTAAAGCTCTTTACCAACTACACCATTTTATATCTGAGTCTGGAAAAGCAGAACATAGACAGGACCTTGGCCGAATTTAGATAATTTGAAGTAATGGGGGGATATAGAATCAATCCAATCAAAACGGAGATTATAATAATGAATACTGGAGCAGAGTTTTTGCCAGATAATTTGAAACAGCAGGCTCTTAATACTGATCCTATACATTATTTTGGGATTTTTGTCACAGGTCAATATGGCCAGTTAGCTAAGTTGAATTATGAAGCACCTAGTATTAAAATTCAGAAATTATTGGAAAAATGGGCAAGTCTTCCGTTAACCCTGATAGGTCGCATTGCGCTTTCTTAAGATGTCCATTTTGCTCCTTTTAATTTTTCTTTTTTCTAACATTACTATTAAGATCAATGCTAGGTATTTTAGAGGGCTCGATTCTATGATAAGATCATTCATTTGGAATAAGAAGGTTTCTGGAGTTAAACTCTCGGTATTACAATCCGATACAAACTCAGGTGGTTTAGCATTACCTCATATGCGAACATACTATGAGTTAGCATTTTTTGATTTTGAAGCTTGCTTATTGTTTAATACAGGACGACTAGATAACTTTTTTATTAATAAGATGATTCAAGAAGCGGGAACACAGATCCCCACATTTCTTAAAAGTTCCAAATTTCCCCAAAAATCAGGTACAACGCTTCTGAATTTGTCAAATAGACTTCAGTTATTTTTCAAACAAAGTCGGTTTTCTGGGTTTTACACTCTAAAACTAAGTGAGTGTAAAGGCCTGGGCCTCCATATTCACTCCACTCATTTTAGAACCTGGCAGGATTGTGATTTGGGGGTATTGAGTCAGTTTTTTATTCGGGAAACAGTGATCACTTGGGAAGAAGTTCAGACCAGGTGAGACGATCGGAATAAACCATTTTTTTTCAATACTTACAAATTGTACATTTTTAAAATAAATATAATTTACCATTTAGTTGTGCCACTTCCAAGGCAGCTGCAGCCTTATTCTTCCCAAATGTTAGAGGGGTGGTGAACTGGTACCGCCTGCTGTGAGCCCAAGATGAATCTCCATTGGTGGAAAAGTTTTTGGAGAAAGTGCTTTAGAAACCAAATGTTCTTTTTCCAGTCAAGAATGGCAAACTATATCTATAACAGGAAATAGGGACTTAAGAGCTGCCAACTTCAAAAGAATGACATTTCTGTCTCGTTGGTTGGCTTATTACACTCCAAAGGTCTCAAATAGAATTTATCCTGAGGTGGAAAATAGGTGTTTCCATTGTCTCACCCCAACTGAAGGGGGATGGAGGCATATTTGTTTTACCTGTCCAAAATTGGGATTGTTTTGGGAATTTTTGGGGGGGATATAAGTTGGGCCATCCAGAAACCGTACGCTCCAATAGCGGAGCAGCGCTTTTTGATATAATGAATCGGGTGGTTAAGTTGTCTAATCAGCTATATCAACACCGGTGGCTCGTTTCTTAATTTTACAAAATCGGAGATTGGTGGTAGCACCTTTGTATGAGAAATGGCTTAATAAGATGAGGCATACTAAAAGGTTTGAAAAAAGCTTATGCTAAACGTGTGGGAGCAATTAAAAAAATCCTGCGACTTGGAAATATTTTGCTATCAGCGAAACTTAAGTTTATTGTTAATGGATTACATAAATTATGTCGATTGGTTAAAGATTAGAATTCCGGTTTCAACAATGAGATATATCAAAGGATGATTTGTTTTTAACTGCATTTAAAGAGTTTAATTATCTAATTATATTTGTAATATGTATCTATGAATTGTTTTTCCTGTAAGCTCTCCTCAATAAAAATATTTTTTTTTAAAAGAGGGTGGCATAAGAGGGAGCCAACCTGGATCCCATCGCTATACCTCTGATTTGATGAAACCACTACCCTTCAAACAGGAAAGAATTATTCTTGAGTATCAAATCACAACTTTCAAAAATCATATTTGAATGTTCCTGCAGACTCACAATCCACCCTCCTAAAAAGTGACTTAGCGCTATTTTTCCCTTATCATTCTCAATACAGGTGTACAAGCCCACCACATCTAGTGTCACAAATCTCATGTCCTGATCCAAAACCACATCTTGCAATTTATTAAGGACACCCATTGTATCTCTGATATAAGAGGGTAGATTAACCACCAAAGGTTTCAGAAACAAATCCACAAATTCCGATAGCTGTTCCGTAAGACTATCAATGCTTGAGATAATAGGTCTCCCCGCTGGGGTTTTGTAAAGACTTATGAATCTTGGGAAGCGTATAAATGAAAGAGAATCTAGAACTGGTGTTATTTAAATATTTAAATTCCTTCTCATTTAGTAAGCCCAACTCTTTCCAAGTGCATAATCTTTCTGCAATCCGCCTCACAGCTTCCTTAGTGGGGTTGCTAAACAACTTTCTATAGTGGTACTGTCACTGAGCTGTCTAATGATTTCACAACACTAATCAGTTCTTCTTATCAAAACAATGTTCCTCCCCTTTTTGGCATCTTTTATCATTATATTTTGATCACCTTTCAAATTAGCAAGAGCAATCTGCTCCTCCATCGAGATATTAGCCCTTCTAATGTTACATTCATTTCCCTGATAACTGGTTGTAGTCTTGGACTTCTGCAAATAGGGCCTTGGAGGAGTGGATATTGAATAATGAATTGGTTTGCCGATAACACTTGGAGTTTTGCAGTGTGTTGGAGCTGTGAATGTCCACTTTTATTCTTAAATTGAATCACCCTTTGTTTTAGTTTGCATCTCATTTTTGATGCTTCTCTGCACATATCTGTGAAAATTGAGCAGTGAAACTTATATTGTTTTTCCCCAATGGCTTGGGAAAAACAAATTCTTGCATTTTGAAAGCCATTAAATTAACCAGAATGGTGCATCGCTGTGAACAGGGCTTTGGATTGTTAACTGGATCTGGGGACGTTCAGGGAGCTTGCTGTAGTGCCAGTGGACTCATCATCTCATACTGCTTTGCCAGAAGGAAGGAGGAGGTGCTGCACCAGGTTCCGCCGCCGCCACTTATAGTGCCCTTCTATCCAGTGCAGGATGTTCAGGGAGCCTGCTGTTGTGCCCTGGGATTAACCGTGCCATACAGCTTTGCCAGAAGGAAAGAGGATGAGCCACACCTGATTCCCCTGTACTGCGCAATTATAGCGCCCTTCCACCTCCTGCAGCACAGGACGTTCCAGGATCCTTCTGCTGTGCCCGGGGACTCACCATGCCATACTGCTTTACCAGAAGAAAGGAGGAGGGCCCACACATATTTACTCACCGCTTGCGTAAAGAGTCCTTCCACATCATGTGATGCGGGTCATTCAGGGAGCCTGCTGTTGTGCCTAGGGACTTACTGTCCCATATTGCTTTGCCAGAAGAAAGGAGGAGGGGCCGCACTTGATTCCACCTACTGTGTAGTTATAGCGCGCTGCCACCCCCCAAAGCTTGGAACATACAGGGAGCCTGCTGTTGTGCCCGGACACTCACTGTTCCATAATGCTTTGCCAGAAGTAAGGAAAAAGGGCCTCACAACTGATATTCCCCTGTACCATACACTTCTAGCGCCCTTCTACCTCCGGCAGCATGGGAAGTTCAAGGAGCCTGCTGCTGTGCCTGTGGAATCACTATCCCATACTGTTTTGCCAGAAAGTATGGGGAAAGGCCTCACCTGATTGTCCCGTGCTGCGCGCTTATAGCGCCCTTTCACATCCAGTGCCACGGGACATTCAGGAAGCCTGCTGTTGTGCCCGTGGACTCTACATGCCATACTGTTTTTGCAGAAAGAAGGCACAGGGGTTGCACCTGATTCCCCCATGCCACACACCTATACCACTCTTCCACCTCCTGTGGTCGTTCAGGGTGCTGACTGTTGTGCCCAGGAACTGCTTTGCCAGAAGGAAAAAGGAAAGGCCACATCTGATTCACACTCATAGCGCCCTTCTACCACCTGCGGAACAGGATGTTCTGGAAGGCTGCTGTTGTGCCTGGGGACTCACCACCCCATACTACTTTGCCAGAAGAAAGAAAAAAGGGCCTCTCCTAATTCCGCGGGCCCTTTTGGGGCCCTTCCACCTCAAACAGCGTGGGATGCTTAGGGATCCTGCTATTGTGCCCGGGGACTCACTGTCCCAAACTGCTTTGCCAGAAGGGAGGAGGCGAGGCTGCACCTCATTTCTCTATGCCGCACCCTTATAGTTCCCTTCCACCTCCTGCCGCGCAGGACATTCAGGGAGTGAGCTGTTGTGGCCGGAGACTCACTGTCACACACTGCTTTGCTAGAATGAAGGAGGAGGGGTCTACTTGATTCTCCCAGTCCCCTGTGCAATAAGCGACCTCCTGCGGCATGGGGCACCAGAAACAGCCAGGGCCACCCTTCTTGGCTCTGAGTCCGGGCGCTGCAAATTGTAGTCTGCTGGACTTTTTCATACTTACCCAGGAACTGTACGTGTATTTTGTCATAGACACCTTGACCACTTTCACTTTTTTATTGTTATCCAGCCTGCCTGTCTTTCTCTCAGGTGGGATCTTACTCTTATTAAAACATGTGCCTAGTCATAATATGTTATGTTATAGTCATGTTCCATAGACCTACTGTACCAGTCGAGGTATAATCCTGTAATTTGGGAAGAGCCGCTGAGCCAAGCGACTCTCAAACTTGTTAAAAACTGTAGTGGGAGAGAAGGCACATTATTATCAGAGCTCACTGCTGGTTTGCTTCCCTCATGCTTGAAACACTGTCCTGCTGCTTCAGTTGAGCTGATTATGACCTTGCTGTTATGGTCAAGTGGTATTGGGTGAAGCTGTCCTATTTGTCTGTGCCTATAAAGAGACCATGAAGTATTTTCTTCCATAGCCCATGGTTGAGTCAAAGTCGAATAATTCGAACCAGAGTGTGCTTAAGAGCGAACCTAAGTGCATTAAAACATTGCAGCAAGGGTTGCTGGAACTTTCTGCAAGACATCTTTTGAAGTCAGTTTTATCACCCTTTGTTTTTTTGCCACATTGAAAACTTTTGTCAAAGTTTAATATCTAAAGGTATTGGGGCTTACTGGCCCACATATTGTAGTACTTGTTCTGCTACTTAGATTTGTGGGGGAAGATTTGTTGATCTATAGTAACTAAGTTGCCTTATTGATATCTTGTGTCCTTCTCCTGGAGTGGGGGAATACTTTGAACACCAATTGAGTAACAGAATGGGGAAGCAAAGCAACCAAGGCTCCACTTGCCAATTGTACTATGGCAGACCTAGATGGCCTAATAGAAGAGTCATTATTAGGGTGGCAAGGCTAAGTTGACAATAGAATCCACTTCTAAAATAATCTCTTTTTATGCAAAGAATGGGGGGCACAGTGGAAAAGTGAAATTTACTATAAATCTATACTAGGTCACCTGACAGCGCACCCTTGCCAACAGTAGCCACCGATCCAATCATATTAGTTCCTACTCAATCACCGGGTCACATCCAAAGAGACAATCCAATGCCACCAGAATCAGGGGAAGAAGGGGTGGGGGGGATGGTTTTTTGGTGTCACTTGCACAAAACGTTATACATCCCTGGTTGCCAAGGAGCCAGCCAATGTTATTGTGACAAACTCAACAGCCCATAGCCTCGCAACTCACGGGTCCCGACCAATAGAGGTGATTCATATGGGAAGGGAATCAACCCAACCTCCCAAAACAATACAGTGTAGCTGTAATGTCATAGAAGTGAGGGAGTTAACAGTGAAAAGGGATACCCTAACAAGTGAGGTTACAGATCTAAAGAGTCGAGTGAGATCCTGGATGGCAAAACTTGATGACCAAGAGGGATTTCCACAAACCAAGAGGGCTGCAGCGAGTCACATATTATTCAAACCACCCAGACCACACAACCATCACATGACCAGGGTCAAGGGAAGAAGGTAATATCAGACACAATTCATGTCAGGGCCACATATCAGGTATTAAAGGGTGAAGAAAGTGGAAAGCTCCATAGAAATATTGGCACTGAGTCAGGGCTAGAGTCTGCACCACATATTTCGAGAACTTCTAGTTTGGAATATATACTCCTAGTTTCCTGGAATGTAGCAGGATTAAGGTACAAGTTAATGAACCCTGACTGGCACAAGTACATCGATCAGTATCACCTCTGCCTCTTCCAGGAAACCCGGCTATTAGAAAGAGGATATCTGGTTGGCTAGGGCTTGTGCCAAAGCCAGGCAGAAAACGCCACTCTGATCAGGGCAAGGGAGTTACACGCTGACGATAACTCTTGCTCACCCCCTTGGTAGCTTGGCAGGAGCAGGCAGGCTTATCCCAGAGGCAATGTGTAAAGCGTTTGCGCAACACACACATACAGCAGCAACACACTAGGCACACCACAAAAGAAATTCCACACAAGGTTATATCAAAAATAGCCTTTGTATTGTCCTAAACACATTAGAAACATAATCACACATTTCCACTGTGCCAACTGGCACTATGCAATATTCACAGGGGATTATATACAGAACAGGGCCAATCAGGCCACTGTCAGAACCATAAGAACAGGTAAGTAAATATGAACCACAACCAGTAACTACTGGTACAATAATGACCTAAGCATTATCATAGTCACATTAGACACCATCCTAAAATATCGTAGCATGACATTAGGCATATCCATATTAGGTCCAAACCTTATTAGCATAAACACATTACGCACCAGGCCTCACCAGCATGAACACATTATGCATAGGCATCCCATTAGGGCATTGAACTGACCCCCTGGCCAACTGGCCTTGTGCTGGGGCTCAAATGCCCTCTGTCCAAAATGTCAAGGCTGGGCTACAATGCAGCAGAGTCACCAGTGCGCAATTGCGCTGACACCACTGTAACTCTTAGCAATGGACTGGCCTAAACGGTGCAGCTGCCGCTAATTGTGGTGCAGCTGTGCAGATCACTGTGGTCACTGGCACTCACTGTGCCCTTTATCTTCAAAAGAAAAATGCCCCCAAGTCCTACTCCGGGACTTCTGAAAAGGATCTGGCCCAAAACGTTGCAGCTGCCCACTGTCAGGTGCGGCAGCTGAGGGAAATGCCTTGGTACTACGGTGGCCTGGGAACCCTCGATCAGTCCCAACAACACTGGCACAATGGAAACCATTGGAGCCCCCCTCTGGGGCTCTGGGACCCACAATCACTCCTCCCGGTGCCCTCGATTGGCATCCAAAAATGCAATAAAGAGCCCTAACTTACCGGCCTCCCTTGCAGACTCCGCTCCATTTGCGCCGTTCCTCACCCTTCGCCCGGTCCCCCTTTCTGGGATCGGGACTTGGACAAGGAGCCTGCACAGATCTATGATATAATTGGCAGTGGCAAAGGCACTGGCAAAGTACCTCGTTGGGTCCCCCTGCACCGGGACCATCTCCTCTCTTCCTGGAGTGCAAGGAGACAGAGTAGGCTCCCTCTCCCATTGCACAACTCTGCCTCTAGCTCTACTTTGGCCACCGGAGTGTGGAGTAGGCTCCCATCTGCTTAATTCAACTCGCAGGGTGCCCCGCCCACA
This sequence comes from Lissotriton helveticus, assembly GCF_964261635.1. Lineage (NCBI taxonomy): Eukaryota > Metazoa > Chordata > Amphibia > Caudata > Salamandridae > Lissotriton > Lissotriton helveticus. The sequence goes on along the minus strand of NC_136071.1, from coordinate 1,064,576,217 downwards.
AACTCTGCCTGACTTCCGGGTCGCTAACCAAGTGCGGGTGGGCTCCCGCGTACAGCAAACACCACAGTGGGGTAGGCACCCCTTTTTTAAGTATGCATGAAGCGGGGTGGGCACCCGCTCTCCTGAATCAGGACAAAAGTGGGTGGGTACCTCCCTCAAAACTGCAGGGTGGGCTCCCGCTCCAACAAACAGCCACTGCGGAGTGGACACCTACTCCTCATGCTCTGCTTGGGAATCCCCATGCTGGGATCCCCTCTGGACGCTCTGGCAGCCCAGCGTTGCAGAGCACACATGTTTCTGTCTATCCTTTGGCAATGATAGTAGAGCGCTCACGAGGCGCTAAAGGTCCCACAGGTGAAGGTTAAAAGGCTGGGCAGGGAATCCAGCAGGCAGGAAAAAGTCCTTGGTGCTGGGGACACCCCAGCAGAGCACAGCCAGGCAGGCCAGCAAGCAGGGACACTCAATAAGCTGCAGCTGGGTCCTATGGCGGTTCCTTCAGGCAGAGTGCCCCTGCAGCCCAAGTAAGCACAAGCGCACTTACATGGGGTCACAGCCCCTATATTTATATTACATTTTCTCTTTGTCTGCAGCACAGGGCTTGGGGAAACCAGCCTAAACTGGTTCAGTGGGGAATTGGAGCTTCTCTTCCCCTTTGTCAGGTGGGGTTCAGTGATCAAACACACCACAGGGGGCGCAGTCAGCATTGTACAGGGCAGGCAGAATCTTATTCAGGGACCAGGGACTTCTCTTACAACCACTCCAAATGCAGATGTCACATTCAGCCTAGCGCTGACTCACCCTGCCCCTCCTGGAGCAACACACACCTCCCAGCCCCTGTCACTCAAAAGCCAGACATGCTATTCACATCAGGCAGGCAGACATCTAGCACATAGAAATGCCAACTTCTAAAAGTGGCATTTCTAAAATAGTTATAATAAATCTTGTGTAGCTTTTATTATTACTATTTCTAACATACCAAACCTGACCACGCTGCTCCTCTCCTATCAGGAATTACCCCTGAAACACTTGTCAGTGCCAATTCATTCCTATGGAAGATCAGCCCCACAGTAGTGAGAAACCAAAATGGCTGTTTGTCACTACCAGGACATGTCACACACTTAAGGTACAAGTCCTATATTTTCCTACAATGCACCCTGCCCATAGGGATAGCTAGGGCCTAACTTAGGGGTGACTGACATGTAGTAAAAGGAGGGTCACAGACATGGCTCACACTTTAGGAGCCACGTCACAGCGGCAGTAACACTGCGCGCACAGGCCCTGCAAAGGCAGAGGCCTGAGATAAGTTTGAAAGGCTACTTTGGTGGGTGGCGCAAATAGCGCTGCAAGACCACCAGTAGCATGTAATTTACCAGCCCTGGGTACATGGGATACCACTTTACAAGGGACTAACAGGTAAATTAAATAGGCCAAACAGGTGTAGACCCATCTTACCATATTTAACACAGAGAGCACACACACTTTACACTGCACAGCAGTGTTAAAGTGCCCAGAGTCCTAAAACCACAAACATCATGTCAGAAAAAAGGCTAGGAGAAAGGCTAAAAGTTTAGTGATAACCCTGCAAAAAGTGCCGAGTCCAACATGGATCCACCACATTAATGTAATTTCCCCATTGAGTGGTAGACTATCAGTGGGGCTGGTTCTATGTTTAAAAATGTCGCAAAATGTCTCTCTCAACATATACCCTATAGACTTGCCATATATTCTGTGAGTAAGCTTAAGCACCCATAGTAGAACTTTAGTACACCTGTTTAATGTGTATGTAAGACAGTTGAGGCAACCTGGAGTCACTGGATGTAGAAACACTAAATAGTGTGCTCAACATCATAGACCCCAAAGATATAATTATTATAAGTGATGATTTTAATTGTACGTATGAGCCAATAAATGGTTGTAATCAATTATAGAGCAATAGGACATGGCAAGAGGAATCCCCCAGTTAGGGTTGGTCCACAGGCGTGAAGTACAGTAGTAGCCATGCAACTGGTACATCTTACACTACACAGTGTATCTATATGGAACAGGATAATTGTTTTTAAAATAGACAATAAGAAGATAGTGATCACTTCCCGCTATGTCTAGAGATGTCAAGGTGTCTCCCAGAATCGTGGCCACTTAACAGGGGTCCAATGCCAATACAATCAACCACCATAAATAAATGTAGGTCGGTAAAGTGGCTATCTAGGGTGAATAACCTGTAGACTATTGCCAACATCTATAATGTATTCTCTGATGTAATGAGCCCATTTATAGACTGTTTTCCATCTGAAATCCCAATAATAGACATCCACTACTCATTGGTTGCAAGTCCAAAGCGACATGTAACAAAGTTGCCACCCCAAAAGAAAAGACAAGGGCTTAGAAGTGATTACTCGTGTAACCCCTGGTATATGAAGGATTGTAAAGAGGCCAAAAAGTTATTTAAAACTTTAAAGACCCAAAATGCTGTCACTCCCCCTTCCTTGTTTGTGGCTCTTGTCAGAAAACTCAGGGTTTCTAGCATTGGTTTCATGGCCTGTAGGATTAGCACTGCATGGTGTTGGCAGACTGTGGATGTAGTTGCAGAGACATAGTTGTAGTGGCTTTTATGAAGGGTTCGTGGCCCACAGTTCTCGAACATGGAACTGAACTGGAGATTCTGTATCCCATGATTTCATGCCCCCTCCCTTTAACCCTTTCGCTGCAGTGGCAATTCTACCGCAGCGCTAAGGGGGTGGGGCGGCCGCGCGGCGCTCCGACGCTTATGACGGACCCGCTCCGTCATGGCCCTCGGGTGGGCTGTGCTTGTGACGGAGCCGTTCCGTCATGGCCCCGCCCATTGTTTAGAACGTCAGCGCAGGCGCGAAATCAGCGCCGCGCAGGCGCGGCGAGCGGGCCATGACGGAACAGCTCCGTCACCAGCACAGCCCACCCGAGGGCCATGACGGAGCGGTTCCATAATAAGCGTGGGAGGGGTTAAGCTGTACTGCATATTTAAGCGATACCAAAGACGCAGCACACAAATGCATCATGTAGGTGCAGTAAATGGGTACAGCTCACAAGAAAAGACAGTGGAACAGCACATGGCTACCTCACACAGGTGCAGCCGTATGCACATACAGCACACGAGTGAGGCTCTTATCGGATGAAAAATTAATAGTGTTTTTGTATTCTTCAGGTATTTACCGAGAAACAATAACAGCATTTTCAGATGAAAGAACAGCCAAAGGAGCAGCAGTGAGGGTTTGTGTGGTAGTTCAAAAAGATGACCAAAAGACATGAGGACGATTAACCAGAGTCTTTATTTCCAAGACAGGAATACTGCGACCTCAGCCACAGCCTAACGCTTGGGGAGCTTCTTCCGCAATGTCCCCGGCGCTCGCCTTGGAATGCTGGTCGCGGTGACATTCTAAGTGATGTCACCGCGAGCAGATCCATCACACGCGGAGGCGCCGGGGGTTTTGAAAAGGGAAGATACCACACATCCCCCTTCCCTGCGGATGGAAAACATTAAACACAACATGAGCTGCAAAATACACCAGGTGAAGGAAAAGGGCACCCACAGGGGGTGTACAACACATAGGACCTTGACCTGGTGGGAGGAAATGACTCCAGGTAGGCAAGGTGGCATAGGTTACATCATAACATACTGATCAAAATGCCTAGGTGGTCTGGTCGCCCTCCTGTTGGGCCTGCCTCTTGGTGGTGGAACTAAGGTCCTGCCTAGAGTCCCCCTCCCACCTCCTTGAACCCTCAGGGTCTTCCTCTGGCGGATGGTATTTTACAACTCTCCCTAGGTTCCATATTTTCCCTTCCTGAGTCTTGACTTCATTCTTGAAAAGTTTAGTGATTTTGGTGGGACTGGTGTACCCTGACCAGCTTGCCTTTCCTGTGGGAGCTCTAATTTTGATACTGTCTCCTACTTTGTATTCAACCTTCCGTGTGGCCTTGTGCCGGTCATAACCTTCTTTCCGTTTTTTCATGACTTCCTCCTGCTTCTTCAAGCTTTTCGCTTCTTTTGTTCGGTCTGACCACCCCTTGTGCCACTCCATCCACCCTGGGGTTAGCTTGGTGTTGGGTATCCTGGCGCGGAGTAGTTCGAACGGGGTGACACCCGTCATCTGATGTGGCGTGAACCTGTAAGCTTCTACCCGTCTCCACGCCTCTTCTTTCCAGCTTATGCCACTGGCTTTGGCCAACTGGATGCTCTCTTTGAGGGTTTTATTAAAACGCTCGACCATGCCATTGGTTTCGGGGTGGTATAAAGCGCAGCGCTTGTGTCTGATGCCTCTTCCTTCCAGGAAGTCTTCCATTTCCTTCGAACATAGTTGTACTCCGTTATCTGTGAGGATGTTGCTTGGTAGCCCTTCTCGGATGAACACCTCCTCTAGAAAACCGATGACTGTTTTGGTCGTGACTTCACTGACGAACTTTATCTCTGGCCACCTGGAATACAAATCCACGAGCACCAAAATGTAAGGAGTCCTCAGTTCCCCAGACATAGGGCCCACAATGTCTAATGCCAACTCATCCCACGGTCCCGACGGGGGCGGCCTACACACCATAGGGGGCGTCTGCTGTCTCAGGACCTTGTCACTGTTGCTGCATGGGATGCACTCTCTGATTTTCTTTTCGGTGACTAGATCCATGTTCGGCCACCAATAGCTCTCTCTGAGTCTTTGTTTGGTTTTGGTGATGCCCAAATGCCCTTCATGGGCTATCTCGACCAGGTTGTCTCTTACAGTTGCAGGTGGTACGAGTCTCGTACCCCTGAATAGACACCCGTCTACTATGGACAACTCGTCCTTAATGGCCAGGTATGGCCGCAGGCTTTCGTCCTGTTTGTCACCATGCTTCCATCCGTCTTTTACTCTTATGTAAATCCTCTCCAGAATCTTGTCCTCATCCAACGCCTTTCTCCATGTTTCTTCTCCCAACGCCTTCTGGATGGCGCAGACATCCTCCATCTGAAAGTCCTCCTCTTCTTCGTCCGTCTTCTCTTGCTTCTCTCTCGCTTCTTCATCACTGACGAGTCTGGACAGACAGTCAGCTGCGAGGTTTTGCGTACCGGGGATGTACTCGACATCGAAAGTGTACTCTTGAAGGCTGACCACCCACCGCCTTATCCTGCTGGAGATGGCATCCAATCCCTTCTTACTGAATACTTCCACTAACGGCTTGTGGTCCGTGCGGAGAGTGAACTGGTTGCCCCAGAGGAAGTCTCTGAACTTCCCCACTGCCCAAAACACTGCCAAGGCCTCCTTTTCGATCACAGAGTAGTTGTTCTCGGACTTCTGGAGTGACCTTGATGCAAAGGCTATTGTTTCTTCTCCTTCTTCTCCAACTTGGGTGAGGACAGCTCCCAATCCTTTGGCGCTTGCATCGGTGGTGACCACTGTTGCCCGGTTGGGTATATAAGACTTCAAACTGGGGGCCTCAGCAAGTGCCTTCTTTACGTCCTCGAACTCCCTCTGGCACTCCTGACTCCATCGGAACTCATTCTCCTTCTTCAACAGTAGTCTGATGGCGTAAGTCCTTCCCGCCAGGTTTCTTATGAACTTCCCATAGAACTCCAACATCCCCATGAATGACTTGATCTCGTCCTTGCCCTTGGGGGGTGTCAGGTTCACGATGGTGTTTTGCAGTTCGGCTTTGGGACATATACCTTCTTTCGTCACCTTGTGTCCCAGGAAATCTAACTCAGCACAGCCAAACACACACTTGTCCTTTTTTACAGTAAGGCCTTGTGACTGAAACCTCTCCAGCACGCACCTCAGTCTTCCGTCGTGCTCCTCGTGGTTCTTGGCGAATACAAGTACGTCATCCTGGTAGCACATGACGCCTGGGATGCCCTTCAAGATGTTGCCCATGATTCTCTGAAACACGGCGGCCGCCGAGACTAGCCCAAAAGGCATTCTTTTAAACTTGTATGCGCCCATAGGTGTCACAAAAGCTGTGAGTTCCTGAGATTCCTCGTGTAATTTTATTTGGAAGTAGGCTGAGGTGAGGTCGAGGGTGGAAAATACCTTGGCACCATCTAGCATGCTCATCATTTGGGTGATGTTGGGTAAAGGGTATCGGTCGACCACGACCTCCTTGTTCAATGCCCTTAGGTCGATGCAGAGCTGGACCGACCCATCCTTCTTCTTTGCTGCCACGATGGGGCCAACCATTCCGTTGCCTCCACCGGTTCAATTACTCCGGCCTTGCACAGTTTCTCCAGTTCGGACTTCACCTCCTCCTGGATGGCAATGGGGAGCTTCCTAACTTTAGCCACGACTGGCTTGGCGTTCTCCTTCAATCTTATTTTGTGACAGTAGTTTTTTTAGGCATCCCAGTTCTTCTTTAAACACCTCTTTGAACTCTGTCACGACGTCAGCTTTATGTTCAAGAATCTCTTGTATCAAGATCTGGGGATTACTGTTAGGATTCAAATAGACCCCCAGCTCTTTCTTTGCCTGCCAACCCAAGATGTTGTCTCCTACCGTGGACACATACACTTTGGTGACCGTTGCTCTATTGCTGTATTCAATTTTCCCCAGGAAGTACCCTTTCATGGAGATGGGGCGACCAGCATACCCCCCTGGCCTTAAATGCATTCTTTTCAAAGTTATCGTTCCCTTTGACACTCGTGAGAACTCTTTTGCGTTGATAATGGTAATTCTAGAACAGGAGTCAAATAGTGCTTCCAAGTCAACTTCTCCTACTTTTATGGTGTCCTTGGGGCTGCTGACCTGTCCTCCCTCAACCTGCACTATTATTTCCGCACACACGGAGTTGCTGGGACTTGGGACTCGTGACTCTTGTACTTGCACCACAATCTCGTCACACACCACATTCGTCCTGTCTCTACTCTGCCTACCAACTACCTGCCCACTCTTGCAGTATTGCTTGAAATGCCCTTTCTTCCCACACTTGTTGCACGTGAATCTGAGAGCGGGGCACTCTCTGTCGTTGGCTAAGTGCCCCTGCTTGCCACACCTATAGCAGGTGCCCTTGAATGATCCCCCCAACCTGCCCTCTTTCTGTTCTTTGTCTGATAATTTTTTGCCTTTGACTACAGACACTGCCTCACACTCGGTCACCACTTCACTGACATTGGCCTTTTCATCACTTTTCTTCTCCCCTGCGTCTTGCTTTATTTCCTTGACGCACTGAAGCATATGCTCCACCTGCTTAGCTATGATGAGCACCTCCCTCAGCGGCGGGTCGTCCTTGAGCCATAACTCTTCTCGCACTCGCTCCATCCTACAAGCCAAAACAAACTGGTCCCTAATTCTTTCCTCACTTGCACCACCAAACTTGCAAGTGGCGGCTAACTTCCTCAAGTCGGACACAAAATCTTCTATCGATTCTCCCTCTTTTTGTGTCCTTTTTCCAAAGTGGTATCTCTCCATGATCGTGCTAGTCTTGGGGAGGTAGTGTAAATCTAACTTCTTTAGGCTCACTTCGAACTCGTTCAGACCCCTTGCCTCCTGCGCCCCTAAATCCGGGAGATGATCAAGAACTTCCTCCCCTTCCGCACCTAGATAATAGGCCAATAATGCAACCTTTCTTTCTAAACCAAGGTTTGGTCCACAAACAGTGGCGTAATTTAAAAACACTTTTTTCCATTTTTTCCACTGGATATTTGGATCACCTGGGGTGGTTAAGAAAAAAGGCGGGGGAGTCACACTTTGCATAGTTGGATGCTATATGTTCCTGTACTTGCACCCAGAGAAAATGCACAAACCCACTGGACCACAGTTACACTGGAAGGGAAAAGGCCTGTTAGCAACTACCAGAAGGAGCATACATTCTCAAACTACAGGTTCCCACCCCAACTCCAAACAGGGACAGTAAGAGAGAGAGAGATGCACAGTCCACCCTCCAATGAGAAAAGGATTCAGTACATAAAACTTTAAATGTGGAACATTGCTGACTCTGATGATCCTAGGCCCTCCTCTTTAAGAATGACACTGCTACGATACACCACAACACGCTCCACTATTACTACTGCCAGTTCAGTCTGAGCCACGCCTGTGGCGGAGGAGGCAAATGAGTTGAAAGGACTGCCCTTCAGTACATCAGACATTGGTAGAGCACTGGCGAGTACGAATCCCACATACAGGCAACGCTTGTACTCCACAGAGATAGTGCGTGTGTGTTTGTACTCCTTTCACCCAAGCCAATGGCAATGTCATAAGTAGAATGCCCACTGTTGAGTTAGGAAAACTGCTGCCTGCGCACTCGCGCTTTACGCCATAAATTCCACATAGCTGAGTTCTTCACGTCGGGCATGAATCACAGGCACAGGCTGTGAGGAGGACGTGCTGCTCAAATTCCAGTGCCAGGCGTGTATTTCTCTCAAACTGCCCTTAGCACACCTCCCTGGAAATAGGCAGAGATACAGTCACGCACTACACGGAGCAAAAGTCACTGAGGAGGGTGCGCTCCTTTGATGTTACCACTCCGCGCTGCCCTGCTGCTCGTGGTTAGTCACACAGGACTACACGGTGAAAACTACAAAGTCAGTACTCGTGACAGCCGTCACCATATGCCTGAGGTGAGTGACAAGAGCGTGCGCGGAGCGTGGCAAGGCGAATTGTCCAGTGAAAATCTTCCTCAGCTTGCCAGGCTGTGGCACTGGAAACCGCCTCAAACCACTACAGACCCACAAATGACAGTACTTGCGTGGGACATTAAAGTCAAAAAAGAAAACTTCTACTATGCGCGCAGAGGTTGCCGGCAGAAGTCACCTTACTTTCAGTCTGAAGCAGTCGGATGACAGGCTCTCCCCCGACTCGCGGTCACCCTCATGAAGTTCTTATCACTGCTGCTCCTTCACTCACTGTACCACGGAACCGTGACTGTACTTCACAACGGCGCTTCCGGATACAATCAGCAGACGTCCGCCTCAGTTTCTTCACGTCGGCTGTTCACTTCTTTGTGTTCCCGGCGTGTTGAGGTCGCAGAAAGGTTTTTCCCTCGTCGCCAGTGTGGTAGTTCAACAAGATGACCAAAAGACATGAGGACGATTAACCAGAGTCTTTATTTCCAAGACAGGAATACTGCGACCTCAGCCACAGCCTAACGCTTGGGGAGCTTCTTCCGCAATGTCCCCGGCGCTCGCCTTGGAATGCTGGTCGCGGTGACATTCTAAGTGATGTCACCGCGAGCAGATCCATCACACGCGGAGGCGCCGGGGGTTTTTGAAAAGGGAAGATACCACAGTTTGTTCATTACGAAAAGATACACCAGTTCAGGAACACGGAGACAAATCAAGACAGAACCTCCGACTCTGGGTTGACCATAACAAGTACAGCAGCCCCAGGTCCAGCAGTGACTAAAGCTTAAACTGGTTCATCACACTGGAGTTGCTTGGAAAGGACCTGTGCAGCAGCCATTGGTCCAGCCTTGTACAGTAATAGAGATCTGTCTAGAACCCGATGTTCATCCTTTTACAGTATGTGGGTGCTGTCTGGAGTCTCAGGTTCAGCCTGGTCCCATACGAGGACTCTGTCCTGTGGCCTAAATCTTGGAATATCAGTGCTGTAAGTGAAAACAGCAAGTGCCAAAAGTCGATCTGCCACAGTAGGTTCAGAATTACCACATCAGTGGGTTCAGCCTGGGTTACTTCCACAGTCATCAGTGTCCTTGTTCCAGCATTGGCAGCTAGTGTTTCTGCACAATCAGTTCCCAGTGGGTTCTGACCAGCTCAGCCCTGGATTTCTCTTGGGTTGTCTCAGCTCAAGCCTGTACTGTCAGGAGCACAGGACCATCACAGTGGCAACTGCAACCCTTCCATAATGAGCGACAGGTGCAGCAGTTCTAACCCCAGGTGCCACAGCTTTGACAGTCCCAGTCCAATTCCAGTACAAGAGGCCTTATAAACATTGTCCTTTATTAAAGCAATCACAGAGTGATATCAGATTGCTTGAGCTGGGCAATGGACACACCCCACAGTGAATGCAGCACCAAGAAAAAGCAGTATACTTCTGTTGAGCATAGCCCAAAATCAAATGTCAGGCACCATAGCCACCTGCAACTATAGCTGATCCCAGTAGGTCTTCCAAAGTCCACAAACGAAAGTCTCCCACTAAGTGAGCCTAAGTAAAGAGACACTCCAAGATGGGGAAATGACTATAGAATTGAAGAAGGAATTTGAGTTTTAGGTGAAGAAAGACTATATTATTAAGTTAGGTGGCGTCTTTCTGCCTTTTTAATTTTGTGGTGTTTTCAATTTCTGCTTTCTAGTCCAAGTCCATGCTGGAGTCTGAAAGGAGCTCTCCCTTCATGTAATAATCCAAAGCTGTGGTTGTACTCAAATAGGTCTCTAATTTTTTTTCAATATCCATTTCGTCTTATCAAGCAAACTGTATTAATCCTTGTAAAAAGAATTCAAGATTGTGCACGTAATTACAACACATCTCCCCTCCTATTGATTGCGATCATATAGGCATAGATGTATCTATTCCCACAAATGAGTAAGATTACGTACATTTAAATATGTTTTACTCGTGGTTATGTATAAGTACATTATGCTGACATACTCATGTTCCTTCAGTAACTCCTTATAGACATCACTGAACAATATTCTCAACATATTTCTACATGATTTGCGTTGACAATAATTTTTATTCATTGTGTACATTTCTTGATTCCGATACGTTCAACATAGCCTATGTTTTAGGTTTACTTCACATAATCACTAAAATACTATGACAACAATACTATGACCGTCCTGACGCTCTCAGTAGCGGTCGCTCCCCAGGCTCCCTGCTCTGATCCTAGCATCCGTTTGCCCCCTGATTGACTCCTGACATCGCTAGGCTGCTCATTTGATAAGTATTGTTTTTGCTGCCTGCCGTGCACGTTCGCGCTATTGTGCGACTAGCCCTGCCAATTTGCATATTGATTTATAGTAGCTGCGCTCTGCCGTGTTGCTAGTAGCCATAAGTGTGTGATTTGAAATAATATTTGAAGCGCTAGTCAGAATTGAAATTTGGAGATTTGCAGCGCTTTACAGACTAGTTGCAGAAGCTGCTTGATTGTAGCCCAGCCTCTCTGCAATCTCGTTCCTGGGACTGCTACAGCCATTTTGTTGTTGTTTTGCCCTGCAGACCCTCCCCTTCACCTCGCACCCGCCTCCCAGCTGACCCTCCCTCCCACTGAGCACACAGCCCTGCTCCCGCCCTCGGCAGCGCTGTGACCGTCCTGACGCTCTCAGTAGCGGTCGCTCCCCAGGCTCCCTGCTCTGATCCTAGCATCGGTTTGCCCCCTGATTGACTCCTGACATCGCTAGGCTGCTCATTTGATAAGTATTGTTTTTGCTGCCTGCCGTGCACGTTCGCGCTATTGTGCGACTAGCCCTGCCAATTTGCATATTGATTTATAGTAGCTGCGCTCTGCTGTGTTGCTAGTAGCCATAAGTGTGTGATTTGAAATAATATTTGAAGCGCTAGTCAGAATTGAAATTTGGAGATTTGCAGCGCTTTACAGACTAGTTGCAGAAGCTGCTTGATTGCAGCCCAGCCTCTCTGCAATCTCGTTCCTGGGACTGCTACAGCCATTTTGTTGTTGTTTTGCCCTGCAGACCCTCCCCTTCACCTCGCACACGCCTCCCAGCTGACCCTCCCTCCCACTGAGCACACAGCCCTGCTCCCGCCCTCAGCAGCGCTGTGACCGTCCTGACACTCTCAGTAGCGGTCGCTCCCCAGGCTCCCTGCTCTGATCCTAGCATCGGTTTGCCCCCTGATTGACTCCTGACATCGCTAGGCTGCTCATTTGATAAGTATTGTTTTTGCTGCCTGCCGTGCACGTTCGCGCTGTTGTGCGACTAGCCCTGCCAAGTTGCATATTGATTTATAGTAGCTGCGCTCTGCCGTGTTGCTAGTAGCCATAAGTGTGTGATTTGAAATAATATTTGAAGCGCTAGTCAGAATTGAAATTTGGAGATTTGCAGCGCTTTACAGACTAGTTGCAGAAGCTGCTTGATTGTAGCCCAGCCTCTCTGCTATCTCGTTCCTGGGACTGCTACAGCCATTTTGTTGTTGTTTTGCCCTGCAGACCCTCCCCTTCACCTCGCACCCGCCTCCCAGCTGACCCTCCCTCGCCCCTCCCCCTTCACCATCCGCATATGTCAGATGCTCTTGCGCGCAGCGTTCACGCGCAGCGGACGCGCCCCATGCGCACCGAAGGTGCGCCAAAGGTAAGCCCGTCTACGCCCGTCCGCGCCTGGACCGCGCCCAGAGCCAGACCCCCTGGTCCTCGCTTCACCCATCCTCCCCGCATTACATACAACACCTCCTCCCTCTTTGCACTCAACCCCGGCCGACAAACTAACTGCGCCCAAGCAGCACCAGGACACACCCATGGACCCTTCACCTGCCTCTCCTGCAAATTTACCTGCGTCAAATCCCAAACCAAATCCACAAACACCAAACCGAGAGCCAACACCAACCACCTATAATGCATCCTTCTCAACACCCGCTCGGTTCACAAACACGCCATCGATCTTTGGAATCTACTCGACACCATTTCTCCAGACGTCGCCTTCCTAACAGAAACCTGGATGAACGCATCTTCAGCCCCAGACATCACCATAGCCATCCCGGACGGCTACAAGATCATCCGTAAGGACCGCCCCATCCAAACAGGAGGAGGCATCGCCATCGTCCACAAGAACACCATCCGAGTCTCAACCAGCTCAGATGACAACCTCGCTATCGCCGAACACCTTCACTTCCAGATCCACACCGACCCCAAGACAACACTTAGGGGCACCCTCCTCTACAGGCCACCAGGACCCCGTACAAAATTCAGTGAAGACATCACTGACTTTATCTCCCCTCACGCCCTCCCTTCGGAAGAATACATCCTACTGGGAGACCTCAATTTCCATCTGGAAAAGAGCAACGACAGTAACACCACCACCCTTCTGGACAATCTCACCAATCTCGGACTCAAACAACTTGTTAACACCCCCACACACTATGCAGGACACACACTCGACCCTATCTTCACTTCCAGCAAGCATATCTCCTTCACTCATACCACACCCCTCCACTGGACGGACCACAGCTGCATCCACTTTATTTACAATAAGACCTCGACCCACAGCCACCCTCAACCAACTCTGCGAAGAAATTGGAACAAAATCACCATCGACCAGATCTCAACATCGCTTCTTCAAAAACCCCCTGCCTATTCAACGAACCCTAACCAAGCCGCCATCAACCTCACACAATGGTTAACCCAAACCGCCGACAAATTAGCACCCTTGAAAAAACATCAAACCAAGCAAGGTAGCAAGAACGCCCCCTGGTTCAACGATAACCTTAAGAAATCCAAGAAGCTCTGTCGTTCCCTTGAGAAAACTTGGAAAACAGACCCAAACACTATCACCCAAGCCGCCTTCAAAAACGCCACCCGAAAACACCACCAACTAATCCGGACAGCCAAGAAATCAGCGCTCAAAGACCGACTAGACAACAACGCCCACAACAGCAAGGAACTTTTCAACATCATCAAAGAATTCACCAACCCCACCGCCAGCTCTAACAACATCACCCCCTCTCAAGTCCTCTGCGACTCCCTTGCCTCATTCTTTCATGACAAAATCGCCGACATCCATAACAGCTTTGACAACACACCTGTAAATCAATCCACCCCACTCACCTCCGAACAGCCACCTCCTCCGAATATCCTTCTCGAATGGAACCCAATCAACACAGAAGAGACCATTCGCCTGATGAACTCCATCCACTCAGCATCCCCCACTGACCCATGTCCCCATCACATCTTCAACGAAGCAGACTCCATTATCGCACCCCATCTCCGTGATGTTATCAACTACTCCCTCAACTCCGCCACCTTCCCGGAAAGCTGGAAACACGCCGAACTCAGCGCCCTTCTGAAGAAACCCACAGCTGACCCCACCAAACTCAAAAACTACCGCCCCATCTCGCTCCTCCCATTCCCTGCCAAAGTCATTGAGAAAGCCATTAACAATCAGCTCGCCACCTTCCTCGAAACCAACAAATCACTCGACTCCTCACAGTCTGGCTTCCGAGCCAAACACAGCACCGAGACCGCCCTCATCGCAGCAACAGACGACATTCGAATACTACTGGACAACGGAGACACAGTCGCCCTCATCCTCCTTGACCTCTCCGCAGCCTTCGACACAGTCTGCCATAGCACCCTGATACAACGCCTCAGAAACATCGGAATTCAAGGAAAAGCATTGGACTGGATCATTTTGTTCCTCACTGGAAGAACTCAGAGAGTCCGCCTCCCCCCTTTTAAGTCAGAGGCCTCCGAAGTCATCTGCGGGGTCCCACAAGGATCATCACTCAGCCCCACCCTCTTCAACGTCTACATGAGCCCCCTCGCAACCATCGCACGTCAACACAACCTCAACATCATCTCCTACGCGGATGACACTCAGCTGATCCTCTCACTCACCAAAGACCCAACCACCGCCAAAACCAACCTACACGAAGGGATGAAAGAAGTAGCCGAATGGATGAAGCACAGCCGCCTGAAACTGAACTCGGACAAAACGGAAGTCCTCATCTTAGGCTCATCCCCCTCCGCCTGGGACGACTCTTGGTGGCCAACGGCCCTAGGAAAAGCCCCCATACCGACGGACCTCGCACGGAACCTGGGCATCATCCTGGACTCCTCACTCTCGATGACCAGACAAGTCAACGCCGTCTCATCTTCATGCTTCAACATCCTACGCATGCTCAAAAAAACATTTCACTGGATCCCCACCGAAACAAGAAAAACGGTCACCCACGCACTGGTTACAAGCCGTCTTGACTACGGAAACACCCTTTATGCCGGTTCCACCGCGAAACTACAGAAAAAACTCCAACGCATCCAAAATGCTTCAGCCAGACTCATACTAGACATCCCCCGCACAGACCACATTTCCGCTCACCTGAAAGACCTTCACTGGCTCCCCGTCAACAAGAGAATAACGTTCCGTCTCCTCACCCACGCACACAAAGCCCTATACGAACTTGGACCTGACTGTCTCAACACGCGCCTTTCCTTTTACACCCCCACCCGCCAGCTGCGCTCGTCCAACCAAGCCCTCGCCGCTGTTCCGCGCATCCACAAAGCCACCATGGGAGGAAGATCCTTCTCCTACTTAGCGGCCAAGACCTGGAATTCCCTTCCCATCCACCTCCGCCTCACTCAAAACCACCTAGCCTTCAGAAAACAACTTAAAACATGGATATTCGATAAGTAAACCTCCCCCCCCCTTTCCTCAAGCGCCTTGAGACCCTATGGGTATGTAGTGCGCTATATAAATTCTGACTTGACTTGACTTAACATTTCAGGTGTCTAATTTGCTTAATTTGGTATCATAAAAAATTAGGCTAACTAGACACCTACAAAATTAAACTGAACTCGGACCAACACTAAAAACAAACTCACTACTCCATAAACATCAACCTATTTTCTACATGATAATCATTTCCAGTATTTGTTATTCATTGTATAGATTTCTTGATTCCGACACTTTTAACATAGCCTCTATTTCATATTTACATCACATATTCACTAAAATATTACGGCAACATGTCAGGTGACTAATATGCCCAATTTGGTATCATAAGTTAACAAATTAGGCCAACAAGACACCTGAAAAATGAAACTCAACCTTGACCAACTCTAACAGCAAACATACAACTCCTGGTTTAGCGCAAAATGTCCTACTCTTTACACGTCACAGAAGCATAACGAGAATTATATCTGACACACAAAATGAATGTGCACTTTGCACACGAGTCTTACGTGTCACAATCATTCATGCACACGTTGCATCTGACATTGTTATTGCAGAGTCTTTACTGTAGAATTTAGTGTCTCTGATTCAGACAGTCTACCTATGTCAAAAGAAATACATCTGATGTTTAACTGCGCAACCTTCTTCCCTAAAAAAGAGATGAATTAGAAATAATCCTTTGATGTTGAATAATAAAGTGATTGACATGTAATAATAGAATGTATAAGCTTTGTTGCAAATAAAGATTAACAGATTATAATGTGTGCTACATTGCAAGGATAAATATTAATAATGAGTAGTTTACTTTAAACCATCCTCAAAACTATATTGCTGAAACCGTACACATTATTCCAAAACATGTGCTATATTGTCTGTGTAACTGTTAGGAACATTGGGGCATATTATCAAGGGGGTTTATCTCCGCTTTTTTGGCTTTAAAAGCCAAGAAAGCGGAGATAAAATTATCTCCCTATTACCTAGCTGTCGCTAACACCAGTTAGCGACAGCTAGTAGGAGATAGCGACCATCTTTGGCCCCACTTTGCATGTCAGTGATATTTATCACTAATGACATGCAAAGTGGGCGTGCCAAGATGTTAGCGACTGGAAACAGTCGCTAACATCGCTATCTCCTATTACCAACCTGCCCTGAGCAGTTCTTATCCGAAAAGGGGGTGGTGATGAACAGAGTGTCTGAATTAAGCAGACCACTCTTACCCAGTCCAAAAGAGCAGTTCTTAGCCATGTCATCCAATGGGAGGTGGATAACATGGCTAAGAGCATTAGCTCAGTAATGCATGAATATCGCTGACTTTTCAGCAATATTCATGCATTTTGTCTCTAACCAAGCAATAGCGATAAGTATCGCTATTGCTTGGTAATATGCCCCTCAGTTATTATTTCTCAACTATCCTTATACGTGGAGTATTTTAGCACAAGTCAAATGACAAAGATTGTTCAATGTATGCATTAATATTACATGTATGTACTTTTAACGTAGTTATGATTACTATAGTGCAATTTGATTATTCTCTATAGGCTAATGAAATATGAACTAAAAGTACTACCGAAAATATATTTGTATTTGTTTAAATGTGTACATGTACATTAAATGTGCACCATTGATTTAATGTCTCAAGTTAGCATTTACTCTAAAGGCCTGTGTTTCATTATACTGCATTTCATAATTCACTATGTTCTCGTATTCTGCTCACTTTTCTTGCAGGTAGCCTCATGCATTGCTAGTTTAGTATAGATATATTTATTGTAACAGCAATAGAGACATAGCCTGAGAAAGAAGCCTTGACGGCAAGCACATGAATACTGAAGCCTAATGAACAGAGCTGCTCATCTCTTAAATGAGTATGTGAACAAGATGTTGTGCCCATGTTCAGTGTGGGATTTCTCTCTACTGTTGCAGTCTGCAACGTGTGGATACTATGGGAAATGGACTTCTATTAATGATGCGATCAAGGGGTATTACCTACAGATTTTATGGATTATTAATTACTATTTCGGAATATCATTGCATACTGCATGCTGGATGTCCTTGCTGAACCCTTTTCTGCCAACTCTATGCAGAACCTTTCTTGAACTTCTACCAGAACCATTAGATTCTCTAACTGCCCCTGATTGGACTATGAACCCCTATCCCCCTTTGATTTCTGCCCTAAGTGTGGCTTCTACGAACACTGATTCCTGACCTACTGAAGACTCTTGACCGAGCTTTTGCAATGCTACTGCTGGTTTTACTCATACTCCACTGCCTTGTCCCAATTGTCTCCCATTGAACTCTTTGATTTCTGAATCTTTATCATTCTTGTGCCTTAAACTGTGCTTGGAAGACTTTGATTGCTAATAGTTAGAAAAGTCCAATTGAGATTATGTTCTTAGCATAAGATTCTCATGCTATTGTTTTGTATTGCGACAACTGAACTGCTTGTTTGTTTAATTCCGGCCTGTCTAAACTTCTCCAGGAGGGGTTGGTCTCCCTGTTGTAATCTTGTACCTCTACTGTATGGGCATATAAGTGATTTATTTAAACTTATTTGAAATTTGTAATAAAGACCCTAGAACTTGGCTACCGTTTTCTAATCCTCGACGCCTAGACACCTTCCCGTAATAGCTTGCACTTTATAAATAAAATATTAAATCCTCATTGTGTAGTCAATTGGTTGCACCATTAATTGTACTGGAGTTGATCCGACAAGAAATGCTAGCTCCCTTTCCCCTTAGTGCGACTTATAAAAGATCCATTGGAGGACCAAGATAGTAAGTATAAGCGATCCAGTGAAAGGTGACAAACAAAGAAAGAGTAAGAGATTGTGGGCTCTGAAATGCTGGATCATTCCATACTCATCGACCTAAATATAAAGTGTCGTCAATCCACTTTCCTTAGGCCAACTAGCCTTTGGAATTCAGGCCACTGATCTGTGAAATGTATCATGTATTTATTTAATTAACACACGCATGTAGTGGATTTCTCTGGACCCATCTGCCCCTTTTCTGCCCTGCTCCCACCAATGGCATGTTATGTGTGTTTCCATAGTGCACGACTCAACAAGCAGGGTATGCTGTCCTGACATTGCCACCAATTTGCAATGTCAGCTTAAGGATAATTGTGGCCTCAGGAAAGACATATTTTGGGCACTCTGTTTGGAACAACTTTCAGGCACATGCATCAAAGGAAAAACTGGTCGCAAACGGGCAGATTCTCAGAATCTACCCCTTTGCGACTGGTATTTTGGCATTTGAGATGCATCATTCCAAATGCAAAAATCGCAATTTAATGAATCTCTAAAATGCGATTACTTAAATTGCGATTGCATTTAAGGAATCCCAAATTGAGATTCCCTAAATGCAATGCATCAAAGTAAAAAAAATAGGGATTTCGCTAATAGGGGGTGCAAATTACCATGAAGTTGAACTTCATGGTAATTTGCAAAAACTTTGAAAAATGCACTTTTGTACATTTTTCAAAGTTTACCAAAGTTTCATGTTGCACACACACATGCCCTTAGGGCATGTGTGTGTGCAACATATGTGCACAGATCAATTTCAAGGGTGCAACAGGGTGTCATTTTGACGCCCTTGCACCCATGAAATTGCATCAGCAATTTACGAGTACCTACTGGTACTCGCAAATTGCTCATGCAATCTCCAATTCATTCCTAAGGGCCTGGAGACCCATAGGAATGAATGAGACGGCATTCCTTAATTGAGACTCGCAATTTATTAAGTGAATGCTGGCAAGCTATCAGCAGTTCATGTGTCTCAACAACAAATACCATCTGTATTTTAAATCATTTTATGCCCTTATTTGGTGATTGCTATGTTGTTTTGTATTGTTATGTATTGAAAAAGGCATGCTCCATATCTGTGTTGTTTTGTATTGCTGCAAAAGTCATGCAACTTGTACTTTAAAATAGTTCAAAAGTTAAACATTTCCTCTAGATTTTATCTGTTGGGTCAACATCTGCGTGGCATCCTTACACTTTAAAAGTTTCAATTTCAGTCTATAATTCTTCAATAATTGCTTGCATTTATTTAAGTATACACCATTTCTTTTGACGTTTCTTGATCTTTTTTTAAATTTTCCATCTGTCAGTTCTTGGCTTTAAGCGTACTGTTCAAGCGCTAAAATTGAAATATTCTTTTCATTATTTTCAATTTTTGACTCTTTCTCATATGCAATTTAGTGACTGACATTTTGTGCATTTACTTGTTTTTTGTGCTTTTCTGCTGAACCTTGTTCCAGTTTTCCAATTTTAATAAACCTTTCAGAGTTTTTTTCAGCAGCAAAAACACATATTGTACCACGACTCTCCTGCTGATAAAGTATTTGTTTCCTGGCAGGACCTGGAGAGATGGCCCATATCATGAGTTGATGCAGATGTATTTAGTCAGACTTAAGTTTTTTCATGAATGCTGCATCCAGTGCACATGACATTCTCTGAAGCTCCATTTAGAAATATATTGAGAACAATTCTGTTAACAAGTTTAGCCGATGATTTTAAAACTGTGCTGCCTATTATCCCCAGGTCCCTTATGTCCTCGTCCCCTTCATTACAAAGTGGAGATAACCCGACAGAAAAAAAACCCAGAGGAATGCTGGGACCCTAACCCCACCCCTCCCACTGGGAGTACATAAGCAAAACCTAGCCAGCATTCAGCCTATTCTTTTTTAGGTCTCGCCTATGCAGCGCACATGCCCTGCATAGGAGAGAGACCTAATGCCATCGGCACAGCTTTGGGGGCAAAAACATGCATGTGTTGCATTGCTTGCAATGGCAACGCGGGCACGTCTGGTGATTTCCTTGCAGTAGCGCGTTGGGCCATATGGTGGCACCATATGATCACACGCTCCTGCAAGGGAATCGCGCAGGCCCCCTCCCCTGCTGCCACACCCTTGTTCTCTCTCTCGTATGCAAGCATCGAAACCAGGCAGGCGTCTGCCTCTTCATTTGCATGCAGCATATGTTTTCCTAGCAAAGCTAACTGATACAGTATGTGTGCGGTGTCAGCCAGTATTCCAGACTGATTCGGTTCAGCCCGGCCCCTCCTCCAGACTAGAGCCCAGTCTGACAGATACAGGTGTGCTCTGCTGGGGCCAGGGCAGTGACACTGTCTGTGGACCGCAGTTCTGGAGATGGGGCACTTCCGGTACCTGAGCGTGTTCTAGCCTTGCGGACCTGCGTGCACGTGCAGCTTCTATACCTGATAAGTACCCAAGGAGAATGAGAGCGAGGCTCAGGTTGCAAAGGGGCCAGGGGTGGTGATCTCTGGGCAAGCAGACGTTTATTTATTCATAACTCGTTATGAAAATCCTGAAACTGAGGTCAGGTCTTTCCAGGTTGCCATATTGTGAATTGAAATATGGTGGGCATTTTTAAAATAGATGTTAAAAAACAAAACGGCCAAACCGGAAGTCAAAGAAGCACCTGCTTGCCATGGCGTGTACCTGTGGAACACTAAGCCAGAGGTGTCTTTTTTTAATAGTGCAATTGTCGTTTCGTCATACGCATTACTCGGAAGAGTGAAAAAAAAGAAAGCTTTTATATTTATTTTGTAAATTTGTTGGGCGCGACGTATCAAATAATCTAATCCCTGATGTGCACTTTTCACTACTTCCACTTTTCGATAAATTGTTGATTTACTTTACGTTGTGTCCCAATTCATACCCCAATGATTGTACCAAATTAGAAGGTACATTGTGGTGGCCCTCCTTTGAGCTTTTGGTGACTGGACAAATTAAGCTGAGGGTGCTCTGATGGAGAGTTTGAGTGATGCTTTTTTTTCATTTTTAGTTTGAGTGATGCTTTATGTGAACTCTTAGTATGAATGGTTCTGCAAAACTCTTTAGAACTAAAATTGTAATGCTATATGTCTGTCTTGATGATTATACCAGCTTCATCCCAAGCTAACGGTCCACACTAGCTCTATTTATTTGGTATTATGGGCAGCACCTTAGTTCTCTTTGTGCTTATCTAAGACACACTAAGGTTTGTCATTAATCAGATTATCTTAATTGTCCCACATCTTTGCCCGTTTCCGAATTTCTTTTTTCCTTTTTTTTATTGCGACCACAGCATGCATTTTATGTGGTGTTTGATGAGATCCTTTACTCTTTATGCCATCAGTAATGTGCTCTCACCAATCCAACATATTACTGTCTTGCAAATCTGGTTCAGGTGATGGCTACATATCTGTAGGAAATCGAATTTCCAGTTGTAGATCCTAATTGTAGATGACCTCGTATTTTTAGAACTTGTTGGCCAATTAGATACATTTAGAATCTAAATTGCAACACCCAGAAATCACTTTTTGAAATTAAGTTAAATGTATGCTCACAGCTGTAAAATAAGTATCCCTTTTATATTTGGACCTGTAACTCGCCCAAGAATGGCATGTAACCCATATGCTTGGTGTTGTGTCCAGTTAGGCAGAGTATGACCACTGTGTTATCTGCTTTTGAACAGTAGACTGCAATCCTTCACTGGGGGTGAATAAGCCTCCCCTGGTAGACCTAGCATAGAAGTCACAACAAAATTATAGTTGGCTAAGCAAAATATCTTTGCTCCTAAAAGGGCCTAAGAAGAATTCTTGCAGAGCAAATCTTCAATATTCGCACTTTGTAACTGGGGTAACCAGTAACCAGTGAAGCTAAATCTGGTTCAGGGGATGGCTACATATCTGTAGGAAATCGAGTTTCCAGTTGCAGATCCTTATTGTAGATGACCTCGTATTTTTAGAACTGTTGGCCAATTAGATACATTTAGAATCTAAATTGCAACACCCAGAAATCACTTTTTGAAATTAAGTTAAATGAATGCTCACAGCTGTAAAATAAGTATCCCTTTTATATTTGGACCTGTAACTCGCCCAAGAATGGCATGTAACCCATATGCTTGGTGTTGTGTCCAGTTAGGCAGAGTATGACCACTGTGTTATCTGCTTTCGAACAGTAGACTGCAATCCTTCACTGGGGTGAATAAGCCTCCCCTGGTAGACCTAGCATAGAAGTCACAACAAAATTATAGTTGGCTAAGCAAAATATCTTTGCTCCTAAGAGGGCCTAAGAAGAATTCTTGCAGAGCAAATCTTCAATATTCGCACTTTGTAACTGGGGTAACCAGTAACCAGTGAAGCTAACAGGCGACCTTGTGTGTGCATAAGAAGGTGAGAGGCTTGTCAGGACACTTTACTAAATGCAACTTACACCCCACATAATACCACT
The DNA here is from genome assembly GCF_964261635.1 of Lissotriton helveticus. Taxonomy (NCBI): domain Eukaryota; kingdom Metazoa; phylum Chordata; class Amphibia; order Caudata; family Salamandridae; genus Lissotriton; species Lissotriton helveticus. Next base: position 1,064,553,698 of record NC_136071.1, on the reverse strand, counting down.
CAATACCACATAAGTACATGCCACATAATTACACTCTACTCAATACAACATAAATACAAACCACATAATATCAATCAGTATCACATAATAACATGCACCTAGTTACACTTTACGCAAGACAATATAAATACACTCCACCTAACACCACTCAAAACCGCATAATCACACCACATAATTAAACACTACTGAATGCAACATACACTCCACATAATACAACTAACTACCACATAATTACATACCACCTACTTACACTCTACTCAATGCAACATAAATACACTCCACATAATACCAATCAGTGCCACATAATTACAATCCACATAATTACAATATCCTCTATGCAACACAAAATACCATTCAATACCACATAATTATATTATACTAAATCCAACACACAAACCACATAATACCACTCAATAACACATAATTACATACCACATAATTACACTCCGCTCAATACAACATTAATACAATGCACATATTATCACTCAGTGAAATGTAATAACACACCACAAATTTATAACTACACTCAATGCAATATACGTACACTACACATAACACTCACTACCACATAATTACACACCACATCATTACACTATACTCGATGCAACATCAATACACTCCACATAATACCACTAAGTACCACATATAGCACTTTTTATTAGAACTTTTCCACATAAAACACATCAGCCACAATACTCTACAACATAGCCAAAACTTCAAAATAAACACATAAGTTCCCAAAAGCGAGACCTATTGGCAATGCCAATGCTTGTTTCTGTCTGTCGACAGAAATGAACCGAGGTGCTGTGGCTGCTCCTGCTGGGCTTGAGTGGCTTTCTTCATTGGGATTCCTGTCCAGCTGCCTGGTTGTTTGGTCGGGGAGTCTGCTTGACAGCTGCTCGGCCTACCAGGCTAGCTGGGAGGCTGGGATGTTCCTGGCCAGCTCTTGCATGCCAGCCGGCCCTTTGCGGCTGGTGCACAGGCCTCCAGGTCCCTTCCTAGTTCCTGGGCATGGATTCCTGTGGCCTGGCTGGGGGGCGGATGCGCCACGGTCGCTGGTTGCTCCCTGGATGTCTACTTTTCCGGCTCTGGGGTGCGCCTTGAGCTGGATGGGGGTGGGGCGGGTTCCAGTGTCCAGCCCCCTCCCTCCACTCCCCGGTGAGTACTGTATAGTGGTGTCTGTGTTGCGGGTTTGCTCCGGGTGGCTGATTCTCTGCCTGTGACGCTGCTCTTCTCTGCTCTTGTGCGTTGTGAGGCTGGGGGTCTGCCTTGGGATGTCCGTTGTGCGTACCAATCCTACTTGATGTGTACGCTGCCTGACTATTTCTCTTGCACTCAGCACTGCAGAGGGTGTGACTTGACGGCTGGGATGGAAGTTGTTGAAGCTGGGGAGCCAGGTTTGAGTCAGCGGGCAGCTCAATCATCCTGTGATTCTAGGATCGTCACTTCTTTGTTGCCTACAATGTTTTAGCCTCAGAAGTGTGCTGGCTCACCTTGGGGCTCCGGACCCCCTTGCAGCCTCTTGGCAGGCTGCAGGTTGGTCTTTGCTGCCCCCAGTGTGCCTGGCACCCTGGCTGTTTGCTCCACCTGTCAGGACGTGGCGCCTTGGGCTGGTTAAGGGGGGGTTTGGGGCCTTGTTTGTGTCTCCCGGCCCCCCCCGGTGAGTGACTTGTTGCGGTTGGCCTGTTTTGCTTCCTCTCTGCGATGCTGGGATTGATGCTCTGGGATGATTTCAGTGTTGCCGGTCCCTGGGAGTCCGGGCTCCTGCCCGTGCTGTGTTAGCCAGGTTGTCTCTCTCTGGTGCTGTGTTCTGGCCGTTGGCCCCTGGTCTCCTCTCTTCTCTGGGGTTCTCCCTCTCTGGGGGTCGGCCTGGGTGCCTGGTGCTGTTGCTGTGCCTTGCGCCTGTTGTTCACGTTGTTCGCCAGACGTGGTCACTCAGGGGGCTTCGGCCCCTACTTCAGTGTTGGAGCTGGTTCGGCTTTGTGTATGGCCAGCTCTGCATTTCTTCCTCTGCTGTCACTCTGCGCGCTCAGTGGAGCGCTAACGGTCACCCTGGGTCCTTGCCTGTGTGCTTTCTGGGAGTCCTAACGTGACGTCTCGGTGGGTTTTGGCCCCCATTGCTGCAGTGCTAGCCCATGATTGGTGGCCGCTGGTTGCTTTCTGTGCTGAGCCTGCTCCGCTTTGTGCTGTTCACATGTTCTTGCTCAAGGGGTGGTCACATCCTCCCTCGCGTACGCTTCTGGGCCTGCTCTTGACCGAGGCTCCGGTCACAGGCTTGGTTCACCCCTGGTTGGGTGCCTGCATTTTCCTGCCTAGTTCTGCTGGGTTTTCTTTGGCAGGTGTTGGGCTCCAGGTTTTCATTGTCTTCCCCCGTTGCCTCGGCGCTCCTCCTTCATTGGCTCTTCTTGTGGCCGGTGGCCTTTCCACCCTGTTTGCCCCTGGGTGCTGGGCTGCATCTGGCCTTGTTAATGCCTGTGTGGGGACCCTGGTGTTGTGTGCTTCTTTGACATTTCCCTTTTTGTGCTTTGTCTGCCTGGGTTTGCTAATCTGTGGCACAGTCCTGCAGCCGTTGGGGTCCCCATCCCCTCTGTGGCCAGGTTATGGTTCCCCCTGCATTGCACCACTGTGGGTGTTCTTCTTTCCTTTCCTCTTGTGTGGTTGGCGGTCAAGGGGTTGTCTCTGGGCACTGCCGGTCTGGGCTAAAGAACGGTGATGGATTAAACCCAGATCTTTTGACTGGGTGTGAGTGTTTGATTGATTCAGATGCTCCGTCCATCACCACCCCCTTTTGTACCGCTTTTGGCCGCCATAAGTGTGGCAGGGTATGCTCAGATGTGAGCCCCTTGCTCACTTTGCCACTGGATTCAAGCAAGCCGGGCTGAAGACGGCTGGAATGCCAGAAACCGGTCCCCGGAAGCTTGTTTCCGGTCCAGGGAAGACATGGCTTGGCAGTTCGGGCTGGACTGTTCCCATGAGGCACAGGGTCAGACTGATTTGCATATATAGCCATGTCTGAACTGGGGTGGCAGAGTGGGCTAAAGAACGGTGATGGATTAAACCCAGATCTTTTGACTGGGTGTGAGTGTTTGATTGATTCAGATACTCCGTCCATCACCACCCCCTTTTGTACCACTTTTGGCCGCCATAAGTGTGGCAGGGTATGCTCAGACGTGAGTCCCTTGCTCACTTTGCCACTGGATTCAAGCAAGCCGGGCTGAAGACGGCTGGAATGCCAGAAACCGGTCCCCGGAAGCTTGTTTCCGGTCCAGGGAAGACATGGCTTGGCAGTTCGGGCTGGACTGTTCCCATGAGGCACAGGGTCAGACTGATTTGCATATAGCCATGTCTGAACTGGGGTGGCAGAGTGGGCTAAAGAACGGTGATGGATTAAACCCAGATCTTTTGACTGGGTGCGAGTGTTTGATTGATTCAGATGCTCCGTCCATCACCACCCCCTTTTGTACCGCTTTTGGCCGCCATAAGTGTGGCAGGGTATGCTCAGACGTGAGTCCCTTGCTCACTTTGCCACTGGATTCAAGCAAGCCGGGCTGAAGACGGCTGGAATGCCAGAAACCGGTCCCCGGAAGCTTGTTTCTGGTCCAGGGAAGACATGGCTTGGCAGTTCGGCCTAGACTGTTCCCATGAGGCACAGGGTCAGACTGATTTGCATATAGCCATGTGTCACGATCTGGATGTGTGCCGCTGACTTTGTTTACGTTTTTAGCTGCCTTCACGTCAATGCGGGACGCAAAACTACATTTCCCGACATGCTCTGGACGACAGGGGCGTGACGTGCATCTGCGCACGCAAACCAGGAATAAACATGCAACGCTGATGAGGGACACCGCTGATTATTCCACATTGGTTCCGGAGCTTAAGGTGAGCAGTCTGCTTTGGTGAAGTAAGTGCGGATCAGCTGTTTGGGCGAGAAAAGGTACTCCATTCTGGTCGGGTACTTTCACTGTTTCAGGCCTGGGCCATTCTTTCACTGCTTGGACCTTTCTGGTGGCCATCACTTGACCGGATGGTGTAAGCATAACTCCCAAGAACTCCACCGTTGTGACATGAAATTCACACTTCGTGATCTTGCAGTATAACTGGTTGTTTATCAAAGCCTGTAAGGTGTTTTTCACATGTTCCACGTGCTCTTCAGTAGACTCAGAGTATATAAGAATGTCGTCAATGTAGACGACAACATATCGGTCAAGATGTTCTTGAAAACCTCATTCAAAAAAAATTGAAACGCGGCGGGGGCGTTACAAAGCCCAAAGGGCATCACAAGATACTCGTAGAGCCCATACCGCGTCTTGAATGCCGTCTTCCACTCGTCTCCCCGTCTTATACGGACCAGGTGGTAGGCTCCCTTTAGGTCCAGCTTGGTATATATCTTCGCCTGTCTGACTTGTTCTAGTAGTACAGGGATTAATGGCAACGGGTACTGATTCCTTATTGTTATGGCATTAAGCGCTCTGTAATCAATGCAGCATCTCTTCTCTCCGTTCGCCTTCGGGATAAAAAAAAGAGGAGAAGCAGCAGGGGATCTGGACGGCCAAATGAATCCTGCCGCTAGATACTTGTCCAGGTAACTTCGAAGATGCTCGTTTTCAGGGAGAGTGAGAGCGTATATTCTACCGCTAGGTATCACGGCACCCGGGTTTAGGTCAATACGACAGTCGTATTCCCTGTGAGGCGGGAGGATCTCGGCCTGCACATCGCTGAATACGTCGCGCCCCTGTCGTTCAGAGCATGTCGGGAAATGTAGTTTCGCGTCCCGCATTGACGCGAAGGCAGCTAAAAACGTAAACAAAGTCAGCGGCACACATCCAGATCGTGACACTATGTCTGAACTGGGGTGGCAGAATGGGCTAAAGAACGGTGATGGATTAAACCCAGATCTTTTGACTGGGTGTGAGTGTTTGATTGATTCAGATGCTCCGTCCATCACCACCCCCTTTTGTACCGCTTTTGGCCGCCATAAGTGTGGCAGGGTATGCTCAGACGTGAGTCCCTTGCTCACTTTGCCACTGGATTCAAGCAAGCTAGGCTGAAGACGGCTGGAATGCCAGAAACCGGTCCCCGGAAGCTTGTTTCCGGTCCTGGGAAGACATGGCTTGGCAGTTCGGGCTGGACTGTTCCCATGAGGCACAGGGTCAGACTGATTTGCATATAGCCATGTCTGAACTGGGGTGGCAGAGTGGGCTAAAGAACGGTGATAGATTAAACCCAGATCTTTTGACTGGGTGTGAGTGTTTGATTGATTCAGATGCTCCGTCCATCACCACCCCCTTTTGTACCGCTTGTGGCTGGTTCAGCTTGGCCTCCGGCTGTGCCTCATTGGTTTCTCTGCCTGTGCTGTGGATTTTGTGCCGCTTCTGGGGTGTGTTTTGCCCGGCGTCCCCTGGTCCCTTTTCTTTTGGGACAGAGTCCTGGCTTGTGTACTCCTCACATGTTGAATGGTTGGTTCCTCTGCTGTCGGGTCCCGGTTCTTGCGGGTTTAGGGTGTTCCTGCTGTTGTGGCCTCGTGGTTCTATCAGGGCCTGTCCGCCCGCTCCTGTCTTCCCTGCGTGCCCCCCAGGGTCCTGCTCCCGGTGTGAGTGTTTGTCAGTCGGTGTGACCCCCCATCCCCTGTTAGGGTGTGGTCCCGAGGTGTTTGTCTTGCTGCTTTGGGGGTCTGCCAGCCTTGCTGCCAGTTGTCATGGGCCTGGTGCTGGGTTCGGGCAGAGTCTTGTGCCTCTGGCTTCTCTGCTCCCTCTGGTTCCAGGTCTGTTGTCTCTCTGCCAGAGGCTCTGTTTTTCTTTGGATGTTGCCTCTGTTTTGTTTTTGTATGGCCTGCTGCATGGTCCAGCGATTCTGTGCTGGGCATCCCTGCCAGCCTCCCTGCCCTTTGATTCAGTCTGTGCACTACGTGGGCTTCTCCTGGGTGTGGGTGTTGCTGCCGGGTCCTCTTCCCTGGGCGGGTTGCTTGGCTTCGGTCTCGGCTTCCAAGTTCCTTTTTGCAATCTGTTGCGCTGGTTGTGGCTGTGCCCTGTTTTTTTTCCCCAGCTCCTACCCACCCTTGGTGCATATTGGGCCGAGGAGTTTGTGTGCCTGTGCGCTCTGTTTGGCTTCCACCCTGGTTCTGTTGCCTCTCTGGCTTGGCTGGTTTTGTTGGTTCGTTATCAATCTACTTGGGGTAAGGGGCTTGGGGGTTGGTGCCATTGGCCCTGTCCCTCCCCTTCCAAGCCTCTGCGGGTTCCGAGTTGTTTGTCCACGGTCTTTGCTGGCCTGTCTGTTCTTTGTTTGGCTGTCTGCCTGGTGTCTTTGGTGGCGTCTCTTGTTGGCTTGTTCTTCTGCTGTTTCTGTTTGCCCTTGTTTAGTGGCCTTGGGGATTGGCCTTGCCTGCCCCTGCTGCTCTGGAATTTTGTGTCGGGCCCTGGTTCAGTTTGCAGCCTTGCTCATTGTGGTGCGTTTGGTCTCCTGGGGTTCTGGCCTCTGGCTCTTCCCCTGTCCTTTTCAGTTTGGTTGTGGTCAGGCTGGCTGGTCCTCCTGGTTGGTCTTTCATTCTTTCGGAGCCTGGTTTCTGTTGGCTTCTCGGGCCTGCTACCTTCTGGCTCTGTGGGCCTTGTGGGGCGGCATTCTTGAGGTTGTGTTTCTGTTTCCCCGGCTTTCTTCTGTGCCTTTGCTGGCTCTTGGCCTGTTCCTGGGCTCTCACTGTGGCTTCGCATCCCAGGCTGGGTATAAGGTGCTTGTCATATGGCGGCTCTAGTGGTTGGTGCTGGCCGTTCGTTCGCGGGCCCTGGTCCTCCACTGTGGTCTTTCGGGGGATTTGTCCTCTGGGGGCTGAGTCGTTCTGGTTGTGGGGGGATGGTGCCTGGCCGGTGCTTCCCTCCTTCCTGGGTGCTCCTTTGGGTTTGTGCCTGTGCCCTGTTGGCTGGCCCTAGCTTCTTTCCTTTTTGCTTTCTCTGGTGTGGCTGTCCGGTGGTGTTGGGGTTTGTCCTCTGGTTGACCTGATTGCGCCGGGGACTGTGGGGCTTTTCTTTCTTCCCATTGTCTGTTAGGGGCTGCTTGTGTGTCTGTTTGTCTGTCGAGGCTTACCTTCTGTTCTGGATGGGACTCGCTCTGTGTCTGTACTGCTGCCGGGACCTGTGTGCCTACCTGGTGGTGCTGGGCTTGTCGGCCTTTTTGTCCGGTGGGCTCCCTTGGATGTGTCCTCTTGGGGCTTGGTATTCTCTGGTCCGCTGCGGTCCAAAGTGTTGGTTACTTTGACGCCTGTTTCCCTTCTGGGGCTTTGCCTTTGGGGTCTATGTGGGTTGCCACCTTTTCTGCTTCCTTTTTGGCCTGGTTGCCTTTTTTGCATGCTCTCCTCCATTTGGCAGCTTGGGTTTCCCTTTGGCTGGCATGGGTACTGTGTTTCGAGTTCCTCTGCTTGGCTGCCTCCTTGCTGTCGTTGTCACCTTTTCTCTTCTTTTCCTTGGTTCCGGTTTCCGGTCCTTGGTTGTATCCCTGCTGGCATGTTCTGGCTTGCTATCCGGTTAGCCCCCTTGGGGTCTTCTTCTTTGTTTGGCCTCCTTGCCTTTGGAAGGCAGGGTTTTCTGCTTTGGTATTGTCCACTCTGTAATGAATGGGACGAGGATATAAGGGACCTGAGGGTAATGCTCTTTTACTACCGGTAATCCTAATTCCTCCGGGTCCCGCTGTCCTCGTCCCATTCATACGCCTGCCCTCCTTCCCAGATGGCCGGCCTTCCTGTGGGGGCTTGGTAGTTCAGGCGGAATGCTAGGTAAGTGCTGCTTATGTACACCCAGTGGAAGGGGCGGGGTTAGGGTCCCAGGATTCCTCTGTTTTTTTTCTGTTGGGAGATGGTTATCTCCACTTTGTAATGAATGTGATGAGGACAACGGGACCTGGAGCAATGAAGATTACCGGTAAGTAATAGAGCATTTCTTTCTCCCTACACACCGGATGTGGGCGTTTGTGCTCCTTGTTGGTAGTCGATATTTTAATTACTGCCTTCTCGTACAGGTCCGTTGTTCTATCAATCACCCCACCGAGTTAACTGTGGAAACCCTTGGACAAAACAACATAACCAGAAGTGAACTATGCTCATAAACACGAATGGGCACGATATAATATATTGCATTGGTGCACTGTTTTATCCAGCTATAATTTTGACGCTTTTAATGATGTTTGTTTTTTTTCTACCACAAATGGGCACTAACTGCTGCCACAAGAAAATTAACACACTAACAAACATTTAAAACCCGTACTATGGTACCGAAATATATCATACTATTATGAACCGTTTTACTATCTCTTTAACGTCATCAAAAAATTCTGAAATAAAAAATACTAACGTTGTACATGAATAAGTGAGCTTTGATCAGCTATTTTAGTTCAACAGTCAATTACATTTTGCTTCTGCTTATCACCGCTTCATACAACATTGGTCCTCTTGCACTGTGATTGACATCATTTGCATCCACATAAAAAGATATGCACTTCTGTACCAGGGCATGTGGGGCAAGGGTTTACTTTGCCAATGCACTTTTCATCAAAACGATTACACTTTTAAAATATAGACACCCTTCAATGTTTAAACTTTGTCTCCTGATTATATTTATTCAAAGCCAGTAGTATCTCTTTTTTGCACCAATAGGAATTATACTTCCCTGTGAAGTGCGTTTCAAAGTTAAAAAAGTTGACACCTGCTTCTTCTACTAATAAAAAAAAAATAAAAAAACGATCTCACTTGCTTTCCAAGGTCATACCTATTGCTTCGTTGTGGTAGTCATTGCTGTGTTGCAGGTTGTGTCTACAGAGATCATCTATGATGAAAATGTAGTTTCTGCTGCACAACAGCCCTCACTGATACAAAAAGAAATGGAGAAAACTAGCACATATTTTAGTAATTGATCTGGCGCCAACTGCCACGTTAATAAAGATTAGCACCCCTACACAGGCGTACATAATGTGATTGTATTTTAACATCTGGTAACATTTAAAAAATAGACGAAACTAAAATATTTTTCAGAACCAAATACTCCAAAATATTCACTACCCAAAAATCTAATTTTCACAAATATTACAGTACAAAATATTCATCTACACCTAAATCCTGTATCAATTACTCATTTTCAGATGTTCTTTTACTCGAGTTAGTATTGTAAATTGGCCCAATCCTACTAGGCCGAAGGTACTTTTTTTGCAAAGTCGAACTATTAGAGGTAACATTACCGTATAAATGTTTTGCAACAGAGGTGCTTACAGAATACGACCCAGAACTATGAAAGCCCTGCAACAATGCACAATGTAAAACTGAACATTGTATCTACTTTCCAAGACAAGAGCTTTATGCTGATTTGTGTTGCTTTGTGTAATGAAGGTGCTACCGGGGCAGATCAGCTCATACACGATTAGGATTACAGTGCATATTCCTCTGCACCATGGTGCAAGCCTGCGCATCACACAAGGCAACCTGATTGTGCACCAGTGGAGGGGATGACAACAGCAGTTGGCAAAGCAGCTATGCCTATGTGCTGCGTTTTTCCCCTTGCACATGAGAGGACAACCCATTTGGTTGCTGAGCTACACTGAGTTGCATGACATTTAGTAACCCTGCCCCTTTGTCACACACTATTAATTTGCATCATACCTGTCTGATTTACATCTTGATATATAGTGATTAAAAAACACATTTAAAAATCCAAAAATGACTGCAATTCAGCAGTTCAAGAAGCTAACTGTAACATGCATGCCTCCCATGCAAAGCTAATACACTCATAAATTACATCTTTGATGACATGTTAAATGACCTCTTTGATGACATCACAAATTACATCATTGATTACATCACTGATAATATTTCAAATTACATCACTGATGACATCGCTAATGTCATCACTTTTAATATCATTTAATTTGCTATACACTTTTCGAACTGAAGGGTATTCAGCAAGCTACACCTGGACCCAATTTTCGATTACCTCTCTGGGTCAAATGGGTATAACCTTTTTCAACATGCAGGACATGAAGCAAATCTGTGAAATCATCTACATTTAATGGATATCATGCTCTTTTTTCTTTGCCCATATTCAGGCCCTTATAAAACTAAATGTTATCATAGACATTAATGCAATCAGCAAATTATCAAACCTTGAAAAGTGTCCAAAAAATATTTGGTCATTTTTTTCGATAATTTGATGTACCTGTTAAATATCTCATATGACATAGCAGTGCCAGTCAGTGGTTTCACATATGTCCGTTAACCACTGAAAGGTCATGTACAACTGGGCCCGATGAACAACCCTCCATGGTTGGGTTAAGTACACTACACATATTCCTGAAAAAATGGCGTACAATATTAGCACTACGGAATACAATCATATGGTAATGTTAACCGTCTCTAAGTGAGGAACTCATATATTATATATTGTTCAATAATGTAGAGTGCCTAAAACCTTTCACTGAACTTCTCCTGGAAATTAATATCTACCCCTTCTAAATTGCTAGTTCATTTAGAAATTTTCATCAGAACTGCCTGACAATTCCTTAAGGTTAACATGTGCCCAGGAATCCACAGGAAAATTGTTCTTTTAAGGAGAAGCTTTAGAGTTTTCACATATTTTTGGCAACATGTCTTTGGTTTAAGCTGCAACCTATTTGAAACTGCAACTCACACAGGTTGTGCTCACTCTACTTGCACTTAAAACTTTACTGGTAGCTAAACTGTGCACCATTTAGCTTTTACCATATTGAATCAGACCTTATTCCAGTACTACACTATTTCTATTTTTTAGTTTGCTGTATATGTTTTGTAGGGCCCTTTACTAACTACTTTGTTTATAAAAATGATCTAGTTGTTAATATAATAATTTGATGAGCAGTAGCGTTGATGATGCCATCAGTGATATCATTTGAGATCTTATCAGTGATGTCATCAATAATGTAATTTAACATGCATGAGTGAAGTGATACATGAGGTTATCAGTAATACACGGCGGGGGTTCAAGTTATAGTTTGCTCATAGAACTATAACTGGTGAATTTCAGTGATTTTAAAATCTGAAATTTTAAATTTTGTGTGACTTTGTCACCTAACTATAATGTCACTTCAAGTTTTTTTTTCCAGTAATTTTCTTTATTTTAACGTAAGTTAAAGTCTTTTTTCCATACCTAACGTCACTTTAACCTTTGTATTTTTCAGTGAACTATGGGCTTTTCATGATGTGTAACTCCTTAAGGTTGCCAGAAGTTCTGCAAATAGTACATTACCATATTCAGTATGGGATAGGGCACAGCCCCTGATCCCTCACCAGACGGTTCGCCAAAATCTGTGAAATCTTCAAACCTGACCACATTTACACAAAACCTAAGGATATCTATTGAAGCGAATATATGCATACTTAATTTTGGGAGGAGGTGTGTTTTTTTCACACTTCTTGTTTGTTATCTTTGTATTTTCTATTGCAGAACTATTGCTTTTTAAAAAAAACTTTAAACCAGAAATGTTGCTACATCTTTGATCTTCCTATTGATTACTGCCCATACTAACCTTGTGCATGTCTTGATAGTAGTTGGTGCAGGCAACACTACATAAATGTACTTTTTGCCAGGCAGCAGGCTGAAAAACTGTGATGCCCCTGAATCTTTTTCAGACCTAGTGGTAGGTGGTGCAGTGGAAGTTGTTGCAACCATAATACCTTCTTTATTCTGGGTGTTTTAAGTGTACTCATTACAGTACTCCATGCTTGCTTCCTTTTAGTGTCTCCAGATGACATGATAGTTTTGGATTATTTCAGTTAAAACCAGGCTGTCTGAATTAGCTATGTGAAAAGTTGTTCAAAGAAATGTGTTTCTGATTGTTTCTGTACCGCTTAGGGACCTCAAGAATGCATAAGCAGCTTAATGCTTGGCATTCACTGTAGTATATAGCAGCCAAAAGACACAGTCAAGAAGAGCAAGGGGCAGCAACATCATCCGCAACACTGCAGGATAGAAAATTCCAGGATCCATTCTACCAGCAGCTGTCTTCCAGAGCAAAAAGGAACAATTTAAGCCTTATTTTTCCAAAATTAGTCTTTATTGTTTAGTCTGGCATAAAGGGATCACTATTGGTGAGCAGAGTTATCAAGCCCGAAAAACTAGCTCTAGTGCACCAGGCTAGTTGCAAAAATGTGTTTCTTTTTTACACCAGGTTCACAAAAAGCAGTGTACTTTTTGGAACCGCCTTTACTTGTTTAAAGATAGAAAACAATTGTCCCGTGCTCTCCACACCACTGGAGTCAAGCTATTCTGGCTGATGACGGCTGATAGCCAGAAACCGATCATAGGATGCATGATTCCGGCCCAGAGAAGACATGGCTTGGCAGTTCGGGCTGGACTGTTCCCATGAGGCACAGGGTCAAGGCTGATTTGCTTATGGCCATGTCTGAACTGGGGCGGTGTGGAGTGCAAAAAAACGATGGATTTAGGCCCAGATCTCTGTACTGGGGTGAATGTATGACATTGTTCTGCATTCTGTCCTTCAACTGTAATTTTTGCATTTGTCACCCCGAGTGGGATGGGTATGCTCAGACGTGAATCCCGTGCTCTCCACACCACTGGAGTCAAGCTAGTCTGGCTGATGACGGCTGATAGCCAGAAACCGGTCCTAGGATGCATGATTCCGGTCCAGGGAAGACATGGTTTGGCAGTTCGGGCTGGACTGTTCCCATGAGGCACAGGGTCAAGGCTGATTTGCATATGGCCATGTCTTAACTGGGGTGGTGTGGAGTGGAAAAAAACGATGGATTTAGGCCCAGATCTCTGTTATGTTAAATTGTTATGTTATGTTATGTTAAATTAGGGCTTATATAGCGCAACGGCTACTCCAAAGGAGTGTCCCGGCGCTTTGAGCTCCAAACCAAAAGGGGGGCAGAAAACATAACAGTAACAAAAAAAGGGGCCACAGAGGGGAGAATTATCCGGCAAATAGCCAAGTTTTCAAGTTTTTCCTGAAAATAAGCAAATTAGAAGTGCTCCGCAGAGACAACGGCAATGAGTTCCAAAGCTTAGGAGCGAGAAAGCTAAAAGACCGGCCGCCTAGCCGAGCCTTTTTGATACGTGGAACTCTGTACTGGGGTGAATGTATGACATTGTCCTGCATTCTGTCCATCAACTGTTGTTTTTGCATTTGTCACCCCGAGTGGGACGGCTATGCTCAGACGCGAGTCCCGTGCTCTCCACACCACTGGGGTCAAGCTATCCTGGCTGATGACGGCTGATAGCCAGAAACCGGTCCTAGGATGCATGATTCCGGTCCAGGGAAGACATGGCTTGGCAGTTTGGACTGGACTGTTCCCATGAGGCACAGGGTCAAGGCTGATTTGCATATGGCCATGTCTGAACTGGGGTGGTGTGGAGTACAAAAAAACGATGGATTTAGGCCCAGATCTCTGTACTGGGGTGAATGTATGACATTGTTCTTTATTCTTTCCATCAACTGTTGTTTTTGCATTTGTCACCCGAGTGGGACGGGTATGCTCAGACGTGAGTCCCGTGCTCTCCACACCACTGGAGTCAAGCTATCCTGGCTGACGACGGCTGATAGCCAGAAACCGGTCCTAGGATGCGTGATTCCGGTCAAGGGAAGACATCACTTGGCAGTTTCGGGCTGGACTGTTCCCATCAGGCACAGGGTCAAGGCTGATTTGCATATGGCCATGTCTGAACTGTGGTGGCGTGGAGTGCAAAAAAACGATGGATTTAGGCCCAGATCTCTGTACTGGGGTGAATGTATGACATTGTTCTGCATTCTGTCCATCAACTGTTATTTTTGCATTTAAATGCAGGCATTAAAAGAGAAATTTTATAATTTCTCCTTTCTTTCCTGAATTTGCTTTTGTGCTTCGCTGTACAGCACGCATATAAAGTTGGAAAAGTTTTAAAAGTTGCCTAGGCATAGTATTAGGGGTGGTGTGGAGTGCAAGAAAACAATGGATTTAGGCCCACATCTCTGTACTGAGGTGAATGTATGACATTGTTCTTCATTCTGTCCATCAACTGTCGTTTTTGCATTTGTCACCCGAGTGGGACGGGTATGCTCAGACGTGAGTCCCGTGCTCTCCACACCACTGGATTCAAGCTATCCTGGCTGATGATGGCTGATAGCCTGAAACCGGTACTAGGATGCTTGATTCCGGTCCAGGAAAGACATGGCTTGGCAGTTCCGGCTGGACTGTTCCCATGAGGCACAGGCTCAAGGCTGATTTGCATATGGCCATGTCTGAACTTGGGTGGTGCGGAGAGCAAATAAACGATGGATTTAGGCCCAGATCTCTGTACTGGGGTGAATGTATGACATTGTTCTGCATTCTGTCCATCAACTGTTGTTTTGCATTTGTCACCCCGAGTGGGATGGGTATGCTCAGACGTGAGTCTCATCATCTCCACACCACTGGAGTCAAGCTATCCTGGCTGAAGACGGCTGATAGCCAGAAACCGGTCCTAGGATGCTTGATTCCGGCCCAGGAAAGACATGGCTTGGCAGTTCGGGCTGGACTGTTCCCATGAGGCACAGGGTCAAGGCTGATTTGCATATGGCCATGTCTGAACTGGGGTGGTGTGGAGTGCAAAAAACGATGGACTTAGGCCCAGAGCTCTGTACTGGGGTGAATGTATGACATTGTTCTGCATTCTGTCCATCAACTGTTGTTTTGCATTTGCCACCCCGAATGGGATGGGTATGTGAGTCCCATGCTCTCCACACCACTGGAGTCAAGCTATCCTGGTTGAAGATGGCTGATAGCCAGAAACCGGACCCAGGAGGCTTGATTCCGGTAACGGAAAGACATGACTTGGCAGTTCGGGCTGGACTGTTCCCATGAGGCACAGGGTCAAGGCTGATTTGCATATGGCCATGTCTGAACTGGGATGGTGTGGCGTGCAAAAAAATGGTGGATTTAGGCCCAGATCTCTGTACTGGGGTGAATGTATGACATTGTTCTGCATTGTGTCCATCAACTGTTATTTTTCTGAATTTGCTTTTGTGCTTCGCTGTACAGCACGCATATAAAGATAGAAAAGTTTTAAAAGTTGCCTAGGCATAGTATTTTGTACTAGAAGGTAACCCTTCCCATACAAACTATACTAGACTCAGGCATGCAACCTTGCCCTATGGCACAAAGTTTTGTGCTTGGCGCTCGGGAGCAAAATACTGCACCGGCACGAGGGAGGAGAGATCTATATCAGTGTAGATATGGCTCGCTCCTGGTCTTTCCTTGTAAACACAACGCAGCACAGCATTTTTGCCAGATGCACTGTGTTGCATGAGAATTTAGTACATCTGGCCTGCATTCTTTATTGGTTGGTATAGACCCTATTAGAACATTCTTCTAAAAGACATAATATTACTGAGACCGGTCAGTTGTTTGAAGCAGTTTGTCCGTCTCTCTCTGTGCATTGGTCACCCTCCAGAGAAGCACTGACTGTGCACCTCCTCTTTGTAGTTTACAGTAATTGCACTACATGATGACTTATTTGTCTCTTGATTCAGAATAGGGCAAGGGTGCAGAAGCAAACTGCTGTATTTTGTTCTGTCTGAGGCCATGATGGCGTTCGGTAGTATATAGTATCTCGAAAACCTATTGTGTAATGATGGTTTCCAAAATCATTTCAGCGTATTTCGAAAGTGTATGCACTTTCGAGTAGTGTCTCCTAAGTGGCAAATCACTCACTCAATCAAATCCTTTACTTTTCTTTTTTTTGACATCCCATAAGAACTAGGGTAATCCTGCAGGACCCATAGAACTAATGAGTGGGCCCCATGGAAATCCCATGTGAATTTTACTTCCTGTTATGGCCTCTGATGGATGTGATGCATCAGACTGTGCTGTCTTCTGGATCATTCGGTCTCCAGTATGGTGTCAGTCATGATCCAATCGAAGTTTTTCCTGTTAGGCAGTCATAAATGCCACCATGGTTCAGATCCTGGAAAACAAAAGAGTCACTGTTTCAATTTCAATAACATTTACATGAGAGGAACTATGCAATGCTGTAAATAGGGTATATGCTACTGACAATGCTGTTAAAATGATTCCTACTAATGCCATGGAATTGTACAACATGATCATTCAACTGACGGAAACTATCTGCATCCTAGATTCGCTGTATCTGGATTTAGAGCGCAATTCATGCCAATAATCAATTTTTGGGTTTTCCTGAGAAGGCAGAGGCTCTTTTATTTGGAACTCTTTCTGGAAAACTGTTTTTTTGTTGTAACTTTTTTTATTATATAAACCAAAAGGAAACAACACATCAAACATACAATCAAGGCAATACAGCAATAATACAGCCATTAGGTCCGCGCTCAAGGAGGACGGGAGATATATGTCAACAGGGAAAAAGATTTTATGAATACAGATGAGGGGAGGGTGCAAAAGGTAGAATTGCATATGAACAGCACAATATACCACAGCTAGAAGGAATGTAGGTCAGGGCGACTGTAAAGGATTAGGAATCGCAGTGAGTGGGGGCATACAGATATCTCCACGGTATGAGTTCCACTGGTTCCAAATCTTCCCCCATTTTTTGGGTCTGCCTCGTGCCATATACACTGTCTTCGCTCTGAACATGCACCAGTTAAGACTCTCTTTCCAAGCAGTAACTGTAGGCGGCCTCGGGGACCCCCACAACTGTGCAATATCCCTCTTCGCAACCATATTGGCAAGAGTCACCCACCGAAGCGGCGACACGTCATAATCATTCGGACCCCACACATTCAATAAACATTGTCGGGCTTCCGGCATCATCACAACACCCGTAACTTCATCCATCACCTCATGTATACGTTTCCAAAATCGCACCACCTCAGGGCATTCCCATATGATATGGAGATAGGTGCCAAGGAGACCACACCCATGCCTACACATGCCATCCGTGCAGTAGCCCATATGGATCAGACGGGGACCTGGGAGAGGAGATCGCGGACTGCCAGTCCTCATCATCCAGTTCAATACCATCAGCAATCCAAGCTTCACGAAGGCGATCAAGCAGACTTGATCGGTCATTAATCATTTTCTTATAGAACAATGAGATAGTACTGTCTGGCACATAACCGTCTAGTATACGATCTTCGAGGGGGGAGGATTCCGGAATATCACTACCCACTGGAAACACAGAGTTCAGAGCATGGCGTACCTGGACATAACGACATTTTTCCCTGTCACTCAGCTTATATTCTACTTGCAGATAGGAGAAGGTCGTCACCTTGCCTTTAACCCAGAGATCACGCACTTTACTAATACCGATCGTATCCCATTTATCAAATCCCTTCGTCTTCCATAGGCCACCCAACTTCGCAGAGGCATAGAGCGGAGTTGCACCAGTTAGTTTGTCACTCCAGCCCATAGCCGCCGTTGCGCTATGCCATACCTGCACGGCTATAGCGGTAGGTCCCGAGAGTTGTGAACGCGAGGGTCCCGAATAAAGCGCCCTATAGTAATCACCACCCGGAAGCAGCCACTTATCCATTTCAAATGCTGGATTCAACGCCGGGCCATACATCCCGTGGTTGATGGCAGCAAGGTGGGAGGCCCAATAATACGTACAAATATCCGGGAGCGCTATACCGCCATCATACCAGGGAAGTGTCAATTTTGGAAGAGCGATGCGTGAACGTCCATCCCATATTAATTGCCTCTGCAACGATTCTACTTCCCGAAAATATTTCGACGGGATGACATCAAAACTATTCTGAAGTGCGTATAGGAACCGCGGTAAGGACATCATTTTAAAAAGGGCCGCACGCCCTAGGGGAGATAACGGTAATTTACGCCAACGCAATACATCGGAGTGCAACCTTTGGAGTGGGGGGAGTAAATTGCGTTCATAGCGAACCGCCGGATCCAACGAGATAAACACACCCAAGTACTTAAAGCCAGACTGCGACAACTGGATGGGACAGCCCCGCGGCAAACGAGGGACATCACCTGCAAGTACATAAATGTAGGATTTCGACCAATTAATGATAAGGCCCGAGTTCTTCCCGAAGGAGTTAAGTACGTCAAACAATACGTTGAGCGATTTTTGGGGAGATGTAAGGTACAATAAAATATCATCCGCGTATAAGGAAATGCGATCTTCAAATTCCGGCGTCCAGCATATACCCTTCATCGAAGGTTCCCACTGTAGCCAAGCGGCGAGTGGCTCCAACGCCAAAGCAAAGAGGAGCGGGGACAACGGACAACCCTGCCGCATGCCCCTCTCAAGAGTAAAAGGCACGGAGACACGGCCCTTAACCACCACCTGTGCCAGTGGCGTTTCATACAGGAGTTTGACCCAACCAATAAAACCAGCGCCGAATCCAAATTTGGCAAGTACCGCCCAGAGATAAGACCACTCGATTGTATCAAAGGCCATCTTGGCGTCCAAGGACGCCAAGATGGCCGGTTCACGCAGCGTCGGGCCCTCGCGAGAACACCATGCAAACGTCGCAAATTTGATGCCGTGTTACGGTGCGGGATAAAACCGGATTGATCCGGATGAATCAGGTCGCTAATAACCGTAATCAGACGATTAGCAAGCAGTTTGGTGAGGATCTTAGGCTCCGCATTTAAGAGCAAAATGGGTCTATAAGATGAGCAGCGATCCCGTGGTTTACCCTTCTTATGGATCACCACAATGGTAGCAAGACGCTGATCTCTGGGGAGGGAGCCACTGTCTCGCGCAGCCAAAAACATATCACGGAGATAGGGAGCTGGAGTATCAGGGCGTAATTTATACAGTTCAACAGGAAGGCCATTGGGTCCCAGAGCCTTGCCGTAACGAATGGAGCGTAGCGCGAGAGCCACCTCATCCACCGAGGGCGTGGCATCCAAACAATCCCAATCCGATTCCGACAAACATGGAAGTGCTGTATCTCGAAGCAACAACTGCGAATCCTCCTCGGGCCTGTCGGACACCGAGGTGTAGACCTCTCGAAAATAATCAGCAAAGCATTCAACAATTTGAACAGGGTCCGTTACACGCACACCACCACATGTCTCAATCACCGGAACCACTCGACTCGCTCTCTCCCTTCTGTCCAGCCAGGCAATCAATTTTCCTGCTTTATCACCCACATCATATAGCCGTCCCTGCTGTTCCCTACTCATGATCTTTGCCTCATCAGTAACCAAAGTTTTATATTCTAATTGTTTAAGGAGGAGGACGCGTAATGCTTCTCGAGACACCTCTCGTTCCAATGCAGTCTCCAGGTCTGTGATTTCAGTCTCGAGCTGAACAATTGCCTCATTCTTACATTTCTTAGCACACCCCACCAAAGACAATGCCTGTCCCCTGATCACAGTCTTAAAAGCTTCCCATAACAAAACAGGCGAGGATACAGAACCAGCATTCTCAGTAAAATACAGATCAAATGATTTAATCAATTCAGTGCGAGTCTTAGGGTTAAGAAGATACCAGGGGTTAATCGGGGCCACCCTCCCTTCGGCGCCGATGGTAAGATTAAAATGAAACCAAATAGGGGAATGGTCTGAGATACCCCGGGCCAAGTGTCTAATCTCTCCAATCGAAGGGGACAGGGCAGCCGGTATCAGGATATAATCCAGTCTAGAAAGACTACCATGAGCTCCCGAATAGAAAGTAAACTGTGTTTGCTCTGGATGCATTAGTCTCCAACAATCTATAAGTCCCAATGTTTCCAAGAAGTCACCCAACCAGGATTGCGCAGTAGGAAGATCTCTGGGCGGATAGCGGTCTATTCTGCCAGAAATGACGGAGTTAAAATCCCCACCCAGTATCGAAACACCCTCCGGGAGACCCAGAACCATCCGCCCCAAGTCCGTAAATGACGTGGATTGTAAGCCCGAAGGGACATACACCGACACCAACGAAAGTGGTTTTCCCTCCCACCGCCCAACAAGTGCAACATATCGACCCCTGGCATCAAGGATCACATCGTCAACCTCGAGGGGGAGGGAAACCCTATGCAAAATACCCACTCCTCTAGAACTAGATGTAAATCCAGAACGGGCAGCAAGACGATAACCCTGTCTATTAAGAGCGTGACAAGTATTTCCTATCAAGTGTGTCTCTTGTAGCAAGACGACATCAGGCGAAAGGCGCCGCAACAGCTGCATAACCACCCCTCTCTTTATCCGATCACCCAACCCATTCACATTCCAGCATAATACACTCAGCCCTCTACCCCCATCCAGATCCACAATGAACTCCCATCGCAAAACGAGCATCACACCAATGTCAAAGATAATGAAAGTACCTTGCCTTGAAAAAGAAAAAACAAACAATCCCAAAACGTGGCCTCCCTCCCCCCAAGGTTCCCAACACAACTCCCCCCCACCCTGCACCCCTGCACCGACTCAAAAGCCACCCCAATTTGCAGTGTGCCTGTCGCCCTAACAATTACAAACAAAGAACTAATCTACACAAAGAAAACCCCAGAGGAGGAAAGGGGTCCCGCCATCCCTGCTACCTCCCAAGATACGAATGGAATGATCAAGGAAGTCAGTGAGCCTCAGCTGGACATGGTGAATAGTGTTCCGGACACAGTCACCATAATCATTCTTGGTCCATCAGTCCCCCCCTCAGCACCACCAGCATGTTCCTGACCAGCACAGCGAGCCGGCAAGGTGTCCAACAAGTCACTCGCTTCCTCAGGCCTGACAAAGAAGAATGTTCGATTGTCATATTCAACACGCAGTCGGGCCGGGAATAACATAGCGTATTTTAGTTCCATGTCTCTTAGTCGCCATTTCACCCCTTGAAATCCCATTCGTTGTTTCTGGACCGATTGAGAAAAGTCCGGATAAAAGTTCACAGCAGCGTTCTCGAACTGCGTAGGGCCGCTTGTCCGTGCCGCCTGCAGAATGGCGTCGCGATCTCTGAAGTTGAAGATCCGTGCAATATTCGGACGGGGGGGAAACCGGGCTTCGCCTGTCCCCCTGGCACTCTGTGCGCACGTTCGATGGCAAAGAATTTGCTCAGGCCCTTGGGTGCAAGATGATTAAGAATGAGGTCCTCCACTCGAAGATCAGTGGCGAGTGAACTAGAATCTTCCGGGACCCCAATAATAACCACGTTGTTGCGCCGTGCACGGCCTTCAAAATCCTCCAAGCGACGAGCAAAAAAGTCATTAGCAGATCTAAGGTTGTGCACTTCTGTTTGCAAGTCGGACACGTCCGTGGTAAGGCTGGATGTCTTTAGGTCCAATGACTTGACCTTCTCGTTCGTCTTGGCCAGATCAGTTCGAATGAGGTTGACATCAATAGCCACCATGTCCAACTTCAAAGCCAGGGCTTCATACTGTTGGCCAATAGAAGACTGAATACCAGCAATGGCGCCCATCACGTCCTGTAGCGTTAATTCCGCCGATACAGCAGGATCATCGAGAGCCTCCTCCCGTGCCTTAGGCGCACCACCAGGGGATCCTTTAGAAAGTGTGTAGCGATCCATGACATTCGTCTGGGTTAAACCTCCACCGATAGTAGTCTTGACTTTCCGTTTTTCACCCGCGGGCTTGCCCGTCATGGCAAGCCGGGTGCCCCGGAGGGAGGCTTGGGATCTGGTACAAATGGCTCCTTAATATTCACACACAAAAATACAGGAGGCGAAGTTCGGCCAATTTGAGTCCACAGCCAAACAGTCGCTAACTCAAAGCTCAATGAACTGGCATCGGAGCTCGTCCGATCAACAGACACACTGCAGATAGGAGGCAGTGCGCTGGAGAAACGAAACCGAACGTGTAGTGAGGCTGTGGTCTGATCCCCTCAAGCCGTTGTTGTTAAATTACGACCTGGGCACTGCTACAACTCAAGGTCCAGGCTGTTCCATGGAGAAGGCCACAAATTTCGAGACGGCAGAACTCGGGGACCCTGCGTCCGATTCCGACCCAAAAACCTGCTAGTACATCAGCCGGGTTGTGTCTTCAATGACATTCCATCAAATCAGGATATTATCCAGGATAAATGCGGGAGGCAGCGAGGGTCCTTGGGAGCCCTGTGCTCACGCGGCCATCTCGGATGCGTGCGTAGCTCCTCCCCCCTTTCTGGAAAACTTGACTGCAAAAATGCTCCACTCCAGAGACTCTTGGCTAAATTCTCTGCGGAACAATCACACAGGACAACACAACACTGGGGACTCCCAAATGTGGAATGACACCAAGGGAGTCATTTGTTTATTTGATGTACTGTAGAGACCTGGTAGCTGTACTGTAAGGTTTATGGAGAAGTTCCTCAACATAATTTAAGGGTAATTCAAAATGCAGGTATGGTCCACCCATTTGAAACACGTTAACATATTTAGCAAAACGCAAGGTCACAAGTGAAAACAAGACACACATTTAATCCGCGAGGCTGTTCGGACTAGTTACATGCCTGGGACATGGACCACATGCCCGGGGCATGAATTGGAACAGGTGCAGTGGTGCATCTATCTTACCAGTCCCTAATGTTGAAGGTAGTGCTACTACAGCTTGCTGAGCGATGTTTAATGAAGTTTACACTTTAGTAGATATGGATTCATGAACATTGTCACTCTCTGAATCCTTTGAACTATTGGTTTTTATATTACTTGTGAAGTTAGTATCAATTAGTCCAAGCTGGGTGACTCATGCCTGGCAATCACACAGTTTTTAGTGAGAGACTTTGATAATAAGGTATTTGGCTACTGGACTGGTTTACTGTGGAGAGCCACCCACTGGGATTTGTTCTTATACATGCCTTCTATATTACTGTGGTTTTATGTTGGTTACTGGGTTCTTGAAGTAGGAATTGGAACTCTAATGCATTTAGTGGCTATTGGGAGGACATCACAGGAATTGAGTTTGTGTTTGGACAGGTCAGACTGCAAAAGCATACCAAAGATGATACAGAATTGGTTTAGGTCTGTTGACCTTTGATGAACTCTGGTAATCCAAATAAGACACAACCGACTCTGAACAAAGTTTCATCAATGTATCTCAAACATAATTAAGGATTCACATTTAGAGGTCTCTCTGGAAGTGTTAGAGAGAGGATACTCACATGCACAATGACTGGGGCTCTCATAGAAGTAGTGCCAAAAACAGATAAGCACACCACCAACTGTATCTCGCAAGTCATTGTCCATTATAAAAGTTAAGCTTAAGCAAGGTCTTTGCAATACATTTGCTGAAATCACAATTAGGTTTTCTCCACAAAAACAGTTTTATTCCTGGTATAAATATTGATAGAGCAGAGATTTCCCTTAACAAATTTGCGACAAACAAGAAGGAAATAATAATGACAAATACTTTACATAAACAATGACAAATGTGTGTTAGACTTTACGTTTCTGGAAAATTACAAATTGCAACTTTGATTGTAAATACATTTATGTTATATTTTATGTTTACTCTAATGGATGTGAATTCTTAACACTTAAATGACATTGATCTTATGGTTTGATAATATGATATTAATAATAACAAAGAAAGTCCACATGCAAAATGAATGTCTTATGTGCTAGAAATAAATAATTATTTCATGTGTAACGTATGCACTGAAAATGACAAAAGAAAAGTAGGTGCCATTCGGGTTTTAGTTAAAGTTGTTTTGTTAAAGTTGTTTCCGTGAATCTTTCTTCAAATGTACCTTTTGAATTATGTGGGCCTTAATAACATATATGCAAAGGAGATTTACATGCACTATTCATATCTCTATATGTAACATTGAAATTTGAAAAAATGCTATGAGTACTCTATACTTACTTGAAACAATTATGACTTGATTGATGTGTTTATTAATGCATTTATTTGTGAGATTAATATTATTTGCTATTTAATGCCAGATTCATAATTCAGCATAATTCATTGTGAAAGAGCTGAATTTCCATGTAGGTCTCAAATCTTGCTTCCTTTTTTAAACGTGAACTTGCGAACTGAAAAGTGTAAAGTCTGTGGAAACTTTTAGCAAAGTTTTCACTTGTATTCTAGCTCTCAATTGTTTCCTTTGACATCTTCAGAACAGCTTAACTGTATTTGGAACAAAATCTGTTACATTCTAGAACAGATGCTTGAGAAAGGACTGTAAACAATTCAAGAGCATGTTTTCATTTACTCTCTGAAATATCTAATTGTTCATATGACTGAGCTTACAATGGTTTAAAGAAACTAAATAACTTGAATTACTTAATTCTTCCGGATTGTATACTTTTTACCTAATACATCATCCTCATCCTATCGAAGACGACCAATGGGATGGAGTGGTCTGACATTCCTGATGATGTCAAGGAGTGTCACCCCGGAAACCTTTGGAGAATAACTTTTCAGACCTTAGAACTGGAGACATGGCATGAGCATGAATGTGTGATCAACTTTACAGTGGTGAAACTGATGGCTTAGACATCTGAAGACAACTCAAATTTCCTACCAATCCATATACTGTAGATGTCCAAAATCTCCCTCGGCTGAGGAAGATTGTTCCCCTAGCATCTTTAGATCTCGCAGAGTTCAATATTTCTTATTAAATCTAGTAATAGTTTAATTTTAGGGTTGTATTTTGTCTCATTTAATGTTCTTACATCGGATTGAATAACTAAAAATTGTGAACTTAAACTAAGCTCTGCTGATTCTCACTCATTATTTCCATGAGGATAAATCATTTGATTGATATATTTTTGGTTTGTAAATGAAATTTCCGAAGGTTAAGGAACAGCTTTAGAATATAGCAATTCTCCTATTCATGATCCTCATTTGATAATTGTTTATCCTCCAAATATCCAGTCCCTTTCAGCACAGAACAAAATCCATTGGAAGACCAATTTACTAATATGGTAGCTAGAGTTTGGATAAAAATACTTAAGATACAAAACAAGTCTGGGCCACAACAAACGGAACGAAACGTTACAACAATATCACAAACTCAGGAGCAGGGCACATATCCAGACATATCTGTTTTTAAACCAAGAGCCATGTAGTGCTGTACTTGGATAGAGAAAAGGTCTACACAATTGTCAATTGTGAATTAGTATTCTATGTTTTAGACTTGTTTAATTTTGGATCTACATCATGGCTTGGGTTACAATATTGCATACTTCACCGAGTATGTGGGTAAAGACAGGTGCCAAAAGATTTAAAAAGTGGATTTTTGGTTAGAGCAAGCAACAGGGTTGCCCTCTTTCGTAGCTTCTCTTTACCTTGATTTTAGAGTCTCTTTTGTACAAAACCTGTAGGGAGAAGGTGAGATTGGGTGTATGTATTGGAGACGTCAATGTATGATGTTGCTCAAGAAGACAGCACACTAATGCATTTAAGAGACCTTCTGGAGTTGCACATGCTGAGAGACTTGACAAGTTTTATGAACCTTTATGTTTACATTTTAACTTCTATAAATGCCAACCTTTCATTGTGGGTGTGATAGTCAGATTTATCAGCCACAGGTTGTTCCATTCTTCTAAAAAAAAAATAAGAGAGTGTAATAGCCAGAACATCAACTCTGGACGATATTGACTATATCAATATTCCTCAATGGTGTATAAAACCCTTTATGCCATCACCTTAACCTTACTACAATTTCTAACCAAGCCATATTTTTCATCTTCCCTGATCATACTCTGTGCCACGTATAACCAACCCTACTAGTCAGATAGGAGGTAATCTTGAAATGAGATTAACCTTAGTATGATTTCTGACCAGGCCAAATGTTTCACCCTCCCAGTCAAGGGTGCCTCTTTTGTAATTATCCTCTAGTCGCGGTTTGATCTTTGCCACGTATGACAAACTTTCCTAGTCAGGTAGGAGTTAATATTGAAAATGGGCCTGCCTGCCTTAGCCTATCAGAGGCTCTGCCATTTTTGACTAGCACACACTTTGACGGAGCCTAGTCAGGTAGGAGGTAATCTTGAAAATGGGTGCATCTGCCTTAGCCTATCAGAGACTTCGCCACTTTGTCGACATGCACGCACGTTGACGGAGCTGGCTTACTAACTCACTTTTTAAGATGCTGTCAAGCAAACAGTTGGTCTAACCCAGATCCCAAGAGAAGAAGGAATAGGTTCTAAAACAGGTGGTCGACCTTGATGCAGTGAGTAAAAATGCTCCATCAAGCTACACGCTCGAGCCAACACATACTTTTCCTCTGTTATATTTATTAATTGTTCATTTTTGTATACTCTACCACATATAGAGTGTGGCAATAGGCCACGTATGACTAACTTTCCTAGTCAGGTAGGAGTTAATATTGAAAATGGGCCTGCCTGCCTTAGCCTATCAGAGGCTCTGCCACTTTTTTGACTAGCACACACTTTGACGGAGCCTAGTCAGGTAGGAGGTAATCTTGCAGGCTAAGGCAGATGCACCCATTTGGGTGCATCTGCCTTAGCCTATCAGAGACTTCGCCACTTTGTCGACATGCACGCACGTTGACGGAGCTGGCTTACTAACTCACTTTTTAAGATGCTGTCAAGCAAACAGTCGGTCTTGACTGCGTCCGTCCGCCACCCCAGAGTAGGAGGGACCGTCGGCAGGGGCAGCGGCAGTCCCTCCTTGCAAATTAGGATGTGACCGCCACCCTGGCCGTCACATCCTGTATTTTTAACATTGCGGCGGGTGCTGCTTGAAGCAGCACCCGCCGCAATGTTAAAAATGAAAGCAGTGCATTTGCATGCACAAAGCGGCAGGCACCGCGCGGTGCCTGCCGCTTCGTGCACGCAAAGGACCCCCCATGTGCACCCCCCAGTCCCCCTTCACCCCTGGGGGCCTGCCACGGGCCCCCAAACAAAAGTCCGTATGCCTTTCAACGACGGAAATGCCACCGTGGAAAGTCATCGAAATACAGACATCCTTATATGCCTGGCGGTGTCTGGTAGACACCGCCAGACATGTTACAGCTTTCCCGCCGCGGCCGCCTTCCTGACCCCCTAGCCATCCTAATCTGGCGGGGGGTCTTTGAAGGCTCCGCAGCGGTTTTTACGTATCCTCCGGGCCGGTGGACACTTCCGCCGGCCCGGAGGATGCGGAAAAACCACAATCATAATCGGCCCCATAGTTTTGTCTTTTAGGAAGTTTATGTAAAGAGATAAATGTTTGAGAGTAGTTTATTCATTATTTGCTATTTTATATTTTTAGGTTTATTAACCAGTATTGTTGATTCTAAATATAAGATGTACTTTGTTAGGTAGTTATTAAAATGTATATATATTTTCTTTATTGGTTTGGTGAGATAATCCAGCAGAGTGTCCTCATCTTGCAGCGTCAGTGTGCATTTGATATTGTTGCTTTAATTGTTTGTCTGATTTTATAAAACAAGATTTTTTAAGTTGTTTGTAGTTTTTTTTTGTTTTTTTTTGTTTACTTTTAACTTAAAGATATGTCCTACTATGGTAAATGCTAATGTAGGTTCTTTGGATTTTCCACGGAACTGCCTTTCACAAAGGCACCACAATGGGAACGTCAAAGCACATTCCAGAACGGCATGAAATTTGAATTCCATGCCATGTAGGAAAAGGGGTGCATGCAGAAAAGGGGGGCACACCATGTGCCCCCCTGCTTGCATCCAATGGGCCTTTGTTTCCTCACCACCAACTTTCCAATGCATGCTCATGCCATGCTTAGTGTCGCAGTGAGGAGATTCGTAATATGACTTATGTCAAAATGCGAAAACACTTTCATGTTGAATATGATTAAAAAACACATGCAAACATTAGGTGTGTTCATATCACAATAACGTATTTTTTTGTAAACTCTGAAATTCGATAGAAAAATACAAAGTTTTTGGGCAGTTATGGTTACCCAACAAAACATAAAAACACTGAAATTCATCATTTATGTATCTGCAAACTAACGTAAACTCATGTCATGCATTGTCTGTGACCTCACACATTACTCATGACTTGCTAAATGGCATCCTTGATGACATCACTTATTACTATTTGACCTTATTGTACACAGATTCCTTGCCTATTACATAGTACAATAAAACTGTCCAGAGCATATTTAGCATTTGCTCTGTAAGGTAACTGTCCTTTTTAATTGACCTAAACATGATAATAAGTGTAACAGAGAATAGTAGATTTATGTTTTTATATAGTAACATTCCTCATTCAAAAAGTGTATTTTAAAAACGTAGAGCATATACTCAAGCCAGTACAAACATCTAAATAGCAATATTAAGCTCAATTGCGAGACAGGGCCATGCCTGGAGTTTTTACCTGTTTTGCACATTAAATATAGTAATTAGAGGTGTGTGATAACTTCCGCTCCGCTGGTGGATTTGGCGGAGTTTTGGCCATTCCGCGTTACTGCCAGTTTCTGCCAACCACTGCGTGGTGAAGTTTTTCTTGTGTGCGACTTGCCAATGGTAAGTTAGCGAGTGTGGGTGAGATTCCGCATCCCCTAGTGTGATTTTCTGTCGCTTGGAGGGCACCTGTTGAGATTTCCCCAACACGGGTGGTTGCGTGCTTGTCTTGACCTTTCCCAGTCATAAATCTGTGCCCTCAGGTTTGCTGCGTGGTGCCATTTGCACTGATTTTTCAGTGCAGAACAAGCTCTTAGTGCTATACATCAGCACGGGCAGCACTATGTGCCTAATTTTGGCTGTTCCCAGAACTCCATGGAATCTCGCTGAATTTTCATGTAACTCTGCAGAGTGAAACTCCTCAAGTTCTGGCCACCCCTAAGTAATGTCATTGCAGTGCAGTAGGCTATAGAGTGAGGAAATACAAGTAAATATTACAGTATTTCTGATTCATAGTGTTGCAGGTTTTTCAAAAGATTAGAGAGTTTCAACACCTTTACAAATATAATATATATGTTTGAATACTGGGACAGATAACACGTACAACCATAAAGGTACTAATGAAATGTTGCCTATTGCTGTAATGCAAATACGATTATAAATACTCTTAAAAACAAGCTTGTCTATTAACTTGTGTACATACACAATGGGTGGAGTACATTAGTCAGTGAAGGATGGGGTGTAACTTTATTCCCAAATAATGCAGCTTTATAACTGTATATGGAATAATCCTCACTAAATATTTATTAGAAAAATATCTTTTGATCTGTCTCTAAATTTGGCTACATGCTTGGTCCCTGCATGTAACAAAATGGGGCTACAGATGTCATAAGGCAATACAACAGTATATTTTAAAGATCTCCCTTCACATTTTATAGCACTGGCCTAGCTCCAACTTTGATAGTGAAGTTTGTCACTTTCTCCAAATGCTCTATAACAGTGCCTTATTATTTCCAAAAACAGAGGCATGCACACAAGTCCTTGTTGTGTCTTATGCCTTTAGCACCCCTTGTAATGCTAATATTAACATGGGCCCATGATAAATTCTGTAGAATATGTCAAAGCTCTATAGTTATTGGACTCACCATAACGTTGCTAACTCTGGTTCTCGATGAAAGGTCCTAAGAATCAAAAACCTAAGTAGCACCTATCGTTTAGGTTTGCTGAAGCCATCAGAATAATCAGAATTTGGGGAGCTGGAACTTGGGCTGTCCCTTAACAGTGTGTGCAGCACACTTACTGAAACACTGCCCATAACATTCTTTCTATACTCCTGTGCACATCTGCTCACATATTACCTCCATATATGTACCAATAACCACAGCACATACACTGAAAAATAGATATGTTCCACTCACATGTGTATATCAAATGCATAACACGTTTACTATGGAGTTGTGGAAATTATCACTGATCGAAATTGGGTTACCAGTTGAAGAGGATGATACCCTACTCAACAGCAACCACAATTTAAGTCATGGTGAAGTCACAAACAAACCCCAAATTAACCTGTGGTAAATACTCTGGTGGCTTGGCACAATGGAGTCAGGCCTAACTTAGAGGCAATGTGTAAAGAATGTGTGCAGATCTTCAAACAATAATAAATTGAAAACACAACACAAGAAAAATCACACACCAATTTGGATAGAGTAAAGTTTAATACATTATTTAAAACCGAAACTAGAGAATTCTAATCAGTAGAACCAGAGGCATTCAATTTCAAAGTTTTCAGTAAAAGTATAGTACCTAGAAGCAAAAAGTGCCAACTGTGGTTATCTGGTCACGCTGAACATGGACAAAGTAACAAGCTCAGACTGATCGAGACTAAAGTACCTTAAATCCTTGTTGCGGAGCGATGTGAAGTCCTGCGTCGAGGATTCTTTACGCAGCAGAGGCGATATGAGGTCCTTGTGTGGAGATGTGTTGCAAGATGGTGTCCCAAGGGAGCTGCGGGTCCGATACGAGGTCCATGCTTGGAGATGCCTCACATAGCGGCGATTCAAACAAACTGCAATGGTGATGATAGGTCCGTTCAGGGAGATGCATTGCCCAGCGGTGATTTTGAGGAGCTGCAGCAGTGATGTGATGTGCTACATGGAGATGTTTCCTACAGCGGCTCCGATGTGGAGTCTTCTGAGGCAATGCATTGTGCTGCTGGGACCAATATCAAGGGTCCAGAACTAGGGTGTCACCACTTGGCAGGACAGGACTTACAGCTGGCATTGTCCGGATTCTGGGATCAATGTTGTTAGAGCCGGTTTTGTCCCTGAGGCTCTGATCAGGAGGCCAACCAACTGGCCCTTGGAGCCAATCTGGTGGTCCTGAGTTCAAGGTGCAGGTCCAGTCCGTCACTCATGCAGCGGGGAACAGACAAAAGGGCAGCAGTGCAACTGAGCGGCGGTCCTTCTTGCAGAGCAGCACAGTAAGTCCTTCAGAGTCTTTCACAGGTCCAGAGGTGTACTGAAGAGTTGGGCCTGAGGGTCCATTATTTATAACTGGTGCCCACTTTGAAGTAAGAGAAGGTTCTAGAGGTTTCCTCCCACTGAGGGGCTCTGAATTTTTTGCCTCACTGCCATGATTCCAGATTGTCTGTAGTCCAAATAGACTAGTGTCAAATCCTTTAGGTAGGTGACAGCTCCTCCCTATCATCAAGATAGAGATAGCCCATCCTCCCAAAACACATGCTTCTTGATTTCACTTCAGAACGCAAACTCAACATTCCTACCTGCTCCCCATCGAAGTTTACTAAATTAACTCAATATTACCCTATGAAAGAGGCAGGCCTTGCAGTAGAGTAAAACAAATGTTAGTGTTTTTTACTGCTGAAGCATGTAAAACGTTAAAGGACATGTTCAACTTTTTAAACACACTGCACCCTGCCCAGCGGTAGTTTAGAGCCTACACCAGGGTGACACGTGTATTAAAAATGAAGATTTAAGCCTTGAAAAAGTTGTAAACCAATGTTACCCTGTTTAAAGGAAAGAGCACAAGCACTGTCGCACTGGTTAGCAGTGATAAAGTGTGCAGGGTCCTAAGCCAGCAAAAATAGGAGGCTATAAGGCATAAATGTTGGAGATGACCATGCCAATCACAGGACTACCTTACATAGAAAACTGAAAATTGGGTGCACCAACATCAAAAGATCAGGAATGCCCTTCAGGTAATTCAACATGCCTTGCTTTTGATACACTTTTGGTGTGATTGCAAGGTTATGGCGTGGTGGCTGGAACAATCACAGTGCAAGATCAGGTTAGGCAGTTAATGCATTTACTCAGGGTCCCGATAAGAAGTAGTAGACATGGAAGGATGCCACATGCCCCACATTGTGTGTCCCTCTCTGGGTGCCATGTATAGGGATTATTAGGAATAGAGTACGACACTTGTTCGTAACATGTTTGGGGCATTGTTCTGTGTTTTCTACAGATGGCTATTTGATTTGTCCAGGAAGCCCACTGATTGCTGTGAGCCTCAGATCTTATTAGGGGCACTTGCAACCAGAGAAGTTGGTGAATGAATCTCCTCCTGTTTTCTATAATATGTTGCTGGTTAGCCCGATTCCTTAATTGGTTTTTACTCCTTGTCCTTGATGTTCCAGACATTGTCTTGCTTTATACTTCCAAATAAAAGAAATTCAGCCTTCCCAAACAGAGGCACTCCTTCATAAAGCAATAAAACACATGGAAAGGGGTTGTTCATGGGACTCACCAAATGATGACATCACTGATGACATCTCCAATGACATCACTGATTACATCATCCAGTGAATGTGGTTAGGTTTGTTATTTAAATATGTATTATATATACACCAATCTGCATGGAAGAATCAGTGGATGTATAAATATGTGGTTAGAGGATTTAGTCGTAGTGTGATTGATTGTTTACTTGAGTAATTTATAGTGTCACACTCAATATATTGGATAGTGACTAAACTGTGTGAATATCTGTATTACTTGGTCAGTTGTTGTGTAAACTGCTGCACCAGTTGGTTATTAGCTACGTGAAAGTCTATATTAGTTATTGATTAGTTAACAGTTTATTTGTAATGTTGAGTAAATGTGTGTGTGGTTCAGTGGGGGATCTATGACTGTCCAATGATATGTGAATAGTTAAATCAGTACATATATGAGGTTAAAAGTACTTGATAAAATAGTTGTTTGGGTGAGTGAATATCTTTATGGGTGTGGTGTTGAGCAAAAACATTTCTCAATGGTACATGTCCAAAAAAGTTGAAAAAATAAAAGACAGTTTATGTGATAGTTGTATATAAATAAGTGTACATAAAACTCATTAGTTGCATGAGTGACTGTATAGATAACTGTACACTTGTAATAGTGATTTCATAACACACTAAGTATGAGTTACAATCTATATGAATGCATGAAGTGTAGCTGAGTAAATGTAAATAGGACTGCATAACTGAATAGTATGTGTGCTGATGTGTAATGTCAATATAAGTGTATAAGTATATTTGATTGTGTTCTATTGATCTTCAACAACATGTATGAGTGAATCTATAGGTAATTGATTAGATGTGTGTGTAGAACTAGGAATCACTGAGTGGGTTTTTAGATTCTTGTATTGCTGTGTCAATGGATTAAAATATGGTACTCTGAATTTTACAGTGACTGATGAAAGATTATAGTAGGGTATGATGAGGTGTATCTGTCACGTGGATGACGTCATCAGTGATGTCATTTGGAATGTCATCAGTGACGTCATCAGTGATGTCACTGACCATGTCATGAATGATGTAATATGTGACATCATCACCAGTGGATTGCTGGCACGAGAGTTACAGTTAGTACAACTAACTATAACGGAGGAATTTCAATGGTTTTGTATGAGTGAAATGTCCAGCTAACTATAACACCCCTAAAACCTATGTTTTTTTCAGTGAATTCTTAAGTTTTTTTAATTGCTAATTCCTAACTATAACCTGCTTGAAACCTATGGATTTTACAGTGAATTTCAAAGTTTTTTAAAATGATAATTCCTAACTATAACCTGCTTGAAACCTATGGTTTTCTCAGTGAATTTCCAAGGTTTTTTAAATTATATTTCCTAACTATAACCTGCCTGAAACCTATGTTTTTTTCAGTGAATTTCGAAGGTTTTTAAAAGATAATTCCATAGTATAACCTGCCTGAAACCAAAGGGTTTTTTCAGTGATTTCGAAAGATTTTTTCAATAGCAATTTTTAAATGTATTAATTGTTAAATGTATTTCTTTGATACTGATTTACATTTTTTTTTATTTATTTATTTTTAGATATCTTATTTTTTAGATTACATTACACATTTTTAATATTTAAAAAAAAATGTAATATATATATATTTTTTAAAACATTTTTATATTTTCTGTTTTCTTTTTTTCAATTTTCTTGAGGAGTCGCGCACCCAAAACGCACCTTTCTCATTAACACGCAGAATGTAGCCGTCATTTTAGAATTCCTCTGTAGGATCCGCGTAGGCTGTGCGATGGGTGCGTATTTTCATGCACGATTGCTATGCGACTCGTACATGACTTCAATACGTATCACGCCACACCACCCGCGTTTCCGCATGACGTCACCTACGTGTTCAACGAGGTGGGCGCTCGACTTTCGCAAATTTTTTCGATGTAAAAAAAGATATATATATATATATATCTGTATTTAATATAAATATTAAGGGGAAAAAATTATAGTCTTTTAGTTTTAATAAACTTATATTACTTTTAAATGCAATTTGGAGAAGTCGCGCTAGATGCGTGCTGCGTGTACGCACCCAACGCGGATCCCATGCGACAAAAAAAAAGAGATTTCATTGGTTTATAACACTTACTGTTCTAACTATTGAAGAACCCCACCTATTTCAATGACTCTTCTTAGACCTTTCTTAGGAAAAGACCTGTCCTGAAAAGAACGTCACTTTTTGTTTATTGGAAACCTGAACTTCATTTTTGGAGTAAAAAATGGCTACACCACTGCAAGAATCATCTGATTCTGATGATTTTGTTACTGAACAATTTCTACCAAAACCTCACCCTCCCAAAAGATACACATCCATCGCATGGAAATTTTTTACTTTTCCGGAGTAGCAAAACAAATATAATGCCACCAAAGTAACATAAAAGATTTGCCAAGCAGTACTGTCCAGAGGAGATTTAAACAAGAAATACTCCTGTGGCACTGCTAGTATGCACAAGCACCTCCAATCCATGCATCCTGTGAACTATGGTCACGAAAAATGTAGAAGACTGCGCCAAAATGCACCTCCACCACCGACAATACCAAGTACCTCTGCGGCATCACCTTCAACATCACCACAAGACATACGTACCCAATTCGTGAAAGTTAAAATGCACTGCGTGAAGTGCAATCGTTTAATTTGTTATGGAGAGCAATCAGTAGACCTAGTTCGCAGAGCAATTGATAACCATCAATGCTAGTTTGTTTTTTTATTCCCTCAAAGTTCATGGTTTTGTTCGTCTTGTTGACTTTTTTTTTTTTTTTTTTTAAACCCAAAAAAAAGGAAAATACGTTCAAAAAAATACAAAAAAATATAAAAGTACAAAAAACACAAACAATAAGTTCTTTTCAGAACTAACTACTCTGGTTAAAGAAAGAGCTAAATGTATATGCTAGTGTGTGAAAGTTTACATAAATGTATACGTACTGCATAATTGACTAAAGAATGCATTTGTGGTATATGGTGAATGTATAACTGCAGAACTATAAGGAAGTGCTGTAGCATAACACTGTAAGCTCTTTAGCTACAGCGTGCTGAGCTACTTCCGAAGCACAGAGATGCAACTTATGTACATAAATATGTTGGCAGTCTGTCCTTCCCTCTGCACTGCTGCTTAAACTGGAGGCATGTGGTGACACAGGTACCCTTGCAGCATGGTGCAAGAATATCTGTGTCATTGTGCAGGAAGACACACCTTCCTGCACAAAAACAATAAGTGAAGGCATTTTTCTCCTACAATGTATGCTGTGCATTGTAGCATATACTGGAAGAAAAAATGAGGAGAAATGAAAACAATTCTGCTGCAGATTTACAAGCTTTCTACGCCACCAGTACGTCACGTTTTGTGATGTACTGGTTGCGCAGGTGGCTCCTCCATATTTACAAGGAGAGAAAAAGTTAGCCTGCGTGACGTTTCCTTTCCCTCTAAATACGGCCCCTTCATACGCAGCTCTTTACGTATATATATTAAATCATTCATGACATGGTCAGTGACATCACTGATCACATCACTGATGACATCTCATATGACATCACTTATGACATCACTGATGACAGCACCCCATGAATGTGGTTTAGTTTGTTATTTAAATATGTATTATATATATAGCAATCTGCATTGAGGAATGAGTGGATATAAAAAAAATCTGGATAAAGGATTTAGTAGCAGTGTGATTGGTTTTTTACTTGAGTAATTTATAGTGTCTCACTAAATATATTGGATAGTGACTAAACTGTGTGAATATCTGTATTACTTTGTCAGTTGTTTTGTAAACTGCTGCATTAGTTTGTTACTAGCTACGTGAAAGTCTATATTACTTATTGATTACTTAACTGAGTATTTGTATAGGAGAGTGAATGTGTGTGAGCTTCGGTGGGGGTGTCTGACTGCCCAAAGATGTGTGAATAGTTGATTCAGTAGGTAAATGATGTTAAGACTACATGTTATAACAATTGTTTGGGTGACTTAATATCTTGATGGGTGTGGTGATGAGCAAATATATCTCTCAATGGTACATGTCCAACAAAGTACAAAAAGAAAAGGCAGTGTATGTGACATTTGTTGTATATAAAGAAGTATACATATGACTCAGTGATTGTATGAGTAACTGTATGGATAACTGTATACTTGTAATAGTGATTTTATAACACTAACCATGAGTTACTATCTATATGAATAAATGAAGTGCTGTTTGTATAAGTGTTGGGGGTAGTGTTTTAGGGTTTAGGGTAGTGTAGTGGTGTTTGTGTATTGAACAGGCTGTGCTGGGGGTAGATTTAGGTTTTAAGGTAGTGCATTGGTGTTTGTGTAGAGTAGGGGGTCATGTTGGTGGTAGATTTTGGGTTTAGGGTAGTGCAGTGGTGTTTGTGTAGTGTAGGGGGTCGTGCTGGGGGTAGTGTTTTAGGGTTTAGGATAGTGCAGTGGTGTTTGTCTACTGTAGGGGGTAGTGTTGTAAAGTTTAGGGTATTGCAGTGGTGTTTATGTAGTGTGGGGGTTCATGCTGGGGGTAATGTTTTAGGGTTTAGGGTAGTGTAGTGGTGTTTGTGAAGTGTAGGGGTGTGCTGGGGGTATTGTATTAACATTACACTATGACCACACTAAGCACAATTATCAGTAGTAACCACCAAAAAATTCCAGGTGAAGTTATCAGCAGAATGCTAGGAAAACATTTATCAATATTAAATGCTTCTAATGAAGTAACATTCAAATCATCACATGCAGTGTGCCACAAATAGTATTGCCACAGCAATAAGTCTCCCCAACTTAGATTTAAAGTGGATAAACATGTTTCATGTGACAGACCCATACGCCAACGCTGCAGCTTCCACATGTTTCAACACCCTCCACATACTCAGCAAGACCTTCAAATAGACCCACACCCCGAATCAAGGAAGACGATCACCCATGCACTTATCACCAGCAGGCTGGACTACGGGAACGCCCTCTATGCCGGAATCAACAAATCTCTACTCCACAAACTTCAGACTGCCCAGAACACCGCAGCCAGACTCATCCTCAGCATCCCATGACGACCACATTACCCAGCATAAAGGAGCACTCCACTTGCTCCCCGTCGAAAAAAGAGTGACCTTCAAGCTGCTCACACACACCAATAAAGCCCTGCACAACACTGGACTCCAATACCTGAATCTCCTTCTACACTCCCAAAAGAAACCTCCACTCCGCTGACCAGGCCTTGGCTGAAATCCTCTGTATCCACAGAACCAGACAGGAGGCACACCCTTCTCCTACATCATGGCCAAGACCTGGAATTAACTCCCCCTTAGCATCAGATGAAGCCCCACACTGAAAGCATTCAGGAAGAGCCCTAAGACCTGGCTTTTCGGATGACCAAAACTGCACAAATCCCCCCCCACACACTCCCCCAGCACCTAGAAACCCTTACAGGTGAGTAGTGCGCTCTATACATCCATGATTGATTGATCGATACGCCACCACAGTTTGTGTTTGAGTGTTATCAACAGATCCTGCCATTGGTTTGTCTGTCTGTAATTCTTAAGGGTAGTGAAATGAGCAGTGCTACCTTCTTTAATATACAAAGTATCTCTGAGATTGGCTTGGTTTGGCTTCACCTCTGAGAGCTACTTTCAGGGTGCTGGTGAGCTACCAGTAGCTCCCGAGCTACTGGTAGGAGACCCCTGGTATGTATAGTGAGAGGGGAATTGTAGTCCTGAAGCACAAATGTGAAGGTTATTACACCACTACATGCATTATACATAGCACTTTGAATCACTCCATTCCCTAAAACCTGGCTCACTGCGTGAGTGTATACTTACTGACAGAATGACTACATTAATATAAGTAAAGACACTGGGTGAATTCTTAATTGGTTGATTTTTTACTTTAGTGAATAAATTACTACATGGTACTGAAAGAGTCGTTATGAAATTGCAACAGCAGTCACACTGTGTTTGCTGGAGTATATGGATAGTGACTGGGGAATTGTAGGCCTGAAGCACAAATGTGAAGGTGGTTACACCACTACATGCATAATGCATAGGAGTTTGAAGCACTGCATACCCTAAAGCCTGGCTTACTGCAAGAGTATATGTATTTATGTAACTGCAAACACATCAACCAACCAAATCATTCTCTCTCAATTTTCCTAAATGAACACTGACTCACAGTGTGATTCTAGACAAATAACAGTATCCCTTGGACTTCACTGAAAGGATTACTACAAGCTACTGAAAGAGTCACAGAGTGAGCTGTCACAGAGTGTTTGCTGAAGTGTAAGGATAGTAACTGGGGAATTGTAGGCCTGAAACACAAGTGTGAAGGTGGTTAGACTACTACATGCATACGGCATAGGAGTTTCAAGCACCACATGACCTAAAGCCTAACTCACTGCAACAGTACATGTACTTATGTGTCTGCAAACACATCAACAAACCAAATCATTCTCCCTCAATTTTGCCAAATGGACACTGATTCACAGTGTGATTCTTGACAAATAAAACTATCCGATGTAGGGTATAAAGAAAGATTAAAAATATTAGATAAATAAATGTATTAAAACTCGGAGTAATGGAATTAAATAAATTAATACTTGTATATAAATTAGAATACTCTAAGTTTAATCGAGAGTATCTCTGGCATGGGATGCAGGGAAAATAGGGGTTTAGGGTAATGAAGAAAAATAAAAATAAAATTTAAAAATAGGGAAGTTACTAGAATAATAAGTCGGAAAAAAGGGGAATGAATGTTAATACTTGTATAAAAAAAAGTAACCTATATGCTTAAATAAGAAAAACAAGTTTAAATAAAGCATTTTAGAAATTATACGAAAGTTAAAAAGTATGGAAAGAGGCACTTTTACATAAACACTTGACGTACTAAAACAGTGGAAATGACAACACCTGTCAACTGAAAAACGTGAGTTAAAAATGGGAGGAGCAATACATTGATCCCATAGAGTGTTAAGTAACCAAAAAGTATATAAACCACACCCGTGGGATGATTAGTTTCGTTTCAGAGAATCAATACGGACGAAGAAATTACAAGCAAGGTAATGATTCGGGGCTGCGGAAGCATCTTGAGAATATCTTTCATTTCCTCAGAGGGAACATATTGTTAATGTATATTTTAAAAAACATAAAACATTATGTCCCCTCCAGAGGATTTGGATGAATTTCGATGGAGGAAGGAAAGAATATCGAAGAGAGGTAAATTATCTGAATGGGTATATTTTTGATATTTTTAAAAAAGAAAGCAAAAATATGTAAATGATTATAGAATGTGGTATGATTGAGTTTAAATGAAATATAATAACCAGTTGACGAAAGAACCATTACAAGAAATATAGGGTATTTAAGGAATTACTACGTGCAAAGTAATGATTAGGAGTGATGCCATCATCTTGAGTTTATCTTTCATTTCCACAGAAGGATCATATTGTTAATGTATATTTTAATTTATATTCAACTTTATGATCATTCAAGTGGAGTTGGATGACTTTCAACAGAGGATTTCAAAGAATAATAAATAATATTTGTTATAGTATGCAAGTATTTCTTAATAATTGAAAAATGTAGTATAAATAAACTATTGACGAAAAAAGGAAATACTTTGGAATAAAGGAGAATACTCTTTATCTTCTAGAGTTAAAATGGGTTAAAAGTATTTATATTGAGTAGTGCTTTTACCAATTTTCACTCGTGAAGAACAGGAGGATTATCATCGTAAGCACTTGTTTTGAAGAAAATAATATAATTGTGTCTTCAAATATTAATTAACAATGCTTTCAATTTTTAAGTATGATTGTAAAATGTAATAATAACATGAAGTGTACATAAAAAAAGATGAAGTAGTGAGGTTTGTCGTAGCACTTCTATTCTACTTTATCTTCAAGTAAAAAAAAACAAATATTTAAATTAAGATGATGTGGCAACACTTATGTAATGTAAACATAAGGAATGTGGTCCAACGCGTGATATCAACGAATGAAAAAACTGGAGGTACCAGGTGGGCTAATTGGCCCCCAGGGGCCCTCAGGATTGAAGGGGAATTAATTCCCTAACTTAAAACGCGGCACAGGGCTTGTTTGCACACATGTCACCTCAGGACCAGCCCCCTCCCTTCACCACTATGCAAACGCGCCTTGTGGAGCGTTTTAAGTTGGGGGATTAAGTCCCCTTGAATCCTGAGGGTCCCTGGGGTCCAACTAGCCCACCAGGTACCTACAGTACGCGCTACAGAGCTGCATTGCAGAGAGGTATAAAAAGGGCCGCCGCCTGGACCACCGCTCTGCAATGCAGGCCTTTGGCGCTTCTTGGAGGTACCTGGTGGGCTAGTTGGCCCTC
Source organism: Lissotriton helveticus (assembly GCF_964261635.1). Taxonomy (NCBI): domain Eukaryota; kingdom Metazoa; phylum Chordata; class Amphibia; order Caudata; family Salamandridae; genus Lissotriton; species Lissotriton helveticus. Next base: position 1,064,513,420 of record NC_136071.1, on the reverse strand, counting down.
AGGATTGAAGGGGAATTAATTCCCCAACTTAAAACGCGCCACGTGGCGCATTTTAAGTTGGGGGATTAAGTCCCCTTGAATCCTGAGGGTCCTTGGGGTCCAACTAGCCAACCAGATACCTCCAGTAAGCGCCACAGAGCTGCATTGCAGAGAGGTGTAAAAAGGGGTGTGGCCTGGTCCACCTCTGTGCAACGCACCTGTGCTGCATACTGGAGGTACCTGATGGGCTTGTTGGCCCCAGGGGCCCCGAGTATTGAAGGGGAGTTAATTCCCCATCGTAAAACACGCCAGAGGGCGCATTTGCAGAGTGTTGCTGGTAGGGGGCAGGGCCTCCGGCACAATCGCGTTTTTTGTATTATTTTTCTTTTTTAGAAGGGGGCTGTGTGACCCCCCTTATTTTTTCTTTTTTGGGCCTTGGGGATCCCAGCCCCCAAGGCCTTACGCACATAAAACAAAAAATTGAATGGGAAGGGAGCCACGCGGGCCCCCCTCCCATGGCCAATTCCAGCCCCTGGGACCCCATCCCCCGGGGCATAGCCACATAAATATATTTTTTTTATGAAGGGGGCTGCCTGGTCCCCCTTCTGAGGCCTCTATTGGCCCCGGGGAACCCATCCCCGGGCCGGCCTTTATTTATTTATTTTTTAATTTATTTTTGGGGGGAGGGGGCCGCATGGCCACTTCTAGCCCCAGGGACCCCATCCCCCGGGGCTGGCCCACTCCATTGGGGACCGTGGGGTGAGCCCTAATGCCCCATGGTCCTGCTAGCTCCCCACCTCTTGCAGGAGCAGGCATTGCTTTTCCACATGGGGAGCTGCTGACATGCAGGAAAGCAATTGTGCTTTGCTTCATTGAAGCAAGAGCAGGTTTCCCTGCTCTTGCTTCAATGAAGCAAAGCAGTTTGCAATGACAGGGCGGGAACTGCGCAGCTCCCGCCCTGTCATTGCAAATAGCAGTGTCCTGGGGGTGGGCACCCTGGGACACTGCCGGAGCCGGCCCTGGGGGTAGCGGTTCCCAGGGCCATCAAGGGCTCCTGGAGGGGGCCGCGTGCCCCCCCAACATTGGTTAACCCCCGGGGAAGTAGTGGTCCCCGGGGCTCAGGGGTCCGTAACAGAACCCCAAATTTACATAGTTAGTGCCCCGGGGAGGTGGCGATCCCCAGGGCGTGTGGGGGGCTTGATCCCCACATAGGTGTATGTTTTTTTTTAAAAGCCACGGGGTGGTGGTCCCCGGGGGAGCGGGGGGGGCCATGTGCCCCCACAAAAGAATTAATAAAGCCCCAGGGTTGCGGTCTCCGGGGCTTAAGGGGTACTTGGAGGCCCCCCACACATAAAAAATAACAAATCCCCGGGGGTGGCAGTCCCCGGGGCTGTAGGGGGGCCACGAGCCCCCACAAATATTTAATGAAAGCCCTGGGGATGGCAGTCCCCGAGGCTGCGGGGGCCGGCCTGGGCCCCCGCAATTTGAATTTTGTATGCCCCCAGGACTTGGCCCACCCGGGGGCTAAATAATAACGAAGCGCAGGAGCCTACGCTTCGTTTTTTTTAATTTTCAGCCGAAATTCGCACTGGGTGCACGAATCTTGATGATTTTTAAAGAAAACAATGCTTTTTTGGGCCCTGGGGGTCCTTGTCGGACCCCCTGAGCAAACCTAGGGGTTCAGGGTGTTTTTCACCCTGCCCCCTTTTCTTGTTTTTTGACTTTGTTTTTCTGTTTTCTTGTGACTCGGTTCTACCGAGTCACAAGTTGGCTGCCAACACTTCCTGGTTTGGAGTGTTGACAGCCAATTAGAATAAAGCTTGTGGTCGGGAGGGTGTGCGGATCCTCCGTGCCTCTATATATATCGAAATATTATTTTTTTATTTTCTCAGCAACTACTGAACGGATTTACACCATTTCTTTCTGAAACAAGGGCTACCTTTATGCCAAATTTGGTGTAATTCCTTTCAGCAGTTCGAGCTGTAGCCGTGTCTAAAGTTTCCTATGGAAAATGCATTTTTCAACCTCTTTTTTAAAAATTTCTCAGGAACTACTGAAAGGATTTACACCATTTAAGAAAAAGAGTTCTTTCTGAAACAAGGCTACCTTTTTGCAAAATTTGGTGTAATTCTGTTCAGCAGTTGGGGCTGTAGCCGTGTCTAAAGTTTCCTATGGAAAATAACTTTGAAAAAACACATTTTGGGACCCTCCTTTTTTCTCGGCCCCCGCTTAGCAAATCACCCCAAAACTTTCAGGATAGGAGCTGACCGGAATGGGCCACAAGTTTTGAAAATCACGTGTAATTACGTCACCCAGCGCTACAGTTATTGGGAAAAACAAAAAAGCTTTTCCTATGGAAACTAGGTCCTAACTATAACTACCTACTGGCGACCACCAGTAGGTAATATATATATATATATATATATATATACATATACATCAAAATCCCAGACTCGGGGCTGAAGCGGTGCGGGGACCCAGGGAGCCGATTTGTTTTCACGCATATCAGGCAAGACTTCAAACAGCATTGGAACCCTGCATTCCGCCTGATCACACGATCAAATTTCTGTCCCACGCAACACCTACCTGAATTCAGACTGATGCATTCTGGGGGTTACAGTCCACGTCTACAACTTGAACTGCAACAGGTGGGACTCCAGGCTTTGGGGGCGGAGCCTTCATACACTGATAAGAGGGCTGCAGGAAACATTTCCGATCATGGGGCAAGTCACCTGCAACAGCTGGGCGCTGAAGAAGGCAACACTTTGCCGAAATGCATTCGCCATTATCTGTGACAATAAATAAGCTTCCCTGAATGTCCCCCGTTGTGGCCTCTGCTCTTTTCGTGTGAAGGAGTTGGATTTCATATATATACATATATATATGTATGTGTGTATATATATATATATATATACAGACCAAATACAAGAGAAATAGAACACAAACAAGTAATAATAATAATAACAATAATACTAGACGTTCACTGCAAGAAATAGGAAGTAAACCCTATCAAAGGAAAGCATGGAAATATATAAAATATATACACAGACTACATCAGAGGATTATGACACACATATAAATTAATGCCAAGAACCACTGAATACCTGCATGTGCACACAGACACACTCACACATCGCAATACCAATATTCAGAGAAAATACCTCACCAGCTGCAATAGCTTCAATCTTAGCCCGCACAAGACTGGGGATTCCAAATCCCGGTCCTGGGGTCAAGATACTCCCCAAGCCAGGAAATGCAGCACTAAGTAGACGCGTCCATCCCTCAGGACAAAATCCGGCTTCCAAGTCAACAAACCCCAGTTATAAAATATTATCAATGCATGAGAAGACATCCTCTACAGCACGGAAACTTACTGGTGCTGGCCAAGCTCCATGCAAGCATTCCAAGGCAAAGGAGCTCTCACATATTCTCCTGCGCTCCCACACGTTCCAGCCTTTTATCTTAGTGAAGCTTGCGAAAGTAGAAAACATCTCCAAAAGTACAGAAAACAATCTTGAACATAAATAACCTAAATAAAGTGAGTAACCTGGAGGCCTGCATGTGTATGCAGATCTCAAGATAGACAGAGTCAGAATTCAAGATGAAGTTCAGGGCATGTCATAGCCAATAGTAAAACATATTGTAAATGTGTGCACTATTGCCTATAGAACCACACACTTCACTGCCCAATGTACAACATAATGCACATTTGGGCACGACTGAGACAGAGAATGCCTTCCTCACCTCTCTCTCATGCTTTCAAATGCACATTCCACACGTTCTATGTCTGGCAAAGGTAAGGCTGTCCTAATCTGTGAAATATTCCCAATCTGAAGCTACAAAGAGACACAAAGGAAATCATACGTCCATGCAAGTGCAGGAAATATGATGTAGGATATTCAAGATGGATTAAATTAAAACAATGAGAGTCAAAGGTCATCATGTGGTCCCCATACATGGGAGTGCCTATGGCACTACAGACTTACAGACTTTCAGCACATATGGAGTTGCTATCTAATCAACATTATGCACTTTTAGAGTTAAACATAGAAATCTACAACATGCATGACCATATTTTTGTAAATGATATTTAGCTCAAGAATTTGCTGTTAGATTGTTGGTAGCAATATTCTGACATACAACCCCTATAATGCTACAGTCAAACTGAATAACAGTCATCCTTATGTATCAGAAAAGTAACACAACATGGTGTTATTTGGTTTTGTTCTCCAGTCTTTCGTTTATGGAGGCCTTGGTTGCTGACTCGATCGCTTTATCTCTGATGTTTGTGCTTTATTTTATTCTGCGAGGCTCTAATGATTCAATTTCCAACCCTCCTTTACCTGAATCTCTCTCTCTCTTTCTCTCCCTCTCTCTTTCTCTCTCCCCGAGAGAGTCCAATTTCTGATTGTGAGTCTCATTCGATTTATAGACTACAACTGTAATCCCCTGAACATGGAGAGCTCAAAGAATACATCCCAATAGTTGGGTTGATAAACCAAACAGGCATTGCTAAAGTTTAACAAATCTCTGTGGAAATCAAAATTAAAAAAGAAAAACTTTAAACCCATGATGGGCCATATCCTGCATTTTATTGTGAGAATATCTGGAATAAAGCCGATTTTCAGTGGTCGGCAAAGCATAGAGGTTTTATTTATAGACACAACTAGACGCTTCATGTGGTAGGGAAGCCCCTATTTCCTTATCTTATCAGGATCTGAGGAAGTATTTTAAGAAGATAACGGACTAAAGGGCATATTATCAAGGCGGGCGATATGAAATTATTGCTGCTTTTGTGGCCGAAAACGGCGATAATTTCATCGCCCTATCAGCAAGCTGTCGCTAACATCAGTTAGCGACAGCTTTGAGGCGATAGCGAGCGGTTTGGGGCCCACTTTACATTTCAGCGATATTTATTGCTAATGACATGCAAAGTGGGCTTACCACTATTACATATTATCAACCCAGGCGTAACGATAAAAAAAATTGCGCTAAGCGCGAATATCGCTGAAAACTAAAGCCTGCTCATACCAGTTCTTATCCTGTATATCCAATGGGAGTTGGATATTCAGGTTAAGACCCTATTGGCGTTAATGCCTGAATATCTCTGGATTACTAGCGATATTCACGCATTTTGCCGCTATCGCCGGATATTTTATCGCTTTAGAGATAAACGTTGCTAATAGCACGTTATCTCTGCAATAAAATCCGGCGACGCACTGCGATAAAAAAAATATCGCTAAGCCCATTTAGCGATAAATATAGCTAGTTGTTGGTAATATGCCCCTGAGTTTCCTTGTGGCAAGTACCCTTGAAAAATTAGTCGGTTTCTCCAACATGCTTCAAATAGCATTGCGAATTAGGGGAGTTTCTATTTGCTGTAAAATTAAGCTGAATAAAAAGAAAAGTATTAACTCAGGCAGGATATATCTGACATCATGTATTTACTACGCTGCATGTTGGATTGATGAACGAAATATAGTGAAAGCCTTGTCCCTACTGACAGAAATGAATTAGTCAAAGCTACGAAAAGCTGTGCAGTTTGACAAAAAAACCTGAGGCAGAATTACTGCTTGATCAGAATTCTGTTCTGTGCTGGTTAAGACGCAGACTGGCTAAAGTAAATAATAACAAAGTCTTGATTGCACAAAGAATCCATGTGATTTCAGTTTGAAAACTTCAGGAATTGTTTTAGGAAATCTGATGAGTACAAGGTGTTTGTCTGTCTGTGCTGTGGGAAGTTAGAGTTTGTGGAAGGTTTTTAGATAAGCCAAACATTTCTCAATACATTTAAATGAAAGAGTATTGTGTAGAGCTGTGAGTGAAAATCCATGGAATATTTTGTTTTTTGTATTATTAAATTCAACAATTTTACAAAGGTCAAAACCTTGCCATGTTCAGAAAAGCTCCTTGACATTGTTTGGTGGTTTCTGAGATGCCTGTTTCCGCTCATAATTATAAATGTACACAACTGTTGGGTGGTATCCAACCTGGGGATTTTGCCTGCTGCAAACCATCAGTCTTTGGATGTAATAGTGGTGAAAACCATGCAGGAATTTGTGCCCGAATTCTAGTTTCCGCATGGTATTTTCCAAAAGCGATAACCCTCGTTATCCACGCTCTGACATTTCCTACCTCCAAGTAATAGTAATTTGGAGGGGGTGTTCCAGGAACTAAAGAGGGTCTAAGAAGAAATGTAAGAGCTTTCTGTCACAAGAAATCAGTCCATGATTCCACGTAAGAATAAAGCGCTATTTTATTGTTTTCATATGTTTGCTTATTTTTAGAAATGTGTACACATATTGATCTAGATATTAGAAGCTAAAATATTAGCCACCTTTAAAGTGTGAAAAAGTAAATTTGTAGCAAATAGAATGTTTTCTTTTTCTTTTGATAAGCTAAATAAACAACGTGCTCTCTGTTTCATTATTCTGAATCGATGTGATCAATATTCCCCCAATTGGAACTGATTGTCTTGATTACTGAAGCCAAAAATATAGGGGCATATTACCAACAAGTAGCGATAATTAACGCTAAACAGGCTTAGCGACGATTTTTTTATCGCTGCCTATCGCTGGATATGTTAGCGGAGAAAACATGCTATTAGCAACGTTTTTCTCCATTGTGCTAAAATATCCAGTGATAGCGGTGAAATGCGTGAATATCGTTGAGATTACAGCGTATTGTACGTTATTATTCGTAGTTGATGCGCATGCTAGGCACACGCGTCAACAACGAATAATACTCACGTGATGTGTTGCCTTTTAAAATGCTTCCGTGTGTGTGTAGGATGTTATGGGTCGCGTGGTGTGTGATGTTTTGAAAGGGAGCGAATGGTGGTTGGCGTTGAGCGGGGGTTTACCGGCATTCAGAGGCTGGAGACGCTTGATCTTAGATATCGTAATAAAGACCTCGTTACCTGGAAATACTTGATTTGTGCATTTTCTTCTTCCCTGGAAAGGGATTTACTTTTTCCACATTAGCAACAATCGGGAACGCATTCCGGCGTTGGTTTTATGATAATTTGTGATTTAAAAGCAATTTCTGGAGGATTTACTTACGTGGCTTGTTTTCATTCGTTACCTTCTAAAGCAGTTGCCTTTCTAATTGCTATTGGATATTGTGCACGAACGCCATTGGACAAACAACATAACAATGTCTTCTTTCACTGCTCCACATTGGATGATGTATGAACACCTCATTGGATAAAGGTTCATCATCCAATCCTGCAAATTCAAAAAGGACATTCATCATCCTTCTTACATTCGGGGCCAAATTGGATTGTTTTCTAGCGCTAAATTGGGTAAACTCAAACTTAATCGCAAACTTAAGTATACTCACCCAATCCCAACGGCAGTGCTGTGGACTGAAAGAACAACTGTAAGTAAACTACTGTGACACGCACACATTATTCAGCGTGTTATTTGCCATAAATAACGAAAGAAAAGAAGTTTGGTTTTTTTTGGTTTACATTTGGCATACATAGAAATTAACTATTTAATTGTGTTTTATACAAAGATAGTATACAGGAATCCAAAATATGTCAGGAATTCAACCGCCACCTTCATTTTTATCTATACCAGGTGATCCACAAATTGAGTGGGAAATATGGGGAGCAATGTTTTTAGCATATGTGGATGTTCTTGAAGGAGAAGAATGTGAAGCAGACAGGAAATTAGCTTTACTTAAACATTGTCTTGGAGGTATTGCTCTTAAAGAATTCAAAAGTCTACCTCCTTTGAGTAACACTTCAAATTTGAACAAATATCAAATTGCTTCTAAACAACTTGCCATCAGATATGGGAGGAAAATAAATCTGGTCATAGAAAGATTCAAATTTTACTCTAGGAAAGAAAATAGTGATGAGTCTATTGACAATTATGTTTTCTGCTTTAAGAGCATTGGCAGTTACATGTGATTTTGAACATATTAATTATGACCAGGTATTAAGGGACCAGATTTTAATGCGCACTAATAATAAAAAAATACAACAAAGGCTATGGACCACTACTGACATGTCGCTCAATGCGGCAATTGAAATAGCAAAGTCAATTGAACATTCGGAGAAGTTCGTAGATGAAATTAGATCAAGCGATAAGTCTGATGTGCATATTGTCAATAAGGAGAATGACAAGCAAAAAGATCTGGATAAACAAAAAAAGTTTATAAATCAAAGGAATGATAATCAATACAAAACAGGAAATTGGAATAGATGGCAAAAACCAGATTCAAGGATGAATAATTGGCAGAGACCAGATTCAAGAATGTATAGTACCTATTGTTTCAGATGTGGGAGTGACTATCATTTTGGGAATTCTAAGTCATGACCAGCCTTGGAGAAAGTGTGCACAACATGCAATAAAAAAGGGCATTTTTCAAGAGTATGTAGATCAGCTCCGAGGAGAATCAGTTTCATTCATGGACTAGAGCAAGATGATACAAGTGACTGTGAATTTGATGTTAACACTATAATGTGTATAAACTAAAACACAAGCTGTATGAAATTTCCCTCTTGTGAAATCATTATTGATGGAATTTCAACTAAAGTATTCGTTGATTCTTGCTCATGATATACTATTCTACCTTGCCCCTTGGTTGAATCTAATTGGCCTAATGTCAAACTGATACAACCTGACATAGCCCCTAGTGTCTACACCGGTCATAAATTACAGCTTAATGGATATTTTATAGCTGAACTGAATTTTAAGAACCGCAGTACACGAGGGAAAATTTATATTACAAAGCCTGGAGAATCACTACTTGGTTGGCCAAATCAGGAGCAACTTGGCATTAAACTAGATCCTGATGCTGATCCACCTGTGTATTCTATTGATGATTCTATTCTGTCAATAAGTAGTGGGGATTCATTAATTTCAGAGATCAAAAAGAAATGTCCTACATTGTTTTGTAATAGTCTAGGCAAGTACAAAGGATTTGAACATCGCATAAAAGTACATCCCAATGCTTTACCTATTCGCCATAAAGTCAGGAATGTCCCACTGCCATATAGAATTAAATTGAAGGAAATGCTAAATGAGATGCGCGAAAAGAAAATAATAGAACCTATTGAGTCATCCCCCTGGGTTTCTCCAGTAGTGATTTCAATTAAATCTGGAGGGGATCTTCGTCTGTGCATAGATTTACGCAGTTTAAACAATATTATCTGCGTGGATTCACATCCTCTGCCAAATTTACACAAGATGGTATTGACGTTGAATAATGCACAAGTGTTTTCTTGTCTGGATCTTGCAAGTGCATATCATCAAGTAGTCCTTCATGAAGATTCAAGGGATTTAACTGCTTTTATAACGTCTGAAGGTTTATATAGATTTCGTAGAATGCCTTTTGGCTTAGCCAGTGCTGCTGCGGTCTTCCAAAGGTTGATGAAGGAAACTTTAAATGGTCTAACAGGAGCAGTGGCCTTCCAAGATGATATTTTGTTTTTGGCAAAGATGATAATGAACATGATAAAAATGTAATGGAGGTACTAAATGCTCTTTCGAACAAAGGTTTGACACTCCGTGCTGACAAATGTAGATTCAGAAAGAAGGAAGTCGAATATATGGGTCATTGCATAAGTGGAAATGGAATCAAGCCTAAAGCGTCACATGTCGAAAATATCAGCAAATCACCTATTCCTCAGAACAAGGACCAATTAGTAGCCTTTTTGGGATTAGTAGAATTTTACGCTAAGTTCATTCCAAACTATGCTAGTGTAATTGAACCTTTTAGGTCTCTTTTAAAGAAAAATGCAAAATATGTATGGACAGACTCTATGACAATGACGCTCAATACTGTAAAGGATATGATCGTCAAGGCTCCTTGTCTTAAACCATTTGTCATTGGGAAAAAATATATTGTGATGGTTGATGCAAGTGATTGTGGTTTAGGGGCTGTTTTGATCCAAGAGGAATGGGGTAAAGAATGGATAGTAGCGTATGCGTCTAGAACATTAAGAGAGTCCGAACATCATTATTCTGTGATTGAGAGGGAGCTTTGGCATGTGTTTGGGGGGCTGAACATTTTAGACCATTCTTGTGGGGAACTAAATTCGTTATTACGTCAGACCATAAGCCTTTAGTGCACATATTATCACCTGGTGGGCGACGTACGCTTTCAGCAAGATTGGCTAAACTTTCTTCCAGGTTGCAAAACTTTCAGTACTCTTTAGAATATGTTCCTGGAAAATCTAATATTCATGCTGATTGCATGTCAAGACTTCCCTTAGCATGTAAGGATTCAGACAATGTTGATAAGGATGAATGTGAAGTAGCTTATGTTGTAGGTGATGTGAATTTAGTATTTGGTGAGGACTCAGTGGTACAGGAACAAACGTGGAATGAGGAAATGGATAAAGATTTAGAACTTAAGAAAGTAAAGAAATTAATATTAGGTAGCTGGCCAGAAGGGAAAAGACTTGAAGGAGGTTTGATGAGTTTTCATAAAATTAAAGATGAACTAGCTGTGGAGAATGGTATTATGTTAACAGGGGATAAAATTATTCCACCTTTTGGACTTAGGAAGAAATTTCTTGATCTGGCTCATGAAGGGCATTTTGGAATTTCGCTTACTAGAAGACGGTTAAAAGACAATTTCTGGTGGCCAGGGATTGATTCATATGTTGAACATCAAGTGAGGTCATGTGAATTGTGCACGAATAGTGATAAATCAGCCAAAGCTTTGTCTACTATTCCACAACCTGTGGAATTACCTGTTTCGCCTTGGAATAAACTTGGTATTGACATTATTGGGCCTTTTAGCATTTTACAACAACAATATTCATTTGGAATAGTACTTATGGACTATTTTTCTAAATGGCCAGAAATTAAAATGGTCAAAGAGGTTACTACTGATGCTATTATACAATTTAAGGATGACATTTTTTGTAGAGAAGGTATTCCCCATGAAGTTGTAACGGATAATGGGCCTCAATTCGTTAGCAAGCAGATGGAGAACTATTTTTCAAGATGTGGTATTTCTCATAAAAGGATCGCTGTGTTCCATCCGGAAGCTAATGGTCAGGTAGAGAGATTTAACAGAGTGGTCAAAGAAGCAATTCAATTGGCTGTTAAAAGGGGATTATGTTGGAACAAAGCTATTCAATCCATGTTGTTGTTATATAGAACAACTCCAAATGCTGTTACGCTTCTATCTCCTTTTGAGCTATTAAGAGGGCGTAAACCTAGTACACAGTTAGTACCATGGTGGCTGAAAAACAAGGATAAAGGTCGTATTGATTTTGCTGAAGTTGATTTCAAGGAAATTCGTAGGAAAGTTGATGCATATAAAATGCAAATGAAAAATGATTTGTTAAAGAGGAAGACAAGTAGGGAACACTCTCTGAAGATGTATTAAATTATAGCGCAATGCACTACAGGAACCAAAGTTCCTGCATTGTGCTAAGGGCAGAGAGCAGGGCAGAGCCACATTTACAAAATGCGGCCTGCTGCTGCTCTCTTTCCCCGCACTAGTGCGCAAACAGACTGCCCAGTTCTGTGCCACACACATACATTTGCACTAAAGTGAAAAGCTGTGTGTGTGATGTCTAGCTTAGAGTTTGTAGTGGCTCAAAATCTTACGCTTAGAGAAACGTTAACACGATTCATGCATTGGATGCGTGATGTACTTATTTTTTTGTTGACACCTGTCTTATGGTGGCTTTATTTTTTTCATGCAAAGTCAAGTCGCACTATCTCTGTAGAAGTGGATTACATCAAAACCCTTGAGTGCTAGTGGGAACGCCTCTGTAAGCACATAGAACACCTCCTTATTGCAAAGTAGTGCAAAGCAGAGAGAGTGTTATTTGTGTTATTTAAGAGCACTTTTTAGGACAAAACAAGTTTTGCACTGAAAAGTGAATACTTTATAAAGACTTTGCTCTGCTTTGCCTCAATTTGCTCACTTTGGAGACTTTTCACTGGTGCAAGATCTTAATAATGATGCCTCAGTGTGTGTTGCCAACGGGAATACTTAGTTTTGATGGTTTCTGTCGTTACCTATTACACTAGCGTGTTTAACATGTGAGGCACATAATTCTAACAGGAAATTTACAGGGTATTACAAAGAGAACTACAAAGTAGAATTCACATTTGTACGAGAAACCAGTATCAAAGGGAAACATCAACCATCAAACAGTTACAAATACAATCAGTGCAGGTCATTCAACATTACAAAGCTAAAAACTTGGATTTGGGTGACAAAAACAGCCAACTGTTGTAAGGTTTTAATATATGGTTGTTTTCTGCACCGTTTCCCTGCAGATAGCACACATTTTGCCAACATAAGTGTTGTTCTATGTGTTTACTAAGTACTGACGATAAGCTTTAATATTTGGATCTGGTAATAGTTTTCAAATGAGAATGAAAAAAATGTCGGGAAGATGGTTGGGTATTTCTTATATTTCATAGCACAACTGAATAGTGCTTTGACTTTACCCAAATGCTACACTGTTACTTTGGATAAGCAGTTTGAAAGCTTGATCAAATCTGATGGCGTGGCCAAGCCAGGTAAGATGGCGGATGCGACCTGCTAATGCTCTAACCACCGGCCCCAACATCATCAGACATCCAGGCCTATAACCCAGCGGTGCTGGCGAACCAGGTTGACTCCCCATGCCTCGTCTCCAAAGCTCCTGAGTGAGGAGAGCGTGTGAGCCTGGGGGTGCCTGCACCCATAACGGAGGGTCATGCTGGGGGAGGAGAAGGGGTGACCCCTCCTGGCAACTCCTTCCTTGGACTGCAACCAAGCAAGCCTCCTCTGTGACAGAGGAACAAGATCAAGCCTCCGAAGCAGACCAGACCAGGCCTGCAATGCATCGACAGCCACCCCTGGGGAGTTTCATTCCCGGAAACGCCAAAGCAGCCAGGGCCCTGACCAAGAGTGTGCATGATGCCCCCACTTTGGCACCACCATCAAGGCGCACTGGGGGTGCTGTGCCCCTCATAACTGCACACAAAGACCCCACATGAGATTGATCCAAGTACCAGAGGTGGCCCTGTGGCTACCTTGAACATGAGTGTCCTCATCTCCCTTCAGCAGCTCTGAACTGCCTCTTGCACCTCTATGGCCTCCAACACTCCTCAGTGCGTTGCCCCTGGTGACAAGTGCGCTTATTGATGACACCACCCTCCATCATCTGAGTTCTTGCCTTGGGGACCTGCACTTGCAGTGCACAGGAGTACTTAGTGGCCTCACCCTACCAGCCCATGTTTTGGCACCCCAACTGGGGTGTGTGGAGGTTAGTGTCAACACTCTGTGAGCCAGTGGGCTCTTCTCATCTATGCCACACCTTTCACCAACCACGCATTGGCACCATAATCAAAGCATGTGCGATGGACCAGCATGCCACCTGCTGCCCAACAGCCAGCAGATGAAGGGGCCTCACTACCCTCCCTGTACCCAGACCCTTGTTGGGGCACCAGGTGGAGTGAGATACTGCTGGCAGTGCCACAGCTGGCCTCTCCCTGGGACGAGCACCCTAAGGACCTCCTCCCCCCAACATCAATGGTCCCATCCTGGGGACCTTCTCCCTGCAACCCTGAGGGGGCCAGGTGCCCCTGCCCCTCCTGTCTTCCAGAATTCCACTTCAGCACCATAATCGAGGCACGCAGGGGATGGCAGTGGCAAGTGGTGAACTTTGTGTCATGTCCCTCAGCAACCACCATATGGGTCCCTAGGCCCCTTACTGAATCAACCTAGTGGGCCTAGACAACCCCTATGCTGTTGTAACCCTGAGGCTCCTCAAACAGCTCTTACCCTCACCACAATGCCAAATAACAGCCCCAGACTTGCATCTTCACGTCCCAAAATGGTGTTTTGATTGAGGCGCACACTAGACTCTTTTCTAACAATGGAAACTTAGCTCCTGAATCCTACCTCCGCCCATGTCCAGGCTTTACTCAATCCAACGTGGCAAACCCCCTACTAGGTCAGCAACGTCAACACCAGCACCTTCCCCCTCCCCTCATGCCTCAAAACCAGGGCCCTCACAGCAGACCATGGAGTGCCAGTCTGAGACTCCTGCAAGTACTGCCATCTCAAGCTACATGTCGCTACCAACCATGAGTAGGTTATGATCCGCCACATCTGCCCCACCGCTGCTCTCTGCAACCCACCTGTCATGATTCCAAACAACCCGTTGTTGGGAGACATGCCATCCCTCTCCACATCGGATAAACTTGAAAGGGTAATGGATGCTACAGAGCACTACGGACTCTCCATGAGACCTGACCGCAGCAATCAGCTTTCAGGGCGATGACCACCATAAGCTTGCAAACAAAGTCTCTGATGGCAAAAAAACTGTAGCTGCCCTACAACTGCTCACGGTGGACAATATATCTGCAATCCAGGACTTTCAGGACTGTGTCCTGTGCCTAGAGGACAGAGCGGAAGATCTGGAGGGGTGCCACAGTAGGAGCAACATCTGCTTCCTAGGACTCCCAAAAGTGATTGAGGGAACTGACACCCTTGTATATCTTGAGACTTGGTTTAAAACCTTCACCCCATCATCGTACCTCATTCCCTTCTACTCTCTGGAAAGGGCACAGTAGTATGAAGTACTTTATTAAAATCAGATTGTACTAAACGATGCCCCCTGCTTGTCGGAGCCTTGGTCAGGCAAAATCACCAACATTCTATTACAGCCTTCACTTGAAGGTTCTAAGACCATACCATGTGCCAGGTGAGGGGAGGGGGGTAGAGCAAGGGAGCGGGGCGGTCTAAGACATAGGTTACAACACGTCATCCTCCCTAGGGAAAAAGGAAAGGTAGGAAACAGGGTGAGAAGGGAGGTAAAAGCGAAGGATGGGAAAGGTGAGGGGAAGGGAGAGGAATACAGGGCCAAGGTAGGCAAAAGACACAGTAATGCAAGGTCTTGCGCAGAAGACCCAATTTCTACAAGTAATACGGAAAAAACAAAGTAAAGAAACCCTTCAAGTCATGCTATACTGTCGGTGCCAGTGCGGAGAGATTCTTAGTCTACAACTTTTCCTACTCTGCCCCTCATCCTTCCTGATGCCCTCTTCCTCTGACCTGTCTTCACCTGATTTGTTTTGCCCTCCTCTGACAGGTACGACCTGATCCTGACTCCACATTTTCCCATCTTCCATAACTACTACATTTTTCTTCACTTCCTTGATTTTACTAGGAGCATAGAACTTGTCACCACTTTTTCCAAGTTTCTCAGGTTTCCTGATATAAACACTTTGTCCTTGTTTGAGGTCCCTCTCCTTGGCACCCCACTTATTGTCGCACCATTCTTTGTACCTATTCTGTTTGTATTCGATCTTCTTCCTAGTCTCCTCCAGATCGATCTCCACAGCTAGCTTCCTTCCCATCCAATTGGGAGACAACTTCGTACCAGCTTTCCTCCCTCTCAACAACTCGAATGGTGAATGCCCTGTAGTAGAATTGGGCGTGGTATGGTATGCCCATAACATGTCCCTGATAGCTTCTTCAACATTTTTCCCTGATTTGCTAGCCAGTTGTATGCATTCTTTCAACATGCGGTTGGCTCTCTCCACTTTCCCATTTGCTTTTGGACAATATAAGGGTGTACGGACGTGGGTAATGGAGCAGTCTTTTAGGAACTCTCTCATCTCTTATGAGACCAATTGTACACCATTGTCCGTTACCATCTTGGAGGGAATACCTTCTTTTGAAAACACCTCCCTCAAGAAATAGATGAGAGACTTTGTATTAACATTGTGTACCAGCTTGTGTGTTATCAAATTGGTGTAATAATCAATCAATACCAACAAGTACCAATCCTGAGGACCTTTCCCTTGAATGGGGCCCGCTATGTCGAAACCAAGCTTGTCCCAGGGTACATTTGGAACCTCAACCGGGTTCAAGGGTGCGTGCTTTGTTACTTTCGACTTGTCGCTCAGACTGCAAGCATAGCAATTGCGAACTTTGTCCTCCATGTCTCGATCCATTGCTGGAAACCAATATTCAGACCGTAATGTTGCTTTGCTGAGGCTGCGACCCAAGTGGCCCTCATGGGCCAGATCAATCACTTGATTCCTTAGGCCCTCTGGGGGAACCAATCTTCCTGATTTTAGGATGAATTTCTCTTCCACCGAAAGGTCATCCCGCACGTTCCAAAAGGGTTGAATTTCTATCTCTAGGTCTTTGCATTTGTTTGGCCAACCAGACACAATGTACAACCTCACCTTCTTCAATATTTTGTCTTGTTCCATGTGTGCATCCCATTGGTCTTTTTCCACCGCTATCAGGCCCACTTCCAATATAGTGTCATCGCTCTTCTCCTCCTCCACTTCTCCGCCGATGGGAGCCATCGAAAGGAAATCCGCAATTTTATTTTGTTGCCCTGGTATGTAAGCTGTTCTGAAATTGTAACCTTGCAGACCTAAAACCCATTTTACAATGCGAGGGGTCATGTTTTCCTTTTTTTTTAGCGAACAACGACACCAACGGTTTATGGTCTGTATGCACTTCAAATGGAACGCCCCACACGTAAAATTTGAAGTGCCTGATGGCCCAATAGACTGCTAGAGCCTCTTTTTCCACGGTGGAATAGTTGGCTTCAGGACCAGAAAGCGTCCTGGACACAAACGCTACCACCTTCACCTTGTTATTCACCCTTTGTGCCAAGGTGGCACCAATCTCTTTGTTGCTGGCATCCGTTGAAATGATGGTGTCCCTTTCAGGATTGAATTTTCCAATGAATGGTGCCCTTATGATAGCTTCCTTTATGTTGGACAAAGCCATCTCTTGATCTTTACCCCAGATGAAAATGCTATCCTTCTTGACCAACTCTCTTAGGGGGTGTGACATCGTGGCAAAATCTTTGATGAATTTTGCCATGTATTCAGCCAATCCTAGAAATGACATGACGTCTTCCTTGTTGGTGGGAGTGAGTGAATCTCTCACAGCATTAACCAGATCACACTTTGGTTTAATGCCCTCTTCCGAGATTGTGTGTCCCAGATAGTCCACTGAACTCACTCCCAATTTCCACTTGCTCGCTTTTGTGGTGAATCCCACTTCTTTTAGTCTCTCCAGAACCTCCTTCGTGTTATCATTATGCTATTTTTCGCATGATCTGTAAATCAGGATGTCATCCTGAAAGCACATCGTTTTGATACAGTCTTTGAGAACATGTTGCATTACACGTTGAAAAGCTGCAGCTGCAGACGCCAGGCCAAATGGCATCCGCAGAAATTTAAAATTTCCAAAAGGGGTCGTAAAAGCTGTCAGTGACTGTGACTCTGGATGTAGATTAATTTGATAATATGCCAAGGAAAGGTCGAAAACACTAAAATATTTGGCCCCCTGAATTGTGCTCAGCATCTCGCTTATCCTCGGGAGCGGATATCTATCCACTAGGATGTTGAAATTTAAGTCCCTCAAATCCACACAGAGCCTTATGTTCCTCCCCCCGTCCTTGGTCGTGATGACGACTGGGGCCAATATTTTAATCTCCTTGATAACACCTTGGCTGATGAGTTTTTCCAATTCCCGTTTTAATGGCTCCCTCATGCGCAGGGTAATGGATCGAGTTTTGTGTACAACAGGTACAGCCCCCTCTTTAAGGAAGATTTTGTGCATGTAGTTCTTAAGCACTCCAAGGTTTTCACTAAACACTTCCTTATAATCTGTAGTAAGGTTTTCCTAGCTTGTCACCCACTGTCAGAGTCCCCTCTTCACCCCAAGCTGGCAAAACTCTTACACGTTAGGGACTGCAATCCCATCTTCCGTGCTGCCAGGCAGGTGGGCCTGTTCCAGGTCGAGGACATTCAATTCCTCACCTTGAACATTGGAGGTATGCACACAGCTAGGAAACGCTATGCAGTCAATTGCTATATCAAGCTCCAGCAAGAGCAGATCAACTTTTTGCAGGAGTCTCATGTCCGAGGGGGTGAACTAGATGGCTTGCACATGTGTTGGAGGGCCCTTATTTGTGCCACTATCTACTCGACATACATGTGAGGTACCCTGATATGGGTTCGTGCTGGCGTCCCCTTCCAGAACACAAATACGACCATTGATTCAATAAGTGGGGCCAGTGATGATACATACATATTAAAACGCGTCGGGCTCAACGAGGAGCCCTGAGGCACTCCACAAGGCAGGAAAAAAGGCTTGGAAGAAAATTCCCCCATAGTGACAGATTGCGTTCTGTTTGAGAGGAATGATTCCAGCAGATTCCAGGCAGCACCCTGAATTCCGATCTCCTTCATACGGTCCATCAAGAGGGAAAGATGGACCGTATCGAAATCTGCGGGTAGATCTAACATGATCATCACTGCTTTGCCTCCTTGATCAAGTATGGTCCTGATCTCCTCTGTAGATTTGATAAGGGCTGATTCGGTGCTGTGCCCCGCTCTAAAACCAAATTGCGATGAATCCAGCACCTGTGAATCAAGCAAGAATGTGCTCAATTGTACATTTATGATTTTCTCTGCCACTTTCGCTGGCAGGGGAAGCCTTGATATAGGTCTGAAATTATTTGGGTCTTTGGGATCCAATGAGGGTTTTTTAAGTAGAGGCAGTATAGAGGCTTTCTTCCAGATTTTGGGAAAGTATCCCTGAGAGAACTTGGAATTTATAATGGAGGTCAGGGCCAAAGCTACTGGTTCCGGTGCTTATTTCAGCATAGAGATGGGGAGGGGTCATTTGGTGAACCAGATTTTGTTGTCTTGATCAGGTTTAAGATTTCTGTAGCTGTTACTTGGGCAAATTTATCAAAGGATTCCCTGTCTTTTGTTTCTAGATGATTTCCGACAGTCGGGGTACAAGTGAATTTATCTGTATACTTGGAAAAAGTGGAGAAGATTGATTCAACTTTATCCAGAAAAAAAATGAGCGATGTCATCAGATCATTCCTGGCTATTAGAGATGTTAGGAATAGCTGGTTGTGCTAGTGATGTAACTGTTTTGAATAATTCTTTGGACAAGTTTTTCGCAAGATTTATTTGTTTGGTAAAAAACTCTTGTTTTGTTATAAAAAGCAGCTGTTTGTACTCAGCTAAGCTAAGTTTGTATTTGTTTCTCTCACTCTCATTATATTGCTTCCTCCAGTTTCTCTCTAGATGTTTACATTTCAGTTTTTGGTCTCTAAGTTTTTGGGAGTACCATGGAGAAGATGGTTTTGTCCTATTAGGGGGTAAAGGTTTTTTAGGAGCGAGCTTATCTCCAGCACTTTCTAGCCATTTAGTATATGCAAGTGTCGCCCCATCCAGATCTGTGGGGAAGGAGGGAGCTGTCTTTTGTAGAGTCTCATACAATTCCTCTGTATTTATTTTATTCCAGGCTCTACTGACCAGTTGTTTTCTCCCAGGTTTCCACAAGTGACAGCTGGAAGTATTAATTTAGAAAAATACTGCCGAATGGTCTGACCAAAGGATTGGCAGGGTGTCTATAAAACATAGTTGTGATTCGCTAGAGAAAATGCCATCTAATGTGTGGCCGGCCTTGTGTGTAGGTCCAGTCACCAGCTGCTTTAGACCCGCATTGCTCATCATATCTAGTAGGTTAGAGGTGTCAGGATCAGAGAGAGTTTCTAAATGAAAGTTAAAGTCCCCGAGTATAGTGTAAGCATTTGCACTCAAAACGTTTTCCATTGTGCTGTCAGTTTGCCTGAGGAATACATTTCTCGGTCCAGGCACTCTGTTATTAGAGTGCCTCTAAAAGTAAAGTGGTGTGAAAGGTAAAAACAGAAATCCAAAGCTTCAAAACTGAGGTTGAGCAGCGGGTTAAAGGATGCCCTAAATGACTTGTGGTAAATGATCACAAGACCACCCCCTTTCTTATTGGGTCTATTAAGTGTGAAACACAGAAAATCAGGTGGGGTGGCTTTTACCAAGTCTGGACCCGAGGACTCGTCCGTCCAGGCTTCTGTTATAAATGCGATGCTTATACCCTCATCCATAATTAAGGCTTCACATTCCAGACTGTGTTTCACTAGCGATCGAGCGTTGATAAGAACACATTTCCAACCTTGTTTGGGCCGGGTGTTTTTCTCGTTGTTGCTCAAATTACGTATGGCTTTAATGGGTTCAAAACCTAAGTCGGGTAATTTAGTTGCACACCCTTGGCACACTAACTCAGAGTGTGGAGGGCAGTTCCCTGGTTGCAAATATATACATCTAGAATGTTTATTACAATTGGGGTTAAGGCTATAAAGCATTTCACTTGAATAGGTTGCAATGTCTGTGAAACCTATGCGAAAATGAGCAGGGGGGCTGGTGCTGTGCGTTGGCTGTGCGCGGACGGGCACAGATGGGCTTGCCTTTGGCGCGCCTTTCGCTACCCCAGAGGCGCGCACGCATCTGCCTCATTATTTGTGCAGTCAGGGTCAGAACCACTAGCCCACTGACCTGAACTACTCTCAAGATGGCGCCTCTGCGTTTAGACAGCGGGGCCCGGGAGTGAAAGCAAGCATGTGTGCAGTGTTGAGGAGAACAGGTAAGAATGTCCCAGAATCACCATTTTACAGTTAAAAAAGTTTCCACATAAGAGTAAGTAAAAACAATTTAAAACATAGGGAATCACAATTTTACCTTTAAAAAGTGTCAACTCCCGTTTCAAGCCTCAGGAGGACTCTGACTAGAGCGCTTGCGCCAGCTACCTTATATGTGCAGTCAGGGGCGAAACCACTAGCCCACTGACCTGAACTACTCTCAAGATGGCACCTCTGCATTTAGACAGCGGGCCCGGGAGTGAAAGCAAGTACGTGTGCAGTGTTGAGGAGAACAGGTAAGAAAGTCCCAGAATCGCTATTTTACAGTTAAAAAAGTTTCCACATAAGAGTAAGTAAAAACAATTTAAAACATAGCCAATCACAATTTTACCAATAAAAAGTGTCAACTCCCGGCTCAAGCCTCAGGAGGACTCAGGTGCACTGGATAGGTCCCATCCACCATTACCTTTCTCCCCCACACATGCGCAAGCAGAACACTTCCAGAACTGGGCACACCACTTGCCAGATGCAGATGCATGGTGACACCCTGGTTCCTGGCTCTACTCCTTCCACACCATACCTAACAATTTACATGTTCAGCTTGACTTTTTACTTTGCTATACCTCACTGTGGCCCCTTGTCCAATACTCAGATTATTTGGGATGCATAGTCTCAGATCACGATCCACACATCCTAGACCTTAGATGGGTGTCCTTATCCTGCTGACCCCTACATGGAAGCTGCCACGTGATTGCCTGGAAGACCCGGTGTTCTGGGAAGAGCATGGAGACCACATCCAACATTATATTTCTGAAAACCATAATGCAGCCTCCTCCAGGGTGCTAGAGTGGATTGCCTTTAATGTGGTGACCAGAGGAGTCTGTATTGAAGAGATACTGAGAGTCCACAGGACCCTGAAGACAGAAATAGTGACAGCCAGGCAGAACCTAGCTAACTTGGGCAAAGCAGCTGATAACCACCCCAAGCTCACTCCAATACTTGCAGAGGTGAAAACTTCCTACACTGCCCTCCTAGAAGGTGGCCTGCCCCATCACCGAAGTGGTTAACCTTGCAGGCAACACTGCCCATACAAAAGTCAGTATAGTACAGGCTTTTATGACTACTCTTCATCCATCTAAAGGGAATCACCTAAGGCAGCAGTGGATCATTCCAATGTGTTCCTGATAGACAATACTCTTCCGCGTATCTTAGCCTCCACCAGACAGTCCAACGGATGTGACACAGGTGATCCGCGAGCACACTCTGAACAAAATAACAAGATTAGACGGTCTACCCCAGGAATATTACAGCGCTTTATCGTCACTCTTGGCACCCCATCTTGCAGAAATGTACTAGGCCGCATTAGACACTGGCGAACTCCTCTACTCAGTCCGACACTCCCTCTGACATCTTATAGGCCCATAGTAATCCTCGGGTGGACTATAAAATCTTGGGCAAATCCTAGCTGACAGGTTCACATATATCCTCCCAGAACTGGTGCACACATACCAAAACGTCTTAGTTCTGGCCATAGAACTTCCCAGCATATACGTTGCCTCTTTCACATACAGGACCAAGTAAGGGGATGGTTCCCATGAGCGGCCTATCAGGTTCTCAATTTGGAGTAAGAATTCAATACTCTAACGGGGCAAAATCTTTTCATAGTACTCACCCGCATGGGGATCTGCCCCAGTTTACTAGCCTACACCAGATTGTTGTGCTCCAAGAAGACCTCCCGTATCTGCCTGGGTCGCCTTGTCTCTGCCTCCCTCTTGCTTGGCCACTGTACAAGGCAGGTATGCCCACTTCCTCACCACTCTTCACACTTGCAGTGGACGTTTTTGCCATACAGCTGCCCGTGGAGGGTCTGGAGTGGGGCATTCAACTCACAAACAGGACACACACTGTGTCCTTATTTGTGGGCAACCTGCTCTTATACATACACAACATTATGCCCCACCTTATGCCACTTCGAGACACCCTAGCAGATTACACCTCAGCTGCAGGACTCTGAGTCAACTGGGCAAAATCAGTAGTATACTCGCTCTGCCCCGATCAACAGCCATGTGACACATCTCGGCGACACCCGCTTCAACTCGCATGCTCAGGCGATCCTTTCCTTAGGGGTCTACCTCTACCATAATCCCAAGGAGCTAAATGAGGGGAACCTCTTCAAGGCCTTGGCAGGAATCAGAACCCAGGTGCATTTCTGGAAGTCCCTTCCTCTTGCCACTAAAGGCAAAATTGCCTTGGCAAAGATGAATATTTCACCCTGCCTTTTATGTTATGTCACAAACCTCACGGTTATTCCACCAAGCTCCTTCCTATAAGAAACAATACTCTCTCCCCTAAACACTCATTTGTGGCGCCAGGCACAGATGAGTTGCTCTTACCATATTGCGGCTGCCAGTGAGTCAGGGAGGGATGGGCACCTCGTCCTTCGAGACATACTTTTTGCACTACAGTTCTAATGGTTGTCCTGCTGTACTCCTGGGCCCTACTTGGGCAAAGCCAGCACAGAACAAAAGCCCCTGTCGATATCAACAATATGGAGCTTCTTCCTTCCAAAGTTCTGCCCCCCTCCCCCTGGCCCCTGCAGGTGGCAACAGCAAGGGCCTGGATTTTATACTACCAGAGACCTGCAAATCGGAACAGACCACTTGGTGCTTACAGTGAGTGACCTCTTTGCCAAAGGCCAGCTCCTCCCTTTGACCAACTTGCCAAAGAGCATGACCTTCACAGTACAGTTACTCTTTCACAGACAGCTCCGTCACACGTGTCAGACCCTCTGGGACCTCTCTTAGGGGGCAACCCACCACCATCCATCTCTGCAGACCATTCTAGCTATGGGTGCCAGTCTTCACCTAATCACCTGGCTATATAAAGCCATTTGTGAACTGATGACCACCCCATTCACAACACTGCACCAAAAATGGGAAGATCAATTCAGGATGGTGCAATATTACAGGGATCGGGATTGGGATCGGGCACTCTAGTATCCCAAAAAGGTCTCCTGCAAATCTCATTTTACAAACAAACAATGGTTCATACTCCCTAGTATCAACTGAACCCCAGCTAAAATACATCACTACTTTCCTCGGACACAGTTCGAATGCCCATGTTGCCGAGCTCCTGACACAGACCTCATGCGCTTGCTGTGGTCTTGTCCGGCCCTCCAGAGTTATTGGCACTCAATCCACACAACACACACTCACAGCACTGGTGCTCCCCTACAGCCCCTCCACTGGCTGCATGGAGGGGAGCAGTGCACAAAAGGGCTGCAGCAGAAGAAGACCCCCTTCAATATAGGGAGGTACGACGGCTGCACAAACAATCTCCCCTCAGTGAGCCACCCTACTTACATACTTCCAGCGGGAGGTGGGCAATGACCCCTGTAAAAGCACTATGCCCTACCCGCATACGCTGTAACCACCACCCCAATCAGGGCTACCCAATGTTAACATTTACCCACAGTATTCCTTCGCCTGCTCTCACACAACTGGCATAAACCCGCAAGCCAGCTTGCCTGCCCCACAATACTACGCTCATCGCTCTCTACAAATTGCCACCACTACCATGCCCATCCATCTCTCTTCCAGACCTCTACGTCCCCTCCTAGTTTCATGGCATCAAAACACAGGCCAGTAACCAGCATTCTGAATCTTCATCCGCTCAGTCGGACTGGCCTAGAGGGCAATTTGGTAATGACCGAAGGGCTTGTCTGATAGGTCAGTATATGGGCTGGTTTTCAGGCTGTTTGTGGGCCTGTTTTATGATCTGGTGAGTGGTTTTTAGGTCGAGCACAGCGGCAGTAAGCTTGCGCTGCTCGCTCTACGGGACTGCTGTAGTAGAGTATGGGAGCGAAGCCAGTGCCCACTCTCCGCCCAAATTTTTAATTGGTATGTGTCATTGTCTTTCGTAAATGCTGCCTCCAGATTCATTACTGGGCTTGTAGTCCCTCCTTAGTACGGCTTTGTCTTCATTTGTAACCTCTCATGGCTGCTGGCCCCTTTACATCAGTTGTTATACGGGACCTGTTATTTAGTCTGTAAGCACTATTTACTTTATTTTCATTACAGGCCAGACTTGTGCTGCATCAGCTGAAAATGCTTGTGTTTTTTTAACCAGCACGGCCACCCCCATAACAACGGTGTCTGCTTTCAAACACTTTAACCTGGCATTATCTTGTGTCTGTTTCAACCCCCCAAGTAATATGGATTTATAAATGATTAGCGAATTAAATTCTTGCAAATGCGAAACCTATTGCATTGCAATGAAGGGCCTTCTCGACTGCTTGTTAGATTGTAAATATCAGAGAAAGAGACCGGCCTTCAAAGTAGTGATAAATAGTGTAGTGAAGAAGATGTGTAAGTATTGTAAATTACACAGACACAAAGTGTGAAGTGAGAGTTCCATATGATCCAAGCTATAAACACTAACAACACGCTTCAATACCTTTCTGTCTGTGATTACAATGTTGCAGCTCTTGACCTAATAAAAACACTCCAGCTGTAGTAGGGCCCTGGCTTCAACTCCTGGTGCAGGGCAGGTTGTGCTTTATGGCAGGCATAGAGGGAGGCAGGGATGGTTTTGGCTGCAGTTCAGACCTCATACAGTGCCCCTGATATTACCAGTGACCGAGAGGCACTGAGGTGGTGGTATTGGTATTGGTGGTGATGGTATTGGTATTGGTGGTGGTGGTATTGGTGGTGATGGGATTGGTGGTGGCGGTATTGCTTGTGGTGGTGGTGGTATTGGTGGTGGTATTGGTGGCATTGTTGGTGGTGGTGGTATTGGTGGTGGTGGTGGTACTGGTGATATTGTTGGTGGTGGTATTGGTGCTATTGGAGCTGGTGGTGGTTGTGGGGGTATTGGTGGCATTGGTGGTAATGGTGATGGTGGTATTGGCGGTATTGGTGTTGGTATTGATGGTGGTGGTATTGGTGGTGGTATTAGTGATATTGGTGGTTGTGGTATTGGAGGTGGTTCAGTTCTGTTCTGACTCAGACCCATGGTCTGATGAGACGTCCTGTTGCATATTTTTCTTCTACACTGGATCCAGTGGCAGCAGCATTGCCAGGATGTCTGAAAGCAGTAGCAGCAACTTGCATGAGTCTTGAGCAAAGTGAGTCCATTATTATGGGACATCCAGTAACCGTATATGTCCCACTTGTAGTTGTGATTTTATTGACCAGGACTAAAACTCAGTAACTAACACCTAGT
This sequence comes from Lissotriton helveticus, assembly GCF_964261635.1. Classification (NCBI taxonomy): domain Eukaryota; kingdom Metazoa; phylum Chordata; class Amphibia; order Caudata; family Salamandridae; genus Lissotriton; species Lissotriton helveticus. Next base: position 1,064,487,793 of record NC_136071.1, on the reverse strand, counting down.
CGGCTGACTAAGTATGAACAAATCCTTGTAGGTGCAGAAAATGTGACTATTGCTAGGTGTAATATTCTGAACCCAGATACATTATTGACTGATTTGCACTTTGCAGACGTTAAATATAAAGTCGAACACAATTGTATTGATCTTACAGAATACTGTACTAAACCTCGTCCAGATATTAGAGAAGAGCCACTAATACATTCAGAACATGAGCTATTTGTAGATGGTTCATGCATGCGACATGAGGAAGGAGGTTTGAGTGCTGCTTATGCTGTTTGTACTCCATGGGGTCCAGTTGAAGCATAATATTTACCTGGAGTCCATTCTGCACAAGTAGCTGAATTAATTACATTAACAAAGGCTTGTAAAATTGGGAACATTTGAAAGTGACTATTTATACTGATAGCCAATATGGCTATGGAGTTGTGCATGATTTTGGCAAACTCTGGATGCAGAGGGAGTTTCTGACTTCATCAGGCACTCCTATTAAAAATGGAAATTTTGGGAAAGACTTGCTAAAAGCAATCCAATTACCAGAAACAGTAGCTGGGGTCAAGTGTGCTGCTCACCAATCTGGTAATGACAGAGTGACAGCAGGTAACAGATATGCTGACCAATTAGCTCAATATTGTGCCAAAAATAAAATGGCAATAAACAAGAAAATTGAAACAAAAGGAAACAGCTGCCAACTTATGTTGCTTGAAAGAGTGAAAACATGGGAAGAAGTGATAGATTTACAAAATGATGCAGAACAAAAAGAAAAGGAAGGATGGGCAAAAATAGGTAGTCAGAAAAGGGCTGGAGATGGTATCATTGTTTACCTGATGGGAGGCCTGTGTTGCCAGACTGTATGCTTGCTCCTACGGCTAGAATGTACCATGGTGATTCTCATCTAGGACGGGATGCCATGACTAGATTATTCAGACAAACTTGGTTCAATGCAAAGTTCAGGAATGTTGCAGAGAGTCTTTGCCATAGGTGCTTAATTTACCAACAAATGAATCCTGGGAAGAAAACTGTAATGTTACCAGGAAAAATTGGGAAAGCAGAAGGTCCTTTTATTCGTCTTCAGATTGATTTTATTCAATTACCCCCTTGCAGAGGAATGAAGTATGTTCTTACCATTGTCTGCCAATATTCAAAATGGGTGGAAGCTTACCCTACATGCAGGAATGATAGCATCACAGTAGCAAAACAACTACTTAGAGAGCTCATACCACGTTTCGGTTTTCCAGTAACAATTGAATCAGACCGAGGAAGACATTTTCATAATGAAATAATTGGTCTAATCTGTGAAGCATTTAAAATTGAGCAAAGGCTGCACTGTGCATACTGCCCAGAGTCTTTTGGAGTAGTAGAACAACTGAATGGCACAATCAAGTCAAGATTGGGAAAGATATATTAATCAACTCGATTAGATTGGCCATATGCTTTACCTCTTGTTCTGATGGGACTCAGAAGCATTCCAGACAGAAACACAGGCTTGAGTCCTCATGAAATATTCATGGGAAGAGCAGTGAGGCAGGCATGGGTGCCAGGATAAATATATCTGATGACTTAGTACTAGAGTACTGCAAAGAACTGGCTGACCAAGTGGGTTCTATCTCTCACCAGGTTGGAGAAGACGCTGTCACCAGATAATCAACTCTAGCACATGATCTGATTCCAGGTGACTGGGTTGTGATAAAAGAACATACATGAGAATCTTGGTGGAGAAGGCCAAAACAAGTGATATTGGTCACCACTACAGCAGTAAAATGTAAAGGAATTCCGAACTGGATCCATGCAAGTCATAATAATATGTGATTCCGAAGTAGTTGATGATGAACACGCGAGCACCAGTCAGGAAGAATTGATTCCAGTGATTGACATTCCTGCAGAAATTGTGAGAACCAAAAGCCAGACTTATTTAGATAGACAGAGTGATAGTGAGGATGAGTCAGAAATAGAAGAACGTACCCAGATTACAGAAATCAAAGCCAATAGTAATTCTGAGGAGGAACAGATAAGGAGAGATCAATATACTCAGACATTCCAGATACCTGTCACAGTTCCAGAGTCTGAGGAGGGACAGATAGGTAATAGGGTGAAAGCTTAGGAAGAAGAAAAACAAAAATTCGAGATACTTGAGCAGGATCAGATAGATGTAAAAAAACATGTTCAGGAAAAAGAAAGTGAACTAAATCATAGTCAATTACAGAAAACTCCTGAACAAGGCCAGATTAGCATCCAGGCAAAGAAACAGAAGCAAGACCTGGACCAAGTCAGATAGAGAGGGATACAGACGACTAAGATGTACAAATTGTGTCACAACTGAACGAGAATAAAAGAGCAATTGAAGAAAAACAAAGCACAGTGCCAGCTAAAAGACTTAGAAAAGGAGATAAGTGGCCTGGTTTTGTCAAAAGATTGAAATTTCGCCTTAAACCTATAAATGAAGAACCAGAGCAAGTAAATGAAATATGAAGTCAAACTGGGTTTTCCATAGGACAACTAAGAAGTAAGAGTCCACAGCTGAAAAGACTAAATAATATGTTCAGAGGCCCTGAATGGACCTGTCATCCTTGAAGATTTTGAAAATTTAGAACTGAGTGATGAAAGTGATGACGAATTAATTGATGATCCAACGGAGGAAGAAGTGAGACCAACTAGAAAAATTTCACAGGTTAAAATTCTGTGAAAATTCTCAAAGAGGGGCTAAGTCTCCTTGATCGAAAAATGGCTGATCATACTGTTAATGGTTAACAGAAAAGAAACTGCTTAAAAACATGCTGTAGAATATGCACATGTAGTGTAGTAATAGTACTCATAGTATGGTTAGGACTGACAGTAGCTATTCCTTACTTAATGAATAAAAGTGAGAAGAATGACACTAACATTTATGAAAAAGTAGTTGCACCTGAAAAATTAAATATACATGAAAGAATAGTGGATTCTAAGCAGCAAAGAATAGAATTAGAAGAATCAGATGAGGAACAATTGCATTACGATAAAGTTAGAAATAGAACACACTTGAACCTATTCGCAAATCTGTTAGTACATTATGTAGAGGCAATGGAAATAAGTGATTGCTATGTTTGTATGAAGCTACCATTGTCTGTAGCAGAAGGTGTCACTTATAATCATTTGCCCCTGACTTAGGGTATTTCATGTAATATTTTAGCTAGTTTATTTTACAAGAAAGGACCCTTAGAATATTATTATTCTAATTCAGACGTGATTTTCTCTGAACTTCCTATACATAGTAATCTGAATCCTGTACATTCTAAGAGTGACATGACTCGTTATATGGGTGAATATTTTCTAACAATAGGTACAAGAGATATAGCTGAAGATACTTTGTTTGTGGGATTGGACCCTTGGAGCTGCCAGAGAGCTGTTGTTACCTTGTGCGCTGTTTGCTCACAGCGCTACCCCTCGCCGGACCCGCTTCGCGGGTCCTGCATCGTTGCGCCTGCAGAGACCCAGGAGTGTGGAGTGAAGCGGGCTGGGACCTGCAAGCCCGTTGTGGGCTGTGTTGAAATCCTTCAGGGCTGCGAGCGAGTGGAACGGGGACTCCATCTCCCAGGAGTCCCGGTTCGCCACACCCAAGTCACCTGGGCCGCTCTCCCTGAGGACACGCCCACACCAATGCTGTTAAGAACTGAGGACCTCCACATCAGCGTGGGATACTTTCTTTGTGGGATTGAACCCTTGGAGCTGCCAGAGAGCTGTTGTTACCTTGTGCGCTGTTTGTGCACAGCGCTACCCCTCGCCGGACCCGCTTCGGAGGTCCCGCTTCGTTGCGCCTGCAGAGACCCAGGAGTGTGGAGTGAAGCGGGCTGGGACCTGCAAGCCCGTTGTGGGCTGTGTTGAAATCCTTCAGGGCTGCGAGCGAGTGGAACGGGGACTCCATCTCCCAGGAGTCCCGGTTCGCCACACCCAAAGTCACCTGGGCCTCTCTCCCTGAGGACACGCCCACACCAAACACTTCCCTACATTACCAACACTATCCACCACTGCGCAGGAGCGCGTGGGAGAAGCCCAGGACAAGGGCGGGACCATCTGTGGCCGTCAGGGGCAGAAGGAGGCTGGGCTGTACCTGGTCCCTAACATCTTTAATCTGCTTATTGTTGTCAAATGTTAGTCGTTTTCGGGGGTACCCCAAGTATTAAGGACACCTGTAGACATGTCTAGTTCTCTACCTTCTAATGTTGGGGTCTCGATCCTTGGGCCCCTTGATAAATATTTTGCGAAGGCAAATAGAGAAATTGATAAAGAACTCCTGCTAGCGGAGAAACGTGCAGAGCGTCGTCGCTCTATTGAACAACTCAAAAAGAAACCAATGACTTCCCCACAGAATTTAACTATCACCCAAGAATTGGGTAGTATTGGTAGGTTGGAATTAGATGCTGACTTATTCAGCACCGACCATATCCCTAGTATATTTGGAGACCATAATACAACCCCTGTTTACTCTGTTATCAACAGTGATGGTAATATAAATAGCCCTCCTATTGTTTCTAATAGTCTTATTGACTTAAACACTTCAGCTGCCCCGATTCTTGTCTCGCAACTTCATTCAACCTTTTCTAATCATCCAATTGATACTGTTGCATCTACTGAGACAATTTCAATACATAGTAATAGTAAGACTAAAATTAAGTCCAAGAATCCACGAAGGGTATTTCACTCTCCGCCAAGGAAAAAAAGGAGAAAAGGCGGGGTAAAAAGAAAAGGGGATAATTCTTTGAGTACACCACCTCCTTTAGTAGGCCCTAAAACTAAACTAATTGCTCCACTCGTGAGTGAAGTCTCACCAGGTACCCATTCATTACCACCCTTCCCAGAAGAATTACTATCAATGGCTAACAAAGAGTCAATAGAACTTTTCGATCAGCTCTTAAAATCTTATATGCTCCCACTTATGGAGAGAGTTAGAATCTTAGGGGAAAAAATGGATCGCCTTCTGGCAGCTGCCGACCCGAGCACAAATCCCGACCCTGTGATTCCCAAGGACCAGCCCCGACTGAAATGCCAGTCTAGCACAAATATATCGAACCCAAGTAGACCACATAAAACCAATGGAAATTTAACTTCTAATAACACAAGCGCTCCCCCAATCTCTATCAAGCCGACGACTGTACACAAGCCAGTCAAAGAGAAGACACTGTTGGCTCCGAACAAACCGCTTCCTCCTACGAATAAGCCAACTATGTTTCCGGGGGTACCTAAAACTAAAACCATAACCCAAAGAGCCACCTTAAATCGTAGGATTACAGTGGACTTACCTCCAGAGTCAGCTAACTTTGTGATCCTTTTAACAGGTGTCCCTCCGATTTCGAATGGAATACTTGAACATAATGTCAATTTGAAAAATAAAGTTATCTTTTGGTTGAGAACTAGTAGACCCCTCCCCGCTCACTTAAACGGAGATATAATCTCTGTAAGAAGATGCAATTGGGTGGGTCTCCGTCCGAAAGATATTGAAGGAGATGTAGTGATCGTTAATTTTAAGGACCACAGAGTGGTAACACATATAAGCGACTGGTATCTAGGAAAAAATGAAGGAGGTGTCTCAACCCGAAATTTAAGTTATTTTTATCCAGAGGCCCTGCTTAGACCCCCTACCTATTCCAGAACTGGTAGAAACCATAACTCTTTGAATCTGGCTCAATGTACACCACTTTTTTCTTGCCCTGTTAATAATTTAAATATTCCCTTCCCCCTTCCTTTACGCCATCATCCTCCCAGCCACTTCCCCACACAAAAAAATCACACTAATCACACCAACTTTAACGAGTACTGGAACATCCCGCTGTATAATCTTCATGAACCCATTTCGGGGTTGGACTCAAACGAATGACTTGTCTTGCCACTCTTCGATACGGAGGTCATTCAAGATTGTACGGGTATTTTTGTTACCCCAGATACAGTACCCTTTTATGACGAAATATTGAATGAAATGCCATCTTATATTGGGAATGGGAAGTTTGATCTTTCTGGTGGGGATTGGGGCGTGAGTTTGGAAGTAGATGAGGTTGCGGTTCAGGATGCATTGGCATTAGAGGTTGGAAACAAGGAGCTTAGCTTTCATAGAGGGATTCAAAATAGAAGCCAGGAACCTGGGTTGGCAGCTCGCGGTGCAGCTGCAATTGATGAAATCCGTATCCATCTCAGGAGGGACGATGTACCTTCACAGGTTATTCCAAGTCAAAGGGGGGATACCCTTTATCATCTAGTGTGAATGTTTCTGCAGGGTCGGGCTTGGCTAACTACCCAACTTCATTGAGACTTATTTTGTGGAACATAGCTGGCCTACATAGTAAGCTTCAAATTGAGGAGTGGGTGGAGTTGGTGAATAATCAGGACATTTTGATTTTTCAAGAGACCTGGGCAATTGATCCTATTTTCCTACCTAGGTTCTTACATTTTCATAAACCAGCTCGTGGGACAGGAGTGGGTAGACCCTCAGGGGGTCTATGTGTCTGGTTAAGACAGACTTTGGACTATCATACAACAGAGGTGTTCACTACTAATCTTGATTTTCTTGTGCTTAAGCTTTCTAAATCAGGATCCCAGACGATAGTTATTATAAATGTCTATGCCAGGGGTATTCCGGGTGGACGTAGCCCAATTGGTTTATTCAATGATCTGGAGTTTATATTTAATCAAATTGGAAGGGAACCTTTTGTTATTTTGGCAGGCGATTTAAACTGCACCTTTGAGCCGTTTTCTGGAAGAGAGATAGACTTCCAGGCAGAAGAGGACAAACTTTGGCAAATTCCGTCCCTAGAATTATTACCTATTAAGAAAGGGACAGAAGCAGCCCTCCACTGGCTGGGGTTCTGCCTCGAATGGGGTCTGAGAGCTGTGAATGGGCGAACCCCGTCAGACAAATAGGGGAAGCACACTTTTGATAATGGCCATAGGACGAGCAGGATCGATTACTTCCTTATTAAGGTGGAATACTCATCCTTTCTGGTCGATATGATGGTGGAGGATCGTCCCGAGAGTGACCACAACCCCCTAGTACTCAGCCTAGCTCTTGATAGAAATTACCGGTTGGGAGCCCCCCACAAATGTGCTACAGCAGATGTATTTCTGGAGAACGACAGAAGAAGGGTACAGTGGAATAGAGTAGCTGAGGAACTGGCGACCCTAAGTCTAATCTCACGGAAAGTCGTGGAGGTTTTGGCCGCCATGGAGACATCGACCGATTTAGTTGATGTTTGTGGGCTACACGACAATCTCTTCCTTTTTTTGAAATCACTTTTCTCAATTACAAACAAAAAATCTGGGAAGAAAAAAACCCGAATACCTTTGGGTGGGGGAAGGTGGTATAATCAAACTTGTCGTAAAGCCCATATCGACTTACTCGCAGCACTTAAATCGTGCGACAGTGCCGCCATTCGGAAGTCCAGGCAGCAATACAAAAAGTAGAATATCAAATTCTAAAAGGGGGTCAAAAAAGGGGTTGGTTTAATGACCATGAAACCTCACAACCCTGGAGAACATGAATACACAACCAAGAGGCACATAGTCAGGGGAACAATGCGTGTGTGTTGTGGATACAGTAAGAAACCAGAAAAAGCACTGGGCTGAAATATTCCCATCAGCCCACCAAACGTGGCGGAGGCATCGTCATGTGGGAAGTGAGTAGTGTATTCCAAATCTCACCCACTCCATCAAAGATGGTGCAGAGATTGGAAAACTGTGATGACCTTCAAGCCACAGTGTATTTCTGAGTGGTACTAATGAATGTGCAGTGCTCAAAATAAAGTGAACAAAAATTTTTAAAAACAACTACAAGAGCAGAAAATATGTTTATTAGATACTGCTCTGGTGTCATGGTTAAGAACAGGCGCCTTGTAGTCTGAAATTATGACTACCATAAGACGCTAGGCAGTGTGGTCAACATGTTTCAGCTATAACAAAGCTTTCGTCAGGACCAAAGGTGGTAATGATGCAACTGCAAAAAAATCTGAACGACAATTCTTAATGAAAAAAGTAATCCTACCAGTGTTTTGGAGCCCCAAATATTAGCTGGAGGAGACTCTAAATCACTCCTACTCGGATGCTTGTCTGAAGTACCGACGGACAGAGCGGGGCCTTATTCTCCCGAGCAGGTGCCGGGTGAGGTGAGGCTACTTCCCACACAATGCTGGGTAACGGACAATTCATTTAGAGTCTCCTCCAGCTAATATTTGGGGCTCCAAAACACTGGTAGGATTACTTTTTTCATTAAGAATTGTCGTTCAGATTTTTTTGCAGTTGCATCATTACCACCTTTGGTCCTGATGAAAGCTTTGTTATAGCTGAAACATGTTGACCACACTGCCTAGCGTCTTATGGTAGTCATAATTTCAGACTACAAGGCGCCTGTTCTTAACCACGACACCAGAGCAGTATCTAATAAACATATTTTCTGCTCTTGTAGTTGTTTTTAACATTTTTTGTCCACTTTATTTTGAGCACTGCACATTCATTAGTACCACTCAGAAATACACTGTGGCTTGAAGGTCATCACAGTTTTCCAATCTCTGCACCATCTTTGATGGAGTGGGTGAGATTTGGAATACACTACTCACTTCCCACATGACGATGCCTCCGCCACGTTTGGTGGGCTGATGGGAATATTTCAGCCCAGTGCTTTTTCTGGTTTCTTACTGTATCCACAACACACACGCATTGTTCCCCTGACTATGTGCCTCTTGGTTGTGTATTCAAGCAATACAAAAAGTGCCAGAAAGAGGCCAAGTCGGCTTGGGACAATAAACACTGGCAGGACCGCTATAAGGCAAGTTTATCCTCCAATCAATCGAGGTTCTGGTATGTTCTTAAATGGGGGAATTCCTATGAATCACAACTTCCGTCCGATCATGTAGCTGAAGATGGATGGGTTGCACATTTCGGGGCTCAATTTAGTAATTCTGGTCCTCTGGTAGCCCCCGTCGCAAGCATACGGGAGAGCCCCCTAAGAACCCTGAGTCATGATCCCCTCTTTGACCGTCTAGATGTGGAGTTGGCCTTAAGCCAGACTAAAGGTGGGAAAGCGCCTGGTATAGATTGTATTCCCTCAGATCTTTTTAAATCTGATCAGGCAGTTTGGGTCCCTTATATTTTGAAGATAGCTAATGATGTGGTAGATGGTGCCCCGATACCTGACTCTTGGCAGGGGGCGGAAATCCTTCCAATTTTTAAAAAGGGGGATCGCTCCCTGCCTACAAATTACCGTCCAATTAGTCTTATAGACGCCATCCAAAAGATCATCTCTCGGATGGCGCTATTTAAGATCACAGCCTGGATGGACGAAAGGTCAATACTATCGCCACTGCAGGCCGGCTTTAGGCCTTGTGTAAGTACAATAGATCAGATCCTAAGATTCTTATTAATCTATTAGAAGGTGGTGGTCTTAAATGTAGGTGTGATTTATGCAGCTTTCGTGGACCTTAAGTCCGCCTTCGACTTGGTCCCAAGACCCAAACTGTGGGAGGCTCTGTCACAAATGGGTCTGCCAAAGGACCTGTTGGATTAAATTATAAGACTTCATGAGAAGAATTATGCACAGGTTCGTTGGGGTATGCAGGCCCAAGTCACTAAAAAGTTTCCAGTGACCCGAGGTGTCCGTCAAGGACGTGTCCTTGCCCCCACCCTTTTTCTTCTTTTTATTAATAGAGTAGTTTACTATTTTCAGGACACTCCTACAGACGCTCCTAGCTTAGGTGGTATGAAGGTTCCGCTCCTAATTTTTGCGGACGATACGCTTTCACTTTCAAAAACTCAAAAGGGGCTACAATTGGCACTTAGTAAATTTATAGAATTTTGTGATGCCAATGACTTACAGGTTAACACAAGCAAAACCAAGTTTATGGTTTTTACCAAAAATAGACCAAGATTGGGACAAGTTAATCCTAATGGGGTAAAATTGGAACAGGTAAATGAGATGACTTACCTGGGGGTGGTTTTAGACCACAGATTAAGATGGTCTGCTCAGTTGGATGCATTGTCATTAAAATGTTCACAGTTGAGTTGGACACTGGTTAAGGAGCAGAGATCCTCTCAAACCAAGAGAGTAAGCCCAGCACTCAAAATATATAATACTAAGATTAGAACGGCAATTGTTTACGGATCGGACCTATGGGGTTATGTTAATTTGTCCCAACTTGAGAAAATACAAAATAAATTTCTACGGAACTTGGTGGGTCTCCCTCAATCGACCCCTATGCTTCCCTTAATGTTGGACCTGGCTTGTTATCCTATAGAGGGACTAGCCAAATTGAGAATTATACTATTATGGAGGAGAATATGGGTAACTCCTGAATTGGCTACCTTTGCTGAGGGAATAGAAGACCTCAGACGAATAGTGGGTAGCGGCAATCTCCCCTGGTTTAAAGCGGTTAAAACCACCTTGTCAGATATGGGCCTTTTCCAGCTATGGTCCGACCCCAGGACCAGTGAGTTCCTCGGGAAAAAGGATTTTAAAGATTAGTTTTGGGCCGCTTACAGAAATAGGCTGATTATGGAACATAGCTCATCTACCCTTTCTAGTAGATTTTTGAGCCATAAGGTGGACACAGTCTTGGAGAGCTACTGGGATACCATAACAAAGAGCATTGATAGAAAACTTTTCCATCAATTTAGAGCAGGAACGTTACCCCTGAGATCGTTCACTGATAAATGGAGGGGGGGTGTAGGGAACTATTGCCCATGGTGTCATGATCAGAAGGAAACATTGGGTAATTTCTTTTTTGTATGCCCTGCATATGCCGCCCCACGGAAAAAATGGTTAAAACCAATTTGTCGAATGCTCAAGACTAGAGGGGCCGATGATGCCCTAAGGTTGTTAGGGATGGTTACATCTCTCCCAGTGGCCATATCAGTAGCTAAATTTTTAGGTTGGTCCTGGCTAATTAGAGTTAGACATTCACAGTACTAGTTAGTATGATAGCCTATATTTTTTACCGTGTATTATGTAATTCATGTATTATGTGGGTTTTAATGTTATATTGTGTTTTATCCTGTGCGGTCTTTTATGGTTTATTTTACCAAAATAAAGACTTATGAAACGGAAGCACACAAGAATAATTTATTATACATTTTACATGAAGAAGAAAAGATATTTTTGAATATAGTTGAGAAAAGGAGAGAAGATTTCCAGAGAAAAGCTACAGGACAGAAACATAAAATTCCTAAATGGGCTGAAAATAAAGAATACACCTTGAATGGCAAAACTCATGCTGCTATGTTGCTGGACTTTGAAAAGAAAGGGAAACTCTGTCTCCACAGAGAGAGAACAAGTTATTATAACAATATATTCATTGGTTCCAGTGAATTTGAACACAATTATAAAGTAATTGGGGGTTGGGGTTTCAAAGATGGGACTGAGTGAGTATTTCCTGGGATTTATTACATCTGTGGGAACAAAGCATATTACCAATTGCCTGATCATTGGTATGGGAGTTGCTATTTTGGAATAGTATTCCCAAAGGTATACCATGTAAACACAATCACTGAAAGCAATGAAGAAGCAAATGGACTAATACGTAGTAAAAGAGCTACTTTTGCAGAAATTGTAGGTGATATATTTAGTGCATTGATACCCTCAGTGGGAGTAGTTTTGAATACTCAAAGAATTTGCAAATTGTCAACAGTGGTGGATCGACTGATTGACACTGCTGGAGGGCTCTTAATGATCACTACTGAACTAGTTGCGGTTAGGTCAATGGTTTTACAAAATCGACTTGCTCTTGATGGCAAAAGAGGGCAGAGTCTGTAGAATGTTGAAAGCGCAACATTGTTGTACTTACATACCTGACAAAAGTGTAGAAATCAAGGGGTATGTAAGGAATATTACACATTTAGAAAAATAACTTAAACCACTGGAGGTTGATAGTGCATGGAAGAGACTAACAGATGGTCTCTCCTCCATAGGTAGTTGGTTTTCTAACGTGGGAAAAAGTTTTGTAGGTAGAATACTGATGCCAATGGTGGGAATAGCCCTAATGATTTTAGGGATAATAACTTGTACAGTGAATAAGAGAGGAAAAAAAAGATATATTGATGAAATTGAATTAGAAGAGCATAATGGACATTTGTTCGACAAAGTGAAAGATCTTCATATGAAAAATGGAAAAAATGTTAACCCAAAAGTTTGAAGAAATTGAGTTGGGTGAAATGTGAAAGTTGGCATCCGTTTCAATAATTAGTGATGATATAAAATATCATCAAAGAGGGGATTGATGGAGCAAGGTTGCACACGTAAAGTGACTTACTTGTATTCAGCCTTCTTGAAAATAATATTAATGTCCTAACTTACATGTTTGTCATATTAATATTGCATTACACGACATTTAGGTATCTAGTGAAGCTTGTCAATGTGCTTTTACTAACTATATTCCGCTTGCATTAAAATGGCTGCCACTACACGGGATTTTTCCACTGCGCATGTGTCTGTCACACTCACGTGTTATTCCGCTTGGTGGGAAACTTTTGCTTCTGCGCACTAGAACTAAGATGGCTGTTCTGTATCCTAAAGTGCAAGAAGCTTGCATCGCTGCTTGGCTAAGTTGTTTGTTTTGCCTAACCTTTAATGCAATAGTTTAAATAAAATAATGGGAATAGAGTAGAAAGAAGTGGTATACAGTGCATTAATTTTATCATGTGTCTCTAAAACTGTTTCTCTTCTATTCTTGCATGTATCGTATTTGGGCCTAAATGTACCTCTGAACTCCATCTTGGAGAGACTGCGCCTGTGCGAAAGAAACCCCAAGCCACTGAAGCTGTGGCATTGAAACAGTGCCAAATCTGACATGGACTAAGAAACTATGAAAAGCGTCCTGCTCACCATGCCAAAAGAAGCTGAATTGAATAAAATGTTAAAAGTCTTATTGTTACATTCACTACCGGGCGGAATAAAAAGTACATGGGAAGATAAAGTTATGGAAGAGAACATTTAAATACATGATTGACAAGTTACCTCATATCAATATGGTGTGATGATTACTCCTCGTCTTTTGTCCAATAAAATTGTGGGATTTCACACATTTGCAGCATTTGGGGGTGGCACACTGACCTGGAAAATAGAATAATAGGTTAGGCTTAACTAGTTAGATTTTCTAATTTGTCCGAATAGCTGACCTGTCACATACCCAACACACTCAATAGGTGATCGAGAGCAGAAGTGCTGGCGGAGCACTCTGACAGAAGATTCAATAACCCAATTGGGGTTCTGGAGAGGAGTTCGATGACCCAGTCGGGGTTCGGGTGTTAGCTGCAGAGAGAGTTGTGACGCTGGCGTTACACTTTAGCTGTGGGTGCCGGTCTTAGCCTGTGGAGGTTCTGTCCTGATCCAATTTGGTCCATAACCTGTCCTGATTCTGATCTGCACCTGTTCTTTCCTGCTGGCACCTGCACTTTGGGATTTTTGTCTTTTGTCTCAGCCCGTGGCTAGGGATGGTCTTCACACCATTCGAGGTAACTATAACATGTGGGTTTGTCATTGTATTGTTTTCCCTTCTGTATCCATCCTCTGTCTAATGCTTAATGATATTTCTTCCCAAATGATTGCATATGTTTATTTAAATTCTTCGACATTTAAAAAAAGAAATTATTGATTTCATGTTTTTCAAACTTTTAAAGATTTACTTAGATAAAAGAACTTAAACCTTTTTCTGAGAGTTTGTGGTTATTTATCGAATGTTAAATGTTATTATTCTACCTATTTCCTTGCTAACTCCCTTGATCCTCTAGGATTTTAGGTATTGGTGACTTAGATTGGTAAGTTAAAGGTATAGATCCTGAATGGTAACATTTAAAAATTGATTAAGTGTAAGTTTACCTGTTTAAATATATATTTAGTTTTATGGGCCCCGGTGAGTATGTTGAGCAGGTGAGCTTGCGCTCTATTATGCTGACTGTCTCTTGGTTGGTGATGTGCATGGATGGTGCTGGGCTGAAGGTGTGTGTGGATGGTGTTTGGCTGATGGTATTCATGAATGACACTCGGCTAGTGGTATGCATGGATGGCACTTCGCTGGTGGCATGCATGGATGGTGCTTGGCTGGCAGTGTGGCTTGCATGGATCCTACAGTGTTCTATTACCCAGAATCCCCAGCAAACCTCAAATGTAGCTAACAACTCACACTTTCCTCACATTTTGGTGTGGAAAATTTGTCGGACAAATGCGCCGGCATAAATTTCCCACCACCCTGCATTTCCCTTGGTCTCCTGAAAAAAATGATAACTCACTTATGTGGTTGACCAAAGCAGAGAACCTAAAAACATATAAAATGAAAAACTGAGGGGGAACCAAAGTGGGTCCAGAAGGGCAGTTTTTTTATACACTTTTAGGCTGACACTGCTTTGGGCACCCTCACAAGTGAGGTATCATTTTTATTAAGAGACTAAGGGGAACGCTGGGTGGTGGGAAATGTTTGCAAGCATGGTGATATCACAACCTTCGCAAACAGAAGTGAGAGAAAAATGTGGAACTTTAGCTAAATTTGAGGTTTGTAGGGTATTGTGGGTAAAAATCAACATAAGCCACACAACACTGGGCTCCCCTGGGTGTCTACTTTTCAGAAATGTCTGCGTTTGGTAGGGTTCCCTAAATAGGTGCTGAGCCCCGGCCCAAACAAATAGGTGCCCTCTATCTATGACAAAACTACCTGTTTTTGCAAGGCGGGAACCTGCGTTTTTTTTCCTGGGCTAGGCAGTCATCTAGGGAAACCTATCAGACCCAAACATTTCTGAAAACTAGACACCTGGGGGAGTCCAGGGAGGTGCAGCTTGTGTGGATTCCCCAATGTTTTCCTACCCAGAATCTCAAGCAAACCTCGAATTGGGCTAAAAAAATCTCATTTTTTTAACATTTCTGTGTGGTAAAGTTGTGGGATCACCAGGCCAACACAAATGTCCTACCATCCAGCATTCCGCTAGGTGTCCTGATTAAAATGGTACCTCAGTTGTGTGGGTGGGCCAAGAACCCACGAAAGGGAAGGGCCTAAAACATTTTGTGGAGACATCAAAATTATGCATCAGAAAAACAACCTGGTTTTGTAAGGAAGTACCTGCATTTTTGGTCCCAGGCTAGGAGGCCATCTAGGGAAACCTACCAAACCGAGACAGTTTTTAAAACTAAACACCTGGGGGAGTCCAAGGATGTGTGGCTTGTGTTGATCCCCCAATGTTTTCTTACCCAGAAGCCCTGTAGACCTCACATTGTGATAAAAAAATCTATTTTGTTCAAATTTCTGGGGGGGAATTGGTGTGCGGGCACAAATTTCCTACCACTCTTTGTCTCTCGAGTAAAATGATACCTCACTTGTGTGGCTGTCCAATGCAGAAATGGCTAAAAACTTTTTTATTTTTTATTTAGTGCTTAGAATTCGCTGTGCTATATCCTTAATCCCTATGTTTTTGGCCCTTCCCAGGCCATATGCCCTTGCCACAACCACACAAGTGAGGTATCATTTTATACATGTCTTTTCTGTACATTTCCTAATATTAGTTTTTGTTGTGAGTGCTGAATCACAATTTCTTTTGTGGTTTTTTTGCAGTTTTATTTAACGTGAACATGACCCGACGGTATCAGAGTGCTTTACAGGAGCCCCAGTTGCATTACAGATAGACACATTCATTTTTTTTTCTAGACACGGGGAGATCAAGTGATTTGCCCAGAATCACAGGATGCTTGAGCCTCCCGACAGACTCGAACCTGTTTTCCAACTTCCAAGTCGGCTGCTCTAACAGCTAAGCCACATCCTTAGCATTTGTCCTTTCATTTATGGAAGTGCGTGGCAACCCGGTAGCAGTTAAGTGGGTGTGATGGGAATACTCACTGCACACATGTAGACTGTGGGGCACATTTACAAGCCCCTTGCGACAACTTTACGCCGCAGTCGCGTCACCTCTGTGGTGCAGTGGCATCGTAAACAATGTGCAACATATTTACAACGTGACACATCTAGGGAGATGCATCACATTGTAAAACCCTGCGCTACATTATACCTGCATCAGGTATAATGTATGCAGGGTAGACGGTCCAATGTAAGAAAGCCTCGTAACTTTTACGACGCCACTGCGCCAAAACCTGGCTCCTGCTTGAAGTAGGCGTAAGGAGCGTAAGGAGTGACTTAACATGATAGGAATAGTCATTCTTGACCATTGTTAGAGTTGCGTCGTGCTTGTGACACGACTCCAGCAATGCACTGCGCTTACGTCCTGCATCTGTCTATCCTTGCCCCACTCCACGGTGGGCTGCATTGTAAATGCGACGCATCCATGGTGGCGCAAGGAATTTTTTACATGTCGCAAATTAACTGGCGCATACCTGGTAATATGCAGAGATGAACCAGTTCTTGTAAATCTGCCCCGTAGTTTCAAAATTGTATGGCAAAATTTACGATTTTGAGCATATTCAAAAAGCATGTGCACCGCAGCTTGTCTTGAAATGCAAGCCCGTAGGTGTGATTAATAGGCTCAATATACCAAGGTTAACTGATCTCCCGTAGGTCACCAGAAAAATATGGATCCAAGACTGCGTTAAGTGGGCATAAGTGCAAACCTGTCTTAACAATTTACATTTACCTCCCAGTTGTTAGCTGTGAGTTTCAGTGCTATATCACCCTCCCATTCCCAAAATGGTTCACTGCCGCTGCGTGTTTTGTTTGGATTTTTTTTTGCTTTGTGGTAAATTAAGCTGTTGCAGTGTTTGGGTTATTTCGCTTCTCGTGGCCACATGATTGTCAGTTTCTAATCTATTACTCGATCTCTAAATTGTGGAGTTTCTCGCTTGCAGTCTTTGGTACAGTTAATGGCTGTAGATCTTGGTGGAGCTTCGGGTGCGTACAGAAAGATATAGATTTTCCTTCTCGGGCGGTGCACACCTTATAAACTATTGTTCGTTATAAAATGCGCTTTCTTTAAATGCATGGCGTTTACCTTGACATCCGGAACTGTGAACAGTTCTTTACAATATCGTATCACAGAATGCCAGGTGTAGCTTAGGTTAAAAAAACAATGTCCTACTTTGTGTCATCTTTTTATAGCACTTCTGCAGAGGCCATAAGAACCTCTGTAAATTAAATAACTTTGTTTAAACATTGGTTTGGCTCATTCCAAAAACTTTACATCACCGAGAAAGCAGAAAGGAAACTTGATTATTTTTACTCTATTTACATAACTTAGTTTGTTTAAACCAAAGATGAACCCAAGAACAGCTTTATAGCAGATTCTTGATTGATAGTTTGGATTCAATCATGGTTTCTGCATTTAAAACCACATTTTGGTGATTTATTCCACTGATAAGAACAGCAGGAGTTCATAAAACGAAAAAAGGTTTTTCCTTGTTTGCAGGCCTCTAGCCTTATCATCCCTGCCTACTGAGGATTTATTTCACTCATGGTGACCTAATGCAATATTCAACGAGCTGGGCTCATCATAAACATGGAAGGGGTTAAAATGTGGTCACATTTAGTGGCGGGTGGTTGGGCGGGTGGAGGTGCGGTGTGTAGTATTAATATATTTAAAAAAATAAAAGAACTTATCTGAAGCTACCGGCCACCTCCCTAGTTGCGTTGCTCCTGCTGTCCTCTTCCTGGTCCCAGCAGCCACTGGGACAGACTCCCATCCAATCCCCGTGCTGCAGGGATTGGCATGGGCAGGCTGGAAAGACTCGAGTTACTCACCACTCATGGCCAACCACCGGTACTGTCTTCAACACTACTGTTTACTCCTGTTTTGGGTCCCTTTTTTGATGTAGTAACTTTAAATTTGCAATTTGAGAATAGCAATTAGCCTACTCCTTTCTAGGTGGGTGAACGCCCCTCCACAAACCCCCTCCACCACTCTCTAAGCCCCACCCATTTAGTGCTAAATCTAACCCTTTTTCCCTGCCCCCTAGCTAGTCTATCACACATTTACTACTAAGGGCAAAATTACAATGCTGTAGGAAACGGCTCCAACCCTAGGTCGTAACTGTTTCTATGGTATTGTAATCTCCTGTTTGGATTAAGTTCCGAATTATTCAATTTGATGGAGTCGGTCGAAATTAATCCAAACATGATTTTGGAATGGCTTACGACGGGCTCCGAGAACCCGTCTGCCATTCGGAAAGGGGCCTGTAATGCCAAGGGCGGCTCTTTCCGTCCGAGCGATTATGATGGCAGATTCCCACAGCATTTCTGTGCCAGCCTTTCTGACGCAGAAAGGCTGTGGGAATCGGAGTTTGGAGGACCCCTGCAGGGCCACCATGGGTGCGGGGCCACCAAATGGCGGCCTAAGGGCTTGTTGATCCCTGCACGCGGCGGTAGGCACCTTGAGGTGCCTGCTACGGGGGTGCAGGGATGAACTGCACCTCAGCTCTTTACACTGAGAGCATGCATTCCAGTCGGAATGCATGCTCCCGTTGTAAAGAATAAGATTGCGAGCGAACAGTGTTCAGTCGTATCCTGCTGGGTTGGGACCGAAGACAGGAGGTCGGTTGGTCCAAGTTCCCAAACAATGTCATAATTGGGCCCTAAGTAGTAAGCTTACGTGTGTGAGGATCTCCCAACAGAAAAGGTTATTTACACTCATAGGTTTGTGAATTACATTTTATAGTACTTTAGTAGCATTACTTTTAGTACTAGTGAACGTATAATAATATTCAGTTTGTGAACAGGCCTATGTATGTCTAATATTAGAACACTCCTAAAATGTAAGTTAGCATTTCTTTTCAGTGAAAAGGACATACAAAAGCAATTTTTTTCAATGCATGGGCTGCAAATTATCACACATACCTGATTCAGTGATTAACACATATTTTCGTTAAATATAGTACAAACAATTATTTTATAGACATGTTTTTTTTCACTGCTTGAAAGATTGGGCAGTAATTAATTCAGTTCTTACCAGGCTCTCCTTTCTAGCGTAACAGAAACTTGCTCTTTGAGGGTTTGCAAAATTGTGTCCTGAGACAGAACAATAGGAATTACCTGCTGACAGAAACGTGGGAAGAGTTAATCAATGTCATCCATTGGCACTTATCTTGGAATGTAGGAGATAAAAAATTAAAAGAAAAACTGGGGGCCTTCCCAAAGAACTGTCAAGAAACTTCTCTTGTAGCACTGTCATGGTAAACAATGCTAAGGTGTCAGCAGTGCCATTGAAGCTGTTCCCAGATTTTTGTCACTCATTCCCAGGTGGACCTTGCTGTTAGTGTCTACCATTAAACAGAGCAGGATAGCCCAGAAGACAATAGACAGACCAGACAGACTGAAATAGACACTTCAGGGAGGAGCTTTCACAGAGTTTTATTTATGTCAACAATCAGAACAGAAGCCCATGTTGTCTGCGGGGACCTGCACCCTGTGTCTGTTGGATAATTAATATCAGTAGTAATGGCACAGCCTGCCAAAGAGACCCAGGTGAGATGAAACCACAAAAGGTCATCTTTTTTAGAATAGGCACACTAGCATCTGAACTCAGTCAGCGGATTTGAATGGTAATGCGAGGATTTCACTAAATTGCATTAGACCAACACCAGAGATGAAAAGCTGTGTGCTCAGTGGTACAAGGGTTGTGCCAATTTAAAAGACTGTAAGAAAAGATTTTCTGAATTGGGTTACAATAAACTGAAAATAAAGAAGTGATGTAGAAGAGATCTGGGTGTACAGTGAGCGTTCTCTTCGAATTGAATTAGGAGTTATAACTAATCACATGAATGCAATGCGATTTAAGCACCTACAAGGGGTTCTCCCTACTTTGTCCCTTCATCGAGACGCCCACACTGATCATCAACCAAAGATTGGTGTCACGATCAGTAACAAAGATATGCCCAGTTAACACTTGTTCTCAATTCAGTTAATTTGACTTAAAAAATAATGTAACCAATGTTCCTTTTCCTTCTTCGCCAGTTATGAAAATGGCGCCAGTTAGTAGGTTTCATAAACAATTGAACATACAAACAAAAATGGTCTCATTACACAAATTCAAGGTATGTCACTTTCAGGCCGTATGTATTAACTTTTCCGAACAACCAATCATAAAGTTTTTTAAGTTCGATTTTTTTTTTTAATTACTAACCCTTTGAAGCATCAGTGAAGCTGTAATTTTACCAAAAACTTACTGTTCTTGTTTTTTTTTCCAGATGTCAAGGTTCGAGAATGGAGCTCCTGCATCACCAATCGGGTTCCTCTGGAAGTCGCGAACGAGGCTTCCTTATTCAGTAATCAGGTGAGCTTTGAACTTTTAGGTAAAGCCACAGTACAATGGTTCGGAAATATCACTGTAAAAAAATATTATTTATGGCTTGTCACAGCACCTCTGACCTGTTTGAGACACCTTCAGTAGACATATTTCAAAGAAAATCATGTTACTATGTGTGAAATTCTAGTGTAGCCATTCAGCAAGACATCTTGAAACCCTGAGTGCATAGGAGTATATTCTCAAACAACTGTAATTCACTTCATTACATTTCAGTTGTTCAAAATGGTCGGAAGGGTCAAAGCCAGAGGCACTATTGGAATAGAGTGTGTTAAAGGGAGAAGCACCATTGGAATATGCTATGAGGTGAACATTTTAAGGAAAACAGCATTTAACAAAGGGTATTGCTTGTGGAGTTGAGGAGTCTACATGCTTGCGAAACTCGCAGGAGTCTGATGTGTTACAATGGAAGCCTGAGTGCTGTCATGAGACTAAGGGCATCATTAGTATGGCGGGCGGACTTTGTGGCCTGCCATACCTGTGGGAAATGGGACCGCCCGCTAAGGGTGCGGCGGACCCATACATCCCATTAGGATGCACCCGCCACAGGGGCGGGCGCATCCTGCATTCCCAACATTGTGGCGGGCGGTGCACTCAGCACCGCCCGCCACAATGCCAGGAAGGCATGTTGTGCACTTCCATGCACAACAAGGCAGGCACCGCACGTGCCTGCCATGTTGTACATGGAACTGCAGGGGGGGGTACCATAGGTACCCCCCATGTGCACCCCCACCCCCAGAATCCATGGGGGCACGCTAAGGCCCCCAATGTCAGAAACCGCCTGCCATTACATGGAGGGGTTTCCGCCACGGAAAGGCAGGTCCCTGCCTGCATCTTAAGATGGATGGCGGTGTCTACCAGACACCGCCACAATATAAACAGCTTTACCGCCTGGTAGGCTATCGGGCGGATTGTCTGCCAGTGGAAAACTGGCAGACGGTCTTCCCGTCAGCCAGGGTCCCCCCGCCATGGTAATGTGGCAGGGGGAAATGCAGAGCGGACGGAGGATTTTGGCAGGCGGATCGGCAACGTCATACGGGCGGTGGCGATCTGCCCGTTATCCTAATGGGGCCCTAGGTGTTTGCAAGTGTCTGTAGAGGTGTGACAGGAGTCTGACTGCTAGCAAAACCTGTAGGTTTTCTGAGGTGTCGCAATGGGAGACTGCGAGCTTGTCAAACTTGCAGTTCTGACAATGCCTTTAAGAAAAGCTTTCCACCCACAGTTCATAGAAAACAATTGGTCTAGGAAGAGGCAAGAAAAACAAGGAGAGGATATCTGTTTGCTCTCTGCCCGGAGAAGGTATGGGTCCTGATTATGCCATGTGTTACAGCTGTGGGTGTGCTTTCAATGGTCCGACGAGAAAGTTTGTTGTCCAAGGCACATAAAAGACTGCAGAAGGTCATCATGGAAGAGAAACCAGTAGATCATTTGTTACTGGGAACTGTATAGAGCTGTGCCCAATTTTCAAGACTCCCCCAGCTGTTTAGATGCTGCGGTAGTAACTGGGATGATGTTTGCAACATCTTCAAAAGATGAGAATTCGTTTTTTTTCCAAGTTACAGACACAGAAACAACCTTCCAACCCTCATCCCACACAAAAGACGTGACTTTGAAAAATGTTGGCCGGAAGCCTCTTTCTGAGCATTTTCGCTGGAAGTTAAAGGCTACCACAGGACTCGGAAAATGAAATAGCTGATGTGTGGAGCTTACATCAGTTATATAATCCTGCCTTGCACCACTGCAGGGTCAATCACTAAAAGGTGACTGAGTCAGAAGGTAAAATTCAAGAGCAGTAAAATGACTCAAAGGGACCCCAGTGCAAAAGGATTTTAAAAGAAAATATTTAGTGTGAAAATATTTAATTCATTTAAAACTAAAGTTCTAGGTTCATACCCTTCCTATTTTGTTCAGGTTCGTTTAGGAAGCAATCAGCTCCTCTTTTCCATCCTTTACAGAGCATCTATCAATCAGTGGTGGTGATTATGAGCACTATTACCCTTAAAGAAGGGGATGAACTGTGAAATAAATATTGACTGTATAAACATCACCTACTTCCCTTTCATGGGCTACATCTATTAACACATTGTTTAAAAAGATATCCTGCATATTCCTACATTTAGTGGTTAAATATAACTATAATTTATGTTTATGCCAAATAATGCTTAATCACTTTTAGTAATAAATGTCTTTTTCAATATTTTTTAAAAACTTCCTCACACTTTATGATGCTACTAAAGTGACTGAAAGGTCCAGGCCCATAAGTTCCAGACCTGTTCTAGAGTCACAATCCAACGCTTCTTTTTTGCAGCATGAAAGTATTAAGGGAAGAAAAGTTGTTTGGAAACAATCACTTAGCCAATAACTCCTTTAGATACATAATAAGCCAAGGACAACTACTGAAGATTTGAAGCAAAAATTGTTAAGGCAAACTTAAACCTTATTAGAACACTGGAATGTTGGAAGCTGCGTTGAAAACAATGGAGTATCTCTGGTCTCATAATGGCTGGTATAAGCCTGGAGCTCCAACATTTCAATGCTTTTTTGTTCACAGGCTTCAGGGAGTCTGAGGGAATTTCAATCGTCTCGCGCTCCCTAAAGCCTTTGTTTAATTTGTTAGGGCATTCTGCCCTCTAGTGGCAGAATGTTCTAATAGCCTTATAGCCCTTCGTAGCTGGGCTATACCGGCTATTAAAGTTCTGCTGCCTTGTTAAAGTTCCTCGCCTTCGGCTCGGGCCTTTAGCGATCCAGCGGGCCTTTAATAGCCGGTATAGCCGCCTACGGCGGGCTATAAGGCTATATTATGAGTTGTCTCCACGATGATACTTTCCCTGATGAGGTGGTTCATGACTTTGAACTGATCTGTGCAGATGTGACAAAAGACCAGACCAGATCGGTTCGAAGAAGGGAATCCCAGGAGGTGCGATGGTTTAATGTGGAGTGTTATAGAGTACATAACAATCTTAAAATGACCCTTCATGCCACCCCATGTGATAAAACACAAATTGGAAATTTAAGACAGATTTACAACTGTACTATCAAACAAAGACAAGATGAATTGAGAAGTTCGGCTTGGGTGGACCTGGAGAGAGTGAGTGCTCTAAAAGATTCAAAGAGTTTCTGGGACATATTTAATTGCCCCCTATTTAAGGAAGAACCTAAACCTGTGGATTCCTTGATCTTGGGGGCAACCTGGGAATCTCACTTCTCAGCCATATTTAATCCAAAAAATGCCTCAATAGTTGAAGGAAGTGGGGAACCGGTATTTGATTTAAGCTTGACCTCACAATTAATTTTATCAATTACAGTGATAGAGGTAGAGGAGGCTCTAGCAAGGGGAATTAGTATGAAATCCCCCGGCCTTAATGGGGTTCCTCTTGATAAATTAAAAAAAAAATAATTATGGGCACCGAAGCTTACTAATGTTTTTAAAGCTGTAGTGATTGGTCCCATTTCATCAACCTAGAAGGAGGCAATTGTTCCAGTATATAAGAAAGGTAACAGGAATGACCCTGCCTGTTATAGGCCAATTTCACTAATCGATGCCACTGCCAAGATACTGGGGAGGGTTATCCTTGCACGTCTTGAGACCTAGGCGAATAGTACATGGATTATTTCCAGATTGCAATATGGTTTTAGAAGGGGGATGGGTACTACAGGACAGTGCTTAAACCTGTCCCTTATTGTGGGCAAATTCATGAAGGCCCGGAGGGGTTCCATCCATCTGGCTCTTATATCCCTCCTACGTAGGCTTCACACCTCCACAAGGGTTGCCATGTGATATGGTCCTAGGGGGGAGAAGATGGTCCCCATTGTCTCCACAGAAGGTGTCCAGCAGAGTTGTATTTTAGTTCCATTCCTTTTTTTATTATATACAAATGGTTTAGATGCTCTTTTAATTGAAAAGGAATTTGATTTCCCTAAAATTGGAGGTAAAGCGATCTCATTCTTATCTTATGCGGACGATACTGTTTTAATGGCTTTGATAGCCAACAGCCTCCAAAAGGCACTTAATGCTTTTACTGATTTTATGGCAGCATTGGATTTAAAAGTAAATTTTATTAAATCTTATGTTATGGTGTGTGGCCCTAAAGGTACTTAAACAAGAAAATTTGAGGTTAGGGGCAAGACCATTGACAAGCTGAAAATGTTTACAAATGTAGGGAATATTTTTAATGATACTATGAATTGGACCATCTTATCACAGCTAGGGTCCAACACAACGGTCGGGTTGTGGAGGGTTTATTTTGTTTTGTCCACAAGCTAGGCCATAAACCAGTGACAGAACTGGTTACCCTCTACAAAGCTAAATGTTTGTCTGTGGCATCCTGTGGGGAAGGAGTCTGGGGCTACTATAATAAATGACAACTACAGGTTATGGAAAATAAATTTATATAGAGGTTATTACTGGCTCCTAATAGTGCTCCCACACCTTTTTGCCACCAGGTGCTAGGGTTGGTCTATCTTGAAGATCCTATTGCCATCCCTCAATTGCTCTTATGGACCAAGTTTTGGTTATCTTAGGACTTAATGTTCTCAAGAGACGTTATTAAAGATTTTACCAACTTAGGTTAGTGCACTGTCTCTCCCCTGGCTCTGCTTTGTGAAGGATAATTTACATGAGTTAGGTTTGCGGCATTATCACGACAATCCTGCAAGTATTGATACAAATGTGAAAGGTGTTATAAAAGAGGCATTTTATGCCAGGGCCCATCTGTGCCATGCACAATTTGTAGTTTCCGATCCCCCATGCTTATTTTCCAGAGAACAGAAATTTGACTTAACTTTTACTACTAACGTTCACGCATGATTTTACCTGACTAGGTTTCGATTAGGCAAATTGCACTTTTTAGTGGCATTCCCTAAACAATCAGGTTGGGTTCATAGTTTATCACCCTGTCCGTGTGATAATTTGGCAGCCAAGAGCACGTTGCACTTTATTTTGTTTTGTCCCCTTTATAAAGATCCAAGGCGGAAATTGTTATCCCCACTTTTGAGGGAAAAACGGCCATGCACTTATATTGGCGGTTTTACGTTTTTTACCATCCTTGTCTACTTTAACCATTTCGAACTTTATTAGAGCTGCAACGTCCATAAGAAAATGCTATGAGTTATTATAACTGAAGAAAACCTGAATAACCCTTTTTTTAATAAAATCAATTACATGGACTATATTGTATGGGTGATACTAGAGATGGATGCTTAGGTTATTTGATGTCAGGGTCCATATATCCATTCAACACTGTATGCACTTTATCTATCGATTGCTTTTTATTGTTTGGTTTTATCCATGCTTCTGTAACCATTATAGGTACATTTTATCTTAGCAATGTGTTTGTGTGAAACTTTTATGGTTCTTGTAACCCAATAAAGTTATTTTGATTGATTGATTGATTCGTTAGTTTTATTACAAAGCCAAAAATAACTGAACATAAGGACACCTCAATACGAAAGTGTAGAAATACAAGGGACTTAGCATTAAGCCATATCTGCACATCTAGTTTAGGCGGTGCAGCATAAGCAATACAATTAGTTCAAGAAGTAAAATACTGAAAATCAGGAAGCGTGAGTCCCAATTCCCCTGCATCGAGGGTTGGTGAGTGAAAAGCAGTAAATCCATCCTAACACTAAGGTGACATCCCTTAATAAGCATTTTGAGAATGAAGAATAAAAGGTGTCAGCATTTGGAGTCTTCCTAAGAAGTTTCTCCACGATCAATGGGAAAAGTAGCATAAAGCTACCAAAGACAGAGCTCTCTCTCTGTAGGCAAGAAAAAAGTGGCACACTATCCCTAATGCCAAGACAAGTAATTCACAGGTAGCATCCCCATGGTGCCATGCAAGTCACAGCATCTGCCCTGGGTACTGTCCAAAAGGAAATTTAGCATAATGTCGATGGGGTGCTTCCCTCATTACAATTTGCCCTTAGTTCCCTGGCCCTCTCCTGTGTTAAGCGTAACAACCTTCCTTTATCAACTCAAGCCACACAATTGTAACTTTTTCTATCCTGGCCTAGATTGTAAAACAAAGACATTATTCTATCTAATCAGAGCACTTCTTTCACCTGCAACACAAAACGTGAAAAAAACAGATTCCACAGGACACATGGAATTCAAACTATTGATTCTAAAACAAGAGTTTTCAGGGACTTGCATTGGAGGCCTACAAATTTCAGCTAACATAAGAGAGCACCATATAAGCTTTACGAATTTACATAACATTAAAGCACTTTCTCAAGTGCATTTCCCTATGTATAAAAATATTAATATGCACAATTATTTACATGAATAGTTTTCAGTTGCACAACACAAATTCTCCATGTTATTGATTTCTGCTAGCAACATTCATTTTCAACGGTGATTCTCCATGTAACTTTTCAATGGCTTAAAATACATCACGTTGCCATGTTAATACATTTCACAATTCGAACACTTGATGTTAATACAGCAATTGATTATATGCAGGTGCGCTCTATGTGTGACTATAATGCACCCCTTCGAATTAAAAAAGATCTTCACTCTATCATGTCTATTGAAAATCGTTTGTTAGCGCCATGTAACTTACATGGGGTAACTTTAAGACCTTCCAGATTTTAACTCAAATGTTTGGCGTTCTAAGGTTGATAAAATGGGTTCTAATGGATAGTAATACGCAGTGCCATCAAATTTAGTTTGTAATATGTGACACATAAATGATTACACATACACACAACACATAAATAGAAAGACTTATATGGTAGTCCTTTTTAAGCATGCTTTTTCACATGGACTCCTTTCTCAACCTACACTGATAGGATCTATCTCTCTCTGTGCGTTAATTTTTCATATCAATAAAAAATGAACATATTTGACTAACCTAGTTTCTCCTAGTCCGGGAGTCTAACAGAGACAATTTGTTTTACTCCTATAAGAAAATTATGAGTTAGGTAGGGTGGTAACTCTGCAGAGAATACCATATTGCAATATTCTGAGTTGACCAGGTGTTGTTTTACACCCAGTAACTTCACTTCTGCTCTTTTTTGTGCAGATTTTCTATGTAAATATCATGCGTGTCAGGACCCCCGAAATTTCAGGACCCATGTGTATTTCCCCATAATCCAAGACCAAAAGCTTGTAATAACATGGTGCAGGGGTGGTAATACATGTTGAAAATGGTAAACCTGCCCCGGTATTTCCATATACTCTCACCATGCAGCTTGTATTGGGGCCCTAATTATATTTCAATGAAAAGCCATACCAATTCCAGATTTAGTTTTCTGTTGTCTGTTGTGCAACTCTGCTCTTTTAAGTATATCAGTTGGTTGTAAAGCATGCAATAAATATCCAAATATCATATGAATGTACTTGTTTCTGGTACTTGGACCTACCCACCTTACAGAGACACAGCCTGAGAAAGTTCTAAAGCATGTTTAAATCCCATTTGGCTCACAGCTACTTTGAAGTGAAGCTGCAGTGAGCATCACTATTTCCACTGATGGGCTCCTCGGTGTGGCAGCCAAATGTGAAATTCCAGATGTGACCTTTTACTGTTTCGAGCCAGACCTTGAGTGTGACAAAAGGAATTAGGTTGTCTTTCAAACATTGCGGAGCCAGTCAGGAAAGGAGCATGCAACAAACAGGAGAGAAGATGGAAACACTAATTGGGAACCATCCACCCAGACTTTTAATATACAATGAGCCCAGACAAGCAGCATTTCCTTTAGTCATACCCTTCCCCAATGGGACACCACCTCTGTGGCTGCTGCAACGTGCGTAGGAGGAAAAAGAAATGCACGGAGATTGGTTTACGTAATGCAGAACACGACAACAACTGTTCTTCTCAAACTGTAACGCACACTTAGCAGTAATTCACATCAAATGTCCATTTGGTTTGCATTGCATGTACCTTAGAACATGAACAATTAAACTGAGAATACAAGAGCACATCAGCACGTTACAAATTAAGAAACTTCCAACCAAGCCGGTCACCCAATTTTCACAAAAAGAACATTCCCAACAGATTTTTATTACACTATCATACAGCATATCCCTACATAAATTCGGCATGACAGTAGACCTTGGATAA
This sequence comes from Lissotriton helveticus, assembly GCF_964261635.1. NCBI lineage: Eukaryota > Metazoa > Chordata > Amphibia > Caudata > Salamandridae > Lissotriton > Lissotriton helveticus. The sequence goes on along the minus strand of NC_136071.1, from coordinate 1,064,459,510 downwards.
GAAAGAAGCTAGGTGGGTCTTTTCCGAAACGATAGATAAAGAAGGCCTAAATGAACCGATTGAGTGGAATCATACATCTCTCAACTGATGCACCCCTCAAGCTGTCTGTTCCTTTAATGTTTCTTCAATGTGCGTTTGATTTCTATTGGCTGAGAAGGTGGCTGTTTGTAGGAACACTGTTTCTAAGCAGTCAATATTTCTACACATTAATGCCAGCAAATCCATCCTACTACTCAAAAAGGCAGACTATTTTTCAACTCATACCCACTCACATATGCATACACTATTTGCCACAAGTGCACTATGAAGATTCTGCTTCGTGAAAAGATCATTGTTTTCACAAAACATACATAATGCTTTGAGACCTTTGTATCTCCATCAGTTGGAAAGAAGAAATACAAAGGACAAAGCCAGGCTGTATAGGAACAGACTGTGATATTGGGTTGTAGAGTGATGTTGAGAATGCAAAATGATGCTAGAGCTATGGAGAATTGTGCTGGTGGAGTAATGAGCAAGCTGTCAACAGTTATTGGGCTGTAAAGATATGGTAGGGCTGTGGGGAGAATGTAAGGCTAGGAACAGACAGATAAATGCTGCAGTTGAAAGGATTCTGGGACTGTATAGAGATGTGGGGTTGTGAATAGTGGTGGAAAGATGTTCAGATGATGATGCTGTGAATAGATGCTGAAACTGTGATTAGATACTATGAGTGATGAAATGATGGCCTTAGGAAATTGAATGGATTGGAGAGATATGAAGGGGCAGACTAATATTAGACAATGAGAGTGCGGTGCAGAGAGAGAGGTGGTTCTAAATGAATGAGTTGGTTGTTCTGAGATAAATGTGACATGCATAGTTAAGTGGTTGTAGTTAAATGGGGGGTAGAAAGTTGGTGCAGGGCAAATGCAACATCTTTTTAGAGATTGATCAGTGAAGACATGCAAGGGTTTGCAGCGTGACTGAGCATTAAAGAAATGCAGGGTCTTCTGTGAAGGTATGGGTTAGTGATGTAATGCAAAACTGCTGCACAGAGATAGGACAGTGAAATGATGTAGGAACTGTGGAGAGATGGGGTAATGCCCGGTTACTTACCGGTAATACACATTACTCCGAGTCCTGGTCTCCCCGTCCCATTCCTGATACGCGAGCAGCTAGTCTGCTCTACAGAACCCCTACCTAGCTGAGCTGTTTGCACTTCCCCCTTATGATGACGTCACCATCACGTGACTATAAAGGGGGAAGTGCAGACCACTAAACATCCTGAGAATACCAAAAAAAAACAGAACGAAAAACAGACAATCACCCAAAGAAAACCCAAACCAGGGAGGGAGGGAAGGGCTCAGGAATGGGACGGGGAGACCAGGACTCGGAGTAATGTGTATTACCGGTAAGTAACCGGGCATTACCTCCTCGTCCTGTCTCCCCGTCCCATTCCTGATACGTGAGCCCATACCCAAGCACACGGTGATTGACAGAAAAAAACAGACCACACAGGTTTGAAACAACAAACAGGTCCATTTAATCCCTAGAAAACAGTACAATTCAAACATCATGCACCGCAGAAAGGACATGAACCCCAAAGGCAGCAGAGGCCGCCATCCCCAACTGAAGCCGGTAATGGGAAACAAAAGAATGGGGAGAAGCCCATGTGGCAGCATTGCAAATGTCCCTCAAAGAGGCCCCCTTGTACATGGCCCAGGAGGACGACACACTCCGGGTCGACCGACCTTGAACAGAGGAAGGCAGAGGACAGCCGGCAGAGTCGTAAGAGGAAACCACGGCACCCCGGACCCACCTAGACAAAGTGGACAAGGAAGGACGCAGCCCCAGCCCCGAGAGGCTATAGGTGACAAAGAGGGAATCAACCTTCCTGAAAACAGCCGTACGCTCCAAATAGATGCGGAGAGCCCTCAACACATCCAAAGAATGAAGGAGAACCTCCTCAGGAGAGGCAGGGGCCGGAAAAAACACAGGGAGAACAATATCCTCCTGACAGTGAAAGGAAGACACCACCTTAGGGAGAAAGAACTGACTCGGGCGGAGAATCACCTTATCCTCGCAAAAACGCAAGAAGGGCGGGGAGGCCATCAGCGTCCCAATCTCACCAACCCGCCTGCCAGAAGTAATGGCCACCAGGAAAATAACCTTAGCAGAAAGGAATTTCAGGGCCACGGAGTCCAAAGGTTCGAAAGGAGGACCCGTCAAAGCCCGCAGAACCAGGGGAAGATCCCAAGGAGGCACAGGAGAACGGGAGACAGGACGCTGAAGCAAGAAACTCCGCAGAAGGCGAGCCACCAACGGGGAGACAGAGGCAACAGAGGAACCCCGAAAAGCAAGAACGGCAGCCCACTGAGCCCGCAGGGAAGAAACAGCAAGACCCAGGAGGAAACCATCCCGCAGGAAGTCCAAGACCCTCACAGCATCACAGGAGGCAGAAGAGAGACCCTTCCCAAGGCACCAAGAAGAGAAATTCTTCCAGTGACGGGCATACGATTTCAAAGTGGAAGGACGCCGAGAGAGCTGAAGACAATGGGCAACCTCCACCGAGCACCCGAGATCCAGCAAACTCAACCTCTCAAGTGCCAAACCCCCAGCCGGAGGCGGCGCAGAGAGGCAAGGCCCAGAAGAGGAACCCTCAGAGGGGAGGGACACAGGGGAAACCGCCAATGAGGGCGAACAGAAAAGGCCAGCAGAAGGGGGTACCAAGACCGCCGAGACCACTCCAGAACAACCAGGAGAACCTCCGCCCGGTCCCAACGAACCTTCCGGAGGACCCTTGGAATTAAGGCAAACGGAGGGAAGGCAAACAGCAGACCCTCCGACCAGGGAATCGAGAAAGCATCGGAGGCCCACGCCAGCGGAGAGGGAACGATGCTGCAAAACCGAGGAAGAAGGGCTGACTCCTCCGAGGCAAAAAGATCCAGCCAAGGAAGGCCGAACCGGAGGACAATCAGATCGAAAAGATCCGGAGACAGACAGAGGGACACCGAGGACGGGAACACCCGGCTCAAAGAGTCCGCAGGCCCATTCTCCGTCCCCGGAAGATAGACCGCCTTCAGAGACAAGAGATTTGATTCGGCCCACAGGCCGATCTTCCGGGAAAGGAGAAACAGGGCACAACACATGCCCCCCTGGTGATTCACATAAGCACGAACCACCTAATTGTCGGTCTGCACAGAGACCGCCCGACCCCGAAGGAGAGGAGCGAACCAAAGAAGGGCCAACCAGACAGCCCGCAGCTCCTTCCAGTTCGACGACTGGAAAGACTCGAAGCCGGACCACCGACCCTGAGCCTTGGAGGCACCCAGAATGGCACCCCACCCCAGAGCACTGGCATCCGTGGACAAAACCACCACAGACAGGGGAGGAAGGAGATCGAACCCCCGGGACAGAGACAGAGGGGACAACCACCACTGGAGAGCCGCCCGAATCCCCGGAGTGACAGGGATGAGAGTCTCGTAGTCCAAGGAGGCAGGATCCCAGTGAGACAGGACATGATGCAACAGGGGGTACAGATGGAGCCGGGACCAAGGAAGGAGATGCAGAGTGGAAGCCATCTCCCCCTGACTCCGCAGCCAGAGACGGGCAGACACCCGGGACTGGGACAGAAGCCAGGAGAGGTGACGAAACAAAGACAACTGGTGCTCCTGCGCAGAGAAAAACCATGTCCAAGTCCATGCGGAAGAGAGCCCCCAGGAACTTCAGGGACTGGGAGGGCACCAGGGAGGACTTCCTGTGGTTGATAAGGAGCCCAAAGGACCCCAGCAGAAGACACACCTGGTCCACATCCGATAGAGCCTGCGAAAAAGAAGGAGAGACAATCAACCAGTCATCCAGGTATGGAAAAACCAGAAGACCCCTGGAATGAAGAATACCCACCAGAGGGGCCAAGAGCTTGGTGAACACCCTGGGCGCCGAGGAAAGGCCGAAAGGGAGCACCCGGAACTGATAGTGAAGGGTCCCCACAGCAAATCGGAGAAAACGCTGGTCGTCCGGATGCACAGGAACGTGTAGATATGCATCCATGAGATCCAGGGACGCCAGGAAACCCCCCGGCAGGACCAGAGGAAGGATGGACTGGAGCGTCACCATCTTGAATGGACGATGGACAACAAAGCGATTGACCCTCTTCAGATCCAAAACAGGTCAAAGATCTGAAGTGTCCTTCTTGGAGACCAGAAAGAGAATCGAATAGCAACCCTGGCCCCTCTCCAGCGGAGGAACCTCCACAATAGCCCGCTTCGCCAACAGGAGCTGCACACCTGCCAACAAAGCATCTCTGCGCAAAGGAAGACGCGGCAGGGGAGTCCGAACAAAACCCGGAGGAGGAGGAGAGGAAAACTCGATCCGGCAACCTTCTGAAACAGTCCGAACCGCCCAGGCATCCGGAACCGACAACCACTGGGAGCGGAATCAATCAATCAATCAATCAATCAAGCATTTATATAGCGCACTACTCACCCGGAGGGTCTCAAGGCGCTGGGGGGAGGGGGTCTGCTACTGCTCGAACAGCCAGGTCTTGAGCTGCTTCCTGAAGGCGAGGTGGTCCTGAGTCATGCGGAGGTGGGTCGGAAGGGAGTTCCAAGTCTTGGCGGCCAGGTAGGAGAAGGACCTTCCTCCTGTGGTGGATCTACGGATGCGGGGGACGGCGGCGAGGGCGTGGCTGGTCGATCGAAGCTGGCGTTTGGGAGCGTAGAAGTTAAGGCGGCTGTTGAGGTATCCTGGGCCTTGGTTGTGTAGGGCTTTGTGTGCGTGGGTGAGGAGCCGGAAGGTGATTCTCTTGTTGACCGGGAGCCAGTGTAGGTCTCTCAGGTGTCCGGAGATGTGGCTGCGGCGGGGGATGTCCAGGATGAGTCGTGCTGAGGTGTTCTGGATCCGCTGGAGTCTCTTCTGGAGTTTGGCGGTGGTTCCGGCGTAGAGGGAGTTGCCGTAGTCTAGACGGCTGGTGACGAGGGCCTGGGTGACCGTCTTCCTGGTCTCGGTGGGGATCCATCGGAAGACCTTACGTAGCATGCGCAGGATGTTGAAGCACGACGAGGAGATGGCGTTGACTTGTCTGGTCATGGAGAGGGAGGAGTCCAGGATGAAGCCCAGGTTGCGAGCGTGGTCCGTGGGTTTGGGTGCGCTGCCCAGGGAGGGGGGCCACCAGGAGTCGTCCCAGGCGGATGGTGATGATCCCAGGATGAGGACTTCCGTCTTGTCCGAGTTCAGTTTCAGGCGGCTGTTCGACATCCATTTGGCTACGTCTGTCATCCCTTCGTGCAGGTTGGCTCTGGCGGTGGCGGGGTCGTTGGTGAGGGAGAGGATCAGCTGGGTGTCGTCGGCGTAGGAGATGATGTTGAGGTTGTGCTGGCGTGCGATGGCTGCGAGGGGGCTCATGTAGACGTTGAAGAGTGTTGGGCTGAGCGAGGAGCCTTGAGGAACGCCGCAGATGACTTCGGTGGCCTCTGAACTGAACGGGGGGAGGCGGACTCTCTGTGTCCTTCCGGCGAGGAAGGAGATGATCCACTCCAGTGCCTTCTCCTGGATTCCGACGTTGCTGAGGCGCTGCACTAGGGTACGGTGGCAGACAGTGTCGAAGGCCGCGGAGAGGTCCAGGAGGATGAGGGCCGCTGTTTCTCCGTTGTCGAGCAGGGTTCGGATGTCATCGGTGGCTGCGATCAGGGCGGTCTCGGTGCTGTGGTTGGCCCGGAAGCCAGACTGCGAGAGGTCGAGGGAGGCGTTCGTCTCGAGGAAGGCAGCCAGTTGCTTGTTGACGGTCTTTTCGATGACTTTTGCCAGAAACGGGAGCAGCGAGATGGGGCAGTAGTTCTTGAGGTCGGAAGGACTGGAGGCGACCACCAACCGGCAAGGGCAGACAATCATTGAGAAGAGGTGGAAGCAGGGGCGGCAACACCGGCAGCGGCCCGGGGCTTGGCACTTCCAGGGGCCCCCCGGCCACGACCCCTGCCACGAAAGGGCTGAGAAGCGCCACGAGCAGGAGGCCCAAAAGCGCGACGATAACCAAATCCACGCCCTCGAGAAGGAGGACGGACCGGGGCCACCAACTTGCGGTTCTCCGCCGACTGCTTGACCATGCCCTCCAGCTGAGGACCGAACACCTTCGAACCCTCAAAAGGCAATTTAAGGAGAACCGACTTCTGGGAAGAGTCCGCCTTCCAGGAACGCATCCAAATATGACGACGAACAGCGATGGAAGCACCAGAAGCAGCCGCCGCCGCCCCTAAATTGTCAAAGGAAATATCCGACAGGTACCGAACTTGTTGCTCCATCAAAGACAAAAGAGAAGTGGCATCCTCACCGTCCTGCAGCAAGACCGAGAGGGACTGGAAATCCTTAAGGAGCGACTGAACCATATAGTTGGAATAGGCAGTCGCACGGACGGAAAAATTGGAAGCAGCATAAGAACGCTTCACAGCACCCTCAATCCGCTTATCCACAGCGTCCGCAGGCAAGGCGTCCTCAGAAACGACCAAACCTTGAGTAGAGAGGCCAACCATCAGATTATCCACCTTCACAGCCTGAGGGAACTCAGCAGAAAAACCCTCCAGAGGGTAACGCCGAGACAGGAAACGAGGAAAAGCAGACTTAGCCACCTCCTGCCATTCGTGGGATAACACCTTGCGAATAGCACTGTGCAAAGGCAAAGAATCCAGAACAGGCTGAACATATTGCGTGAAGAAGTCATCCTCCAAAACTTCAGCGGCAGGAGGAGAGAACCCCAAATTGGCCCGAACATGTGCGAACAGTTCAGTGAGCTCAGCACCCTGAACAAAACGGCCACGCACACCCTCATCCTCCTCAGGACCCAAGTCATCCTCAGGGTCAGCCTGCGGATCCACAGAAACACAAGGTCTCTTGGGAGGAGGAGCAGCCGCATCCCAAGCCAGGAAAGCAGCAGACACAGCCTCGCTGACAAGGAGGCGCAAGGCATCCAGAGGGGTCGCAGAAGACGAAGCCCCAGCATCCATCACAGAAGCAGAAGAACAAACACCACACCAACAGGCAAAAACAAGGACAAAAAAACATCCAAGAAGGACCTCCTATATACAGGTCGAGGACCCGAACACCTGTGGCAGGAAAATCAACTGGCCGGTACAAAAGGCCCAGCCAGCAGCCAACACGCCCCCTAATTGCACATCTGAGAGGCACAACACAAACACCACCAAAAACCCCTGCCCGCTAAAGCAGGGCGAAAAAGGACCGGAGACCACCCAGGAACGGCCGCTAGAGCAGGCCAACCAGAGCCCGGTGAGTGGCGGCGAGTGGGAGGAGAAAAAACGGCCGCTAACGCGAGCCGCGTGAAGAAAGGAAGCCCCAAACAGAGACGGCCGCTAACGCGAGCCGCGTGAAGAAAGGAAGCCCCAAACAGAAACGGCCGCTATAGCGAGCCGCGTGCAAGGCAGAGCCCCCAAAAAGGAGACAGTGCGGGGGAAAGGCAGCGCGAGAAAAAAAGGCGGCCGCTAGAGCACGCCGCCACACCTAGAAAGGAAAACACAGCAGGGAACTCACCAGATACACAGGCAGCCCCCGAACAGCAACAGCCAGGAAACGCGGTCGTAGATCGCAGGAAAAAAAGAACAGGATGTTTAGTGGATGCACTTCCCCCTTTATAGTCACGTGATGGTGACGTCATCATAAGGGGGAAGTGCAAACAGCTCAGCTAGGTAGGGGTTCTGTAGAGCAGACTAGCTGCTCACGTATCAGGAATGGGACGGGGAGACAGGACGAGGAGGTAATGAAGAGTTGCAGGGTTTGTACAGAAATGGGACTGTGAATAGATGCTGGGGCTGTAATGATATGTAGCAAGGAAGACATGCAGATCCTATGGGTAGATAGGGTAGCAAGGACATATGTTTGTTGTGGATAGAAGGTTCTGGCACGGTTCGCATGGGCTCTGTCAAAAGGTTGCAGGAGTTGTGGCAAAAGAGGCAAAAGAGGCAGGGGCTTTAGAGAGATTAGGAAGCAGAGGTAGAGGCCGTGGAATCATGAATGGGCATTCTGGAGAAATGTTGGGATTGTGGACCTGCAGGCAGTGAGTTGAATCAGAAGCAGCTGAGGAGAGATGTGGCTGTAAAGCAAAGACAGAGATGTGAAGTTATGGGACAGTGAAGAGTTTCAGATGTACAGAAATATGACAGTGATGGGATGCATAGGCTGTAGGCAGATTGAGTAATGAAGAGATATAGGAGCCGCGGAGAGAAAAGGCAGTAAGGGCTGCAGGAGCTACAGAGTAAGGATGCAGTGAAGAGCTGCAGTGGCTGTAGAGATACATGACTGTGAGGGAGATGCAGGAGCTGTGCAGAAAGAAGGCAGTGAAGAATGCAGTGGCTGTGGGGAAAAGGGGAAGATAGATTTGCTAGAGCAGTGAAAATAGAAGGCTGTGAAGAGATTGATATGGGACAGAAGAGGCAGTGACTAGATTTTGGAGTTGCAAAGAGATATAACAGTGAAGAGATACAGGGACGTGGAAAGGGGGGCTGTGAAAAATACTGGGCTGTGGATAGACAGAGTGAAGAGATGCAGGAGATGAGGAGAGGTGAGGAGAACTAGGGAATTGAAGAGATACAGGGACTGTGGAGAGATGGAGCAGTAAGGGGATGCAGAGGCTGTGGTGAAAGTATCAATGAAGAGATGAAGTGGCTGGGAAGAGATGTAACCATGATGAGATGCATGGGAAGCTGCTGAGAGATGGATCAGTGTCCACAGATATTGCTATGGTTCCATCTGGTTCGTGCATTACACCTCATTGATAAACTAAGTTAAGCAGTTGATTAGTCACTTTCTGCAGCAGGATATTGACTGAAGTTGAAATAGGGCCCAAACCCTCATGAAGATCACCAGTCCCTCAGAAGGGGACTTCAACTACCCCAGAGATGCCCTCACCAACGTGCTAAAAGTGTTCTCGACTATCCTGCAGGGTGTAACATTGACTGAAGCTGAAATAGGCTCGAACCTCACAAAAACCACGTCCCTCCGAAGGGTACTTCAACTTCCTTAGTGCCGGGATGCACCGCATCGGCATGAGAAGGAGGCGGGCTGCCATTACCAATGCTAAAAGTGCTCCCAGCTATCGCTTATCATGGGCTGCACCTGGGCCAAGGGTGGGCGTCTGCACCAGTCCGATGCTGGGATGGGCGATCCCCTTTGGCCCCTCGGAAAGGCACTGCTTTTTGTCCCAATACTAATGTTAATGTTAATGTTAGTATGTATTTATAAGCGCTCGTACGCCCGGAGGCTTCATGGCGCTGTCGGAGAGAACAAACGCACAGGTCACAGTGGAAGGGGAGCAACTCAGCAATGCGCCAGGGTAAAAAGCCAAGTTTTCAAAGATTGTCTAAAACTGAGGATGTCATCAGTCAGTTTCAGGCGAAGGGGGAGAGAGTTCCAGAAGCCAGCCGCAAGATGGTCAAAACAGCTGCCTCCAAGACGTTTCCTCTTATAGGGTGGAACAGTTAGAAGAAGTTTATGAATAGACCGAAGTTTGCGGGAAGGGGTGTATCTCTTAAACATGTCTCTAATAAAAAGAGGACCAGAGTCATGAAGAGATTTGAATAAAATGCACCCTATTTTGAAGGCCACGCGCTGCTCCACAGGCAGCCAGTGTAGCTGTTTCAAACCAGATCTGACAGACTGCCTTTTGGAGAGATTCAGGAGAAGTCTGGCAGCCTGGTTCTGAACAAGCTGGAGGCGTTTAAGCTCTCCAACTTGGATTCCAAAATAGAGACTGTTGGAAAAGTCTAATCTTGACAGAACCAGGGAGATGACGATCTGGGTGAGGGCTGCTGGGGAAAAGAAGCAGGCGATTTTCTTAATTTTCTTCAGCTGGAAGAAACTAGCTGAGACAACGGCTCCTACTTGTTTTTTAAGAGAGAGGTCCTCACTAATGTGTATTCCTAAGCTCTTGACCGAGGAAGACTTAGATGGAGGAGCTCCCATACTGGGAGGCCAGAAACTAGGGTTCCAGCTGAGAGCACTCTTTCCCGGCAAGACCAATTCGGTCTTGCCAGGATTAAGTTTCAGATGACTGCAGCTCATCCAGTTCATAATGTGGGACATCGTATTTTGAAATTCAACCACGGAGTCCTTGGTGTTTAAAGGAAAGATGAGCTGCAAATCATCTGCGTAGTTAAAGATTGTCACCTTGGCCTTCCTAAGGGAGTACAGAAGGGGGCGTAAATATAAATTAAAAAGCAAGGGTGATAACGAAGAGCCCTGAGGGACTCCACAGGTAGAAGGTATGGTGGGAGCAGTGAAAGATCCTAGTCTGACGGCCTGAGTGCGCCCGGTGATAAATGAGCGGATCCAGCTCAGTGCCGTGCCCCTGAGACCTGCCTGCTCGACACGGTCGACCAAGATGTTATGGTCGACCGTGTCGAATGCAGCCGAAAGGTCCAATAACACCAGAGCCTGATGTATTCCCTCATCTGCATTCCGTCTCAGAGTATTCTGCATCGAGAGAATAACAGCCTCGGTAGAATGGCCTGGGCGACAGCTAGCCTGGTTCGGTGTAAGGTACTCTGATGCTTCCAGAAATCTGGAGATGCTGTTGCAGACATGAGACTCCAGAAGTTTGGCACAGTAGGGTAGCAAGGATATGGGCCTATAATTTTGCAGGTCCTGCGGGTTGGCTCCTACCTTCTTCATCAAGGGGATAAGAAGGGCTTTTTTAAAGTTGTCGGGGACTTTACCCTGAGTAAGTGTTCCATTCAGTAGAGAAAGTATACCCTCAGGAATACTAGTTCCCACTTCCTTCAAGATGTAAGGAGGGCAGATGTCATCAGGGGAACCAGATTTAACTTTGGTGAGAAGTTTATGTAAAGTTGTGCTGTCAACATGGGGGAATACGGTCAGAGTCGCAGTATTGTGATCAGTGTCATCTGATAAGAGCGGGGACTGAGTGATAGGAATGCTTTGTTTGATAGTGCTAATTTTGTCGGAAAAGAATGAGTTGAGAGAATTACAAAGCTCTTGAGTAGGGACTGCCGGGAGAGAGGTTCTATCGCTAGCACTCAAATTCTCCACGATATTAAACAGCTCTTTGGATTTGTTATGAGCATTAAGAATCTTTTTAGAAAAATAATCGGTTTTATGTTCCAAAATAAGTTTTTGGTAATCCTTACGTATCTTACAGTAAATGACTCTATCTGCTTCTAGGTAGGCTGTTCGCCATTTACGCTCCATTTGGCGGACTTCAAGTTTTAGCTTTTTAAAGAAAGGTGTAAACCACCTATGGGCGTCATTGGGACGGGAGCGGAGAAAGTTGGTACAAGGAGCATAGGCATCGGCTGCCTGAAGTAGCCATCTCGAGAATGCTGCTTCCATTCCCTCGATATCCTGATCTAGCGGGGAAAATGAGGAAGTTAAGGTGCCAATGAATACGGGGATGTCAACATTCTTCCAGATTCGAGTTTTGCCTCCTGTCTGGGCCGGGGGCTTCTTACTACTTTCGATGGTCAAGGTGAATTTGATCATAAAATGATCTGACCAAATGCAGTATAATTAGTGGGTGTCTTCTGCGCTGAAAGTGACTTTGGCTTTGGTTCTGCTGTTTGTAGTTCTGCTTGGGGAGATTCCAATTGTCACTGTGCTTAAATGCCCGAGCAAGCCACCCTTCCTCTTTAAGCATAAACTTGACTTGAAGGATTGAGTGTCATATTTATTAAAGGCCCAACTTGTATGTTTATTCCACAAAATGTTGCTAATGTCAGGGCCAAATGCTTTAAGCCTTGGGTTAAAAACTGACCCACCCCCCCTAGAAGTGTACTTGGGATACAGGGACACTATCTGTGTGGAAGTGGCTGCTTAACACATTTCTTGCATGTTGCATGCGGTGACTTTGTGACACGAGCAATGCACCTGTAACACTGGGCTAACTCCCTTTGGAACATCTATTTGTGAGCCCCTGATACCCTTTTTAGTAGTGTGGTCTTCTTCCTCTCTGGGGAAACGCAAGGCTATGGACAAAGTTGGGGAACCTGGGAAATGCAAAGAAACAATAGAAGCATGCTGCGGAAAATTGCACTTTGGATGACATTGAGGATTTAATTGAATTGGTGGCAGGATTGTTGACTTAGAAACACAAGGAGGACGCAACGTGATTGACTAAATCAAAGCGTTCAGATATAGAACCCTATTTAACCCAACCATGCTCTAAACCAAGCAAAACGCAGGCACCAGGGTCACCTACTCCCAGAAACACTACTAAGGTAATACCAAGTGCACCGCGGTCTGCGACAACAGCTGGTACTGGAACAGGAGAAGTTTAGCCAACACCCCTCCATGTCCATGTTGAATGCTCTAACAGGTTTTTAGCTCTTTATCAACGTGAGGATCCTCCCACTCCAAGCGTTATAGGTCCTAGTAGTCCGAGAGCAAGCTCAAGCTAACCCGCAGTTAGTATCACCACTGACGCTCAGTTGATATCACTGAGGGAAGAGATCCATGAATTAAGGAAATCTGTTACGCTTTTCACGCAGACTCTGACCAAAAATGTGGACAAACTGACTTTAATGCGGGGCTGCTTAGAGAAGGGTAAGTAGCTTGTTGTACACAGAAATACTAAATCAATTAATTCTGATCTACACGTGACAGCCCTTCCCCCAACCCCCTTAAACACCCAAATTTGTAAGCGCCAATTTGACACTCAATGTGTCTAGGGCCTCTTATCCCAATCCTAGTTACAGAGCAACTGTCCATTATGCGGGAGGAGGCCATAGATGGGGGGGGGCAAGGGCATGCAACAAAAGGTGGGAGCTCTGGGCTCAATTGTACCACAAATCTTACCAGGTGATCAACTAGGCCTGATGGAAAGGCGCATTGCCCCTCATTCTTAAAGATCAAAAGATCGGTTCCACAATACCACACGTTGAAAGTGAGTAGTATCATTGCCCATGAGAGGGATGAAATATTTTTAACAAATGTTCCCAAATTAATCCCTGGGGCTTTCTTTCGAAAGTAAAAAAAAAACACTAGACAACAAGACAATTCATTGACTATGCAAAGTATGTAATTGTTGGTCCATAATCAGGGAGGGTATTGTACAAGTCAGGCGTTTCAGTAGTAAGCTGGGAGGTGCTGATTACATAGGCATAAGATTTACCAACAGCAAAATAAATAAAGGACTTATTGCTCTGGAGCATAGAGTGCCCTTACATATTGTTTTGAACATATATATTAAAATAAAACCACCACCAATAATTGACAATGAGGATAGCATAAGTCTGGCCTTGACTCAAAGAACAGCACATGAAACGAGGATGGGTAGCTCAAATTCCTTGGCTGCATCATATGTATATTGACTCCTCAAGGACGCTGCCCAGGCTGGAGACAAACCTTATGTTATGCCATCTGTTACTGGGGCAAAGCCTGGAGTAGTACCAGTAGGCCCCCTATACTGGGCAGGGAGAGGTCGAACATGCCTGCGATTGCATAGGAGATATCTACCAAACAACCCCGATCTGTTTCTCTGGTACAATACACATCTCTGATGCTAGCTACATCAGAAATGAGGCAAGACGTTGAAGTTAAACCTGTGGCAAGGATTGTCGCAGGACTACAGGCTAAACAAAATGATGCGAATAGGGGGAATTCATGGATAGTCTTCAAATCATTCCATCACAGGAAACATGGGCCACAGAGCCAATTTATAGTCCAGGTTATCATACCTTTTTCGAAAATGCCATCCCAGCTACTTCTGCGAGAGCCTAGGGAGGCTTAATAATCTGCCAATAAACTCCAACAATTACAGGATGAAATTACTAGATTCAGGGTCAAGAGACATTTTAGGTATCCATTTGATATCTCACAGATCTGTTGTACTAAATCACCTAGTTCTGATCAACGTCTGCATATGCTCAGTCCAGTTTAGTGCAGAATAATCAACTATACATGCATTTTAGGGTTTAGTAGAGGGCAGTATACATCATTCCTGGCTTTTGTAATAGCGGGCGACTATATCACAAATTCGAACCTCTTTTAGTCGTAACGGCTCATGAGGATGAGGAGTAGGCCTTAGAAGCCAGCCAGCCAGCCTTGAAATGGCCAAAATTAGCACGTCACATTTTCCATCTTTTTTAAATCCTCGGCCTGACAGCTGCAAATTGGCGCACTAAATCTGATAATCAACCTCGTCCCTTCTTCAAAAGAGGCATGTATTCTAACCACACAGATTATGGTCTGCTTGACTTGAGGCTACGGGGTTACAAGGTAGATAGGGAAGATGTCACTCAAGGGGATAGCAATTATAATTTGAATGCGGTTGTTTTTAAATTAGATTTGTTCAGCAAACCTCTTGAACAAGCCGGCGACACCTTCATAGCACCATTAGCTCTTACAAATAATCTCAGGAAAATAAAGTGGGACAATATTAGCATGGATACCCAGGTCAAGGCAAGAATGTATCAATCGTTTGTAGACCACTTTTGCATATGTAATCCTCTCAACTGGAATGCTGCTACGTTCAACAGTAAGCACCTTGGGCCACATGCATCGAGCTTTTTTGCTTTCGCAAACGGTGCGAATTGCAAAATTCGGCCGTTTGCGAATGCAAAAACCTTTTTTGGGGAAACATCATTTTTTTTTCATTTTTCGCAATTTAAGAAATCGCAATTTTTGCGATTTCTTAAATTGCGATAGCTTTTAAGAAATCACAATTTTTGCGATTTCTTAAATGCTATGCATGAATTTTTTTAAATTGCGAAATCGCAATTAGGAAGGGGAAAATTACCATGAAGTAAACCTTCCTGGTAATTTGCGAAAAGTTTAAAAAATGCACAAAAGTGCATTTTTGAAACTTATATTTTACACACACACATGCCCTTGGGACATGTGTGTGAGTAAAATGTACTTACGTGACATTTCAAGGGTGCAGGGGGGGTCCTTTGAAATTGCATTCTCATTTTGTGATTCCTTAATTGTGAATTCGCAAAATGAGAATGCCTTCCCATTGATTCCTATGGGCCTAGAGGCCCATAGGAATCAATGTAAAGCGTTTCCTTAATTGCGATTCGCAATTAAGGAATCGCAAATTAGGAAAATTAAGAAATCGCAAAAACTTTTGCGATTTCTTGATGCATAGGAATTTGCGATTCCTAAATTGCGATGCCTTAATTTTCGCAATTTAGGAATTGCAATTCCTACAATGATGAATGTGGCCCCTTGAGTTTTTTAGTACCTTCAAATATTACTTCACGAAGCAGAGCATAAAGGGACAAGTTGCCTCTTCGAGATTCTCTTGGTTTACCAAGGAGTGTAGGGAGGCAAAAGGAGGATTAATTAATGCCTTTAAAGCAGGCTCAAAAATAGATATATTGTGTGCTAGGAAGGCCTATAAGGCTATATCGATGAATGCTAAGGGTCACTGGGAGGAAGGGCAGTGCAGCAAAATACTAGAGGTCATGGGGAAACGTGAGTATAGAACCTTTTGGAAATAGTTGCAACAAGAAGCAATGGTGGTTCTACCTCTCCCAATGTTCACGTCCCAGTGGTTCCATGGGTTGACCTTTTTTAAGTCCTATTGTGCAACATTCTGTTCATCAATTGTTGTTTTTGTATTTCTCACCCCGAGTGGGACGGGTATGCTCAGACGTGAGTACCGTGCTCTCCATGCCACTGGAATCAAGCTATCCTGGCTGATAATGCCTGATAGCCAGAAACCCATCCTAGGATGCTTGATTGCGGTCCAGGAAAGACATAGCTTGCAGTTCGGCTGGATTGTTCCCATGAGGCACAGGGTCAGACTGATTTGCATATGGCCATGTCGGAACTGGGGTGGTGTGGTGAGCAAAATAACAATGGATTAAACCCAGATCTGTGACTGGGGGTGAATATTTTGCCATTGTGCAACATTCCGTTCATCAAGTGTTGTTTTTGTATTTCTCACCCCGAGTGGGACGAGTATGCTCAGACGTGAGTCCCGTGCTCTCCATGCCACTGGAATCAAGCTATCCTGGCTGATGATGGCTGATAGCCAGAAACCTGTCCTAGGATGCTTGACTCCGGTCCAGGAAAGACATGTCTTGCAGTTCGGGCTGGACTGTTCCCATGAGGCACAGGGTCAGACTGATTTGCATATGGCCTTGTCGGAACTGGGGTGGTGTGGTGAGAAAAATAACGATGAATTAAACCCAGATCTGTGACTGGGGGTGAATGTTTTGCCATTGTGCAACATTCCGTTCATCAATTGTTGTTTTTGTATTTGTCATCCCGAGTGGGGCGTGTGCTCAGACGTGAGTATCGAGCTCTCCATGCCACTGGAATCAAGCTAATCTGGCTGATGACGGCTGATAGCCAGAAACCGGTCCTAGGATGCTTGATTCCGGTCCAGGAAAGACATGGCTTGGCAGTTCGGGCTGGACTGTTCCCATGAGGCACAGGGTCAGGCTGAATTGCAAATGGCCATGCCGGAACTGGGGTGGTGTGGTGAGCAAAATAACGGTTGATTAAACCCAGATCTGTGACTGGGGGTGAATGTTTTGCCATTGTGCAACATTCCGTTCATCAATTGTTGTTTTTGTATTTGTCACCCCGAGTGGGACGGGTATGCTCAGATGTGAGTTCCCTGCTCTCCATGCCACTGGAATCAAGCTATCCTGGCTGATGACGGCTGATAGCCAGAAACCGGTCCTAGGATGCTTGAATCCGGTCCAGGAAAGACATGGCTTGGCAGTTCGAGCTGAACTGTTCCCAGGAGTCACAGGGTCAGACTGATTTGCATATGGCCATGTCGGAACGGTGGTCGTGTGGTGAGCAAAATAACGATGGATTAAACCCAGATCTGTGACTGGGGGTGAATGTTTTGACATTGTGCAACATTCCGTTCATCAATTGTTGTTTTTGTATTTCTCACCCCGAGTGGGACGGGTATGCTCAGACGTGAGTCCCGTGCTCTCCATGCCACTGAAATCAAGCTATTCTGGCTGATGATGGCTGATAGCCAGAAACCCGTCTTAGGATGCTTGATTCCGGGGCAGGAAAGACATGGCTTGACAGTTCGGGCTGGACTGTTCCCATGAGGCACAGGGTCAGACTGATTTGCATATGGCCATGTCGGAACTGGGGTGGTGTGGTGAGCAAAATAACAATGGATTAAACCCAGATCTGTGACTGGGGGTGAATGTTTTGCCATTGTGCAACATTCCGTTCATCAATTGTTGTTTTTGTATTTGTCACCCCGAGTGGGACGGGTATGCTCAGACGTGAGTCCCGTGCTCTCCATGCCACTGGAATCAAGCTATCCTGGCTGATGACGGCTGATAGCCAGAAACCGGTTCTAGGATGCTTGATTCCATTCCAGGAAAGACATGGCTTGCAGTTCGGCTGGACTGTTCCCATGAGGCACAGGGTCAGACTGATTTGCATATGGCCATGTCGGAACTGGCGTGGTGTGGTGAGCATAATAATGATGGATTAAACCCAGATCTGTGACTGGGGGAGAATGTTTTGCCATTGTGCAACATTCCGTTCATCAATTGTTGTTTTTATATTTGTCATCCCGAGTGGGACGGGTATGCTCAGGCGTGAGTCCCGAGCTCTCCATGCCACTGGAATCAAGCTATCCTGGCTGATGGCGGCTGATAGCCAGAAACCGGTCCTAGGATGCTTGATTCCGTTCCAGGAAAGACATGGCTTGGCAGTTCAGGGCTGGACTGTTCCCATGAGACACAGGGTCAGACTGATTTGCATATGGCCATGTCGGACCTGGGGTGGTGTGGTGAACAAAATAACGATGGCTTAAACCCAAGATTCTTTATTGTATAGTTAATAAAAACCATTACAATGTTGCATACTATATCAGTTAAAAAGAAAAGAAATATATTAAAAGATAAAAGAAAAAGAAAAACTGCTTCAAATATTCAAGTTAAGACACTATTGATAAAGAGAAACAACATTGGCGATTCAGTAAGTCCATATGATTTTTATGCTTACTCAAAAGCTGATAAAAAATACTGGTTAAAAAATTCCAAAAGTTCTAATTTGTGTATTCTGTTCTTTTGTTTTCAAAATTGTTAACATACTTGATTACTCTACAAATAAATTGAGGATCCACTGAGTCCAGTATTTGTAGCATCGCTGACCGGCATGTGCGAATTCCTTTTTCATTAAATTTTCCCTTTAATAAGCATCGGCGCTCACTGTCCATTGCTGGACAAATGCAAATCAGGTGGATTATATCTTGCACAGCGGCACCGCATGAATTGCACCCCTTTGGGCCTAGTGTTCTCCAGCCTGGTTGGTCCGCGTTTGTGGGTAATTTTCCCATACTTAGGTTTAGGTATTTGTGTTTGTAGTCCGATGGAAAGGCAAGCTCGAAATAAGGTGAGGCGGCCAACTTTTTGTAAGAACGTAATACCATCCATGCATGTGATCGATGTCTCAAAGTTGTCTTATAAACGTTCAAGGAATGCATGTTGGCTGCCTTTTTTATTATCTTCTTGAATGAGTATAAAGGTATCTTCCTATCCCACAATGGTTCCAGCTCTGTGATATCAAGGAAAGATTTTAGGTACTTGGCATACTAGGGGAGAGGAGTTGGCCTAACGGCTAGGGCGCTCAACCTCTGGCCTGGGGATCTGGGTTCGAGTCTCGGTAACGACGCCAAAACCTCCTGTGATTCTGGGCAAATCACGTAATCTCCCCGTGCCTAAAATGAAAGTGTGTCCTCATGTAACGTAACTGGAAAAATATGTAAAGCGCTCTGATACCTGATTCGGTTCGGGTCTAGTTCGCGCTATATAAAACTCTAAAAAAATAAATAAAATTAGATTTGGGGTTGTTATGGATGGCTTCCCATATTGCAGAGTTGATATCGGTTTCGCGTTTCAACCAGATGCCGTACCAAAATTTGACTGTCTCATAATTTTTGTGCAATGTTTGTAACTGCAAACCAAATTCGAGCCGTACCTGCGCGGGAGAGGCATCACATGGTACTCTAAATATGCGTTTATACACTCTTGTTTGGATTTTATCTAAGAGTGGAGCGCTCCTTCCGCAATGTAACACGCTACCATAGGCTATTGTGGGGATTAGTTTAGTTTTAATAACTGTCAAAAGGGGGGTAAACAGGGGGCCCTTTATATGTTTTGATAAGATGCTGAATGCATGTAGGAGGGCAGATCCTTTCTTTTCTATAGCGTCAAACTGTGTGCGAAAGGTAAACCGTCTGTCTAAAAGTATCCCCAGGTACTTGTAGCTTTCTACTACTTCCAGTTTCTTGTTGTTGATGATAAAATTAGACTGTTTTATTCGGCGCTGGGTTATTGTCATAACTTTTGTTATCTTAATGTTTATTTCCAGGAGATTATGTTCAGTATAATCCTCCAGTTCCTGTATGAGGCGTTGCAGTCCTATTTTGGTATGACTGAGAAGTACAACGTCATCGGCATAGGAAAGATGTGTGAGAGGCAGTGTTCCTAGCCGGGGAGGATGAGCGATGACCCCATCTAGCCTTGATGACAAGTCGGCCATGAATAGATTAAACAGATGAGGGGCCAAGACACAGCCTTGCTTTAATCCTACGCACGTACTGATTTTCTGTGTGAGCCGATGACCGTTGTCGATCTTAGCCTGCATCCAGGTAGTGGTGTATAGTTCCATTATGGGATTTAAGATCTCGTTTGGAAGACACTCCTGCTTTAATTTGGCCCAGAGTAACTATCGACATACACGGTCAAAGGCCGCCTTGAAATCCACGAAACATAGATATAGAGTTTGATGATTTTGCAGGCTTTTCTCGGCAATCAGGCTTATTGCGATGGCATTTGCCATAGTACCTGTGCCGCGGCGGAACCCTGACTGATTCACTGGAATTTTTTTGTTGTCATCTGACCATGTTGTGAGGTCAGCTAGTATCAATGAAGCATAGTATTTGGCCTTGGCATCAATGAGCGCCATTAGGCGATAATTAGCAGGATTTTTCCGATCACCACTTTTGTATATTGGGTTGATGACTGCCCCTCTCCAGCTTTCCGGGATCCGACTGGTGTTGTGTATTGTCTGGAATAGTTTGTTAAAGTTGCTGGCCCAATAGTGGGGATCTGCTTTATAAATAGCCTGAGGAACACCATTTGGTCCTGGTGCGCTATCTTGCCTGCTTTTCTTGATTATTTGTAATATGTCTCGATCATCATACGTGCGTGGTATGTCATCTGGAACTTTTTGTTTGTTGTACACATCTTTTTCCAAATCATAAGCTGGGGTCATCTGAGTCTCGGAGTTAGAGATTTTGAATACTGGGGCTACTTTTGATGGTGAATGTGTCCTGGAATTTATTGAAAAGGTGTCGTGTAGATGTTGTGTCCATGCCATTTCTGTGATGCATGTCATACTTATGACATTTGCGGATCTATTTAGAGAGTTTACCTGCAGCCAGAATGCTCTGGAGTCGTTTTTTTTACATTATACAATATTTTTGCCCAGAAGTTGGTGACCTTATTTTTTTTATCAATCCAGATTTGTTTCTTATATAATTTCTTGATGTGACGGACATCCTGCCAAGGTTTGGAATGCGAAGCGTGACCTTGTGCTCTCCTCACAGATTGGCGTAAACTCCTTCTCAAAGAGCGAGTTGTCTGGCTGAGGTGGTTACAGTTTTGTTTAATAGACCTTGTTTTGACATTGGTTCCGGACTTTGGTAATTTATTTATGAAGTCAGTCCAAGTTTCAACTGTCAATTCGTCGGACGTGGAGAGCCTTAGCATCAGGTGCTTTGCATCTAATGCTATTTGCGGTAATGTTTCGCTTGTCCACCTTAAGCGTTTCAAGTTTATTGTTGATGTTTCTCTGGCTATTATTGGGGCTTGTAGGTGTTTTGATAGAGTTAAATTAATTTCTATGTGCTGGGCTGAGTGGTCACTGTCTGGAGAGTATATGATTTGAAAGTTTTCAATTAATCCGAGGGCTTAAACCCAGATCTGTGACTGGGGGTGAATGTTTTGCCAATTTGCAACATTCCGTTCATAAATTGATGTTTTTGTATTTGGTACTCCCACTACCGGCCGCGGCTGATGGTATATAGAGCTTTGTATGGGGCAAAAATCTTTGGCATGGGGGACAATTTACAATTAAATATATCAGAAAACAAATGTATAAGAACAGTTCTGAGTGTCCCTTCTAGCACTCCACTCATACATTTAAGATAGGGCCTGAGCCTTAAAAGGGCTGACCAAATTGCTCATTCAAAAATGCAGACCTCCTGGGTGGGAATATGGACAACTCAGAAAATGGCCCCCTTTAAAGCTGCACTACAGAAGCTATTGCTACTAAACAAGCATTGTACCTTGACATGGATTAAAGCATTGGAAATTCTATGTATCCAGCTAAAGTGGGGGTTTATGCGTCGCCTTTAGCAAGTCGGGGGCGAATCCGGACAAATTTGTCAAAACACTACCGGGAGCATGTTTTACAAAAAACATGATGCAAGGCGTGACCTGATGGCCTGACAGACACATTCTTAAAACATAAATGCTCCCTGCACTTTGATCTATTTCTTGATAGAACTATCCCCCTCCCCTCCCGCCACAGCAACATCGTTTTATAATCGGTTATGGGTTGGCACATCGCCACTTAGCATTTTTACCTCCAGATGGTGTAAAGAGGGGGGAACGGAAATGTGATTGCCCGATTAGGCATAATAAGCTGGAAACCGAGGTGCATTTTTGTATTGATCTGTCATAAGTGTAACAGCCCGAGATCCAGATAGATTTTGCTCCTGTGCCACAATCTAGCAGTAAAGCAGTGTCGTGGTGCCTTACTCTGAGTGCCTTATCCATATTAAAACCAGACACCTCTGAACCCATTGTATCTGCTCTTGCAAGATTTTTAAATTGGGCCTGGTCTCTCAGAGCAGCTGCAGTAGAAGCATCAGTGTTTAATTGAGCATCTTTTGCCGCAGTAATCTTTTGCCCTATGTTCGGGGCTTGTTTATAAAAATGCAAATATCTCTTCTCTTTGGATAACATTCAGAACTTAGCTGTGTATCATTACTGTATCTTTGCACACCATCGAGAATTATTAATTATACTCATTTGGCAGATTGGTGTTACACAACGTTGTTAAATTCCATGAGTTGTTATAATTTTTGTATTGCACTTTAGCACGTTTTCATTATATGAATTTGTTTCTTGACATCGAAATGCATTACTTCTTGTTAAATATTTTACTTGCAGTCATGAATTGTTATTGTCACACAATATTTTTAAAAACTGCAAGCTGTTACTATTTTATAGAGCACTTTAGCACTCTTTTTGTTTGAATTTGAACCTTGACATTGGAACGCATTGTTCTTTGTAAGACATATGCCTTGCCATCAAGAGTTGCTATTGACTTAGTTATGTGGTTTGTTCACATTGTTTTTTATATTTGTACATTATATTTTAATGGATGTTCATGAGATATATCTGTATGTATTGCACTTTTAATGGTACTATGTGACCGAAATGAAGGAGTTAATGAATTACTTTCTGTAGATCTCCATGAATATCTTTTATCACCTGCTCACCCACCCCATCAGCGAACACATCTCTCCCATATAAAACTCCGGAAGCCAGAGGCCACCCACAGCTCATAGGCCAGGTTATAAGAACTATCTATTCACAGTGTTAGACATCAACTGAAGAGCGCCACCGAGTACAAAGGAGAATAACAAAATTATGAATCTTTTATGAAAAAGAGACGATTCAGGTTTATTGAGAGAGATTTGGGGCCAGATTTTCAAAAAATGCACGCAACGCAGCACAGCCCCAAAGAGGCTGTGATGCATTGCGTGCTAGGGAGAGATATTGGGGCATATTATCAAGGACGGGACATTATCGCCGCTTTTATCGGCAGGAAACTGACGATAAAACGGCGATAATGGGCTTGATAATATGCTCTATAGAATTCCTATCGAAGCCCATGTTAGATGTCTTCACATCGCCGTCTTAAAAGCGGGGATAATGTATCGCTAGTCCTTGATAAAATGCCCCATTGTTCTCTCCTCCCCTCTACATAGCGTCAGCGAGAATTTCAGCTGCTGAGCGCCACACACACACCTTAGAGCCATAGCGCCAGGGAGTGTGCGTGAGTTTAGAATAGGTTTTGTACTGGAGAGTACCCTTCCTGTACAAAATACCATGCCTAGACAAGTTCAAGAGCTTTTCCCACTTTGTATGAGTGCCGCACAGTGCAGCATGCATGCAAAGTCAGAAACGAAAGGAGAAATAAAAACAGTGCTCCTCTTAGCGCCTCCTTTGAAAGTGTTTACTTTTGGTGCCAAACTCTGTCTACAATTCTTTGCTGATATGGTTTTGCATCAAAGGGTATGGGTGGTTGCATGGGAACGCCCATGTACCACACATGTAACTCCCCCTTTGCTCTAAGTAACGCAAAACAGTGCTGGAAAGTGCATTTAAAAAAATATATTTTGTGCTAATTAGCATCACTGTTGTGACACAACCCCAGTGCAAAATGTTTGAAAATCTACCCCTTGGTCTCTTGAAGGAGGTGCCCGCTGAATGACAGTGTCATTAAGTGTATTCTGATATTAAAACAAGGTTGTCTCTGCGTACTGAAACTAGGGTTCTGTACGTTATAACAATGTACTTATTTTGCATATACATATTATGAGATTTTCCAAAACAGACTTATTTGCAGGAAATGAACAAACAAAATAGGTGCCTTTAATCCTACTAGATGCTGCTACTGTGCATAAATGCCCAGATGTGAGCCCCAGCTCTCTACCTAGCACGATGGGAGGACAGGGTGTCAGTGATGCGACAGGCACTCTGCACCCTAATTATGCTAAGCAACAAGTGTTAGGGAGGCCCAGTTTAGCACCTTTACTAGAGAATCGCAAGTCACAGCAGAAATTACTTTCACACTTTTCCACCAAAATCAAGCCTTTAGTAAAATTTTCATGCAGCTGTATTTTTATTGTGAACTGCAAAACAATAGCGCACATTGCCATGGTTTGAGCCTGTGCCTGCACGTCATGGAGACCTCCATAGTAGACAGTATCTTAAGTCAACCTCCAGAAGATTGCTCACCTTACCTAGGGCATATTTAAAGTGACATTAATTATCTTTTTATATGTTAAATCTCTGATTCATACAAATAATCCCTGTTGGCATTTTGTGGATTTTAGGTTATTTGGGGTTTCTCATCAAGTTTTCTTCTTACTTTTAGATGGATGCTTTTGTGGGGAACAGTGCGAATATTTTCTGTTTGTAATACTTCCTAGTGCCACCTTGTTCAGCCTCGAAACACTACTTCTTAACATATGAATGCTGCTACTGTACACAATTGTGCCACTTGATTGGCTACGAAAATTCAATGCTGTGTTTTTTCAGCGCAAAACCTGCATGTCACCACACCCTGCGAGAGAGTGAGAGCTCATGCGTGTGTGTATATTTCTTATTATATCCTGTTGTATTACTCCTTCCAACTCAAGCTCTTCACACCGGAAACTAAATCAGCAATGTGATAATTGACAAACTACCAGGCACTTTAAACATAGGAATGCACTGATAGGCCCTAGTCTCTCAAAAGTCCACAGACGGCCAGGTTTAAGATCAATAAGCGTCCATCAACAGTAGGGCTAAAGTACCCAACATTTTTATCACAAGGAATTTTAAAGTCTTTACATTAAAGCTGTTATTACCTTTTAAAATCTTATAGACTGCAATACTTTATTTCTTTTTTTTACAATCACCCCCCAGAAAGTTATATAGGAAGCTGTTGTCCCTCTATGTCAATATGCAATGCTTTTAAGTATTAGACCACAAAGGCGACAATGGTCTATAAGACATTTCAAACAATGTAATATATGGACTGGTACCTGATTCTTAATGCCCTGTGAAGTTCACAGTCAGAAACAAAAAAGGCCCTTGAATACGAGAGCCAAAGTTTACTATGACATTATCACAAGGAACAGTAAAGCTGTTCATCAATGCTGCTACAATCTTATAGATCAGTTTACTGTATGCAACTTATGGGGCCTATTAGGATGGCAGACGGATCGCCATCGCCATGCAGGCTGTGGCAATCCGTCCGCCATTCGTGCCCGTCCGCCACCTATTTCCCCCCGCCATATTACAATGGCGGGGGGGACCGTGGTGGACGGGAAGACCGCCTGCCGCTTTTCCGCTGCGTTCACCTTGCGACCGTGGCGGAAAAGGTCTAATATGGTGGCGGTGTCAATCAGACACTGCCAGCCATATTAGGATGTGCAGTGGGCAATGCCTTTCCGTGGCTGCAATGCCGCCACGAAAAGGCATACGGTCTTTGCTTTGGGGGCCTGTTGCAGGCCCCCAGGGTGAAGGGGGGTGGGGGTGCACATGGGGGGTACCTATGGTACACCCCTGTGTTTCAAAATACAACATGGCAGGCACCGCGCGGTGCCTGTCATGTTGTGCTTTGAAACGCACAACATGCATTTTTAGCATTGCAGCAGGAGGTGCTTTCAGCACCGCCCGCCGCAATGTTAAAAATGCGGGATGCACCCGCCACTGTGGCGGGTGCATCCTAATTCGAGGCACAGGACCTCCGCCCCTGTGGCGGACGGTCCCGTCCTCCGACAGGATGGCGGACGGATTTTGTCCGTCCACCATCCTAATTGACCCCCTAGTACGGTACACAGGAAACTCTAATTTTAGATGTTTACATCTAATGATGTTAAGTAATTGAACGTGAATAAAAAAAAAAACTCTTTGGGGCAGACTTACAAGAAACTGGCCCATCTCTGTGCTGGAGCTGAGATGCGTCAGTTTGCCTGCGCCTGCATATGGAGAAGTAGCTCTTAGTGGGTGATATAGCAATAATGCAAGAACTATTAGACTTGAAAGGAGATGATATGAGTGGTAATAAACAAGAGACTGTAGTTGAAAGATTGGATAGGGAAGGAGTATGGGTCTCGGAGTAGAATGTATAATGGAATTCCGCATGCATTTTTTACACATGCCAAAGGAACTTCCTTATTTGAATGAATGCATCTTTAGCAACCATTTATTCTGCATGAAAGTTATTTTAACGACTTGCCTTGGGGGGGGGTGCTTGATATTGGAAAATTTTAATTTACTATTCCAACTCCAGTCTGCGCAACAGTAGGGAAGGTGTTGGACTTTAATTCTACTCCGCCATTGTGTCCCCCTAAGGCAAGTAATTGTAAAAACTTGCGTGTTGGACAATTGTGTCCTAAAGACACGTTCGTTCTGCTACCGGCACTGTTAAGGCACAGCATGATAGGGGCTTCGTCTTAAAGGACTTTTCCCCTCAGAGGAGGGAGGGTCTGTCCGGAAACTCAAATCTAGAACTATGCTGCCTACTATAAATGACGGTCTGGACAAATTTGCAAATAGAGTAATTACAGAACTAAGGCAAATGAGAACTATAAATAAAAAGAGAGCACATACTACTGACCGTACCTATAACACCACATTAGACTAAGGTAGTAGTCAGAAGCTCAGAAAAAGGGGCAATATAGTTCTCTGGTCAAGAAAAGCATACATGACAGAAACGTACAATCAATGAAGGGACCCCACATGCTATAAGAAAACAAGTTTATCACACTACAGAGACGTTGAGCAAGGCTTCAATTCAGCACTTTTAGGAACTGAAGGGCTTATCAGTAGTGAAGAGGTCAGTTTTCTGAAAATACAAGAACCTAAACGTTCTGTATTTTACTTAATACCAAAAATGCATAAAGATGCAAAGAAACCTCTGGGTAGGCCTATCATTGCAGCTCAGGAGAGTCTCTTTCAGAATATATAAAAATATATAGATACATTTTAAAAATCCTTAGCAGAAAGGCTACCATCTTACATCAAGGACACAACAGAATTTCTAAAGCATATACAGGACACAGACTGGGAGGATGACATGCTGCTTTTGACTTTGGACGTACTGTCCCTGTATACAAGTATAAATCACAAGGAAGGATTGAAGGCTACAGAATTTTTTTTGAAAAAGAGACACATAAGATTTTACAAACATAATCTTATGTTTTGGAAATGATGAGTTGGTGTTTGAGACACAAGATTTTTTACTTCAATCATGACATGTTCGAACTGCAAAAGGGGAAAGCCATGGGAAGATGTTTTGCCCCACGGTTTGCAAACTTACAGCATGGGTTAGTGGGAAGGTCAAGTACTCAACAACTACCCACTAGACAAATGGAACAAGCATATATCGCTATGGTTATGATTCATATACAATATTTTTGTAATATGGAGAAGTAACAAGGACAGTACTGAGCTGTTTGTAACACACATCACCTCTAATGATTTGAATCTTAAATATACCAGCCATATTAGTGTCACTGAGGTAGAATTTATGGATGTTAGATTGGAAGTTAAAGAACACCAACTAGTAACCACATTTTATAGAAAACCAAGTGCAGGTAACAGTACACTATTTGCCAAGAGCTTCCATCCAACATCTCTAATCAACAGTATTCCATATGAGGAGTTCCTGCGCGCCAGAAGGATCTGCAATACAGAAAGGGGTTTTAAACAGGCCAAGGAAGAAATGGTTATGAGATTCAGTGAACGAGGATATAGCACCAAACTTCTGACTGCAAATAACAATAGAATTGAAAGAGTTAAAAATGAAACACTACTCTTTAAGAAAAAATATAAGACAGATAAAGACAGAAAAGAACAACTTTTTATCACTACATACCACAGCTCACACCAGAGGTTGAGGAGTGTACTACAGGAACAATGACATTTGCTCGAAAGTAACCCAGTTATAGAAGATATACTGAAAAGACCATTGATAACCTTCGGAAGATCCAACTCAATGAAGGATAGATTGTTTTGGAGTGACATGAAAGCAGAACGGGGTACATGGTTGCAGCCAAATGGTGGTTTCTACTGCTGTAACGAATGCAAGGCTTGCAAAAAGGGGGAACATCTAAAAGAAATAGAAAGGAAAACGTGAAATAATGGGTCACTATACATGCAAAAGTGAGTTTGTGGTATAGATCTTAAGGTGTGGATGTCAAAAGCTGTATGTGGGGAGCACTACTCTTCAGGTTCATAAGAGAATACTACAATATCTACAAGCTATCAACAACAATGATACTAGCTACTTAGTAGCAAAGCCCTTTCATGAGGTACATAGTGGTGACAAGAAAGATCTGAGATACAGTGTAATTGATGGTGTAAAACGGGATGAGAGAGGAGGAAATAGAGAGAAGATGCAGAGGATTTTGGAATCTAAATATATCCTTGCATTAGATACCAACTATCAAGCAAGTAGCTTTATTTTTAGTGTACAATAATTTTATTTTAATTATTTGAGTTTCTAATTATTTGATTGTGAGATATATTAAGTAACTCTAATAAGGCCCACTTGGGTGGTATTGTTGAGACCGGTAACTAAATAAAATTTGCCACTCGTATGATTACAAAATACGATTCTCAATCAAGTGGAATAATGTTACCTAAAGTACACAACAATGTATTTTTATATTTGAACTTTACTTTTTATGGAGACTTCCATGAAGTGATATATATATATATGTATATATATAACAGCTGCAGAAGGTCGACTTGGGATCACCTGTATCTCGGCGATCGATCACAAAAAGACCAACGAATCCCAAATGGTGGCAAAAGGATATTTTATTCCTGAGAGAAGTACAGCAGCGTGGCAGACGACGCGTTTCGGGCAGTTGCCCTTGTTCACATCAGAGATATTACCCACAATGCCCTCTTTTTAACTGAATTTGTATACACCATGTGACAAATGAAAATAAACAAAATACTGGTCGGTAAAAGTCAAAATGAAAACATCGAGGGTTTGTTTGCCATTCTTTACACAATTGTAAATATATTGATAATGTTATACATGTGTTGAAATATCTGCATAAATGCTTGTTTGAATAGATTGTTCTGAATTTTGTGTCTATAAAGTGCGTTGTAGTTGTGCAGTTGTGCATGTGCAAAGTGCAAATAAATACATTGCAATTTAGAAACTAGACTACCATAAATATATACACATAAATGTAAAAAATTCAATAAATATGTATATGGACCAGGTCGTAATTAAAGACGCGCTAAAAAGGATCTGTGGCTCAGACTTCGTTCTTGGTTTTTAAAGTCGTTCAAACGATTGTGGGGAGATACAGGGGTTCGCGACCCCGTCTGAGCCCACCACATGCAAGTGGCAGGGGAATCTTCGCGAAAAACTGTGTTGGATATATACATGAGGAGACCATTAAAACACGCAAAGCTTTTAAGTTTGCAAGGGATAAATCCAACTACGAGAATGGAAGAATATTTACTTTCTCGAGAAAATTTGAGTCGGTCAAAAGGCAAGCTTTAACCACATCAGCATCAGTGGTTCAAACTCCATTAATCCAGCAAACATCTGCCCCTTTACAATCAGACACTGACCGGAGCTCCATGTATAGCAGCGCAGGTTCTGAGGATGAGAACAACGATCAACAAGGTGTGGCTAGTAGTTTTACCCCATCGGAGGAATTGGGGTTTATGGTGGAAGATCGGCGCAACACCTTAAGGTCGAGGGGCACACCACAAGTGAGAGGCACAGCAGGCGCAACAAATCTCGCAAAGAGAGGAGGAAGCGCCGGCGGTTTCACGAAAAAGAAAAGAGGGAAGGGGAACCCACAAGCGAAGTAAGGAACCATACTATCTCCTCCCAGATCATTTTAGATGATACGATAACTCAAGCAGAAAATGAAAAAGAAAAAAAAGAAAAAAAAAATGGAAAATTAGACTTAAAACTTTTAAAAAACAAGAACATTGAAAACACGGTGATTAACAGATCTGGATTTAAACACTGCTGAGATTCAACTCTTGGCCTTGGGTCTCTCTTTCTGCCCGAAGAATGGGTTTATGTATGTTCAAACCAGGATTGATACTTTTAAGTTCATTCGGAAATTGAAGCTTTTGAAATACCATACTTTAAATAAAAGAGTGATTTAGCCACTTATATTCTAAAAGAATCTCAACCGAGCAGGACTTTGACCATATCAGATACCACGGTTCTGAAAACTGCACACTCCCTTCCGAATGGAGATGGAGAGTCCATTGACAACACTCAGGAAGTATTAAAATCTATGGAAATTAGAAGTGGTAGTGCTGGCAATAGTCCTTTTTGTCCTAGGTCCACATTTGTCCCAGTTATGCCTAGGGACGCTATTGATATTTTTAATGACCGTATGATTGAGGACGTTAAGAATTTGAATCGAACTCTGGCAATGAAGCAGAAACACAGAAGTTATAGAGACAAACAATATTCTACCCTCATCCGCAAGATCAATTCTAAAGGTAATATCATAGTTAATAAAGCAGACAAAGGAGGGAACATTGTTTTATGGCCACGGGATGTGTATATTAAGAAAGCAGAGAGACAATTGAATGATCCATTTTGCTACAGAAAAGCCTCCTTTACCGAGCTGAACAAAGTGAAACAACTAGTACACACGAACTTGGCACAATGGAAAAGAGATGGGTTAATAAGTAAAAAAGAATTTGAGTTCCTAAAGAAGGATCATCCTATTACTCCAACTTTGTACTTATTGCCCAAAATCCACAAAGGCACTTCACCTATACCAGGGCGTCCTATTATTTCCGCTCAGAATGGGTTATTAGAGCCAATATCAAAATACGTGGACTACTTTCTTCATGGCTTTATGGAGGCTCTTCCTACTTACATAAGAGACACTGGAGATTTTTTAACTAAATGAAAAGTGTTAGTTGGAAGCCGGAATATTTATTTCTGGTAATGGATATTTCCTCTCTTTACACCTCGATCAATCATAGTGATGGTTTAAAAGCAATGGAATACTTTTTGTCTAAAAGAGAGATCAAATACTATGAGCACAGTAAAATGCTGATCAAAATGATTGATTTGTGTCTTAAGAACAATTACTTTTTATTTAACAACGAGGTCTACCAGCAACTGCGGGGTGTGGCTATGGGAGCATGCTTCTCCCCCAGTTACGCGTGTTTACACGTGGGCTGGTGGGAGAGGAATGTTCTTGGTGGGCTCCGTGGTTGTTTGGGGGACACTGAGACAGGCATCATTAATATGTGGCGCTTCATAGACGATGTCTTTATAATCTGGCAAGGTTGTAAGGCTTCTGCTGAAGAATTTGTGAGAAATATCAACACGAATGAATTGAACCTTGAATTTACAGCCAATATTAATAATGAGAGTGTGGATTTTTGGGATGTAGAGGTTTACATAGTTGAAAATAATATTATGACCAGGATGCATAGAAAAATCACAGCAGGAAACTCGATTTTACATGCCCAGAGTAACCATCCTCGCCATCTAATTAAAAGCATTCCGTATGGGGAATTTTTAAGAATTAGGCGAATATGTAATAATGAGGTAGACCTAAAAAATTGTCTTGAGGATTCCTTTCAAAGGTTTTTAGTTAGGGGGTACAATAAAGATGAGCTTACTAGCTCCCTAAAAAAAGTGACGGCCTATCAGTTTGATTCTGCAGTAGAAGCGGTGGTTGCCATTGACAACACACAAGAGTTAGGGCCAGATGTAGGTGTCCAAATACCGGTCGGAAACGGCCGAAAATACCGATTTTCGGCCGTTTCCGACCGGTATTTGGACATTGGTATGTAGGGGCATGTAAAATTACAGAATCTGTAATTTTACCGAATCTGTAATTTTACCGATTCGGTAAAATACCGAATTGGTAAAATTACCGATTCTGTCATTTCAGATGTAGGTAGCCCTGTTTTCAGTGCTACAAGGGTTTAAGAATTCTTAATTTACCACCAACTAGTAGTTGGTGGTAAAATAAGAAAACCATTTAAAAAGCATTTTTTTTTGCTTTCTAAACAGTGCCATGTTGCAGACATACATGCCCTAAGGGCATGTATGTCAGCAACATATGCACCCATGCACAATTGAGGAGTGCAACAGGGTGTTAAAGTGACACGTGTGCCACCCTTCAATATTTCCCCCAATTACCGAATCGGTATTTACCGATTCGGTAATTGACATTGATTCCCATGGGCCTCAAGGCCCATAGGAAACAATGGCAGTTACAGACTCGGTAAATACCGATTAATTAATTACCGAATCATACCGATTCGGTAATTAATTCGGTAAATATACCTACATCCCGATTGCCAGTTCTTAAATACCGAATCGGTATGATTCGGTATTTAAGAATCAGTAATCGGGGATTACCTACATCTGGCCCTTAGTGTCTAATAAGGCTGAGATAAATAAAATCAGTTTAATCACTACTTTCAATAATCAAGAACGGAAAATCAGACAGATTTTAAAATCTAATTGGCCTATCCTCAAGTCAGACATCACACTAGCTCCCCTATTAGAAGACATGCCGGGAATTACTTTTCGAAGAGCACCCTCTATGAGGGATGTCTTGGTAAAAACTAGTCCGGAGGTTAGTACTAAATCCAATTGGCTATCTAACAGAACTGGGTTTTGTAAATGCAGTTCTTGCAGAGCATGCAAATTCGGGATTAACACTACTGAGTATCAGGTAGCACTTACTGAAACTGCTATTAAGATCAACAATTTATACACCTGCAAGACTGATCATGCAGTTTATGTTTTACAATGTACTTGCAATCTGCAATACATCGGTAGCACTAACTTACAAGTCTTTAATCACATCTTGCAACATTTGCGGGCTATAGTTAATTCTGACCCAAGTTACCCAGTGGCGCGTCATTTTAAATTAGTACATAATAATAATTTAAACAATTTAAAATATTTTGTAATTGACGCTGTTCCTGTTTCGAAAAGAGGGGGAGACAGAGAAAAGAAGTTGAGACAATTGGAAAGTCATTACATAGTACTCCTCAATAGTAAAATTCCCAATGGTCTGAATATGGGGAAAGACCGTCATAATTTCTTATAATTAATTATATTTAGAGTTATTTGTCCTGCTATAATATCTCCTCATCTTTTTTGAATTAACATTATTAGCTTTTAAGAATCTTAGCTTTTTTTATGAATAGCATGATTTGATAGTGGTTTTACAGATATTTATGGTTTTACCAATTTTATATTGTGCTGAGGATGACTCTATAACTCTTGATTGGGTGAGACTATTTGAATGAAGTTAGTGATGTATCAATACCTTCTAAACTGAGTTCGAGATTATCTGTTTAATGAGATTCTTTCCAGCTAAGATCACACGTTAGGATTAACTTATTATTATTTTTATTACAATATTGCACCTTTTGCTAAAAATGAATTTTTTTGCTGCTAAATGATAATGATGTTTACATAATAGCCGGTTTCTGCACTTTATTGCACTTTGCACTTTTCACATTTAATACTTGCTTGCTGCTGATAACTATTTTAGGCACTTTTGATATATTATGTGGTTTTTCCTAACCCTGGGCGTAGTGGGCGTAGTGGGGCTTCGTGGAGCTACGTGAAGTGGGCGAGAAACTACGCCCACCTCCGCACTCCGCGTAGCCCCACTACGCACCGCAGGCCTCCCTCCCGCCCTCCCTAAATACTTTAAATTAAAAGTGGAACAGAATTAAAAGGCACTTACCTTGCCCGCCGCTGCACGCCGCTGCCCGCCGCGTCCCCGGGGCTCGCTATCTTCATGGCTTCCGTCTTGTGTATCTAATGCGCATGCGCGGGCGACCGCGCATGCGCATTTCTCGTGAGAAATGCGCATGCGCGGCCGCTCGCGCATGCGCATTAGATACACAAGACGGAAGCCATGAAGATAGCGAGCCCCGGGGACGCGGCGGGCAGCGGCGGGCAAGGTAAGTGCCTTTTAATTCTTTTCCGCTTTTAATTTAAAGTATTTAGGGAGGGCGGGAGGGAGGCGGGTGGCGGCCAGCTACGCTCCGTCTGCGGAGCGTGCATAGTGCCGGATTCTACGCCTGCTACGCAAAATGCGTAGAAGCCGGCACTACGCACACTCCGTGCACGGAACGTAGCCGCCCGCCCAGGGTTAGTTTTTCCATATACTGAACTGTGTACCCACTGACCTCCATGGATAGTTATATTAGGATAACTATGTACTATTGTTATACTAGTCAGTTTTATTATTGGGCACATGCCCTTTATTTTAGTCATTGTATTCATACTATATATACATATGATGTCATGAGTGATGTTACTGACCATGTCATGAGTGATGTAATATGTGACGTCATCAGCAGTGCATTGCGGGCGCGCGAGATAGTTAGCTGAATTAACTATAACGGGGGAATTTCAATGGTTTTGTATGAGTGAAATGTCCAGCTAACTATAAAATGTGTGAAACCTATGATTTTTTTCAGTGAATTTTTAAGGTTTTTTAAATGCTAATTCCTAACTATAACGTGTGTGAAACTTATGGTTTTTTTAGTGAATTTTCAAGTTTTTTTAAATGCTAATGTTTAACTATAACATGGCTGAACCTATGATTTTTTCAGTGAATTTCTAAGGTTTTTTAAATGCTAATTTTGAACTATAACATGGCTGAAACCTCTGTTTTTTTCTGTGAATTTCAAAGGTTTTGTAAATGATAATTTTTAAATGTATTAATTGTTATATTTTTTATACTGATTTACTACATTATTTTAAACTATTTATTATTAGATATTTTATTTTTTAAATTACATTACACATTTTTTATATAATTTGAAAACAATGTTTTAAAAAATATTGAAATTGTAATATATATTTTTTTTATTTAATATTTTTGTAATTTATATATATATTTTATATAGCAGGCAATGATATCCTATGGAAGGAAATTCAAGTTACTGGTAAATACAGTTAAATTAACTTTTCAAGAATAGTAGTGAGCTAGATTTGGGAATTAATTTCTCTTCAATCCTGAGGTCCCCTGTGAGCCAACTAGCCCACCAGGTACCTCCAGTATGCGCCAGGCAGATGTGTTGCAGAGAGTCGTTCAAAGGGCACGCCCCCTTTTTACAACACTCTGCAACACAGCTCCGTGGCCCTTACTGGAGATACCTGTTGGACTAGTTGCCCCCTAGGGGACCTCAGGATTGAACAGGAATTAATTCCCCAACTTAAAACGCGCATCAGAGCATGTTTGCACTCACATCACCTCAAGCCCCGCCCCCTACCTTCACCACTGTGCTAACGCGCCCTGTAGAGTGTTTTAAGTTGGGGGATTAAGTCCCCTTGCATACTGGGGGTTCCTGGCGGCCAACAAGCCCACCGGGAACCTCCAGTATGCGCCAGGAGGCTGCGTTGCATAGACATGTAATGAGGCCACGCCCCTTTTTACACCTCTCTGCAGCGCAGCCCCCGGGCGCGTTTGCAGAGGGAAAACTAATTCCCCTTGCATACTGGGGGTCCCTGGGGGCCAACTAGCCCACCAGGAATCTCCAGTATGTGCCAGGGGGCTGCATTGCAGAGAGGTGTAATGAGGCCACGCCCCTTTTTACACCTCTCTGCAATGCAGCCCCCGGGCGCGTTTGCAGAGAGGGAACAACTTCCCCTTGCATACTGGTGGTCCTTGGGGGCCAACTAGCCCACCAGGAACCTCCAGTATGCGCCAGGGGGCTGTATTGCAGAGAGGTGTAATGAGGCCACACTCCTTTTTACACCTCTCTGCAACGCAGCCCCCTGGCACGTTTGTAGAGGGGGAACCAATTGCCCTTGCATACTGTGGGTCCATGTGTGGGCCAACTAGCCCACCTGGAACCTACAGTATGCGCCAGGGGGCTGCGTTGCTTTGCCCCGGGCCCCGGGGGTGGTGGTCCCCGGGGCACTGTGGGGGGGATGGCCCCCCCACACTTCTTTTTCCCTATGCCCCCGGGTTTTGGTCCCCCTGGGGGGGTAATTTGAAAAATAGCAGACCAAGTTTAAAAAAAAAAAATTGGGGCCTTGGGGGTCCTTGTGGGACCACCTGAGCAGGCCTAGGGGGTCAAGCTGGTTCTACCCTGCCCCCTTTTTGCGTTCTACACATTTGTTTTTCTGCTTTCTTGTGCCTCAGTCTACCGAGGCACAAGATGGCTGCCAACACTTCCTGGTGTAGAGTGTTGACAGACAGTTGACAGCCAATTAGCATTCAGCTCGTGCTCAGGAAGGTACAGAGTACAGTAAGCTTACAGTAAGCTTACTGTATGCACCTCTAGATATACTTATGATTTTACTTTTGATTTTCTCAGGAACTACTAAACGGATTTACACCATTTAACAAAAAGGCCCATCTGCGAACAGAACTCTACCTTTTTGCCAAGTTCGGTGTAATTCCTATGGGAAATTGCATGAGGAAAACACGTTTTGGGACCCCCCTTTTTTCTCGGCCCCTGCTTCACGAATCACCCCCAAACTTTCAGAAAAGGAGCGGAGCGGAGCAGGCTATCTTCTTGGAGAAATTTGCGAAGATTCGTCCCCCGGCGAAAGGTATTCCAAATAGAATGTTGTGGATTTCCTATGGAAACTAGGTTTTAACTATAACTACCTACTGGCGACCGCCAGTAGGTAATATATATATATATAGATATATATATATATATATATATTCACTGAAAAAACCATAGGTTATAGACCATATATAGTTAGGAATTAGCATTTAAAAAACCTTTTTTTACTCACACAAAACCATTGAAATTCCATATATAGTTAGTAGTACTAACTATATATCGCGCACCCGCAATCCACTGCTGATCATGTCACATATTACATCATTCATGACATGGTCAGTGACATCACTGATGACATCACTGATGACATCTCAAATGACATCACTGATGACATCACTGATGACATCTCAAATGACATCACTGATGACAACATCCAGTGACTGTGTATTTCTGTAAAGTTAAAATATGTCTTACATATTGAAGAATGAGTGGATGTAGAAGTGTCTGGATGAAGGATTTAGTAGGTGCATGACTGACTGTATGAGTGAGTGGTTAAATGTGTCTCACTGAGTGCATGGGTTAGTGACTGAACTGTGTTAATTTGTGCATCATTATGTTTGTTGTTCTGTAAACTGCTGCATGTGTTGATCAGTAGCTATATGAGTAAGTATATGGGTTATTGATTGGTTGCTCAAGTATTTGTATGGGAGACTGAGTGTGTGTGTGGGTGGCTGGGTGGTGTATGACTCTGTGCATTGGTGAGTGAATGGATATCTCAGTGCTACATGTCAAAGTAAGTACATATGTAAAACACAGTACATGTGAGAGTTGGCATATATAAATAACTGTGCATAAGAGCCAGTGAATGTGTGAGTGGCTGTATGGATGATTGTGAACTTGTATCAGGGATTGTAAAAGAGAGTAAATATGTGTTAGTATATGTTTGAATAAGTAAGGTGTGTATAACTGTATAGTTGAGGAAATGGAGGTGTGATTGATTCTTTGCATGACTGACTAGGTGTGTAAGTAACTCCATGGATGAGTGACAGTCTGTGAGTGTCTGTTTACACTGAGTGTATCTAAGGTTATATTAGAGTCTGAAGAGGTTCATCGTATTATCACATGAATGATGTCATCAGTGATGTGATCAGTAATGTCAAATGAGATATCATCAGTGATGTCATCAGTGATGTCATTTGAGATGTCATCAGTGATGTCATCAGTGATGTCATTTGAGATGTCATCAGTGATGTCATCAGTGATGTCATTTGAGATGTCATCAGTGATGTCATCAGTGATGTCACTGACCATGTCATGAATGATGTAATATGTGACATGATCAGCAGTGGATTGCGGGTGCGCGATATATAGTTAGTACTACTAACTATATATGGAATTTCAATGGTTTTGTGTGAGTAAAAAAAGGTTTTTTAAATGCTAATTCCTAACTATATATGGTCTATAACCTATGGTTTTTTCAGTGAATTTTCAAGGTTTTGTAAATGCTAATTCCTAACTATATATGGTCTATAACCTATGGTTTTTTCAGTGAATTTCAATGTTTTTTTAATAGCAAATATCATAAGCTGTCGAATGTCAAGTACGTGGTAAGAAAAAACATTTTCGTGTTTATGCACACTGATCTGCTTTGAATGCTGCCCCCCCCCTCATTTCTATTAGGAGTACTCTCTCTTTGCAGATAGTGAAGGGTAGTTAACGCAGGCCTTTGCCCCCGTTGTAATCCGTCGTGCCTGCTTCTCTCTCCATTTGATTGATTGTTATCCAAGCATTTACTGTTTTAGAATTGGTTCTCTTTGGTTCATTCTCTATTTACAAACAAGCACAGAGTCGCAATACTCTGTTTAGTCTTTGCAGATAGCGAAAAATCGTGTAAAAAAACAAAAGGAATCGAGCAAAATCAGTAGGCCACTAATGGGATCTCTTTTTGACCTCGCTAAAATAGAAACATTAGGAACAACCCCTCATGACAAATACGAAACTAGTGAGATGAACTGAACTCCACACCATGATGGCTGCAAGACAGCTCGGCTCCGCCACCCACCCCGCCCAAAATAACGCTAAACTCTATGCAAATATATACAACACACCAGCAAAGTAACAGGGTAAAACATTTTATTAAACAACTATTTACATAACTATTTTAAACTTTTTGTTGCCCGATCCGGCTAGCTCAATCGATCGAGCATGAAACTCATGCACTCTGATGATTCAAAGTTTTGAAGAGTGCTTGTAACACTGTCTGAAGCCTATTTGCACTTGCTTCATCTTCACTATTCTAAAAGTAAGTGGGGGCTGTTTGAGTACGTTACTGCATTTGTAAACAATGTGATGCGGTGCCACCCTGAACCGCTTAACGGAGGCCCCCGAGGGACGGTGTGATGGCGCGGACTCTTAGGGGGCGCTTGGCTCCGGCCCCCTCCCCAAGTCGTGTTCTCCTGGTGTGGCCTGAGATCGCCCCCGACATAGGTGGCCGGCTCCCGGGATCAAGCGGAACTTTTTGCCTTTTGGTAACTCTTCCATTCTTGACCTTGTCCCACAATCCGTTTCACCTAAAGACACGCTGTAGTGGGGCGCCCCTTTACCATTTCAGTTGCCATTCCGCCCGCTTTTGCTACACTGTGCCTCTTCCGCTATTCAGCTGTTTACCGCCCGCTCTTTCGACTACAACGTCTCGCTCACCATGTAGTTGAGTTGCTCCCGCTCTTGCGGTGCAGCGATAGGCGGCTGCCACAGGACTCTCAAAATGGCGGCCGGCTCTTCAGATTTGGGCGTGGTCCACTAAAATGGCCCTGCGACACCTTGGAACTCGGACGCTTGTCTGCTAGAGCTTGGGCTCCATTCTCGAAAGCGTCCCCTCAGCCTTGAAGATTCTACAAAAGTCTTGGGGGCCCCCGACTCCCGCAGGCTTCTGGTGGGGAGCGGCTAGCATGATTGCTCATGGAATAGCCACGACGGAGCTACGAAATGGTGGTGCTCTCATGCTAACG
Source organism: Lissotriton helveticus (assembly GCF_964261635.1). Lineage (NCBI taxonomy): Eukaryota > Metazoa > Chordata > Amphibia > Caudata > Salamandridae > Lissotriton > Lissotriton helveticus. The sequence continues at coordinate 1,064,420,203 of NC_136071.1, read as the reverse complement.
CCAGCTTCAGTCTGAAACATCCAGAAACTCTGTAGACTACCAATTCGATCAGTTCCGGTAGCGCCCCAACGTGACCCGGTAGAGAAGAACTTGCCCTCCCCTCTTTGACTGATGGTTCTTGTTGCCTGTCCCTTCTGTTGTCATTTAACAGAACTATTTAGCCTGCTGAAAGGGGTTGTGTTCCGACCGCTGGTTGGTGGAGACATTTTGACTATATTCTGGACCTGCGTTGTTGCGTAATGCGTCATATGACGCGCCGCGTTAGCGCATCCGGAAGTGATCCGGGGCGCGGCGCGCAGCGCGTAACGTAAGCATAACAGATCATGTAACTTGTTAATAAAACTTTTCATTGGTTCATTTTACTTTTCTTATTCTAATGATGAAAGGCTTGGTCATATGACCTAAAAATTACGCTTTTTATTACTTTCGAACATTATTTTTTCTTAAACATATGTTATAATGTTCCAGGCTAATGCACTTTCCCGGAAAATTTACAACTGTCCTGCAAGTAAAATATATTCCTTTTTCGAGAAAAAGGGCGTTTCTTCGTCCCATGACGGAGCCGTTGAGCAAAAGAGGGTCGGCCTGCTGTCTTAGTCGCCGATACGCCAGAATATCAGATTCTTATCGATCACTTTATGTTGCAGGAGTAGAAAACACAACAACCCTTGACCATTTATCTTTACTGCGTTCCTGCGTATTATACCTTTTACCCTTCATGTAATTCGAATGCTTTATTTCACTTGCCTTTTACTGATTCTAAAACAGTGACTATTATTAAAAACTTTACCAATGTAAATACTACTACCATGTTTTCTTTTAAAAACCTTTATTGTGAAAATGTCAGTATACAAATACGGGCCTATAACCACGTGGGCCGGCCACGGAGCAAACTGTAATCGTATATGATGAGTAGACATTTACACTGTAGAGGAACGTAACGGGCGGGGCATTAGGTTGCAAGAACTAAGGTGTCTAACAGTTGCGGAATCGGTGGACGTACATTTTATAATTAAAATACGACAGGGCCAGTTACAATAAAATTATCTAGATATACATTTGCGGGCAAGTACCATGGGTGACGTTAATTCGAACTTTCAATAGTACAGTAATCAATAACACATCAGAACTTAATATCAATAGGGATGTCGAAATATTCAATCAATTCTCGTCCCCGCCCGCCATGTGCTTCAAAACTGCATACGTATCTCGTGATTTCAATGTTCTGCAACCAGTACACAACAAGGAGTTACGACTCCCATTTATTCTGGCGCCATTTTGGGCGAGGACGGGCAGGTCCAGGATATAGTCAAAATGGCTCTACCAACCATCGACTATGATGATGTTCATATGCTGTATTTATTAGAGTAACACTCATCTGTCCACATGAAATTAATTTGCCACAATCTAAACATGTCATTTTAATCTTTCCAAAGTTCTTCTAAATATTTGGGACTGTTTCCCTTGCCTCTGATGCTGTCAGTGCCAGTTCTTTGATGAATGTACTGGCAGGTCGGGGGTTCTCCTCCAAATCTCTCTTTTATGCAGCACTATAATTAATCGGTGCCACCTCTCCATATGACGATGCATGGTATAGTTACCATAACTATATTTTTTTTCGGTTCCTCTGGAGAGTACATCGTGGCAGATGAAGCGTGTAACGTACCGGCAACTTACCTTTTTTGCATGTAGAGGAAAGGAAAAAAAATTCGAGCGTCCGAGTTCTAAGGTGTCCCAGGGCCATTTTAGTGGACCAGGCCCAAATCCAAAGGACAGGCCGCCATTTTGAGAGTCCTGTTGCAGCCGCCTGTCGCTGTAGCATCAAGAGCGACCGAAACTCAGCTGAATGGCAACTGAAACGGTAAAGGGGCGCCCCACTACAGCAGACGAGCCTCCACCTGGGAAGGCCCGTTCACGCCGCCTCCCCCCCCCCCTTCGAGCACCCCACGCCGTTATTCGGAGCAGGATTGTAGGATGGCCACACCAATGCGGCAACTTGCTAGACACCACCTCGGTGCCAACCGAATCTCAGCGCCTTGTGGTGTCTTCTATTCAGAAAACATTGTTGTGCTGCCTTCGACCTATTCGCCGCAAGTGCGCACGCAACTCAGCTGCATAGCTTGCTAGACACCACCTCGGTGCCATCCGGATCTTGGCGCGTTGCGCTGCCTTTGGCCCCATTCGCACATCGGTCCGCTACTGACGCCACCTCACAGGCCAACGGGGCGCCCCACGCCCACTTTCAGCATTGTAGGATGGCCACACCAGTGCGGCAACTTGCTAGATACCATCTCGGTGCCATCCGGATCTTGGCGCGTTGTGCTGCCTTCGGCCTATTCGCACATCAGTCCGCTACTGACGCGAACTCACAGGCCAACGAGGCGCCCCACGCCGACTTTCAGCATTATAGGATGGCCACACCAGTGCGGCAACTTGCTAGACACCACCTCGGTGCCATCCGGATCTTGGCGCGTAGTGAAGCTGCAGCAGCTGCAAATAAGCTTCAGACAGTGTTACAACCGCTGCTCAGAACTCTCAACTATGACACCACCTCGGTGCCATCCGGATCTTGGCGCGTTGTGCTGCCTTCGGCCTATTCGCACATCGGTCCGCTACTGACGCTGCCTCACGTGCCAACGGATTTTCTACGCTTTTTATACCCTATGCCGCATAACAGGTCATGTGACTTGTTTATAAAACTTTTCATTGGTTCATTTTACTTTTGGTTTCCTAATGATGGAAGGCTTGATCATATGACCTAAAAATAACACTTTTCATTGGATGAAAACTTTTTTTTTTCCCAAACGATGAAAGCCCCACCTTGTTTCTGGATGTTTCAGACTGAAGCTGGCGTCAGCATGAAAGCACCACCATCTCGTGGCTCCGTCGTGGTCATTCCGCGAGCAATCATGGCAGCTGCTCCCCACCGGAAGCCTGCAGGAGTCGGGGGCCCCCAAGACTTTTGTACAATCCTCAAGGCTGAGGGAACGCTTTCGAGAATGGGGTCCAAGACCTAGCAGACTAGCGTCCGATTTCCAAGGTGTCCCAGGGCCATTTCAGTGGACCAGGCCCAAAAAGGAAAGAGCCTGCCACCATTTTGAGAGTCCTGTGGCAGCCGCCTATCGCTGCACCGCAAGAGTGGGCGCAACTCAGCTGAATGGCGGATTTTGACACAGTGGACCAAAAGCGGACGGAATGGCAACTGAAACGGTAAAGGGGCGCCCCACTACAGCAGACGAGCCTCCACCTGGGGAGGCCCGTTCACGCCGCCTCACCCCCCCCCCCAGGGGCGCCCCACGCCGTTATTCGGAGGGCGGCAACTTACTGGACATCACCTTGGTGCCATCGTTCTGCTGCCTTGGAACTATTCGCACAACAGACCGCTACTGATGACCCACCCCCCGCGACGCCCCACGCCGGACACCGAAATCAGTGCGGCACCCAGGCAACATCACCTGGGTGCCGTCCAGAAATCTGGACGTTGTGCTGCGTTGGGACTATTCGCACAACCGACCGCTACTTCCTTCTTTTTCCCTAAAAATGTTTACATGTTTTTACTGTTTTTGTTTTGTTGTATATATTTATAAGTTATTAAAGTTTTATAATCCTACTACTTTGTTGGAGTGCTATATATTTTTAATGTGACACATAATTGTAAAAACTTTGATGTACAAAGAGGCATCCCTGGAATCTTCCGCTTCAGGCTTGGTCCCCTCCCCAATCACAATACAGAATGGTCTTCAGATAGTAGGAACGCGTGTGGTGTGACGGATCTCATCGGGTGTGGGCCTTGATCTACTATAACTCCTTTGAAGAGGGGTGATTCTTTACAGCTGGGGCCATAAACTACATCTGCAGGGCTAGCTGATAGCCTGGGACCAGCCTGGACAATCGGACACAGAGGAAGAGGAGTGTCAGAGGGTGCGGTAGTGAATAGGGCGAAAGGGAGGTGTCGGACAGGCACAGGGTGTGATTCTCAGGGAAGAGCAGCGCAGATGGGGGAAGGTTTATTGCCCATGCGTAAGACAGAGAGCGGGGGTGACCAGTGCCTGGGGGAGATGCTTGCGAGGGTGGGGAGCCATGCTAAGGATCGACAGCGTGCAGAGAGTGGGTCTGGTCAAGGCATCTAAAATGGCTGCCGTGCACGACAAAAGTGTGGCATTTGAAAAAAGGCAAGATGGCACAGACAATGTTTATCAACACTTCCTGATTTCCTTCGAATCGAACGTTAACAGACGTTATCTCTACCACACTACCGGTCCCCCTGGGCTTAAACGCCGAGATGGTAGGGACTGCATCCCGTGGAGATAGGCTGAGACGTCACTCAGGAGAAAAAAAAGAAAAAAAAAGTCTTTAAACATACAATAAGTTAAAAGTCAATCATTCTTGTTTCCTTGTAGTACGCTCCCCAGGCCCGCGGGGCCCTTTTAAAACCTCCACATCAAACCTAGGGGGTCAGGGAGGATCTACTATGCCCCCTTATGGTCATTTGCCCCTTCGCTTTGGCCTCCTCTTGTCTCTCGATCCTACCGAGAGACAAGATGGCGGCCGCTACGGACTGTTTGGAATGTTTACAGACGCCGGAGAACCAATCAGCTTCGCTTCACAAAGCTCCGTAACGCGAAAAGTACGCGAAGCGGAGCGCTGCCCGGTCCGCTGTCACAGATATATATCTTTTTTTGAACGTTAATTTCTCAAAATCCACTGGAGCACATATATTGAGACATAGCAAAGGCACATCGGGCTACCAGTACCTACAATTTTGCCAAGTTTCGTGCAAATCCATTCAGCCGTTCGATTATTATTATTTTTTTTTTTTGCCCCGCGGGGCCCTTTTAAAACCTCCACATCAAACCTAGGGGGTCAGGGAGGATCTACTATGCCCCCTTATGGTCATTTGCCCCTTCGCTTTGGCCTCCTCTTGTCTCTCGATCCTACCGAGAGACAAGATGGCGGCCGCTACGGACTGTTTGGAATGTTTACAGACGCCGGAGAACCATCCGGTCCGCTGTTACAGATATATATCTTTTTTTGAACGTTAATTTCTCAAAATCCACTGGAGCACATATATTGAGACCTAGCAAAGGCACATCGGGCTACCAGTCCCTACAATTTTGCCAAGTTTCATGCAAATCCATTCAGCCGTTCGGGCTAAAAGTGAGGCCAACCGCCCTATGGAAATTAACATTGGAAAAACGCGTTTTGGGACCCCCCTTTTTTCTCGGCCCCCCCTTGACGAACCCCCCCCAAATTTCCAGGGGCTGCTCAGAAACAAAATGTTCCATTTTCCTGAAAATTTCTGCCAATTCCGTCCACAAACGCCAAAGTTATTAGACATAGAATTTTCAAAAATCCCATAGAGAAAAAATCCTAACTATATATACCTACTGGCGACCGCCAGTAGGTAATATCTATATATATATATACATATTCACTGAAAAAACCATAGGTTAGAGACCATATATAGTTAGCTGGACATTTTATTGACATAAAACCAATGAAATTCCATATATAGTTAGTTGCACTAACTATATATCGCGCACCCGCAATCCACTGCTGATGATGTCACATATTACATCATTCATGACATGGTCAGTGACATCACTGATGACATCACTGATGACATCTCAAATGACATCACTGATGACATCACTGATGACATCTCAAATGACATCACTGATGACATCATCTAGTGTCTGTGTGTTTTTGTAAAGTTTAAATATGTTTTACATATTGAAGAATGAGTGGATGTATGGAAGACTGAGTGTGTGTGTGGCTGGCTGGGAGGTGTGTGACTGTGCATATCAATGTGTACTTGTATCAGTGATTGTATAAGAGAGTAAGTATGTGTTAGTATATGTGTGAAAAGTATGGTGTTCTGTGTTTAACTGTATAGATGAGGAAATCGAAGTGTGATTGATTCTTCACAGGACTGACTAGGTGTATGAGTGCATATGATAGTGTTGTAATAATGAGTGACTGTATGTATGAGTGATTGTATGGGTGAATGAGTGAATGTGTGTGTAGACGTAGGAATCAGTGAGTGCGTATGTAGTAACTGGTATTGGTGTGTCATGATGTCATCAGTGATGTCATTTGAGATGTCATCAGTGATGTCATTTGAGATGTCATCAGTGATGTCATCAGTGATGTCACTGAAGTATGGTGTTCTGTGTTTAACTGTATAGATGAGGAAATGGAAGTGTGATTGATTCTTTACAGGACTGACTAGGTGTGTGAGTAACTCCATGGATGAGTGGCAGTGTGTGAGTGTCTGCATAGGTCTATGAGTGCATATGATAGTGTTGTAATAATGAGTGACTGTATGTATGAGTGATTGTATGGGTGAATGAGTGAATGTGTGTGTAGACGTAGGAATCAGTGAGTGCGTATGTAGTAACTGGTATTGGTGTGTCATGATGTCATCAGTGATGTCATTTGAGATGTCATCAGTGATGTCATCAGTGATGTCATTTGAGATGTCATCAGTGATGTCATCAGTGATGTCACTGACCATGTCATGAATGATGTAATATGTGACATCATCAGCAGTGGATTGCGGGTGCACGATATATAGTTAGTGCAACTAACTATATATGGAATTTCATTGGGTTTATGTCAATAAAATGTCCAGCTAACTATATATGGTCTCTAACCTATGGTTTTTTCAGTGAATTTTCAAGGTTTTGTAAATGCAAATTCCTAACTATATATGGTCTATAACCTATGGTTTTTTCAGTGAATTTCATTGGTTTTTTAAAAGCTAATATCTATAGCTGTAAAATATATTCTTTATTACGGGACGTATCACGTAGCCACGCCTCATGACGCGTCGCATAACCGTGACGTATCGGCTCTGCAGCGCAAACAAAACCCATAACGTAAGCGTGCCGGAGCACGCTTACAGATATATATATTTTTTTTAACCTTAATTAGACAAAATCCACACGTGCACATATCTTGAGGCCTTGCAAAGGCACATCAAACAAACAGTCCCTACAATTTTGCCAAGTTTGCTGGAAATCTATTCCCTTAATTTTTTTTTTACTGTTTCTCTTGGTTTTCCCCTTGTTACGCTTACCGGGACGCTACCCGGTACGCGAACCGGAAGCTCCAAAAACACAAGATGGCGGACTCCCGTTACGCTGCCGGTTAGCTGCCCGGTTCGCGTACCGGGAAGCGCCTCTACCGCGAAAAATCGCGGGGGACTTTAATATCCCCCTCATCAATCCTAGGGGGTCAGGAGGGGTTTACCTTGCCCCCTTTCCTTCATTTCCCCCTTCTTTTTTCACCACATCTTGTCTCTCGAACCTACCGAGAGACAAGATGGCGGCCGCTCCGGACTGTTTACAATGTTGACAGCTACGCTGCCGGTTAGCTGCCCGGTTAGCTGCCCGGTGAGCTGCCCGGTTCGCGTACCGGGACGCGCCTCTACGGCGTAAAATCGCAAAAAAAAATTTTTTTTTATTTTTTGCCCCGCGGGGCACTTTAATATCCCCCTCATCAATCCTAGGGGGTCAGGAGTGGTCTACCTTGCCCCCTTTCCTTCATTTCCCCCTTCGTTTTTCACCACATCTTGTCTCTCGATCGTACCGAGAGACAAGATGGCGGCCGCTCCGGACTGTTTAGAATGTTGACAGACACCGGAGAGCCAATCAGCTTCGCTTTGCGAAGTTCCGTTACGCGTCAGGTACGCGAACCGGGGCGCTAACCGGAGCGCTGTCACAGATATATATATTTTTTTAAACGTTAATTTCTCAAAATCCACTGTAGCACATATATTGAGACATAGCATAGGCACGTCGGGCAAACCATATCTACAATTTTGCCAAGTTTCATGTAAATCCATTCAGCCGTTCGAGCTAAAAGTGAGTCCAACCGCCCTATGGAAAAATGAATGGGAAAAACGCGTTTTGGGACCCCCCTTTTTTCTCGGCCCCCCCCCTTGACGAAACCCCCCCAAATGTTCAGGGGCTGCTCAGAAACAAAATGTGCCATTTTCCTGAAAATTTCAGTCAATTCCGTCCACAAACGCCAAAGTTATTAGACATAGAATTTTCAGAAATCCCATAGAGAAAAAATCCTAACTATATATACCCACTGGCTATCGCCAGTAGGTAATATACATATATAAACATATATAATCTGCATATCTATATAAATATAAATGCATGCATACATATACATATATGCATACATATGCATGTTATTTACATGAAAGTTTTAAAAACACTAATAAAAGCAAAGCTAAAAAGCCACCTCATTACAAACAGAATGGCTTTAACTTAAACGAGGGCGAGATCTATTGCATTTTCAATGCTTGTTTACTTTGGTTCTATCAAGAAGGCATTCAGATGTGTCACACATTTGCCATAAATTCTGAATGTTAGCACTCTAGTTGCTCATTAGATCACTGTAGTAAAGCTAGTGCTCACCAGGGAAGTCTGCTGCTAATCATGGTTTGCAGCCATTTTCCCGCATTTTTTATCCCGCAGACTTTCAGTCCGCATACCATTATCCCGCAAGGTCATTGACCTCGCATACCATTATCCCGCATTTTTTCAAAACGCATGTGCATTTATCGCGCATGCCTTTACAAAGAATTACGTTTTAAAGGCATGTATGGTAAATGCATTTGCGTTGTGAAAACCACGATGACGAGAGAGGTAAGTGGGTTTGTGTTAATTTTTTCGTGGGTTAGTGATTGTGTAGTGTAGTGTAGTGTTGTGTAGTGTAGTGTTGTGTTAGTGTAGTGTAGAGTTGTGGTGATTGTTTAGTGTAGGGTCATGCTGGGGGTAGTGTTTTAGGGTTTATGGTTGTGTTGTAGTGTTTGCGTAGTGTAGGGTCATGCTGGGGGTAGTGTTTTAGGGTTTAGGGTAGTGTTGTAGTGTTTGCGTAGTGTAGTGTCATGCTGGGGGTAGTGTTTTAGGGTTTAGGGTTGTGTTGTAGTGTTTGCGTAGTGTAGGGTCATGCTGGGGCTAGTGTTTTAGGGTTTAGGGTAGTGTTGTAGTGTTTGCGTAGTGTAGGGTCATGCTGGGCGTAGTGTTTTATGGTTTAGGGTAGTGTTGTAGTGTTTGCGTACTGTAGGGTCATGCTGGGGGTAGTGTTTTAGGGTTTTGGGTAGTGTTGTAGTGTTTGCGTAGTGTAGGGTCATGCTGGGGTGTAGTATTTTAGGGTTTAGGGTAGTGTTGTAGTGTTTGCGTAGTGTAGGGTCATGCTGGGGGTAGTGTTTTAGGGTTTTGGGTAGTGTTGTAGTGTTTGCGTAGTGTAGGGGCATGCTGGGGGTAGTGTTTTAGGGTTTTGGGTAGTGTTGTAGTGTTTGCGTAGTGTAGGGTCATGCTGGGGTGTAGTGTTTTAGGGTTTTGGGTAGTGTTGTAGTGTTTGCGTAGTGTAGGGTCATGCTGGGGGTAGTGTTTTAGGGTTTTGGGTAGTGTTGTAGTGTTTGCGTAGTGTAGGGTCATGCTGGGGGTAGTGTTTTAGGGTTTTGGGCAGTGTTGTAGTGTTTGCGTAGTGTAGGGTCATGCTGGGGGGTAGTGTTTTAGGGTTTTGGGTAGTGTTTGCGTAGTGTAGGGTCATGCTGGGGGTAGTGTTTTAGGGTTTTGGGTAGTGTTGTAGTGTTTGCGTAGTGTAGGGGCATGCTGGGGGTAGTGTTTTAGGGTTTTGGGTAGTGTTGTAGTGTTTGCGTAGTGTAGGGTCATGCTGGGGTGTAGTGTTTTAGGGTTTTGGGTAGTGTTGTAGTGTTTGCGTAGTGTAGGGTCATGCTGGGGTGTAGTGTTTTAGGGTTTAGGGTAGTGTTGTAGTGTTTGCGTAGTGTAGGGTCATGCTGGGGGTAGTGTTTTAGGGTTTTGGGTAGTGTTGTAGTGTTTGCGTAGTGTAGGGGCATGCTGGGGGTAGTGTTTTAGGGTTTTGGGTAGTGTTGTAGTGTTTGCGTAGTGTAGGGTCATGCTGGGGTGTAGTGTTTTAGGGTTTTGGGTAGTGTTGTAGTGTCTGCGTAGTGTAGGGTCATGCTGGGGTGTAGTGTTTTAGGGTTTAGGGTAGTGTTGTAGTGTTTGCGTAGTGTAGGGTCATGCTGGGGGTAGTGTTTTAGGGTTTTGGGTAGTGTTGTAGTGTTTGCGTAGTGTAGGGGCATGCTGGGGGTAGTGTTTTAGGGTTTTGGGTAGTGTTGTAGTGTTTGCGTAGTGTAGGGTCATGCTGGGGTGTAGTGTTTTAGGGTTTTGGGTAGTGTTGTAGTGTTTGCGTAGTGTAGGGTCATGCTGGGGGTAGTGTTTTAGGGTTTTGGGTAGTGTTGTAGTGTTTGCGTAGTGTAGGGTCATGCTGGGGGGTAGTGTTTTAGGGTTTTGGGTAGTGTTGTAGTGTTTGCGTAGTGTAGGATCATGCTGGGGGTAGTGTTTTAGGGTTTAGGGTAGTGTTGTAGTGTTTGCGTAGTGTAGGGTCATGCTGGGGGTAGTGTTTTAGGGTTTAGGGTTGTGTTGTAGTGTTTGCGTAGTGTAGGGTCATGCTGGGGCTAGTGTTTTAGGGTTTAGGGTAGTGTTGTAGTGTTTGCGTAGTGTAGGGTCATGCTGGGCGTAGTGTTTTATGGTTTAGGATAGTGTTGTAGTGTTTGCGTAGTGTAGGGTCATGCTGGGGGTAGTGTTTTAGGGTTTTGGGTAGTGTTGTAGTGTTTGCGTAGTGTAGGGTCATGCTGGGGTGTAGTATTTTAGGGTTTAGGGTAGTGTTGTAGTGTTTGCGTAGTGTAGGGTCATGCTGGGGGTAGTGTTTTAGGGTTTTGGGTAGTGTTGTAGTGTTTGCGTAGTGTAGGGGCATGCTGGGGGTAGTGTTTTAGGGTTTTGGGTAGTGTTGTAGTGTTTGCGTAGTGTAGGGTCATGCTGGGGTGTAGTGTTTTAGGGTTTTGGGTAGTGTTGTAGTGTTTGCGTAGTGTAGGGTCATGCTGGGGGTAGTGTTTTAGGGTTTTGGGTAGTGTTGTAGTGTTTGCGTAGTGTAGGGTCATGCTGGGGGGTAGTGTTTTAGGGTTTTGGGTAGTGTTGTAGTGTTTGCGTAGTGTAGGGTCATGCTGGGGGTAGTGTTTTAGGGTTTTGGGTAGTGTTGTAGTGTTTGCGTAGTGTAGGGGCATGCTGGGGGTAGTGTTTTAGGGTTTTGGGTAGTGTTGTAGTGTTTGCGTAGTGTAGGGTCATGCTGGGGTGTAGTGTTTTAGGGTTTTGGGTAGTGTTGTAGTGTTTGCGTAGTGTAGGGTCATGCTGGGGGTAGTGTTTTAGGGTTTTGGGTAGTGTTGTAGTGTTTGCGTAGTGTAGGGTCATGCTGGGGGTGGTGTTTTAGGGTTTTGGGTAGTGTTGTAGTGTTTGCGTAGTGTAGGGTCATGCTGGGGGGTAGTGTTTTAGGGTTTTGGGTAGTGTTGTAGTGTTTGTGTAGTGTAGGGTCATGCTGGGGGTAGTGTTTTAGGGTTTTGGGTAGTGTTGTAGTGTTTGCGTAGTGTAGGGTCATGCTGGGGGTAGTGTTTTAGGGTTTAGGGTAGTGTTGTAGTGTTTGCGTAGTGTAGGATCATGCTGGGGGTAGTGTTTTAGGGTTTAGGGTAGTGTTGTAGTGTTTGCGTAGTGTAGGGTCATGCTGGGGGTAGTGTTTTAGGGTTTAGGGTAGTGTTGTAGTGTTTGTGTAGTGTAGGGTCATGCTGGGGGTAGTGTTTTAGGGTTTAGGGTAGTGCTGTAGTGTTTGCGTAGTGTAGGGTCATGCTGGGGTTAGTGTTTTAGGGTTTAGGGTAGTGTTGTAGTGTTTGCGTAGTGTAGGGTCATGCTGGGGTGTAGTGTTTTAGGGTTTTGGGGAGTGTTGTAGTGTTTGCGTAGTGTAGGGTCATGCTGGGGGTAGTGTTTTAGGGTTTAGGGTAGTGTTGTAATGTTTGCGTAGTGTAGGGTCATGCTGGGGTGTAGTGTTTTAGGGTTTTGGGTAGTGTTGTAGTGTTTGCGTAGTGTAGGGTCATGCTGGGGGTAGTGTTTTAGGGTTTAGGGTAGTGTTGTAGTGTTTGCGTAGTGTAGGGTCATGCTGGGGGTAGTGTTTTAGGGTTTTGGGTTGTGTTGTAGTGTTTGCGTAGTGTAGGGTCATGCTGGGGGTAGTGTTTTAGGGTTTAGGGTTGTGTTGTAGTGTTTGTGTAGTGTAGGGTCATATATATATATAGATATTACCTACTGGCGGTCGCCAGTAGGTATATATAGTTAGGATTTTTTCTCTATGGGATTTTTGAAAATTCTATGTCTAATAACTTTGGCGTTTGTGGACGGAATTGGCTGAAATTTTCAGGAAAATGGAACATTTTGTTTCTGAGCAGCCACTGAAAATTGGGGGGGGGTTCATCAAGGGGGGGGCCGAGAAAAAAGGGGGGTCCCAAAACGCGTTTTTCCAATGTTAATTTCCATTGGGCGGTTGGCCTCACTTTTAGCCGAACGGCTGAATGGATTTGCACGAAACTTGGCAAAATTGTAGGGACTGGTAGCCCGATGTGCCTTTGCTAGGTCTCAATATATGTGCTCCAGTGGATTTTGATAAATTAACCTTCAAAAAAATATATATATCTGTAAGCGCGCTCCGGGCAGCGCCCCGGTTCGCGTACCTGACGCGTAACGGAACTTCGCGAAGCGAAGCTGATTGGCTCTCTGGTGTCTGTCAACATTCTAAACAGTCCGGAGTGGCCGCCATCTTGTCTCTCGGTAGGATCGAGAGACAAGAGGAGGCCAAAACAAAGGGGGAAATGACCATAAGGGGGCATAGTAGATCCTCCCTGACCCCCTAGGTTTGATGTGGAGGCTTTAAAAGGGCCCCGCGGGGCAAAAAAAAAAAAAAATTGTTTTTTTTGCGCGGGGAGCGCCCGGTACGCGCACCGGGAAGCGGTCTGGGGAGCGTACTATAAGGAAAAAAGAATGATAGACTATGATATTTTGAAATATTGTAGGTTTATTGATTGTTCTTTTTTTTTTTTTTTTTTTAATTTTTTATTTAAGTAGCAGTATTAATGATTATTAAATATACATTTATTTTTGGGATTGTGCACAGTATACTATAAGTCTGACTTTACATTATAATCAATTTGGTACTAGTTTATGAATTACATATAAAAATGATTAAAGACTCAAATAATTTTTTAATATTGAATATAATTTTATTTTTCTGATTCTTTTTCAAAATTTAATAGAACGTCTAACATTTGACTGTCCGATATGTCCTCTTGTTGAGTGAACATAACTTCCCACATTTGACCGTCATCATAATGAAGTAACAAATCCACAGATTCTACACATTGTAGAAGTTCATGGTCTCGTGATTCATCCATGAATTCCAAGTCAATGGGTTCAATGATTTCCTGATTGTTCATGTCTAGGACAATTTCAAAGGAAACATTCTGTTCTCCTTGCATTTTTGTGCTGAAAATTGAATAAAAAATAAATATATCAGTAGAGATAGGGCACTGTTGGGTTTAAGTTCAGACAGGTACTTTTGAGGCATGAAGTAGTACTATTAAAAAGTGCCTGTGAAAAAGCCTATGTAAATTCATAATTATACCACAGAAACCTAAATCAATCCATAATTATAATAAACAAGCCTTTCTCAATGTCTAACTCTTACAGAGGGAGAGTATATAACTATCTGAAAATGTTTTCAAATTTATAAAATAACATCTTACCTTTTAAAAACAAGTTTAAGTTGTGAGTGAAAATGATCTTGCAATGTAGTTCAGGAAGTAGTAGTCAAAATGGCTGTGTTTCTCTCTCTTTTTTTTTATATATATTCAGGTACATAACCAATCAAATGTCAGGTAAAAAAAGTAGAAAATGAAAGTAACATTTTAATTGGTTGTCAATTCCAACACTTCAGATGTGTTTTGTGAAGTAATTTACCTCAGGGTATTTAGAGAGGTCTACAGGCTAAATGGCTAAATGGAATTCCAACCAAATTTGTGAAAATGGTAGGGATTGGTATGTAGTATGAGTTAATATATATTTGGTGAAAGTGTCTCCAGTCGTTTTTCTGTGAATTACTTTCCCACCTTTTTTTAAATGAGCGCTTCCCGGTGAGCGCCCCGGTACGCGAACCGGCAGTGTTACGGGAGTCCTCCATTTTGTATTACAGTAGAATTGAGATACAAGATGGAGGGCAAAAAAGGTTCAGAATGGGTAGAAGGGGGCACGGTAGACGTATCCTGACCCCCTAGATTTTCTGAGGGTGGCTGCGGAGGTCCATAGGTGCGAAAACCCCCCACTTTTTTAAAAAAAATTGCGCGGTTAGCGTCCGGTGCGCGTACCGGGTAGCGCTCCAGGAAGCGTAAATTGTGAAAAATAGTAAAAAAAAATTACATTTAAAATTTGTTTATGGTGATCATAGTTAGGGTAGCTCTGAGAAGAGCTTTTGGGTTTATGGTAGATTTAGGTACTTATAAGTAGGTACCAATGCACAGTCTTAAATTCAGAATGAAAATTCTGTTCCCCTTATCTGAGAAGTGAACTCCATCTCCTCTGTAGATATCTTGCATGTAGTAACGCAAGTTATTGTTGTACATGGAGCCCATTCCATGGTCTCTCATGTAAGCTGAAACAGACTTATTTACATGCTTCCTCGATTTCTCAATTTGTGGACAAAATTGGTTCGACCACCTCCATTTCTGTCTTTGGCATATATTTGAATATACCAAGGCAGTTTGAGGAAAAAGTGCCATCAATTGGTCAAAGGTGTCTTTTAAAAACATTTCCAGACCTACACCAGTCAAAGTGCCCAAGTCATTTCCTCCACAGTGCACAATTAACAGGTCAGGTTTTGGCAAATGCATAAAGGTTTTCACCAATGGTATCAATTGGTGACATTTTAATCCTCTGTGGCTAATCCACTTAATTTCCACATTTTGTAAATTGAGGTTAGGTAAATTTCTGTTATCAGCAAACCTTTGAGCCCAGTGGATATAACTATGTCCAACAATCCAGACAGAAAACATGGTGAGAGAAGGTTCTGCTGCAGTCAGATGAAGTGTGGCAATGAAATGGCAGTTGAAAAAATAAGAGTGTATAATGAAAAAAACTGTGGAGTTTCTGTGGTAATTAATCAGTAGCAGTGATTGGTGGATTTTGTTTGCTGAAAACAGAAAGTTAGGGTGCATGGATGAGTTCTTTGAAAGATGTAATTTGAATGGTGAAGAAAAAATCATTTTATGAAAGATTGCACTGGATACGCAGGTGTACTGAGAGTTCAGAGTTCAATTGAAACATTGTTGTGTGAACTTGCAAACATGAGAGGTCTTTCAGGAGGTGGTTGCTATGCAAAAAAGGCAGAAAGGGCAGAGGGGGGAAGGGTGTTGATTTGAAAAAAGTGAGGGAAGAGTTTTGATTGGGTGACATGAGAGATATGTGTGATGAATTACAGCATTTCTGTGGCATTGTTGCTTGCAGACTCTGGAGTGCATACCTTTTGCTCTGCTAAAGACAAATTGGTGTGTGTCTGAGACTGTTTTGAAACTCATAAAGTATTTGCTAAGGTGAGAAAAGATTCATTTAATTTAAATAGAGAATAGTATGCTTTAAGGAGAAAATTATGAAGAAAGTTGTGTATTTAAAATGTTGCTTTGTGTCAAGTGTTTTAGAAATAGATTTTGTTTCTTTGAGTTACATAGCCATGTTATAAGTGGCGCAAAAATGGGCAAGGGTCTTATAAAAATGCTTTCATGTGTTTTAGGGCATTTTAACTCACTTCTCCATGAATGTAGGAATATAATTGCTTTACAATATGTGTTTAAAAACGTTTTTTGAAATCAATTAGGTTTCTTGATATGTACTGGTAGAGTTTCATAGGTTAATTGGGGCATATTTACAAGGTTTTTGAGTTCATTTGATGTAATTTTTCCCATTTTATTTTAAGACATTTCCTTGTGGTACAAGGTCCTTGTAAATACGCCCCCATGTGTGCTTGGCAAATTTAGATTTTGATTCTTTGAGTCACATAGCCATGTTAAAAGTGACCCAAAAAAGGTGCAAGGGCCTTAAAAAAACGCTTTCATGTGTCTTAGGGCATTTTAAGTCATTTCCCCTTGAATGTAGGTATATAATTGATTTAGATGATGTGTTTAAAAACGATTTTTGAAATCAATTAGGTTTCTTTATATGTAGTGCTAGAGTTTCATAGGTTGCTTGGGGCATATTTATAAGGCCTTTGAGTCTCTCTGATGTTATTTTTTACAAGGCTTTTGAGTTCATTTGATGTAATTTTTCCCATTTTATTTTAAGACATTTCCTTGTGGTGCAAGGTCCTTGTAAATACGCCCCCATGTGTGCTTGGCAAATTTAGATTTTGATTCTTTGAGTCACATAGCCATGTTAAAAGTGACCCAAAAAAGGTGCAAGGGACTTAAAAAACGCTTTCATGTGTCTTAGAGCATTTTAAGTCATTTCCCCTTGAATGTAGGTATATAATTGATTTAGATGATGTGTTTAAAAACGATTTTTGAAATCAATTAGGTTTCTTGATATGTAGTGCTAGAGTTTTATAGGTTGCTTGGGGCATATTTATAAGGCCTTTGAGTCTCTCTGATGTTATTTTTTACAAGGCTTTTGAGTTCATTTGATGTAATTTTTCCCATTTTATTTTAAGACATTTCCTTGTGGTGCAAGGTCCTTGTAAATACGCCCCCATGTGTGCTTGGCAAATTTAGATTTTGATTCTTTGAGTCACATAGCCATGTTAAAAGTGACCCAAAAAAGGTGCAAGGGCCTTAAAAAAACGCTTTCATGTGTCTTAGGGCATTTTAAGTCATTTCCCCTTGAATGTAGGTATATGATTGATTTAGATGATGTGTTTAAAAACGATTTTTGAAATCAATTAGGTTTCTTGATATGTAGTGCTAGAGTTTTATAGGTTGCTTGGGGCATATTTATAAGGCCTTCGAGTCTCTCTGATGTTATTTTTTACAAGGCTTTTGAGTTCATTTGATGTAATTTTTCCCATTTTATTTTAAGACATTTCCTTGTGGTGCAAGGTCCTTGTAAATACGCCCCCATGTGTGCTTGGCAAATTTAGATTTTGATTCTTTGAGTCACATAGCCATGTTAAAAGTGACCCAACAATGGTGCAAGGGCCTTAAAAAACGCTTTCATGTGTCTTAGGGCATTTTAAGTCATTTCCCCTTGAATGTAGGTATATAATTGATTTAGATGATGTGTTTAAAAACGATTTTTGAAATCAATTAGGTTTCTTGATATGTAGTGCTAGAGTTTTATAGGTTGCTTGGGGCATATTTATAAGGCCTTTGAGTCTCTCTGATGTTATTTTTTACAAGGCTTTTGAGTTCATTTGATGTAATTTTTCCCATTTTATTTTAAGACATTTCCTTGTGGTGCAAGGTCCTTGTAAATACGCCCCCATGTGTGCTTGGCAAATTTAGATTTTGATTCTTTGAGTCACATAGCCATGTTAAAAGTGACCCAAAAATGGTGCAAGGGCCTTAAAAAAACGCTTTCATGTGTCTTAGGGCATTTTAAGTCATTTCCCCTTGAATGTAGGTATATAATTGATTTAGATGATGTGTTTAAAAACGATTTTTGAAATCAATTAGGTTTCTTTATATGTAGTGCTAGAGTTTCATAGGTTGCTTGGGGCATATTTATAAGGCCTTTGAGTCTCTCTGATGTTATTTTTTACAAGGCTTTTGAGTTCATTTGATGTAATTTTTCCCATTTTATTTTAAGACATTTCCTTGTGGTGCAAGGTCCTTGTAAATACGCCCCCATGTGTGCTTGGCAAATTTAGATTTTGATTCTTTGAGTCACATAGCCATGTTAAAAGTGACCCAAAAAAGGTGCAAGGGACTTAAAAAACGCTTTCATGTGTCTTAGAGCATTTTAAGTCATTTCCCCTTGAATGTAGGTATATAATTGATTTAGATGATGTGTTTAAAAACGATTTTTGAAATCAATCAGGTTTCTTGATATGTAGTGCTAGAGTTTCATAGGTTGCTTTGGGCATATTTATAAGGCCTTTGAGTCTCTCTGATGTTATTTTTCCCATTTTAATTTAAGACCTTTCCCTGTGGTGTAAGGTTCTTGTAAATACGCCCCCATGTGTGCTTGGCTAATTTAAGTACTGATAGGATGTGCTTCTACATAGGACCTGTGTTGTGTTTTCAAATTATGACCAGAAAATCTTTTTTTTTTTTTAAACGCTTTTCACATTTATGAGAAGGTCATATTTTGTGTGCTTCTGTAAATAAATATTGAACTGAGAAATATTAAACTGAGGCTTCTGTAAGTGTCAAAGGAGGTGAGTAATGTACATTGCTCTGTTGGATACAGTCCTCATCCTCTGCGTACTCTTGGATATGCTAGACTAAATCTGCTCAATGAGATAACTAAGCTGAGGAAACACAGGTTATGTGATTCTGAAATGAGGAAAAGAAATTCCACATTTTTCAATTACATCACCTGTGTTTCCTAACTTTACGAATGACATTGTGCAGATGAGGTTTAGGCCTGTCCACGGACACAGAAGAGGTCTGGCCTTTGTTCAAGAGTGAAGTGGACATGATTCACTTCATTGGTAGGCCTGAACATGTAAATTTCATCTGCAACCCTGAGTAGGCCTCACCTCAAACAAACCTCTGGATAGGGCACACCTTATCGTCATCCTGAATCAATCATTTAAAATGTTAGGGACAGATTTATGATAGGTGTGTGCCTCTTTTGCGCCACTGTGCGTCACTTTTGTGACGCAGCGGCGGTGCAAAAGATTTGCTATGTGGCAACATATTTACAACTTGATGCATCTAGGCAGATGTGTCATGCTGTAAAGTCCCGTGCCACATGAAACTGATGCAGCAGTGATGCAAAAGATGCACCATGTTGCAAGACAGGCCTCACTTCATCTCCAACAAGATAAGAAGCTGAATCTTCTGTAAATGTCAAAATTGTTGTATACAGTGCTCAACTTCTGTGTACTCTTTGATATGCTAGACTCCATCTGCACTATGAGATACCTAAGCAAAGGAAAGACAGGTGATGTGATTGTGAAATGAGGAAAAGAAATTCCACATTTTTCAATTACATCACCTGTGTTTCCTAACTTTACGAATGACATTGTGCAGATGAGGTTAAGGCCTGTCCACGGACACAGAAGAGGTCTGGCCTTTGTTCAAGAGTGAAGTGGACATGACTCACTTCATTGGTAGGCCTAAACATGTATTATCTCCTCTGTACTCTTCAACAAGCGAGTAGGCCTCACCTCAAACAAACCTCTGGATAGGGCACACCTTATCGTCATCCTGAATCAATCATTTAAAATGTTAGGGACAGATTTATGATAGGTGTGTGCCTCTTTTGCGCCGCTGTGCGTCACTTTTGTGACGTAGCGGCGGCGCAAAAGATGCGCTATATTGCGACATATTTACAACTTGATGTATCTAGGCAGATGTGTCATGCTGTAAAGTCCTGTGCCACAAGAAACCTGCATCAGGTTTCATATAGGCGTTTTGTTGCAGGGTGGGCATTCATTTGCATGAAAGCCCTGTAAAACTAACACAGTGAAATTTAGAAGATTTCACTGAGTCAGCTTTATAGCACTGCTGAATCAAATCCTTACGCCTGTTTGAAACAGGCATAAGGAGTGATGCACCATGCAATGTGTGGCTTGCTCCTGTGCATTGCAGTAGACATGTCGCGCTTACGACGTGATTCCTGCAATGTGCTGCTTTTGCGGCACAGATGCGTGACGCATCTGTGCTGTTTTTACTCAATGGTGCTCCACATTGTAAATGCGGCACACCATGGGTGGCAGGGCAGCGGTGCACATTAACTGGTGCATCCGTGGGGATGCGCCAGTTAACATAAATCTGCCCCTTTACATTTAAGTATTAGCAGGGGACACAGAGTCGGTGAGGCTTATCCAAGGTTAAGAAGAGATGAGTCCTGTTCACTGAAAACTTGGACATAGGCCTCACCTCCTCAGCATCGCTGGACATGGCTAAATAATAGCTGCAAAATGTTAGTCTTGTTAAACAATTTTACTATTATAGTCTCTGAGATTTGTCTCTTACTCTGCAACATCTCATTGTTGTTCTCTTTCTTTAAAGATAACGACAACATCAACCATGAGTGATAATGAGCAATCCGTTGATCTCGATATTATCATTGAAATTGTGATTGAAACATCAGTGGAAGTAGATCCCTTGGATGTTTTAAATCCTGAGGAGGATGAAGAACATGATGTGGATGCCGATTTGTCAGAATTGTATGACATAGGCTGGGAAGCTGACCTGCTTGAGCCTATGGAACTATAAACATTTATTTTTAAAAGTTACTGGAAATGAAAAGTAAACATGTAAACAGTTTCATTTAAAATTAAGCACAACTTCAAAAACAGCTTGTGTGTAGTGTCTTTAATAAAATACTCAAATATGCTCATAAAATTAGTTCAGATTCACATATAAAACAGCACAGGTAAAATGTAGAAGTATTCCATTTCTTTGCTACTGTTTGTAACTACTAAATTTGCCAATGCACTAAAAATTATTCTATGTAAAAATGAAAAGTAGTGTGTTACATTTTTGACGACTGTTATTGATTTACTGTTTGGTAATAGTGGTTAATAACATTTTTTATTATATTTTACCACAGATTCAACTGGAGATCATTTCGAAATTAGAGAATGCCGTCTAAGGGTAGAATTCGAAAGGCTACAAAATGTCAAAGACAGCAGCTTAAAAACTTGTTGCAGCAGTCCTCTACAATAAAAACTCGTCAAGTCACCAAGAAAGCTCCGGGTAAGACAACGAAATCATTCATAAGAAACATTTGTAGAAAAAAAAGTAGTACTACAGAAAATGTTTTAGTCCAGAAAAAGAGAAGCAATTTAAACGGAAAGGAAAGGCCAATCAAAAATGTTACTGCTAGAGCAGGAGATAACTCTGTGCATGATAGTAGAAGGAAACAACAGTTTAGGGACATTCGTAGACGAATGTTCCGCAACAGGATAATTGGCAATTTGTTAAAAAATATTAAGAAAGGTCAACAGAAAGTGGTTTTTTATAAGAGAAAAAAAAGTTGAGAAAGTTATTGATCAGGCATTTGAAATTAAGCGAAAGTTATTTATTTTGATAATCAATAGAATTAGGAAGCTAAACAAGGCAATTTATGATTTGAAAAGAAATAGTAGATGGAAGAGAACAGTTAATCGTAGTCATTTTTGTGAAGTTTTTTCAGGAGAATGGATGCATAGTTCAAGTTGTGAATCTGTCCATCACCACCCCTTGTTGTAAATATTTTTGTCCACCCTAAGCGTGGAAGGGTATACTCAGATGTGAGTCCCTTGCTCATTGCACCATCAGGATTCAAGCAAGCCGGGCCGAAGACGGCTGAAATGCCAGAAACCGGTCCCCGGAAGCTTGTTTCCTTCCCAGTGTAAGAATTGGCTTTTGTAGTCTGGTCTGCCCTGTTCCCATGATGCACTGGGCCAGGGACAGACTAATTTGCATACAGCCAGGTTCTGAAACTGGGATGGTGCAATGAGCTAAAAAACGGTGTTGGATCTAGCCCTGATCTCTTGACTGGGTGAGAGTATTCTGCTTAATTCAGAGACTCTGTCCATCACCACCCCTTGTTGTAAATATTTTTGTCCACCCTAAGCGTGGAAGGGTATACTCAGATGTGAGTCCCTTGCTCATTGCACCATCAGGATTCAAGCAAGCCGGGCCGAAGACGGCTGAAATGCCAGAAACCGGTCCCCGGAAGCTTGTTTCCTTCCCAGTGTAAGAATTGGCTTTTGTAGTCTGGTCTGCCCTGTTCCCATGATGCACTGGGCCAGGGACAGACTAATTTGCATACAGCCAGGTTCTGAAACTGGGATGGTGCAATGAGCTAAAAAACGGTGTTGGATCTAGCCCTGATCTCTTGACTGGGTGAGAGTATTCTGCTTAATTCAGAGACTCTGTCCATCACCACCCCTTGTTGTAAATATTTTTGTCCACCCTAAGCGTGGAAGGGTATACTCAGATGTGAGTCCCTTGCTCATTGCACCATCAGGATTCAAGCAAGCCGGGCCGAAGACGGCTGAAATGCCAGAAACCGGTCCCCGGAAGCTTGTTTCCTTCCCAGTGTAAGAATTGGCTTTTGTAGTCTGGTCTGCCCTGTTCCCATGATGCACTGGGCCAGGGACAGACTAATTTGCATACAGCCAGGTTCTGAAACTGGGATGGTGCAATGAGCTAAAAAACGGTGTTGGATCTAGCCCTGATCTCTTGACTGGGTGAGAGTATTCTGCTTAATTCAGAGACTCTGTCCATCACCACCCCTTGTTGTAAATATTTTTGTCCACCCTAAGCGTGGAAGGGTATACTCAGATGTGAGTCCCTTGCTCATTGCACCATCAGGATTCAAGCAAGCCGGGCCGAAGACGACTGAAATGCTAGAAACCGGTCCCCGGAAGCTTGTTTCCTTCCCAGTGTAAGAATTGGCTTTTGTAGTCTGGTCTGCCCTGTTCCCATGATGCACTGGGCCAGGGACAGACTAATTTGCATACAGCCAGGTTCTGAAACTGGGATGGTGCAATGAGCTAAAAAACGGTGTTGGATCTAGCCCTGATCTCTTGACTGGGTGAGAGTATTCTGCTTAATTCAGAGACTCTGTCCATCACCACCCCTTGTTGTAAATATTTTTGTCCACCCTAAGCGTGGAAGGGTATACTCAGATGTGAGTCCCTTGCTCATTGCACCATCAGGATTCAAGCAAGCCGGGCCGAAGACGG
Source organism: Lissotriton helveticus (assembly GCF_964261635.1). Classification (NCBI taxonomy): domain Eukaryota; kingdom Metazoa; phylum Chordata; class Amphibia; order Caudata; family Salamandridae; genus Lissotriton; species Lissotriton helveticus. Next base: position 1,064,397,454 of record NC_136071.1, on the reverse strand, counting down.
CTGAAATGCCAGAAACCGGTCCCCGGAAGCTTGTTTCCTTCCCAGTGTAAGAATTGGCTTTTGTAGTCTGGTCTGCCCTGTTCCCATGATGCACTGGGCCAGGGACAGACTAATTTGCATACAGCCAGGTTCTGAAACTGGGATGGTGCAATGAGCTAAAAAACGGTGTTGGAGCTAGCCCTGATCTCTTGACTGGGTGAGAGTATTCTGCTTAATTCAGAGACTCTGTCCATCACCACCCCTTGTTGTAAATATTTTTGTCCACCCTAAGCGTGGAAGGGTATACTCAGATGTGAGTCCCTTGCTCATTGCACCATCAGGATTCAAGCAAGCCGGGCCGAAGACGGCTGAAATGCCAGAAACCGGTCCCCGGAAGCTTGTTTCCTTCCCAGTGTAAGAATTGGCTTTTGTAGTCTGGTCTGCCCTGTTCCCATGATGCACTGGGCCAGGGACAGACTAATTTGCATACAGCCAGGTTCTTAAACTGGGATGGTGCAATGAGCTAAAAAACGGTGTTGGATCTAGCCCTGATCTCTTGACTGGGTGAGAGTATTCTGCTTAATTCAGAGACTCTGTCCATCACCACCCCTTGTTGTAAATAGTTCAAGTTGTGAGGCATTTTTTAATGAGGAGAGTTATTTCCAGGATAATGATTTGGTGCATGCAGTTGACACCAGTGGTCGAGCTTATGAGGTGAAAGATGGCTGTCCAGTTGAAAAAGAAAAACTTGTGACAACAGAGGCAGAAGAGGTGTTAGGTAATGAGGTTTTAGGAAGACGTCCTAAGGGACCTGTGTACACCTGGAAGTGTAGTAGTATTTGCAGTGTGCGACAGGATTCCATCAATTTGCTTTGTGATTTTGTACGGACATTTAATAAGAAAAGTTTGAAGCAGAAAATGATGATGTTGCAAGAATTAGATCCTTGCAGAGTGAGAGAAGTGACAGGTTTGCATGGTCATTCACTGGCTTGTCTTTCCAGGAGAGTATGCCAGAGTGTTTTTCATCATTTCAGGATGCTAGCAGTGCATCATAATAAAGTGAGGAAATTAGTTAGAATGTTGTATTATGTTAAGAGTCCAGCAATTATGCTTAAACAATTATGCACTGCTCTTTTGCATGGTTCTGAAATAGATGTGAAGAATATTTGTGAAGAAATTGAGTTTTGTTACTTTGGAAGTAAAGAGGAGAATGTTGAAATTAACCCAGAAGAAGAGGGTAATGTGGAAGATAGTGTACAGGTTTCCAGTACAGATAATTTTCAGAAGGAAATTGCCACGTTTCAGGTGAAATCAAGTGAGAGGCCTAATTTCACTTGTGTGTGTTGTCGACGCACTTATTATAAGATTCAGACTAAGTTAGTAGATTTATATGCGCAAAGTGAAAGGCAAAATAATAGTGAATGGAAGGATTTCGCAACATACTTGATGGTAGAAAATTGTTTTGATTTGGGATTGGATCAACGTGTGTGTACTTATTGTTGTAACAAATTAAATCAAAACCGGATGCCTGCTAGAGCGGTTCATAATAATCTGGAATTGGTTGAGAATCCTTCTGAATTAGTGGATTTAAATACTTATGAATCTATTTTGATTCAAAGTATCCATCCCTTTCAGGCTATTGTAAGAATGGAGCCAAAGACAGGGAAATTGCCTCCATCAGATTTACAGAGAGGATTAAAGGGAAGAGTTGTTTATTTGCCTCTAGATTTGAAGAAAAACATTAATACAATTGGAGTAGAAAAAGTGGAAGAGGAATCTCTGGTTATCTTAGTTAATGGGGTTCCGACAAAGAGTAACAAAATATGGCAAGATTTAGTGGATGTTAGGAAAGTCAAAAAGGCAACATTGTATTTGAAAAAAAGCAATAAGTACTATAAGAATGTATATGTTGCAGAAGAGGAAGTAAGTGAAGAAGAGGATAGCGATTTGTGTGTTGGTCAAATTGAGAAAGTAGAACCCTCTAAAAGTGAAGAAATATATGAACATTATAGTGTTCATCCTTTGCATTCCAAGGAAGTCATGGGGAATGCTATTGAGTTGTTTCAAATGAAACAAGCCAAAGGGAGTCCCATTAGTGTTTGGGAGGAAAGTTTGGAAGCTCGGTGTTTCCCACAGCTATTTCCAACAGGTCAAGGAGGAAGATATGATGAGCGACCTCATCAAATTCCTGCTTCTGAATACCGGACTTTACGATTGTATGCAGAAGATCCTAGGTTTCGACAATGCATTCCCTATTTGTTTCATCTCCTGTTTGAAAGCGATCTGTCTGGACTGTCATATGCAGTGAACCACATCTTGAAAAGTGGTATACAGATGCAAAACATCTCGGCAAGTGACTTTATGGATAAAGTCAATGTGCAAGACAGTATTTTGGATTCTCACCTGATTAATCTCATGGCGTGTCAGCGTGGTACTAATGAGTACTGGTACCGTCGTCATGGTGATTTAAAATGTATGCTGAGGAACTTAGGAACTCCCACATGGTTCCTCACTCTCAGCTGTGCCGAGTATGGCTGGGAAGACTTGCTTGAATTTCTACGAGAGGCAAATGGAAACATTGAAAATATCGAATTCAAGACACCCGGAGAACTGTGCTCTTTGGATCCAGTGAATGTATGCAGGTACTTCAATCATAGATTTGAAGCTATGATGTCTTTCATCATGAACAAGAAAAATCCACCTCTTGGAGAGGTGTTGGATTTCTTCTGGAGAAAGGAGTACCAAGCAAGAGGTGCTCCTCATATACATATGCTGCTGTGGATCAAGGATGCACCTAAATTTGGAACAGATCCAGAAGACTTAGTGATGAGTTTCATAGAACAGTATTCTACATGTGCTGTTCCAAACGCAAAGGAGGACAAAAGCCTAAGAGAACAAGTTCTACGCTTCCAAAGCCATCGTTGTGGAAAGTACTGTCGTCGTAAATTCAGAAACAACCGGTGATTTCTAAAGGAAGAGTGAACAGTTTGATGTCTTCGCTGCGACATAATGTGATGAAGAAATCACCCAAAAATACGTACAATTTGAAAAGGAACGAAGAGTCCAAGTATATCAACGACTACAACCCAGTGATTTTGTCCATGTGGAATGCTAACATGGATATACAGTTCGTGGCTGATAACTGTATGGCTGTGGCTCGGTATGTGACATCTTACATCACCAAAAAAGAAAAGACAGAATTGAAGGATATGTGGGAGGACATTTCCCATGAAAAGAGCCTCAGTAAGAGGTTGTACAGTTTCAGTCTGAAGATGTTGTCACATCGAGAAATTGGAGCTTACGAATGTTCTGACCGGTTGTCTTCAGCAAGTCTCTATGCCAAATCCAGGAGTATCGTTTGGGCGAGTCTTGGTCTTGCTGCAACGCGTAATCGAGTTCTGAAACCTGTGCGGGAAATTGAGTATTTGGCGGAAAAGGAGCCAAACAGTACTGATATTTTGAAGACCAACATGTTGGATACATATTATCCAAATAGAAGCAGACACCTCGAGAATGTTTGTCTGTATGAGGTTCTACAAAATTACATATTCAAGAGGAACATCAAAGAAGATATTGATAAAGGAGTGTATGCTGTAATTGGAAGTGAGGGATGTCTCGTCAAGCAAAGAAAATGCCACTTGGTAAACCATCGAAAATTGAGTGGCGAATCTCCTGAAAAAAAAGAGTTTTTCTATTTAGCACTTTTGCAACTTTTCAAGCCTTGGCGTGCAGAAGAGGAACTGCTTGGAGATTTCCTCTGTTACGAAGACTCTTTCAATGCCGCCAAGGAGACCATAGAATGTCCTGTTTTTCTCAAATATCTAGAAATGTTGAATGCGGAAATCGAGCAGGAAGCAACGATTGCAGCCGAGATTGCTAGAGACAGTTCTCAGGACAGTCAGAGTTCTGTTTCATTGAGTCAGGATCCACTAGGAGGACCAGTTATCGAAAATGAAGCTGCCACTGCCATGATTGAAGTGGAAGAGCCATGGCACATGCTCAGGAGGATGCGGTTAACTTAGAAAACTTGGAAAGAAAACTCAACGTTGAGCAGAGGAAAATATATGACGAAGTTACCAACCAAATTGATCATGGATTAAGTCATGAGAAGAAAGAGTGCTCATGTACGTCGTTGAAACCTGTCCGACTGTACGTGAGTGGAGAAGCGGGAACTGGAAAAAGTTTCCTCATTAAAGCAATTTCATGTTATTTGCAGAAAATGACTGAATCATCGCTGTCTTGTGTTGTCACCACTCCAACTGGACTGGCAGCACATAACATTAAAGGTATTACTTTGCATCGTCTACTGATGCTGCCAGTGGAGCATGATAACAAATTACAATACCACAAGTTATCTGTAGATGCTTGTTGTGAAGTTTCAAGAGTCTTGAAGAAAATGAAACTTCTTATCATTGATGAAGTAAGCATGGTTTCCAATGTCATGCTTGCCTTTGTGCATTTGAGAATGCAAGAAGTTCTCAAAACAGAGTATGATGTGTTATTTGGTGGCAAACACATCATTGTTTTCGGTGATCTTCTGCAGCTGACACCAGTGAAAGGACAACCTGTGTTCAAAATGCTCACGCATGAAGATACCAGGAAGTGCCTAGGGAGCATTGGCAACGTTAATATATGGTTAAACTTCAATTATGCTGAACTGCATGAAAATATGCGTCAGGCGAAGGATGAAGATTACAAGAATATTCTACAAGATGTTAGAATTGGAAAAGTGACCGAGCATGGGAAAGAAGCTTTACATGCACGATTACTGTCAAATTTGTATCCAGAACAAGACGTTGTGCCTGAGAATATTTTTCAGAAAATTACTGAGAAGAAATCTGGAATATGTTTGATGCCAACTCTTGCAGAATGTGCCATCTTCAACAACAAAATGTTGTATTTAGAAAACCAAGAGATTGTGAAACTGGAAGCTATTGACAGAGTAGAGCATATGGGATCAACAATTATTTTGTCTGAGAATTTGAAATCAAAATTGGATTCATTAGAGAAGAGTATATCTAAAACTGCGGGTTTTGAAAAGACTCTGAATGTGTGCTTAAATTGCCGTATAATTTTAAGAAGGAATTTACATGTTGAAAGAGGTCTGGTAAATGGATCAATGGGTAATGTTGTTGATTTTGTGAAATACAGAAATAGGGATGAAATTGAATTTTTTTAAATTAAATTTGATGGCATTGAGGAAGTACAGCTAATTGGTCGTTGCTCTGCTAGGTTTTTGCTTGTGAAAGACTTATATGTTCGCCGTAAGCACTTTCCTGTTTGCTTGGCATATGCGGTGACAATCCATAAATCGCAAGGTTTAAGTGTAGACAGTGCATTGGTGAATATTGGCAGTTCTGTGTTCAAGGAGGGTATGGCATATGTGGCATTGTCACGAGTCAGAACTTTATCGGGATTGTACTTGATTGAGTGTGATGTCACAAACATTTGTGCGGATCTAGACTGTGTTAAGGAATACAATAGGTTAAGAAGAGAGTATGCGCCACATTTGCCTCAATATCCTTTGTTTGAGAAACGTGTGGTAGGCCGGAAACGAAGAAATGTGACCAATAGTAGGGAGGTTGTAGCAAAAAGACGAAAAGTCGATGAACCAGAAATTATAAGCAGAAAGGAAAAGAATTTTGTTGAAGATGTTGTTGGTTTTCAATTTGAAAACAGTTCTGGGGTCAACTGCTATGCTAATGTAGTGGTTAATGTTTTGTTTTCTCTAGAAACTTTAAAACAAGAGATTGTGGTCAATTCGGATCAGAGATTTTGCAGTTTGTTGAATTCTGTGTTAGAGAAATGTAGCACTGATAGAACAAAAATAGAAAGTGTGACTGAAATTCGAAATCTGTTAGACAGATGTTCAGGTCAAACACAATTCTCTCAAAATATTCAGCAAGATTGTCAGGAGTTTTTAATGTATATGCTTGATGTATTGCATGATGAAGGTGTAGATGTAGATCACCTGTTTGGGCTTTCTTAACAATGGCAGCATGACTGCGAGAACTGTAGGGTATCAAGTACTACTAGTGTAGACTCAGAAAAATGTATATATTTAACTTTGCCAGACAGTAAATCAGTGTCCTTTAATAAGCTAGTAAAAGCAGCTGATCACAACATGGAGTGTAGCCAATGTAAGTCTGAAATGTTGTCAACATTATTTATACGAACATATGGCCAGTATGTTATTTTAATGTTCCAACGATGTAGGCCTGATGGAACAAAATTGACAACTTTGATTAAAAATTTTGTGGCTTCACAGTTGTCAATATCAGGAAGGACTTTTGTAACTGTAGCAATTATATATCATGACGGTCCTTCAATAACATCAGGACATTACACAGCTTATTTAAAGTCTAGAAATGGCTGGTCATTCTGCAATGATTCTGTTTTAAGTTTAAAAAAAAAATTGCCTTTTGACCTTAAAAATTCTTACCTGGTGTTTTTAAAACCAAAATTTTAGGGAAGGAATCTCAGGATTTGCTCTGAGGAATTTCAAGAGGTTCTAATGGCTCCTACACAATTTGGCCTTGAGGATAAGTGTAGTACAGAGTCAAAAGTTATTTTTGAGTTTTAAAAAGTTCCTGGAAAAAAAGAAGGTTTTCTTACAGAAAGTGGTGGGCACGGATTAGTTAAAGGACAACAGAGTATTTCCCAAAGCAAACGGTGTTCTTACCATAACACTTGACGTCATGGAAAAATAACTGCACTTTGAATGAGTTCAGAAAAACTGTTTCTTTTTATAAGCTAATTCAAGCAGCCAATAAAAACATGGAGTAGAGGTAATGTAAGTCTGCAATGCTGTCTAGATTATTTGACCAAACTTTTGGTTATCATGTCATTTTAAAATTTCAACTATATAAACCTGATGAAAGTAAGTCTTCAACTTTAATTACAAATGTTGTGGCTACACAGTCGTTGATTTTAGAAAGAGCATTTCTAACTGCAGCTATTATATGACATGATGGTCCTTTGACAAGATCCGCTTATTACACAGCTTATTGAAAATGTAAAAAAAGCTGCTGTTTCGGAAATGATTCCCATTTGACTACGATACAATGTTGCCTTTTTACTTAAAAATATTTTTACTTTCTGTTTTCAGAAAAGAGAATTTAGGGTAGGTAACTGGCCTATAATGATTCTAGGGGTTGATATAATTTTATGTACTGTTTTAAATTGCTTTGATATTGAAGTGATATTAATAATTGTAGTAGTCATAGAGGTAGTATAAGTCTGCTTCATAGTAAGCAGTATCAGTGTCATAGGAAATGTAGAACATGAGTGAGCAAGAAGGGTAAGATATTACTAGTCCAGGATTGTGAAAGTGATCTTGAACGTTTTCTTTCTCAAAGTTGCGGAAATACAAAATAACGGGATTTGCTTAGAAGAATTCCAAGAGTTATAAATGGCTCTTACACGATTTGGCCTTGTGGAAACGTGTGGTAGAGAGCGAGAAGTCATTTATTGTATGTAACATATTTTTCAAAACGATGGAGGTTTTCTTTCAGAAAGTGGCGGGCCGAAAATAATAACAGCACAACAGAGTGTAAGCTGTTCATAGGACATCATTCGACGTCATGGAAAGTAAGTTAATTTTAAGGAGTTCTGATTTCTGATTTGTCATGTTGTATGGGTTTTTTAAACACAATCATTTTGATTGTGTTTTTTTTCCCCGCTGTTATATGATGAATACCTTCAAGTCACTGTTTTTAGTGAAATTTGATAAATTCTGAGAACAGCAAAAATAAACCATTTAACATGTATAATTAATTCTGTACTTTTTGTATTTATGATATACATTTAGAAATGTGTAGTAGACATGAAGAAGCTGAGGCTTCTGTAAGTGTCAAAGTTGTAGCATACAGTGCTCACATTCTACGTAGTCTTTCATATGATAGACTACATTTCCACAATGAGATACCTAAGAAAAGGAAACACAGGTGATGTGATTGTGGAATGAGCAAAACAAATTGCACGTTTTTCAATTACATTACCTGTGTTTCCTAACATTACACATCACATTGTGTAGATAAGGTTTAGGCCTGTTCCAGGAGATAGAGGAGGTCTGACATTTGTTGAAGAGTGCAGTGCACATGAGTCACTTCGTTGGTAGGCCTGCACATGTATTATCTCCTCTGTACTTTTCAAGAAGCCTAAATTTCATCTGCAAAACTGAGTAGGACTCACCTGAAAGAAATCTGTGGATAGGCTACACCTTATCAGCATCTAGAAACAATCATTTAAAATGTTAAGGGCAGTTTTATGAAGGCTGTGTGCCTCTTTTGCGCCGCTGTTCCATCACTTTTGTGACGCAGCAGCAGTGTAAAAGATGCACCATGTTGCAAGATAGGCCTCAGTTCATTTCCAGCAAGATACCGTCAGTTTAAAATGTATATAATTAGGACTGTGTAGGGGGCATGCAGAAGCTGAGGCTTCAGTAAGTGTCAAAGTTGTTGCATGCAGTGCTGCACTTCTGCGTACTCTTTCATATGCTGGACTACATCTGCACAATGAGATACCTAACCAAAGGAAACACAAGTGATGTGATTGTGAAATGAGCAAAATAAATTGCACGTTTTTCAAATACATTACCTGTGTTTCCTAACATTACGAATCAAATTGTGCAGATGAAGTTTAGGCCTGTCCAGGGAAACAGAGGAGGTCTGAACTTTGTTCAAGAGTGCAGTGGACATGACTCACTTTATTGGTAGGCCTGCACATATATTATCTCCTCTGTACTCTTCAACAAGCCTAAATTTCATCTGCAACCCTGAGTAGGCCTCACCTGAAACAAACGTCTGGATAGGACACACCTTATTGCCATCCTGAAACAATCATTTAAAATGTTAGGAACAGTTTTATGATGATTGTGCACCTCTTTTGCGCTGCCATTGCGTCACTTTTGTGAGACAACAGCAGTGCAAAAGATGCACCATGTTCCAAGATAGGCCTCACTTCATCTGCATCAAGATACTGTTAGTTTAAAATGTATATTTTTAGGACTGTGTAGGGGGCCTGGAGAAGCAGAGGCTTCTATAAGTGTCAAAGTTGTTGAAAAACTGTTTGTCCTTCAATCTTTTCCCTTGTCTTTTCTAATTTTAAAATACATGTTTTAATATTTTTCAAATGTTTGTTCTCTCTTTCACAGATTGAAAGTATAAAAATAACAAGTGACTAAGTTAACGACAATTATAAGGTAAATGTTTTGTACTCTTTTCGTTACATTTCTATCACATTTGACTACTATTAGTTCCACTGCTTCATTTCTTTAACCCTCACTTTCCTGCCTTTGCTACTTCCCTCATTCCTTTCTCTATTACTTACTTACTCTACTCCTTCCACTCCTTTTCTCAGTCCCTCTCTTCTCATAGTTCCTCACTCTTGTTCACTCACTCCGTCTCTATTACTCTTAGTGTCTCTGACTGATCACTCTTTCACTACTTGTTCATTATGCTTTCTCTGTGTAGTTGAAGCACACTAAGGGGCATATTATGAACACAGCCAATAAAATTATTGCTGCTTTTATCGGCAGAAAACTGCTGCAAAAGCGGCTTCAGCGGCAGTTTTCTGCCACAAAAGCGGCTTTAGCGACACATTTCTGCCGATAAAAGCTGCGAAACTTTTATCGCCTATGTTGATAATATGCCCCTATGTTATTTACATTTCTTTGCTGTTTCAATTATTCCTTTTCTGTTACTTCTTCTTTTCTGCTTTCTGTTTTTTCTCTGTGTTATTCCACATGTTTTAATCTTATTTTGAACATTCACTCACATTCTCTAAGAAACTCTTCTTTGTTATTCTTCTACTCTCCTTTTTTTCTTTCACTTCCTTATCTATTTTGTTTTTCACAATTATACCCTCTTCCATCTTTTCTTCGGTAAATAGATCTATTAAACAGTATCTCTGGTTTAGTCCCTATAGCTGTCTTTCTTTTAACATTACTCTCTGTTTACTTCCCTTATACTTACTCTTCTTTTTTTTAAAAAAATGTTTGGGTTCGCTCCCGGTTCGCGTACCGGGGAGCGAACCGGGAAGCGAACCAAAAGAAATAGAGGTTGCCAGAGTGCAAAACATTCTAGCAATTTTTTTTATAAAGGGGAGGTAGTTCTGAAAAGAACTTTTTTTAATGTTTTTGTTGTTTTATATTTTTTTTTATTTTTCTGAACATGTTTTGTTTTTTTTGTATTTTTTGAACAATTTTATGTTTTTTTTGTTTTTTTGGGGGGGAAACAACGAAAAACAGGCATTAGAAAGGGCTCAACAGGAGCAAACATTTTTTTTATTTTTTGGGGCGTTTTGAGCACTTGTGGTTTTCAAATGCTCTGTTTATCAAATTGATACTCATATTTGCACATGAGAGTAGGTTACCACAATAAAGACACACTATCTTCATGTGCACAAAATTGAATGTTTGGCACTGTTTCCCGTGCCTCTGGCCCCGACAGAGTTACCTGTGCCGATGTACTGGCCACAGGAGTTGGTGGGTTGTCTTGGAGGTCACGCATCTCTGCCACGCTGTAATTCATTGGATGCCACCTCTGCATATGACTGTGCATAGTATAGTTGCCGAAACTATACTTTTTATTTGTGCCTCTAGATAAATCTTCTTTGCATATGAGGCATGTCACATAGCGAGCATTCACTTTTTTTTGTCCTTGAGGAAAAGAAAAAAACTGCCAAATAAAACTGTTTTTGTGGTGAGATATCCGGGGCTCCTCACGTAAAAACTGTCTTGGCTGTACTTCCTCTTCCTCTTCTTCGTCCTCTTCCTCCTCTGTGTTGGGAAGGAACTGTGGAGGTGGTCCTCTCTTCCTAGAAGGTGGTGGTGGTGGTGGGGGTGCACCAGCTGCAGCTACTACTGAAGCCATTTTCTAGTAAGCAAAATAGGTCTTCCTTTCACAAAGTTGAAAGTCAGAGTGAGAAAAAAGGTGGGGGCTTTCATCATTTTGGAAAAAAAATAGTTCTAAACCAATGAAAAGTGTTATTTTTAGGTCACATGACCTAGCCTTACATCATTAGGAAACCAAAAGTGAAATGAACCAATAAAAAGTTTTATTAACAAGTCACATGACCTTTTACGCTTATGTTACGCGCTGCGGGCCGCGCCCCGGATCGCTTCCGGGGAGCTGCGCTTCGCGCCTCGGTTCGCGCTCCGGAGCACTTCCGGGTGCGCTAACGCGGCGCGTCATAAGACGCATTACGCGGCAACGCGATACATCGCGCTTCCGCGACGTGTCACGATGTTGATTTCTAATGCGGCAGTTGCGCAAACGGAACGTTTACCGGTTCGCGTACCGAGTCGCGGCACCAAATTGAGCTAACGGGAAGCTACCCGGTTCGCGGACCGGGAGCGAACCAAAACATAATAATAAACATTTTTTTTATTAATAAACATATAAAATATATTTTTTTATTTAAAGTAGAATACATTTTAAAGCTTTTGATATTTGCTATTAAAAAACCATTGAAATTCACAGAAAAAACCATAGGTTATAGACCATATATAGTTAGGAATTAGCATTTACAAAACCTTGAAAATTCACAGAAAAAACCATAGGTTATAGACCATATATAGTTAGGAATTAGCATTTAAGAAACCTTTTTTTTACTCACACAAAACCATTGAAATTCCATATATAGTTAGTTGTACTAACTATATATCGCGCACCCGCAATCCACTGCTGATCATGTCACATATTACATCATTCATGACATGGTCAGTGACATCACTGATGACATCTCAAATGACATCACTGATGACATCTCAAATGACATCACTGATGACATCACTGATGACATCTCAAATGACATCATTGATGATATCACTGATGACATCACTGATGACATCATTGATGACATCTCAAATGACATCACCGATGATATCACTGATGACATCACTGATCACATCTCAAAAGACATCACTGATGACATCACTGATGACATTATTCATGTGATAATACGATGAATCTCTTCAGACTCTAATAAAAACTTAGATACACTCAGTGTAAACAGACACTCACAGACTGTCACTCATCCATGGAGTTACTCACACACCTAGTCAGTCATGCAAAGAATCAATCACACCTCCATTTCCTCAACTATACAGTTATACACACCTTACTTATTCAAACATATACTAACACATATTTACTCTCTTATACAATCCCTGATACAAGTTCACAATGATCCATACAGCCACTCACACATTCACTGGCTCTTATGCATAGTTATTTATATATGTCAATCTCACATGTACTGTGTTTTACATATGTACTTACTTTGACATGTAGCACTTAGATATCCATTCACTCACCAATACACTCATGCACACAGTCAACCGCCCATACAGCTGTTTCCACATGCACTTTTGAACCCATACATCTAGTGAATCAACTGCTCACACATCTATGCACAGAGTTATACACCTCCCAGCCACCCACACACACACTCAGTCTCCCATACAAATGCTTAGGCAATCAACCAATAACCCATATAGTTACTCATATAGCTACTGATCAACACATGCAGCAGTTTACAGAACAACAGACATAATGATGCACAAATTAAGACAGTTTAGTCACTAACCCATGCACTCAGTGAGACACATTTAATCAGTCACTCATACAGTCAGTCATGCACCTAATAAATCCTTCATCCAGACACTTATAAATCCACTCATTCTTCAATATGTAAGACATATTTTAACTTTACAGAAAAATACAGTCACTGGATGTTGTCATCAGTGATGTCATCAGTGATGTCATTTGAGATGTCATCAGTGATGTCATCAGTGATGTCATTTGAGATGTCATCAGTGATGTCATCAGTGATGTCACTGACCATGTCATGAATGATGTAATATGTGACATGATCAGCAGTGGATTGCGGGTGCGCGATATATAGTTAGTACAACTAACTATATATGGAATTTCAATGGTTTTGTGTGAGTAAAAAAAAGGTTTCTTAAATGCTAATTCCTAACTATATATGGTCTATAACCTATGGTTTTTTCAGTGAATTTTCAAGGTTTTGTAAATGCTAATTCCTAACTATATATGGTCTATAACCTATGGTTTTTTCTGTGAATATATATATATATAGGACTTAACCATGGTTTATCAGAGGACAATACAGTGGTGAACCTTTCCGATGTCACTCTCTCCAAAGCTGAAACGCAACTACTATCTTTGGGCCTGTCTTTCTGTCCTAAAAACACCTTCAACTATGTACAAACCTGGATTGACATATTTAAGTTTATCCGCAAACTCAAATTAATTTTTTTTTTCAAACTAACAAATGTTCAGGATCAAGCCGCAGGCATCATTAAAACGTCGCAACCTTCTCAAGTATTCCAAGGGTCTGATACTTGAGCACTTAAAGTCGCGCATGAATTTTCTTTGGAGGAAGATTTGGGAGAAATGTCAACGCAGGTCAATCTACCGGCAATGGGTATTAACATCAATCAACCCTGTGTCACACATTTCAAAACTCCTTCCACCTTCATTCCTTTAATGCCGAAGGACGCGATAGATACCTTCAGTGATATGGTAATTGAAGATCTAAAGGGGTTACAAACCAACGTCTCTAGGAAGACCAACAAACTCAAATATATGGAAAAACAATACAATAGTCTCATGAAGAAGCTCAGAGATAATTCCAACCTTATTATCAACAAAGCAGATAAGGGAGGTAATATTGTAATTTGCCCTCGGACCCTCTACATGGAAGAAGCTCAAAGACACTTAGGTGATGTAACCTGTGACAGAAAGGGGAACTTTAACGACATTAGATGTCTGAAAGATACAGTACATAAGGAGCTCAACCAATGGAAAAGAGAAGGTCTCCTTAGTAAACATGAACTTGCTTTTTAAAAAAATGATTTTCCAGTCACACCGACTTTTTATCTCATTCCCATGATCCACAAGTTGACGAACCCGGTACCGGGGCGACACATCATTTCGGCCCAGGGGAGCTTGTTGGAAGCAGTCTCCAAGTATGTGGACTATTTTCTCACTGAATTTGTAGAGAACCTTCCTTCTTTTATTAAGAAAACAGGGCATTTTCTCACTAAACTTAAGGAAGTGGAATGGGAACCAGGTCTCGTACTCATTGCCCTTGACATCAGTACTCTGTATACGAGTATCCAACATGCAGATGGACTCAATGCTGTCAAGTACTTCTTGGACCAACGTAACATCATATTTAGACAACATAATGTCATGTTACTGAAAATGATTCAACTCTGTTTAATGATTAATTATTTTCTTTTCAATAAGGAAGTTTACCAGCAGCAGAGAGGGGTGGCTATGGGGGCATGCTTCTCCCCAACCTATGCATGCTTGCATGTTGGGTGGTGGGAGAAGCATGTCCTCTGGGGTACTCACAAACTTAGATTTTCTGACAGCATACTTCATTTCTGGAGGTTCATAGATGACATTTGCATGGTTTGGAAAGGATCTCAAGAATCAGCCATGGAGTTAGTCAATGTGATAAATGAGAATGAGCTCAACCTTAAATTCGCGTCCTAAATAAGTACAACCCACATCCAGTTTTTTAATGTAGAAGTCTATGTCAATGAAATAAACTAGAAACCAGACTACATAGGAAGATCACAGCGGGCAACACAATTTTACATGCTAGGAGTGCCCACCCTGGTCATCTCATTAAAAGTATCCCCTATGGTGAGTTCATCAGGATGCGTAGAATATGTAGCTCTGAGTCTGAGTTAGAGGCCTGCCAAACTGAGGCATATAAGAGATTTCTGGCCCGTGGTTACGCACCCCAACAACTTAAACAATCCAGGGAGAGAGCTAACAGTAAGAGCAGAGAAGAATGTCTGTCTGGTAGCATTGGCAGTAGACATACTAAAATTAACCCAGATCTTGATAAGGAAGGAGAGAGAATGAGCCTTATCACGACCTTCAATTCCGAAGAGTGGAAAATAAGAGGGATACTAAAAAAACACTGGCCGCTACTTAAAACAGATATTAGTCTAGTCCCACTGATACCAGATGAGCCATCCATCATCTTCAGGAGGGCCCCTTCTATGTGGGATGCCCTTGTGAAATCTAGCCCTGAAGTATTGACGGTTAAGAACTGGCTATCAAATAAAACAGGTTTCCACAAGTGTATTTCATGCAGGGCATGTAAATTCGGTATTAATACCAGTGAATACTGCTCTGCCTTTGACCCCAATCCGATCCAAATCAAAGGGCTGTACACATGCCGTACAGACTATGCAGTGTACGTTCTAGAATGCACCTGTGGGCTTAAATATATTGGCAGCACGAAGCTCCAGGCCTTCAATCGTATCCTTCAGCATCTGAGAGCTATTGTTAATTCAGATGCTAATTATCCGGTTGCCCGCCATTTTGAGTTAGTCCATGCTAAAAAACTCAATGACTTAAAGTACTCTATAATTGACGCAGTACCTAAGAACATAAGAGGAGGTAACAGGGAGAAACAACTGAGGCAGCTAGAGAGCAAATATATTCTCTTACTAGATACGAGGATTCCCAATGGGATGAATACAGGGGAGGATTTATACAGTTTTTTATAAAGGGTTAACCACCTTAGAAATTCTTCATTGATTTGTCTACTGTGTTCCAGCTAGTCTTTGTGTGGTTAATCTGTTTACTCCCTGGTTAAAACCTAGAGGCTGCAGATAATATAAAGACATTTTCCATATATAGGAACTTTGGATTATATGTAGCACTGAGGTTCAGTGTAGATAGCAGCCTCTGTGTTATCCCCTTGACTGAATGTACTGTTGATTTTATCTAGTCAGATTGTTGTCCAGTTATGAGTTTGCGCTTTGCACTTTGCACATAAGGCACTTGCACTTTTAGTAAGCAAACTGTTGGTTCCTAGTGTTAGGGAAATAGCAACATAGTGATTTTCACTGTTAGATGGTTGCGAAGGTAATTTTCATTGAAATATTGAGGCATTATGCCATGAACATTACTTGAAACATGTTATCCACTTATGTGTGTTTTTTTAACTGAAACTTTGCACCATTTTAATGCGTTTTTCTAACTTGGTATTTTGATATAACATTTTAATATCCTTGTATCCAAGATTGGTTTTAGAAACTTGCATTTCTTTATGTAACTTGCACTTTATGTACATTTGCACTTGCACTTTAAATGTCAAAGAAATTTCTGTCACAGAATGCATCAGAATGTAATAGAGGGCTGTTTGAGGACTGAAGTAATTAATTTTGGAAATACAGACACAAGTTCTTGATATGAGGCTTAAGAAGAATAGTGGTAGAGTACTAGGATATTAGTGGGCTATTATATGCTCATGCAACTTTATCACTATAATTACATAAATGGTAGTAGAAAGGTTGTCATTTATTTAAGTTCAAGTCTCTCCATTTTTTAAATGTATATATCAATGTTTACATTTTTACAAGAGCTTTATTTATTGTAATATTCATTGTAATATTTATTGCAATTTTTTTGTACAATTGTCTGTTTTCCACTGCTATTCCATAACCTCAAGTGTTTCCTCTATGTCTATACATCTGATGCCTGGTGTTGATTGCAGTTTCACAGTATCTAAACACCAGCATTGGCCCTTTTCTGTCATGTGATCAAGGCTGCGGTGACGTAGGTGAAACGCGTCATGCTGGTGGTAATGGGGAAATAAACCACTTACACTGCAAACTACTGGCGTCACAGTGATCTGTACCTGTAGGAAGTTTCAGCGATTGGGGACGGAATTCAGGACTTTTGGACCAGATATATATATATATATATATATATATATATATATATATATATATATATATATATATATATATATATTAGGCTCACTGTCCGTCAACTCCCCTTCACTCACGGCCGGGTGCTGTAGCAGCGAGTGATGGAACCCGCGGGTCACGCTGAGACCAAAGCTCCTTGCACAAAGAAGTACATAGCACTCACGTGGACAGGCCCAATAAATTTTATTGGGCAAACACTCTCACAGACGCGTTTCGGCAACCACCTTTTTCAATTAGAGGCCGGCGCCACCATCAGGCAGTGTTTAAATACATCCAATCAACAAAAATAAAGAAAGGACTTCAAGTGCTAAACAAACCACCATTAATAAGTGGTGTAGATTCAGTTACAATCACTGTCACAATTGGGCCCTGGATGGGCAAATATAATCAGTAAAGCACAAAATATCATAATCAACAATACAGTACAATTTAGCCCTGAATGGGCATACACACGGAAATGTGAAAGCGCACTATAATATACAACATACAGTATTAGGAAGAGTCAATTCCAAAAGAAAATCATAAATGGACTGTTAACTCCTCTCCAGCATTGAGGCCACCTGGTTTTTTAGTCTGGTCCTCGATGATATGGCAAGATTCTAACCTTCTTAGCTGGAGCAACCTGTTCCCTCCCCTTATATCTGCAGGCACCTGATCCATGCAGTAAAAGCTAAGGAGTTCTCTTGTTGCTTTGGTGAAACACTCCAAAGTATCTCGCCACTGGGTAGGTGGCATCCCTATTTTGTATAGCCCTCAGGTGTTCCAAGATCCTAATCTTGGTAGGATGAGTTGTGCTTCCAATGTAACGCAAGCCACACGGACATACCAGACAGTACACCGTGTGGCTTGTGTTACAGTTCTTTAAACTAGTGATCTTCTTGGGCTCTTTCATCCCAGGTACTTGGTAACTGGTCACTTTTTTACTATTCCTACAAGCTTTACATTTAAGGCAGGGATAGAAACCTGTCAATTTACCAAATTGGGCGGATTTTTCTTCTTTTCTGCAGTGGCTACGCACAATACTAGAACCCAATGACCTGGCTCTCCTAAAAGTTATTAGTGGAGATTTAGTTAAATCATTTCCGATAATCGGATCAGATTTGAGTATGTGCCAATTCTTCACACACTTCTTTCTGATTTCATGGGCATCACTAGAATAGTTTGTAATCAGTCTCATACTATTCTTATCGGCCATTTGCTTTTTGGATACCACTGTGCTGTTTTTTTTTTTTTTTATTAGTTCTGATCTCAACTTCTTATCAACTTTCAGCTTTGCTTCATGTAATGTTTCTTTATTGTATCCTCTCACTTGAAACCTCATTATACTTTCCCTGGCCGCTCTCTCATAGTCCTCCTGTCGTGTAAAGTTCCTTTTTATTCTTAGTAACTCGCCATAGGATATACTCGATATGGTTTTCCCTGGGTGGCAACTACTGGCATGCAGCACAGAGTTCCCAGCTGTGGGTTTTCTGTGTAATGCAGTACAGATCTTCCCTTCAGCTGCGAACACCCTAAGGTCCAGAAAATGAACTGTCTCAGTGCTAATTTCACCAGTAAATCTGAGATTAAAATTGTTCTTATTTAGTACATTGACATATGCATTGGCACATTCTTTCATCCCTCGATAGACGATAAACAAATCGTCTATGTACCTGTTCCAGGATATCACTCTCTCTGTCCAAACGGCATTCTCTGCCGCCCAGGCCACCTGCTCCTCCCACCAGCCAACGAAAAGATTTGCGTAGCTGGGGGCGAAGCAGGTGCCCATCGCGGTGCCACACAACTGTTTGTAAAATTGATCCTGGAACAAGAATATACTGTTACTTAAGCAAAAAGTTAAAAACTCAAGTAACATTTCATTATGTGCCGTAAGGTTGATGGGCCTTTTCTCCAGGTACCATTTTATTGCTTCTACCCGTTGGAGATGATCAATACTTGTATAGAGGCTCGAGATGTCGAGTGTCATCATTACCAAGTCATTAGTCCAGTTTAGTTCATCAATTTTGAGGAGAAAGTCTGTTGTATCCTTTATGTATGATTTTAACATTTTCACAAAATTGTATAGAAAGTAGTCCACAAACCTTGACATGTGCTCCGTCAGGCTTCCCACAGACGAAACAATCGGACGTCCGGGTGGACTTGTGGGATGCTTATGCATCTTAGGCAAATGGTAGAAAGTCGGTACCGTCGGATGCTTACATTCCAGGAAGGCAAACTCCTCCTTGCTGAGCATCCCTTTGTGATACCATTTATTGAGTAGGGAGCGATAAGCGTGAACACTGTCATCAAATGTCTTTCTGGTCACCCTTATATAGTTATTTTGATCCTCCAATTGGGATAGGGCTTCCTTAATGAAGAAATCCCTTGTCATCAAAACAACATTTCCGCCCTTATCTGATGGTTTGTATATGATCTTATCGTCTTTTGCCAAGTCATGTATTGCTTTCCTCTGCTGTTGTGTGAGATTGCCATTGCCTGATTTCTTCTTCCTTGTTCTGTTGCAATGGCTCCAAAGGTCCTTGACCATCACATCTGCAAAGGTATCAATGGCATCAGCTGGCATCATCGGTCAAAAACCATGATTTAGGCTTGAAGGGACTATCTGGTTTAGTTTGAGTCACACCTGCCCAATTCCTGCTTTGGACTATCGGTGGTATCATGGTCATTGGATCTCCCTCCTCTGCCAAGTCATTCATAACCGTGAGAGCTTCAATATCCCCTGCAGTCAGAGCTGATATTTCTTCAGAGGATTTGGTTTATCAGGACGTGTTTTGCCTTTGAAATATTTTTAGTAGTTTGATTTTTCTACAAAACTTGAAGAGATCAATTCTCAATTGTGTGTATTCAGAATCTTTATTCGGGCAAAAATGTAACCCCAGTCGTAAAACCTGTTCCTCGTCTTCAGATAAAATTCTTGACGTAAGGTTAATGACTGTTAAGTCTTGGGTATCTATCGCCTGTTCCAGAATTTCTTGCTCCTGGTCATCCTTGGTGATGCGTCGCTGGCATTTGCTCCACCCACCGCGCCTTGTCCTGCGTTTGCTTTCTTTTTTCTTTAAGGCTTTGGTTCCACTGGTTTGCCCCGTCCCCCAATAGTCCGTGTTTCCCTGATCAGCTGAAACTCGTCTAAAAAAGGTACAGATGTAGATACCATCGTTGGTGCTGATGCCACACTACCTGATGTTCCAGGGGCACCGCCTTCTCTTTCTTCTTCACTTTGTTCATTTTCAGTAACATCTGATTCAGAGGTCTGGACAGGTGCCATACTTTTGTGACTCAAAATCCTTTTTCTTGGCTGATCATACTTTTGGGAGAATGTTAATATCCGACCTTGTAAATAATCTCTCTCATCCCTCTCAAATTTATCCTGTTTGCGTCGTTTAATCTTTTGCTCGTACGCTTGGAGGCGTTTTTTCATTGCCTCCCTTAATTCAATTTGCCTCTCTTTATCTGCATTCTGTGTGATCTCTTCCTCCAGTTCCGCAATTTCGCGTAGTGTTATATCTCTGTCACACCATGCAAATTTAATCAGCAACATTAACATGCCCTTTGTTGAATGAGCCGATAGTTCTGCCCATTCCTTCAGCATCTGCGGATTGGGGTTTTCATAGGCGGGAACAGGATAAATCCTGAGACCCCGTGGCACTCGATCGCACTCCACATACTTCTGGAGGGAGGTTGCCTCCCACCATTTGCGGGTCTCCTGCTCACAGAGTCTTTCAAGTTTACTGAAGAGATCTTTCAGTGCGTCACCACTCGTTTTCTGTTTACTGGCAAAGTTTTTATCTTTACGAGATTGCAGTCCTACGCCTTTAAACATTTCCGTGGCTGCCTCCAGCCGTGCCTCTTCGTCAAACATGCTGCGTGATATGCGTTAATATCGACTTGTTAATGAGTGTTGTCCCCTCGGTCTGCCAAATGACTGTTTGTGGGCTTGCGCCGTGTATCGCCGCTTGCTGCAACGCCTTGAATTCTTGAGCCCGTTCAGGTTCCAAATGCCAAAAAGCCTTTCTCGCGTTTGTTGAAAAGCCGCTCGGCTTCAAAGCGCGGCTTCGTCAGGGAATTGCAACACTGTAGCCACAGCTTTCGCGTTCCTCCTCTCCCGCTGTGTATCTTGACAGCGGGACGCCGTGGAAACACCAGCGCTTGAAACGCTTGCCTCTATAGCCTGATAGCTACATTATGAGCTCTTAGTCAGCTCTTGGTCAGTACTTGGCGGTGCAGGGAAATTTCAATTAGGCTCACTGTCCGTCAACTCCCCTTCACTCACGGCCGGGTGCTGTAGCAGCGGGTGACGGATCACGCGGGTCACTCTGAGACCAAAGCTCCTTGCACAAAGAAGTACATAGCACTCACGATGACAAGCCCAATAAATTTTATTGGGCAAACACTCTCACAGACGCGTTTCGGCAACCGCCTTTTTCAATTAGAGGCCGACGCCACCATCAGGCAGTGTTTAAATAGATCCAATCAACAAAAATAAAGAAAGGACTTCGTGTGCTAAACAAACCACCATTACTAAGTGGTGTAGATTCAGTTACAATCACTGTCACGATTGGGCCCTGAATGGGCAAATATAATCAGTAAAGCACAAAATATCATAATCAACAATACAGTACAAATATATATATATATCCATATAATATATGCGCCGAATGTCATGTCCCAGTGGGCGCTATATTCACTTTCAAAATAAAACAAATAACAAGTCCCAAGTAGGTGGAGGTGGGCATCTGCTTACTTTTGCCCCGCTTTGGTGCTGACATTACGAGTGGGCTGAAACCACCCTCCAATGGCGTCACACCCTCTCTCTTCCTTCTGCACAAGTGCCAGATTGACACTTGCAGGAACCGCCAAACCTGGCGTTGAGCCTCATTCGCGACCGGAAAGCCGTATCAAATCCAAACCTAGCAGGAGTCCATTTGAATGAAGCCTCAGAGGGTGTTTTCTATTCTCGATAGTTTAATGACAGCATGCCAGCAAAAGGAAGCGTGACCTAAAGGTCACAAATGTTCAAACGCCAGACACGTTTCAGGACAAGAAATCCCTTCTTCAGTGGCGTGGTGTTCTCTGGGAAAATGAAAAGCACTGTTGTGCGGCGCACTCTTTATCTTCAACACCAGTCCCAGTGGGCGTGGCCGCACTGCGGCCTCATGGTTGTTGTAGTGCGCCGAATGTCATGTCCCAGTGGGCGCTATATTCACTTTCAAAATAAAACAAATAACAAGTCCCAAGTTGGTGGAGGTGGGCATCCGCTTGCTTTTGCCCCGCTTTGGTGCTGACATTACGAGTGGGCTGACACCACCCTGCAATGGCATCACACCCTCTCTCTTCCTTCTGCACAAGTGCCGAATTGACACTTGCAGGAACCGCCAAACCTGGCGTTGGGCCTCATTCGCGACCGGAAACCCGTATCAAATCCAAACCTAGCAGGAGTCCATTTGAATGAAGCCTCAGAGGGTGTTTTCTATTCTCGATAGTTTAATGACAGCATGCCAGCAAAAGGAAACGTGACCCAAAGCTCACAAATTTTCAAACGCCAGACGCGTTTCAGGACAATAAATCCCTTCTTCAGTGGTGTAGTGTTCTCCGGGAAAATGAAAAGCGCTGTTGTGCGGCGCACTCTTTATCTTCAACACCCGTCCCAGTGGGCGTGGCAGTACTGCGGCCTCATGGTTGTTGTAGTGCGCCGAATGTCATGTCCCAGTGGGCGCTATATTCACTTTCAAAATAAAACAAATAACAAGTCCCAAGTCGGTGGAGGTGGGCATCCGCTTGCTTTTACTCTGCTTTGGTGCTGACATTACGAGTGGGCTGACACCACTCTGCAATGGCGTCACACCCTCTCTCTTCCTTCTGCACAAGTGCTGGATTCACACTTGCAGGAACCGCCAAACGTGGCGTTGGGCCTCATTCGCGACCGGAAAGCGTATCAAATCCAAACCTAGCAGGAGTCTATTTGAATGAAGCCTCAAAGTGTGTTTTCTATTCTCGATAGTTTAATGACAGCATGCCAGCAAAAGGAAACGTGACCCAAAGCTCACAAATTTTCAAACGCCAGACGCGTTTCAGGACAAGAAATATCCCTACTTCAGTGGCGTAGTGTTCTCTGGGAAAATGAAAAGAGCTGTTGTTCGGCGCACTCTTTATCTTCAACACCCGTCCCAGTGGGCATGGCCGCACTGCGGCCTCATGGTTTTTGTAGTGCGCCGAATGTCATGTCGCAGTGGGCGCTATATTCACTTTCAAAATAAAGCAAATAACAAGTCCCAAGTGGGTGGAGGTGGGCATCCGCTTGCTTTTGCCCTGCTTTGGTGCTGACATTACGAGTGGGCTGACACCACTCTGCAATGGCGTCACACCCTCTCTCTTCCTTCTGCACAAGTGCTGGATTGACACTTGCAGGAACCGCCAAACCTGGCGTTGGGCCTCATTCGTGACCGGAAAGCCGTATCAAATCCAAACCTAGCAGGAGTCCATTTGAATGAAGCCTCAGAGAGTGTTTTCTATTCTCGATAGTTTAATGACAGCATGCCAGCAAAAGGAAACGTGATCCAAAGCTCACAAATTTTCAAACGCCAGACGCGTTTCAGGACAAGAAATCCCTTCTTCAGTGGCGTAGTGTTCTCCGGGAAAATCAAAAGAGCTGTTGTACGGCTCACTCTTTATCTTCAACACCCGTCCCAGTGGGCCTGGCCGCACTGCGGCCTCATGGTTGTTGTAGTGCGCCGAATGTCATGTCGCAGTGGGCGCTATATTCACTTTCAAAATAAAGCAAATAACAAGTCCCAAGTGGGTGGAGGTGGGCATCCGCTTGCTTTTGCCCTGCTTTGGTGCTGACATTACGAGTGGGCTGACCCACCCTGCAATGGCCTCACACCCTCTGTCTTCCTTCTGCACAAGTGCTGGATTGACACTTGCAGGAACCGCCAAACCTGGCGTTGGGCCTCATTCGCGACCGGAAGGCTTATCAAATCCAAACCTAGCAGGAGTCTATTTAAATGAAGCCTCAAAGTGTGTTTTCTATTCTCGATAGTTTAATGACAGCATGCCAGCAAAAGGAAACGTGACCCAAATCTCACAAATTTTCAAACGCCAGACTCGTTTCAGGACAAGAAATCCCTTCTTCAGTGGCGTAGTGTTCTCCGGGAAAATGAAAAGCGCTGTTGTACGGCGCACTCTTTATCTTCAACACCCGTCCCAGTGGGCGTGGCCGCACTGCGGCCTCATGCTTGTTGTAGTGCGCCGAATGTCATGTCCTAGTAGGCCCTATATTCACTTTCAAAATAAAACAAATAACAAGTCCCAAGTGGGTGGAGGTGGGCATCCGCTTGCTTTGGCCCCGCTTTGGTGCTGACATTACGAGTCGGCTGACACCACCCTGCAATGGCGTCACACCCTCTCTCTTCCTTCTGCACAAGTGCCGGATTGACACTTGCAGGAACCGCCAAACTTGGCGTTGGGCCTCATTCGCGACCGAAAAGCATATCAAATCCAAAACTAGCAGGAGTCCATTTGAATGAAGCCTCAAAGTGTGTTTTCTATTCTCGATAGTTTAATGACAGCATGCCTGCAAAGGCAAACGTGACCCAAAGCTCACAAATTTTCAAACGCCAGACGCGTTTCAGGACGAGAAATCCCTTCTTCAGTGGCGTAGTGTTAAAAGCGCTGTTGTACGGCGCACTCTTTATCTTCAACACCTGTCCCAGTGGGCGTGGCCGCACTGCGGCCTCATGGTTGTTGTAGTGCGCCAAATGTCATGTCGCAGTGGGCGCTATATTCACTTTCAAAATAAAGCAAATAACAAGTCCCAAGTGGGTGGAGGTGGGCATCCGCTTGCTTTTGCCCCGCTTTGGTGCTGACATTACGAGTGGGTTGACACCACCCTGCAATGGTGTCACACCCTCTCTCTTCCTTCTGCACAAGTGCCGGATTGACACTTGCAGGAAACGCCAAACCTGGCGTTGGGCCTCATTCTTGACCGGAAAGCCGTATCAAATCCAAACCTAGCAGGAGTCCATTTGAATGAAGCTTCAGAGAGTGTTTTCTATTCTCGATAGTGTAATGACAGCATGCCAGCAAAAGGAAACGTGACCCAAAGGTCGCAAATTTTCAAACGCCAGACGCGTTTCAGGACAAGAAATCCCTTCTTCAGTGGCGTAGTGTTCTCCGCGAAAATGAAAAGCGCTGTTGTACGGCGCACTCTTTATCTTCAACACCCGTCCCAGTGGGCGTGGCCGCACTGCGGCCTCATGGTTGTTGTAGTGCGCCGAATGTCATGTCCCAGTGGGCGCTATATTCACTTTCAAAATAAAACAAATAACAAGTCCCAAGTGGGTGGAGGTGGGCTTCCGCTTGCTTTTGCCCCGCTTTGGTGCTGACATTACGAGTGGGCTGACACCACCCTGCAATGGCGTCACACCCTCTCTCTTCCTTCTGCACAAGTGCCGGATTAGTACTTGCAGGAACCGCCAAACCTGGCGTTGGGCCTCATTCGCCACCGGAAAGCCGTATCAAATCCAAACCTAGCAGGAGTCCATTTGAATGAAGCCTCAGAGAGTGTTTTCTATTCTCGATAGTTTAATGACAGCATGCCAGCAAAAGGAAACGTGACCCAAAGCTCACAAATTTTCAAACCCCAGATGCGTTTCAGGACAAGAAATCCCTTCTTCAGTGGCGTAGTGTTCTCCGGGAAAATGAAAAGCGCTGTTGTACGGCACACTCTTTATCTTCAACACCCGTCCCAGTGGGCGTGGCCGCACTGCGGCCTCATGGTTGTTGTAGTGTGCCGAATGTCATGTCCCAGTGGGCGCTATATTTACTTTCAAAATAAAACAAATAACAAGTCCCAAGTGGGTGGAGGTGGGCATCCGCTTGCTTTTGCCCCGCTTTGGTGCTGACATTACGAGTGGGCTGACACCACCCTGCAATGGCGTCACACCCTCTGTCTTCCTTCTGCACACGTGCCGGATCGATACTTGCAGGAACCGCCAAACTTGGCGTTGGCCCCATTCGCCACCGGAAAGCTGCATCAAATCCAAACCTAGCAGGAGTTTATTTGAATGAAGCCTCAGAGAGTGTTTTCTATTCTCGATAGTTTAATGACAGCATGCCAGCAAAAGGAAACGTGACCCAATGCTCACAAATTTTCAAACGCCAGACGCGTTTCAGGACAAGAAATCCCTTCTTCAGTGGCGTAGTGTTCTCCGGGAAAATAAAAAGCGCTGCTGTACGGCACACTCTTTATCTTCAACACCCGTCCCAGTGGGCGTGGCCACACTGCGGCCTCATGGTTGTTGTAGTGCGCCGAATGTCATGTCCTAGTAGGCGCTATATTCACTTTCAAAATAAAACAAATAACAAGTCCCAAGTGGGTGGAGGTGGGCATCCGCTTGCTTTGGCCCCGCTTTGGTGCTGACATTACGAGTCGGCTGACACCACCCTGCAATGGCGTCACACCCTCTCTCTTCCTTCTGCACAAGTGCCGGATTGACACTTGCAGGAACCGCCAAACCTGGCGTTGGGCCTCATTCGCGACCGAAAAGCATATCAAATCCAAAACTAGCAGGAGTCCATTTGAATGAAGCCTCAAAGTGTGTTTTCTATTCTCGATAGTTTAATGACAGCATGCCAGCAAAAGCAAACGTGACCCAAAGCTCACAAATTTTCAAACGCCAGACGCGTTTCAGGACGAGAAATCCCTTCTTCAGTGGCGTAGTGTTAAAAGGGCTGTTGTACGGCGCACTCTTTATCTTCAACACCTGTCCCAGTAGGCGTGGCCGCACTGCGGCCTCATGGTTGTTGTAGTGCGCCGAATGTCATGTCGCAGTGGGCGCTATATTCACTTTCAAAATAAAGCAAATAACAAGTCCCAAGTGGGTGGAGGTGGGCATCCGCTTGCTTTTGCCCCGCTTTGGTGCTGACATTACGAGTGGGTTGACACCACCCTGCAATGGTGTCACACCCTCTCTCTTCCTTCTGCACAAGTGCCGGATTGACACTTGCAGGAACCGCCAAACCTGGCGTTGGGCCTCATTCTTGACCGGAAAGCCGTATCAAATCCAAACCTAGCAGGAGTCCATTTGAATGAAGCCTCAGAGAGTGTTTTCTATTCTCGATAGTGTAATGACAGCATGCCAGCAAAAGGAAACGTGACCCAAAGGTCGCAAATTTTCAAACGCCAGACGCGTTTCAGGACAAGAAATCCCTTCTTCAGTGGCGTAGTGTTCTCCGGGAAAATGAAAAGCGCTGTTGTACGGCACACTCTTTATCTTCAACACCCGTCCCAGTGGGCGTGGCCGCACTGCGGCCTCATGGTTGTTGTAGTGTGCCGAATGTCATGTCCCAGTGGGCGCTATATTCACTTTCAAAATAAAACAAATAACAAGTCCCAAGTGGGTGGAGGTGGGCATCCGCTTGCTTTTGCCCCGCTTTGGTGCTGACATTACGAGTGGGCTGACACCACCCTGCAATGGCGTCACACCCTCTGTCTTCCTTCTGCACACGTGCCGGATCGATACTTGCAGGAACCGCCAAACCTGGCGTTGGCCCCATTCGCCACCGGAAAGCCGTATCAAATCCAAACCTAGCAGGAGTTTATTTGAATGAAGCCTCAGAGAGGGTTTTCTATTCTCGATAGTTTAATGACAGCATGCCAGCAAAAGGAAACGTGACCCAATGCTCACAAATTTTCAAACGCCAGACGCGTTTCAGGACAAGAAATCCCTTCTTCAGTGGCGTAGTGTTCGCCGGGAAAATAAAAAGCGCTGCTGTACGGCACACTCTTTATCTTCAACACCCGTCCCAGTGGGCGTGGCCGCACTGCGGCCTCATGGTTGTTGTAGTGCGCCGAATGGCATGTCCCAGTGGGCGCTATATTCACTTTGGAAATAATACAAATAACAAGACCCAAGTGGGTGGAGGTGGGCATCCGCTTGCTTTTGCCCCGCTTTGGTGCTGACATTACGAGTGGGCTGACACCACCCTGCAATGGCATCACACCCTCTGTCTTCCTTCTGCACACGTGCCGGATCGACACTTGCAGGAACCGCCAAACCTGGTGTTGTGCCTCATTCGCGACTGGAAAGCCGTATCAAATCCAAACCTAGCAGGAGTCCATTTCAATGAAGCCTCAGAGAGTGTTTTCTATTCTCGATAGTTTAATGACAGCATTCCAGCAAAAGGAAACGTGACCCAAAGCTCACAAATTTTCAAACGCCAGACGCGTTTCAGGACAAGAAATCCCTTCTTCAGTGGCGTAGTGTTCTCTGGGAAAATGAAAAGCGCTGTGGTACGGCACACTCTTTATCTTCAACACCCGTCCCAGTGGGCGTGGCCGCACTGCGGCCTCATGGTTGTTGTAGTGCGCCGAATGTCATGTCCCAGTGGGCGCTATATTCACTTTCAAAATAAAACAAATAACAAGTCCCAAGTGGGTGGAGGTGGGCATCCGCTTGCTTTTGCCTCACTTTGGTACTGACATTACGAGTGGGCTGACACCACCCTGCAATGGCATCACAACCTCTCTCTTCCTTCTGCACAAGTGCTGGATTGACACTTGCAGGAACAGCCAAACGTGGCATTGGGCCTCATTCGCGACGGGAAAGCCGTATCAAATCCAAACCTAGCAGGAGTCCATTTGAATGAAGCCTCAGAGAGTGTTTTCTATTCTCGATAGTTTAATGACAGCATGCCAGCAAAAGGAAACGTGACCCAAAGGTCGCACATTTTCAAACGCCAGACGCGTTTCAGGACAAGAAATCCCTTCTTCAGTGGCGTAGTGTTCTCCGCGAAAATGAAAAGCGCTGTTGTACGGCGCACTCTTTATCTTCAACACCCGTCCCAGTGGGCGTGGCCGCACTGCGGCCTCATGGTTGTTGTAGTGCGCCGAATGTCATGTCCCAGTGGGCGCTATATTCACTTTCAAAATAAAACAAATAACAAGTCCCAAGTGGGTGGAGGTGGGCTTCCGCTTGCTTTTGCCCCGCTTTGGTGCTGACATTACGAGTGGGCTGACACCACCCTGCAATGGCGTCACACCCTCTCTCTTCCTTCTGCACAAGTGCCGGATTAGTACTTGCAGGAACCGCCAAACCTGGCGTTGGGCCTCATTCGCCACCGGAAAGCCGTATCAAATCCAAACCTAGCAGGAGTCCATTTGAATGAAGCCTCAGAGAGTGTTTTCTATTCTCGATAGTTTAATGACAGCATGCCAGCAAAAGGAAACGTGACCCAAAGCTCACAAATTTTCAAACCCCAGATGCGTTTCAGGACAAGAAATCCCTTCTTCAGTGGCGTAGTGTTCTCCGGGAAAATGAAAAGCGCTGTTGTACGGCACACTCTTTATCTTCAACACCCGTCCCAGTGGGCGTGGCCGCACTGCGGCCTCATGGTTGTTGTAGTGTGCCGAATGTCATGTCCCAGTGGGCGCTATATTTACTTTCAAAATAAAACAAATAACAAGTCCCAAGTGGGTGGAGGTGGGCATCCGCTTGCTTTTGCCCCGCTTTGGTGCTGACATTACGAGTGGGCTGACACCACCCTGCAATGGCGTCACACCCTCTGTCTTCCTTCTGCACACGTGCCGGATCGATACTTGCAGGAACCGCCAAACCTGGCGTTGGCCCCATTCGCCACCGGAAAGCCGTATCAAATCCAAACCTAGCAGGAGTTTATTTGAATGAAGCCTCAGAGAGTGTTTTCTATTCTCGATAGTTTAATGACAGCATGCCAGCAAAAGGAAACGTGACCCAATGCTCACAAATTTTCAAACGCCAGACGCGTTTCAGGACAAGAAATCCCTTCTTCAGTGGCGTAGTGTTCTCCGGGAAAATAAAAAGCGCTGCTGTACGGCACACTCTTTATCTTCAACACCCGTCCCAGTGGGCGTGGCCACACTGCGGCCTCATGGTTGTTGTAGTGCGCCGAATGTCATGTCCTAGTAGGCGCTATATTCACTTTCAAAATAAAACAAATAACAAGTCCCAAGTGGGTGGAGGTGGGCATCCGCTTGCTTTGGCCCCGCTTTGGTGCTGACATTACGAGTCGGCTGACACCACCCTGCAATGGCGTCACACCCTCTCTCTTCCTTCTGCACAAGTGCCGGATTGACACTTGCAGGAACCGCCAAACCTGGCGTTGGGCCTCATTCGCGACCGAAAAGCATATCAAATCCAAAACTAGCAGGAGTCCATTTGAATGAAGCCTCAAAGTGTGTTTTCTATTCTTGATAGTTTAATGACAGCATGCCAGCAAAAGCAAACGTGACCCAAAGCTCACAAATTTTCAAACGCCAGACGCGTTTCAGGACGAGAAATCCCTTCTTCAGTGGCGTAGTGTTAAAAGGGCTGTTGTACGGCGCACTCTTTATCTTCAACACCTGTCCCAGTAGGCGTGGCCGCACTGCGGCCTCATGGTTGTTGTAGTGCGCCGAATGTCATGTCGCAGTGGGCGCTATATTCACTTTCAAAATAAAGCAAATAACAAGTCCCAAGTGGGTGGAGGTGGGCATCCGCTTGCTTTTGCCCCGCTTTGGTGCTGACATTACGAGTGGGTTGACACCACCCTGCAATGGTGTCACACCCTCTCTCTTCCTTCTGCACAAGTGCCGGATTGACACTTGCAGGAACCGCCAAACCTGGCGTTGGGCCTCATTCTTGACCGGAAAGCCGTATCAAATCCAAACCTAGCAGGAGTCCATTTGAATGAAGCCTCAGAGAGTGTTTTCTATTCTCGATAGTGTAATGACAGCATGCCAGCAAAAGGAAACGTGACCCAAAGGTCGCAAATTTTCAAACGCCAGACGCGTTTCAGGACAAGAAATCCCTTCTTCAGTGGCGTAGCGTTCTCCGGGAAAATGAAAAGCGCTGTTGTACGGCACACTCTTTATCTTCAACACCCGTCCCAGTGGGCGTGGCCGCACTGCGGCCTCATGGTTGTTGTAGTGTGCCGAATGTCATGTCCCAGTGGGCGCTATATTCACTTTCAAAATAAAACAAATAACAAGTCCCAAGTGGGTGGAGGTGGGCATCCGCTTGCTTTTGCCCCGCTTTGGTGCTGACATTACGAGTGGGCTGACACCACCCTGCAATGGCGTCACACCCTCTGTCTTCCTTCTGCACACGTGCCGGATCGATACTTGCAGGAACCGCCAAACCTGGCGTTGGCCCCATTCGCCACCGGAAAGCCGTATCAAATCCAAACCTAGCAGGAGTTTATTTGAATGAAGCCTCAGAGAGGGTTTTCTATTCTCGATAGTTTAATGACAGCATGCCAGCAAAAGGAAACGTGACCCAATGCTCACAAATTTTCAAACGCCAGACGCGTTTCAGGACAAGAAATCCCTTCTTCAGTGGCGTAGTGTTCGCCGGGAAAATAAAAAGCGCTGCTGTACGGCACACTCTTTATCTTCAACACCCGTCCCAGTGGGCGTGGCCGCACTGCGGCCTCATGGTTGTTGTAGTGCGCCGAATGGCATGTCCCAGTGGGCGCTATATTCACTTTGGAAATAAAACAAATAACAAGACCCAAGTGGGTGGAGGTGGGCATCCGCTTGCTTTTGCCCCGCTTTGGTGCTGACATTACGAGTGGGCTGACACCACCCTGCAATGGCATCACACCCTCTGTCTTCCTTCTGCACACGTGCCGGATCGACACTTGCAGGAACCGCCAAACCTGGTGTTGTGCCTCATTCGCGACTGGAAAGCCGTATCAAATCCAAACCTAGCAGGAGTCCATTTCAATGAAGCCTCAGAGAGTGTTTTCTATTCTCGATAGTTTAATGACAGCATTCCAGCAAAAGGAAACGTGACCCAAAGCTCACAAATTTTCAAACGCCAGACGCGTTTCAGGACAAGAAATCCCTTCTTCAGTGGCGTAGTGTTCTCTGGGAAAATTAAAAGCGCTGTGGTACGGCACACTCTTTATCTTCAACACCCGTCCCAGTGGGCGTGGCCGCACTGCGGCCTCATGGTTGTTGTAGTGCGCCGAATGTCATGTCCCAGTGGGCGCTATATTCACTTTCAAAATAAAACAAATAACAAGTCCCAAGTGGGTGGAGGTGGGCATCCGCTTGCTTTTGCCTCACTTTGGTACTGACATTACGAGTGGGCTGACACCACCCTGCAATGGCATCACAACCTCTCTCTTCCTTCTGCACAAGTGCTGGATTGACACTTGCAGGAACAGCCAAACGTGGCATTGGGCCTCATTCGCGACGGGAAAGCCGTATCAAATCCAAACCTAGCAGGAGTCCATTTGAATGAAGCCTCAGAGAGTGTTTTCTATTCTCGATAGTTTAATGACAGCATGCCAGCAAAAGGAAACGTGACCCAATGCTCACAAATTTTCAAACGCCAGACGCGTTTCAGGACAAGAAATCCCTTCTTCAGTGGCGTAGTGTTCTCCGGGAAAATGAAAAGCGCTGTTGTACGGCACACTCTTTATCTTCAACACCCGTCCCAGTGGGCGTGGCCGCACTGCGGCCTCATGGTTGTTGTAGTGTGCCGAATGTCATGTCCCAGTGGGCGCTATATTCATTTTCAAAATAAAACAAATAACAAGTCCCAAGTGGGTGGAGGTGGGCATCCGCTTGCTTTTGCCCCGCTTTGGTGCTGACATTACGAGTGGGCTGACACCACCCTGCAATGGCGTCACACCCTCTGTCTTCCTTCTGCACACGTGCCGGATCGATACTTGCAGGAACCGCCAAACCTGGCATTGGGCCCCATTCGCCACCGGAAAGCCGTATCAAATCCAAACCTAGCAGGAGCTTATTTGAATGAAGCCTCAGAGAGTGTTTTCTATTCTCGATAGTTTAATGACAGCATGCCAGCAAAAGGAAACGTGACCCAAAGCTCACAAATTTTCAAACGCCAGACGCGTTTGAGGACAAGAAATCCCTTCTTCAGTGGCGTAGTGTTCCCCGGGAAAATGAAAAGCGCTGTTGTACGGCACACTCTTTATCTTCAACACCCGTCCCAGTGGAAGTGGCCGCACTGCGGCCTCATGGTTGTTGAAGTGCGCCGAATGTCATGTCCCAGTGGGCGCTATATTCAATTTCAAAATAAAACAAATAACAAGTTCCAAGTGGGTGGAGGTGGGCATCCGCTTGCTTTGGCCCCGCTTTGGTGCTGACATTACGAGTCGGCTGACTCCACCCTGCAATGGCGTCACACCCTCTCTCTTCCTTCTGCACAAGTGCCGGATTGACACTTGCAGGAACTGCCAAACCTGGCGTTGGGCCTCATTCGCGACCGAAAAGCATATAAAATCCAAAACTAGCAGGAGTCCATTTGAATGAAGCCTCAAAGTGTGTTTTCTATTCTCGATAGTTTAATGACAGCATGCCAGCAAAAGCAAACGTGACCCAAAGCTCACAAATTTTCAAACGCCAGACGCGTTTCAGGACGAGAAATCCCTTCTTCAGTGGCGTAGTGTTAAAAGCGCTGTTGTACGGCGCACTCTTTATCTTCAACACCTGTCCCAGTGGGCGTGGCTGCACTGCGGCCTCATGGTTGTTGTAGTGCGCCGAATGTCATGTCGCAGTGGGCGCTATATTCACTTTCAAAATAAAGCAAATAACAAGTCCCAAGTGGGTGGAGGTGGGCATCCGCTTGCTTTTGCCCCGCTTTGGTGCTGACATTACGAGTGGGTTGACACCACCCTGCAATGGCGTAACACCCTCTCTCTTCCGTCTGCACAAGTGCCGGATTGACACTTGCAGGAACCGCCAAACCTGGCGTTGGGCCTCATTCTTGACCGGAAAGCCGTATCAAATCCAAACCTAGCAGGATTCCATTTGAATGAAGCCTCAGAGAGTGTTTTCTATTCTCGATAGTGTAATGACAGCATGCCAGCAAAAGGAAACGTGACCCAAAGGTCGCAAATTTTCAAACGCCAGACGCGTTTCAGGACAAGAAATCCCTTCTTCAGTGGTGTAGTGTTCTCCGGGAAAATGAAAAGCGCTGTTGTACGGCGCACTCTTTATCTTCAACACCTGTCCCAGTGGGCGTGGCCGCACTGCGGCCTCATGGTTGTTGTAGTGCGCCGAATGTCATGTCCCAGTGGGCGCTATATTCACTTTCAAAATAAAACAAATAACAAGTCCCAAGTGGGTGGAGGTGGGCATCCGCTTGCTTTTGCCCCGCTTTGGTGCTGACATTACGAGTGGGCTGACACCACCCTGCAATGGCGTCACACCCTCTCTCTTCCTTCTGCACAAGTGCCGGATTAATACTTGCAGGAACCGCCAAACCTGGCGTTGGGCCTCATTCGCCACCGGAAAGCCGTATCAAATCCAAACCTAGCAGGAGTCCATTTGAATGAAGCCTCAGAGAGTGTTTTCTATTCTCGATAGTTTAATGACAGCATGCCAGCAAAAGGAAACGTGACCCAAAGCTCACAAATTTTCAAACGCCAGATGCGTTTCAGGACAAGAAATCCCTTCTTCAGTGGCGTAGTGTTCTCCGGGAAAATGAAAAGCGCTGTTGTACGGCACACTCTTTATCTTCAACACCCCTCCCAGTGGGCGTGGCCGCACTGCGGCCTCATGGTTGTTGTAGTGTGCCGAATGTCATGTCCCAGTGGGCGCTATATTCACTTTCAAAATAAAACAAATAACAAGTCCCAAGTGGGTGGAGGTGGGCATCCGCTTGCTTTTGCCCCGCTTTGGTGCTGACATTACGAGTGGGCTGACACCACCCTGCAATGGCGTCACACCCTCTGTCTTCCTTCTGCACACGTGCCGGATCGATACTTGCAGGAACCGCCAAACCTGGCGTTGGGCCCCATTCGCCACCGGAAAGCCGTATCAAATCCAAACCTAGCAGGAGTTTATTTGAATGAAGCCTCAGAGAGTGTTTTCTATTCTCGATAGTTTAATGACAGCATGCCAGCAAAAGGAAACGTGACCCAAAGCTCACAAATTTTCAAACGCCAGACGCGTTTCAGGACAAGAAATCCCTTCTTCAGTGGTGTAGTGTTCTCCGGGAAAATAAAAAGCGCTGCTGTACGGCACACTCTTTATCTTCAACACCCGTCCCAGTGGGCGTGGCCGCACTGCGGCCTCATGGTTGTTGTAGTGCGCCGAATGTCATGTCCCAGTGGGCGCTATATTCACTTTGGAAATAAAACAAATAACAAGACCCAAGTGGGTGGAGGTGGGCATCCGCTTGCTTTTGCCCCGCTTTGGTGCTGACATTACGAGTGGGCTGACACCACCCTGCAATGGCGTCACACCCTCTGTCTTCCTTCTGCACACGTGCCGGATCGACACTTGCAGGAACCGCCAAACCTGGCGTTGTGCCTCATTCGCAACTGGAAAGCCGTATCAAATCCAAACCTAGCAGGAGTCCATTTGAATGAAGCCTCAGAGAGTGTTTTCTATTCTCGATAGTTTAATGACAGCATTCCAGCAAAAGGAAACGTGACCCAAAGCTCACAAATTTTCAAACGCCACACGCGTTTCAGGACAAGAAATCCCTTCTTCAGTGGCGTAGTGTTCTCTGGGAAAATGAAAAGCGCTGTGGTACGGCACACTCTTTATCTTCAACACCCGTCCCAGTGGGCGTGGCCGCACTGCGGCCTCATGGTTGTTGTAGTGCGCCGAATGTCATGTCCCAGTGGGCGCTATATTCACTTTCAAAATAAAACAAATAACAAGTTCCAAGTGGGTGGAGGTGGGCATCCGCTTGCTTTTGCCTCACTTTGGTACTGACATTACGAGTGGGCTGACACCACCCTGCAATGGCGTCACACCCTCTCTCTTCCTTCTGCACAAGTGCTGGATTGACACTTGCAGGAACAGCCAAACCTGGCGTTGGGCCTCATTCGCGACGGGAAAGCCGTATCAAATCCAAACCTAGCAGGAGTCCATTTGAATGAAGCCTCAGAGAGTGTTTTCTATTCTCGATAGTTTAATGACAGCATGCCAGCAAAAGGAAACGTGACCCAAAGGTCGCAAATTTTCAAACGCCAGCCGCGTTTCAGGACAAGAAATCCCTTCTTCAGTGGCGTAATGTTCTCCGGGAAAATGAAAAGCGCTGTTGTACGGCACACTCTTTATCTTCAACACCCGTCCCAGTGGGCGTGGCCGCACTGCGGCCTCATGGTTGTTGTAGTGTGCCGAATGTCATGTCCCAGTGGGCGCTATATTCAATTTCAAAATAAAACAAATAACAAGTCCCAAGTGGGTGGAGGTGGGCATCCGCTTGCTTTTGCTCCACTTTGGTGCTGACATTACGAGTGGGCTGACACCACCCTGCAATGGCGTCACACCCTCTCTCTTCCTTCTGCACAAGTGCCGGATTGATACTTGCAGGAACCGCCAAACCTGGCGTTGGGCCTCATTCGCCACCGGAAAGCCGTATCAAATCTAAACCTAGCAGGAGTCCATTTGAATGAAGCCTCAAAGAGTGTTTTCTATTCTCGATAGTTTAATGACAGCATGCCAGCAAAATGAAACGTGACCCAATGCTCACAAATTTTCAAACGCCAGACGCGTTTCAGGACAAGAAATCCCTTCTTCAGTGGCGTAGTGTTCTCCGGGAAAATAAAAAGCGCTGCTGTACGGCACACTCTTTATCTTCAACACCCGTCCCAGTGGGCGTGGCCGCACTGCGGCCTCATGGTTGTTGTAGTGCGCCGAATATCATGTCCCAGTGGGCGCTATATTCACTTTGGAAATAAAACAAATAACAAGACCCAAGTGGGTGGAGGTGGGCATCCGCTTGCTTTTGCCCCGCTTTGGTGCTGACATTACGAGTGGATTGACACCACCCTGCAATGGCGTCACACCCTCTGTCTTCCTTCTGCACACGTGCCGGATCGACACTTGCAGGAACCGCCAAACCTGGCGTTGGGCCTCATTCGTGACTGAAAAGCCGTATCAAATCCAAACCTAGCAGGAGTCCATTTGAATGAAGCCTCAGAGAGTGTTTTCTATTCTCGATAGTTTAATGACAGCATTCCAGCAAAAGGAAACGTGACCCAAAGCTCACAAATTTTCAAACGCCAGACGCGTTTCAGGACAAGAAATCCCTTCTTCAGTGGCGTAGTGTTCTCTGGGAAAATGAAAAGCGCTGTGGTACGGCACACTCTTTATCTTCAACACCCGTCCCAGTTGGCGTGGCCGCACTGCGGCCTCATGGTTGTTGTAGTGCGCCGAATGTCATGTCCCAGTGGGCGCTATATTCACTTTCAAAATAAAACAAATAACAAGTCCCAAGTGGGTGGAGGTGGGCATCCGCTTGCTTTTGCCCCGCTTTGGTGCTGACATTACGAGTGGGCTGACACCACCCTGCAATGCCGTCACACCCTCTCTCTTCCTTCCGCACAAGTGCCGGATTGACACTTGCAGGAACCGCCAAATCTGGCGTTGGGCCTCATTCGCGACCGGAAAGCCGTATCAAATCCAAACCTAGCAGGAGTCCATTTGAATGAAGCCTCAGAGAGTGTTTTCTATTCTCGATAGTTTAATGACAGCATGCCAGCAAAAGGAAACGTGACCCAAAGCTCACAAATTTTCAAACGCCAGACGCGTTTCAGGACAAGAAATCCCTTCTTCAGTGGATTAGTGTTCTCCGGGAAAATGAAAAGCGCTGTTGTACGGTGCACTCTTTATCTTCAATACCCGTCCAAGTGGGTCGACAGGTGGCTTAAATTGAACTTTTTATTTAGCGCTCTGAGGCAGTCACGACACAACGCCACTGAGGAAGGGAGTACTTTAACTCTTGAAATGCGTCTGGCGAGGAATATGTGATGTGACTTTCCGTTACGCAACTGTCGGCAGGCTGCCATTAAAATGTGAAAAGGATTACTTCGAGAGGCTTTTCTTCAAATTTGGGTTCTTGCAGTTTTGGATGTTTACCGGCTGTTCCCTGTCGGTGAAGAAAGCCCACCACTGGAGGCGGGTCCGTGAAGTCTCTCTTACGAGTGCCTAGCATTTTGGATTGAAGTTGAGGCGGCGCTTATACAAGGTAGCGCTTGTCTCAGTTCACAATAGCAACGAAGAAGCAAGACAATTAACGGACGGTCTTTCACATCTACCCACTGGGGATGAAGTGTGTTTTTCTTTTTCTTATTTTGAACGCTCCCACTGGGGATTAATACATGGACTACTATATCCAGAAGGCCGTGCTGCCGGCCACGCCCTGGTCGACAGGTGGCTTAAATTGAACTTTTTATTTAGCGCTCTGAGGCAGTCACGACACAACGCCACTGAGGAAGGGAGTACTTTAACTTTTGAAACGCGTCTGGCGAGGAATATGTGATGTGACTTTCCGTTACGCAATTGTCAGCAGGCTGCCATTATAATGTGAAAAGGATTACTTCGAGGGGCTTTTCTTCAAATTTGGGTTCTTGCAGTTTTGGATATATATATATATATTGCACCAAGCACTCTCTACAAACTTCCACTTTGGCTGAAAAAGAGAGAGACGGACCACACGGCTTTGGCAGGTAGATGTTTTTTTTTAGACCTCCTCTCTGCGACGCGTTTCGAGCATAAAGTGCTCTTGATCACACAGAAAGAAATGTAGCATATGCCAATGTTTTAAAGATTGCTCAGTGTCAAACCCCTCCTGTTAGTCACATGACTTCCAACTCATAGACATAGAAGAAATACTCTGTTGTTGCATATAAATAACAATGCATCTATTTCGAGTGTTACTTCTTAATAATTCAATTTTGGAGTATTATGGCTTTTACATTGAGGTCTTTGTGTCTTTAACAATACTTCTTTAGCAGCATGGATGCTGATGGATACAGATGCAGTGAATCAGAATAAATATACATAAAATATATAAATATATAAATAATGATAAAAAAACAACTCAATCTGCATATGTACAAGAACCTGGAAAATTGCACAGTGGACCCTCACACATTGATATTTCAATAAATACATATGTAAACAATAAACTGCTAAATTTGCAGTATGTGCAAAATCTGCAATTCAGGGTCATCACTAAACTCTGCAATTACTCATATTGGTTCTATAAATGCCATCAATGAAAATACTTATTAGACCTCTCTTGTAATCTGTATTAATGCAATTGCCCAAATTAATCAGCCAACTCTATCTTTACGAGTGTAAAGAATTATCACAATTGTCTATATGGAAGCCTATAAATACTAAAAAAGTGATAAATAAATACATACAAAAAGTGCTACAATGCTAAAAAAAAACTACTGAATACACCCTAGTCTTTTACCTAACTTATAATATATATATACACACCTCATATTCAAAATTACCCTATTTGTGCAAATCTTAGCGGTTACAATTTTAGGAATGATAAAAAATCCCAAATAACATTTTGTCACAACCTTTTGATTGTAGTCATAAACTGTCATCAATTCATAAATCACATAACCTTGTTAAATTCATCATAAGAAATCCATCAATTCCTTTTCCATGTCAGTTAATCAATATTATTGTCACTTTCTCAAGAATAAATGAATAAATAAATAAACATCCTAGCAAGTAAAACCCCAGCTCACAAATTGTGCAGATCTTCGGTAGTGTTCAACCCATTATGACTCTCGCTATCCAGTTCCAAAATCAAGCGTGTCTCTAATTTTCTTAGTCGTTTTTCTCTATTGCCTCCCCTTCTCAGGGGGGCCACCGCATTGATCACAAAATATGAAAGGCACTTCAACTTGTTATTATGCATAGCCTTGAAATGCCTAGCAACTGGATAGGCAGCATCATTGTTTACTATGGACCTGAGATGCTGCAAGATTCTGACGTGCACCTGCAGCTTGGTACTACCAACATAACGCAAGCCACAGGTGCACGTCAGAACATACACAGCATACTCTGTTCTGCACCCATAGCTTCCTTTGATTGGCACACTGATGCCCATGATGAGCATTTGTGAAAACCTGCTTTAGGTTTAAGCCATGTACTACCGGTGCCAATTTCTGAACTCACTCTAACCAATTGGTGCCTCATGGATCTGATTCTTCAATATGTTATTGTAGGGGTTTCTGGTAGCCTGCTACCCAGGACCCCATCTGCATGCATGATTGGCCAATTCTTTTTTATGATTGATTTAATTTTTCTATCCTGCTTACTAAACGTGGTGACTAATCTGGGGCTCTCTTCCTCCCTTTCACTGGGTATTTCTTTAGGGGCTAACAAATAATCTCTTGTTTCATTGGCCTTACTCAAATCTTGTGCAAGGATTGCTTTGGTATATCCCCTCTCTTGTAGTCTACCTACCATCTCTTTCGAGCATTTCTCAAATTCCTGTGGTGAGCTACATATACATTTGAGTCTTAATAGTTCACCAAACGGAATGCTCTCTATAAGGTGTCTTGGATGTCCGCTGGTGGCATGCAATATGCTGTTGCCTGATTTTTCTTTCCTGAACAAAGTTGTTTCTGCACTATTGTTTTGTATTGAGACTCGTACATTCAAAAATTCTACTTTGGTTTTACTAATGTTGGATGTAAAGTTGAGGTTACTAGAATTGCTATTCAGAGTGTTGACAAATTCCTGTGCACTATCCTCATCTCCCTCCCATACACAGAAAACATCATCTACAAAACTTAACCAATGGCGCGCCTGATTTATATTGGCTATCTTGCTTAGGACCTGTTCCTTCGACCAGCCAACATGCAAGCATGCATAGCTGGGGGAGAAACAGGATCCCATAGCCACGCCCCTTTCTTGTTTCCAAGTCTCCTTACCAAACAAAAGAAATTATTGTTTAGACACCAGGCAGTCAATTCACACAACATCTTATTATGACCATAATATTGGCAAGGTCTTTTACTCAAGAAATAGTTGACTGCTCTCAATTCTGCTTCATGATTAATACTGGTGTATAACGAGCCGATGTCTAATGTTATCAGACACCAGCCGTCTTCCCATTTGATGGTATTCAGGGGCATGTTATCAAGGACCGATGTTAAAATTATCGCCGTTTTATCGGCAGGAAACTGCCGATAAAACGGCGATAATGGGCTTGATAATACACCCTTGGTAATTCCCATAGAAGCCCATGTTAACATTAGAACATGGGCTTCTATGGGAATTAACAAGGGCGTATTATCAAGCCCATTATCGCCGTTTTATGTGCAGTTTCCTGGCGATAAAACGGCGATAAATTTAAGACCGGTCCTTGATAATATGCCCCCCAGTTTGTTCAGGAAATCTCCAGTGTTTTTCACGTAGCTTGGGAGGCTTTTAACAAAATCTTGAAGATAATAGACAAAATATTGGGAGATATGTTCAGAAATGCTATTAATCGCAGAAATAATTGGTCTACCAGGTGTTTCGGGAGACCATTTTATGCACCTTCGGGATCAGATGTAAAACTGGAATTACCGGATTTTCAATATGAAGGTAATTGAACTCTGTAGATGAAATCAAACCATCCCTTTTGTATTTGTGCAACAGTTTTTTTTTAATAATATCCTTTGCTTTCTTATATTCTAATCCGTTGGATTTTTGGTAGCATTGTTCATTGTTTAATTGTCTCATTGCCTCTTTGATGTAGTCTATTTTCGGCCACAGGACAATATTTTCTCCCTTATCTGGTTTATTGACTATCACTTCCTGATTCTCGGACTTTTTTTTCATCAAATTTGCATACTGTGTCAAATTGTACGTTTTTTTCATGTGGCATTGTTTATTAACTGTCCAATTTAGTTTTATCAAGTCCTCCACTACGCATTCATGAAAAATGTCTATTGCATCCTTCGGAATGATTGGTGTAAAGTTACTTTTTGGTTTGAAAGGGCTTTCTCCTGCTCCCTTTTGTGGTATATTGATTTGTTGAAGTCAATTTTGTGTACTGATCACATCTTCATTGATTGGTTGGAGTTGATCTGTAGATGATGTTCTTAAATCGTGGGGAGCCAAAAAGATCTCTGCATCTAATGCTGGAATTTCAGGGGGTGGTATGCCCATATTGTAATCTGTGGTCAATGAGCTACCACTAGTGCCTCCTGCTTTAATAGTAAAACACTTTTTTAGTTTCAACTTTCTTATGAAACAAAAAATATCGACCCTGGTACTGGCATAATTGAATCAACTTTCCGGGCAAAAATTGAGACATAGAGCAAGTAGCTGCTTTTCCGCTGTCGTTAAATTTGTATCAGATAGGTTAGTAATGGTCATGTCCACTACCACTTCTTTCCGAACCACTGTTGTTTATTCTTTGGCTGTGGATTTTTGTTTTTTCCTTCTTGCTCTGCGCTTTGCATTTCTCCTTTTCCTATTTGAGTATTCTGAGTTCTTGGGCGTAGCGTTTGTCTCCGATCCTCTACTAAAAATCAATTTCTTCACTCAAATTCAACACCATATTCATACTGAGCCCTTTATGGCTGCTGTCCTGAGAGCCTGTAGCACTGGACAGGGATGTTGTATCTACTTCAGTTTCCGACAGGGGCTCAGATTGAGTTTTCTGTTGGTTGGTTTGATTGGTGGGATTTTTTCCATTGAGTTTTAGTTTTTTTGCATGATCAAATTTTCTTGAAAAAGTATAAATTTGCCCTTG
Organism: Lissotriton helveticus; assembly: GCF_964261635.1. Lineage (NCBI taxonomy): Eukaryota > Metazoa > Chordata > Amphibia > Caudata > Salamandridae > Lissotriton > Lissotriton helveticus. Next base: position 1,064,355,193 of record NC_136071.1, on the reverse strand, counting down.
TTCATAGTCCCTCTGGTCTCTCGCAAACTTGTGTACTTTGCAAATTTTGATTCTGTCTTCATGTTTACGCAGCAGTTCGCTTACTTCTTTTTGTGATTTAAGTATTATTTCCTTTTGTACACTCTGAACTATTGTGTCAAGCTCCTCATTGATTTTTCTAATGTCTTCCAAGAGAGCTTGGCGATCAATTACTGCATATTTAATCAGAATCTTGACTAAATTCATTGAAGCCTTGAGGTTGCTCTCCCCCCACTCTCGCAGCATGGCGGGGTTTGCTTCCTTAAAACTTGGTGCTAGTAAAATCCTCAAACCCCGAGGGACTCGTCCAACCTCCATGTATTTTGTGAGAGACTTGTGTTCCCACCATTTTGTGATTTCGCTTTTTGTTTTCTTCTCCACTGTTTTTAACAGCTATTTGACATCATGATTGATTTCATTTTGGTTACTTTCTGCACCTAGTGTATTGGTGCTAGTTTTGGGTAGATTGCCAAACAGTTCCTCGGCTGCCTCTTCCCGCTCTCTTTCAAGACTCGCTGACATCCTTTCTAAGAGCGGAGTCAATGTCAATGTCAATGTCACAATCCCGGGGTCGGCGTCTGCCGTTCCCCTCCTCCTCCCTGCTTTCGAACCATTGCCTCTCCCACAGGCACGCAGCTCAATTGATATCACTCACTGCTGGGCTACGTTCCCGATGGGTCCTCCGACTCAGTTGTTTTCGTGTTCCACTCGGCTTCCATGATGACTTCTGCTGCCGTAGGGGGACACCGCTTTAATACTCCTCTCTGGAAGCGTATTTTGGTTTGGTTGTAGGCGGAGGCCACTTCAGGGAGAGGGGGCGCCGTCACCGGAGACAACCAGCGTCCGTCGTTACTTTGCACCAAGCACTCTCTCCAAACTTTCACTTTGGGTTTCCTCAAATTTCTCAACAACTACTGAATAGATTTACACCAAATAAGTGAAAGCGTGATCTGCATAACCAAATCTGTCAGATTGGGTGTAACTCTGTCCAGTGGTTTGGGCTGTAGTCGTGTTCAAAGCTCCTATCGAAATTAGCATGGAAAATTCACTTTTTTTATTCCCCACTTTTTCTTGGCTCACTATGACACTTTTGAAAATTTTGTGAAGGTTTGTCGAATGATTTTTGACTTGCCTATATCTTTGGTGTCATTTGACGAACTTTCATGAATATACACATATGTATATATATATATATACATATACCAAAACTCCTTCTCTCAAATGAGCAGAGACCACGCAGAAGAACACTTTGGAAGCACACTTTTATTCCTTGTATGGCGAATGCATTTCGGCATTAGTATCAACCTTCATCAACGCCCAAGTGTCCAGGTAGCTTCCAACAACACGAACTGAAATCTTGCCATCCTCTTAAAGGCTGATGGTCCCGCTCCGCCCCCCTGTGGATATCTGTGCCCCTGTTGTCAGTCCACGTAGTGCCAGTGGACTGCAACACCCAGGATGCATCTTGATGTGCCCAGGTAAGTGCTGCATGGAGGATTTTCGCACTGAATGGTCATGTGGGAATGGCAAAGCAGTTTGTGTGGTAAAACCATTTTCCTGCTTGTTCCGGAAAAAAGAGCCTCCTTGGGTCCCCAAACTGCCTCCACCTTGGAAATCGGGTATTGCATCAGGCAGGGGCAGCTATGTCAGTGCATGTCGCCCAGCGAGCGGCTAAATAACCGCACTATCACTGTCTTTTCTTCCCAAAGTCTATGGTGGGCCCCAACCTTCCAATAACTTAGAAGACATATATATATATATATATATATATATATATATATATATATATATAAATGTGTCCACGGCGGTATTAGTAAATACAACAAGAAAGCGGTGAGTGACGACGTCTCAGAGTGTATTTACGAGACATACAATCACACTTGCAGCAGCCCTGGGGGTCTTGGCTACACGATAGCATCTACTTGGAGCCTCCACCCCCTTTTCTACCTTGTCTCTATGTGGAATTAGAACACGAGCTTCTACAGTTATGTCGAGTGTTGCAGAAAGTAAAGAGGCAGCAATAGATATTTTCAAACCATGGTTGGGTGGAGCAAGAGCTACAACGATTAAGAATTCAACTACTACTCCTAGCAGTAACCTGAAATACTGTATCAAACTTTGGAAAAAATGCAAGAAAAAGAAATAAGGAAATGGTGGGAGGCTACCTCCCTACAGAAATACCTAGAGGTGAAACGCATTCCCCGGGGGCTCAGGATTTTCACAGTTCCATCATATGAGAACCCGAACTCCAAATTGCTTAAAGACTGGGCAGAATATACTAACAACTCAACAATAGGCATAGAGAAAATCCTGATTATGTACGCATGGAGTGATCAAGAAGAAATTGCTCCTTGAAATTAGAAATTAAGAAAATAGAAGATCAGATTGTTAAAGAAAAGGATAAAAAACAAAGTTAAGATCTGAGATCAAACATGACAAAACGTCTTAAATATTATGAGGCAGTAATCAGGAAAAGGAAGCAGTCAAAATTTCAGAGAGATGAACAAGATTATCTCTCTGGAAGAATACTGACCTTCGCGCGCAAGTATGATGCACTAAGAAAGAAGATGACACTCCAAGGAGGGACAACCCCACGTCCAGGGATACATCGGAATCGGAAGTGAAGAACTCAGAGAGTGAAAAATCTGTAGATACAGATGGAGCATCAGGAAGAAATGAACCGAGTTATTTATGGGAATACAAATTGATGCGCGAAACCAAACAGGGGCCAGCACCGCGCACACCCCCCCCCACAACAATATCAAGGAAAAAACGCGAAACTAGGAGTGGACAAAAACGGAGGAGGTGAAGAAACTTACCAGCGAGTGACACAGAGCCGGGGATGGAGAGGAAAGTGGTAACAGACGAAAATACCATGACAATCATCAACCTCTCCAAAAGAACTTTAAGAGGAAATCTGAGTACTTCAATATGGTTTAACATTTTGTCCAACCATGGAACCTGATTAGACCCAGATCAGAATTGATCTATTTAAATACATCCAGAAATTGAAGCTACAAAAAATCAACTTGCTTCATCCTAATACTAACATCAGCAACCAAGGAGCGACAATGGATGACTTTAATGCCATCACAAGCAATGATCTCAACACTCTGGGAGTACTTTTGAGTCTACAAGATGATGAAAGAACGACAGGAATGAATACACAAGCCACTGTGGAAGAACATGTAAGAGAGATGGACATCACACAGTGTGGAGGTAAAAGCCATCTCAAACCCAAATCTAGGACTATACCTAAGACTCAGCATGATGCTATAGATGTCTTCAATCAAGCCATTATTGCAGACCTCAAGAAACTTATGACGGATAAGACACCAACGAAGAATCAATACAATCTCACCAAAAAGGAGTGGGATTTATTACAAGATCTTAAGACTGACGAAAACCTAATTTTCAAGGCGTCTGGCAAAGGAGGGAATATTGTCATTCTAGAGAAAGAACTATACATGAGAGAAGCCCTAAGACAACTGCAGGATCAGGACTGTTATATAACCATTTCTAAAACGAATATCTTAATTGTATTCAAACTTTTAACTCATATCTCATGGAATGGGAACTGCGGGTATGATTGATCATGTAGAATTCCTTTTTTTGTATTGTGAAAACCCTGTCCCCCCCACCTTTTATCACTTACCGAAAGTGCAAAAAGACCTAGCCAACCCCCGGGGAGGCCTATAGTGGCATCTATGCAAAGTCTCTTTGAAAATTGATCCAGTTATATAGATTTATTTCTATCTCCTTTGGTGAGGAAAACCCTCGGGGAGGCCTATAGGGGCATCTATGCAAAGTCTCTTGAAAAATTGCTCCATTTATATAGATTTATTTCTATCTCCTTTGGTGAGGGACTCTTAGCATCTTACGTTCAAGACTCACAAGATTTTTTACGGCTCATAGAGGGTATCACCATGGAGCCGGACATGATGCTGATGACTTTGGACATCACAAGTCTTTATACGTCCATCCGCCACACCCAAGGGCTATATGCCATCAAATGGTTCCTAGGGGAAAGACCTCTCAAAGATCAGGTATTGCAGAGTACTTTACCTAAGAGGCCTATGATCACCTATAGACGTGGGAAATCTATGGGCGATCATTTAGTGCATTATCACTTTCAGACAGTACCACCTAAGAAGGATTCCGTTCATGGTTTTTATCCTTGCATGCACTGCAAACCTGCAAGTTCAGTAAGAAAGTTTCTAGTTACAGAACTAACATCAATGACCTCAAGAGTCTCTGGAAGATCAATTTGCTACTTAATTGCAACTCAGAGTATACCGTTTATTGCTTAGTTTGTCCTTGCATTAAACGGTATATTGGTAACACCATACATCCCATGAAAAAGCATGTCCTCGAACATATGCGGGCGATTAACAATAAGGATACGAATTATCCTATAGCCCGTCACTTTGAGAAATTTCATAAAAGCAATAGGGACCTATTGAGATTTTTCAGTCTGGACCAGATACCTAAAAATGAAAGGGGAGGGGACAGAGTGAGACAATTGCGGGTACTTGAATCTAAGTACATCATCAAGCTTCAAACCTTGACACCAGGGGGTCACAATGGGGACTAAGAGATGTGGGTACCTTTGGGTTAGCAAGTTTTCCCCGCTATACTCCCCACCTTCTATCAGTACTCTTCACTCCACGTTTCTCACCTCCTCATCTAAGTAGGGATTGAGACAGTTTTGCTGCAATTCTTTTAAAGAAATTGTTACTATGTCTAGGTCGCTTATTGGTAAATTAGATTACAGCAATTGCATACAATTATGATTTTTTTTGCTGTCCATATATGATATAGAGTCCATGGACTTGTATTAATGTAATGATCATTTCATCTTACCTAGGACTCCTTAATCTATTAAGGAATGAATGAAAGAAAAAATATTGACAGCGACTAGCGATTAGTGACAAGATATGAATTCTCAACAAGAGGGGCATATATGTGGGCTTTTTAAAGAGGTCCAGGCTCCGTGCCCATCTAAGTCAATGGTGAACCAAGGGGGTGAAAGCTGTTCCTCTGGGATGGGTGTCCCTCGCCAACTATTTAGTGGTGGAGGAATTGGGGTAAGGGATAAAAAAGGAAGAAGTGGGATGGGGGATCCTGCTTTTGCCGATCTTGGGTCCTCATACACCCAGAAAGCTAGGTGTCATGCTTCATCATATGGACCTGCGCCTCATTGGGCCGGCGCTGCAATGCTCAACGGGCACCCGCGAAGGGGCTCTTTCTTGGAGATCTTTTGTTCCTTTGCCGTATGATGAAGTGGGGGTGTGTGGCCCGTGGGTTGTGTAGATATGGTGTGGTGTGGTGCAGTGAGTGTGTGCTTAAATTAAAAGAGGTTGGATAGTCCAAGACAATAATCTTTATTCAGGCTGGTAATCCACCTCATTAAAAATATATATGCAAATGGAGTGGCACTACCCTGGCAAGGGCAATTCAATTTTTTCTTGTGCTCTACTCTCTGGGTCAAAAACAACAGGAGTAAAACCCATAAACCAACGTGGGAACAGGGTAGAAGGATATAAGAAACAAACAATATCCCACAAGGTAATATTTGAGAGGCAGTTAAATGTGCATGCTTACAGCATTGCTAGCAAAGATACAAGGAGACTCAAATTCGATTCTAAGATGTGCATATAGCATCATATATTCAAACAAGGGGTATACATTTAGGGCCCGATGTAGGTAGCCAAATACCGGTCGGTAACGGCCGAAAATCGGTAAAATCGGCCATTACCGACCGGTATCAGTGCAACGAGATGTATGTCACCAAAAACGTACCGATTCGGTAAATACCAGTCGGTAAAACACCGATTCGGTATTACACGAATCGGAATTTACCGAATACATATTCTCCGAATCGGTAAATAAGAAATGGTAAGTTACCGAATTGGTAAATACCGAATTCATATTTACCGAGTCGGTAAATAGGAAGTGGTAAAAAAGGCCATTTGAGATGTAGCAAAGTCAGGAAATACCGAATTTCGTGAAATTCGGTATTTAAGAGTCGGTATTTACCATGGATTGGGAGCAGGTGGAAACCAGGAACAGGATATATAAGAAGCTCCCAAAATGCAACAGTACACCCACAATGGCGGCCTTCTACGTAATTGCAAGGCGGCTACGGATACAGGCAGCAGGAGAGAGGGTCTGGCTAAGGGAGGAGCAGGTATATAGGCAGAGGATCACCCTCTTCCAACTCACTGAAGCTGAGATCCTGCAAAGGTACCGACTCCACCCCAGAACAATCCTGGACTTGATCAGGGACCTCCACCCATATCTGGAACACCCAACCCCAAGAGCACACGCCATCCAACCACATGTACAGGTGCTGTGCTGCCTACACCTCCTTGCCTCTGGGAGCTACCAGCACGTGATAGCCACTGTAGGTGGAGTGTCCCAGAGCTGCCTGGCACGCTTCTTCAGAAAGTTCCTAAACGCCATGATGCAGAGGATGGAGCACTACATTGAGTTCCCTGAGACACCTGCAGAACTAGCAAGGACAAAAACTGAATTCTATCAACTTGCACAGTTCCCGCACATAATAGGCTGCATCGATGGAACGCACATCCCATTATGCCCACCTTCAGCAACTGAGCACATTTACAGGAACCGGAAATCCACACATTCAATCAATGTGCAGGTGATCTGCAACGCTAGCAACATGATAACGGACATCGTAGCCAAATATCCTGGGAGTACCCACGACTCCTACATCTTCACCAACAGTGGGATATATAGACGCCTTGTTGCTGGTGATTTTGGTGATGGATACCTGCTGGGTAAGTATGGGTGAGACACCCTGACAGTTCATGCTGAAGGAGCACTCCTGAGTATGTGAATAATCTTATTATGCTTTCCCACCCAGGTGACAGTGCATATGCCCTGCGTTCATTTGTGCTCACCCCCTACCTGAACCCATCCAACAGGAGTGAAAGGCGTTATTACCTGGCACACAGAACAACACGTAGCGTGGTGGAACGTACATTTGGGCTACTGAAAAGTAGATTTAGGTGCCTCCATAAGAGTGGAGGTGCACGGCAATATACGCCAATTATCTTTTGCAAGATTATTGCGACCTGCGCCATGCTGCACAATCTTGCCACCAAGGATGGCACAGAGATAGAACTCACATATCATGAGGACATTGATGATGGGACAGTACAAGCAGATCACAATGCAGCAGGAGCAGCACCAGCAACAGATGGTCGACTGCGACGTGCTGAAATTACCAACAGATACTTCTAATTGAGCGATGACACACAGCCATGTCCAGTGATTTGAACACTCACTTTAATGTACACAACTGCACCTTCCAAAAAAAACTATAATCAAATTAAATTCACTTTGCACAATGTATTGCCAAAGTTTCCTCACTTTGACCTGTCCTGTGCGCATTAATTATTTCAATGCTTGCGCTTACGCATGGTGTTTTGCGAGGCACGGGGCTGGGGGTCTACATGTGAAGTGGTGCCGGTGTCTTCGGCATGGAGTCTGCTGCTCCACGTATGTCCTGAACAGGCGTGCTGGACCCACTCCTGCTCGTTGTCTCCTCAGTGTCCCCAACAACCATGTTGCCACCTGTGGCTGTCAGCTGGGTCAGCATTGCCTCCATTGCTGAGGTCACCCTACCCATCCCCCGGGACAAGTCACTGCAGCAGTGAACAATGTCAGTCTGCAGATTTACAGAGCGGCGACACTGCAGGTTGGTGGAGGTTGCCAAGCGGTTGATCGACTGATTGAGCAGCCTGACCTCGCGCCTATACCTGCGCCTCTCTTCTTGGTCACTTTGCAGCCTGTCACAGAGGGTGCCCATGCGCTCCTCCATGCCCCTCACCCCCTCTGCCATGGACTCCATCCCTTTGCCCATTGCCTCCATCCCTTTGCCCATGGCCTCCATTCCCCTTGCCATGGCACCAATCCCCCGATCAATGTCCGACATCCTGGTATTGAGGATGCGCACCTGCTGGTGCACTGCCATGATGCCTCTGGCCTGCATACGCTGGACTTTCACCATTGTGGCTTCAAGCCCAGCGAAGACACCCTGCACATCCTGCCCCTCATCCTGCTCTCGTGCCCTACGGACACGGTCACCTGCACGGCCAGATCCCTGTGAGCCAAGTTGTCCAGCGTGGCCAGACATTGTTGGTGTAGTAGGTCTGGGAGCCACTACCACTTCCTCATCGGAGCTCTCCAGTATGCGTAAAGGTGGGACATCCTGCCTCCTTGGCCTCACGCGCACAGGGGACCCTGAGCTGGGTGTTGTAGCTCCTGCTGGTGCTGGCTGTGTCTGTGTGTCAAACAGCAGGGGCGAGAGTGGCTGAGCATTGGTGTCGTCCTCCATTGCTGTGGGTACCTGGGGTGTGGATGTGTCCTCAGGGACAGTGGTAGGTCCAGCAGTGTCTTTTGCCTTCTCCCACGCAGATGATGTTGTGGCACTACACTCCCCTCCCAGCGCTGCTCTGCGCGATGATTCTCCTGTGAACAGACATGGACAATGATCAGCTGCCTGTTTTGCCAACACAGATTCCTAACACACATTAGCATTTGCCTAGACTGTTTGTGCATGGGGAGTGTGGCATGGCATGCAGGGTTCGGTGTTGGCAGCTTTGATGTATGTACCTATGACTACAACTACCATGATGCATTGCTGGGGACTACAGTCCTGTGTGCTGGATTGTGAGTGATTCACCCACATTGGGGAAGGGGCCTGGGAATGGGTGGGGTACATGTCCATGCATCTTACCTTTCTTACTTGCAGCTCTGGCTGAGCTATCAGCATCCATGATCCCATGTATGCTTTCATGCTCCATGGTTGATTCAACGAGCTGCTCCAGGTCGGTGAGGCTTGGGGCACGGCTCTTCCCCCCACCAGTTGCTGCTGATTCCTTCCTCTGGGTGGCTATTTTTTTCTTGGTGGTGATCCTCAGATCATACCACCTCTTCTTCATGTCGTCAATGTCTCTGTGGGTCACTCCTAGAGCATTGACCTTGCTCTGTATTGCCAGCCAGGTGGTCCGCTTTACAGACTCTGCAACATGCAGAGACTGTTTCCCAAACAGCTGGCTGTAGTGCTGTACTACCTCAGCCACCAGCACCTGGAGCTCTGTGGGGCTAAATTTCATCTTTCTCTTCCTGTCACCTCCATCCTTTGGTGCCTCCTGGGACTCCATGCTGTTTCCCTTGGTCCCACTGCCGCCTGCTCCTCTGTCTCCCTTCCAGCTCTCTCTGCAGTTCTGTTGCTCTGCACCTGCATGGGCGTGGCCACCTCCAGGTACTGGGGTGTGGTACTTGCACCTGATTGGCTGATCTCTCAGGTGCTAGGATGTGGGGTGTGGTGGGTGTCCCTGATTGGTGCACAGGCTCACATGACATGTATTCGAAATTTCGAGATCGGATTTTACCGATTCGGTATTTACCGATTCGGTATTTACCGAATCGGTAAAATCCGATTCGTTGTCTCCCATTCATTCCTATGGGACTGGAAGGCCATAGGGTTGTATGGGTGTTACCGAGTAGGAATTTACCGATTCGGTAGATACCGATTCGGTATTTACCGGCTTTGAATACCGATTGATACCAAATCGGTATTTTTTACCGGATTTTTACCTACATTTGGGTTTCCTGTTCATAAATACCGATTTGGTATGAGTCGGTATTTATGAACCGGTAAAAAAAAATTACCTACATCCGGCCCTTAGTACAGTTAAAACAGCACTGTATGGACAAGAGTACAAAAAGCAACCCTAATTGCACTTGGTGCTAGGTGTATGTGAGTGACACAAAAAGGCGACGCAAGTGACAATTATGCACAGCTAAAGACGGCGCGGGTGGAATGAGTGCAAATTATATACAGTTGTGGTGAGATAAAATGGCTAGAAACATGAATTCAACAATATTTCAATTTAAAATTGATAATTCTGAAGAGCCATTGTAGGTAGGGCGCCAGCAGATGCGCTGTGTGTTGTCGACGAACGTTTCGTTCCACGGTTAATAGGGATCGTCTTCAGGACAGGGATGCAATTGTCACTTGCATCGCCTTTTTGTGTCTCTCACATACACCTAGCACCAAGTGCAATTAGGGTTGCTTTTTGTACTCTTGTCCATACAGTGCTGTTTTAACTGTACTAAATGTATACCCCTTGTTTGAATATATGATGCTATACGCACATCTTAGAAACAAATTTGAGTCTCCTTGTATCTTTGCTAGCATTGCTGTAAGATTGCACATTTAACTGCCTCTCAAATATTACCTCGTGGGATATTGTTTGTTTCTTATATCCTACTCTCTGGGTCAACATCTTTCTTGCCCTATTGGTTCATAAAGATACAGTGGCAATTATTCAGGACCGATAAGTGCAAACAAACTGTGGGAAAGTGTGTGATATTTACACTGAATGGTGTTTCTATTGATTTGCTACCATTCAGGTCTAACTACATATCGAAGCTCATGTAGTCGTTGTATGAGAACCTCTCTAATTAGAGCTAGGTGCCTCAACAAATGCTTGCACGTCTTAGGGGCGCCTCTGTAGTAGGAGCCTTGTCTTGGTAAGAGACCGCACTGGGTCACCTACCCTCGCCGCCGTCCTCGGTTCGTTGGTTCTTTTTTAGCCCTTACCCCAACTCCTCCACCACTAAACAGTTGGTGAGGGACACCCATCCCAGAGGAACAGCTTTCACCCCCTTGGTTCACCAAGATATGAATTCTGCCACACTGCAACACTAAGCTGGATAATTGCCCATTCAGGGCACAATTATGAGGGCTGCAAATGGGCTGAAAACACTGCTACACATGGTTATTTGTCCATTTTCATGGAATGTTTACATTATTAGTAATTTTTTAACCATGTAGAACTATTCAGTTCGAATGACCCATTGACTGCAATGCTGCTGGTTGTAAATACTTTGGTTTGTTTTCACTGTTAAAATTGTATTCATTTTTGCACCTTTTGCACTTTCAAAGATGGCCTCCCCAGATTCCTAGCTGTTGCCACCTCTTTGATGTTTAGCATTTCGTTTTAGAATGTCTCGATCACATGCACCTACGAGGTTGTATTTAGATTCAATTTGAACTTTGTTTCACTGACATTGAGAAAGGCGTTTTACGCCGAAACGCGTCTGTCAGTGCGGGGGGGAGACCACACAATAAAGAACTTTGCCGGAATTGACCCGTGAGTGCGTCTTTGCTGTATTTACTAATACCACCGTGGACGAAGATATCGCGGTTCACCACCACGACGACAGCACCCAGGACGAGTGGTACGGCGGCGGTGACCCTATGCTTCAAAAAAAGTATATATATATTTTAGCTACTGGTGGTCGCAGCCTACATGAAAGCATGCTGGTTACACCTGCCGATAGTTATTGTGATTGTCAAGGCTGGAAATTAAAACAAACTGTGCTTGCTTCCAACATAAGGCTGCCTCAAGAAAGTTTTTAACTCTTTATTCTTCTTCTCCAATCTTTATTTCGATCAATATAGATCATAAAAGATTACAACAATTTTAAGTGATTAAAAAGAATATCAATTTAAAAGAAGTTTATAAAAGGTTAAAAAACAGTACAAGTAACGCAATAAAATCATTACCAATGTAAGTTAAATAAGAAACAATTACAGTGCATTACATTTAAAAGATCATCAGACAATGCTTTTGTCAGTGTTTAGCTTAATGCAACGGTTACGAATATACCACATAGCTGTTAAAAATGTTGCCACTGCGAACACAATAGGAGGGGATAGATCTGTCTTTAATATTCTGTAGGCTGGGAGATGGAATCTGAATCCTAGGTTTTTTAGGAGGGGAACAAGCCAGTGTTTCCTAGGTCTTTGGTAAGCTTGGCAAAAATATAAAATATACAGATCATTTTCGTGAGGGTGACGGCAAGCTGGGCACTGTACTAAATGCGGAGACTTCCCCCAACGAACCATAAAGGCCCCAAGGGGGAGAGTGCCGTATCGCCACTGCATGAATAGTTTCCTGGTCAGGACGGGACTAATTCCATCAAGGGCAGGCTCCAGGAGGTATGAGTCCTTGAACATGGTGAACACATTAGTAAGAGACCCCTCGCGTGTACCCACAATCGAGGCCAGCAACTTTTGCTCGTAAAACTCTCTCGAGAGAAGTTTGCGTGGGGTCCTAGAACAAGCGATAGCCGGATCAAGCCACAATTCCGGCCTTCCTAGTGACTCGCATGTTTGTCTGATATATCTCAGCCAAGGTATCAGAGTAGCATTAGGTAGGCGTAGGATCTCCATGAGCTCAACCCTATAGCTCAATAATTCAGGGGAGCTCCAAATTCTACGCCAAATAGTTAGAGGTTTCAGTCCCAGTTCTTCAGTAATGGGTCTAAGACCCAAATCTAATCTTAATGGAAGGAGGGGGTGCCATGTGGTAAGGCTGCCAACTGCCTTAAAAAATTGTTCTCGCTGGTCAGAAGTTTGTTGGCGATTGCATGGCCCGATAGTTCTCCGCCGTAAGTGACAGCCCCTCTTACCTGCATTTTATAGATATGAATAAGGGGACCAGAAGGTTTGTATGTTGACCTACTTGCCATCCTGCAGATTCCACCCGTTAGCTGGACCAGTTTCATAATAGCCCTGGTGCAATGTGAGTCCCAAGGCATACTCTGGTTGATAGTTACCCCCAGGTATTCGAAGGTGAAAACCCTCTCTAATCTCTGCAACCCTATGGTAGGGTTTGGGTGAGTTGAGGAGGGAGGGTTGAAGATCATGAATTTTGTTTTCATGGCATTGATCTCCAACCCTCGCTCCACACAAAAGGTCGAAAACCCGTCCAATACCCGTTGTATACCCATGGGGGACTTAGATAGCAGCAGGGTGTCGTCCGCAAACATGATGGCGGGCACCCTGCCACCATTAAGCTTGGGAGCGTCAATATCAACCAGCCTATTCAGGTGGCTGATCACCCCGTTGACAAAGAGGCAGAACAGGGTCGGTGCGAGCACACATCCCTGTCTTACCCCTCTGCCAACGGGGAAACTACCCGAGAGTGCCCCACCTCTGCCACACCTAACCTGGGCGAAGTTCCCCTGATGCAATCTCATCAAAATTGACAGAATATCCGGCGGGATCCCCAACTCCGCTAAGACAATCCACAGTCTATCTCTCGGCACTAAATCGAAGGCTGCTCGCAAGTCCACGAAAACCGTGTACAAGCTGCCGCCCTCGATTGTCAGAGTCTTCCAGAACAAAAGGTTCAAACGGAAGATCTGGTCCGTTGATGAAACCCCTTTTCTAAACCCGGCCTGGTAGGGGCTTAGGATGGTAAAATCCTCAATCCAATTTTGGAGGCGAACGAGTATCAGCCTACCAAAAATGTTCTGAGTTACATCAATAAGGCTGATAGGCCTATAGTTGGCTGGGAGCAGAGGCGACCCCTTCTTGTAAATAGGGACAATCTCTCCGGCCAGCCAAGTACCCGGCAGATCCATGCCCCTTAAAACAGCATTGAATATCGTCATTAGGTATGGTGCCCATACGTCGGGCTCCTGTTTGAATAGGTCACCTGGTAAGCCATCCAAGCCAGGGGCTTTGCCAGGTAACAGCCTTGCAATGGCTTGTCGCACCTCCTTTTCGGTAAAGAGATCCCCCTCTGGTACCGTACTGATAGTCGTTAAGGATTTTCTTGTGGCGCCATCCTCAACCGCATAAAGAGACTGAAAGTGGTCCTGCCAAACCATGGGCGAGATGTTGGGTTCAACTGCCGGGGCTAACTCCTCAGACCCAGTGTTTACAATGCGCCAGAATTTACGTGAATCCCTGCAGGATAAGGAAATAGCGAGATTTTCCCATTTCTCCTGCTCCCATTCACTTCCAGCATGTGAAATCAGGGACTTGTAAGCCCTTCTCCTAGCCCTAATCTCGGATCTGTCTCTGCGTTCCTTGATCGAGGTCAGCAGGTCTGATTTAGCCTTACGGCATGCAGCATTATACCAAGTGGAGTAGGTATGGTGGCCCCCACCACTCTTTACTTTTGAAAAGAAAATATCGGCCACGGACTTGACCATATCCTCATGCAACAGCGACAACTGTTCATTGATGCCCGGCATGCTAGGTTGCTCCATTAGTATGCAAACCCTTTCAAGAGCAGGAATGATCCGGGCATAAAGCCCTGATACCTTCTCTGGATAGGAGGCAAGCTTCACCCACCAAACTCTCTGTCTATTATTCGCTAATACTAGCCCATTTCCAGGGACATCCATTGTGTGCCCTCTATCATCAATACCTGGATGGGCATATTCTAGTTCCAGTGCGCTGTGGTCACTGTCATCCCTCGGTATCACCCGGAAGTCGATAATATGAGACCACAACGAAATTGGGACTAGAATGTAGTCCAATCTCGACTCCCTACCCAATCGATTGTATGTACATTTGGGAGGGATGTCAGAATTAGTTTGACCGTTACAGGCCCGCACACCATGTTTGAGAGTCAGACCGGTGATTTGGACGGCCAACCGAGTCCAGGCTCTGGGCGCAGGTCCTGCCGTTGGTGGTACGGACCATAATGCATCCTCCTCTTGAGAAAATCCATCCACTAGGCCCAGGAGGGGTTCAAAGTGGCAGTTTAGGTCCCCTCCAATCAAGAGGGGAGTGCCCTGGGAAATGTCACTAAGCGCGGCTGAGAGGTCATCAATTGTGTGTGACTCCTGCGTGATGCCAACCGGCCTCGAATAGACATTCAGCACCACAAGCCTACTCGAGTTCGGCCACTCAAGCAGAAGACCAAGAATGTCCTCTGTGCCTAGTGGAAGCACGGCAATCGAGCATCCCATATCAGCCGCCACCCAAATCGCTAAGCCGCCTGAAGGGCGCCCCCTACCCCCCCACCTTGCGGGGACAGAATAAGATGCAAAACCTGTGCGAGGGACTTCCTCTCTCGCCCAGGTTTCTTGGAACATGCATATGTCCCTACCCTCGATGAATAAACTCCAGTCCGGTGAATTTATTTTATTCCCCAGGCCAGCCACATTCCAAGATAATATATTTAGGAAGGGTGGTCTGGGGTTCTGGGTTAGAAGGAGAGAAGTGTACGTATTTGAGGGGATCATTGAAGGTGTATTACCATAAGGACTTTCCCCTTGTTCGTTAGTAGTTTCACCCATACTGGGGATGGTCCCGCCTGTATTTGTGTGAACCTCTCTGGGAAAATGTTGCACCTCGTAACAGGTTAGCCCACAAAAGTTATTTGAACAAAATTTAGGGGGGTAACTCCCTTTTCCTTGAGACCCCTAGGTCGGTTTAATGCCTCCCCCCTCGTAGTCCTACTCTGTCAGTCCACTAAGTCCAAGGTGCTATACCTATTAAAGGTGGAAATGTGAACCGGATAGAGGGCAGAAGGACAGTAAGTAACTCCTCTCCCTCTGTCCTCCCAATTTCCCTCCCTCCTGTGGATGGTCTCCCATCGCTCCTCATCTCTCGCATGGGTCACTGGAGGATAGAAGAAAGATAATGGTAAGGACTGAATAGATGTCCCAAAATCAGGATAAGACCAACTACAGATATGTGTGACGGTCGAGGGGACCCTAAAGTTAATTAAGATGCAATCCCCATTGATTGATTTTCGTGTATTACCTAACCATGGGACTCTCCTCACCATAAGGACATCGCTCATTATACCCTGGGGAAGGGGCCTATTGATCAAAAACCAGCTGATCACCTTGTTCTTAAGAGCCATGACATGTTCTTTTGAGGATGGTTTTAGCTCAGGAACCCCCGCCAGGATGACTGTATATGGACTCGCCTCTGGCGGTAGGTTTACTACCCTGTGTCTTTTGTTATTGCCCTGGTCACCTTGTGTAACTGCATTTGGTTTTTCGGGGGGATGTAAAGATGTAGCACAAGCAGTCTGCTGGGGGGAGACTATGTGGGGTGCGGGTTGTTGGGATTGTGAAGGCTTAGAGGCCGGTGCCGCCTTCTTTGCCACCTCCTTTACTATCTGCATGGATACAGGTTTATTATTCCTGAGCCCCCCCCACCTTTAGCAACAATACTATCTTTTTTGGTGGTGTTTGCTAGTTGGACCGTGACTTTTTCAATTGACACTAATCTAGCTTCGATCTTAGTTAGGCGTGCTTCCAATGGGCTTAAAAGTGACTTCAGAAGTGTACCGATATCAGAGAGGGTAATGTCTTCGTCACATGAGGTTACATTGTGGCTAGGTGACTGAGGTCGTGTTTCAGGGGGCAATTGGCAGAAGTGATGGCGTCTTACTCCTTAGAGGGGTATATCTCTTTCTACCAGAACCCATGTTGGTTCCATCAGCTGATGGGTTATGCTTTGATACCTTAGCCTTGCGGCCCCCAGGGTTTTGTGACCCTCTTTTCCTTTTTTTGTTATGTTATGTTATGTTATAATCTATTTATAAAGCGCGCTTCGACCAAGGTTTCATGGCGCTGTTTGGAATTGCTCCCTCTCTTTCCCCCTGCATAGGACAGGTAGCTATATCAGTAATGTTATCCATGTTAGCCAAGCTAACAATGACATTAATAGGGGGAGGAGGGGGCGGGGGTAGGGGTAATAAGCTTAACTCTACAAGGGCACTAGTGTCAATATCGTTAGTTAATATGGTGGAAATGGTTAAATCCGGGGTATCTAACACACCACTAGCTCCGGTCTCCCCATTGCCGGACTCTATTCGATCCAGTCTCTTTTCCGGGAACTCGCCTGTGCAATTGTTCCCATGGATGAGTGCCTTACCCAGTCTATTTCTTGCAAGATTTACCTTTCCAGAATCGTAATTTCATCAATGAGGAGGGAGCCCACCTTTGCAAAATAGTTATCCAAAGTACCTTTAGAGGTCCCAGCTGCTAGCGTGCTCTTACTCCTCGTCTCTCTCATAGCCATAGTTTTAACGATTGTTAGGTGAAAGGGATGTGTAGACAAGATGCAAGATGCAAGGGGGGAGGCCCGGTCCCGGTCTCTACCGTTCTCAAACGGCCTCAAACGGCCCACCCTTTGCCCGGGCTTTCCCCCGCGCGTGTCCCGCGATCCGCGGGGGAGGGCGTGTTTTTATGGAGGGAGGGTGCAGGGGCGGGAAGAGACACCAGCTGTGCTGAGTTGTTAAAGTGCTTGGGATGCTGGATCTCGCAGTCCCGGCCCCTGGTGCTGCTGTTGTCGGTTTTCTCTTTGGCGAGCCCCGCCTGGTTGGAATTTGCTCCTGATGCCCAATATCCTCGTTGACAAAGTCTGTGCTGTGGCAGTGATTCACAGCAAAAGTACCAGCAAAATAAACGGCTGCGAGCGGCGCCCGCGAAGCGGGGGCCGTGAGCTGTAAATAGCCTGTGGAGGGGCAGGGGCGGGAAGAGACACCAGCTGCGCTGAGTTGTTAAAGCGCTTGGGATGCTGGATCTCGCAGTCCCGGCCCCTGGTGCTGCTGTTGTCGGTTTTCTCCTCGGCGAGCCCCGCCTGGTTGGATTATGCTCCTGATGCCCAATATCCTCGTTGGCAAAGTCTGTGCTGTGGCAGTGATTCACAGCAAAAGTACCAGCAAAATAAACGGCTGCAAGCGGCACCTCTTTATTATAAAATTATCTTCACGGCCCAATAAAACCTCCCCATGGTAACCGCCGGGCCTTGTTGACATATTACTGCCCAACGCCAATAGCCACAAACCAATACAGGCTCTGGTCTTCCTATCAGTAATTTTGTGGCTCTATAAATACACTCCAGTGATGCATTCCCAAAGCCTAAGTCCCTGTGGGACGAGCCACAGCTCCTTGTCGATGGATACATGATGAAAGGGGTTATGTGTAGGGTGGGAGAAGGACCAGACTTCACAAGTTAGCACTGCAGTCAATACAAAGGGCGTAAGCCAAAGATGCGTGGTCTGGCACTCTGAACAGGAGCATTCCCGATACCCAGGCAGCCCGTCTGGGAGAGATGGGGACAGGCATATACAACTGCTTTTGACAACCAGCTTTGACAGAACCATTCATATCTGAGTAAGACTGCTCTGCAATCACAAGAAGGAGCAAAATAATGACTGGTTCAACATTCAAAATGGGTGCTGTAAAATCAAAACTAACTGCACCACCTCACTCCTCACTTCATAATTACTGAGAAACTAGCTATGTTTCCTGCACCTCAGACTCACATCCTGAGTATTGTGAAAGGTATTCAACATGGGTTTGGTGAGATGATCAGGAGATGAGTGCTTGCTTCCATCCATGCTATACCTTATATTATTGGTGACTACTACCCCTTTTCAGGCAAGGGCAATGATTGTGGCACTTGACATACAGTTTTGAGGCACAGGCCTTTATACTAGCACTCAGAAGTGTGTTTAGCCCCTTCTCTAGTAAACGTGTAGTCTTCTATGACTAGAGTCCCTCACTATCAACAGTGTGAAATCTCTGTGTATATAATGTACTGCAGGCTGACGCTGCTCCATTTTATGCGTAGCCACAAGAAAGAAGGTGGGTTGACATAAGAAAACAGAAGATCAATGGCACAGGGAGTGATCCTATGTACTTATCTTTCTAGACTAATCAGAGCGGCTTGTAGAATTAGAGCAAGCTTCACTTTGGCAAAGAGCATGGCCAATGCAACGATTCAGCAAAGGAGACCTGCTGAGAGTCCATCGTCACTTCTTGCAGTTAGCTGTCGCAGAAGACAAATGGAGGCTGGATACCACGCCTAACTACCTGAACAACCGAGTTGAACTGACAAGCTGTGGTGATATTATAGAATGGCCATCATCACCTTAAGACCAGAATATTTTGATATCTACATTACCAAGAGATGAAATTGAACTAAGTCAAAATGCATTCATACCTGAATGGATATCCCAAGAATTATAGTATGACACCATGTCTGAGTGGCTATTTGGCTCCGCTCAAGTGCCACTCTATGAGTATATAAAGTAGCCCTATTAGCCAGTGAAAAGTATTCACTTTGACTTCTAGCAATAGCTCTGCACCCAGCTAAAACAGGACCAAACCAAGGACAAAAATATGGCTGCATACCCACATGTTAGGACCAGGCCTGAAGATTGTGAAGAAGGCTATATTGATACCGAATGTCAGGGAGGAGTTAATTTGCACAGCATGCTGAAGACTATACTTATGAGTTTAAATTGCCAAGGTCCAGTTGCTGAGAGCTGAATTCAAAGTATGGGCTGCTTTCGATAGTGGAGATCCATGTTGCTGACGATGCTAACCAACCTTTTAAATGCCCTAAGTCTGAAAATGCGCAAAATCCATAGCACCACTGATAAACCCATTCACATATCAATACAGATACTCACCCACCTATTCACAGACCCATAGCACCATTCACACACATACTCATACCCACACAGGCACTCAAACATCACACACAGACCCATACAGCCACTCACAGACCCCTACGGCAACTCATACACCCACTAACGGACCTACACACCCACTCACACACCCATTCTCAAAGTTTACTTGTTACAGTTAGGAAATGAAAAAAAATTCAAAACATGGAAATTCACTGAAAAAAAACTAAGGCCACAGGGACATTACAGTTAGGCTCAGACTCCACTTGTACAAAACCCCCAAAAATTCAGCAGTTATAGTTACCTGAGCTAACTATAACTTATGCCCCCACAAAGAACTGCTTATGACCTCACAAATTACATCAATCATGACATGCTCAGTGACATCACTTTTGACATCAATGATGATTACAGCCTGATCTGCTAAAAGGAATTACACCAAATTTGATAGATCTTGGTCCAGAATCAAACTTTTTGTGATTTGGTGTGAATCCGCTAAGTAGTTTTTAAGATATTAAAGGAAAAGCTAATTTTTATATCCAGGGATGCAAATCCTTTGCGGTGCTTCACGAACACATGCATCAATAGGCATGCACTGATTAGTTGGTTGCAACCTGAGTAGCTTCTATTTTAGACATCAGGGAATCATCCCGGGAGAAAAACATGAAGATGAAATAAAGTAGAAGGGGGCAGGGTAGAGGTATCCCGACCCCGTGGGAGCAATACAGAGGTCTGTGAGGGATTCCTGATGGAGAAGAAAATGACCAGAGACATATTTTTTCCACGTCTGTCATGAGGCTCCACGTGGCTCCCTCATTTAACTTTGCGGTCAATTCTCAAATTCTGCCCAAAAAATAAAAAAACGAAATATACACTCAGACAATCATGCACCTACTCAGACACTCACAAACCTACTCACAGACCCACTCAGAGACTCACACACCTACTCACAGATGCACATGTACCCACTCACAGACCCATTCAGATACTTGCACCCAGTCACAGACTCACTCAGATACTGATGCCCTCACTCAGATACCCACTCAGACACTTGTGCACCCAGAGTCCCACTCAGATATTTATGCATCTACTCACAGACCAACCTGGAAATGCACGCACCCACTCACAGAACCACTAACACACTCACACATCTACTCACTCACCCACATACACTCCCTAACAGATGCACACACACCCACTGAGAAATACAGTCAGGCACTCACTCACCGACTTACAGACCTAAACAGATACTCATGTACCTGCTGAGACACTAACACATCCACTAACAGACCAACTCAGACATTCATGCACTTACTCTCAGATCCACTCAGAGATTCATGTACCCATTATCAGATCTACTCAGACAGTTATGCACCCACTCCCAGACCACTCAGATACTTTTGTACTCACTCACAGGCCCATTGACGCATCTACTCATAGACCCACACAAACACACACACCCACTCACAGACCCATTCACATTCTTGCACCCACTCATAGCTCCCAAAAGATACTAATGCAGCCACTCATTGACCCACTCAGACATTCACACACCTACTCAGAGACCTACTCAGACACTCATACACCCACTTACAGACCTACACTGAGTCATGCCCCATCTCACAGACCTATTCAGAGACTCACACATCCGCTTTCAGACCTACTCATGCACACACGCACATTCACAGATTCACTCAGACATATATGCACCCACTCACAGACCCACACAGTCTTTTACCCACTCACAGACCCACTTACAGACCTACTCAGAGTCATGCACACACTCACAGATCCACTCAGAGATTCATATACCTACTCTCTGACTCACTTAGATACACACACACCCACTCACAGATCTACTCAGATGCTAATGCACCTTCTCACAGACCCATTCAGACACTCACGTACCCACTAACAGACCCACTCAGAAACTCACGTGCACACTCAAAGATTCATTAAGATATTTATGCACCCTCTCACAGACCCAGACACTCATGCACCCATTAAGTATGGGCGAAATTTGCGAATTCGCATTCCGCGAAATCCGCGAATTTGTACGAACTTGCGAATTTTTTTATTTTGGCGTGTTCACAGAAGTTAGGAGTCCTAACTTTAGGACTCCTAAATGCCTTCTGTGAGTACCAAAAGTCTTAAAGTTAGGATTTTTGTCAGTTGAGGAGTAGTAAAGTTAGGACTCCTAACTTTAGGACTCCTAAGTGCCTTCTATGAATACCGAAAGTCTGAAAGTTAGGATTTTTCTCAGTTTAAGAGTAGTAAAGTTAGGACTCCTAACTTTAGGACTCCTAAACTGAGAAAATACTAATTTTAAGTCTTAAAGTTAGGATTTTTCTCAGTTTAGGAGTAGTAAAGTTAGAACTCCTAACTTTAGGACTGGCGGATGTGATGTGATGGAGGCCAGCGGTGGATCTCCCCGAGTGTGACTAGGCACCTGTAGGGGACACCGATGTAGGAATCATTATCAGACCGTGAGGGCTGGTGCCACTATTATGGGGAGAACATCCTTTACAATGCAACTTTTACAACGAAGTGCCTTTACGACGCAACCATTACAATGCAACTCTTACAACGAATTGCGCTGGGGGGCGCTCTAGGATAGGGAATAGTTTCCAACACCTTCCCTACTATCCACGGGGACTGGAGTTGGAATAGTAAATTATACTATTCACTATCCAGCGCCCCCCAACGCAAGTCGTTGTAACGACTTGCGTTGTAAAACTTGCGTCGTAAGGGTATGCGTTGTAATAGCATGCGTTGTAACGTCATACATCCCTATTATGGTGATGTCATGTTGTGAATGTCAAATGAGGGCCACCAAGCAGCAGGGGGCACAATGCTGCAGACACTTGTCTATTGTTTCATCATTGCATTCAGGCCAGAGGTTCAAGTCATACCACGGGGGTCAAGGTAACCTTAATAATGATGTAGTATGTCATCAATTTCACTTTTGGCTTCTGATTAGCTCCAAGCTTAGCCTGTGGTGGATTTTGGCCAGTGGTTTCCACATCAAATATAGGTGGTTTGGTAGGCAACAGACACTGCTACCAGTGCGGCCCGCCCGGAGCACGCATCATCGCTGGCTGTGCACACACTGAATGCCTCTGGTGCCACTAACTCTGTGCAGCCAAGGGAACGCCATGTGGTTTTTGGCCCTTACTGACCACTGCCTCCGGCCTACACTGCGGTCAGCAGGGCTGACTCACATCCAACTTTAAAAGAGAGCATTTGATTGGTTCATAAGGTTTCCCATTCTAACAGTTGAAGGGCCCCACCCATTTTAGTCATTCTCTCTGCAGCTTCACAGGAGATACACCTGTTGTGTTTTTACAGCTAGTCTGTACATTTTTTGGGTGTTTTTTGGAAAGATTTGGAAATGGCTTCTTCCTATCCTCAGCAAGAACATACTTCTGATGAAGAAGAGATAGAAGAACCACCTGCCAAAAAGAGACCAGAATCTATTGTGTGGACATTTTTCACCATCCCAGATGGTGAAAAGAGAGTTAACGCAAGGAAGGTCAGTTATACTCTCTGTCCACAGATTTTGTCTAGAAGTAGTGACAAAAAATACTCTTGTGGCAGGTTGAGCATGTACAAGCACCTCCAGACAATTCATCCCAGACATTTTGCACGGGAGCAGATGCAACGTGTACAACAAAATATGCAACAAGGTGAGCAGGGAGCTGGTCTCAGCACTTCAGGAGCATCAAGTACATCATCTTGAGGTCCGGACATACGCTGCTGGCCCTTGCTGACTGCTGCCTCTGGCCTACACTGCGGTGAGCAGGGCTGACAATTCAGATGGAGTTGCGACTGCAGATGACACAGTCCAGTAGGCAACAGACATTGCTCCTAGTGCAGCCCACTCTGGCCCACACTGCGGTCATCAGGGATCACAATTAAAATGGAGTCTAGATTCATTAATTGCAGAGTTCCGGAGACAATAGACATTGCTACCAGTGCAGCCCGCCTGGACCACACATCATGCTTCAGGTGCCATTAACAGTTCAACTCAAATGCCACGTGCCTGTGGGCCCTGCTGACTGCTGCCTCCAGCCTACACTGCGGTCAGCAGGGCTCACAATTCAAATTCAGTCTTGATTCATTAATTTCAGAGTCCAATCGGCAACTAAGTATAATGTCTCTAAAACCTACATATTTCGACAACATATTCCATACATATTTCATCTTTTGTTCCATACGCATACACTGTGGTTAGCAGGGCTCAAAATTCAAATTCAGTATTGATTTATTAAATGCAGAGTGAATTGTACTCTATGACCTCAGGTTTTTTAAAGAGGATTTGACAAAAAACATTCCTTGATGTCTGTTCTGACTACTGCCTTGGATATACACTACAGACAGCAGGGCTCACAATTCAGATCGAATCGCGATTGCAGATGATGCAGTCCAGCAGGCAACAGACATTGCTACCAGTGCGGCCCGCCCGGACCACGCATCATCGCTGGCTGTGCACACGCTGAGTGGTTCAGGTGCCACTAACTCTGCAGTTCAACTCAATGCCATGTGCCTGTGGGCTCTTGCTGACCGCTGCCACCGGTCTACACTGCGGTCAGCAGGGCTCACAATTAAAATTCAGTCTTGATTCATTCATTTCAGAGTCCAGTTGGCAACTAGCTATAACGTCGCTGAAACGTACATATTTCGACAATGTATTCCAAACATATTTCATCTTTTGTTCCATACGCCTACATTGCGGTCAGCAGGGCTCACAATTCAAATTCAGTCTTGAGTTATCAATTGCGAGAGAATTGTACTCTGTGTCCTCAGATTTTGTCAAAAGGAAGTGACAAAAAGTATTCCTCGATGTCTGTGCTGACTACTTCCTTCCATCTACACTGAGGACAGCAGGGCTCACAATTCAGATCGAGTCGCAATTGCAGATGACACAGTCCAGAAGGCAACAGACTTTGCGCCCAGTGCGGCCCGGCCGCACTATGCATCATTGCTGGCTGCACACACACTGATTGCTTCTGATGCCACTAACTCAGTGCACCACAAGTCACCGACACGTGGCCTTATTGAGGCAGAATTCATTAGACAAAAGACATTGCTCCCAGTGCAGCCAGCCCGAATCACGCATCATCGCTGGCTGCGCACACGCTGATTGCCACTCTTGCCACAAGTCAACACCACCTGGTTGTGTTCCCTTGCTGACCGCTGCATCTGGCCTACACTGTGATCAGTAGGTCTCACACATATCCAATCCAATCCTGTCCTGCAAGGACATGCCATCATCGCTGGCTGCGCACATGCTGAACTATTCAGGTACCACTAACTCCTTGCATCACAACTCATGGACCCTTTATGATTGACTTTTGTGCTGTAGACACCGGACACAGCCATGTCACCACAGGCAGCAGGAATATCCCGAAGGAACATTAACAATTTCTTCACATGAGCACGCTCATCTCTGGTGCCCCTGCCTCAGTGCACCACAAGTCATGGATCCTTTACGATACAATCTTTTGTGTGATTTAAGATCTGGTGCCCCTACCTTAGTGCACCACAAGTCATGGACCCTTTATGTTTGAATCTCAGTTTGTGATCCGATGACCACTGTTGTAGTTGTTGCCAGCACCAACCATTCCCTGAGGGCTGGCTTACACTCACCCCACACGCATCCAGCACAGACATCACGGGACATGTGATCCGGGAAAGAAAAAGGGGCAGAGCGCACGTCCTGGTAGCCAGTTCCACTATCTATCTAACTGTGTCCGTGTGTTCATTATGTATACATGAAGGCCCTGGGCCCTACCACATTACATTGTGCTGTTGACTGCGCACGCAACCATCTTACCTCTGGCATTGGGGAAGACCTTGGTTATGTAACTTTGTCTGGGTCATTCTATGAGTACATGGGTAGAGACTGGATGAGTAGAGTACTGCAAGGAGAGGGTATGGTGAATGTATAAGTGCTTGGGGATAGGCAGAGTGATTGGATAAGTACATATGTTGGCGGAGCCTAACCCCGAGCATGAGCTTGGCTTTAATTGGCTGCCGACCAGTGGCAACCCCAGCAGAGCATCAGGATTGCAAACCAAGCCTTGGGAGAGCCAACGCTATACACAGAGCATGAGCAGGCTCTGCACTGGTTCCTGAGGCACCGGCCTCCTTTGAAACGGGATCCCCACAGCCTTTGCTAGTACCCTGGGTTCCCGCCCACTAACATCTGGGCCACTGGCTAGCGAGAATACCGCACAGATGCCTGGAAAACCAATTCCAGGAGCTTGGAATTCTCATTAAGGTATACTGCATTCTCTTTCAGTGGATACCCTCCCAGGTCGTTGACTCTGCATCAAGGAATTCTGACTGCTGCATCCCCTGAGTCTCTTCCACTGGATCCCCTAAAGCAAGCTGCTGGGTCCGTGGAGCAGCCCTATAAAAGGCCCAGAATCTTGTCTGCAAGATATTCCTAGCCCCACAGCTGGTCATTGACATACGGCAGATAGAATCTACGGAATTCTGTAAGCATAAGTGGAGTGGGCAGATCGGGCATACACCAGTCAGGGGCGTAACTACAGCCACATTTTGGGGGAGGCTGGTAAAAAATTCGAGGGGGACTAATTCGTCCTGTCATAGGCAGAGTGGAGATGCAGGGGCTCTAAGAAGGGGTGAAATCACAAAAAACCTCATTAACAGGTAAATGGTAATTTAAAGACCTGTCAAGTACACGGGTGATGCGCTGAGATCCGTGCACCCAGCGTCTTCACACTAGGGGGCCGCGCTGAGAGCAGCATACCCAGCACATTCACACTAGGGAGCCGCGATGAGAGCCGCGCACCCAGCGCGTTCACACTAGGGGGTCGCAATGGGAGCGGTGCACCCAGTGCGTTCACACTGGGGGCTGTGCTGAGCGCCACGTTAGGAACACAACTCCAAACGTTTCTAAAAAAATGGTCTACTTCCATTAATTTATATTCGCCCCGAGGACCCCATCCCCTGAGGCATGCCGAGTTCTTGAATGTTTTTATTAATCATTACAAAGGGGGGCCACATGGTCCCCCTTCCCTTGTCCACATCTGGCCCCGGGGAACCCCTACACAGGGGCCTGGCCTCTTCGTTGGGAACCGTGGGGGGAGCCCCAATGTCCCCACAGTCCCGCTGGCTCCCTGCCTCCTGCGGGTGTCGGCATTGCTTTTGGTCAAGGGGAGCTGCTAACATGCAGCTCCCCTTGCCCAAAAGCAATCCTGCTTTGCTTCATTGAAGCAAGATCAGGTTTTCCTGCTCTCGCTTCAATTAACTTAAGGAGGGTGTGCTATGACAGGGCGGGAGCCATGCTCCCGCCCTGCCATAGCAAACAGCAATGTCCCGTGGGTGGGTACCCGGGGACATTGCATGAGCCGGTCCTGTAGGGTGGGCGTCCCCTGGGCCATCAAGGGCTCCAGGAGGGGGCCCCACAGCCCCTCTCTCTATTTTCAATGCCCTGGGGAGGTGGTGGTCCCCGGGGCTTCAGAGGGCCCATAAGGCTCCCCTTCAAATTTATTTAAAGCCCCAGGGGTAGCGGTCCTCAGAGCTTAGGAGGGCCACAGAGGCCCCCCGCTAAATACAAAACAAGCCCTGGGGAGGTGGCGGTCCCCGGGGCTGTGGAAGGGGCATCTGCCCTCCCGCACCTAATTTACATAGGAGGTGGCGGAACCCCAGGCTGCGGGGCCCCACAGGCCCCCACAATATAAATAAAGGATTGCCCAAAGGACCTGGCCCACCCTGTGGCTCATTTAAATGAAGTGGGAGAGCCTCCGCTTCATTTTTCCCCAAAAATGTCATCCGGATTCGGGCACCCAGCATGCATTCGGACGTTTAAAAAAAATGTTTTTATTTTGGGCCTGGGGGTCCTTGTAGGACCCCCTGAGGCCTAGGGGCCAGGACAGTGAAGGTTGTGGTCGGGAGAGTGCGCTAACCCACCGCTGCCCCAGATATCAAAACTTTCATTTTTTTAATTTCTCAACTACTGAACGGATTTACACCATTTAAAAATAAAAGTTGATTTCTGAACCAAAAGTCGCTTTCTGAACTTTTTGCCAAAATTGGTGTAAGTTCGGGCTGTAGCCTTGGCTAAAGTTTCCTACGGGAAATTGATTTTCAGATTTTTTTTTTTGTTTCTCAACAACTACCAAACAGATTTACACCATTTAAAAAAAAAAGGTCTCTTTCTGAACCAAGCGCTACCTTTCTACCAAATTTGGTGTAATTCTATTCAGAAGTTCTGGCTGAAGCCTGTAATAAAATTTCCTATGGAAATTAACATGGAGAAAACACTTTTTGGGACCCCCTTTTGTCTCACCCACAAAATTTCAGGATAGGAGCTGACCAGGATAGACCTTTTTTATTTAATTTCGCGAAGATTTGTCAAATAACACCAAAGTTATTAACAAATCAAAAACGCTTTTCTTATGGAAACTAGGTTCTAACTATAACTAACTACTGGTGACCGCCTGTAGTAAATAAATAAATATATATATATACAAATGTCGCATTTTTCTTTTGGGAGGCCCACTGGAGAGCTAAGAAACAGTACGAACATTATGGGAGAAGTGCAGAACCCACTGGAGGGTAATAATTTGTAAAAAGCACTACATAACCCAGCATGCAACATTTGTTGGACTCACCTGCAAAGCCCACGGGGGCAATTTAAATGAATCACATGCAGAGGGAAGTGCCTTTTAAAAACTACTGCGCAATCCTTTTTACATGCCTGTGAACAAGGGGCTGCTGCCCTGAAACGCGTAAGGCTAAAGAATTATTCTGAAGGGAAAATGCTCACTTTGTCCTAATAAAGAATTGAAAGAATTCACCTGCCTTTGTGTGCGTCTTCGAACAGGAGGATACATTGCAAGCATATATATATTCACTGAAAAAACCATAGATTATAGACCATATATAGTTAGGAATTAGCATTTAAAAAACCTTATTTTACTCACACAAAACCATTGAAATTCCATATATAGTTAGTTGCACTAACTATATATCGCGCACCCGCAATCCACTGCTGATCATGTCACATATTACATCATTCATGACATGGTCAGTGACATCACTGATGACATCACTGATGACATCTCAAATGACATCACTGATGACATCACTGATGACTTCTCATTTGACATCATTCTTGTGCTAATACGATAAACCTCTTCAGACTCTAATATAACCTTAGATACACTCAGTGTATACAGACACTCACACACTGCCACTCATCCATGGAGTTACTCACACACCCAGTCAGTCATGCAAAGAAACAATCTCACCTCCATTTCTTCAACTATACAGTTATACACACCTTACTTATTGAAACATATACTAACACATATTTACTCTCTTATACAATCCCTGATACAAGTTCACAATGATCGATACAACCACTCACTCATTCAGTGGCTCTCATGCACAGTTATTTATATATGCCAACTCTCACATGTACTGTGTTTTACATATGTACTTACTATGACATGTAGCATTGAGATATCCATTCACTCATCAATACACTCATGCACACAGTCAACTGCCCATGTAGCTGTTTCCACATGCACTCTTGAACTCATACACCTAGTGAATAAACTGCTCACACATCTATGCACAGAGTCACACACCTTCCAGCCACCCCCACACAAACTCAATCTCCCATAGAAATACTTGGGCAACCAATTAATAACACATATAGCCTCTCGTATAGCTAATGATCAACACATGCAGCAGTTTACATCACAACAGACATAATGATGCACAAATTAAGACAGTTTAGTCACTAACCCATGCATTCAGTGAGACACATTTAATCACTCACTCATACAGTCAGTCACGCACCTACTAAATCCTTCATCCAGACACTTATACATCCACTCATTCTTCAATATGTAAGACATATTTTAACTTTACAGAAACATACAGTCACTGGATGTTGTCATCAGTGATGTCATCAGTGATGTCATTTGAGATGTCATGAGTGATGTCATCAGTGATGTCACTGACCATGTCATGAATGATGTAATATGTGACATGATCAGCAGTGGATTGCGGGTGCGCGATATATAGTTAGTGCAACTAACTATATATGGAATTTCAATGGTTTTGTGTGAGTAAAATAAGGTTTTTTAAATGCTAATTCCTAACTATATATGGTCTATAACCTATGGTTTTTTCAGTGAATTTTCAAGGTTTTGTAAATGCTAATTCCTAACTATATATGGTCTATAACCTATGGTTTTTTCAGTGAATTTTCAAGGTTTTGTAAATGCTAATTCCTAACTATATATGGTCTATAACCTATGGTTTTTTCAGTGAATTTCATTGGTTTTTTAACAGCTAATATCTGTAGCTGTAAAATGTATTCTTCTTTAAATCCAAAAATATATTTTATATGTTTATTAATAACTTTTTTTTAAATATTTTTTTTTCTTCGTTCCCGCTTCGCGAATCGGGAAGCTTCCCGTTAGCTGACCTTGATGTCGCGAAATAGACCGCGAGCCGGTAAACGTTTCTTTACCGCAACTGCCGCGTTAGAAAACAACATCATCACGCCTCCCGTCCGCATGACGTTTCGCGTTGTCGCGTGATACGTCATATGACGTGCTACGTTAGCGAACTGGTACGCTTACCGAGTCGCAAAGCACAGGTTTCTGGAAGCAAACCGGGAGGCCCTGCAAAGCGCGTAACGTAAACACAGCAGGTCATGTGACTTGGTAATAACACTTTTCATTGGTTCATTTCACTTTTGGTTTCCTAATGATGTAAGACTAGGTCATATAATATAAAATGAACACTTTTCATTGGTTGAGAACTATTGTTTTTCCCAAATGATGAAAATCCCTCTTTCTTTCCTCACTCTGACTTTCATCATTGTGAGAGAAAGACCCTTTGTTACCAGTGAGCAATGGCTTCTTTAGTAGCTTCAGCTGGTGCTTCCCCACCACCTCCACCACATCCAAGGAAGAGTGGACCACCTGCTCAAGTTATAATTTAGCATGCGAGGAAGAAGAGGAACAGGACGACGAGCACGAAGAGAGGCACTTTTTGCCTGAGGAGCCCAGGACGTCTCACCGGAAAGAAAACTTCATTTGGCAATTTTTTAAAATTCCCAAAGGTCAGAAAAAAGTAAATGCAAGATACGTAACTTGCCTTATATGTCAAGATAGACTGTCCAGAGGGACCGACAAAAAATACAGTTTCGGAAACTACACAATGCATCGCCATATGACTAGGTGGCATCCTAACAACTACAGTGCTGCACAGTTTCGTAACGACCTAGATAATCTCCCTATTATGGCCGGAAGATCTGTTGTACCGGAAGTAACTGGACCAGAGGGCAGGGAGATGGTGCCAAATATACAAACAAGATTTCGTGAAGTAAAACAAGTCTGCGTACATTGCAGTGGATTCATTTGCTACGGAGAAAGAAACATCACTCTGATCAACAGAGCTATTGACTATCATATGCAAGTTTGTACGAAACGCCCCAAATAATAAATTCTTTTTTTTTGTTTTGTTGCTCCTGTTGAGCCC
Source organism: Lissotriton helveticus (assembly GCF_964261635.1). Taxonomy (NCBI): domain Eukaryota; kingdom Metazoa; phylum Chordata; class Amphibia; order Caudata; family Salamandridae; genus Lissotriton; species Lissotriton helveticus. The sequence continues at coordinate 1,064,324,357 of NC_136071.1, read as the reverse complement.
TTTACAATGAATCGTTTTCGTTGCCCCCTCCGAAAAAAACCAAAAAAAATATAAAACTGTTCAGAAAAATTCAAAAAAAGTAAAAAAATGTTCAGAAAAATAATAAAAAAAATATAAAACAACAAAAACAATAAAAAAAAAAGTTATTTTCAGAACTACCTCCCCGTTATTAAAAAATTGGTACAATATTTGGAACTGTGCCAACCTCTATTTCTCTTAGTTCGCTTCCCAGTTCGCTCCCCGGTACGCGAACCGGAAGCGAACCCAAACATTTTTTTTAAAAAAAGAACAGTAAGTATAAGGGAAGGAAACAGACAGTTATGTTAAAAGAAAGACAGCTATAGGGGAGTAAACTAGAGATACTATTACCCGTAATCCACTGCTGATGATGTCACATATTACATCATTCATGACATGCTCAATGACATCATCAGCAGAGGATTGCGGGTAACAGTATCCCTAGTTTATTCCCTATAGCTGTGTTTCTTTTAACATAACTGTCTGTTTCCTTCCCTTATACTTACTGTTGTTTTTTAAAAAAATTTTTTAGATCAGTCAGAAACAGTGAAAGTAATGAAATATAAAAGACTACGTACAATATAAGCACTGTATGCAACAACTTTGACACTTACAGAAGCCTCACCTTCTCCATGCCTCCTACACAGTTCTACATGTACATCATAAATGCAAACAGAACAGAATTAATTATACATGTTAAATGGTTTATTTTTGCTGTTCTCAGAATGTATCAAATTTCACTAAAACAGTGACTTGAAGGTATTCATCATATAACAGCGGGGAAAAAAAAACACAATCAAAATGATTGTGTTTAAAAAACCCATACAACATAACGAATCAGAATTCAGAACTCCTTAAAGTTAACTTACTTTCCATGACGGCCAAGGATGTCCTATGAACAGCTTACACTCTGTTGTGCTGTTATTACTTTCAACCCGCCACTTTCTGAAAGAAAACCTCCATCGTTTTCAAAAACATGTTACATACAATAAATGACTTCTCGCTCTCTACCACACGTTTCCACAAGGCCAAATCGTGTCTGAGCCATTTACAACTCTTAGAATTCTTTTAAACCAATCCCGTCATGTTGTATTTCCGCAACTTTCACAATTAAAATGTTGAAGATCATTTTCACAATCCTGGACTAGTAATATCTTCCCCTTCTTGCTCAATCATGTTCTACATTTCCTATCACACTGATACTGCTTACTATGAAGCAGACTTACACTACCTTTATGACTAGTACAATTATTTAATTCTCTACATCACTTTTAATCACAAAGCAATGTAAAACAGTAGACAGCATTGCAGACTTACATTCCCTCTACTCCATGTTTTGATTGGCTGCTTCAATTAGCTTATAAAAAGAAACAGTTTTTCTGAACTCATTCAAAGTGCACGTATTTCTCCATGACGTCCAGTGTTATGATAAGAAGTTATGTCTCTATACTACACTTATCCTCAAGGCCAAATCGTGTAGGAGCCATTAGAACTTCTTGAAATTCCTCAGAGCACATCCCGAGATTCTTTCCCTAAAATTTTGGTTTTTAATACACCAGGTAAGAGTTTTTAAGGTCATACGGCAATTTTTTTTTGAAAATTAAAACAGAATCATTGCAGAATGACCAGCCATTTCTACACTTTAAATAAGCTGTATAATGTCCTGATGTTATTGAAGGACCATCATGATATATAATTGCTACAGTTACAAAAGTCCTTCCTGATATTGACAACTGTGAAGCCACAAAATTTTTAATTAAAGTTGTCAATTTTGTTCCATCAGGCCTACATCGTTGGAACATTAAAATGACATACTGGCCATATGTTCGTATAAATAATGTGGACATCATTTCAGATTTACATTGGCTACACTCCATGTTGTGATCAGCTGCTTTTACTAGCTTATTAAAAGAGACTGATTTACTGTCTGGCAAAGTTAAATATATAAATCTTTCTGAGTCTACACTAGTAGTACTTGATACCCTACAGTTCTCGCAGTCATGCTGCCATTGATAAGAAAGCCCAAACAGGTGATCTACATCTACACCTTCATCATGCAATACATCAAGCATATACATTAAAAACTCCTGACAATCTTGCTGACTATTTTGAGAGAATTGTGTTTGGCCTGAACATCTGTCTAACAGATTTCGAATTTCAGACACACTTTCTATGTTTGTTCTATCAGTGCTACATTTCTCTAACACAGAATTTAACAAACTGCAAAATCTTTGATCAGAATTGACCACAATCTCTTCTTTTACATTTTCTAGAGAAAACAAAACATTAACCACTACATTAGCATAGCAGTTGACACCAGAACTGTTTTCAAATTGAAAACCAACAACATCTTCAACAGAATCCTTTTTGTTTCTGCTTATAATTTCAGGTTCATCAACTTTTCGTCTTTTTGCTACAACCTCCCCAGTATTGGTCACATTTCTTCGTTTCCGGCCTACCACACGTTTCTCAAACAAAGGATACTGAGGCAAATGTGGCGCATACTCTCTTCTTAACCTATTGTATTCCTTAACACAATCTAGATCCGCACCAATGTTTGTGACATCACACTCAATCAAGTACAATCCCGATAAAGTTCTAACTCGTGACAATGCCACATATGCCATACCCTCCTTGAACACAGAACTGCCAATATTCACCAATGCACAGTCTACACTTAAACCTTGCGATTTATGGATTGTCACCGCATATGCCAAGCAAACAGGAAACTGCTTACGACGAACATATAAGTCTTTTACAAGCAAAAATCTAGCAGAACAACGACCAATTAGCTGTACTTCCTCAATGCCATCAAATTTAATTTTTAAAAATTCAATTCCATCTCTATTTCTGTATTTCACAAAATCAACAACATTACCCATTGATCCATTTACCAGACCTCTTTCAACATGTAAATTCCTTCTTAAAATTATACGGCAGTTCAAGCACACATTCAGAGTCTTTTCAAAACCCGCAGTTTTAGATATACTCTTCTCTAATGAATCCAATTTTGTTTTCAGATTCTCAGACAAAATAATTGTTGATCCCATATGCTCTACTCTGTCAATAGCTTCCAGTTTCACAATCTCTTGCTTTTCTAAATGCAACATTTTGTTATTGAATTTGGCACATTCTGCAAGAGTTGGCATCAAACATATTCCAGATTTTTTCTCAGTAACTTTCTGAAAAATATTCTCAGGCACAATATCTTCGTCTGGATATAAATTTGTCAGTAATCGTGCATGTAAAGCTTCTTTCCCATGCTCGGTCACTTTTCCAATTCTAACATCTTGTAGAATAGTCTTGTAAACTTCATCCTTTGCCTGACGCATATTTTCATGCAGTTCAGCATAATTGAAGTTTAACCATATATTGACGTTGCCAATGCTCCCTAAGCACTTCCTGGTATCTTCATGCGTGAGCATTTTGAACACAGGTTGCCCTTTCACTGGTGTCAGCTGCAGAAGATCTCCGAAAACAATGATGTGTTTGCCACCAAATAACACATCATACTCTGTTTTGAGAACTTCTTGAATTCTCAAATGCACAAAGGCAAGCATGACATTGGAAACCATGCTTACTTCGTCAATGATAAGAAGTTTCATTTTCCTCAAGACTCTTGAAACTTCAAAACAAGCATCTCCAGATAGCTTGTGATATTCTAATTTGTTGTCATGCTCCACTGGCAGCATCAGTAAACGATGTAAAGTAATCCCTTTAATGTTATGTGCTGCCAGTCCAGTTGGAGCGGTGACAACACAAGACAGCGATGACTCTGTCCTTTCCTGCAAATAACATGAAATTGCTTTAATTAGGAAACTTTTTCCAGTTCCCGCTTCTCCACTCACGTACAGTCGGACAGGCTTCAACGACGTACATGAGCACTCTTTCTTGTCATGACTTAATCCATGATCAATTTGCATGGTAATCTCGTCATATATTTTCCTCTGCTCAACGTTGAGTTGTCTTTCCAACTCTTCTAAGTTAACCGCATCCTCCTGAGCATGTGCCATGGCTCTTTCCACTTCATTCATAGCAGTGGCAGCTTCATTTTCGATAAGAGGTCCTCCTAGTGGATCCTGACTCAATGAAGCAGAACTCTGACTGTCCTGAGAACTGTCTCTGGCAATCTCGGCTGCAATCGTTGCTTCCTGCTCAATTTCCACATTCAACATTTCTACATATTTGGGAAAAGCAGGACATTCTATGGTCTCCTTGGCAGCATTGAATGAGTCTTCATAACAAAGGAAATGTCCAAGCAGTTCCTCTTCTGCACGCCAAGGCTTAAAAAGTTGCAAAAGTGCTAAATAGAAAAACTCCTTTTTTTCAGGAGATTCGCCACTCAATTTTCGATGGTTTATCAAGTGGCATTTTCTTTGCTTGACCAGACATCCCTCACTTCCTATTACAGCATACACTCCTTTCTCAGTATCTTCTTTGATGTTCCTCTTGAATATGTAATTTTGCAGAACCTCATACAGACAAACATTCTCGAGGTGACTGCTTCGATTTGGATAATATGTATCCAACATGTTGCTCTTCAAAATGTCGGTACTGTTTGGCTCCTTTTCCGCCAAATACTCAATTTCCCGCACAGGTTTCAGAACTCGATTACGCGTTGCAGCAAGACCAACACTCGCCCAAACGATACTCCTGGACTTGGCATAGAGACTTGCTGAAGACAACCGGTCAGAACATTCGTAAGCTCCGATTTCTCGATGCGACAACATCTTCAGACTGAAACTGTACAACTTCTTGCTGAGGCTCTTTTCATGGGAAATGTCCTCCCACATATCCTTCAATTCTGTCTTCTCTTTTTTGGTGATGTAAGATGTCACATACCGAGCCACAGCCATACAGTTATCAGCCACAAACTGTATATCCATGTTAGCATTCCACATGGACAAAATCACCGGGTTGTAGTCGTTGATGTACTTAGACTCTTCGTTCCTCTTCAAATTGTATGTGTTTTTAGGTGATTTCTTCATCACATTATGTCGCAGCGAAGACATCAAACTGTTCACTCTTCCTTTAGAAATCACCGGTCGTGGAAAGACGAAACGACATTTGGTGTAGAATTTGTCTTTGTTCCGGAATTTACGACGACAGTACTTTCCACATCGATGGCTTTGGAAACGTAGAACTTTTTCTCTTAGGCTTTTTTTCTCCTTTGCGTTTGGAACAGCACACGTAGAATACTGTTCTATGAAACTCATCACTGAGTCTTCTGCATCCGTTCCAAATTTAGGTGCATCCTTGATCCACAGCAACATATGTATATGAGGAGCACCTCTTGCTTGGTACTCCTTCCTCCAGAAGAAATCCAACACCTCTCCAAGAGGTGGATTCTTCTTATTCATGATGAAAGACATCATACCTTCAAATCTATGATTGATGTACCTACATACATTGACTGGATCCAAAGAGCACAGTTCTCCGGGTGTCTTGAATTCGATGTTTTCTACGTTAGCATTTGCCTCTCGTAGAAATTCAAGTAAGTCTTCCCAGCCATACTCAGCACAGCTCAAAGTGAGGAACCATGTGGGAGTTCCTAAGTTCCTCAGCATACATTTTAAATCACCATGACGACGGTACCAGTACTCATTAGTACCACGCTGACACGCCATGAGATTAATCAGGTGAGAATCCAAAATACTGTCTTGGACATTGACTTTATCCATAAAGTCACTTGCCGAGATGTTTTGCATGTGTATACCACTTTTCAAGATGTGGTTCACTGCATATGACAGTCCAGACAGATCGCTTTCAAACAGGAGATGAAACAAATAAGGAATGCATTGTCGAAACCTAGGATCTCCTGCATACAATCGCAAAGTCCGGTATTCAGAAGCAGGAATTTGATGAGGTCGCTCATCATATCTTCCTCCCTGACCTGTTGGAAAAAGCTGTGGGAAACACCGAGCTTCCAAACTTTCCTCCCAAACACTAATGGGACTCCCTTTCGCTTGTTTCATTTGAAACAACTCAATAGCATTCCCCATGACTTCCTTGGAATGCAAAGGATGAACACTATAATGTTCATATATTTCTTCACTAGTACAGGGTTCTACTTTCTCAATTTGACCAGCACACAAATCGCTATCCTCTTCCTCACTTACTTCCTCTTCTGCAACATATACATTTTTATAGTATTTATTATATTTTTTCAAATACAATGTTGCCCTTTTGACTTTCCTAACATCTACTAAATCTTGCCATATTTTCTTATTCTTTGTCGGAACCCCATTAACTAAGATAACAAGAGGTTCCTCTTCCACTTTTTCTACTCCAATTGTGTTAATGTTTTTCTTCAAATCTAGAGGCAAATAAACAACTCTTCCCTTTAATCCTCTCTGTAAATCTGATGGAGGCAATTTCCCTGTCTTTGGCTCCATTCTTACAATAGCCTGAAAGGGATGGATACTTTGAATCAAAATAGATTCATAAGTATTTAAATCCTTCAATTCAGAAGGAATCTCAACCAATTCCAGATTATTATGAACTTCTCTAGCAGGCATCTGGTTTTGATTTAATTTGTTACAACAATAAGTACACACACGTTGATCGAATCCCAAATCAAAACAATTTTCTACCATCAAGTATGTTGTAAAATCCTTCCATTCACTATTATTTTCCCTTTCACTTTTTGCATATAAATCCACTAACTTAGTCTGATTCTTATAATAAGTGCGTCGACAACACACACAAGTGAAATTTGGCCTCTCACTTGATTTCACCTCAAACGTCGCAATTTCCCTCTGGAAATTATCTGTACTGGAAACCTGTACACTATCTTCCACATTACTCTCTTCTTCTTGGTCAATTTCAACATTCTCCTCTTTACTTCCAAAGTAACAAAACTCAATTTCTTCACATATATTCTTCACATCTATTTCAGAACCATGCAAAAGAGCAGCGCATAATTGTTTAAGCATAATTGCTGGACTCTTAGCATAATACAACATTCTAACTAATTTCCTCACTTTATTATGATGCACTGCTAGCATCCTGAAATGATGAAAAACACTCTGGCATACTCTCCTGGAAAGACAAGCCAGTGAATGACCATGCAAACCTATCACTTCTCTCACTCTGCAAGGATCTAATTCTTGCAACAACTTCATTTTCTGCTTCAAACCTTTCTTATTAAATGACCGTATAAAATCACAAAGCAAATTGATGGAATCCTGTCGTACACTGCAAATACTACTACACTTCCAGGTGTACACAGGACCCTTAGGACGTCTCCCTAAAACCTCATTACCTAACACCTCTTCTATCTCTGTTGTCACAAGTTTTTCTTTTTCAACTGGACAACCATCTTTCACTTCATAACCTCGACCACTGGTGTCAACTGAATGCACCAAATCATTATCCTGGAAATAACTCTCCTCATTAAAAAATGCCTCAGAGCTTGAACTATGCATCCATTCTCCAGAAAAAACTTCACAAAAATTACTACGATTAACTATTCTCTTCCATCTACTATTTCTTTTGAAATCATAAATTGCCTTGTTTAGCTTCCTAATTCTATTGATTGTCAAAATAAATAACTTACGTTTAATTTCAAATGCCTGATCAATAACTTTCTCAACTATTTTTTTTCTCTTATAAAAAACCACTTTCTGTTGACCTTTCTTAATATTTTTTAACAAATTGCCAATTATCCTGTTGCGGAACATTCGTTTACGAATGTCCCTAAACTGTTGTTTCCTTCTACTTTCATGCATAGAGTTATCTCTTACTCTAGCAGTAACATTTCTCATTGGCCTTTCCTTACAGTTTGAATTGCTTCTCCTTTTCTGGACTGAAACATTTTCTGTAGTAATATTTTTTTTACTAGATATATTTCTTATGAATGTTTTTGTACTCTTACCCGGTGCTTTCTTGGTGACTTGACAAATCTTTTTGTTAGAGGACTGCTGCTTTTTTTCATTCACCTGCTGTCTTTGACGTTTTGCAGCCTTTCTCACTCTTTCTTTGCTTGGCATCCTAAAATCTTGAAATAATCTGCAGTTGAATCTGTGGTAAAATAGAATAAAAAATGTTATTAACCACTATTACCCAACAGTAAATTAATAACAGTCATCAAAAACTTAACACACTACTTAACATTTTTACATAGAAGAATTTTTTGTACATGGCAAATTTAGAATACAGAAATAGCAGAAAAGAAATGGAATTTATATTCATTTTACCTGTCCTGTTTTATATATGAATCTGATCTAATTTTATGACCATATTTTAATATTTTATTGAAGACACTACACATAACCTGTTTTTGAAGGTGTCTTTATTTTTAAATTAAACGGTGTACATATTTACTTTTTATTTATTATAAATTTATAAAATAAATGTTTATAGTTCCATAGGCTCAAGCAAGTCAGCTTCCCATCCTATGTCATACAATTCTGACAAATCTGCATCCTCATCACGTTCTTCTTCATCCTCAGGATTGAAATCATCCAAGGGATCAACATCCACTGATGTTTCAATTACGAGTTCAATGATGAGGTCGAAATCAACTGATTGCTGATTGTCGCTCATGTTGATGTTGTCTTTATCTTTAAAGAAAGATAACAACAATGAGATGTTGCACAGTAAGAGACAAATCTCAGAGATTATAATAGTAAAATTGTTTAACAAGAGTAACATTTTGCAGCTATTATTTAACCATGTCCAACGATGCTGAGGAGCAGAGGAGGTGAAGCCTATCTCCAATTTTTCACTGAACAGGACTCATCTCTTCTTAACCTTGGATAAACCTCACCGACTCTGTGTCCCCTGCACATAATTAAATGTAAAGGGGCAGATTTATATTAACTAGCACATCCCCAGGGATGCACCAGTTAACATGCACCGCTGCTCTGCCACCCACAGTGTGCCGCATTTACAATCAGATAGGACAAAGCTACATCAAAACCCTGCGCCTGCTTGAAGCAGGCATAGATCTTGACGCAGGTAGGCTGAAAGCTAAAGCAACAACTAAGTGTCGTGTGCAGAAGTTGCAAAAAAGGAAAAATGGCGTTTAAACCAGTAATGAGCCCATGCTAACTTAACACAGAGTAAAGATATCCAGGATCTACATCAGTTTGGGGTTCACGAACCTGGCAGGTACAAGGCACTGAGGCTTTGCACCGTGCATGTCTCATCCCAAATCATATGTTGTTTGTGAATGAAACAATTTCCCAGACCAAATGCTTTGGATTGGCTACTTCTAAAAAATTAAACACCCCTACTATCCCGGAGTTACAGGAATATGATGCTTGGAGTAATTTTACTCGTTGTCCATTAAAGATTTACAGGCCCTACTCCGTAATTCTTCCTTTAACATTTCCAGTATAAATCCAAAAGGTTGACTGCTTTGGCAACGTGCCTTATCCACGGTTTAATAACGCTGCCTTTTGCTTTATATAAGTTTTCAAATTGTATGAAATATATACCAATAGGTCGTTATTAACCTTTAGGTAGTGGTTTTCTTCATGAGGTCTGGTCGCTTCCATACACATACAGATTTTCAAAGATGATCAAGAAGTTTATCTGAATGGAGAGGAATGCACTGAGACGCCAGATCATTCACTAATGTGTAGGCAAATACAGTTACACGGTTCATGCAACAAACACCGACCAAATATGGCTTGCGTGTTGCAAGGCACGCCAGTTCCTGCTATCATCCCCACGTTCAAGTTGTTGGAAAATGGTAGTTATTTGATGCTCAATAATGAAGATTGTTCTGGGTTAATTAAAAGTATTCCTTTTATCGTAACAGTAAGTGAACGGGTTATTTGCTGCAGAAATGTTCTATTTCCTCCCACACATGAACATAGGGAGTTTTCAATCTGGCCACAAATACCAACCTTGGGAGCACATTTCAACGGCATGGCAAGAATAAGGGCTCTTTTGTCTCAGAGAGAGGTGGCCTTGAGTTCGGCCCGTGAAACTTTCGTGCTTCACATAGCGAACACCCGTACAGAGGTGCAGACCCTTTTAAATACAGATTCGCCTTTCCATTTCAGCAAGATGGTTCGGACTATCTCTAACGCGTCCTCTACAAAGGGCCTGGCACACTTTTTTAAAGTTGTTACCAGTGGTCTCGTGACTTCATTTGAGAAAATCTTTGGAATCATCCCTGCTTTCTTTCATTCTATTTTTTCCACTGTGCTTGGTGGATTCCCATTTTTACTTGCATTACCAGCGGACGCTCTTGTGCTTTTTAAAATTTTTAAATATGGATGTCCCTCCTGTGCAACCTCCCGCCCTGCAGCTGCTCACGCTGTTCCGCAATCGCATGCTTGAATATTATGGCACAATGCCGTTGGCGATATTAAGCACGGCATATGGATTATCTTTTCGATTCTCCTACTTCACCTGTGTCCAGCCTGTATTTCACTGCCTGACCTGTGATTTCGATTGGGCCATTGATTTGTGTCTCTGCGGACCGGTTTCTCCTGACGTCGACTTTAATCAGCTGATGAGTCCTATCATTACTCACGAGTTGGTTTGTCCTGGCGAAAGTATTATGGCTGTGGCATTGATCCATGGACTAATTGGTCCCTGGAATTTACTGGCGGCAACACAGTCTTTCTTGGAACAGAGCTTTCTTGAAAACCCACCGAGCTGTCCTCTGATGGTGATAGAGGATCCGGTGCTGGAAGAGCACGTATGTTCTTTTCCGCTTTTAAATTGGATGGCTGAACTCTTTTCGGATGAAGACGGTGACTTCCTATTAGAGGCTGTTGCAGCTTATTTTGCATACACAGTTATGTCATAGACCTTTTTCATGTTTGATATGCTGAGTACTAGCATTTCATTGACAATTCATTGACTTATTTGTCAAGTTTTTATTATTTAGCTTGCCTATTGGCTTAAGCCTCGATAAAGTAGTTGGCTGTTTTATTTTTCTTTAGCATTAAATTTTCCTAGTTTTTAATGTTTTACCTTGCGGACCATCCACATATAAAGTTGCAATCTGCTCTCATGAGATGGCACTTCTATTATCTTATTCAGTTCGTTTCCGGATCATGGGGAGGTGTCATGTAGATCCTATATATCTTTACACCGTGTTAAGTTAGCATGGACTCATTACCGGTTTAAACGCCATTTTTTCCTTTTTTGCAACTTCTGCACACGACACTTAGTTGTTGCTTTAGCTTTCAACCTAATAGTTAATCGTGATTTACATGAGAATAATATGTTATTGCTCTACTATCTGCTTTACTTGTTAAACTATATCTGTACAGCGAGTGCTGAAGTTTCAAGAACAACACGATACAGAATTGTTATGAGGTCTGATCTCCACGACTTCATACTCATAACATAAGTGCAGCTTCTGCCAATTCTGGGCATGAGGCGGGTTTTATATTGCTTTGCCGAACACACATACACAACACTTGATGCGGTTCACATGAAGAGAGAGCTGGTGTATGCTGATGTGATTCCTTCAAATCTAAGACACTAAAGTATGGGCACGCCCTAAACCAACACAAAGAGACCTTCTTAGCAAATAATATAATATGTGTATTAGGGAGGGTGAGATATAAGCAGCCGCGGGCCGTGGAGGGAGTTACGGTGGGGCAGGGAGGCGGGGAGGGGGAGGGGCAGGGTGGAGAGGGCTCCACCCTGGCCCTCCCCCTCCCCGCCTCCCTGCCCCACCGTAACTCCCTCCACGGCCCGCGGCTGCTTATAAGTGTTGCTAACTCTTATTCATTTACAGCATGTTAACATACTGTCACCATTCGCTTTTTATGTACTAGTAACTATGCTGGTAATTTTGCTACTGATAATATGTGTACTTGTATTATCTAAGATACTACGCCTGAGAAGACGGCATTAGTAAATAAACATTTCAAATACACATGTGTTCTTCTTAACTCCATGTTCTGGTTTCTAAGAAATATATAACGACCGACTGTTCATGAGTTCCACGTATCCTGAGGTACTATAAGTTCATATTCTGGATTGTCTAAACATTGAGAGTTTGTTATATCCAATGTGACACTGTACCTACCTTTCTAAGGGGTTTTTGATTACTAAGGTGAGTTTTGGGGCACCCTAATTCGCCGAGGTTCCAATCCTCTGTCCACCGTTCTGTGTGAGAACAGAAACCCTGCGACAGGGGCACCCCTGAGCCTTGCTGGAGCTTCATCACACTTGCGATACAACTCCAGCAATGCGCCACCTTTACGGCACAGATACGTCAAGCATCTGTGCTGTTTTTGCCCCATGATGCGCCGCATTGTAAATGCAGCACACCATAGGTGACGGAACAGCGGCACAGAATGACTAACACATCCCTGGTGATGCGCCAGTCATCATAAATCTATCCCTATGCTTCTTATCTTGTTAGACATGAACCGCCATATGTATCATCAAAGTTTTTTGCATTTCCTAAATAGCGAACTTTAAGGAATAAATAGCGATTCTTTACCATTCCTAGTTTGCGATGAGCTATTTGCTAATTACAAATTACCCATTCATTTCCATGCAGCAGGAGGCCCATAGGAATGAAGGTGCAATTTGCGATTAGCAATTACCTCATCGCAAATTACGAATTTTTCCGAGGGTGCAGGAGTGTCTCAAGAACACCCTGCTGCACCCCTGAAAAAGAAATTTGGGGGCATATGGCGCACATAAATTTTGAAAACATTCCTTTACCTCAAAAACGATTTTCAACTCATAATTTGAAAACACTGCACATGGGGAAATGACTTAAAATGTCCTTAAGACCCATAAAAGCGTTTTTTGATTGACTTTGCAGCATGTTTCAGTCACCTTTAACATGCCTATGTAACGCAAACATTCAAAATCTAAATTTGCCATGCACAGGTGGGAGCATATTTACAAGCAATTTGCTCCACAGACAAACTTCTTACATTGAAATGGGAAAAATAACATCAGAGACTCTCAATTACCTTATAAAGAAGCAGACACCATTATGTCCTTCTCATCAATATTAAAACCATTGCTTTTTCTCAAAAACGATTTACAAGTCATAATTTGAAAACACTCCACAGCTCCTATGCACATAAAAACCCTGTCAGTACTAATACTTCACATTTTCTCCAATTACAATTTCTCAAAGAAACAAAATCTATTTGTAAAACACTTGAGACAAAGCAACATTTGAAAAACAAAACTTTCTTCATAATTTTCTCCTTAAAGCACACTATTTTCTATCTAAATTAAAGAAATCTTTTCTCACCTTAGCAAATACTTTGAGTTTCAAAACAGTCTCAGAAACACACCAATTTGTCTTCAGCAGAGCAAAAGGTATGCACTCCAGAGTCTGCAGCTATCAAAAGCACAGAAATGCTGTAATTCCTCACACATATCTCTCATGTCACCCAATCAAAACTCTTCCCTCACTTTTTTTCAAAGCAAAACCCTTCCCCCCTCTGCCCCCTCTCTGCTTTTCCTGCATAGCAACCACCTCTTGCAAGACCTCTGGTGTTTCCAAGTTCACACAACAAAGTTGCAATTGAACTCTGAACTCTCAGTGCACCTGCATATCCAGTGCAATCTTTCATTTAATGATTTTTTCTTCGCCACTCAAAATACATCTTTCAACGAACTCATCCATGCACCCTAACTTTCTGTTTTCAGCAATCAAAATCCACCAATCACTCTTACTGCTTCATTAACACAGAAACTCCTCAGTTTTTTTCATTTTACACTCTCATTTTTTCAACGGCCATTTCATTGCCACACTTCATCTGACTGCAGGAGAACCTTCTCTCGCCGTGTTTTCTGTCTGGATTGTTGGACATAGTTACATCTATTGGGCTCAGAGGTACGCTGAAAACAGGAATTTACCTAACCTCAATTTACAAGATGTGGAAATTAAGTGGTTTGGCCACAGAGGATTAAAATGTCACCAATTGATACCATTGGTGAAAACCTTTATGCATTTGCCAAAACCTGACCTGTTAATTGTGCACTGTGGAGGTAATGATTTGGGCACTTTGACTGGGGTAGGTCTGGAAATGCTTTTAAAGGACACCTTTGAGCAATTGATGGCACTTTTTCCTCAGACTGCCTTGGTATATTCAAATATATGCCAAAGACAAAAATGGAGGTGGTCGAACCAATTTTGTCCACAAATTGAGAAATCGAGGAAGCATGTAAACAAATCTGTTTCAGCTTACATGAGAGACCATGGAATGGGCTCCCTGTACAACAATAACTTGTGTTACTACATGCAAGATATCTACAGAGGAGATGGAGTTCACTTCTCAGATGAGGGCAACAGAATTTTCACTCTGAATTTAAGACTGTGCATTGGTACCTACTTATAAGTACCTAAATGTACCATAAACCCAAAAGCTCTTCTCAGAGCTACCCTACATCTGATCACTCACAATTATTATTTTACTCTAACTTTTTTCACTAATTTTCAAGAAAGTACGCTCCCCAGAACGCTTCCCGGTTCGCGAACCGGGCGCACTCCACGCAAAAAAACAAAAAAAAGGTATATTTTTTTTTTGCCCTGCGAGACCCTTTTAAAGCCTCCACATCAAACCTAGGGGGTCAGGGACGATCTACTATGCCCCCTTATGGTCATTTGCCCCTTAGCTTTGGCCTCCTCTTGTCTCTCGATCCTACCGAGAGACAAGATGGCGGCCGCTACGGACTGTTTGGAATGTTTACAGACGCCGAAGAACCAATCAGCTTCGCAAACCTCCGTAACGCGAAAAGTACGCGAAGCGGAGCGCTGTTACAGATATATATCTTTTTTTGAACGTTAATTTCTCAAAATCCACTGGAGCACATATATTGAGAACTAGCAAAGGCACATCGGGCTACCAGTCCCTACAATTTTGCCAAGTTTCGTGCAAATCCATTCAGCCGTTCGATTATTATTATTTATTTTTTTTTTGCCCCGCGGGGCACTTTTAAAACCTCCACATCAAACCTAGGGGGTCAGCGAGAATCTACTATGCCCCCTTATGGTCATTTGCCCCTTCGCTTTGGCCTCCTCTTGTCTCTCGATCCTACCGAGAGACAAGATGGCGGCCGCTACGGACTGTTTGGAATGTTTACAGACGCCGGAGAACCAATCAGCTTCGCTTCACAAAGCTCCGTTGCGCGAAAAGTACGCGAACCGGAGCGCTGCCCGGTCCGCTGTTACAGATATATATCTTTTTTTAAACGTTAATTTCTCAAAATCCACTGGAGCACATATATTGAGACCTACAAAAGGCACATCGGGCTACCAGTCCCTACAATTTTGCCAAGTTTCGTGCAAATCCATTCAGCCGTTCGGGCTAAAAGTGAGGCCAACCGCCCTATGGAAAACTCAATGTTAAAACACGTTTTGGGACCCCCCTTTTTTCTCGACCCCCCCTGGACGAACCCCCCCCCAATTTTCAGGGGCTGCTCAGAAACAAAATGTGCCATTTTCCTGAAAATTTCAGCCAATTCCGTCCACAAACGCCAAAGTTATTGGACATAGAATTTTCAAAAATCCCATAGGGAAAAAATCCTAACTATATATACCTACTGGCGACCGCCAGTAGGTAATGTGTGTATATATATATATTCACAGAAAAAACCATAGGTTATAGACCATATATAGTTAGGAATTAGCATTTACAAAACCTTGAAAATTCACTGAAAAAACCATAGGTTATAGACCATATATAGTTAGGAATTAGCATTTAGAAAACCTTATTTTACTCACACAAAACCATTGAAATTCCATATATAGTTAGTTGCACTAACTATATATCGCGCACCCGCAATCCACTGCTGATGATGTCACATATTACATCATTCATGACATGGTCAGTGACATCACTGATGACATCACTGATGACATCTCAAATGACATCACTGATGACATCATCTAGTGTCTGTGTGTTTTTGTAAAGTTTAAATACGTTTTACATATTGAAGAATGACTGGATGTATGGAAGACTGAGTGTGTGTGTGGCTGGCTGGGAGGTGTGTGACTCTGTGCATATCAATGTGTACTTGTATCAGTGATTGTATAAGAGAGTAAGTATGTGTTAGTATATGTGTGAAAAGTATGGTGTTCTGTGTTTAACTATAGATGAGGAAATCGAAGTGTGATTGATTCTTCACAGGACTGACTAGGTGTATGAGTGCATATGATAGTGTTCTAATAATAAGTGACTGTATGTATGAGTAATTGTATGGGTGAATGAGTGAATGTGTGTGTAGACGTACGAATCAGTGAGTGTGTATGTAGTAACTGGTATTGGTGTGTCATGATGTCATCAGTGATGTCATTTGAGATGTCATCAGTGATGTCATTTCAGATGTCATTAGTGATGTCATCAGTGATGTCACTGAATTATGGTGTTCTGTGTTTAACTGTATAGATGAAGAAATGGAAGTGTGATTGATTCTTTACAGGACTGGCTTGGTGTGTGAGTAACTCCATGGATGAGTGGCAGTGTGTGACTGTCTGCATAGGTGTATGAGTGCATATGATAGTGTTGTTATAATAAGTGACTGTATGTATGAGTGATTGTATGGGTGAATGAGTGAATGTGTGTGTAGACGTAGGAATCAGTGAGTGCTTATGTAGTAACTGGTATTGGTGTGTCATGATGTCATCAGTGATGTCATTTGAGATGTCATCAGTGATGTCATCAGTGATGTCATTTGAGATGTCATCAGTGATGTCATCAGTGATGTCACTGACCATGTCATGAATGATGTAATATGTGACATCATCAGCAGTGGATTGCGGGTGCGCGATATATAGTTAGTGCAACTAACTATATATGGAATTTCAATGGTTTTGTGTGAGTAAAATAAGGTTTTCTAAATGCTAATTCCTAACTATATATGGTCTATAACCTATGGTTTTTTCAGTGAATTTTCAAGGTTTTGTAAATGCTAATTCCTAACTATATATGGTCTATAACCTATGGTTTTTTCTGTGAATTTCATTGGTTTTTTAACAGCTAATATCTGTAGCTGTAAAATGTATTCTTCTTTAAATCCAAAAATATATTTTATATGTTTATGAATAATTTTTTTTTTAAATATTTTTTTTTCTTCGTTCCCGCTTCGCGAATCGGGAAGCTTCCCGTTAGCTGACCTTGATGCCGCGAAATAGACCGCGAGCCGGTAAACGTTTCTTTACCGCAAGTGCCGCGTTAGAAAACAACATCGTGACGCCTCCCGTCCGCATGACGTTTCACGTTGTCGCGTGATACGTCATATGACGTACAACGTTAGCGAACTGGTACGCGAAGCGAGTCGCAAAGCGCAGGTTTCTGGAAGCAAACCGGGAGGCCCTGCAAAGCGCTTAACGTAAACACAGCAAGTCATGTGACTTGGTAATAACACTTTTCATTGGTTCATTTCACTTTTGGTTTCCTAATGATGTAAGACTAGGTCATATAATCTAAAATGAACACTTTTGATTGGTTGAGAACTCTTGTTTTTCCCAAATGATGAAAATCCCTCCTTCTTTCCTCACTCTGACTTTCATCATTGTGAGAGAAAGACCCTTTGTGATCACTGAGCAATGGCTTCTTTAGTAGCTTCAGCTGGTGCTTCCCCACCACCTCCACCACATCCAAGGAAGAGTGGACCACCTGCTCAAGTTATAATTCAACAAGGAGAGGAAGAAGAGGAACAGGAGGACGAGCACGAAGAGAGGCAGTTTTTGCCTGAGCAGCCCAGGACGTCTCACCGGAAAGAAAACTTCATTTGGCAATTTTTTAAAATTCCCAAAGGTCAGAAAAAAGTAAATGCAAGATACGTAACTTGCCTTATATGTCAAGATAGACTGTCCAGAGGGACCGACAAAAAATACAGTTTCGGAAACTACACAATGCATCGCCATATGACTAGGTGGCATCCTAACAACTACAGTGCTGCACAGTTTCGGAACGACCTAGATAATCTCCCTATTATGGCCAGAAGATCTGTTGTACCGGAAGTAACGGGACCAGAGGGCAGGGAGATGGTGCCAAATATACAAATGAGATTTGGTGATGTAAAACACATCTGCGTATTTTGCGATGGATTCATTTCCTACGGAGAAAAAAGCATCACTCTGATCAACAGAGCTATTGACTATCATATGCAAGTTTGTACGAAACGCCCAAAATAATAAATACTTCTTTTTTTTGTTTTGTTGCTCCTGTTGAGCCCTTTACAATGAATCGTTTTCATTGCCCCCTCCAAGAAAAACCCAAAAAAATATAAAACTGTTCAGAAAAATTCAAAAAAAGTAAAAAAAAATTCTGAAAAATAAAAAAAAAAGTTCTTTTCAGAACTACCTCCCCGTTATTAAAAAATTGGTACAATATTTGGAACTGTGCCAACCTCTATTTCTCTTAGTTCGCTTCCCAGTTCGCTCCCCGGTACGCGAACCGGAAGCGAACCAAAAACAGTAAGTATAAGGGAAGGAAACAGACACTTATGTTAAAAGAAAGACAGCTATAGGGGAGTAAACTAGAGATACTATTACCCGTAATCCACTGCTGATGATGTCACATATTACATCATTCATGACATGCTCAGTGACATCATCAGCAGAGGATTGCGGGTTTTTTGGCAACGTGCCTTATCCACGGTTTAATAACGCTGCCTTTTGCTTTATATAAGTTTTCAAATTGTATGAAATATATACCAATAGGTCGTTATGAACCTTTAGGTAGTGCTTTTCTTCATGAGGTCTGGTCGCTTCCATACACATACAGATGTTTCAAAGATGATCAAGAAGTTTATCTGAATGGAGAGGAATGCACTGAGACGCCAGATCATTCACTAATGTGTAGGCACATACAGTTACACGGTTCATGCAACAAACACCGACCAAATATGGCTTGCGTGTTGCAAGGCACGCCAGTTCCTGCTATCATCCCCACGTTCAAGTTGTTGGAAAATGGTAGTTATTTGATGCTCAATAATGAAGATTGTTCTGAGTTAATTAAAAGTATTCCTTTTATCGTAACAGTAAGTGAACGGGTTATTTGCTGCAGAAATGTTCTATTTCCTCCCACACATGAACATAGGGAGTTTTCAATCTGGCCACAAATACCAACCTTGGGACAGATTTCAACGGCATGGCAAGAATAAGAGCTCTTTTGTCTCAGAGAGAGGTGGCCTTGAGTTCGGCCCGTGAAACTTTCGTGCTTCACATAGCGAACACCCGTATAGAGGTGCACACACTTTTCAATTCAGATTTGCCTTTCAAATTCAGCAAGATGGTTCCGACTATCTTTAACGCATCCTCCGCAAAGTCCCTGGCGCACTTTTTTAAAGTTGTTACCAGTGGTCTCGTGACTTCATTTGAGAAAATCTTTGGACTCATCCCTGCTTCCTTTCATTCTATTTTCTCCACTCTGGTTCGTGGATTGGCATTTTTACTTGCATTACCAGCGGACGCTCTTGTGCTTTTTTACATTTTTAAATATGGATGTCCCTCCTATGCAACCTCCCACCCTGCAGCTGCTGACACTGTTCCGCAATCACATGCTAGAATATTATGGCACAATGCCGTTGGCGATATTAAGCACGGCATATGGATTATGTTTTCGATTCTCCTACTTCACCTGTGTCCAGCCTGTATTTCACTGCCTGACCTGTGATTTCGATTGGGCCATTGATTTGTGTCTCTGCGGACCGGTTTCTCCTGACGTCGACTTTAATCAGCTGATGACTCCTATCATTACTCACGAGTTGGTTTGTCCTGGCGAAAGGATTATGGCTGTGGCATTGATGCATGGACTACTTGGTCCCTGGAATTTACTGGCGGCAGCACAGTCTTTCTTGGAACAGAGCTTTCTTGAAAACCCACCGAGCTGTCCTCTGATGGTGATAGAGGATCCGGTGCTGGGAGAGCACGTATGTTCTTTTCCGCTTTTAAATTGGATGGCTGAACTGTTTTCGGATGAAGACGGTGACTTCCTATTGGAGGCTGTTGCAGCTTATTTTGCATACACAGTTATGTCATAGACCTTTTTCATGTTTGATGTGCTGAGTACTAGCATTTCATTGACAATTCATTGACTTATTTGTCAAGTTTTTATTATTTACCTTGCCTATTGGCTTAAGACTCGATAAAGTACTTGGCTGTTTTATTTTTCTTTAGCATTAAATTTTCCTAGTTTTTAATGCTTTACCTTGCGGACCGTCCACATATAAACTTGCAATCTGCTCTCATGAGATGGCACTTCTATTATCTTATTCAGTTCGTTTCCGGATCATGGGGAGGTGTCATCTAGGTCCTGGATATCTTTACACCGTGTTAAGTTAGCATGGGCTCATTACCGGTTTAAACGCCATTTTTCCTTTTTTGCAACTTCTGCACACGACACTTAGTTGTTGCTTTAGCTTTCCACCTAGTAGTTCATCGTGGTTTACATGAGAATAATATGTTATTGCTCTACTATCTGCTTTGCTTGTTAAACTATATCTGTACAGCGAGTGCTAAAGTTTCAAGAACAACACGATACAGAATTGTTATGAGGTCTGATCTCCACGACTTCATACTCATAACATAAGTGCAACTTCTGCCAATTCTGGGCATGAGGCGGGTTTTATATTGCTTTGCCGAACACACATACACAACAGTTGATGCGGCTCACATGAAGAGAGAGCTGGTGTATGCTGATGTGATTCCTTCAAATCTAAGACACTAAAGTATTGGCACGCCCTAAACCAACACAAAGAGACCTTCTTAGCAAATAATATAATATGTGTATTAGGGAGGGTGAGATATAAGCAGCCGCGGGCCGTGGAGGGAGTTACGGTGAGGCAGGGAGGCGGGGAGGGGGAGAAGCAGGGTGGAGCCCTCTCTACCTTGCCCCTCCCCCTCCCCGCCTCCCTGCCCCACCGTAACTCCCTCCACGGCCCGCGGCTGCTTATAAGTGTTGCTAACTCTTATTCATTTACAGCATGTTAACATACTATCACCATTCGCTTTTTATGTACTAGTAACTATGCTGGTAATTTTGCTACTGATAATATGTGTACTTGTATTATCTAAGATACTACGCCTGTGAAGACGGCATTAGTAAATAAACATTTCAAATACACATGTGTTCTTCTTAACTCCATGTTCTGGTTTCTAAGAAATATATAACGACCGACTGTTCATGAGTTCCACGTATCCTGAGGTACTATAAGTTCATATTCTGGATTGTCTAAACATTGAGAGTTTGTTATATCCAATGTGACACTGTACCTAGCTTGCTAAGGAGTTTTTGATTACTATCGTGAGTTTTGGGACACCCTAATTCGCCGAGGTTCCAATCCTCTGTCCACAGTTCTGTGTGAGAACAGAAACCCTGCGACAGGGGCACCCCGTCCCTTGCTGGAGCTTCATCACACTTGCGATACAACTCCAGCAATGCGCCACCTTTACGGCACAGATACATCACGCATCTGTGCTGTTTTTGCCCCATGATGCGCTGCATTGTAAATGCAGCACACCATAGGTGACGGAACAGCGGCACAGAATGACTAACACATCCCTGGTGATGCGCCAGTCATCATAAATGTATCCCTATGCTTCTTATCTTGTTAGAGATGAACCGCCATATGTATCATCAAAGTTTTTTGCATTTCCTAAATAGCGAACTTTAAGGAATAAATAGCGATTCTTTACCATTCCTAGTTTGCGATGAGCTATTTGCTAATTACAAATTACCCATTCATTTCCTTCATTTCCATAGGGCGGTTGGACTCACTTTTAGCTCGAACGGCTGAATGGATTTCCACGAAACTTGGCAAAATTGTAGGGACTGGTAGCCCGATGTGCCTTTGCTATGTCTCAAGATATATGCTCCAGTGGTTTTTACGAAAATTTACTTTGAAAAATATATATTGGGCTACATTGGCCTATATATATGTTGGAGCCCAAATGTAGCCCAATGTAGCCCAATGTAGCCCAAAGATGGCCGCCAGACACACAAAAAAACAAATGTAGCCCAAATATCAGCCAGATGTAGCCCAACTATAGCCCAGTGACAGAATGACCAATCAGCTTCGCAAACCTCCGTTACGCGAAGCGGAGCGCTGTTACAGATATATATCTTTTTTTTAACGTTAATTTCTTAAAATCCACTGGAGCACATATATTGAGACCTAGCAAAGGCACATCGGGCTACCAGTCCCTAATATTTTGCCAAGTTTCGTGCAAATCCATTCAGCCGTTCGATTATTATTATTATTATTTTTTTTTGCCCCGCGGGGCCCTTTTAAAACCTCCACATCAAACCTAGGGGGTCAGCGAGGATCTACTATGCCCCCTTATAGTTATTTCCCCCTTTGTTTTGACCTCCTCTTGTCTCTCGATCCTACCGAGAGACAAGATGGCGGCCGCTACGGACTGTTTGGAATGTTGACAGACGCCGGAGAACCAATCAGCTTCGCTTCACAAAGCTCCGTTGCGCGACAAGTACGCGTCCTGGGCCGCTGCCCGGTCCGCTGTTACAGATATATATCTTTTTTTAAACGTTAATTTCTCAAAATCCACTGGAGCACATATATTGAGACCTATAAAAGGCACATCGGGCTACCAGTCCCTACAATTTTGCCAAGTTTCGTGCAAATCCATTCAGCCGTTCGGGCTAAAAGTGAGGCCAACCGCCCTATGGAAATTAACATGGGAAAAACGCGTTTTGGGACCCCCCTTTTTTCTCGGCCCCCCCTTGACGAACCCCCCCAAAATTTTCAGGGGCTGCTCAGAAACAAAATGTGCCATTTTCCTGAAAATTTCAGCCAATTCCGTCCACAAACGCCAAAGTTATTAGACATAGAATTTTCAAAAATCCCATAGGGAAAAAATCCTAACTATATATACCTACTGGCGACCGCCAGTAGGTAATATATATACATATATATATATGAATCCACAATCCTGAGTGTCAGCAACAGCGCACAGACACGGAACAGGTCGTATTATCACATGAATGATGTCATCAGTGATGTGATCAGTAATGTCAAATGAGATGTCATCAGTGATGTCATCAGTGATGTCATTTGAGATGTCATCAGTGATGTCATCAGTGATGTCATTTGAGATGTCGTCAGTGATGTCATCAGTGATGTCACTGACCATGTCATGAATGATGTAATATGTGACATGATCAGCAGTGGATTGCGGGTGCGCGATATATAGTTAGTGCAACTAACTATATATGGAATTTCAATGGTTTTGTGTGAGTAAAATAAGGTTTTGTAAATGCTAATTCCTAACTATATATGGTCTATAACCTATGGTTTTTTCAGTGAATTTTCAAGGTTTTGTAAATGCTAATTCCTAACTATATATGGTCTATAACCTATGGTTTTTTCAGTGAATTTCAATGGTTTTTTAAAAGCTAATATCTATAACTGTAAAATATATTCTTTATTACGTGACGTATCACGTAGCCACGTGAGACGCCTCATGATGCGTCGCATAACCGTGACGTATCGGCTCTGCAGCGCAAACAAAACCCGTAACGTAAGCGCGCCGGAGCACGCTTACAGATATATATATTTTTTTAACCTTAATTAGACAAAATCCACAGTAAAATAAGGTTTTGTAAATGCTAATTCCTAACTATATATGGTCTATAACCTATGGTTTTTTCAGTGAATTTTCAAGGTTTTGTAAATGCTAATTCCTAACTATATATGGTCTATAACCTATGGTTTTTTCAGTGAATTTCAATGGTTTTTTAAAAGCTAATATCTATATCTGTAAAATATATTCTTTATTACGTGACGTATCACGTAGCCACGTGAGACGCCTCATGACGCGCCGCATAACCGTGACGTATCGGCTCTGCAGCGCAAACAAAACCTGTAACGTAAGCGCGCCGGAGCACGCTTACAGATATATATATTTTTTTTTACCTTAATTAGACAAAATCCACACGTGCACATATCTTGAGGCCTTGCAAAGGCACATCAAACAAACAGTCCCTACAATTTTTCAAAGTTTTCTTGATAATCTATTCCATTATTTTTTTTTTACTGTTTCTCTTGTTACGCTTACCGGGACGCTACCCGGTACGCGAACCGGACGCTCCAAAAACACAAGATGGCGGACTCCCGTTACGCTGCCAGTTAGCTGCCCGGTTCGCGTACCGGGACGCGCCTCTATGGCGAAAAATCGCACAAAAAATTTTTGCCCCGCGGGGCACTTTAATATCCCCCTCATCAATCCTAGGGGGTCAGGAGGGGTCTACCTTGCCCCCTTTCCTTCATTTCCCCCTTCGTTTTTCACCGCATCTTGTCTCTCGATCCTACCGAGAGACAAGATGGCGGCCGCTCCGGACTGTTTAGAATGTTGACAGACACCAGAGAGCCAATCAGCTTCGCTTCGCGAAGTTCCGTTACGCGTCAGGTACGCGAACCGGGGCGCTGCCTGGAGCGCGCTTACAGATATATATATTTTTTTGAACGTTAATTTCTCAAAATCCACTGGAGCACATATATTGAGACCTACAAAAGGCACATCGGGCTACCAGTCCCTACAATTTTGCCAAGTTTCGTGCAAATCCATTCAGCCGTTCGGGCTAAAAGTGAGGCCAACCGCCCTATGGAAAACTCAATGTTAAAACACGTTTTGGGACCCCCCTTTTTTCTCGACCCCCCCTGGACGAACCCCCCCCCAATTTTCAGGGGCTGCTCAGAAACAAAATGTGCCATTTTCCTGAAAATTTCAGCAAATTCCGTCCACAAACGCCAAAGTTATTAGACATAGAATTTTCAAAAATCCCATAGGGAAAAAATCCTAACTATATATACCTACTGGCGACCGCCAGTAGGTAATATATATACATATATATATATGAATCCACAATCCTGAGTGTCAGCAACAGCGCACAGACACGGAACAGGTCGTATTATCACATGAATGATGTCATCAGTGATGTGATCAGTAATGTCAAATGAGATGTCATCAGTGATGTCATCAGTGATGTCATTTGAGATGTCATCAGTGATGTCATCAGTGATGTCATTTGAGATGTCGTCAGTGATGTCATCAGTGATGTCACTGACCATGTCATGAATGATGTAATATGTGACATGATCAGCAGTGGATTGCGGGTGCGCGATATATAGTTAGTGCAACTAACTATATATGGAATTTCAATGGTTTTGTGTGAGTAAAATAAGGTTTTGTAAATGCTAATTCCTAACTATATATGGTCTATAACCTATGGTTTTTTCAGTGAATTTTCAAGGTTTTGTAAATGCTAATTCCTAACTATATATGGTCTATAACCTATGGTTTTTTCAGTGAATTTCAATGGTTTTTTAAAAGCTAATATCTATAACTGTAAAATATATTCTTTATTACGTGACGTATCACGTAGCCACGTGAGACGCCTCATGATGCGTCGCATAACCGTGACGTATCGGCTCTGCAGCGCAAACAAAACCCGTAACGTAAGCGCGCCGGAGCACGCTTACAGATATATATATTTTTTTAACCTTAATTAGACAAAATCCACAGTAAAATAAGGTTTTGTAAATGCTAATTCCTAACTATATATGGTCTATAACCTATGGTTTTTTCAGTGAATTTTCAAGGTTTTGTAAATGCTAATTCCTAACTATATATGGTCTATAACCTATGGTTTTTTCAGTGAATTTCAATGGTTTTTTAAAAGCTAATATCTATATCTGTAAAATATATTCTTTATTACGTGACGTATCACGTAGCCACGTGAGACGCCTCATGACGCGTCGCATAACCGTGACGTATCGGCTCTGCAGCGCAAACAAAACCTGTAACGTAAGCGCGCCGGAGCACGCTTACAGATATATATATTTTTTTTTACCTTAATTAGACAAAATCCACACGTGCACATATCTTGAGGCCTTGCAAAGGCACATCAAACAAACAGTCCCTACAATTTTTCAAAGTTTTCTTGATAATCTATTCCATTATTTTTTTTTTACTGTTTCTCTTGTTACGCTTACCGGGACGCTACCCGGTACGCGAACCGGACGCTCCAAAAACACAAGATGGCGGACTCCCGTTACGCTGCCAGTTAGCTGCCCGGTTCGCGTACCGGGACGCGCCTCTATGGCGAAAAATCGCACAAAAAATGTTTGCCCCGCGGGGCACTTTAATATCCCCCTCATCAATCCTAGGGGGTCAGGAGGGGTCTACCTTGCCCCCTTTCCTTCATTTCCCCCTTCGTTTTTCACCGCATCTTGTCTCTCGATCCTACCGAGAGACAAGATGGCGGCCGCTCCGGACTGTTTAGAATGTTGACAGACACCAGAGAGCCAATCAGCTTCGCTTCGCGAAGTTCCGTTACGCGTCAGGTACGCGAACCGGGGCGCTGCCTGGAGCGCGCTTACAGATATATATATTTTTTTGAACGTTAATTTCTCAAAATCCACTGGAACACATATATTGAGACCTAGCAAAGGCACATCGGGCTACCAGTCCCTAACCCTAATTAGACAAAATCCACATGTGCACATACCTTGAGGCCTTGCAAAGGCACATCAAACAAACAGTCCCTACAATTTTTCAACGTTTTCTTGATAATCTATTCCATTATATTTTTTTTTTACTGTTTCTCTTGTTACGCTTACCGGGACGCTACCCGGTACGCGAACCGGACGCTCCAAAAACACAAGATGGCGGACTCCCGTTACGCTGCCAGTTAGCTGCCCGGTTCGCGTACCGGGACGCGCCTTTATGGCGAAAAATCGCAAAAAATGTTTTTGACCCGCGGGGCACATTAATATCCCCCTCATCAATCCTAGGGGGTCAGGAGGGGTCTACCTTGCCCCCTTTCCTTCATTTCCCCCTTTGTTTTTCACCGCATCTTGTCTCTCAATCCTACCGAGAGACAAGATGGCGGCCGCTCCGGACTGTTTAGAATGTTGACAGACACCAGAGAGCCAATCAGCTTCGCTTCGCGAAGTTCCGTTACGCATCAGGTACGCGAACCGGGGCGCTGCCCGTAGCGCGCTTACAGATATATATATTTTTTTGAACGTTAATTTCTCAAAATCCACTGGAACACATATATTGAGACCTAGCAAAGGCACATCGGGCTACCAGTCCCTACAATTTTGCCAAGTTTCGTGGAAATCCATTCAGCCGTTCGAGCTAAAAGTGAGGCCAACCGCCCTATGGAAAATTGCATGGGAAAAACACGTTTTGGGACCCCCCTTTTTTCTCGGCCCCCCCTTGACGAAACCCCCCCAAATTTTCAGGGGCTGCTCAGAAATAAAATGTGCCATTTTCCTGAAAATTTCAGCCAATTCCGTCCTCAAACGCCAAAGTTATTCGACTTAGAATTTTCAAAAATCCCATAGAGAAAAAATCCTAACTATATATACCTACTGGCGACCGCCAGTAGGTAATATGTATATATATATATATATATATATATATATACATATTACCTACTGGCGGTCGCCAGTAGGTATATATAGTTAGGATTTTATTGAATAGGGATTTCTGAAAATTCTATGTTGAATAACTTTGGCGTTGATGGACGGAATTGGCTGAAATTTTCAGGAAAATGGCACATTTTGTTTCTGAGCGTCCCCTGAAAGTTTGGGGGGGTTTCGTCAAGCGGGGCCGAGAAAAAAGGGGGGTCCCAAAACGTGTTTTTGACATTGAGTTTTCCATAGGGCTGTTGGACTCACTTTTAGCTCGAACGGCTGAATGGATTTCTATGAAACTTGGCAAAATTGTAGTGACTGTTTGCCCGATGTGCCTTTGCTAGGTCTCAAGATATGTGCTCCAGTGGATTTTGAGAAATTAACATTCAAAAAAATATATATATCTGTGAGAGCGTCCCGGTTAGCACCCCGGTTCGCGTACCAGACGCGTAACGGAACTTCGCGAGGAGAAGCGGATTGGCTCTCCGGTGACTGTCAACATTCTAAACAGTCCGGAGCGGCCGCCATCTTGTCTCTCGGTAGGATCGAGAGACAAGAGGTGGAAATAAACGAAGGGGGAAATGAATGAAAGGGGGCAAGGTAGACCCCTCCTGACCCCCTAGGATTGATGTGGGGGCTATTAAAGGGTCCCGCGGGGCAAAAAAATAAAATAATTTTTTTTCTTCGATTTTTCGCGGTGGAACGCTACCCGGTACGCGAACCGGGTAGCGTAACGGGAGTCCGCCATCTTGTGTTTCGGACGAATTTAGTCACAAGATGGAGGATAAACAATGTTGGGAATGGGTATAAGGGGGCACGGGAGACATATCCTGACCCCCTAGGTTTTCTGAGGGTGGCTGAGGAGGCCCATATATGTAAAAAAAAAAAACCTTTTTTTTTCAAATTTTCGCACGGTTAGCGCTCGGTCCGCGCACCGGGTAGCGTTCCGGAAAGCGTAACAAGGGGAAAACCAAGGGAAATATTAAAATAATACTTTAGAGTGCTTTGAGGTAGGGTAGCTCTGAATAGAGCTGTTGTGTTGTGTGGGTGATGTAAGTAGCAA
Organism: Lissotriton helveticus; assembly: GCF_964261635.1. Taxonomy (NCBI): domain Eukaryota; kingdom Metazoa; phylum Chordata; class Amphibia; order Caudata; family Salamandridae; genus Lissotriton; species Lissotriton helveticus. The sequence continues at coordinate 1,064,295,931 of NC_136071.1, read as the reverse complement.
CATGTAGGTACCAATGAAGAGTCTAAAATTCAATGTACACCGTCTCCTCTGTTGAAATTTTGTATGTTCTAATATGGGTTATTTAAATGTAAATGTGTGGAAAAGCACTTCATGCTTTAAAGCAATTGTATTTTTGAACTGATTGTTCTTTCCTCTTAGTCCTCCTCTTTGTTTTTTTTCCCCCACACTCTTCTTCAGCATGATAGTTGATAAATTCGTTCCCTCAAAAAATGTATATACATACAATTTTTTTATTAAATACATATAAAATATATTTTTCCTTTAAAAGAAGAATACATTTTACAGCTTTTGATATTTGCCATTAGAAAACCTTTGAAATTCACTGAAAAAACCATAGGTTATAGACCATATATAGTTAGGAATTAGCATTTACAAAACCTTGAAAATTCACTGAAAAAAACATAAGTTATAGACCATATATAGTTAGGAATTAGCATTTACAAAACCTTATTTTACTCACACAAAACCATTGAAATTCGCATATATAGTTAGTTGCACTAACTATATATCGCGCACTCGCAATCTACTGCTGATCATGTCACATATTACATCATTCATGACATGGTCAGTGACATCACTGATGACATCACTGATGACATCTCAAATGACATCACTAATGACAACATCCAGTGACTGTATGTTTCTGTAAAGTTAAAATATGTCTTACATATTGAAGAATGAGTGGATGTATAAGTGTCTGGATGAAGGATTTAGTAGGTGCATGACTGACTGTATGAGTGAGTGATTAAATGTGTCTCACTGAGTGCATGGGTTAGTGACTAAACTGTCTTAATTTGTGCATCATTATGTCTGTTGTTCTGTAAACTGCTGCATGTGTTGGTCAGTAGCTATATGAGTAACTATATGGGTTATTGATTGGTTGCCCAAGTATTTGTATGGGAGACTGAGTGTGTGTGTGGGTGGCTGGGAGGTGTATGACTCTGTGCATAGATGTGTGAGCAGTTGATTCACTAGATGTATGGGTTCAAAAGTGCATGTGGAAACAGCTGTATGGGCGGTTGACTGTGTGCATGAGTGTATTGGTGAGTGAATGGATATCTCAGTGCTACATGTCAAAGTAAGTACATATGTAAAACACAGTACATGTGAGAGTTGACATATATAAATAACTGTGCATAAGAGCCAGTGAATGTGTGAGTGGCTGTATGGATCATTGTGAACTTGTATCAGGGATTGTGTAAGAGAGTAAATATGTGTTAGTATATGTTTGAATAAGTAAGGTGTGTATAACTGTATAGTTGAGGAAATGGAGGTGTGATTGATTCTTTGCATGACTGACTAGGTGTGTGAGTAACTCCATGGATGAGTGACAGTCTTTGAGTGTCTGTTTACACTGAGTGTATCTAAGGTTATATTAGAGTCTGAAGAGGTTCATCGTATTATCACATGAATGATGTCATCAGTGATGTGATCAGTAATGTCAAATGAGATGTCATCAGTGATGTCATCAGTGATGTCATTTGAGATGTCATCAGTGATGTCATCAGTGATGTCATCAGTGATGTCATTTGAGATGTCATCAGTGATGTCATCAGATGTCATCAGTGATGTCATCAGTGATGTCATTTGAGATGTCATCAGTGATGTCATCAGTGATGTCACTGACCATGTCATGAATGATGTAATATGTGACATGATCAGCAGTGGATTGCGGGTGCGCGATATATAGTTAGTGCAACTAACTATATATGCGAATTTCAATGGTTTTGTGTGAGTAAAATAAGGTTTTGTAAATGCTAATTCCTAACTATATATGGTCTATAACCTATGGTTTTTTCAGTGAATATATATATATATTTTATTTATTTATTTTATTTCTTTATTTCGGCCAATGGCCATAAAAGACACACATATATACATTCATTAACTCATATATCATAACAAAATACGTGCATCAAATCGTTTAAGACAATAATTTCAATAATAAAGTATAAAATTAATTTTCACCAATTAAATCATAAGCATCATTCGTTTAGCAGGGAAGTACAATTTTTAGCAGCAAGATTCACTATTTGAAATCGATCGATCTTCAAAGCACCTGTCCCAATTTATTTCGGACAATAAAAACCGAGTGAAGAAACCTACTGATACTGAATACAATGAACTGTGCAGTATTTGTTTTTAAGATCCTGTATGCTGTAAAACAAGATCTAGTTCCTAAGAGAACACACATAGGTTTGAGCCATCTTTTTCGAGCTTTCAGGTATGCTTTACATATAAACAACATATGGACCTCATTTTCCTTACATAAATCTGAGCACATAGGACATCTCTCACTTGTACTATTAGGACAATCCAGTTTTTTATTTGTCCAACGCTCGATGTTGGAATTCAGCATGAGGTTCCCATACCTGAACTTCAGGAAGAGAGTCTTGGCAAGAGGAGGCTCTATTTCATCCAGGAAGGATTCAAAACACGGTTCACTTTTGAAAGATAAAAAATGTTTAGTTAGGGTGCCGATTCTACTGTCATGAACATGTCTGTTGTTCATAAAGCACCAATATGCTCTTTTTACCGTGGTTTTAGCAGAGGCTGGTAAATTCTCCGGGTTTTCCCAGAACGAACACAAACCCAGATTATCGAACCATTTTTTAACATGCCCGAACCACCGAAGGGAATTGAAAGAATCTAAATTCAATACTTCTTGAAGGCCATTCCTGTAATCTATCAGTTCTGGAGTGGACCAAATCCTTATCCAGAACATTAATGGTCTTATGATAGTTAGGTGGTCGGTTCGTTTGAAATTCAAATCGAGCTGGAGAGGTATTAGTGGTGTGCTGGTTGGGACCTTTACAATTGTTCTCATAAATTTATTGTCAAGGCCTTGGAAACTCTCCCTGGCCCAAGGTCCCCATATCTCAGCCCCATATAAAGCGGCAGATTGAATTTTAAATTTAAAAAGTTCAAGTACAGGAGTTATACTTTTACTTGTACTAGCATTCAATCTACAGATTATAGGTTTTGCATTATGGGCATATGACACCTTACTTTTCTCGATTTGAGCCTTCCATGTTAACTTAGAATCGAGTACTACCCCCAGATATGTAAAATTCTCCACAGTACCTAAAGTTTCCCCATTCAGGGTCAGGTTCCCTCTGTCAGGTCTAATAGGATTTAAAGCCATACATTTTGTTTTATCAACATTTATTTCTAGCCCTTTGGTCACACAGTAGCTGCTGAAGGAGTTTAAGAGTGCCTGGAGGCCCTTCTTGGTTTGGGATATTAAGATGGTATCATCCGCGAAGAGCAACGCAGGCACTCTCTCTCCATTCAGCTGTGGTGAATCATTATTGCAAGCATTAAGATAATCAGGCACATCATTGACAAAAATAGAAAACTGGGTGGGGGCCAGGACGCATCCCTGTCGGACACCGTGCTTAATCAGGATATCTCGCGTCAGTTCACCTTTCGGACCCCATCTGATGTTTGCGTGATTTCTAGCGTGCAATTCGATAATGTGGACCAAGAGACTTTCTGGCAGACCGGCTGTGTTTAACGATCTCCAAAGCAGATTGCGAGGAACAAGGTCAAATGCCGCCCTCAGATCGATAAAGGCTACATACAAATGACCTTTCCGTATGTGAACATACTTCCAAAACAGGCAACAAAATCTAAAGACCTGGTCTATCGTGCTGGTCTTAGACCTAAAGCCTGCCTGAAATTTGGAAAGTATAGCCGACTCCTCCAACCAGTCATTTATCCTGAATAGTAGATGCTTGGCATAGAGTTTTTGCAGGATGTCCATTAAACTGATAGGTCTATAATTAGAGGGAACAGATCTTTTTCCCTTTTTAAAGATCGGGACAACTTCTGCTGCACGCCAACTATCAGGAAAATTACAACTTACGGACAGAGCATTAAACAAACGATTGATATAGGGAGCCCAAACTTCAGGTACATGTTTATAGAGGTCACCCGATATTTTATCTGGGCCGGGAGCTTTGTTATTTTTTAATTCATTAATTGCCCTATATGTTTCTTCCAAAGTAAAATCAAGACATACAGGTAGTGGAAGTGAACATGGGAGCTCCTCCTCCTTACCATTATCATATGGTTTGTACAAATTGGAAAAATGCGTCACCCATGTCATTTCATCAATGAACGAGTCCCTCACAGGTCTACCAGCATGCCCCCCATTTGCAACCAACCTCCAAAAGCCAACATTATCATTATGTTTTGCAGCAAACAACATGTCAGCCCAAATTGACTCTTCCCATGTTTTCGGCGATACCCTTTGGACTCGCTTATACTCCTCCCTGGCGAGTCTAACATCATCTTGGGATTTACTTCTAATCGCATATAAGAGCTTCCTCTTAGCCATTTTACAAGCATGATCATACCAAAGTTTTCCGTGGCATCCCACGCGTACATTTTGCTGTTTCTTCCTCGGCAATTTGGACATATGGACTCTTAATTCATCAAAGAAAACCTTGTGTAGCTCAACAAAGTGGTCACAATTATCAGTAGACAAGGATTGTCCTACTAGGGGTGTAAAAGTCCTATCAAACAATGAATAAACTGCAGCCAGGGTCTTACCCTCACTTAAAAGATGCGGCCATTTTAAAGCACGTCTATTATTATTAATTGTATGTGCCTGCTCACATTGGTCATCAGCAGCTACCTCACATAAGGCGGGGCCGTGGGTGTCTCTGATTATGCGTGGATCAATAAAAAGTTCCAGGGGAAAATGATCACTCTCGACCCTTAATGATATTTTAAAATCAATCATAAAATGCCAGATAATTAAAGAAACAAAAATAAAATCTAGTCTGCTTTTTGATTTCCCAAAGGTAGGTTGTTTTGTAAGATCTGAGGGAAAACGACCATTGCACGCTCTAAGGCCATGATCAACTGTTAGCCTCAGTAATTGAACCGCCAGAGTGGTACACGGGACATAATTCGAGGTCTCAAGCTGAGTGATATTATATGCTTGGTCCTCATCTTGGAGGACATCAGAAATCCCAAGGATCGGTTCGAAATTACAATTCAGATCGCCCCCCAATATCACAGGGACTTCACCCACCACCCTTTTCAAAAAGGTATCCAGGATTTCCAAGGTGGTCGAGACCTTGGAATGCCCTGTAGGTCTGTTATAAACATTAATAATGTAGTATTCACCCCCTTCAGTTGATATAATTTTTAAAGCCAGAATGTCAGGGGTTCCTGTATCTATAAGATCAACTCTTATGGCTAGAGTAATTTTAAGCCATATGATCAATCCCCCACATGGCCTTCCCCTATCGGACTGGGTGGCCTTAATGCCAAAAGTTTTGTATCCCATCCTGTGCGGGATATCCAATGCCCAAGTTTCTTGTAATAGGCAAAAGTCACTGGAGTCGACATAATCTGCCCATTCTGGGTCTTTCAGATTTTTGCCCACTCCAGCGATATTCCATGACAGGAAAAACAGCTGTGGGATTGACTCACTACCAGGGGGATCAGATTCGGCAATGTGAAGCATTGATGCCAAGGGGGGGGGCTACACTATCTTGCTGTGGGTCATCTATCCTTATTTCTTCGTCAATAGTCGGTACCCCGGATAAAATACGAGTCTTAGCACCAGCGCAATCCTCAACATTATCAATATGTGCTAAGGTCAAAGTTGGATATATATATATTACCTACTGGTGGTTGCCAGTTGGTAGTTATAGTTAGACCTATTCTCAATAGGAATTCTGCAACATTCTATCTGGAATAACTTTAGCGCTGGTGGATGAATCTTTGCAAAATTTTCAAAACTAATGGCCAGCTCCTTTCCGCTCCTTTCCTAAAAGTTTGGGGGTTATTCGTCAAGTGGGGGCTGAGAAAAAGGGGGTCCCAAAACGTGTTTTCCCCATGCAACTTCCCTTAGGACCATTAGTCACAGCCCGAAATGCTGAATGGAATTACGCCAAATTTGGCAGAGATGTAGTCCTCAGTTCAGACTCGTGCCTTTTTCTTAAATGGTGTCAATCTGTTCAGTAATTCCTGAGGAAATTACAGTTTAACGCATATATATCTATGCATTACAAAAGGGGATAATGGACGGAGCGTTTGAGCAAATCAAACACTCACCCCCAGTCAACTGATCTGGGTTTAATCCATCACCATTCTTTAGCTCACTCCGCCACCCCAGTTCAGACATGGTCATATGCAAATCAGTCCGACCCTGTGCCTCCTGGGAACAGTCCAGCCCGAACTGCCAAAGCCATGTCTTTCCTGGACCGGAAACAAGCATCCTGGGACCGGTTTCTGGCATTTCAGCCGTCATCAGCCAGGCTACCTTGAATCCAGTGGCAAAGTGAGCAAGGGACTCATGTCTGAGCATACCTTGCCAACTTAAGGTGAACAAAGCGATGCAAAAGGGGATGATGGACAGACGTTTGAGCAAATCAAACACTCACCCCCAGTCAACTGATCTGGGTTTAATCCATCACCATTCTTTAGCTCACTCCGCCACCCTTGTTCAGACATGGCCATATGCAAATCAGTACGACCCTGTGCCTGATGGGAACAGTCCAGCCAGAACTGCCAAAGCCATGTCTTCCCTGGACCGGAAACAAGCATCCTGGGACCGGTTTCTGGCATTTCAGCCGTCATCAGCCAGGCTAGCTTGAATCCAGTGGCAAAGTGAGCAAGGGACTCATGTCTGAGCATACCTTGCCAACTTAAGGTGAACAAAGCGATACAAAAGGGAATGATGGATGGAGCGTTTGAGCAAATCAAACACTCACCCCCATTCAACTGATCCTGGTTTAATCCATCACCATTCCTTAGCTCACTCCGCCACCCCAGTTCAGACATGGCCATATGCAAATCAGTCCGACCCTGTGCTTCATGGGAACAGTCAAGCCCGAACTGCCAAAGCCATGTCTTCCCTGGACCTTAACCAAGCATCCTGGGACCGGTTTCTGGCATTTCAGACATCATCAGCCAGGCTAGCTTGAATCCAGTGGCAAATGGGGCAAGGGACTCACGTCTGAGCATACCCTGCAAACTGAAGGCGAACAAAGCGATACAAAAGGGGATGATGGACGGAGCGTCTAATGTATGACATTGTTCTGCATTCTGTCCATCTACTGTTGTCCACTGGAGTCAAGCTTTCCTGGCTCATGACGACTGATAGCCAGAAACTGGTCCTAGGATGCTTGATTCCGGTCCAGGGAAGACATGGCTTGGCAGTTTGGGCTGGACTGTTCCCATGAGGCACAGGGTCAAGGCTGATTTGCATATGGCCATGTCTGAACTGGGGTGTTGTGGAGTGCAAAATTACGATGGATTTAGGCCCAGATCTCTGTACTGGGGTGAATGTATGACATTGTTCTGCATTCTGTCCATCAACTGTTGTTTTTGCAATTATATATATCTATGGGCACGGTGGATCCGCGGACTCTGAGCGCACTGTGTGCGCACCCTTCTGATCACGCCCTGAATGCTAATTGGTTGTCAAGTGGTTGTCAACATTTGAAACCAGGATCTGTTGTCAGCCATTTTGTGCCTCGGTAGAAGCAAGGCTGAAGAAGTTAATGGAACAAGTGTGCAAAACATAGAAAGGGGGCAGGGTAGAAATATCCTGATCCTCTAGACCTGTTTAGGGGACCCCAGGGCTCAATTCTTTTTTTAATTCAGCAGGTGTTTCCCAACAGGGTTTCTTCTATAATTAGCCCCCAAATCCCGGGGGAAAATTACATTTTTTTATGGGGGGCCCATCCTACAGGACCGGCTCATGCAATGTCCCGGGGTACCCACCCAGAGTTGCCCCCTAGCTCCGGGGACCCCCACCCCCCAGCTCTCCCTTTAAAAATCCAAACCATGTTTGCTATGGGAGGGTGGGAGCTGCGAGACTCCTGCCCTCTCATAGCAAACAACAGTGTCCCGGGAGTGGGCACTTTGGGACACTGCAGGAGCCGGACCTGGGGGGGTTGCGGTCCCTAGGGCCCTCGAGGGCTCCAGGCGGGGGGCCACACAGCCTCTTTACCATAATACAGAAAGCCCCGGGGGTGGTCCCTGGGGCTTGGGGGGCTCATTAAGGCCCACCACCTCTATTTTTGCAGCGGGGCCTTGGAGCCCCACCCCAACCATTTATTTTATAGCCCCGAGGGGTGTCTCTCACTCATGCATAGCAAAGAGCAATGTTGAAAAAATCTTCCAGTAAGATAACAAAGGATTGTGAAGTCTATTTCCCCGCTTTTGTTGTAGTTTGCTGCCATTAAAGCGGCGACAATTTTAACGCCACCTTTGTGAATAGGTCCCTAAGTTTTGTAATGTTGACAATCCCGTCTCCCATTTAAATAGGCACTAAATATTTATTGAAGTGTATTGTGAATCGTGAAGCAACACTGTCTAATTGTGATCGATAAAGAGTTGAAAGAGTTGTGTACTTCTTTTGATCGCAATGTGCATAGAGTCAGATTTACAAGCTCATTGTGTTACTATTGCATCACTTTTAAGAAGGGAAAAATTACGCCGAAGAGGCGCAAGGGGCTTGTAAATCTGCTACACAGTGTTCTGTCTTAATTTGCTTTCCTTTCTGTCATGTAGAGGATCCTGGGGAAATATAATGGTTCTGTACAGCCAGTACTTTTCAACCCTACCCCCAAACTGCTTACTGCCTGTTACCATAGTAACAGTTCATGGAACACTTACGTGAGCAGAGAGGTTAGAAGTTCACCACAGAATGTTGCTAATCGAAACAGTTACTGTGCTGGAGTTGTAAAACTTTTCCATAGGAACCGTTAGTCGTAGCTATAGACTCTGATAAAGAGCTGGTAAAGAGTTAGCCTCAGTATTATACTTCTAGTTATAAATATCATTTCTATTTTTAAATGTTTTCTAACTATATGCTTACATAGATATATGTTTGTCCAAACACGTGCCGGTTTATAGTGCACCCTCTATTTTAGTGATCTGAAAGAGTATATAGAGTTAGTAATAGCATAGTACATACAACTGCACAAGTATATTTTTGCTTTATTTCTTTGTACACTAAGGATACTGTATTTCATCAATTTCCACTGTAAGGAGGTGTCTGTACACTGTTTTTCTTTCAAAGTACTATATCCCATGCACTCCCACTGCATAGCAGTGAGTTTTCAATACTGCGTACCCAAACAGTTGCACCCCATTGACTCCCAGAGTCCGGAGGTGAGTGCTTTTTCGTGCGCACTCAGGGGCAGATTCACAAGCTCCTTTCGCCACTTTTCCCATGTTAAAAGTGACATAAAAGTGGCTCAAGTGGCTTGTAAATCTACCCCTCAGACTGTTGTAACCTATCTATTCTCACTGCTCGGCACTGTTCCCTCTAGGCCGCGCGCGCGCGCGCACCTTCTCTTACGTCAGCGCGCACCACCTATCGTGGAGCGCGCACACAGGCCGTCGCAAGAGATTCGCGCCGCCTGCCGCTTTTAAAAAGCGAGCGGCGCGAACATGACATGCAGCACATTTCCAGTGGTGGCGGCGGTTGGCGGCGGTGCGGGCGTGAGAAGTTGCAGGTAAGGAGCGGGAGGAGAATGTATTTACCACGGCGGGAGGCGGGTGGCGGGAGGCGGGAGGCGGGAGGCGGGAAGCGAGAGGCGGGAGGCGGGAGGAACCGGTGGTTATTGTGGGGGTTATGGTAGTGTGGGAGCGGGAGAAGTCGCTTGGCAATTAATGGGTAGTCGTTTGGAGGAGTGCTTTCAACGTAGTGAAATTGGCCGAACAGATGTGACTAACCAGGAATGATCGGGCAAATCCAGGGCATCTCTATCACCGTCTCGCGCCATAGTCTTCTCTATAAAAGACTGCATGGGCTTTCTCTCCATCAATTCTCACATCTACTCCGGCCCGACGGGTGGAGGACAATTTGCCTGATTGTTGACTTTAGGGAGCGAGCCCTCGGTGAACATGTCTGCTATGTAGGTCGGAAGAAATGGCGGCTGGGTTTCTTGCCGTGCACACGCACACACTGTCAGTGTATCACAGAATGTCAAAGATATTAGTACAGTTGGTTCCGAACATGAAAATGGGTATTCAAAGATGACGAAAAGCCACCAAATCTTCTCTAATGGGGAATAGGTCCAAGAACATGAAAAGAAATCTCGAGCACTCTGACACCAGTCAATCTTTTCCTTTCTACTCAATCTTCTTGCATTCTTTATTCTGCTGAAGGGCTAGAGATATCCTTCTGAGTCCATGTACCCAAGGGTGTTTGAACACTGTATATAAGTTTGGGAACCCCTGTTAACCTCAGCCCTGATTAAGTCTATTGTAGTAATATCCAAGGGCGAAACACTTGTGGATAGTGTGTGGTGCCTCCAGTTTAGCGACATAACCACAGCGTGCAATCCACAGAACAAAAGGTTATCGGCTGTTCCCTGCTGGTAAAATAGCAGTTTTAGCACCTGCAAATCTGCTTCCCATTTAATGTAAGCCCTTACCCGGCGCTGAGTGAATGGAGTTGCAGCGGCGCGGTGCTCACACCGACTGAGTTGTGCCATTGTTATTTTATTATTTTAATCAGTCTGTCAGACACATAGCTGGTTGGGTCAGCTGAATCCCGCACGGACCGCCACGGCCTCTGGGATTGTTTCTCAGCAGCATACCAGCCCCTCTTGTGCAGCTGCTGTTGAGCAATACTCCCTATCCTGCCCGGACTGTGTTTGCTGTGGTGAGAGTTGTTGCGTCAGTGGCGATGTGCGACCGGTAAAATTACTGTTCCTTGAGTTGCCTTAGAAAGTAAGTGTTGCGCCTCAGTGAGTTATCTTTTCTTGAAAATGTGATCTACATGTTATTAATTGTGCAAGCGGGCCACCAGTGCTGCCGGTCCATTACAATTACTTTCAGCAACAGCAAGGTTAATTCACACAGATCACGTTGTAAATGCCTGCCAAAAAATACCATTTTTGTAAAGCAGCATGAAAACGGAAAAGGGAGAAATGGCCCCTTAAAAATCACACTTTGACTACTTACAGTTCACATATTTCTTAATTACCATGATTGATCGATTATCTGTGTGCAATATGGAATTTTAAAAGACAAGCCTGTTGCTAGCCTGAATTATAAAATGGCTCCTCTTGGATCCCCTTCCTGTAACCGTCTTTTTGGAAATGGGCACTAGGTTTGTGACTTTACATTTCAGGGGTTTTGCAGCAGCTTGAAAGTCTTTCAAAGCGAGGTATTGTTTTAAGGGCATACTTCCTGATATTGAGCTTTTTCCATGGACTTAAGAGCTTGGTTTTATTCAGGGAGGGGGAGGGTGGGGAGTGGATGTCTGTGATTAAGAGCCGTCATGCAGTTTGTCTTTGGTTGGTGCCCTTCCGTTTCTGGTGCTTTGATGCAATTTTGAGATCCTAGACTTTCTTGTTGCTGAACTGGGTGTAATTTCTGATATTAATTTGTTTCCCTCGTCTTCAATGCTTGATTTTACTTGCGTGAAAGAGTCACTCATATTCATTGAAATGTCACTCATAATTAACTGACATTGTGGAAATGTCACACATAGCAATCTGAAACCTTGGCAGTTATGCACTAAAACCGTTTTACACCTGTTATCACCTGCATTAGTTTTAGTGTAAAAAGGCAGCCTCCACGGAGCTCGTTAAAGACTCAGAAAGAGGGCATTATGCCCCCCCCCCCCCCAGATCCTCACAGTGTACAGATGCACATTTGGCTCCCCTAGCATTTATTGCAAATGACCTGGTAGAAGAAGTTTTGGATGTTATGGTTGAGCAGCACGTATTGTAATCCTATTCTAACATGTTTGTTGCTTGACTTATATACCAAATATTTTTCAGACTCAGCTTGTGTCTGAACAGCCCTCTACCTTCTTGTGTATATGTGATATTGTATAGGCTCGCAGCATTTCCCCACCCAATGAACTGTGCTCCAGTTAAGAATATTTATTAAAATCTAATGATGGTACCACCATTGAAGTCTTGTGCTTTTCTAAACTTGAAGTGTACTTGCCAGTGTAACCAGTTCATGTCATGGCGTGCTTATCCAATATTGCAAACTGCCCTTAAGACCCTTATTGTGGCGCTGTATGTGTGAAAATGCACTATCTTTTCGCTTTTTAAAGAAAAATTTTGGAGTGCCATTTGGCACCGCAGACACGCGCGGTTTGGTTCCTGGCGCACATAGCCATGGTTGCAGCGCACAGAGACTCTCCACTGCCGCACACAGATGAAGAAAATTAGAGGGAACATTGCTGCTCGGAGGTAATTGTACATTCCTATGCAGTCAAGCTGCTGCTCACTCTCTCCGTCCACAGATGACTTGTCGTTGTTTCGGAAACAAGCTTCTTTGCTCACCTTGTGCCATTGGCGTGATTCAAAGAGGGTGCACCATGTGTCGAAGCAGCCTTCTCAGACGTTGTTACGATGGCCACGCATCATAGCAGAATGCACGAACGTTGAGCTTTGAAGGTGTTTGGGGGATGCCAATTTGTGAAATACAACCTGTAAGATAAAAAGGAAGTTAACATTGTGTGTTGTTTCTTTATTAAAGTAGAGAGGAAGTGAGAGAGTGACTGAAAAGAATATTTGCAGCTCCCTGTCTGTCACCGGTGTGTCTTTCACCAGGTGCCGGGACATAATGCACCCTGAAGTTCTACATCTGAAAGATAGTAAAAGAAAGATGTTATGATTGGTAATTGTTACTATCTTAATGTGGAGTAGAATTACATCGCCCTTTCACACACCTTCCCTCCCGCATTTAAAAACAACTATTTGTACAGTTACAACTTGTTAAATAGGCTTCGATTTTTGAAACATTTCTATAGTAGTAATCTTTTTATTTGGTTGTGAAAGCAAGTGGTGCAAAGTGATACACATGGTGTCGATCACCACGAGCGTTGGACAATTGACAGATTATAAAAACGTTCCTGCTATTGGAAAAAAATATATAAATGCAGTAAGATACGGTATATAGGACTGCGTACGCCTAAATCGCTACGTCGCCTTTTTGTATCCAGTCTGCTGCACCCCATCGACTCCCTCCGATGCGCACCCAGGCCTCATTGCTCACCTTTTTGTGGACAAGACACCTTGTACATCATGCAGTCCCGCTCTGCCACCAAGAAGTTTGACATGTGGTGCCGAGTCTTGATAACGTTATGGGAAAGGACATACTCGTGCACCTATCTTCATCGCAGGTTCCTCATCTGCTGAGTCCTTGCAGTACCACTAACTCAGTGACCTAAGAGACCACGCACGTAGTGGTGGACCGTTGTACTAAGTGGTTCGGGCCTACAAGAGGCGTCCGAACCACTAGGACGGGCCATCACAGCGCTTGCAATGGGAGCAACTCTAAAATGGTGTAGAGAACGTGCGCCACATCTTTTTTATTGGTAGGGTCACATGTCTAGTGACACATGTGCTGGATGGATGTGGTGTGGGTGTATACCAGCCATGAGGGAGTGTGTGTGTGCCGTTCTGACAACTAGACCTGGAACTAAGAAATCAGTACAATGGAATTCTGTGCAATGTTGTGTTTTTGTTTTTTCCTGGAAGCGTAAGCAGAGTGGGCTGGCCTGACATATGCCAGTGCTGCGTGAGGCTCTGAACCATGATTCCGGAGCTATGGGCGTGGTTCCGTCGTGAGCTATATGAGAAATCAAGTGATTTGGGTGTCCGTTTTGTAGTGCTGACGTCACCCGGGTCTTAAGCGCAAATGTGTCATTATATCTGTAAAGTTCCACAACATGGCCAACATGGAAGGTACGGGTATTACTGACTCTATATTCATTCATAGTTGCATACATAAAAGATGGTGGACACGACACATTTCTGCGATTATGAATGTTTGTTGTACATTCAGTGGAGTGTTGTAGCTGTAGTAATACAGGGCTGTGAAAGGTTTAGGTTGTAGTTTTTGGCACATGAAGTACAGATAATATATATATACGTATGTGGTCATTCAGGTATACTGTCAAAATCTTTGCTCGAGGATCGGAGTCTCGTCCACATCATGTTATTGTAGATTAATGGCGTAATCTACGCGTGCCTGAAAATGTACTGCAAATTGCTGATATAATTTTGGGTTGATTTTGCGCTATATAAATATGCTAAAAAAAAGGAGGAATAGCCCACACTTACTGTCAGAGGTAAGATGGTTGCATATGCTATTTATAGCATAATATAATATGGTAGGGCGCAGGAGTAGCATTTTACAAACATAATAAATACACAGACACAGATAAATAGTTAAAGTGGGTACGGGCACGTGTGCTTGACTCCATTTCATTACGTTGATGTTGGTAACAAGTAGAATAGTAATCATGATATCATAGACAGATATTCAATCATAAACGGTTTATGACTTCTGCTGTACAAAGGTAGGAGCGGTATATGTGAAATAATACACAGAAGTTTCTATCGTAAAGGGTTCATGAGTTGTGGTGCACTGAGGTAGGGGCGGTTTGTGTGGAACCTGCGACAATGCGTGGTCCAGGCAGACCGCACTGGTAAGAATGTCTTTTGGCAACTGAATTTTGCCTTAATAGCGCCACATGGCGATTATTTATGGTGCACTGAGTAAGTGGTACTTGTGGTGCGCAGCGTGTGCTCACCCTGCAAAGATGCGTGATTCGAACGGTCTGTACTCAAAATATTGAGAGTTGCATACTGCTCTGCATGAATTTTGAGGTTAAAAAAAGAACTACCATTGGTTATCAATTGCTCTGCAAACTAGGTCTACCGATTGCTCTCCATAACAAATTAAACGATTGCATTTCACGCAGTGCATTCTAACTTTATCAAAATGGGGAGGTATGTCTGGTGGCGATGTTGAAGGTGATACCCCAGAGGTACTTGGTATTGCCGGTGGTGAAGGTACATTTTAGCACAGTGTTCTACTTTCTTTGTAAACATAGTTCACAGGATGTAGGGATTAAAGGTGTTGCATATACCAGCAGTGCCACAGGAGTATTTTTTGTCTGTGACTTAAATAAATCAAGGCTAAATTCCCTACTGTCGGTAGTGGAGATAGGAAGCTGAATTCAAGTTGTGAATCCTACTGTCCCGAGTGTGCATCGAAGTCACTATTTAGCACAGGTATAGAAGAATGTTTTTTTTCACTTATTTTAACAAAATCTGAATACATACAGTATAATTGTCTCTGAATTAAGTAAATCAAGGCTTAATTTCCTACTGTCTGTAGTGTAGCTACAAAGCTGAATTGAAGTTGTAAACCCTGCTGTCCACAGTGTAGATCGTAGGGTGGACTGCATCATCAGTAATCATGATTGAAGTGAAAGATAGAACATATATGCAGCGTAAATTGTATTATTCAATTAAATCTATAAGTGATATAAAAGAAGTTTTTGAAGGAAGCATACTAAAGGGATATTGTGTAGGGTTTGATAGGTGTTATACTTAGTTTGGTTTGAAATGAGTTAGTGGTATCTGTAACAACAAGGTTCTGTGGAGCCTTCGATGATGCGCGGTCCGAGCAGGTCGTACTGATAGTAATGTTTTTTGTCTTGTGAATTCTGCCTTAGTAAGGCCACCTGATAATGATTTTTGGTGAATTGAGTTACTAGTATCTTTGGCGCTTAGCGTGTACGTACCCTGCGATGATGCGTGTTCGGGGGGGAGGGGGAACAGTAATTGGACTAATTTGTTTTGTTGATTGAATTTTGCCTGAATTACATTTAAAAGGGACAGTATGTCTCACTGTGACATAAAACTGTTCACTCTTCTTTGCGATGATTTATGGTGCACTGAATTAGTAGTATCTTTGGCGCTGAGCTTGTACGTATCCTGCGATAATGCGTAGTGTGGGGGGCCGCAGTGGGAGCAATGTATTTTGCCTAGTGAATTCTGCTTTAATAAGGCTACCGGGAGATGACTTGTGGTGCAGTGATGTGGGTTAGTGGTACCGAAAGAACTCAGCGTGTGCGTACCCTGCGATGATTCGTGATTTGGGGGGGTCGCAGTGGCATAATATCTCTTGCGTACTGAAATGCGCCATGTACAATCGTCATTCTACCTGAATGGTAAGCCCTCATAATGTAGATCGAAGGCAGTAGTCATCACTGACATCAAGAAATTAGCTTTGTTAGATCTTTTAACAAAATCTGAGGACATACAGTACAATTAACTGTACCTTAAAAAAAAACAAAGCTAAATTTCATGCTGTTCGTAGTATAGATTCAAAGCTGAATTCAAGATGTGAACCCTGCTGTCTGCACCTTAGATCGAAGGCAGTAGTCAGCAGAGATATCAACAAATGATTTTTGTCACTTATTTTAACAAAATCAGGACACATACAGTACAATTGTCTCTACATTAAAGAAATCAAGGTTGAATTCCCTATTGTCCGTAGTGTAGATGCAAAGTTGAATTCAAGTTGCATATACCGCTGTCCGCAGTGTACATCGAAGGCAGTAGTTGACACAAACATCGATTAATGTTTTTTTGTCACAGTTAACAAAATCTGAGGAGCCAGTACAATTGTCTCAACCTTATATAAATCGAGACTGAATTAAATGTTGTCTGTAGTGCTGATGCGTTTCTGGTATCAAGTGGTGAACTCTGTTGATCACAGTTTACATTTGAAGGCAGTACTCAGTACAGACATTGAGGAATATTTTTTGTCGTATCATTTAACAAAAGTGTCTCTGCCTTACATAAATGAAGGCTAACTTGAATGCTGTCCGTAGTGTAGATGGAAAGGTGAATTGAAGTTGTGAACCCTGCTGTCCGCAGTGTAGATCGAAGGCAGTAGTTTACAAAGACATGGAGGAATGCTTTTTGTCACTTATTTAAACAAACTCTGAAGACATATAGTGGAATTGTCTCTGCATTAAATAAATGAAGGCTGAATTTCCTACTGTGCATACCGTCACAAAATCTGAGTACATAGTACAATTGTCACTGCCTTAAATAAATCTGTATTCAATGTTCTCTGTGCTGATGCGCCACTGGTACCTAGTTGTAAACTCTACTGACCGCACAGATACCGGTGAATAATTTGTATCACTTATTTTAACAAAGTCTGAGGACATAGAGTCTCTGCTTTACATAAATGAAGGATAACTTCAATGCTGTGCGTAGTGTAGATCCAAAGCTGAATTCAAGTTGTGAACCCTGCTG
Source organism: Lissotriton helveticus (assembly GCF_964261635.1). Taxonomy (NCBI): domain Eukaryota; kingdom Metazoa; phylum Chordata; class Amphibia; order Caudata; family Salamandridae; genus Lissotriton; species Lissotriton helveticus. The sequence goes on along the minus strand of NC_136071.1, from coordinate 1,064,278,838 downwards.
TCCGCAGTGTAGATCGAAGGCAGTAGTCGATACAGACATAAGTCTGCGGTGCTGTGGTGCTGTGGTGCTGAGTTCGCATTCGGCCTGTATCGAGAAGGGACGTGGTCATGGTGGCAGCCAGGGGCAGAGTGAGGACCTTCGCTGTAGCAGAGTCTTTTCTCTTTGCAGAAGTGAACCACACCCAAGGCGTAGGCTAATTATTTATACTCCTATGGTGACGTTGTGTACGTTGGATCAGCCCACTTCAGTTCTGCTGCAAGGGGGGGGAGACAACAAAGCAACATGAACGAGATATTCCCCAGAGTCTGAGATAATATGGTTGCGTCCACTGTGCAGTACACACGTATCAATGGCATATCTACACACGGAGAAGCTTTTGGCTTCTATAGTGAGATGTGTATAGCATTTCACCGGTAGTCTTGGCAATGTGTAAATTATTGTTGATGTGCGAGTTCTTTTCCTTATACATAGTTGATTGCCACATCTCTGAACATTGAGCTAGTGTCCTGTTGAGGGGATATATTATTTTGGAAAGGTCCGTTGTCCTGTTTTGCGCTGCCTCTGAGGTAATAGGGGGGGAAGGGTCAGGAGGGGTGGTTGTAGTGGTAGTGGCGCTGGGTATTGTGATTTTATTGGGTGTCAGAAGTGTAAAATTAGTACCTCTATTACATATTGCTCTTTAAATATGGGTGTGAGTTGGTTGTAATTCACGCAGTACATAGTCGACGTCCTTACACTAGTTAAATGTTGATGTTAATTTGTTAGTGGTAAGTGGAACTATTGCCTGTTTTTTAGGTAGGATTGCAGATTTGGTTTCTTGTTGAAGATATGGGGAAGTGGTCAACATTATAATTAGGAATTGTCATTTAAAAAACCTTTGAAATTCACAGAAAAAACATAGGTTTCAGGCAGATTATAGTTTAGGAATTATCATTTCAAAAACCTTTGAAATTCACAAAAAAAAACACAGGTTTCAAGCAGGTTATAGTTAGGAATTATCATTTAAAAAACCTTAGAAATTCACTGAAAAAACCATACGTTTCAGGGGTGTTATAGTTACCTGGATATTTCACTTATACAAAACCATTGAAATTCCTAAATTATACTTAGTTGTACTAACTGTAACTCTCGCGCCCGCAATCCACTGGTGATGATGTCACATATTACTAACCCTGGGCGTAGTGGGCGTAGTGGGGCTACCCGAAGCACCACGAAGTGGGAGGAAATCTATGCCTACCCACACACTTCGCATAGCCCCACTACGCACCACCCGCCTCCCTCCCGCCCTCTTGTAAATGCCCTTGAAATTATTTTTAAACATTGTAAAATTCATTAAAACGACTTACCTGACATGCGACGTCCCAGGGCTCCCTCTTCCAAGTTTCTCACCACTTCTTCCTGACAAATGCCCATGCCCGGGCGCCCGCAACTTCGCTCCGCTATGGCGTGTGCGCAATGTTGCCTACTATGCCTACTTTGCAAATCGCGAAGTAGGCAACACTACGCACACTCCGTGGATGGAGCAGATCGCTACGCCCACCCCTACATATTACATCATTCATGACATGGTCAGTGACATCACAGATGACATCACTGATGACATCTCAAATGACATCACTGATGACATCATCCACGTGACAATCAGATACACCTCATCATACACTAGTATAACCTTTCATCACCCACTGTAAAACACAGAGTACCATATTTGAATCCATTGACACAGAAATACAAGTTTCTAAAAACCCACTCAGTGATTCCTAGATCTACACACACATCTAATCACTCACCTATAGATTTACTCATACATGTTGTCTATGATCAATAGAACACTATCAAATATACTTATACACTTATATTAACATTACAGACAAGCACACATTCTATTCACTTATGCAGTCATCCTACTCACTTATGCAAACAATGGATCATACTTAAATTTACTCAGCTACACACGTATACAAGCACCACTTTGTTTATTCATATAGTAACTCATATTTAGTGTGTTATAAAATCACTATCAAAAGTATACACTTATATATACAGTCTCTCATACAATCACTGAGTGTAATGTATACTTATTTCTGTACAACAAATGTCACATACACTGCCTTTTATTTTTCTAGTTTGCTGGACATTTGCCATTGAGAGATATATTTGCTCATCACCACATCCATAAAGATATTTAGTCATCCAAAGAATGGTTATAACGTGTAGTCTTAACCTCATATACCTACTGAATCAACTATTCACATATCTTTGGGCAATCACACACCCCCTACGGAACCACACACACATTCACTACCCCATACAAATATTCAGTAAACTAATAAATAAATAATATATAACTAATATAGATTTTCACGTGGCTAGTAACCAACAGGTGCAGCAGTTTACACAACAACTGACAAAGTGATAAAGATATTCACACAGTTTAGTCACTATCCAATATATTTAGTGAGACACTATAAATTACTCAAGTAAACACTCAATCACACTGCTACTAAATCCTCCCTCAAGATAGGTATATATTCACTTATTCTTAAATGCAGATTGCTATATATATATATATATATATATATATATATAATATATTTACATAACAAACCAAACCACATTCACTGGATGATGTCATCAGTGATGTCATTTGAGATGTCATCAGTGATGTCATCAGTGATGTTACTGACCATGTCATGAATGATGTAATATGTGATATCATCACCAGTAGATTGCGTGCGTGAGAGTTACAGTTAGTACAACTAACTATAACTGAGGAATTTCAATGGTTTTGCATGAGTAAAATATCCAGCTAACTATAACACCCCTGAAACCTATGGTTTTTTCAGTGAATTTCTAAGCAGAAACGTTATACCAGCAAAAACGGAGTCAAAACAGGGAGGGCAGAAAGCAAAAACTCTGGCGGAAGCACGCCAAGTCTAACAAACGCAGAGTAGCAACTAAAGTGGATGCACTGCATTGTGCTGGGAGAGTGAGCAGCACAGAGCTATATTTATAACACATGCCCTGCTATTGCTCTTGTCCTACGTGCTGGCGCTCATTAAGGGTACTTAGCGGACTGCATCCCCCTTTACACCATGGTGCTGTGAAACAGAAGTTTTGTACTCGAGGAATATCCTTCTAGTACACCACCCAATTGCTGGACTTTTTTTATAACATTTTAATAACTGAATGTGTGCTGTACAGTGTGTGAAATGTAAGGAGAAACAAAACATTTCTCTTATTTTGCACCTGCCTCAAAGATGCATTCTTTTTTTATGCAAAGCCAAGTCTAACAATGTTAGTAGCTATGGCAGTGAATCAAAAACCTTGGATAGTACAATGGGAATGCCCATGTCCCACCCATGGGACGCACCCGTGACCCCAAGTAGCGTAAAGTGCTATTTGCACTACAAAAAGGGCGCTTTTGAAGTGCAAAAACAGTTACCATGTCAAGATCTTGCTCACTTTGCTTCACTTTCCAGTGACTCACAGTCTTGAGAAAAAAGGAGAAAAGGAGAAAAACTTTCAATATGATGATTGAAGGTCATGTCCTGGTAAAAAGGTCCTGAACTCCAAACTCAGAGACCCACACCTGTAAGCTTTCACATCAAACCCACCATTTACACAGTTCAATCTTCAAACTATTCCTAATCCTACCCTCCCTGTGACATCCTTATTTTTCTAGTTGCAAACTGTACACTCCATCTATAGTACCTCATACCCCACACACCTTGTAATGCAGCCCCTATGCCAGTCGTCACAGGGACGCAGTTTTGCAGAATTAGTCTTCATTGTCGAATTTCTTTAGTCTCAATAGAATTATAGTTTCAACAATTCTATTGAGTGATGTTATCTGATAACATAGAAGAAGCTACATTACATTCACAAAATCGAGACTCAAAGACATAAGGGAACGTTTTGCGAAAACGGGGTAAGGAAAGGTCAAGAGAGGCAGAATTTGTCTTGAGAGTCTGAGCTGGAAAGATTATGCCTAATGCATTGCTCCAAAGTGAGAAACCCAAAGAAATGTAGGAATCTACAAGAATACAAAGTATGCAGGATACACTAATAAGTATTGGATAACTATCCATTGAAAAATGTCTTTTTCACATATTCGGTCCATTGCCTTTCTATGAGCTCCATTTTCAAACACATTACAGTTTAGTACATATTCATATTAAAGCCATAATTCATTTACTCTACGCATTTAAGCATTCCACTTAGGCTTGCGTTACTTATTCTAGAATCAAAGTAGCTTTGTTCTCGTTGTCTACTGATCCAGCGGCCTATAGAAAATATATCATAAACAACGCTACCCAACTTCATAACCTATAAACAAAATTCTATACTAAAATTTGGACCCATTTATAAACCTGACATATTTTGGGCCTACTGAATCAGGTGGTCAGATTAAATCTATATACACATTATCTACAAACTATATACATATTTATACATCTGCGGAAAGAATATTGTCATTAGAATAAAACTTGACCATTTAAACGACCACCAATGGCGACATGATCTAGCTAATAGTAACCTATACTCCTGAATAACCAAGACCAGCTTGTTTGTCAAAAGTAAGATTTTATTTACTAAATTATGGTATATAAGTTGATAGTTTTATAAATGAATTTTATTAGCAATAAAGCAAGCATGTTTATAAAGAAACGTGAGTAAAATACAATTTAAGCAAGTGAAATAAAATTAAAGTAAATGTGTAAAGTTTAGCATTTCTAAAACCTAATTCCCTAACTAAGCTAAATAGATAGAATTTAAAGTAAAGTTCATTTGAGGATTCTTACGTGCTCCACGCAAAGTCCGTCAGCACTTCACCCTCATCGGAAAGTCAGAAAGCAGCAGCCAGCCCATCCCTAGGGGCATGACTTTTTATACCTTTCTACGCTAACTAAACTACGCAAAGGAAAGTTTTCAGAAATCTTCGACGTCCCATTGGCTGAGAGTGACAAGTGACATGTCACCCACTTTTCAAAACTTCCATTAAGTCACATTTCTTAGAGACCATTGTCCCTTCCGAGTGCAACCAGGAGCTTCCTTGTATTGCAACAATTGTATAAAGTCATTCTCGCAGCGTCCATTGACTTCCAATTGATTTCCGCGGATGCCAAGTTAAGGACTGACAAAATGTTCTTTTTCGACCTTGGCCATGTCCGACAGAATGACGATAGCACGTTAGTTTTTGCTTTGTGAACGCAGCTTTTGACGAATAATTTATTTCAGAATGGGCGTCTCAGCACTTTTGCAGAAGTAAAATTCAGCATATTGTAGTTCGGGCAGACAAGGCCCAAAAGCAGACAACTTAAGTTTTCTAATATAAAACAAACACAAGAAAAGTATTAATGTAAGAAATAATGTAGATTCTGTATCCACCCCAGGATTTACTAATTAATTAACCCACCCGATTAATCAAAATGTTACCTAGCCATTGCAAACAAATAAAGCAGCGTTTATATCTACCAGTCTCCGTTATTCCATGAGACTTAAATGCACCTAGAATAGTAGAAATGACATCACACAGACAAGGAAAAGCAAAACAAGCACATGCTTCTTTTAAGTTTGCAGCAGTTAGTTATGACAAAAAACGAAAACAATAAATTATTTTATTATTTTGCACGAACAAAAAGATGCAACAATTATGCACGTTTATGAGTACACATGTTAGTCCCCCCATGTGTAAAGTTTAATCTAAGTTGTATTAGCATGACAAATCACAAATCATTAATATTATTATTCATGTTATGGAAATGTGACTTCACGAGTTTAAACAAAATTTTGTTTTCTATCTCGCTCCATCAACTCCCTCATCTGGTGATTAACAAATCACCACACCAGCACTCAAAATTTTGATAATTTAAATTTCTAAGAAATCGATTCAAATTCATTTGTATCAGTAAACCTAAAAGTCTGTTTCTGCATAATCTTTGGAATTAGCATAACGCTCTCTATGTAACTCCTGTAATTCGATCTCTCTTTCTTCTTCTTTTCTGAGTTTATAGATTCTTTTCTTTTCTTTCAACTGTTTCTTTCTTTTATGTAACAAACAACCTAATTTGGTCAAAATAAAAATGAATACTATTATAATCAAAGGTGCCAAAATCTTGCCAAGAATTGAACTTCCGATATTATGAAACCAGTTTTTAATTGCTTGAAACCTTTTTGAAAGTTTCCCTGTAAAATCATCTTCTTCTAAAGGAATTATCTCTGAATGCATTTGTGTAATATTCTTAATATACATTTCAATATTCTTACTTTCATCAGGTATATATGTACAACAATGTTGTACATGTAAAATGCCACAGACTCCTCCCTCTTTTGCTAGGAGTATGTCTAAAGCAAGGCGGTCTTGAATTACCATGGATCTAATTGCAATAACTTCAACATTCACTAATTGAAACCCATCAGCTGTGTCAGTTGATAATCTATCAACTATAGTGGACAATTTTCTGATTCTCCCTGCATTTAAAGTTATACCAACAAAAGGTATTACAGCTTGAAAAATATCTCCCAGAACTTCAGTAAAGTTTCTCTTTTAACTCTATTTACATAATTATGAATTTTAAACAATCCTTCTGAATCTCTGTCAACATGAAACACTTTAGGAAAAACAATTCCCACATAACAAGTTCCATACCAGTGGTCTGGAAGGTTGTAGTAGGCTTTGTCACCACAAACAAAATAAATCCCAGGAAAGATAGGATCTTTTCCACCTTTAAATCCCCAACCTCCCAAAATCTGATAAGTATCTTCACAGTTACTTGCACCTACAAAATAATTATCAAAAAGTGTATTATCTCTTCTAATGCAAAGTTTTCCACTAACTGGTTTATCTATATGAATTGCAATATTTTCAAGCATTTTGCCATTTAACTTCTCATCCTCTTTTTGCCAGAAACTTGATTTAGTCTGCTTGACTAATTCATTCCTCTTATAAATTGCTCTTCTCTCTTCAACCATATTTAAAAATTTCTTTCCTTCAGCACTTAATTTGCATGTTAGATTATTCTTGTAAGCATACTCGTAAGTGAGTTCGTTAGTAACAAGGAAAAATTCTCTCATTTGTTTTGCTTTCTTATGCTTATTTAAAGCATTATCAATCTTAATATTTGCAAAAATTTCATCATAATTTGAATAGTAATATTCTAAACGTCCAGTTTGATAAAATAAACTAGTTAATACACTACATGTTACAGCATAAGTGAGAGGAAGCATATTATATGTTACTCCCTCAGAAACAGAAGCAGGTAACTTAACACAGACGTAGCAGTCTTTTGCATCCATTACCTTAACATATTCACTCAATAGCTTTGTGAATGTATTACTTGAGAAATCACCAATTGATTTATCTTGATGAATGTTAGGCTGATGATCAATAACTTTTGCAGACGCACTATGTTTAGTTTGGCTAACCAGAGCTTTGCTTGTTATGTTAACTTTGTGTAATTCTCTATTCATCTCCAAAGGAATAATCACAGCTAGAACCAACCAGAGCAGAACTAAAATGAGCAGACACACCAGAGTCATCTTACAGCATCTTTTAAAAACAGAACACTTTGAAGTGCTCTCCTTAACATAAGGCATTTTTGGTTAATTTTAGCTCCAAAAAAATAAAATAAATTTTAAAATTCTTAATTTATATTTACACCCCCCTTTTGAAATATTATTAATTTTTTTTTTTTTAAAACCCTAGACAAGATTTCTTCGACCTTATGTCATACATAAGTTTTCTTCAACTAAACAGATTGTCTTCGACCTTGTGTCAACTAACAAATTTTCTTCAGCCTTTTGCCAATTTAATATTTCTATACTTCAATCATTGTCACTAATTTCTTGGATTTCGTTTTCTTCTTCACTACTATCATATATGTCAATAACAGGTGGAATTACTAAGTAAGTCCACTCAGGAGACTTGTATTTTTGGTTTGGTCTTATTATTCTCTTCCCTTTTCTCGATATCACTTCAATTTTTCTTCCAACTCCAACTTCTTTTCCAGGACTCTTTTGACTACTGATTTCTTCAACTTGTTCTTTTGGCTTCTTGATCAATCTGACTCTCAATCTTCCACCTGGCCAGTAGTCTGCTTTTCTCACGTACTTCTTCTTTGGTTCAGAATTATTTGATTCTGACTTCCAAGTCCTTTTCTTTCTATTTTCACTTTCACCTTCCACGTCACTTTCTTCAGTTTCGTAGTCTGAAATTTCAATTGACTCAGGAACTTCTCTATTCGGCAATTTCACTCCTTCAGGAACTTCACTTTGTCTTCCATCACTGGTACTCGGTAATTCGTCTTCCTCCTCTTCCTCAATTACCCCCAACTTCCCAGATTTCGGATTTTTGTTCCTTACTTCAGAGTTTGTTCTCTGCCTTTCGATACTCTCCTGGTCTGAAACTTCTTTTTGTTCTGCTTCTTTGTCTTCAATGGAGACAACCGAATCCTCAGTTATCTTTCCTTTTAACAGATTCTCTTCACCTTCAGAATCTATTTCAATTATTTCCAAGTCTTTTCTTGTCAAATTTCCATTCACTGGCACAGTTTCCAGATGTCGACTTTCTTGTCGATCTTCAGAATCTGGAATTATTTCACCTTCTGTTTCGCCTTCTGCCTCAGAATCAGAATCGTCTGTTGTATCACTTTCAACATCAGAACTCTCAGGAGTTGGTACTGGAATAGTATGACTAGGATGAATCCAACGTTTCAATCCTCTGCACTTTACAGCATTAGTAGTGATCAAAATTATCTGCCTAGGTTTCTGCCATCTAGGAGCTAGACAATTCTTTCTCCGATGTACTTTCGTTCTGACCCAATCGCCAGGTCTCAGATCATGTGTCAAAACCTTTTCATCTGATTGAGCTTCAGTTCCCACCTGATTAGACACAGAAGTTACCATATCAGATAACCTTTTACAGTAATCCAAAATTGCACTGTCATTTATGCTCAACAGTTTACCTACAGGTACAAAAGCTTGCCTCATAACTCTTCCCATTAAAATTTCATGAGGACTCAAACCTGTCTTTTTATCTGGTGTACTTCTTAATGACATCAAAACAAGTGGAAGAGCATCAGTCCACTTTACACCTGTTTCAAGACACATTTTTCCAATTCTGTTTTTAATTGTTCCATTTATTTGTTCAACCACTCCTGATGCCTCTGGTCTGTATGCACAGTGTATTTTCTGCTCAATGCTCAAAGCTTCGCAAATTAACTTCATCAGTTTGTTATCAAAATGGCTTCCTCCATCACTCTCAATAGTGACTGGAAAACCGTACCTTGGGATGATTTCTCTGAGCATTAGTTTTGCTACTGTAATTGAATCACAATGTCTTGTAGGGAAAGCCTCTACCCATCTTGAAAATAAGCACACAATTACAAGTACATATTTCAAACAATTGTGTAAGGGCATTTCAATGAAATCCATTTGTAATCTGGTAAAGGGACCACCCTCTCGACCAATTATTCCTGTCCCCACCACTGATTTTCTGTTTGGATTCATTTGTTGGCATGACAAACACCCTTGACAAAAAGATTCAGCAATAGTTCTAAACTTGGTATTGAACCATGTTTCTCTGAAAAGTCTAACCATAGAATCTCTTCCCAGATGTGCTGGACCATGATATAATCTAGCCATGTCAGCAATCAAGCAATTTGGTAAGACTACTCTGCCATCTTTGTAAACCCACACTCCATCTTCTTCACGTGGTCTACAATCTGATCTTAACCACAAGTCTTTTTCTTCATCTTCTGCTTCATTTTGTAAATCTCTAATCTCATGCCATGTTTCTACAACAGTTGTTAGCATTAATGAATTTGAATCAGTTTCTTTACTCCTCTCCCGATTGTATGAATAATTTTTCCTTGCGCAGTATTTAGCTGTTTCATCTGCGAAGGCATTTCCCTTGGAAATATAATCAGTTCCTCTAGTGTGCGCTGCACACTTAACAATGGCGATTTCTTTTGGCAATTGTATTGCTTCAATTAATCTCCTAATGAAAACTGCATTTTTAATTGGTGATCCTGCTGATGTCATGTATCCTCTCTGTGACCAGAGTTGTCCATAATCATGCACAACTCCGTACCCATACTGACTATCAGTAATAATGGTAACTCTTATATCCTTTGATATTTCACATGCACGAATTAAAGCAATCAATTCAGTCACTTGTGCTGAACGAACTCCTTCAAGACATGATGCTTCTTCAACATCTACGACTGTACAAACTGAATATGAAGCTTTTAAGACACCTCCTTCGGATCTTAAGCATGAGCCATCTACAAAGTAGACAAAATCCGATTCAGGCAAAGGTCTGTCTTTGATGTCTTTTCTTGGTTTTGTGCAGAATTCCATGACATCTAAACATTCATGTTCTGTTTCAATGTCATCAACAATTTCAGAATCAGGCAATAATGTAGAAGGATTCAGATTTAAACATCTTGAAATCGAAACATTATCTGCTCCCAGTATGATTTTCTCATACTTTGTCAATCTGCTACTTGTTAAATGTTGAGTCTTACCTCTTGTCAGTAATATTTCAACTGAATGAGGCACAAAAACTTTCACAGGAAATCCCATAATGATCCCCTCACTTTGTTCAAGACTGATACTTGTAGCTGCAACTGCTTTCAAACAACCTGGTAATGCTTTTGCAATTGGATCAAGAACTGCAGAGAAGTATGCAATAGGTTTCTTTAAATTTCCATGTCTCTGAATTAACACAGATAATGCACATCCTTCTCTCTCACTGCAATATAGTTCAAAATATTTCTCATAATTTGGCATACCTAAAGCTGGAGCTTGGCATAAGCTCTTTTTCAAGTTCTCAAAAGAATCCATCTCAGCATCATTGAGAATAATTGGATCTTTTATATCTGACTTTGTCAGTCTTTGTAGTGGTTTTGCAATTACTGAAAATCCACTTATCCATTGTCGACAGTAACCAACCATTCCCAAGAACATTCTGACCTGTCTTTGTGTTCTTGGTGGTAACATTGCTTGAATCATTTTTATTCTCTCTATTGTTACTTGTCTTTTTCCCTTTGCAATTCTGTGACCAAGATATTTTACTTCTTGTTTGCAAAACTGTAGTTTTGCTGGGGACACTTTATGTCCTTCTTCTGCAAGGCGATTTAACAGAATTATTGTGTCTGTTACACAATTTTCTCTTGTCTTTGCAGCTATTAACAAATCATCAATATACTGCACTAGCGTAGACCTGCCAGGTAAGTCTAGGTCTTCTAATGATCTTTTTAACAATTCGTTAAAGATTGAAGGACTTTCTGTATAGCCCTGAGGGATTCTTGACCATCCGAGGGTCTTACCTTGGAATCTGAAAGCAAAAATTTCATAACTGTCTGGATGTAATGGAACAGTAAAGAATGCATTGCAAAGGTCAATGACTGTATACCATTCAGCATCATGTGGAATCTGGAATAGAATTACTGCTGGATTTGGAACCACAGGACAACATGGAACGACAATTTGATTAATCTTTCTCAAATCTTGTACGATTCTAAATGTTCCATTAGACTTTTTAACTCCCATAATTGGTGAATTACAAGAGCTACTCTCCATTTCCTTTAATACACCTTGCTTGATTAATTTTTCAATTATAGGTGTAATACCTTCAATTGTTTCTGTTTTCATTTTATATTGTGGAATGTTTGGAAATTCTATTCCCTGTTTCAATGTAATTTTTACTGGATCTACGTTTTTCATCAGACCCATCTCATTTCCAGTAAAATCCCATATTTCAGATTTCACTGTTTCTTTGAGTTCTTCAGGTAAATCTTTTTCTTCAAAGGCAGGAAACAATTTTGTTTCTTCTGCTTCCATCATCATCATTGTCATTCTGTATAAACCATCTTCCTCCATTGTTTGTAACTCAACTCCATCAGGAGAACAATATATTCTACAATTCATTTTACATAGGATGTCTCTGCCCAATAAATTCACTGGACTACTATTACAAACCACAAATCTGTGTTTGTCTCTGTAATTTCCAATTTCAACTGGTACTGGATCAGTTAAATCAGTTTTAATTTGTTGATTACTTACTCCGACAACTTGGATGGTATCCCCAGAGAGAGGTAGGTTTTCAATTTCCACTGATCTAACAGTAGAACGGGTAGCACCAGTGTCCACTAGAAAAGTGATGTCTACATCATTAACTTTCCCGTTTACAAAAGGACCAGACTGGTCAACCTCAAGAGTGGCTCCAACAACACACTCTTCCTCCTCTCTCGGGCACCGTCAACAATAATCATCAGAATCGCTGTCTTGACTTTCTGCTAATAAAAATTGTTGTGAAGCATTTTGCATTTGAACCCTTTGCTGCTTTTGCTGTTTTTGTGGTTTTATTACCTGTTCACTTCCCTGAAATCCCACGTTTGGATTATATTTTTGAACTCCCCCACAATTCGGAAAAGGTGGTTGTGGCAATTGGTCTTGACGATTATTCACCTGTTGTTGTTGTTGTTGCTGTAACTGTCGCTGAATATTAAATTCGTTTAACCCTTGTTGTATCTGTAGCTGTCGCTGCAGGTCAACACCATTCTGCATCTGTGGATTCAATAAGGGATTCTTTAAGTTTTTAGGAGGATGAGGACACTCGTCTCTCCAATGTCCAATTTCGCCACAATTAAAACAAGGTAATCTTTGCTTCAACTCCTCAATCTTTGGGCTAAATTTCTTTGGGAAATTATTACTTTTAAACTTTCCTTGTATCTGGTTTGTATTTCCAGTTTGAACGAAATTAGTGTTCTTATTACCCATGCTGGCAATCTGTTGCTCAGCCACTTTTACCTGAGCCCACATGGCTTTCTCCTTCAGCTTCTTCTGTTTTACTTCTATTTCATCGCTACAATACTTTGCTTTTCTTAGAATATCATCTACAGATAGTGATTGCCATCCGACAATACTATTTCTGATCATTTCTCCAATTTCAGGTTTTAGTCCATAAACAAATCTATAGACAAAATGGCTCATGTCTTTTTCATCTAATTTTTCATAACCACTGTATTGTTTAAAGATTAACAGTAGTCTTTCATAAAAAGAATGAACTGATTCTTTTGTTTCCTGTTCTGTCCTTTCTATTTTAACCCAATCGACTTCTTTAGGTGGAATTTTGTTTTTCATCCAAACAATTACTTTTTCATAAAAATCCATTACAAGTGGATTTGGAGCACCTGTTTCTTTAATTCTCTCAGGTTCTGTTTTTGGCCAACTAATCGATATTTTACATTCTGTCCAAAGATCAGATGGAACGACAATATCAAAAAATCCATCTAAATCAATCCACAGAACTTTTGACACTTTGATGAATCTATCGACTTGCCTGTACCACTCAACTGGTTTCTCCCTCAATTTTGGAAAGTCATTTGTAAATAACAGAATGTCCTGTCTCGACCAAGGGACATGAACATATCCTCCACCTGCAATTTCTCTCATTGGAAATTGTTTGATAATTTTTCCAATCTTTCATCTTCCTTCTTTTTCGTCCATTTTACTCTCCATTTATTCAGTTCTCCTAGCTTTTTGATATAGACAATCAAATCTTTAATATGAACTATTCTTCCCATTGAGTTTAAACTCTCAATGTCACTTTCTGAAAAGTCTAATCTGTAATGTTTCGCAAAATTCTTTTGTTTACTCACATCGATTTCAAGTTCTGCTGCTAGATCCTCTAGTTGATCATATTTATTTTTTGTTTTCCATTGTATGCTTTTGCAAATGAACAGTAGTTCATCATCTCGATAGTAATTTAAACTATCTGGACCAATTGTTCCAATTATTAATTCTTCGATATTCGCTTTTAATTTGGCCACATCAAGTTTTGGTGTGGTTACCCTGACTTCAGGACTCCCTATATCTGATATAGCACCCATTGGTGTTTTTGGAGATAAATCCTCATTAAAGGTTAAATCAGGCATTCTCGATTTAGAAGAGTTTATTTCAGATAAGTCTGAATAAAATTTTTCAGCAGCCTTTTGAATTTCTGTATTTAAAGGAATAGTTAATCCAGTTTTGTTTGTTTCCTTTTGGTCAAATACGGGCTGAACAGGACCAATTGTTACTGGAACTGTCACAGCTTCCATGCCTTTTGTCATTCTTTTTATTAATTCTTCTTTTGATCTTAAATATTCATTATAATCAACATCTTCAACATTTCTTGCCTCTCTTGTATAATCTTTTGGAGGTTCTCTTGCTCTTGGAGCCATTGTAAAATGTCTACCTTCATTTCGAGCATTCTCGAATTCTGGTCTTCTAGGAGTTTCAATGATTTCACAATTATTAGGATAAAGTTTAGGAGCTTCATTAATTGGAGGTGCACTCGGTGAAGTTTCAGTAGAAACCACTGGAGTAGACCATGATCTAGGAGGTCTCAAAGGCTGATTCTTTCTAGCAGTTGTATATATTTCTTCCATAACTGCATCCTCAGATTCACTTTCCATAGATTTCCCTGTAGGAGTACCCATTACCATTTCATGAATTAAATACAATCCTTCACTCATGTTTCCCTGTCTCCACATTCGCAATCTATCTTCATGAGTTTCTCTTCTCCAAGGTGGATTTTTAGAAGGTCTTTTAATTCCACTAGCTTCTCTTTGTAATTGATACATCTCGTCTTCCCACTCAACTAAAGCTTCAAATTGAGTTGGTCTCGGTTTCGGAACAAGAGCATTCATTTTCTCTCGTAAATTTCTTAAAACTTTTACATTAAATGAACCATCATCAGGCCAAGTTAAAACACCGTCGTTCTTAGTATAGCGTTTCCAACTATCGAACCATAAGACAGTATGATATCCATATTCACCTTCCATATACGCTGCAGGTGTTTTATACTTATGAAGTAGTTTACCACCTCGCATTTCGATTTTCTTGTCAGGTGAAAATAAATTCTTAAACTTCTGAAATAATGTTGGCTTTTTCTCAACATGTTTAAAATGATAACTCATTTTTAAGAGTTAAGTCTAATTCACAAAATCGTTCGTAAAATATTTCCGGGATGTTCCGTAAAACAACCAATCCGTGCGCGAAACACACCAACAAGCCAATGACAGTTGAGCTACGTCACTTTTCTGCTCAACCAATAAGATTGGAGTTTTTCTGAAGGACCAATCAGCTCACAGGTCGTCAGAGACTCAAGAGCCAATCAGAATATAGCTTGTGACGTAGGTCACCCAATCCCAGCGCGGCTCTGTGACGTACACAGCAGCTGCGGTTTCTCGTTTCTCACTCCTGGCGCTTACCCCTCCTTCACAAAATCTTTTCACAGCGCCATTTTAAGAACACTTTTCAGTGTAAATTAATTCTTAACGATGACTATAAGGACAACATCTGTTCGTTTCACTATTTAGGATAGTTTACATACATTCAAGTATCCACACTTCGGAATAGACGGCGCTATTCACACTAAGGATAATATTCAATTGTCAGTAGAGTAACCCTTACCCCACCCTTCTAACACGTATAATTATGAACTCTCTTTGCTCTGAACCCACGGCGAAGTGAAAGTTCTAAGAGTTCCACTTGAACATAAAATACAATTCAAACTCGCACTTTCACACTGAAATTTCCCTAATTTTCAAACACACATGAAATCCGTACAGGACTCTCACCTGTTTATAGAGATCATGCACCGTTAGCAAAATAACGACGTTATCCGTACAGGGCTCTCACCTGTTTATAGATATGAAACATGTACCCGTACAGGACTCTAACCTGTTTATAGATAATCATGCACCGACGCTAATTTACCCTTCATTCGAGCTCGGATATAACTAATACTCTTATCACAGTGAGTTTTATGGAAGGCGCTTTGTCCCTATTCTCATGCTGCTTAAATTTCTTAGAAAACCCTCACTTTACAAGATTCAGACCTAGCCCTAAAACTGTGCTGCTCGGCGACAACACTATGGTACACGGCGATACCTCTTGTGATACTCGGCGATATCACTACAAACAGAACAGATGGTTTGCGTGACTAATTTCTCGCCACACAATCTATACCGGTATAGCTTACAGATAGCACGAAAAACGAACTCAACATGTGTTAAAACATCGATCCTATTTCTATACCATAACACTTTAGTAATCCTTAGCAACCAACATATTACCTTGGTTACCCTTAGCAACCATCAATTTCTGCTACCAGAGAATTGATCCAGCGGCCTATAGAAAATATATCATAAACAACGCTACCCAACTTCATAACCTATAAACAAAATTCTATACTAAAATTTGGACCCATTTATAAACCTGACATATTTTGGGCCTACTGAATCAGGTGGTCAGATTAAATCTATATACACATTATCTACAAACTATATACATATTTATACATCTGCGGAAAGAATATTGTCATTAGAATAAAACTTGACCATTTAAACGACCACCAATGGCGACATGATCTAGCTAATAGTAACCTATACTCCTGAATAACCAAGACCAGCTTGTTTGTCAAAAGTAAGATTTTATTTACTAAATTATGGTATATAAGTTGATAGTTTTATAAATGAATTTTATTAGCAATAAAGCAAGCATGTTTATAAAGAAACGTGAGTAAAATACAATTTAAGCAAGTGAAATAAAATTAAAGTAAATGTGTAAAGTTTAGCATTTCTAAAACCTAATTCCCTAACTAAGCTAAATAGATAGAATTTAAAGTAAAGTTCATTTGAGGATTCTTACGTGCTCCACGCAAAGTCCGTCAGCACTTCACCCTCATCGGAAAGTCAGAAAGCAGCAGCCAGCCCATCCCTAGGGGCATGACTTTTTATACCTTTCTACGCTAACTAAACTACGCAAAGGAAAGTTTTCAGAAATCTTCGACGTCCCATTGGCTGAGAGTGACAAGTGACATGTCACCCACTTTTCAAAACTTCCATTAAGTCACATTTCTTAGAGACCATTGTCCCTTCCGAGTGCAACCAGGAGCTTCCTTGTATTGCAACAATTGTATAAAGTCATTCTCGCAGCGTCCATTGACTTCCAATTGATTTCCGCGGATGCCAAGTTAAGGACTGACAAAATGTTCTTTTTCGACCTTGGCCATGTCCGACAGAATGACGATAGCACGTTAGTTTTTGCTTTGTGAACGCAGCTTTTGACGAATAATTTATTTCAGAATGGGCGTCTCAGCACTTTTGCAGAAGTAAAATTCAGCATATTGTAGTTCGGGCAGACAAGGCCCAAAAGCAGACAACTTAAGTTTTCTAATATAAAACAAACACAAGAAAAGTATTAATGTAAGAAATAATGTAGATTCTGTATCCACCCCAGGATTTACTAATTAATTAACCCACCCGATTAATCAAAATGTTACCTAGCCATTGCAAACAAATAAAGCAGCGTTTATATCTACCAGTCTCCGTTATTCCATGAGACTTAAATGCACCTAGAATAGTAGAAATGACATCACACAGACAAGGAAAAGCAAAACAAGCACATGCTTCTTTTAAGTTTGCAGCAGTTAGTTATGACAAAAAACGAAAACAATAAATTATTTTATTATTTTGCACGAACAAAAAGATGCAACAATTATGCACGTTTATGAGCACACATGTTAGTCCCCCCATGTGTAAAGTTTAATCTAAGTTGTATTATCATGACAAATCACAAATCATTAATATTATTATTCATGTTATGGAAATGTGACTTCACGAGTTTAAACAAAATTTTGTTTTCTATCTCGCTCCATCACTACCTGATGGCAGTCTGAGCCCCTCAGTGAAACACATCTACTTTATTCACAGTGACCCATCTATAATTGTTTATATTGTACCTTTTTCAGTGTCTATTGGACAGGGGATGAAGAAGTGTTCCCCTAGCTAGGAGGTGAATGCTATGTTTCTCCCACCCATAGTAATGGCCTTCTTTAGGTAAACGAAAGTACCATTTATTCCCTGCGCATTCTACTAATTGAACATTCGTTTTCCCTATCAACCATGTCCTCTTCCCATTTGAGATTTATGTGATGTGAATCGGTGTGTCAAACTGTGAGCTATGGCATAACATGCCACACCATCTGGTTTCTGCATTTAGAGCTACAAAGATAAATGCACTTTCTTGTCTCTTGCTGTTATGATACTAAGCAAGACTTCTCGTATGTTTTCTCAACAAGAGGTAATGCGGTTGAGGCACACCGACCAATGAAATCGTATATAATGTATACGTTATACATCCATTTGAGGCACAATTTTATAGAAACAACCAACGCAAATAGCATGTGGCATAAACTCACACTCTTCGCTGCGCATTTTTGGTTTCTTGCTGAAAGATAGCCCAGGGCATATGAAATAAAACAGCAGATGTTTCTTTGAGGGATGTATTTGTCTCTGGTGACAGACACTCTTTTTAAAACCCCAGTTCATGTATGAGGAAGTGGCTAAATAACTCAATTGAACTTGTTACTATAGATACCATGCCAAAGGGCAAAAAGGCGGTAAGAATGAATATCTAAACTAATTATGTTCTCGCTGTTATTTACTGACCTGTCAACT
Organism: Lissotriton helveticus; assembly: GCF_964261635.1. Taxonomy (NCBI): domain Eukaryota; kingdom Metazoa; phylum Chordata; class Amphibia; order Caudata; family Salamandridae; genus Lissotriton; species Lissotriton helveticus. The sequence goes on along the minus strand of NC_136071.1, from coordinate 1,064,260,323 downwards.
GGAATGTGGTTTTCAAGTGTTACAGAGCACACATTAGTCCTATCAGTTTGTAAAGAGCCTCTGCTGGGAAGTTGTTGGTTACTTAGTTTTTTGGAAAGGGGTTATCATTCGATGATATTTTGAACAAATGTAATGTATTTAGGGGCTTTCTACCTTGAATAAGTAATTTATCGATGTTGGTTACCTGGGGGTAGATGTATCAAGCCTTTTGCGATTCGGAAAGGCCGAAATTCGGCGAATTTCGGCCTTTGCGAATCGCAAAAGTCTTTTTTACATTTTTTTAAATGTATCACAAAATCGCAAAATAAGGAATCGCAAAAATTTGCGATTCCGTATTTTGCTTAAGCCTGCGATTCCTTAAATGCGATGTATGTGGGTTTTAGAAATTGTGAATTTGTGTTAAGAAATCAAAAATTAACACCAACTTGTAGTTGGTGGTAATTTGCGATTTCATTTAAAAATGCCCTATTTTGCATTTGTGAAGGTGGCATGTGACGCACATACATGCCCAAAGGGCATGTATGTGCGCCATATGCACACACATGTAAATTTCAGGGGTGCAGCAGGGTGTCTTTGAGACACCCCTGCACCCTTGAAATTATTCTCAATTTTTGAATTCGCAAATTAAGAAATATTGCATAATCATTCCTATGGGCCTCCTGGCCCATAGGAATGCATGAGACATTATTCCTTAATTGCGAATTCGCAAATTGCGAATTCGCAAATAAGGAAGACTAAGAAATCGCTAAAAAATAGCGATTTTCCAAATACATTCCATTTTGCGATTTCTAAATAGCGATTCCTGAAAAATCGCTATTTAGAAATCGCAAAATGGAATCTTGATACATCTACCCCTTAATGTTTAAGAAAAGGGTTATCATTCGAGGATGATTTGAGCAAAAACATGCATTTTATTTAGGAGCTTTCTTGAGTGAGTGTAATTTGTCAATATTTTAGGTAAATACTCTCAAGCCAAGTAAAGTTTTTTTTAGATCGAGCATTCAAGCCTCTTGTAATACTATAGTATATACTTATATGTATATGTACTGTGTGGGCTCTGGAGATCAGCCCTAGGACTTGTCTGCTTCAGCTTAGGGACTTTCTTCCTGTTCAACTGCCGCTATTTAACTGTCCTAATGGAAAACGGCCAGCAGAGGTCAGTAAAATACGAGAATTGCTTTTTGCTTAGGTTTTTTCTTTTTTTCTTTTTCTGGCAACTGCCTCTATTTAACTTTCTTCATAGAAAACGACCAGCTGAGGTCAGTAAAATACCAGAATCACTTTAGCATTCTCTAGATTCCAGTCCATAGAAATGGTCTTCTATGAGCACCCGTAGACAATAATATTTTTTTCAAATCTTGTATTTTCAGTGATGTGACCACCGAAGGTCCTGATTTTATATTAAAAATAGAGCTTTGGACAATACAATTTCCCGAGGAAAGGCAATATTTCTCTCCTTGTGTTCCCATACCTGGCGTGTCACGCAGTTTGGGGCTTATTTTCCCTCCATGTTAAAGAACAGTAGATGTTTGGACAAAGTGAGTTACTGTGCAGAGTGACACTTACCAATGTTGGTATCAGATATGACACTAGCTGCACACAATTTGGGGTAGTAGTGACTCTGTGTATATGTGAACCTTACAGCACCGCAGTATCCATGGTGGAAGTGTGCCAAAAGACACACACTGTCACACAATCATCGCAAATTAAAGCTTGGAAAATTCACTTCTCAATTATGCCATCTGATAAACTCTATAGGGTTATGCAATAGTGATTGCTAACATAGACAAAGCAAGTTGTTAGACTGCTTCAAACAAAAGAGGTGTCAAGTGTTAGTGAGAATTGTGTGTGGGATACTATAGGAGCTGAACCATGGAAGGTGAAACAATGGAGCTAAAATTTTTACAATATCATTTTTATGTTTTGTAACAATAGCACTTGTTAACTATGATTAGATTTGCTCCTCACAAAGAGCATCACAAGTTATTAAATGTGAACACTTTTGAAATCCTTTTCTTTTATGTCTTTCTTGACCCTATGCACGGTCACCTGCTTTTTGGAACAATCATAATTTTTTTATCTCTACCTCTCTCATTTAATGGATAAAAGAGAGTGTGCTTTTTGCCCAATCCAATCATCTCTCATGATCATATGTTGAAAATGTCCTCTTTTTACTAGGTCGACCTACTTGTTTTTGTCTTTTTCCTGCAGCCTATTTTTGCTCCTTTAACACTATGTGCCATTTACCCCTGCTAATCAGTGGTAAATTACTTTTGCTCCCCTTTCAACATAGTAAAATTGGTATATTTTTGATTGGAAAATGAATTTACTCAGGAGTCTCAAGTACATGGCACCATGGTATGCTCAGTGCGGTAAGTTAAATGTCATAAGTGGACTGCTGCACCCATTTTTCTATCCACTAGAGAGACAATATAAATGTGACAGCAGGCCTGTCACCAATAGCCTAGTTGTTCCAGTTTTACCTACAAATTTGCCCAATCACAAAAGCCACTCTTGACAGATGTTGACTATCCTTTTAAATATTTATAAGTCACTAACAGGCAGACCTTATAGCCTATAAGGCAAGGTGCATGGTATTTAAAAGTAGGAAAGGTTTATTGTAAAATAAGTCCTTACATGGAAAAATCACTAAAAGCTATTTTCAGTGTAACCGATTTCGCTGTTCTATAAGAAAGTCCCGGAATAGAATATTAAATACTAATACTGTATCTCAGGAATTCGACTAATTTTAACAGTTAATAAAACTCAGATCAATTGTGAAATCACATGTTTTCCAGATTTCCTGGAACATTGCTCTCCAGCATCTGCTAGCCAGTAATTGGTGTGAATGATGTGTGTATTTGCTCAATGGAAAAAGACAAAAGGCCTTGGCTGTGGGGAGCTGTTGTTGTGCCCTTGACAGTTTGGCCTATGGTCTTAGCATAAACACTTAATTCACTTCAAAGAGGCCCACCCTGCTGTAGACAGATAAAGCTAACACCAAGGCTGACCCCTTCTTTTGTCCACCCAGACAGACCTCCCCCCATCACAGTGGGCCTCTTGTTGACATCACCGTGTCAGATCCTGCCGGAGTGTCAAGACCCACTTAACAGGTCTGCTGGGGTTTCTCATATGACACTTGGGGCGCCCTTCTAAAAGTCATTCACTTTCACAGGCAAAGGTTAGCTGGATCTTTCTTTTTTTCACCCCAGCCCAACTGGCCCCAATCACAGTTGGCCTCCTTTTGACATTACAGTGTCAAATCCTGTTTGACCGTTGTTCAAAGGAGGGAAACAGGATGCCAAAAGCTTCTTGTATATCCACTGTCTAGCTTTTGTTCTACCAGACCTCTGTCTCTCAGTTTAATAGGGGTTCAGGGATTGCCCCAAAGTGGAATTTAATGTTAGATGTGGGAGGAATCCAGGATTACCATCGTACACTGCCCTTGCACACCCCAGACCCTCAAGAACTTGGTTTATTGTGTATGAACACTTCAGCTATCTTGAAAATGCCCACCGTTTGTAAGGTTAACCCTGGAAACCTTTATGCCATTGGTTAGGGCATCCTCAGGTGTCAATCCTATCCACTTGTTCATGCTAGGCATAAATGTAGCATCTCCAGGCCCCCACTTTAAAGTCCTCCTGGACCTGTGGAAGATTTTAAGAGGACTTAACCTGCTGTCTGAGACCCGAGAAGAGCCTTGAAGACGGGACATGCTCTCCCTCTTGTATGCATAACAAAGAAATGGACTCCAGGATTGATAAGGCTGCCCTCCTGTTAAAGCTAGATTAAGCTATAAGAGGCCTTTTCCGGCAACTGCCCAGTTGAACAGTGGCAACTGGACCTAGAATGGACTCCCCTGTTGGCCTCAGCCTGCAACCCTGTGAGCTTCAATGTGCCTCCAATAAGTTCCTGGCGACTTCAGAAATGTGATCCTGTGATGGATGAACTAAAAAGACTAAAGTCAGAAGGTCAAATCTTTGACCAGGACCAACCTGGTTAGTGTATCAAACCTGCACTCCAACGTGGTCAGTGCCAAATTTGGCCTAGAATATGTTTTACCGTAACCATTGACTTTCAATAGTACTTTGTGCTTCTTGGTCCTATTTCTACATAAAATTTTAAAAATCAGTATCTCTGATTCCCCTTATTGGGTTTTTGAAATTTTGTCTCATTGTATTTATAAAATTTTACTCTGTTTTCGAATTCATTATAGGATTTTTTTAATAGTTTTTCTTTTCAACTTTATTACTGTTTGAGCACCGCATAAATATTTTTCAGATTGCGTCTAAGCTAAGACTGTAAATAAATACCCCTATTAATAATAATAATAATAATAATATTACTGAAGTTTATATAGCGCAACAGCTACCTCTCACTGAGGTGTCCCGGCGCTTAGTGAGCAAGGGGGGGGCAGTGTTTCAAGTGAAAGAAGAAGTTAGCGATTAAAAAGCCACATTTTTAACTGTTTCCTGAAACACAATTCTGAGTTCGCATTGTGAAGCTCAAGTGGTAGGGCACAACATAGAGAATACTGTTGTGTATCAGTAGCAGCACATTGGTTCTTGTCACCCTACTTATGGATGTCTTCTATGTTTGTATATAAGACTACAATGAGGATGTTAAGGATTTTGCAGGTCTTGCCCGGCACAATCTGGCTGTTGCAGCTGAAAACGTTCTTCCTCCAAGCCGAGCTCTTGAGAAGCGTGGGACCAGGAGCAGATTTTGCGCACGTGAGCGCAGGGGGCGTGCCTGTTTGTAGCGGGGGAGTCTTAGTTTGAGATAGTGTGGGCACTTGCCCTGCAAGGCCCGGTAGGCAAGTGTCAGAGCCTTAAACTCAATTCTGCTTGCCACTGGTAACCAGTGCAGCGCTCGTAGGTGTGGTGAGATATGTTGTTTGAACGGTATGTGTTTGATCAGCCTTGCCGCCGCATTTTGCACCAGTTGCAATCACTGGATTGCATATTTCGGTAAGCCCAAGTAGAGGCCATTGGCATAGTCCAGCCTAGATGTTACTGTGCCATGGACTACTAGTTTGCGGCAGTCTTCGGGCAGTAAGTCCAGGAATTTACGTACATTTCTCAGTTTATTTAGGCAACCAGTCGTTACTTGTTCAATGTGGGCGGAGAAAGAGAGGTCATCATCCCTCCTCACCCCAAGGTTTTTAGCACTCGTACTGGGAGAAGGAGGAGGCTCCATTTCTGTAGGCCACCAAAGATCTGGTGAGGGCGCAGGGCCTTTCCCAAAAAAGATCACCTACGTTTTCCCTGCAGTTAATTTTAATTTGTTTGTGTTCATCCAGGTGGCAACATCACGGAGACATCCCTTAAAATTGCTAAAGGCCTCCTTCGTCTGATCTTGGTAAGGGAGCACCAACTGGGTGTCGTCGGTGTATGAGATTGCTTTGACGCCCCAGTTGGCGATTAAAGTGAAGAGAGGGGCCAGATACACTTTAAAAAGCAGGGGGCTCAGGGCTGACCCCTGGGGAACACCACACCATATAGGTTTGGGTGAGGATGAAAAAGGGCGAAGGGTGATTTTCTGAGAACGGGCACTCAGGTAGGATTGGAGCCAGGCCAACACCTTCCCACCCAGGCCGATACATTCAAGTCTCTCGATCAGTCTAGCATGATCGACCGTGTCGAAAGCTGCAGATAAATCCAGGAGCACCAGCATTGCTGATGCACGTGAATCTAATGACCATCTGACTGACTCAGCTACCTCTATGAGGGCTGTCTCGGTGCTGAAGCCCGACCAAAAGCCTGACTGAGTTTCATGTAGTACATTATTTCCTTCAATGAAATTGTTCAGTTGGCGTTGGATCAGTTTCTCCAGCATTTTCCCGGGCGCAGGAAGTAATGAAATTGGCCTTAGATTGCTGAAATCCCCCGATGCTCCGGATGGTTTTCTTTTTCAAGGGAAGCAGCGTAGCATGCTTCCAGCAGTCGGGGAAAATTATGGTAGTAAGGGATGAGTTCCAGACGTGGGTGAGTGTGGTGACGAGGGATTGCGATATCATCTTCCAGAGTTTGGGGGGGCAGGGATCTTCTGGGGCCCCTGATTTACATTTTCCAATATCTGCAAGTGCCTCCTGATGCGAAATTGGGGAAAAAGATAAGAACGATGGAGGGGGCACACTGGCTAGAGTTGAATCTGACCTCTCTGTCGCAGTCGGGGCAGAGAAGGTGTCGTATACCTTTTGAATTTTATTGTCAAAAAAGTTGGAAATGTCTTCACAAATAGCTGGAGTTGAAGACACCTCCGTCTCAATGGCTCTTGGCTTAAAGAAGGATTGGACTACCTTAAAGACTTCTTTGCCGAGTGGTCCGCTTTCTGAATGCCGGACGCAATGAATTCTCTTCTAGCCTTTGTTATAGATTTGTGTAGCATATTCAAGGCATTTCTATAGCACGCCTTATCCGCAGCACTGTATTTTAGTCTCCATTGACGTTCTAATCTCTTGCACCTGCTTTTTTCTGCTTTAAGTGTTTCTGAGAACCACTAATACAGAGCAGTGTCTTAAAGTTAACCTTAGCTTATACACACTTGTCCACTACCCTAGGTAAAATATTTGTTGCACTGATAACGAAATAGTGAAAGGGTGTTACATGGGTTGGGAATAGAGGAGGGGCAGGGCCACTGAAATTATCATATGCTAACACTTGTCCAAAAATCAAGATCCGGGTTAGCACGATGATTTATGTTGAATGATTGAAAAGTCAATTAAATATTGCTAGATCAATTCATGCACCACATTTTTCTATTAAATGTCACCTTTCAGTTCATTAATTTTTTCAAACACTGGTTATTGATATTGGGGAAAAGATTTAACTCATCATTTCTTTTTTAAATACTTATTTTTTTCATCTGTTTAATCTTACACTTTGTGATAATAGTTACAATCTTTTTCACATTTGTATACCACTTTTCCAGTTCCTCCACTCACACTCATTACTCTACTTGATTGACTCCTTTTTTATTTTTCTTGTCTCTATAGCTCATCACACTTTCCCATTCTCTTATTATACTGAGTAACTGTTTCAGATTCTTTAATAAAAGATCAATCTTTATTATATTTTGAAATGTTGTCACTGTAAATTCTGGTTTCTGTCATGATTTCCATATCCTCATTAAGTTTGAAAATATTAAGCTCCATCACTTTTGTCTTTCTTTGTGAAGATAGCCTAGAGGTTTGTTCATCTTTGCCTACACTTAACTCTCCTGCTACCTACCTTTCCTCCTGTGTGATCCTCCTTATATGGGATTATCTGCATTAATCAACAAATGATTTATGAGCTCATACTGCATCTCAGAATTACTCCAATCCTCATCCCATTTCTTTGCATTTTTTCTCGTCTATAAACTCATTTTTGTGATATTTCATTGTTTTCGTCTCTCAACGCCTTTTTTTGTAAATGAAATCACACATCCAAACAATGGTTAACAGCTTTTCCGATTTGGCCATTCCGAATTTTATTTTGTGGTTTTTTATTCACTGCATAGCCCCACTCATTCAGTGCTTTGAACTGCGCAGGTCTTGGCTTTGGCTTCAGCGCAAATATAACATGCCTCAAATTCAAATATTTTTTTTTAACCCCTTCGGGGCTAATGACGAGCTGGGCTCGTCATGGCGCGCACCGGTCGTGCGCGGATGACAAGGCCAGCTCGTCATCAGCCCCACCCTCGGTTGAAGCGCTGGCGCTCCACCCGAGGGTCTCCGATCTTCGTTGTTTTGCTGGGGGCGGCAGCGGAAGAGCTTCCGCTGCCGCCCCCGCCCCCCCATGGGAATCCCTGATGACGTCAGCGCGCACAGCGCGCGCTGACATCATCAGGGATTCCCAGCGCTCAGGAAGCCATTTGCTTCCTGAGCGCTGGAGTGCAAGATGGGTTTCTGGTGTCCGGCGGGGGTTTGGGGGCAGCGAAGAGGCATCAGAAGATTTTCCTCTCCCCTGATGTCTCTTTGCAGGGCATTTCTGCCTCACGATCGCGCACAGTGTCGCGATCGTGCGGCGGAAATGCCCCCACTAGCACCAGGGATTTAATTTTAGTTTATAGGAAGCGACCCCTTGGGCAAGGGTCGCTTCCAGGCGGGGTGTGACTGTTTTCATTTTTCTGCCCCCCCTGGGGGCAAATCGGCCCGTTTTTTCGGCCGTTTTGCCCCCAGGGGGGGCAGAAATTCCCCACTAGCACCAGGGTTGTTTTTTGGAGCCAGGATGGCGGCCATGTTTTTTGTTTACGTTTTTCTGTCCCCCCCTGGGGGCAAATCGGCCAGTTTTTTTTTGCCGTTTTGCCCCCAGGGGGGACAGAAAATGCCCACTAGCACCAGGGATTTTGTTTTTAGCTTTTCGGAAGCGACCCCTTGGGCAAGGGTCGCTTCCAGGTGGCCTCACACTTAACTTTTTGTTTTTCTGCCCCCCCTGGGGGCAAATCGGCCCTTTTTTGGGCCGTTTTGCCCCCAGGGGGCAGAAATTTCCCAGTAGCACCAGGGATTTTTGTTGGGGCAATGTGTTTGTTTTGGGAAGCGACCCCTTGGGTAATGGTCGCTTCCAGGTGGCCATGATTGTGTTTTTGTTTTTCTGTCCACCCTGGGGGCAAATCGGCCCGTTTTTTTTGCCGTTTTGCCCCCAGGGAGGGCAGAAAATGCCCACTAGCACCAGGGAATACACATTTAGTTTTTAGGAAGCGACCCCTTGGGCAAGGAGTAGTGCTTGGCTGGCGGTGTGTGTGGAGTGGCGCTTGGCTGGATGGTGTGCGTGCAGTGGTACTTGGCTGTCTGTGCACGGAGTGCTGCTTTGCTGGCGGTGTGTGTGGAGTGGTGCTTGGCTGGATGGTGTGCATGGAGTGGTACTTGGTTGTCTGTGCACGGAGTGGTGTTTGGCTGGTGGTGTGTGTGGAGTGGTGCTTAGCTGGTGGTGTGTGTGGAGTGGTACTTGGCTGGATGGTGTGCGTGGAGCGGTGTTTGGCTGGCGGTGAGTGGTGCTTGGCTTGCGGTGTGCGTGGAGTGGTGCTTGGCTGTTGGTGTGTGTGGAGTGGTACTTGGCTGTCGGTGTGCGCTAAATGGTGTTTGGCTGGCGGTGTGCGTGGAGGGGTACTTGGCTATCTATGCACGGAGTGGTGCTTGGCTGGCGGTGTGTGTAGAGTGGCGCTTGGCTGGTGGTGTGTGTGGAGTGGTACTTGGCTGTCTGTGCACGGAGTGGTGCTTGGCTGGTGGTGTTTGTGGAGTGGCGCTTGGCTGGTGGTGTGCGTGGAGTGCTACTTTGCTGTCTGTGCACGGCTGGCGGTGTGTGTGGAGTGGAGCTTGGCTGGTGGTGTGCGTGGAGTGGTACTTGGTTGTCTGTGCACGGAGTGGTGTTTGGCTGGTGGTGTGTGTGGAGTGGTGTTTGGCTGGCGGTGTGTGTGGAGTGGTACTTGGCTGGATGGTGTGCGTGGAGCGGTGCTTGGCTGGCAGTGAGTGGCGCTTGACTTGCGGTATGCGTGGAGTGGTGCTTGGCTGGCGGTGTGTGTGGAGTGGTACTTGGCTGTAAGCATGAGCGCCAAATCCGCTCCGCTCGCGAATTTTGCAAATTTTCGGTAAATTCGCGATCCGCGAACTCTCGCGAATTTACCGAAAATTCGCAATCCGCGAGCGGCGGATTTCTAGGTCAAAAGTTCAAGCCTTGCTGGCCTGTTGTTGTAACTATTTTACGATGGCGCCGGCAAGCTGCCAGCGCCATCCTAAAATAGTTACTAAATTAGCTTCAACAGAAAGCTCGAATAGATAAAATCAGGCAGGCGCTCGTGCAGCTGCTTTATTTTATCTAGTCGAGCTTCCTGTTGAAGCTAATTTAGTAACTATTTTAGGATGGCGCTGGCAGCTTGCCGGCGCCATCGTAAAATAGTTAACAGGCCACGCAGCTGTGCCCTTTTCCTTTATAGCTCACTCAGGGGACCCCTGCGCCCTTCGGCGCTATTGCATAGTAACACACACCTGGTCGCTGTAGACAACTCTCTGGCACTTTAGGCAGCTGTAGTGACACATTGCTTTTAAATAAAATATGCCTACTAGCTGGTACTTACTGTACCCGGGCGCTGAGTTAACAGCTTCCGTGTTTTTCTGAAGATGGGAAACAAAAAAACAGAGGAAGGAAGCGGCCTGTGCAGGGCTCACACATTACACCTTCCTTGCTCTAAGCTACCGAATACCCTGTTACTGCGTGCGTGGCTGGTAGAGATCAAAGCAGGGTGTTGTACATGATTGAATTTCCCCCAGAGATAGGCACTAATAGCTCTGGGTTTTTGTGTGATGCGTTGATTTCTAGCGGTGCTGCATAGCCCAGTTATTGCGATCGGCCAGTTTCATTTTCAGTTAGAGTATTGATGGTTTTTATTTATGAATCCCCACAGTGTAAAACAGTGAGTTTTACGACCGAAAAAAGTTTGGCACTGCAGACATTTATCGTACCCCGCAAAGCTAAATCTTTCCGGCATGTGGCCTGGCAAAACACGCATCGCCAATGAGGCGTAGGTAATCAGCCAGCTGTTCGGCTCTGACAGGGGAGGACGCACCTCCACAGAAGCCGTTAGGACGCCAACTGCCTCCGCAAAAGAGCCTATTTCAGGAGGCGCAGCTGCCGTTTACATTGTTGCCTCCTATAGATGTCTTTGGCAGATTTTCTGTTTTGGGCAAATTGGAAAATGGCGGTGAAACATCATCAGACTGTTGTCTTTGCTGCAGGCTGAAGGCCGGTTCCGATTACTCAATTTCAGGACCTTTAGGAGCTGGTATTAGAGCAGACCGGACAGCAAGGGATGTGAACGTGCCAGTGACGGCACGTCAAGTGCAGGGACTGCCAAAGACGGACTGGTCAGAGCCTAGAGTGAGGTGTTTCCTGGTTCGATTGTGGAGCCTCGTCAAACACATTATTTTAGAACAAGTACAGACTATTTTAACCACAAGGGTTTATACTATGCTCTCAATGTCTTTTAAAGGTAGCTTTGAAAACTGTGCTATCACACATTCCAACCTTCCTACAAATTCCTGCCACGTGTTGTCACTTCTGATCCAGCGCTCTCACCAAAATATTGCACAAATGACACTATCTACTACCAACAAAACTTACACTACAACACTAGGCCCATAACAACAATAGAGCGCTTGAATCATGAGGCGATAAGATCTAAATATAGTTGTTTAAACCATCTGCAATAATCAAGACCAGCTTGTCATTTTAGAAAGTTTATTTTAACACATCTAGAAAAACTTAGGTTTTGGTATTTTATTAAACAAGCATTAGAAAATGTCATAAAGAAAGAATTTTTCAGTATTAATAAAAAGAGCATAAATCAAGAATTATTATTCATTAGCAAGAATAAGTAAAATTAAGCATTTTCCAAAATCCTAACTATATCTCTGTCTCTACCCTCATCACCTAGTAATAAAGTAATTAATAAAAACTCCTGTCCTCACGTGTAAAGTCCATCAGCATAACATCGTCCTCCAGAATTCTCGAGCGTAAGCCAACTATGTGTTCTCTGAACCTATTCTTATACCCTAATTTTAGCTGAGCTAACTATTTTTCACATTCCAGCAGACGAATTCTAGTTCTCCATTGGCTGAGCCACCTCGTACCACAGTAAACTGTGACACCTCCTTCTTACATGCCCGGGCAAATTCACTAGTCCATTGTTCATTTAGAAGTCTTGGCAGTTCTCCTTAGACTGCTACATTTTGTAGCGACAGCTTCCTTTTTAACCTTGAGCTAGTCAGCTCTGAACTCCCGTGGCACGTTAGCAAACGTTAGCAAATTTCTCCAAAAAGTCATCTTTTTAGCAGTTCAATCCAAAACCTTTCAAAATAAAAGCTCAGAGGCCTTTTCCATCTTTTCAGAATTATTTTCACTTGAGCCATTTTCATCATTAGGCCTCTTTCAGAAAGCGTCAATTTTTCTGCGCCACCTTCCCTGCGTCACTTTCAAAAGGGAACTATTTTCCTGCAGCCATCTCTAAGCTTCACTTGTAAAACTATTATATAAACAAACACAAAGAATAATTAATGAAAGAAATACAGTTTGTTCTGTTGCCTCCCATCATTGCTAATTATTAACCCATTAGTCTAAATTACCTAGCAGTAAAGCACAAATAAAGCAGCATTTTATATCTACCTGTCTTCATAATCCATAAAACCTTATGTGCACCTAGAATAGTAGAAATGACATCACATAGACAAGGGAAGCAAAATAAGCACATGCCATTATTTCAAAAACAGCTGCTATTAGTTATGACATGACAATAGACAAGATTAATTTATTATTTTCCACATACATAAGAATGCAACATAATGCACATTTATGAGCACACATGTTAATTTCCCACGTGTTCTGTGAAAATACAACTTTAAACTAGGTTGAATTATTATACACACAGCACAAATTGTTAGCATTATTAATTTATTTATGGAAGTGTGACTTCACGGATTTAAACAAATTTTTGTTTTCTATCCCGCTCCATCAACTCCCTCATCTGGTGATTAACAAATCACCACACCAGCACCCAAAATTTTAGCAAAGATTTTATCTAAGATGAACATGATTCAATTTCACCTGTGTTAGTATTTCTTAAGACTTATCTCATCAGTTTATCTACAATTCTCATATTGAGTTTTAAGAAACCCCTCTAGTTCTATTTCTTTCTCTTGTGTAACATACAACTGAGCTTCAAAAAAAATGTTGCAAAAATTATAACTAATAAAATGTCAGTATCTTTCTTGTCATATTAACCTTAAACTTCTCCTTGATTATTTCTAAAAGAACAATAACCTAAATTAACCAAAGCAGAATTATATTTTCATTAAGCTTGCAAAGAAAAATAAAACAAAAATTTTAAAAATTTTACCTAAATTTTCTAAAAATTTCTAACACCCCCCTTTTTCACATTTTTTTTTTTTTTTTTTTTTTAAAACCTTCTAACAGTTTTTCTTCGACCTAATGTCACAAATTAATTTTTCAGCTAACAGAATTTCTTCGACCTTGTGTCATCTAACAAGATTTCTTCAGCCTTATGCCAAAAACAGAAAACCTAAAAATTCAACAGGTATGTACTTCAATCATTGTCACTTTTGTTTTCAATCTCTTTTTGACTGTGACTATTTACCTCCATTACAGGTATCACTTCTATTTTCTTTCCTGCCTTACTTTTCTTTTCAGAATCTTTTTGACTTGATATCTCATCAATCTGTTTCTTTGATCTGTATCTCAATTTGAATTTTAGGCCTTCATTTTCTTCTGGCCAGTTATCACTTTTTCTTAGTAATTTCTTCTTTTGCTTGGTCACATTACATTCTGTTCTCCAAGCTTCTTTTCTGAATTTTCTTATTTGAGAATCTTCATCATTCTCATCAGTTTCAGTGTCAGACATTTCCATTCTGGACTCAGGTACTTCTTTACTCAGCAGCTTCACTCCGTTAGGAACGTCATCTTTGTAGCTGGTACTTGGCAATTCATTTTCTTCTTCAATTACCTTCAACTTCCCAGTTTCAGAATTCCTGTTCCTGCTTTCAGAGCTACTTTCCTGCTTTTCAATACTCTCCTGGTCTTGAATCACAATCTGATCACATTCTTCTTCTGCTTCTTTTTCTGGCAGATTTCCATCATTTTCTGAGTCTTTTTCTGAGTCTTCAGTCACAACTTTCAAGTCTTCTTCAATCAAGGCTTGTTTTCTATTCATGTTCTCCAGATGTCGACCAACTTGTCGATCTTCAAGATCTGGATTCTCTTCAGGCTCTTCTTCAGAATCTGAATCATCAATTGTGACATTATCCTCATCAGGATTTTCAGGTGTAGATACACGAAAAGTATGGCCAGTGTCAATCCACCTCTTCAGTCTTTTGCACTTCTCTGCATTTGTTGTGACAAGACTGACTAGCCTCCTTTTCTGCCACCTTGGCACTAGAGAATTTCCTTTTAGACGAACCTTTTTCCTGATCCTTTTACCTGGTAACTGATCAAGTACTTGTTCTTTTTCTCTTGTTTGCACTTCAGTTTCATCTTCATCAAACACAGAAATCATTTCATCTGATAAATTCCTGCAGTTCTCCAAATTGATGCTATCATTGATAGTCATCATTCTCTTCTCTGGTATGAATGTCTGTCTCATGACCTTGTCCATCATTATCTCACGTGAACTTAAATCTGTCTTTTTATCAGTAGTATTTCTCAGAAACATCAAAACAAGTGGAAGAATATCTGTCCACTTTGTACCTGCAGCTAGGCACATTTTTGCATCTCTATCTTTTATAATAACATTCTCATGCTCCTCAACATCTGAAATTTCTAGTCTATCTGTACAATGGAGCAATCTGTTTTCAATATGTTTTCTGTTATCTGATAACTTTGCAACAGTAATTTCATCATTATGTCGTATCTGAAATGTTTCAACCCATTTTGTAATCAAACAGTAAATCACAAAAATGTAGCACAGTTTGTAATGCAGTGACATCTCACAGAAATCCATTTGTAATCTGGTCAATGAACCACTCTCCTGTAATTCAGTTCCCAATCTCACAATTGTTCTCTTAATTGTGTTCACTTGCAGATAAGTCAGACACCTCTGGTAAAGAAATTCTGCAATTTTATGGTATATTCTGTCCATATCAGTAATCATGCTATTTAGCAAAACTACTCTGTCATTTCTGTATATCCAAATATCATTCTCATCTCGCTGTCTAAAATCTGTACTCAACCATGTGTTATTCTCCTCATGAGTTGCATCATCTTGTAAGCCTTTGACCACTTGCCATGTTTCAACTACAGATGTTAGTATTAGTGAACTCAAAGCATGTTCATCATTCATTTTGTATGCTGCACATATCACGACAGCAAACTTTTCTGCCAATTGAATATCATCAATCAATCTTTTAATTAATTTTGCATTTCTGAAAAGTGAACCTGTAAAAGTCAATGTTTTAATCTGTTGATTAATTACGTCCTTTACTTTGATGTCTTCACTCAAAAGAACATCATTTTTATACCAATATTCTGAAAGTGCATTTAATCCTTTTGGACTGTTTTCCTGTTCTTTATTTAATCCTGTATCTGTATTCTCTGTCTGTTCATTAACAAAAATTTGCAATGGCAATGAAGCCATGTCAATCTGCTGAACCATTACCTGTCGCTGTATTTGTAACTCTTCATTCAGCTCATTTATTTTAAACTCCTTTTTAATTGACCAGAATTTTGACTCGTCTGACTGTGTCAATTCAATTAGGTCAATGTCAGACTTCTCACTTACCAGAACTGAAGTCATCTCTGTTTCTTGCTGAGTTTTGATCCCTACTAGTTCAATCTCAAGTACGATAGAATAAACCTTTTCAGTTAATGGGACCTTTAAAACTGCGGAATTAATTTCATCTTTTCCCAGTGTAGGCACTATCTTTGTTTCCATAATTTTCATAGACTCCTTTAAATCATTTGATGAATTTATATGATCAGGAATATTAATTCCAGATGTACCAAGCATCTCATCATGGTTTTCAATTGCATTAATTTTAGTAAAATTCTGAACTGGCACTTTATCAATCTGATCTGACACTTTTGGCGTTGCATTAATCTGTTCTGGGGGTCTTATTGAATTCCTGTTCTGATCCATATTTACAATATCAATTTTACATTGATCAATATTTTCTACTCTGATACTTTTATTATTTATTTTCGCTAATTTGGGAATCTTTAATTTGTTCTCGCATTTGGCTACAACCTTTTTCATTTTCTTGTACAAGGAAGACATTTTTGCTAATTAATTTGGTAAACGTACTCTCTTAATTTGCCTTGCAGTGTTTGCTGATCAATTAATTAATTAATTAATTTAACACTATCAGGTGTATAATAATCTTATAATTTGGTCAATTTAATGTATCTCCTAATTTACCTGTATCACTAATTTTAATTTACCTGTAAAGAAAAATTATTAATTTGCAAAAACAGTAGTAACGCAAAATTTTATTTTATAACAGTAAATATCAACATATAATCACATGTGTTTTAAATGTACTTATTTTTCACTTACACACCTTCTGCAACATATACCTGTGAAAAAGAAAACCTAACTAGTTTTGCCTTAATTTTCTGTATCTTAATTTTAATAAACCTGAAAAATTTTCTGTATTTGCAAAACACCGATATAAAACATTTATTTTTACAACAAGAAACACCTAAATGTGATTTGGTATATTTTAAAATGTATTTATTTGCACTTGTACACCTTCATGTATCAACAGTTGTGGGGAAAAGAAAGCTTGATGTTGTTTTTCCTTTTATTTATTTTTAATCACACTGCTGTAAAGTTTTCAGACCTCCCCCTGCAATAACCAGCTCTAAATCTGCATCCTTCTTTGCAAACACACTCTCAAAAGAGTCTCCCAATCTTCTTATTCATTCACCGCCTCGTTTCTGCTGCACTTGGCTGCTTGCTAACGCTCGTTTTATTTATATTGCAGCCTTTCAGTACCTCCTCAGTGTGACATGTATTATTAGTTACTAGCGCGATCACAGCGCATTTACTTTGAAAGCCGAGATGTTTACAAACTCGGCAGCGGTATTAAAGCGTCAGGGATTTTCAGAGCAACACTCCAGGCAACCAATTACAGCGCTGTTTTACTGTGCCTGAACCTATCAGAGAGCAGCTTTGCCAGAAGATATTCCAAATGCCTGAACCAATCAGAGCGCAGCTTACTTCACGCTCAACCAATCACGGCACTGTTTACGCGGCGCATTGGCCAATTACAATACAGTGCTCCAGCCAATCAAAACACAGCTCCCCGCGAGCCCAGTCAATCACAGTCCGCCTCCACTGTGACAACGCACTGCTACTGCAGTCTTCGCTTTCTCTCACACCCAGGTCCCAGCGCACACTCGCTCGCCTGCACCATCCACAACACACTCTTGAAAATAAAAATTTAAAAATCTAATCTTTAGTTACACACGAAGGTCTGACCAATCAGGTCACAGCTCGTGACAACACTCGTTACAGCCAGCTCTTTGATAAAATTTGAGGAGCCTCACCTAATCCTAGCGCAGCTCACGGAGCCTCATCCAATGGCTCACGAAACGCTAACCAATAAGGTCGCGGCCCTTATATGACGCTGCGCGTCAATAGCCAATGGGTGCGCGGCCTTTTCTATGACGCGCTGAGACTTTAACAAATCACAGCGCGGCCCCTTCGTGTCGAGCAAGGACAATTCTAATTTAACAAACCAAATGAATACTCAGAAACCTTTGCCAGAATCCGCCCAAAAAGAACATAACCTTCGTGACTCTCATAGAGTTTCTCTCACCTTGCGCTTCCAACAGTCTCTTTAATATATCATGTATTCGCTCGCCCACATCAGTCACAACACCCCTCTTCTTCTGAAAACAACTACGCGACTACAACAGAGGAAACTAAAATAAATACTTAATTTTTATTACTAAGGATACTTTAAATTTACAGATAATATAGACGCGCAATAGTATATTTTAAACGTAATCACCTTTTAAACATAGAAACGCTGTCAGCCAATCACAGCGTTACTTGTAAAGCGTCTTAGCCAATCAGAGCACACCTTTGCTGTGACGCTCCTAATACATTAACCAATCAGAGCGCGGCAGACTCTGACGTATGCAGAAGCTGCGGCTGCAGGCTCTCCCTCTTCGCGCTCTCACTCACACACAGCCCCTCCCTTACAAATCTTATTTCAATAGAGCGCGCTAAGTTTCCTTTTTAAATATCAGCGTTTGGGAAGAATTATGTTTAAATTAAACGGTCATTTATTTCGAGGATGTTTATTTAGATAACAATTTTCAGCAGAAGACACTCCAGACTCTTCAATTAAACGGAGTGATATTTTATTATGACACTTTGGGCGAATTTTATTCTTCAATCAGTATACTTACTACACACATCAGTTTTTAATTTAGCAGAATTATTAAAACGAAGGGAACATCAGTGGAGGCTTAGCTAGTTACTCCATAACAACGCCTCAACCAATCAGGGGGCAGCTTTTTATTATCAATGCTGACGCTCTAGCCAATCCGAGCGCGGCAATTCTGACGTAGGCAGCTGCTGCAGCTTCTGTCTCTCCCTACACGCTGTTTCACTCGCAAAACCAGCCCCTCCCTTACAATTTTCGATCGGGGCACATTTTAATGGTTTTAAACTACGGAGAACAATATAATACTATATTTAAAGCGAGGAATGTTTATAAAATCAATACTAATCACTTTTTACTTGCTTAAAAATGTTTATCAACGTGAAATACCTTAATTATAGCCTAATTAACACAGAACATTCTAAAATGCTCCTGAATGTTTTAAATTAGCACAGTTCACCTTATTATATTTTTCAACTATGCTGAACACTTTTCAATTGAATTTTATTAGCGTGCAGAGTTTTTAAATGTATTTAAACACTGCACAATATCATAAAAAAGTCTTAGAATGGTACAGACTTTATCCTGAACTTTCCTAAGTACCTTAAAATTACTTTTGGTACATTTTAGTGAATATTTAAAACGAAACACATCTGTCTGCTTCTCTAATTAGGATAGTTTACATACATTCAAGTATCCACACTTCGGAATAGACGGCGCTATTCACACTAAGGATAATTTCCATTTGTCAGTAGAGCAACTCTTACCCTACCCTTCTAACACGTAGGAATATGAACTCATTTTGCTCTGAACCCACCGCGAAGTGAAAGTTCTAAGAGTTCCACTTGAACCTACCTTACAAAACAATCACGCACTTTCACACTGAAAATTCCCTAACTTCAGTCACACATGAAATCCGTACAGGACTCTCACCTGTTTATAGAAATCATGCACCGTTAGCAAAATAACACCGTTATCCGTACAGGGCTCTCACCTGTTTATAGATATAAAACATGTACCCGTACAGGACTCTAACCTGTTTATAGATAATCATGCACCGACATTACCCTGCCCTTCACTCAAGCTTGAATATAACTAATACTCTTATCACAGTGAGTTTTATGGAAGGCGCTTTGTCCCTATTCTCATGCTGCTCTAATTTCTTAGAAAACCCTCACTATTACAAGATTCACACCTAGCCCTAAAACTGTGTTGCACGGCGACAACACTGTATTGCACGGCGACAATACTTCTGGTACACGGCGATACCAACAGTGATACTCGGCGATATCACAGAAACAGATCAGATATTCTGCATGACTACTTTCTCATCACACAGTTTTTGTACCGGTACACACATAGCACAAAATAAACAAACTCAACATGTGTTAAAACTTAATCCTATGAATTTACCTACATATAAGTATCATGCATGTAACATGTATGTCAAAAACAACATATATAAACCATCCTCTGCTACCAGAAATTGATCCAGCGCTCTCACCAAAATATTGCACAAATGACACTATCTACTACCAACAAAACTTACACTACAACACTAGGCCCATAACAACAATAGAGCGCTTGAATCATGAGGCGATAAGATCTAAATATAGTTGTTTAAACCATCTGCAATAATCAAGACCAGCTTGTCATTTTAGAAAGTTTATTTTAACACATCTAGAAAAACTTAGGTTTTGGTATTTTATTAAACAAGCATTAGAAAATGTCATAAAGAAAGAATTTTTCAGTATTAATAAAAAGAGCATAAATCAAGAATTATTATTCATTAGCAAGAATAAGTAAAATTAAGCATTTTCCAAAATCCTAACTATATCTCTGTCTCTACCCTCATCACCTAGTAATAAAGTAATTAATAAAAACTCCTGTCCTCACGTGTAAAGTCCATCAGCATAACATCGTCCTCCAGAATTCTCGAGCGTAAGCCAACTATGTGTTCTCTGAACCTATTCTTATACCCTAATTTTAGCTGAGCTAACTATTTTTCACATTCCAGCAGACGAATTCTAGTTCTCCATTGGCTGAGCCACCTCGTACCACAGTAAACTGTGACACCTCCTTCTTACATGCCCGGGCAAATTCACTAGTCCATTGTTCATTTAGAAGTCTTGGCAGTTCTCCTTAGACTGCTACATTTTGTAGCGACAGCTTCCTTTTTAACCTTGAGCTAGTCAGCTCTGAACTCCCGTGGCACGTTAGCAAACGTTAGCAAATTTCTCCAAAAAGTCATCTTTTTAGCAGTTCAATCCAAAACCTTTCAAAATAAAAGCTCAGAGGCCTTTTCCATCTTTTCAGAATTATTTTCACTTGAGCCATTTTCATCATTAGGCCTCTTTCAGAAAGCGTCAATTTTTCTGCGCCACCTTCCCTGCGTCACTTTCAAAAGGGAACTATTTTCCTGCAGCCATCTCTAAGCTTCACTTGTAAAACTATTATATAAACAAACACAAAGAATAATTAATGAAAGAAATACAGTTTGTTCTGTTGCCTCCCATCATTGCTAATTATTAACCCATTAGTCTAAATTACCTAGCAGTAAAGCACAAATAAAGCAGCATTTTATATCTACCTGTCTTCATAATCCATAAAACCTTATGTGCACCTAGAATAGTAGAAATGACATCACATAGACAAGGGAAGCAAAATAAGCACATGCCATTATTTCAAAAACAGCTGCTATTAGTTATGACATGACAATAGACAAGATTAATTTATTATTTTCCACATACATAAGAATGCAACATAATGCACATTTATGAGCACACATGTTAATTTCCCACGTGTTCTGTGAAAATACAACTTTAAACTAGGTTGAATTATTATACACACAGCACAAATTGTTAGCATTATTAATTTATTTATGGAAGTGTGACTTCACGGATTTAAACAAATTTTTGTTTTCTATCCCGCTCCATCACTTCCTAGCACATCAAGCGGACATTGAGCATTCTCGCCTTCTCTCCCCCCCGCCCCAAATCCGCAAATACGCCAATCCGCAAATACGCGGATTTTGCGGATCCACGATCCGTGAATACGCAAATCCGTGAAACGTGGATCCGCAAAATCCGCCCATGCTTACTTGGCTGTCGGTGTGCGCTGAGTGGTGTTTGGCTGGCGGTGTGCATGGAGGGGTACTTGGCTATCTATGCACAGAGTGGTGCTTGGCTGGCGGTGTGTGTGTAGTGGCGCTTGGCTGGTGGTGTGTGTGGAGTGGTACTTGGCTGTCTGTGCACGGAATGGTGCTTGGCTCGTGGTGTTTTTGGAGTGGCGCTTGGCTGGTGGTGTGCGTGGAGTGCTACTTTGCTGTCTGTGCACGGAGTGGTGCTTGGCTGGCGGTGTGTGTGGAGTGGCGCTTGGCTGGTGGTGTTCGTGGAGTGGTACTTTGCTGTCTGTGCACGGAGTGCTGCTTGGCTGGCGGTGTGTGTGGAGTGGCGCTTGGCTGGTGGTGTGTGTGGAGTGGTACTTGGTTGTCTGTGCACGGAGTGGTGTTTGGCTGGTGGTGTGTGTGGAGTGGTGTTTGGCTGGCGGTGTGTGTGGAGTGGTACTTGGCTGGATGGTGTGCATGGAGCGGTGCTTGGCTGGCGGTGAGTGGCGCTTGGCTTGCGGTGTGCGTGGAGTGGTGCTTGGCTGGCGGTGTGTGTGGAGTGGTACTTGGCTGTCGGTGTGCACTGAGTGGTGTTTGGCTGGCGGTGTGCGTGGAGGGGTACTTGGCTATCTATGCACAGAGTGGTGCTTGGCTGGTGGTGTGTGTGGAGTGGCGCTTGGCTGGTGGTGTGTGTGGAGTATTCATTTGCTGTATGTGTACGGAGTGCTGCTTGGCTGGCGGTGTGTGGGGAGTGGCGCTTGGCTGGTGGTGTGTGTGGAGTGCTACTTTGCTGTCTGTGCACGGAGTGGTGCTTGGCTGGTGGTGTGCGTGGAGTGGTACTTGGCTGTCTGTGCACGGAGTTGTGCTTAGCTGGCGGTGTGTGTGGAGTGGCGCTTGGCTGGATGGTGTGCATGGAGTGGTACTTGGCTGTCGGTGTGCGCTGAGTGGTGTTTGCCTGGCGGTGTGCATGGTCTGGTGCTTGGATAGTGGTGTGGGTGGACTGGCACTCGGCTGGCGGTGTGTGAGTAGTTACTTTCTGTTGGTCACTACACACACTGCTAGTTGAGTGACACTCTACGCAGTCCATCATTTTCTGAAGTTACTGTGTCAGATATGTGGGCATGTGAAAGTGATGGGCCCTTGAATGGCGCTGGCGGCTGGCGGTGTGAATGTTTTGTATGTGTCACATGTACAAAAGGTGTATGAATGTCCTTACTGCCCCTGTGTGATGGGGGTACTGGTAGGAGCAAAAGACTGACTGGCACCAAAGGGGTCAGGCAGTAAAAAAAAATTAAAAAATTAACCAGGGTCTTGATGTTAAACCTCATCTAATCCCAATTCGTCTAAGCCCTATTTGATGGCCCATCTGGCCGAATTTAAATTTGGGGGGCAAATTTGGGTGTTGTTGTTTTAATTGTTATATTGTTTGTGAAATGTGGTAGTCATTATTTTTTCTTCTCTATTTTTGTCTTGTTCCAGGCTTTTGCTGTTTGGATTGTTGTAGGTTGCGTGTCTGTTTGCAGCTTGTGTAGTTGCTTGTGCTTGGTAAGTGAATGTATTTTGTACTACTTTCCCTTGATGTTTGTCTTTTTGAAAAAGGTTGTACTTCTAGCAGTTTGTGTGGCTCTGTGTTTTTTTTTTTCAGCATTAGTGTTTGATGTGCACTTTGTTTTCTAATCTGTCATTTCTTT
The DNA here is from genome assembly GCF_964261635.1 of Lissotriton helveticus. Classification (NCBI taxonomy): domain Eukaryota; kingdom Metazoa; phylum Chordata; class Amphibia; order Caudata; family Salamandridae; genus Lissotriton; species Lissotriton helveticus. The sequence continues at coordinate 1,064,237,648 of NC_136071.1, read as the reverse complement.
TTATCTTTCTAGTGGGATATAATTTCTTTTTGCTGTGTCTCAGCAGAGTAGGTGCTGGTGAGTGTAGCTATATTTGGTAAGAGTGAAATTGTTTTGGATTGTATTTATCTTTTTGTGAAAGCCTTACCTTGTTTACTTCTTACTTTGCACAGTGTAGGTTGTTGTTCACTTGTGTGTGCAGTCTTCTTGCTTTGTAAGGATAATGGCTAGTCGCAGGATTACTGCTCAGCAGGTTCTTGGTTTGCTTTTTGAGTCTTCCTCTGACCATGGTTCAGAGACTGAGTCCGATTCGGACTCCCAGGTAGGGGCAGAAGATTCAGGCAGTGAGTTTTCTCTTCGCATGGAATCATCATCATCGGATGATGAATCTTCTTCTAGTGCTGATGAAGGGCCTATGTTAGAGGAGGACATTGAGGTGCTGGTAGTGGGCCAAGAGGCACCTGTGCTGCTGCCTAGGGCCGCAAGGTTTCCTTTCTTTTTACGTCGGCAAGAGGCATGTGGGCTGGAGCCTGCGCCCAAAAGGTTTCACATTGCTGTGGTGCGCAAAGAGGCATCTGGTGCTTTTCGTCTTCCTGCTGGTGTAGTGCAGCAAGAGGCATCTGGGGCTGTTAGGCTTCCCATTGGTGTAGAGCGGCAAGAGGCATCTGGGCCTGCTTGGTTTCCCGGTGGTGTAGTGCAGCAAGAAGCATCTCAGGCTGCTGGGCTTCCCGTTGGTGTAGTGCAGAAAGAGCCCTCTGGGGATGCTATGTCTTCTGTTGGTGTTGTGCAGCCAGAAGTATCTGTGGCTGTTAGGCTTCCCATTGGTGTAGAGCGGCAAGAGGCATCTGGGCCTGCTTGGTTTCCCGGTGGTGTAGTGCAGCAAGAAGCATCTCATGCTGCTGGGCTTCCCGTTGGTGTAGTGCAGGAAGAGCCCTCTGGGGATGCTATGTCTTCTGTTGGTGTTGTGCAGCCAGAAGTATCTGTGGCTGTTGGGCTTCCCGTTGGTGAACAGCAACAAGAGGCTTCTGGGCTGCAGGCTGGGGTGGCTGCTCCCCACGTTGATAGGGATGGCCTCTGGGTTCCCCCTGGCTTGGTGCAGCCGGCATTGCCAGAGTTCACTGGTGTTCCTGGGTGTAGAGTGAATACTGAGAATTTTCTGCCAATACATTTTTTCCAGTTGTTTTTTGACGATGTGTTTTTGCAAGAGATTGTTGAGCAAACCAATTTGTATGCAGAACAATTTTTGAGGGCCAACAGTGCTAGACTTAAGCCCTATTCTAGATCAATCCGGTGGACTCCCACAAATGTTGAAGAGATGAAGAAGTTTTTGGGATTAACTTTTTTGATGGGCTTGCTAAGGAAGCCATCAATGACTTCATATTGGTCCACTAGTCCCTTGATGACAACAGCTATATTTCCAGCAGTCATAAGTCGTGATCGGTATATGCTTCTTCTTCGGATGATGCATTTTGTTGATAATAGTTTAGCGTTGTCACGTTATCACCCTGATTGTGACCGTTTGTTTAAAATTCGGCCTGTCCTTGATCACTTTGTTGATTGTTTTTCTGAGATCTTTGTTCCTGGTAAAGAAATTGCAGTGGATGAGTCTTTCCTGTTGTTCAAGGGCCGCTTGGTTTTTAGGCAATACATTCCTAGTAAGAGGGCACGCTATGGAATCAAACTGTATATGCTGTGTGACAGTGAGACTGGATATGTCTACAATTTCAGGGTGTACACTGGTAAGGAGTCCAGCATTAACCCTCCTGGTTGTCCTTCTACTTTTGGAGTGACTGAGAAAATTGTGTGGGAACTAGGTAGAGGATCATTTAACAAAGGCCATCATTTATATGTAGATAACTTCTACACTGGTGTGCGGTTGTTCAAGGAGTTGGCCAAAGTGGGCACTGTTGCTTGTGGCACAATGCGCAGTAACCGTAAAGGTTTCCCAAAGGAACTTGTTTGCAAAAGGCTTGTGCGGGGACAGTCTGATGTGGGGAGCTTCTAGCTGTGAAGTTTTCAGACAAGAGAGATGTGTACATGCTGACTACTATCCACGATGAAAGTACAGAACCTGTGCCTGTTTGGGGTCAGGGTGCTGAAGTGCGCAAACCTGTGTGCATTTTAGCTTACAATAAGTTCATGGGTGGTGTTGACAGAGTAGATCAGAGGTTGGAACCTTATGCTGCTCTTCGAAAGGCTTACGTTTGGTACAAGAAGTTGGCTATCCATCTGTTCCACTTGGCATCCTTTAATGCTTTCGTTGTGTACCAGAAGTCTTGTCCTGAGAAGAAGATGTCTTTTGTTAAGTTTCAGGAGTCTATAATAGGCAGCCTTGTACTTGTGGAGCAGGCAAGTGTTCCTAGATTTGGAGTGGTGGAGGAAGTGGCTAGATTGAAAGATCGCCACATTCCTGAATCTATTCCTTCCACTACCGCAAGAGACTTTCTGACTAGAAGATGCAGAGTCTGTTGGCGAAGAGGCGTGCGGAAGGAGTCTCATATATACTGTCCTGACTGTCCTTCTAAGCCTGCATTGTGTCTGTCAGCTTGTTTTAAATCGTACCACACGCAAAAGAAGTTTTGGGAGTTTTAATGAGCTGTAAAGTGAATTGCCTGGTCTGCATTCTGTAAAAAAATTTTAGTTTGTTTCAAGGATTGGCATTAGTGCAAAGTTTTTATTTTAAGAATTTGTGTTAGCTGATTTGTAGGTATTTCCATTTGTTTAGTGTTATTTTCAAAAAAGAATTTTAAATGTGTTTGTGGTGTGTGCCGGCTGGTGCTTGGCTGGCGGTGTGTGTGGAGTTGCGCTTGGCTGGTGGGGTGCGTGGAGTGGTACTTGGCTGTCCGTGAACGGAGTGGTGCTTGGCTGGCGGTGTGTGTGGAGTGGCGCTTGGCTGGTGGTGTTCGTGGAATGGTACTTGGCTGTCTGTGCATGGAGTGGTGTTTGGCTGGTGGTGTGTGTGGAGTGGTGCTTGGCTGGCGGTGTGTGTGGAGTGGTGCTTGGCTGGCGGTGTGTGTGGAGTTGCGCTTGGCTGGTGGTGTTTGTGGAGTAGTACTTGGCTGTCTGTGCACGGAGTGGTGCTTGGCTGGCGGTGTGTGTGGAGTGGCGCTTGGCTGGTGGTGTTCGTGGAGTGGTACTTGGCTGTCTGTGCATGGAGTGGTGTTTGGCTGGTGGTGTGTGTGGAGTGGTGTTTGGCTGGCCGTGTGTGTGTAGTGGTACTTGGCTGTCTGTGCACGGAGTTGTGCTTGGCTGTCGGTGTGCGCTTAGTAGTGTTTGGCTGGTGGTGTGCATGGTCTTGTGCTTGGATGGTGGTGTGGGTGGACTGGCGCCCGGCTGGCGGTAACCCCTCTTGCAAAAGCTGGTGGATTTGACAATGGTGACAATGTCAAGTCCACCAGCTTTTGCAAGAGGGGTTACCTGGGTTTTTGGCCCCGTGCTAGACGGCCATCTAGGGAAACCTACCAAACCCACACATTTCTGAAAAGTAGACACCCGGGGGCTTCCAAGGAGGTATGGCTTGCGTGAATCCTCCAACGTTCCTTTACCCAGAATCCCTTGCAAACCTCAATTTTAGCTGAAAAAAATCAGTTTTTTCACACTTTTTTGTGTGGGAAAGCGTGGCATCACTGGGCTCACACAAATTACCTCCCACCCAGCGTTCCCCCAGGTCTCCCGATAAAAATGGTACTTCACTTGCGTGGGTAGGCATAGTGGCTGCTAGAGGAAAAGGCCCAATTCGTACTGTGGAGACAAAAAATTACCTTTAGCAAAACAATCTTATTTTTTGAGGGGGTCACCTGAGCTTTTGGCCCGGGGCATGGCGGGCATCTTTGGAAACTACCAAACCCAAACAGTTCTGAAAACTAGACACCCAGGGGAGTCCAGGGAGGTATGGCATGCGTGGGTCCCCCAATGTTTTCCTACCCAGAAACCCCTGCAAACCTTAAATTTAGGTTAAAAAACACTTTTCCTTACTTTTTTGGGTGGGATATCACTGCCGGCACAAATGTGCTACCACCCAGCGTTCCCCTTGTTCTCCCGAGCAAAATGATACCTCACTTGTGTGGGTGGGCCAAAGGCCTGTGGCTAAGGTAGGGGTAGGGGGGCTTAATTTGTAAAACTTAAATACTACTTTTTTCAAAATTCATTTTTGGCCTGTTCTGCTTTGGTTCACCCACACAAGTGAGGTATCCTTTTACTCGGGAGAACAAGGGGAACGCTGGGTGGTAGGACATTTTTGCCGGCACGGAGATCCCACGCAAAAAAGTTTGGAAAAGTGATATTCTTACCTAATTTTAAGGTTTGCAAGGAGTTCTGGGTAGGAAAACATTGGGGGACCCACGCATGCCATACCTCCCTGGACTCCCCCGGGTGTCTAGTTTTCAGAACTGTTCGGGTTTGGTACTTTCCAAAGAATACCACCGAGCCCCGGGCCAAAAACTCAGGTGCCCCCCCAAAAAAATCAAGGTTATTTTGTTTCAGGGTATTTTAAATTCACCACCGTACGATTTGGACCTTTTCCTGTTGCAGCCACTATGCCTACCCATGCAAGTGAGGTACCGTTTTTATCGGGAGACCTGGGGGAACGCTGGGTGGGTGGAAATTTCCCTGAGTGTCTAGTTTTCAGAAATGTTTAGGTTTGCTAGGTTTCCCTAGGTGCTGGCAGAGCTAGGGCGCAAAAACAAAAGGTAGTCTTTTTGTCCAAAAAGTGAAAGATTTCACTGGGAAATTGAGGTGCGACCACGTTGCGTTTTGCGCTGTTTCATGTCGCAGCCACTATGCCTACCCACGCAACTGAGATACCATTTTTTTCGGGAGACCTGGGGGAACGCTGGGTGGGTGGAAATTGGTTGATCCACTCAGATTCCAGAACTTTCCACCACAGAAATGTGAGGAAAATGTGTTTGTTTGTCAAAATCCTAGCTTTGCAAGGGATTCTGGGTAACAAAACCTGGGGGTAGGCAGACGAGTCACCCCATCCTGAAATCCCCTAGGTGTCTAGTTTTCAAAAATGTATAGGTTTGCTAGGTTTCCCTAGGTGCTGGCAGAGCTAGGGCGCAAAAACAAAAGGTAGTCTTTTTGTCCAAAAAGTGCAAGATTTCACTGGGAAATTGAGGTGCAACCATGTTGCGTTTTGCGCTGTTTCATGTCGCAGCCACTATGCCTACCCACGCAAGTGAGGTACCATTTTTTTCGGGAGACCTGGGGGAACGCTGGGTGGGTGGAAATTGGTTGATCCACGCAGATTCCAGAACTTTCCACCACAGAAATGTGAGGAAAATGTGTTTTTTTGTCAAAATCCTAGCTTTGCAAGGTATTCTGGGTAACAAAACCTGGGGGTAGGCAGACGAGTCACCCCATCCTGAATTCCCCTGGGTGTCTAGTTTTCAAAAATGTATAGGTTTGCTAGGTTTCCCTAGGTGCTGGCAGAGTTAGGGCGCAAAAACAAAAGGTAGTCTTTTTGTCCAAAAAGTGCAAGATTTCACTGGGAAATTGAGGTGCGACCATGTTGCGTTTTGCGCTGTTTCATGTCACAGCCACTATGTCTACCCACGCAAGTGAGGTACCATTTTTTTTGGGAGACCTGGGGGAACGCTGGGTGGGTGGAAATTTGTTGATCCACGAAGATTCCAGAACTTTCCACCACAGAAATGTGAGCAAAATGTGTTTTTTTTGTCAAAATCCTAGTTTGTAAGGGATTCTGTGTAACAAAACCTAGGGGTAGGCAGACGAGTCACCCCATCCTGAATTCCCCTGGGTGTCTAGTTTTCATAAATGTATAGGTTTGCTAGGTTTCCCTAGGTACTGGCCGAGCTAGGGCGCAAAATCAAAAGGTAGTATTTTTGTTCAAAAAGTGCAAGATTTCACTGGGAAATTGAGGTGCGACCATGTTGCGTTTTGCGCTGTTTCATGTCGCAGCCACTATGCCTACCCACGCAAGTGAGGTACCATTTTTTTCAGGAGACCTGGGGGAACGCTGGGTGGGTAGAAATTGGTTGATCCACTCGCATTCCAGAACTTTCCACCACAGAAATGTGAGGAAAATGTGTTTGTTTGTCAAAATCCTAGCTTTGCAAGGGATTCTGGGTAACAAAACCTGGGGGTAGGCAGACAAGTCACCCCATCCTGAATTCCCCTGGGTGTCTAGTTTTCATAAATGTATAGGTTTGCTAGGTTTCCCTAGGTGCTGGCCAAACTAGGGCGCAAAAACAAAATTTATTCTTTTTGTCAAAAAAGTGCAAGATTTCACTGGGAAATTGAGGTGCGACCATGTTGCGTTTTGCGCTGTTTCATGTCGCAGCCACTATGCCTACCCACGCAAGTAAGGTACCAATTTTTTACGGGAGACCTGGGGGAACGCTGGGTGGGTGGAAATTTGTTGATCCACGCAGATTCCAGAACTTTCCACCACAGAAATGTGAGTAAAATGTGTTTTTTTGTCAAAATCTTAGTTTTGCTAGGGATTCTGGGTAACAAACCCTGGGGGTAGGCAGACGAGTCACCCCATCCTGAATTCCCCTCGGTGTCTAGTTTTCAAAAATGTATAGGTTTGCTAGGTTTCCCTAGGTGCTGGCAGAGCTAGGGCGCAAAAACAAAAGGTAGTCTTTTTGTCCAAAAAGTGCAAGATTTCACTGGGAAATTGAGGTGCAACCATGTTGCTTTTTGCGCTGTTTCATGTCGCAGCCACTATGCCTACCCACGCAAGTGAGGTACCATTTTTTTCAGGAGACCTGGAGCAACGCTGGGTGGGTGGAAATTGGTTGATCCACGCAGATTCCAGAACTTTCCACCACAGAAATGTGAGGAAAATGTGTTTTTTTGTCAAAATCCTAGCTTTGCAAGGGATTCTGGGTAACAAAACCTGGGGGTAGGCAGACGAGTCACCCCATCCTGAATTGCCCTGGGTGTCTAGTTTTCAAAAATGTATAGGTTTGCTAGGTTTTCCTAGGTGCTGGCAGAGCTAGGGCGCAAAAACAAAAGGTAGTCTTTTTGTCCAAAAAGTGCAAGATTTCACTGGGAAATTGAGGTGCGACCATGTTGCGTTTTGCGCTGTTTCATGTCGCAGCCACTATGCCTACCCACGCAAGTAAGGTACCATTTTTTACGGGAGACCTGGGGGAACATTTGGTGGGTGGAAATTGGTTGATCCACGCAGATTCCAGAACTTTCCACGACAGAAATGTGAGGAAAATGTTTTTTTTGTTGTCAAAATCTTAGTTTTGCTAGGGATTCTGGGTAACATAACCTGGGGGTAGGCAGACGAGTCACCCCATCCTGAATTCCCCTGGGTGTCTAGTTTTCAAAAATGTATAGGTTTGCTAGGTTTCCCTACGTGCTGGCAGAGCTAGGGCGCAAAAACAAAAGGTAGTCTTTTTGTCCAAAAAGTGCAAGATTTCACTGGGAAATTGAGGTGCGACCATGTTGCGTTTTGCGCGTATTCATGTCGCAGCCACTATGCCTACCCATGCAAGTGAGGTACCATTTTTTACGGGAGACCTGGGGGAACGCTGGGTGGGTGGAAATTTGTTGATCCACGCAGATTCCAGAACTTTCCACCACAGAAATGTGAGGAAAATTAGTTTTTTTTGTCAAAATCTTAGTTTTGCGAGGTATTCTGGGTAACAAAACCTGGGGGTAGGCAGATGAGTCACCCCATCCTGAATTCCCCTGGGTGTCTAGTTTTCAAAAATGTATAGGTTTGCTAGGTTTCCCTAGGTGCTGGCAGAGTTAGGGCGCAAAAACAAAAGGTAGTCTTTTTGTCCAAAAAGTGCAAGATTTCACTGGGAAATTGAGGTGCGACCATGTTGCGTTTTGCGCTGTTTCATGTCGCAGCCACTATGTCTACCCACGCAAGTGAGGTACCATTTTTTATGGGAGACCTGGGGGTACGCTGGGTGGGTGGAAATTTGTTGATCCACGCAGATTCCAGAACTTTCCACCACAGAAATGTGAGGAAAATGTATTTTTTTGTCAAAATCTTAGCTTTGCTAGGGATTCTTGGTAACAAAACCTGAGGGTAGACAGACGAGTCACCAATCCTGAAATCCCCTGGGTGTCTAGTTTTAAAAAATGTATAGGTTTGCTAGGTTTCCCTAGGTGCTGGCAGAGCTAGGGCGCAAAAACAAAAGGTAGTCTCTTTGTCCAAAAAGCGCAAGATTTCACCGGGAAATTGAGGTGCGACCATGTTGCGTTTTGCGCTGTTTCATGTCGCAGCCACTATGCCTACCCACGCAAGTGAGGTACCAATTTTTTACGGGAGACCTGGGGGAACGCTGGGTGGGTGGAAATTTGTTGATCCACACAGATTCCAGAACTTTCCACCACAGAAATGTGAGGAAAATGTGTTTTTTTGTCAAAATCTTAGCTTTGCTAGGGATTCTGGGTAACAAAACCTGGGGGTAGGCAGACGAGTCACCCCATCCTGAATTCCCCTGGGAGTCTAGTTTTCAAAAATGTATAGGTTTGCTAGGTTTCCCTAGGTGCTGGCAGAGCTAGGGCGCAAAAACAAAAGGTAGTCTTTTTGTCCAAAAAGTGCAAGATTTCACTGGGAAATTGAGGTGCGACCATGTTGCGTTTTGCGCTGTTTCATGTCGCAGCCACTATGCCTACCCACGCAAGTAAGGTACCATTTTTTACGGGAGACCTGGGGGAACACTGGGTGGGTGGAAATTGGTTGATCCACGCAGATTCCAGAGCTTTCCACCACAGAAATGTGAGGAAAATGTGTTTTTTTTGTCAAAATCTTAGCTTTGCTAGGGATTCTGGGTAACATAACCTGGGGGTAGGCAGACGAGTCACCCCATCCTGAATTCCCCTTGGTGTCTAGTTTTAAAAAATGTATAGGTTTGCTAGGTTTCCCTAGGTGCTGGCAGAGCTAGGGCGCAAAAACAAAAGGTAGTCTCTTTGTCCAAAAAGCGCAAGATTTCACTGGGAAATTGAGGTGCGACCATGTTGCGTTTTGCGCTGTTTCATGTCGCAGCCACTATGCCTACCCACGCAAGTGAGGTACCAATTTTTTACGGGAGACCTGGGGGAACGCTGGGTGGGTGGAAATTTGTTGATCCACGCAGATTCCAGAACTTTCCACCACAGAAATGTGAGGAAAATGTGTTTTTTTGTCGAAATCTTAGCTTTGCTAGGGCTTCTGGGTAACAAAACCTGGGGGTAGGCAGACGAGTCACCCCATCCTGAATTGCCCTGGGTGTCTAGTTTTCAAAAATGTATAGGTTTGCTAGGTTTTCCTAGGTGCTGGCAGAGCTAGGGCGCAAAAACAAAAGGTAGTCTTTTTGTCCAAAAAGTGCAAGATTTCACTGGGAAATTGAGGTGCGACCATGTTGCGTTTTGCGCTGTTTCATGTCGCAGCCACTATGCCTACCCACGCAAGTAAGGTACCATTTTTTACGGGAGACCTGGGGGAACATTTGGTGGGTGGAAATTGGTTGATCCACGCAGATTCCAGAACTTTCCACCACAGAAATGTGAGGAAAATGTTTTTTTTGTTGTCAAAATCTTAGTTTTGCTAGGGATTCTGGGTAACATAACCTGGGGGTAGGCAGACGAGTCACCCCATCCTGAATTCCCCTGGGTGTCTAGTTTTCAAAAATGCATAGGTTTGCTAGGTTTCCCTACGTGCTGGCAGAGCTAGGGCGCAAAAACAAAAGGTAGTCTTTTTGTCCAAAAAGTGCAAGATTTCACTGGGAAATTGAGGTGCGACCATGTTGCGTTTTGCGCGTATTCATGTCGCAGCCACTATGCCTACCCATGCAAGTGAGGTACCATTTTTTACGGGAGACCTGGGGGAACGCTGGGTGGGTGGAAATTTGTTGATCCACGCAGATTCCAGAACTTTCCACCACAGAAATGTGAGGAAAATTAGTTTTTTTTGTCAAAATCTTAGTTTTGCGAGGTATTCTGGGTAACAAAACCTGGGGGTAGGCAGACGAGTCACCCCATCCTGAATTCCCCTGGGTGTCTAGTTTTCAAAAATGTATAGGTTTGCTAGGTTTCCCTAGGTGCTGGCAGAGTTAGGGCGCAAAAACAAAAGGTAGTCTTTTTGTCCAAAAAGTGCAAGATTTCACTGGGAAATTGAGGTGCGACCATGTTGCGTTTTGTGCTGTTTCATGTCGCAGCCACTATGTCTACCCACGCAAGTGAGGTACCATTTTTTATGGGAGACCTGGGGGAACGCTGGGTGGGTGGAAATTTGTTAATCCACACAGATTCCAGAACTTTCCACCACAGAAATGTGAGGAAAATGTGTTTTTTTGTCAAAATCTTAGCTTTGCTAGGGATTCTGGGTAACAAAACCTGGGGGTAGGCAGACGAGTCACCCCATCCTGAATTCCCCTGAGAGTCTAGTTTTCAAAAATGTATAGGTTTGCTAGGTTTCCCTAGGTGCTGGCAGAGCTAGGGCGCAAAAACAAAAGGTAGTCTTTTTGTCCAAAAAGTGCAAGATTTCACTGGGAAATTGAGGTGCGACCATGTTGCGTTTTGCGCTGTTTCATGTCGCAGCCACTATGCCTACCCACGCAAGTAAGGTACCATTTTTTACGGGAGACCTGGGGGAACACTGGGTGGGTGGAAATTGGTTGATCCACGCAGATTCCAGAACTTTCCACCACAGAAATGTGAGGAAAATGTGTTTTTTTTGTCAAAATCTTAGCTTTGCTAGGGATTCTGGGTAACATAACCTGGGGGTAGGCAGACGAGTCACCCCATCCTGAATTCCCCTGGGTGTCTAGTTTTAAAAAATGTATAGGTTTGCTAGGTTTCCCTAGGTGCTGGCAGAGCTAGGGCGCAAAAACAAAAGGTAGTCTCTTTGTCCAAAAAGCGCAAGATTTCACTGGGAAATTGAGGTGCGACCATGTTGCGTTTTGCGCTGTTTCATGTCGCAGCCACTATGCCTACCCACGCAAGTGAGGTACCAATTTTTTACGGGAGACCTGGGGGAACGCTGGGTGGGTGGAAATTTGTTGATCCACGCAGATTCCAGAACTTTCCACCACAGAAATGTGAGGAAAATTTGTTTTTTTTTTTGAAATCTTAGCTTTGCTAGGGCTTCTGGGTAACAAAACCTGGGGGTAGGCAGACGAGTCACCCCATCCTGAATTCCCCTGGGTGTCTAGTTTTCAAAAATGTATAGGTTTGCTAGGTTTCCCTAGGTGCTGGCAGAGCTAGGGCGCAAAAACAAAAGGTAGTCTTTTTGTCCAAAAAGTGCAAGATTTCACTGGGAAATTGAGGTGCGACCATGTTGCGTTTTGCGCTGTTTCATGTCGCAGCCACTATGTCTACCCACGCAAGTGAGGTACCATTTTTTACGGGAGACCTGGGGGAACGCTGGGTGGGTGGAAATTTGTTGATCCACGCAGATTCCAGAACTTTCCACCACAGAAATGTGAGGAAAATTTTTTTTTGTCAAAATCTTAGCTTTGCTAGGGATTCTTGGTAACAAAACCTGAGGGTAGACAGACGAGTCACCCATCCTGAAATCCCCTGGGTGTCTAGTTTTAAAAAATGTATAGGTTTGCTAGGTTTCCCTAGGTGCTGGCAGAGCTAGGGCGCAAAAACAAAAGGTAGTCTCTTTGTCCAAAAAGCGCAAAATTTCACTGGGAAATTGAGGTGCGACCATGTTGCGTTTTGTGCTGTTTCATGTCGCAGCCACTATGCCTACCCACGCAAGTGAGGTACCAATTTTTTACGGGAGACCTGGGGGAACGCTGGGTGGGTGGAAATTTGTTGATCCACGCAGATTCCAGAACTTTCCACCACAGAAATGTGAGGAAAATGTGTTTTTTTGTCAAAATCTTAGCTTTGCTAGGGATTCTGGGTAACAAAACCTGGGGGTAGGCAGACAAGTCACCCCATCCTGAATTCCCCTGGGTGTCTAGTTTTCAAAAATGTATAGGTTTGCTAGGTTTCCCTAGGTGCTGGCAGAGCTAGGGCGCAAAAACAAAAGGTAGTCTTTTTGTCCAAAAAGTGCAAGATTTCACTGAGAAATTGAGGTGCGACCATGTTGCGTTTTGCGCTGTTTCATGTCGCAGCCACTATGCCTACCCACGCAAGTGAAGTACCATTTTTTACGGGAGACCTGGGGGAACGCTGGGTGGGTGGAAATTGGTTGATCCACGCAGATTCCAGAACTTTCCACCACAGAAATGTGAGGAAAATGTGTTTTTTTTTGTCAAAATCTTAGCTTTGCTAGGGATTCTGGGTAACAAAACCTGGGGGTAGGCAGACGAGTAACCCCATCCTGAATTCCCCTCGGTGTCTAGTTTTAAAAAATGTATAGGTTTGCTAGGTTTCCCTAGGTGCTGGCAGAGCTAGAGCGCAAAAACAAAAGGTAGTCTTTTTGTCCAAAAAGTGCAAGATTTCACTGGGAAATTGAGGTGCGACCATGTTGCGTTTTGCGCTGTTTCATGTCGCAGCCACTATGCCTACCCATGCAAGTGAGGTACCATTTTTTACGGGAGACCTGGGGGAACGCTGGGTGGGTGGAAATTTGTTGATCCACGCAGATTCCAGAACTTTCCACTACAGAAATGTGAGGAAAATTTGTTTTTTTTGTCAAAATCTTAGTTTTGCGAGGTATTCTGGGTAACAAAACCTGGGGGTAGGCAGACGAGTCACCCCATCCTGAATTCCCCTGGGTGTCTAGTTTTCAAAAATGTATAGGTTTGCTAGGTTTCCCTAGGTGCTGGCAGAGTTAGGGCGCAAAAACAAAAGGTAGTATTTTTGTCCAAAAAGTGCAAGATTTCACTGGAAAATTGAGGTGCGACTATGTTGCGTTTTGCGCTGTTTCATGTCGCAGCCACTATGTCTACCCACGCAAGTGAGGTACCATTTTTTATGGGAGACCTGGGGGAACGCTGGGTGGGTGGAAATTTGTTGATCCACGCAGATTCCAGAACTTTCCACCACAGAAATGTGAGGAAAATGTATTTTTTTGTCAAAATCTTAGCTTTGCTAGGGATTCTTGGTAACAAAACCTGAGGGTAGACAGACGAGTCACCAATCCTGAAATCCCCTGGGTGTCTAGTTTTAAAAAATGTATAGGTTTGCTAGGTTTCCCTAGGTGCTGGCAGAGCTAGGGCGCAAAAACAAAAGGTAGTCTCTTTGTCCAAAAAGCGCAAGATTTCACCGGGAAATTGAGGTGCGACCATGTTGCGTTTTGCGCTGTTTCATGTCGCAGCCACTATGCCTACCCACGCAAGTGAGGTACCAATTTTTTACGGGAGACCTGGGGGAACGCTGGGTGGGTGGAAATTTGTTGATCCACACAGATTCCAGAACTTTCCACCACAGAAATGTGAGGAAAATGTGTTTTTTGTCAAAATCTTAGCTTTGCTAGGGATTCTGGGTAACAAAACCTGGGGGTAGGCAGACGAGTCACCCCATCCTGAATTCCCCTGGGAGTCTAGTTTTCAAAAATGTATAGGTTTGCTAGGTTTCCCTAGGTGCTGGCAGAGCTAGGGCGCAAAAACAAAAGGTAGTCTTTTTGTCCAAAAAGTGCAAGATTTCACTGGGAAATTGAGGTGCGACCATGTTGCGTTTTGCGCTGTTTCATGTCGCAGCCACTATGCCTACCCACGCAAGTGAGGTACCAATTTTTTACGGGAGACCTGGGGGAACGCTGGGTGGGTGGAAATTTGTTGATCCACGCAGATTCCAGAACTTTCCACCACAGAAATGTGAGGAAAATGTGTATTTTTGTCGAAATCTTAGCTTTGCTAGGGCTTCTGGGTAACAAAACCTGGGGGTAGGCAGACGAGTCACCCCATCCTGAATTCCCCTGGGTGTCTAGTTTTCAAAAATGTATAGGTTTGCTAGGTTTCCCTAGGTGCTGGCAGAGCTAGGGCGCAAAAACAAAAGGTAGTCTTTTTGTCCAAAAAGTGCAAGATTTCACTGGGAAATTGAGGTGCGACCATGTTGCGTTTTGCACTGTTTCATGTCGCAGCCACTATGCCTACCCACGCAAGTGAAGTACCATTTTTTACGGGAGACCTGGGGGAGCGCTGGGTGGGTGGAAATTGGTTGATCCACACAGATTCCAGAACTTTCCACCAAAGAAATGTGGGGAAAATGTGTTTTTTTGTCAAAATCCTAGCTTTGCAAGGGATTCATGGTAACAAAACCTGGGGGTAGGGAGACGAGTCACCAAATCCTGAATTCCCCTGGGTGTCTAGTTTTAAAAAATGTATAGGTTTGCTAGGTTTCCCTAGGTGCTGGCAGAGCTAGGGCGCAAAAACAAAAGGTAGTCTCTTTGTCCAAAAAGCGCAACATTTCACTGGGAAATTGAGGTGCGACCATGTTGCGTTTTGTGCTGTTTCATGTCGCAGCCACTATGCCTACCCACGCAAGTGAGGTTCCAATTTTTTACGGGAGACCTGGGGGAATGCTGGGTGGGTGGAAATTTGTTGATCCACGCAGATTCCAGAACTTTCCACCACAGAAATGTGAGGAAAATGTGTTTTTGTTGTCAAAATCTTAGCTTTGCTAGGGATTCTGGGTAACAAAACCTGGGGGTAGGCAGACGAGTCACCCCATCCTGAATTCCCCTGGGTGTCTAGTTTTCAAAAATGTATAGGTTTGCTAGGTTTCCCTAGGTGCTGGCAGAGCTAGGGCGCAAAAACAAAAGGTAGTCTTTTTGTCCAAAAAGTGCAAGATTTCATTGAGAAATTGAGGTGCGACCATGTTGCGTTTTGCGCTGTTTCATGTCGCAGCCACTATGCCTACCCACGCAAGTGAAGTACCATTTTTTACGGGAGACCTGGGGGAACGCTGGGTGGGTGGAAATTGGTTGATCCACGCAGATTCCAGAACTTTCCACCACAGAAATGTGAGGAAAATGTGTTTTTTTTGTCAAAATCTTAGCTTTGCTAGGGATTCTGGGTAACAAAACCTGGGGGTAGGCAGACGAGTAACCCCATCCTGAATTCCCCTCGGTGTCTAGTTTAAAACAATGTATAGGTTTGCTAGGTTTCCCTAGGTGCTGGCAGAGCTAGAGCGCAAAAACAAAAGGTAGTCTTTTTGTCCAAAAAGTGCAAGATTTCACTGGGAAATTGAGGTGCAACCATGTTGCGTTTTGCGCTGCTTCATGTCGCAGCCACTATGCCTACCCACGCAAGTGAGGTACCATTTTTTTCAGGAGACCTGGGGGAACGCTGGGTGGGTGGAAATTGGTTGATCCACACAGATTCCAGAACTTTCCACCAAAGAAATGTGAGGAAAATGTGTTTTTTTGTCAAAATCCTAGCTTTGCAAGGGATTCTTGGTAACAAAACCTGGGGGTAGGCAGACGAGTCACCCCATCCTGAATTCCCCTGGGTGTCTAGTTTTCAAAAATGTATAGGTTTGCTAGGTTTCCCTAGGTGCTGGCAGAGCTAGGGCGCAAAAACATAAGGTAGTCTTTTTGTCCAAAAAGTGCAAGATTTCACTGGGAAATTGAGGTTCGACCATGTTGCGTCTTGCGCTGTTTCATGTCGCAGCCACTATGCCTACCCACGCAAGTGAGGTACCATTGTTTACGGGAGACCTGGGGGAACGCTGGGTGGGTGGAAATTTGTTGATCCACGCAGATTCCAGAACTTTCCACCACAGAAATGTGAGGAAAATGTGTTTTTTTGTCAAAATCTTAGCTTTGCTAGGGATTCTTGGTAACAAAACCTGAGGGTAGACAGACGAGTCACCCCATCCTGAAATCCCCTGGGTGCCTAGTTTTCAAAAATGTATAGGTTTGCTAGGTTTCCCTAGGTGCTGGCAGAGCTAGGGCACAAAAACAAAAGGTAGTCTCTTTGTCCAAAAAGCGCAAGATTTCACTGGGAAATTGAGGTGCGACCATGTTGCGTTTTGCGCTGTTTCATGTCGCAGCCACTATGCCTACCCATGCAAGTGAGGTACAATTGTTTTCGGGAGACCTGGGGGAACGCTGGGTGGGTGGAAATTGGTTGATCCACTCAGATTCCAGAACTTTCCACCACAGAAATGTGAGGAAAATGTGTTTTTTTGTCGAAATCTTAGCTTTGCTAGGGATTCTGGGTAACAAAACCTGGGGGTAGGCAGAGGAGTCAACCCATCCTGAATTCCCCTGAGTGTCTAGTTTTCAAAAATTTATAGGTTTGCTAGGTTTCCCTAGGTGCTGGCAGAGCTAGGGCGCAAAAACAAAAGGTAGTCTTTTTGTCCAAATAGTGCAAGATTTCACTGGGAAATTGAGGTGCGACCATGTTGCGTTTTGCGCTGTTTCATGTCGCAGCCACTATGCATAACAACACAAGTGAGGTACCATTTTTTTTGGGAGACCTGGGGGAACGCTGGGTGGGTGGAAATTTGATGATCCACGCAGATTCCAGAACTTTCCACCACAGAAATGTGAGGAAAATGTGTTTTTTTTGTCAAATTCTTAGCTTTGCAAGGGATTCTGGGTAACAAACCCTGGTGGTAGGCAGTCGAGTCACCCCATCCTGAATTTCTCTGTGTATCTAGATTTCAAAAATGTATAGGTTTGCTAGGTTTCCCTAGGTGCTGGCAGAGCTAGGGCTCAAAAACAAAAGGTAGTCTCTTTGTCCAAAAAGCGCAAGATTTCACTTGGAAATTGAGGTGCGACCACGTTGCGTTTTGCGCTGTTTCGTGTCACACCCACTATGCCTACCCAAGCAAGTGAGGTACCATTTTTTTTGGGAGACCTGGGGGAACGCTGGGTTGCCGGAAATTTGTTGATCCACGCAGATTCCAGAACTTTCCATCACAGAAATGTGAGGAAAATGTGTTTTTTTTGTCAAATTCTTAGATTTGCAAGGGATTCTGGGTAACAAAACCTGGTGGTAGGCAGTCGAGTCACCCCATCCTGAATTCCCCTGGGTGTCTACTTTTCAAAAATCTATAGGATTGCTAGGTTTCACTAGGTGCCGGCAGAGCTAGGGTGCAAAAACTACAGGTAGGCACTTTGCCAAAAAAGGGTCAATTTGTAACTGTAAAATTTAGGTGTGACCACGTTGCATTTTGCGCCGTTTCCTGTCGCATGCACAAGGCCGACCCACACAAGTGAGGTACCGTTTTTATCGGGAGACATTGGGTAATTTAGATTTTTAAATCAACTGTTATTACCAATTGAGATTTCATGCATTTCTCCCTTTCAATGAAAGACATTGTGTAAAAAAAAAATCTTTTTGAAAAATGACCAATAATTCTCATGCTAGTATGAGTATTCCCAATTTTGAAAATGTGCAATTATATACTGTTTCTGAACTCTATAATTTGTACCCAATTCAGAAATACATAGGTTTCTTTCATA
This sequence comes from Lissotriton helveticus, assembly GCF_964261635.1. Classification (NCBI taxonomy): domain Eukaryota; kingdom Metazoa; phylum Chordata; class Amphibia; order Caudata; family Salamandridae; genus Lissotriton; species Lissotriton helveticus. The sequence goes on along the minus strand of NC_136071.1, from coordinate 1,064,220,382 downwards.
CAGATTTTTCCATGTATACATTTTCCAAGACAAAGTGCTGTATACCCAGTAAATGAAAAAAATACCATTGCAAGTTGCTGCCCAGTTTTTGGATCTGGGTTCGTCGGGTTCTTGGTGAAACTACAAGTCCTATATATCCCCACAACCAGGAAGGTCTAACGGATGTAATGGTATATTTCTTTCCAAGAGCTGTCAAATTAGAAAAAGGTATAGGTGAAAACGTTGAGACAAAAGGCTGTTTTTTTCAACAAATTTTCAATTATTCCAATATTTATCTGTTAGTTTCTATAAAGAAACCTTCATGGATTTAGACAAATGACCCCTTTCTGAATTCAGAATTATGTCTACTTTTCACAAATGTACAGCTTTCCTGGATCCATTATTGCTTTCAAACTCATTTCTACCATTAACTGGAAGGAGGTGGAAAGCTCTAAAAATAGCAAAAATAGGCTATGTCCCAGAAAAATGCCAAAACTGTGTGAAAAATGTCGGTTCTCTGACAAAAGACTGTCATTCCCTAAAAGCTGAGAAAATGGAGATTCCAGCCCCACAAACCCTTTTTTGATAACATTTTCAGGGAAAAACCCAGAGGCTTTCATTTGCAGCCCGTTATTCCAATTTTTCTGAAAAAAACAAACATTTCACTATATTTTGGTTAATTTCTGGGGCCCCTCCAAAGGAATCCACAAACCCTGGGCGCCTTTAGAATCCACATGATGTTGGAAGAAAAGGACGCAAAATTGGCGTGGATACCTTATGTGGTCAAAAGGTTACAAGGGCCTAAGCGCGCACTACCCCAAAACACCAAAAAAAGCCTTAGCACAGGAGGGGAAAAGGCCTAGCAGCGAAGGGGTTAAATGAAAGGCACCATTCGCAGACAATTTGTAATTTGTTATCATTCACTGCAATTTTTCTTTAAGACACTGACATGTATGCCAACCCTAGTCAACCAGTTTTTTATGGGTGCGCCTATCAACTGGAGGCTCTTTCTCTCTCCCACTAGCAGGAATCTTTCACTTACCAAGGAGTACGCCAATTGTAATCTCAACAAAGTTTCACAATATGCTTAATACTAACAAAGCCAACCACAATATGACTTGAAAACAAAATACAATTCATAAAACGAGCTGTCAATAAATCAATACACAAAAACGTTGTCTGGCTTCTGGGACTCAGGAAGGAAAATGAATTCACCAAGAAGAGGATTAATTACCTCTGGCACTATCGATCACACAAAGATAGGCTTTCGGTCAGTGGCAACCTACCCTTAGAGTCAGCGTTTCTATCCTTGTACTCAGAATAAACATCACTATTAAGGATTAGTTTTTATTCACAGCTAAACTAGAAAGTATCTCATAAACTTTCTTATAACCTGGCACCACAGCTTTATTCTGAATCAGGAGACAGATTTATATTTAACTTGAGTTATCAGTTCTCCATAAATCCATATATTTTTATACATAAATGCAAAAACCTAAAACTTTACATAAAAACATAAAATTACAATGTCTCTTTATCAAAATACGTAACCTTATAAAGCTTTGCAGGTTGATAAGATTCTTCAATTATTGCAAAATAATAAACTACAATACAACTTTTTGAAGCATATGCCTATCATACTACCATTGTCAGTGTCTTCGAACCTTGGTATTGGTGCAACGCTCGATGTGAGTTTTGATGTGATCAGGTGAGGGAAGGTTGGCGCGAAGAGGAACAGCTGTGAGGTAAACCTGAAAGGCAAATGGAGATTGATTAATGTCTTTCTTCAATGTTATCCCTTAACCCCAACTCACTCTGCTAAGTCTTGACCTCACCTGTAAAGATCACTTCTCTGTCTCTTGGAATAGCACTTCCCTGCAGAACAATTTGGGAATAGATGAGCTTTGTAGTTTTCTCTGTAATTATAAACATTTGTGATAGCTTTCCAAAACACCTTAACCATGAACAGTGTATACAATTAAACAATATACGACTTAACTTTTATAGCATACCATGAACCAATGTCTCTTTTTGAATTAAAGGCAGGCCATGTTCTGTCCTTGCAGTCTCTTAACTCAGAGTTCCTCGATTTTGAACTAGTTCTCTATATCAGCTCTATCACTTACATCAAAAGGGATTGCATACGTTTTGTCAACAATAGGTCCTTGCTCTTATCCCTTAGAGCTTTTCTTTTAGACACTAAGGCATCTTTTATGATGGTGGGTGGACTTTGTCTGCCCGCCATCGCCCCACGAAATGGGACCGCCCGCTAAGGGTGTGGCTGTCCCACATGGGCAATCAGGTTGCGCCCACCACTCAAATGTTTTGCATTGCAGCGGGTGGTGCTGTCAGTAGCACCCAGCGCAATACAAAAAAGCATGTGTGCATTTGCATGCACAACGTGGCAGGCACCGCACGGTGCCTGCCACGTCGTCAATGCAAATGCAAGGAGGTACCATTTATTTATTTATTTATAGTCGGATTTGTATTGCGCATGGCTGCCCTAGCATGGGCCGTCCCAGCACCACCAAAGACAGTGAGAGTGAGCAAGGAGGAAAAGATTCAGAGTTAGGCTGGGAAAAGCCAGGTCTTTATGGCTTTGCGAAATGCAAGATGGTTCTGAATCCCTCTGATAGAAACAGGAAGCGAATTCCAAAGATTCGCAGCAAGACTGCGAAAAGAGTGGCCTCCGGCTGTAGCTCTCATGACTCGAGGAATACTGCCAAAGCTTGGTCAGCTGACCTTAAAGTGCGCCTTGGCACACAGGACTCTAACAAATTAGCCAGCCCCAGAGGTGCCTGTTGATTCAAAATCCTGTGAGACACACAAAGTGTTTTCAACTGGATTCGCTTCTCCTCAGGCAACCAATGTATTTAGGAAGAACATGGGAAACAGAACACGATTTTGGAAGTGCCACCAAAATACGTGCCACTGCATTCTGAATTCTTTGGAGGCGCCTAATGCTGTACTTATTAGCACCGAGATAGAGAGAAATACCATGATCCAGTCTGGATAAAATTATAGCCTCGACGATGGTTTGGTGCACTTTAGGAGGAAAAAAAAACAAAAAGAGGTTTCAAACTTCGCAGAAACCCAAAGCAGACCCCTGCTACTTCTTTCGATTGAATCTCAAAAGTAAGGGCCCCATCGACCCACAATCCACGGTTCTTTACAGCCTCCTTAGGCAGAGGAGCCGGTTTGAGACGATCCGGCCAGCACTGCTCGGACCACAGATCTTGATCCTTCCCAAACAGCAAGACCTCCGACTTACTGGCATTCAATTGCAAACAATTTGCAGCCATCCAGTCCGCAACCTCTAAGAGGTCCTCCTTAAACTTTTCCAGGTTAACACTACATTTCTTAGAGAAGGCGATCACCAGTTGGGTGTTGTCAGCATACGACACCAGAGACAGCCCTCTTCTTTTAGCCACCAACGCAAAGGGTCGAACATAAATGTTGAACAATAAAGGGCTCAGTATTGAACCTAGAGGCACCCCCTGTTGCAAGGCATACTCCTGCGAATGGAAAGGTGGCACCAAAACCTGGAAAGATCTCCCCTCCAAGAAGGACCGGAGCCAGGCCAAAGCCAGACCCCTGATTCCGATTTCCTGTAGGCACTTTAGGAGTATCGCGTGAGAGACAATGTCAAATACGGCACTTAGGTCCAGTTGAACTAAGGCCGCGGAATCGTCGACATCAAGACTCCCCAGGATTTCTTCCGTCGCAGCCAGCAGAGCAGACTCTGTGCTGTGGCGTGCTCGGAAACTGTTCTGCAAAGGATCCAAGATGGCATTATGCTCAATAAACTCAGTGAGTGTAGTGTTCACATGAGATTCAACCAACTTAGCCAAGAAGGGCAGCTGGGAAATAGGGCAAACATTTCCCAACTTAGAAGGGTCCAGAGACGCTTTCTTTAGGAGAGCAATAACTTTACCGTGTTTCCACGCCACTGGCATAGATTGTGAAGACAGGGAGAGGTTAACCTGATCTATATTCACTGGTGAAATCAAAGCATGAAACTGACGAAAGTGAGCAGGTGTCAAAGGGTCAGCCGGGGAGCCCGATTTGATTTTCATACAAAGGGACTCGAAATCAGTGGAGGACAAAAAGGGAAAAGATGACAAACTTTTGCCCACCAAGGGTCCAATATCCCCTGGCTCAAACACCACACCAGAAGGGGCTATGGAGGGAAGGCTTTGGTATATCTTCTCTACCCTATTCACAAAATACCTGGCCAGGTCATTACACTGATAATTCGATGAAATCGGAGAGTCCCCTGTTACGCCAGCAATCTTCATGCCTTTGAGCAGAGAGAAAATTGTCTTGGAGCTGACTGAAATTTTATCGGCAATAAACTCCACTCGTGCTCTTCGAATTAGTTTATGGTAGTGCTTAATAGCCGCTCGGTATTGACTCTTTGCCAACAAATCATACAAGCGTCTCCAAGCACGCTCAAGCTGTTTACAATGTTTTTTGGCTTTGGTCAGCGAATCATTGAACCGGTGGTTATACTGCCCTCGATTATTCCCACCCAGTTTAGCCGGGATGCAGCTATCCAAGCCTAGCATCAGCCAGTCATGGAAATGCAAATTTGCCACCTCTATATCCAATGGCAACTGAGGCCTGTGGCTGGACAAAAAGGCTGGGAAATGACTGATGTTCAGCTTGTGCCAGGGACGTTTTAAAACTAAGGCCGCGGAATCGTCGACATCAAGACTCCCCAGGATTTCTTCCGTCGCAGCCAGCAGAGCAGACTCTGTGCTGTGGCGTGCTCGGAAACTGTTCTGCAAAGGATCCAAGATGGCATTATGCTCAATAAACTCAGGGAGTGTAGTGTTCACATGAGATTCAACCAACTTAGCCAAGAAGGGCAGCTGGGAAATAGGGCAATCATTTCCCAACTTAGAAGGGTCCAGAGACGCTTTCTTTAGGAGAGCAATAACTTTACCGTGTTTCCACGCCACTGGCACAGATTGTGAAGACAGGGAGAGGTTAACCTGATCTATATTCACTGGTGAAATCAAAGCATGAAACTGACGAAAGTGAGCATGTGTCAAAGGGTCAGCCAGGGAGCCCGATTTGATTTTCATACAAAGGGACTCGAAATCAGTGTAGGACAAAAAGGGAACAGATGACAAACTGTTGCCCACCAAGGGTCCAATATCCCCTGGCTCAAACACCACACCAGAAGGGGCTATGGAGGGAAGGCTTTGGTATATCTTCTCTACCCTATTCACAAAATACCTGGCCAGGTCATTACACTGATAATTCGATGAAATCGGAGAGTCCCCTGTTACGCCAGCAATCTTCATGCCTTTGAGCAGAGAGAAAATTGTCTTGGAGCTGACTGAAATTTTATCGGCAATAAACTCCACTCGTGCTCTCCGAATTAGTTTATGGTAGTGCTTAATAGCCGCTCGGTATGGACTCTTTGCCAACAAATCATACAAGCGTCTCCAAGCACGCTCAAGCTGTTTACAATGTTTTTTGGCTTAGGTCAGCGAGTCATTGAACCGGTGGTTAGACTGCCCTCGATTATTACCACCCAGTTTAGCCGGGATGCAGCTATCCAAGCCTAGCATCAGCCAGTCATGGAAATGCGAATTTGCCACCTCTATATCCAATGGCAACTGAGGCCTGTGGCTGGACAAAAAGGCTGGGAAATGACTGATGTTCAGCTTGTGCCAGGGACGTTTTAAAACTGGGGCGGGAGGATTCAAGACCGGCTTTCCCTTCCACAGCAGTGAGAAAGCCACCAAAAAATGGTCAGTCCAGACGTGAGGAACAGGTGGCCGAACCTTTAGCGAACCTAGGTTAGAGAATATGGGGTCAAGTAAGTGCCCTGCAACATGCGTACACTCATGGCCACACTGAGCCAGCTGATACGCCTCTAGATCAGCCAGAAAACTGGCAATATCCGCTCTCCCACTATTCTCAAGATGAAGATTTAGGTCACCTAAGTTGGTAAAATTCGCTCCACTACTTGCGTGAAACAGGACTTTATTCAATAAGTCTTCCCTAAACATACTAGATGGTCCTGTGGGGCGATTAATAAGGAAGCCGGTAACAGTAAGGTTATGGTTCAGCATAATTTTGTACAGGGCACTTTCGCAGTCCGCTATATTCTCCTTAGTAAAACTGCAGGAGTATGCACCATTGACAATAACTGCAATACTGCCCCCTCTATTGCCCACTTTGTTAATGTTCTTCATCACAAAACCTTGTGGAAGAGCTAACCAAGTCTCTGCAATGGAGTCTTGTGTAAACCATGTCTCCATTAAGAATAATACATCCGGAGACTCTTCAACCAAAAGATAAAAAACATCAGCAACGACCGGCAGTTGAGACTTAAAAACTTAAAGTCGGTATGGTCAGGAGGACATAGGATGAATTCCTCCAATTGGAGTTGAAACAAGCAGAGCTTTCATTTAAAAGGGCCGTCCAGGGGAGCCCTGGCTGTGGAGGGGCAATTGGTCTCCAGCATCAGGAGCTTGTGCGCCATGTGCCCCCCAACATCCTGGGGGCCCGCAACAGGCCTGCAACAGGCCCCCAACAGCGAAATTCGGATGCCTTTCTGTGGCGGTGGAAAGGATTATCCCCGCATGCATAGTAATATGAATGGAGGCGTCTAACAGACACCGCCACTATATTCACACCTTTTCCCGCCCGGTCGACTCATCATCCAGGCGGAAAAGTGGCGGACGGTCTTCCTGCCCACCGCGGTACCCCCGCCATCATGATCAGGAGGGGGGTAAATTGCATGCGGGTGGCGGAGAATGGCGGGCGGATCGCGACCGCCATACAGGCGGTGGCAAACCGCCTGCTATTTTGATAGATCCTATGTTCTTGAGAAACTGTTATTCTTGAATCTAAAATGATATATTATTTCCTTGCTGATATCATGGCTTGAAATTCAAATCTTTCTTTTATTTTTTATGTATTAAAAATCATTCCCTCCTAATTTCCACATTTTCAGGAGAGTACATTTCTCCTGTAATGAGTCTTTCTCATTACTTATAGCAGCTTACCAATCATTTTATCTTCATACTGTGCTCTCAAATCCTTCCAAAAATTATGTATCCATGACCTTCTTGGATCTTTATTCTGAGGCTTTCAACAACTAAAATCAGCACTATAATGTTCCTACCTTGAGTTCTGTCCGGTCGCTCCATACGAACCACAGGGAGAGAATGTCAGGATGAGCTTACCTTTTATAGGATTGCCCTGCCGAATATGGCTGGTGCACGTAAGTGGGCACTTAAATTTCCTGGACAAGTAGTCCCTTAATTTAGAGTTGAGGATGCATTGTGCCACAAAGGGACAAACACAGTTGAGCGCAGGCCCAAGGTCCACTCCTATGCAACACAGCGTGTACAGCACAAAACAATGGGGGTCCATAAGCATAGCACAACAGAATGCTTATATCTCCTAAGTATTACCATCCCAACTTGCCAGACGGCATCTAAGATCAGACACTGAAAGCCATTGACATTACGTGAAAATACTAACAAAATAACCAAATCAACATTTCAAAGTCACGAGATAAACATATCTCACAAAGATCTACGAGTACTCACATCCCAAAAAGATCTACATGCACTCGGGCAATAATACAGATAATTCCAAGATTCTCCAAGCACCGACTATTTCTATTTCTATCAATTAGCCTAATTATTAGTGCTAATTATGTTAATTCTCCCCAAAATTCTGTTGGTGTTATATTTAAAGCAATTAAGAGGGTTTAGATGTGGGATCTGGACTGCCAGAGTCTTCATCAATCTAAGTCCATTGCCAATAAATGAAACCTGCACAAAGTAACACTTCAAGTCAAAACCATAAGTATGTATTACAAATTATGATCATTACAGCAGTCAAAAATTCATTAATTGATTCATGAACAATCAGTAATCATAGTTAGTCAAAGTCAAAAAATGCAGAGCATTGACATGATGTACCTCTAAAGCAAATCGCAGCCAGCAATACAGTATAGTCAAGCAAAATTACCAACATAGAGTCTGCCCAAACAAGTAAGCAAAGTCTCCAAATATAAAGTAAACGAAGTAGTGTAGTCCAGAGCATGGCTTACTCAGGAGGAAGGTTACATTTTAGCAAAATTTAAAACAACGATCACGAATGAGACTTCTATTTTGCAGATCTTCTGAAATAGAAAAGCACAAAGAGAAAAACATGCCCATTCAGAATGCATTTCATGTAAAAAAGGAGTGCACTTTGCTTCCGCCAATGTGAAATGAGAACAATGAAAGCTAGTCAAGCCCTCAGGCTAATTTAAACACATCGTAATTAAGCATCATTTTGTAATTATTGGAAATGCTTCTGCAATGATATGTGAAAGGTTCTGCAGTAAATTGTGAAAAAAATGCTGGAGATGAATGGGTGCAATCTCCCTCTTCGACAGTACCACTTTATCAGGAAAATAGCTCCTTTTCTTCAAACACAGGTGAACATAAGGGGAAAAACGTTGAGTTTGTCGGACAGGAGATTCAATTGAAAACACTATGGAGTTCCCTGTCCACCAAACCTTTGGTCTGTCTGCCAAGTCAGTCAGGCAGTAAGCTTTCTGTTGATGAAACAACTGTTGACTCTGTCGATGGAAAGCTTCTTCAGCGAATCAAATAGAATAGGGGATGTAGAGGAAGGGCTTTACACCCCCCACCCTATTTGGGGTGGGCAACATGATGTCCTGGTGGGGAGAGAGTAAAAAACACATATTGACCACCCCACCTTCCCCCCCCCCTCCACACACACACACACACTATGTAAGAAAACTCTCCAAGTGTAGAGGTCATTCGTTGTTTACTTTTTTCCTAATACAAACTCCCACTCAGGATTTTTGAAATGCGAACATTGTGAAAAGTTTGGTGGATTGCAACCAAAACGACCATGGCCACCATCCAAACAATACAACCATGGCCACCTTCCACACTTTTAGCAGCTTGAAGGGAACCTCTGAAATGGTGGATCCTTTCAATGTACAGAGATGACAGCTGGGCCTAAGATCAGTTCTAATTCCGGAGAACAATCGTCTGTCAGGGTGGCAGACATAATGTCTCCTGCTGCCCTAATTGACTCTACTGCATCCAGCAAAGTCTAAATCAGCCTGTAAGTCTTATTCTGCGTTCATCAGTAATATTCCTAAAATTATTTTTTATCCTTCATATTGCCTCAACTACATTACTGCCAGAAAAAAGAGATGCTTTTCTGATAAATGGGTGATTGTGTTATATAGGATCCAACTGTTTGTACTTCTACCTCAATAGTAGCGGATGCAAACCTCCTCCAGAATGATGAGATTCTTAACAACGCCTGTCATATTTCCACAGTTTTATCGGATGTGGTGTTGCAACTAGACACAGTTTGTTGGTAGCTGGAGCTTGTTTTTCATTTAAACCATCTAGATGGGAATTCCTTTTTAGGTCGAGTATTCGAGACCTCTTGTATATACTTTAGTATATACTTATATACTTTAGTATATACTTATATGTGTATGTGTATGTACATTGTGGGATCCAGAGATCAACTCTAGGACTTGTCTACTTCCACGTAAAGACTTTTTTGTCTGTTCAACTGCCTCTATTTAACTGTCTTAATAGAAAACGACCAGCAGAGGTCAGTAAAATACCAGAATTGTCTTCTGTAGAGGAACTTTCTTTTTTTATTATTTTTTCTGGTAACTGACTCTATTTAACTTTCTTGATAGAAAACGACCAGCAGAGGTCAGTAAAATACCAGAATCACATTAGCATTCTCTAAATTCCAGTCCATAGAAATTGTCTTCCACGAACACCTATAGACAATAATATTTTTTTCAAATCTTGTATTTTCGGTGTTATGACCACTGAAGGCCCTGATTTTTTTTTAAACAGAGCTTTGGACTATACCATTTCCCGCTGAGAGGCAATATTTCTTTCCATGTGTGTCACCTGGTGTGTCACGAAGTTTGGTGCCTACTATCCCTACATGTTAAAGAACGGTAGATGTTTCAGCACCCAGGCTAATGTGCTGCATAGCTAAATACATATAAGGTCCCAAAAGCAAGACCAATTGCATTGCAAGTGCTTGTTAAATATGGCCTCCTCTGCCTTGGCTGTGTGGCAAGAACTAATATCAGCACGTAAGATACATATAAAGACAGGCGTTTTAGGACTGTCCCATTAGACTTTGCTTGTTTGGGCATGGCCCCTTCAGGCATTTGCTTGTTCGGGGAAGCACCCTCTGAAGACCCCTTTATGGGCTTTCTGTAATGTTTTGGAACTAGTCAATGGCATTTATCCAGATGTTCACATTATCCTCAGGTACATTTGGTGACAGGTTAAAAAGTATCTCTTTTCTGTCATGACAACTTTTGCTCCTATTTTTCATCACTACACATACTATGTTGTAGTTTGTCTTTTATTTGAACAAAAACACTATGGAGTGGGCGGAAAGCAGCAACCCCATGAAACCATTGTTCACAATTATGCCTTATCTGCAGTGCTGAGGAATAGTTGTATGTGATGTAGTTCTGTGTTTAGTAAGATGCGCATGCATCTAGCCCAATCATAACATGAAAAGTGTCCCAGAAGAAATTGCCTCATGACATGGACGTCAATGCACACAAACAGCAGAGGGACAGGCTAAGATATCCACAATATCACAGTGTGTCATTCCTTCTTGGTCAATTTAGCTTCCTTCTGAGTCTCTATTTTACCCTATGGGGTCACTGGTATGTCCAATGTTCCTGCCTGCCCCACTGCAACCCCAATATTTGTGCAGCCAAGATATTATATGAAGAGACTTCAGGACTTGACGATGAACCTGTTGCTGTTCTCTGGTCCGTAGTAAGGGATCTGGTTTAAAATGCAATCTCAGTTTTTAATGGCCTTCTCCAGAGACCTGAATACCAGACATGTCTGGCCCAAGTCAATGCAAGCTAAATTACGTCCCAGGGATTAGGTTTTCATCTTGCACAGTAGTGTTGGAAGCTTGAGAAGGAGTATAGACGTTTGTTGATCCACGCAGATTCCAGAACTTTCCACCACAGAAATGTGAGAAAAATGTGTTTTTTTTGTCAAATTCTTAGCTTTGCAAGGGATTCTGGGTAACAAACCCTGGTGGTAGGCAGTCGAGTCACCCCATCCTGAATTCCCCTGTGTATCTAGATTTCAAAAATGTATAGGTTTGCTAGGTTTCCCTAGGTGCTGGCAGAGCTAGGGCTCAAAAACAAAAGGTAGTCTCTTTGTCCAAAAAGCGCAAGATTTCACTTGGAAATTGAGGTGCGACCACGTTGCGTTTTGCGCTGTTTCGTGTCACAGCCACTATGCCTACCCAAGCAAGTGAGGTACCATTTTTTTTGGGAGACCTGGGGGAACGCTGGGTTGCTGGAAATTTGTTGATCCACGCAGATTCCAGAACTTTCCACCACAGAAATGTGAGGAAAATGTGTTTTTTTGTCAAATTCTTAGATTTGCAAGGGATTCTGGGTAACAAAACCTGGTGGTAGGCAGTCGAGTCACCCCATCCTGAATTCCCCTGGGTGTCTACTTTTCAAAAATCTATAGGTTTGCTAGGTTTCACTAGGCGCCGGCAGAGCTAGGGTGCAAAAACTACAGGTAGGCACTTTGCCAAAAAAGGGTCAATTTGTAACTGCAAAATTTAGGTGTGACCTCGTTGCATTTTGCGCCGTTTCCTGTCGCATGCACAAGGCCGACCCACACAAGTGAGGTACCGTTTTTATCGGGAGACATTGGGTAATTTAGATTTGTAAATCAACTGTTATTACCAATTGAGATTTCATGCATTTCTCCCTTTCAATGAAAGACATTGTGTAAAAAAAAAATCTTTTTGAAAAATGACCAATAATTCTCATGCTAGTATGAGTATTCCCAATTTTGAAAATGTGCAATTATATACTGTTTCTGAACTCTATAATTTGTACCCAATTCAGAAATACATAGGTTTCTTTCATACAGATTTTTCCATGTATACATTTTCCAAGACAAAGTGCTGTATACCCAGTAAATGAAAAAATACCATTGCAAGTTGCTGCTCAGTTTTTGGATCTGGGTTCGTCGGGTTCTTGGTGAAACTACAAGTCCTATATATCCCCACAACCAGGAAGGTCTAACGGATGTAATGGTATATTTCTTTCCAAGAGCTGTCAAATTAGAAAAAGGTATAGGTGAAAACGTTGAGACAAAAGGCTGTTTTTTTCAACAAATTTTCAATTATTCCAATATTTATCTGTTAGTTTCTATAAAGAAACCTTCATGGATTTAGACAAATGACCCCTTTCTGAATTCAGAATTGTGTCTACTTTTCACAAATGTACAGATTTCCTGGATCCATTATTGCTTTCAAACTCATTTCTACCATTAACTGGAAGGAGGTGAAAAGCTCTAAAAATAGCAAAAATAGGCTATGTCCCAGAAAAATGCCAAAACTGTGTGACAAATGTCGGTTCTCTGACAAAAGACTGTCATTCCCTAAACGCTGAGAAAATGGAGATTTCAGCCCCACAAACCCTTTTTTGATAACATTTTCAGGGAAAAACCCAGAGGCTTTCATTTGCAGCCCGTTTTTCCCATTTTTCTGAAAAAAACAAAAATGTCACTATATTTTGGTTAATTTCTGGGGCCCCTCCAAGGGAATCCAAAAACCCTGGGCGCCTTTATAATCCACATGATGTTGGAAGAAAAGGACGCAAAATTGGCGTGGATACCTTATGTGGTCAAAAAGTTACAAGGGCCTAAGCGCGCACTACCCCAAAACACCAAAAAAAGCCTTAGCACAGGGGGGAAAAGGCCTAGCAGCGAAGGGGTTAAATGAAAGGCACCAATCGCAGACAATTTGTAATTTGTTATCATTCACTGCAATTTTTCTTTAAGACACTGACATGTATGCCAACCCTAGTCAACCAGTTTTTTATGGGTGCGCCTATCAACTGGAGGCTCTTTCTCTCTCCCACTAGCAGGAATCTTTCACTTACCAAGGAGTACGCCAATTGTAATCTCAACAAAGTTTCACAATATGCTTAATACTAACAAAGCCAACCACAATATGACTTGAAAACAAAATACAATTCATAAAACGAGCTGTCAATAAATCAATACACAAAAACGTTGTCTGGCTTCTGGGACTCAGGAAGGAAAATGAATTCACCAAGAAGAGGATTAATTACCTCTGGCACTATCGATCACACAAAGATAGGCTTTCGGTCAGTGGCAACCTACCCTTAGAGTCAGCGTTTCTATCCTTGTACTCAGAATAAACATCACTATTAAGGATTAGTTTTTATTCACAGCTAAACTAGAAAGTATCTCATAAACTTTCTTATAACCTGGCACCACAGCTTTATTCTGAATCAGGAGACAGATTTATATTTAACTTGAGTTATCAGTTCTCCATAAATCCATATATTTTTATACATAAATGCAAAAACCTAAAACTTTACATAAAAACATAAAATTACAATGTCTCTTTATCAAAATACGTAACCTTATAAAGCTTTGCAGGTTGATAAGATTCTTCAATTATTGCAAAATAATAAACTACAATACAATACAACTTTTTGAAGCATATGCCTATCATACTACCATTGTCAGTGTCTTCGAACCTTGGTATCGGTGCAGTGCTCGATGTTGTGTCTACTTCCATGAACCACCAACTCAGTTTGATGTTACTGCTCAGAGTTTTGATGTGATCAGGTGAGGGAAGGTTGGCGCGAAGAGGAACAGCTGTGAGGTAAACCTGAAAGGCAAATGGAGATTGATTAATGTCTTTCTTCAATGTTATCCCTTAACCCCAACTCACTCTGCTAAGTCTTGACCTCACCTGTAAAGATCACTTCTCTGTCTCTTGGAATAGCACTTCCCTGCAGAACAATTTGGGAATAGATGAGGTTTGTAGTTTTCTCTGTAATTATAAACATTTGTGATAGCTTTCCAAAACACCTTAACCATGAACAGTGTATACAATTAAACAATATACGACTTAACTTTTATAGCATACCATGAACCAATGTCTCTTTTTGAATTAAAGGCAGGCCATGTTCTGTCCTTGCAGTCTCTTAACTCAGAGTTCCTCGATTTTGAACTAGTTCTCTATATCAGCTCTATCACTTACATCAAAAGGGATTGCATACGTTTTGTCAACAATAGGTCCTTGCTCTTATCCCTTAGAGCTTTTCTTTTAGACACTAAGGCGTCTTTTATGATGGCGGGTGGACTTTGTCTGCCCGCCATCGCCCCACGAAATGGGACCGCCCGCTAAGGGTGTGGCTGTCCCACATGGGCAATCAGGTTGCGCCCACCACTCAAATTTTTTGCATTGCAGCGGGTGGTGCTGTCAGTAGCACCCAGCGCAATACAAAAAAGCATGTGTGCATTTGCATGCACAACGTGGCAGGCACCGCACGGTGCCTGCCACGTCGTCAATGCAAATGCAAGGAGGTACCATTTATTTATTTATTTATAGTCGGATTTGTATTGCGCATGGCTGCCCTAGCATGGGCCGTCCCAGCACCACCAAAGACAGTGAGAGTGAGCAAGGAGGAAAAGATTTAGAGTTAGGCTGGGAAAAGCCAGGTCTTTATGGCTTTGCGAAATGCAAGATGGTTCTGAATCCCTCTGATAGAAACAGGAAGCGAATTCCAAAGATTCGCAGCAAGACTTGCGAAAAGAGTGGCCTCCGGCTGTAGCTCTCATGACTCGAGGAATACTGCCAAAGCTTGGTCAGCTGACCTTAAAGTGCGCCTTGGCACACAGGACTCTAACAAATTAGCCAGCCCCAGAGGTGCCTGTTGATTCAAAATCCTGTGAGACACACAAAGTGTTTTCAACTGGATTCGCTTCTCCTCAGGCAACCAATGTATTTAGGAAGAACATGGGAAACAGAACACGATTTTGGAAGTGCCACCAAAATACGTGCCGCTGCATTCTGAATTCTTTGCAGGCGCCTAATGCTGTACTTATTAGCACCGAGATAGAGAGAAATACCATGATCCAGTCTGGATAAAATAGTAGCCTCGACGATGGTTTGGTGCACTTTAGGAGGAAAAAAAACAAAAAGAGGTTTCAAACTTCGCAGAAACCCAAAGCAGACCCCTGCTACTTCTTTCGATTGAATCTCGAAAGTAAGGGCCCCATCAACCCACAATCCACGGTTCTTTACAGCCTCCTTAGGCAGAGGAGCCGGTTTGAGACGATCCGGCCAGCACTGCTCGGACCACAGATCTTGATCCTTCCCAAACAGCAAGACTTCCGACTTACTGGCATTCAATTGCAAACAATTTGCAGCCATCCAGTCCGCAACCTCTAAGAGGTCCTCCTTAAACTTTTCCAGGTTAACACTACATTTCTTAGAGAAGGCGATCACCAGTTGGGTGTTGTCAGCATACGACACCAGAGACAGCCCTCTTCTTTTAGCCACCAACGCAAGGGGTCGAACATAAATGTTGAACAATAAAGGGCTCAGTATTGAACCTAGAGGCACCCCCTGTTGCAAGGCATACTCCTGCGAATGGAAAGGTGGCACCAAAACCTGGAAAGATCTCCCCTCCAGGAAGGACCGGAGCCAGGCCAAAGCCAGACCCCTGATTCCGATTTCCTGTAGGCACTTTAGGAGTATCGCGTGAGAGAAAATGTCAAATACGGCACTTAGGTCCAGTTGAACTAAGGCCGCGGAATCGTCGACATCAAGACTCCCCAGGATTTCTTCCGTCACAGCCAGCAGAGCCGACTCTGTGCTGTGGCGTGCTCGGAAACTGTTCTGCAAAGGATCCAAGATGGCATTATGCTCAATAAACTCAGTGAGTGTAGTGTTCACATGAGATTCAACCAACTTAGCCAAGAAGGGCAGCTGGGAAATAGGGCAATCATTTCCCAACTTAGAAGGGTCCAGAGACGCTTTCTTTAGGAGAGCAATAACTTTCCCGTGTTTCCACGCCACTGGCACAGATTGTGAAGACAGGGAGAGGTTAAACTGATCTATATTCACTGGTGAAATCAAAGCATGAAACTGACGAAAGTGAGCAGGTGTCAAAGGGTCAGCCGGTGAGCCCGATTTGATTTTCATACAAAGGGACTCGAAATCAGTGGAGGACAAAAAGGGAAAAGATGACAAACTGTTGCCCACCAAGGGTCCAATATCCCCTGGCTCAAACACCACACTAGAAGGGGCTATGGAGGGAAGGCTTTGGTATATCTTCTCTACCCTATTCACAAAATACCTGGCCAGGTCATTACACTGATAATTCGATGAAATCGGAGAGTCCCCTGTTACGCCAGCAATCTTCATGCCTTTGAGCAGAGAGAAAATTGTCTTGGAGCTGACTGAAATTTTATCGGCAATAAACTCCACTCGTGCTCTCCGAATTAGTTTATGGTAGTGCTTAATAGCCGCTCGGTATTGACTCTTTGCCAACAAATCATACAAGCGTCTCCAAGCACGCTCAAGCTGTTTACAATGTTTTTTGGATTAGGTCAGCGAGTCATTGAACCGGTGGTTAGACTGCCCTCGATTATTACCACCCAGTTTAGCCGGGATGCAGCTATCCAAGCCTAGCATCAGCCAGTCATGGAAATGCAAATTTGCCACCTCTATATCCAATGGCAACTGAGGCCTGTGGCTGGACAAAAAGGCTGGGAAATGACTGATGTTCAGCTTGTGCCAGGGACGTTTTAAAACTAAGGCCGCGGAATCGTCGACATCAAGACTCCCCAGGATTTCTTCCGTCGCAGCCAGCAGAGCAGACTCTGTGCTGTGGCGTGCTCGGAAACTGTTCTGCAAAGGATCCAAGATGGCATTATGCTCAATAAACTCAGTGAGTGTAGTGTTCACATGAGATTCAACCAACTTAGCCAAGAAGGGCAGCTGGGAAATAGGGCAATAATTTCCCAACTTAGAAGGGTCCAGAGACGCTTTCTTTAGGAGAGCAATAACTTTACCGTGTTTCCACGCCACTGGCACAGATTGTGAAGACAGGGAGAGGTTAACCTGATCTATATTCACTGGTGAAATCAAAGCATGAAACTGACGAAAGTGAGCAGGTGTCAAAGGGTCAGCCGGGGAGCCCGATTTGATTTTCATACAAAGGGACTCGAAATCAGTGGAGGACAAAAAGGGAAAAGATGACAAACTGTTGCCCACCAAGGGTCCAATATCCCCTGGCTCAAACACCACACCAGAAGGGGCTATGGAGGGAAGGCTTTGGTATATCTTCTCTACCCTATTCACAAAATACCTGGCCAGGTCATTACACTGATAATTCGATGAAATCGGAGAGTCCCCTGTTACGCCAGCAATCTTCATGCCTTTGAGCAGAGAGAAAATTGTCTTGGAGCTGACTGAAATTTTATCGGCAATAAACTCCACTCGTGCTCTCTGAATTAGTTTATGGTAGTGCTTAATAGCCGCTCGGTATTGACTCTTTGCCAACAAATCATACAAGCGTCTCCAAGCACGCTCAAGCTGTTTACAATGTTTTTTGGCTTAGGTCAGCGAGTCATTGAACCGGTGGTT
Source organism: Lissotriton helveticus (assembly GCF_964261635.1). Classification (NCBI taxonomy): domain Eukaryota; kingdom Metazoa; phylum Chordata; class Amphibia; order Caudata; family Salamandridae; genus Lissotriton; species Lissotriton helveticus. The sequence goes on along the minus strand of NC_136071.1, from coordinate 1,064,202,886 downwards.
AGACTGCCCTCGATTATTACCACCCAGTTTAGCCGGGATGCAGCTATCCAAGCCTAGCATCAGCCAGTCATGGAAATGCGAATTTGCCACCTCTATATCCAATGGCAACTGAGGCCTGTGGCTGGACAAAAAGGCTGGAAAATGACTGATGTTCAGCTTGTGCCAGGGACGTTTTAAAACTGGGGCGGGAGGATTCAAGACCGGCTTTCCCTTCCACAGCAGTGAGAAAGACACCAAAAAATGGTCAGTCCAGACGTGAGGAACAGGTGGCCGAACCTTTAGCGAACTTAGGTTAGAGAATATGGGGTCAAGTAAGTGCCCTGCAACATGCGTACACTCATGGCCACACTGAGCCAGCTGATACGCCTCTAGATCAGCCAGAAAACTGGCAATATCCGCTCTCCCACTATTCTCAAGATGAAGATTTAGGTCACCTAAGTTGGTAAAATTCGCTCCACTACTTGCGTGAAACATGACTTTATTCAATAAGTCTTCCCTAAACATACTAGATGGTCCTGTGGGGCGATTAATAAGGAGGCCGGTAACAGTAAGGTTATGGTTCAGCATAATTTTGTACAGGGCACTTTCCCAGTCCGCTATATTCTCCTTAGTAAAACTGCAGGAGTATGCACCATTGACAATAACTGCAATATCGCCCCCTCTATTGCCCACTTTGTTAATGTTCTTCATCACAAAACCTTGTGGAAGAGCTAACCAAGTCTCTGCAATGGAGTCTTGTGTAAACCATGTCTCCATTAAGAATAATACATCCGGAGACTCTTCAACCAAAAGATAAAAAACATCAGCAACGACCGGCAGTTGAGGCTTAAAAACTTAAAGTCGGTATGGTCAGGAGGACATAGGACAAATTCCTCCAATTGGAGTTGAAACAAGCAGAGCTTTCATTTAAAAGGGCCGTCCAGGGGAGCCCTGGCTGTGGAGGGGCAATTGGTCTCCAGCATCAGGAGCTTGTGCGCCATGTGCCCCCCAACATCCTGGGGGCCCGCAACAGGCCTGCAACAGGCCCCCAACAGCGAAATTTGGATGCCTTTCTGTGGCGGTGGAAAGGATTATCCCCGCATGCATAGTAATATGAATGGAGGTGTCTAACAGACACCGCCACCATATTCACACCTTTTCCCGCCCGGTCGACTCATCAACCAGGCGGAAAAGTGGCGGACGGTCTTCCTGCCCGCCGCGGTACCCCCGCCATCATGATCAGGAGGGGGGTAAATTGCATGCGGGTGGCGGAGAATGGCGGGCGGATCGCGACCGGCATACAGGCGGTGGCAAACGGCCTGCTATTTTGATAGATCCTTATGTTCTTGAGAAACTATTATCCTTGAATCTAAAATGATATATTATTTCCTTGCTGATATCATGGCTTGAAATTCAAATCTTTCTTTTATTTTTTATGTATTAAAAAATCATTCCCTCCTAATTTCCACATTTTCAGGAGAGTACATTTCTCCTGTAATGAGTCTTTCTCATTATTTATAGCAGCTTACCAATCATTTTATCTTCATACTGTGCTCTCAAATCCTTCCAAAAATTATGTATCCATGACCTTCTTGGATCTTTATTCCGAGGCTTTCAACAACTAAAATCAGCACTATAATGTTCCTACCTTGAGTTCTGTCCGGTCGCTCCATACGAACCACAGGGAGAGAATGTCAGGATGAGCTTAACTTTTATAGGATTGCCCTGCCGAATATGGCTGGTGCACGTAAGTGGGCACTTAAATTTCCTGGACAAGTAGTCCCTTAATTTAGAGTTGAGGATGCATTGTGCCACAAAGGGACAAACACAGTTGAGCGCAGGCCCAAGGTCCACTCCTATGCAACACAGCGTGTACAGCACATAACAATGGGGGTCCATAAGCATAGCACAACAGAGTGCTTATATCTCCTAAGTATTACCATCCCAACTTGCCAGACGGCATCTAAGATCAGACACTGAAAGCCATTGACATTACGTGAAAATACTAACAAAATAACCAAATCAACATTTCAAAGTCACGAGATAAAACATATCTCACAAAGATCTCATGCACTCGGGCAATAATACAGATAATTCCAAGATTCTCCAAGCACCGACTATTTCTATTTCTATCAATTAGCCTAATTATTAGTGCTAATTATGTTAATTCTCCCCAAAATTCTGTTGGTGTTATATTTAAAGCAATTAAGAGGGTTTAGATGTGGGATCTGGACTGCCAGAGTCTTCATCAATCTAAGTCCCTTGCCAATAAATGAAACCTGCACAAAGTAACACTTCAAGTCAAAACCATAAGTATGTATTACAAATTATGATCATTACAGCAGTCAAAAATTCATTAATTGATTCATGAACAATCAGTAATCATAGTTAGTCAAAGTCAAAAAATGCAGAGCATTGACATGATGTATCTCTAAAGCAAATCGCAGCCAGCAATACAGTATAGTCAAGCAAAATTACCAACATAGAGTCTGCCCAAACAAGTAAGCAAAGTCTCCAAATATAAAGTAAACGAAGTAGTGTAGTCCAGAGCATGGCTTACTCAGGAGGAAGGTTACATTTTAGCAAAATTTAAAACAACGATCACGAATGAGACTTCTATTTTGCAGATCTTCTGAAATAGAAAAGCACAAAGAGAAAAACATGCCCATTCAGAATGCATTTCATGTAAAAAAGGAGTGCACTTTGCTTCCGCCAATGTGAAATGAGAACAATGAAAGCTAGTCAAGCCCTCAGGCTAATTTAAACACATCGTAATTAAGCATCATTTTGTAATTATTGGAAATGCTTCTGCAATGATATGTGAAAGGTTCTGCAGTAAATTGTGAAAAAAAATGCTGGAGATGAATGGGTGCAATCTCCCTCTTCAACAGTACCACTTTATCAGGAAAATAGCTCCTTTTCTTCAAACACAGGTGAACATAAGGGGAAAAACGGTGAGTTTGTCGGACAGGAGATTCAATTGAAAACACTATGGAGTTCCCTGTCCACCAAACCTTTGGTCTGTCTGCCAAGTCAGTCAGGCAGTAAGCTTTCTGTTGATGAAACAACTGTTGACTCTGTCGATGGAAAGCTTCTTCAGCGAATCAAATAGAATAGGGGATGTAGAGGAAGGGCATTACACCCCCCACCCTATTTGGGGTGGGCAACATGATGTCCTGGTGGGGAGAGAGTAAAAAACACATATTGACCACCCCACCTTCCCCCCCCCCTCCACACACACACACACACTATGTAAGAAAACTCTCCAAATGTAGTGGTCATTCGTTGTTTACTTTTTTCCTAATACAAACTCCCACTCAGGATTTTTGAAATGCGAACATTGTGAAAAGTTTGGTGGATTGCAACCAAAACGACCATGGCCACCATCCAAACAATACAACCATGGCCACCTTCCACACTTTTAGCAGCTTGAAGGGAACCTCTGAAATGGTGGATCCTTTCAATGTACAGAGATGACAGCTGGGCCTAAGATCAGTTCTAATTCCGGAGAACAATCGTCTGTCAGGGTGGCAGACATAATGTCTCCTGCTGCCCTAATTGACTCTACTGCATCCAGCAAAGTCTAAATCAGCCTGTAAGTCTTATTCTGCGTTCATCAGTAATATTCCTAAAATTATTTTTTATCCTTCATATTGCCTCAACTACATTACTGCCAGAAAAAAGAGATGCTTTTCCGATAAATGGGTGATTGTGTTATATAGCATCCAACTGTTTGTACTTCTACCTCAATAGTAGCGGATGCAAACCTCCTCCAGAATGATGAAATTCTTAACAACGCCTGTCATATTTCCACAGTTTTATCGGATGTGGTGTTGCAACTAGACACAGTTTGTTGGTAGCTGGAGCTTGTTTTTCATTTAAACCATCTAGATGGGAATTCCTTTTTAGGTCGAGTATTCGAGACCTCTTGTATATACTTTAGTATATACTTATATACTTTAGTATATACTTATATGTGTATGTGTATGTACATTGTGGGATCCAGAGATCAACCCTAGGACTTGTCTACTTCCACGTAAAGACTTTTTTGTCTGTTCAACTGCCTCTATTTAACTGTCTTAATAGAAAACGACCAGCAGAGGTCAGTAAAATACCAGAATTGTCTTCTGTAGAGGAACTTTCTTTTTTTATTATTTTTTCTGGTAACTGACTCTATTTAACTTTCTTGATAGAAAACGACCAGCAGAGGTCAGTAAAATACCAGAATCACATTAGCATTCTCTAAATTGCAGTCCATAGAAATTGTCTTCCACGAGCACCTATAGACAATAATATTTTTTTCAAATCTTGTATTTTCGGTGTTATGACCACTGAAGGCCCTGATTTTTTTTTTTAAACAGAGCTTTGGACTATACCATTTCCCGCTGAGAGGCAATATTTCTTTCCATGTGTGTCACCTGGTGTGTCACGAAGTTTGGTGCCTACTATCCCTACATGTTAAAGAACGGTAGATGTTTCAGCACCCAGGCTAATGTGCTGCATAGCTAAATACATATAAAGTCCCAAAAGCAAGACCAATTGCATTGCAAGTGCTTGTTAAATATGGCCTCCTCTGCCTTGGCTGTGTGGCAAGAACTAATATCAGCACGTAAGATACATATAAAGACAGGCGTTTTAGGACTGTCCCATTAGACTTTGCTTGTTTGGGCATGGCCCCTTCAGGCATTTGCTTGTTCGGGGAAGCACCCTCTGAAGACCCCTTTATGGGCTTTCTGTAATGTTTTGGAACTAGTCAATGGCATTTATCCAGATGTTCACATTATCCTCAGGTACATTCGGTAACAGGTTAAAAAGTATCTCTTTCCTGTCATGACAACTTTTGCTCCTATTTTTCATCACTACACATACTATGTTGTAGTTTGTCTTTTATTTGAACAAAAACACTATGGAGTGGGCGGAAAGCAGCAACCCCATGAAACCATTGTTCACAATTATGCCTTATCTGCAGTGCTGAGGAATAGTTGTATGTGATGTAGTTCTGTGTTTAGTAAGATGCGCATGCATCTAGCCCAATCATAACATGAATAGTGTCCCAGAAGAAATTGCCTCATGACATGGACGTCAATGCACACAAACAGCAGAGGGACAGGCTAAGATATCCACAATATCACAGTGTGCCATTCCTTCTTGGTCAATTTAGCTTCCTTCTGAGTCTCTCTTTTACCCTATGGGGTCACTGGTATGTCCAATGTTCCTGCCTGCCCCACTGCAACCCCAATATTTGTGCAGCCAAGATATTATATGAAGAGACTTCAGGACTTGACGATGAACCTGTTGCTGTTCTCTGGTCCGTAGTAAGGGATCTGGTTTAAAATGCAATCTCAGTTTTTAATGGCCTTCTCCAGAGACCTGAATACCAGACATGTCTGGCCCAAGTCAATGCAAGCTAAATTACGTCCCAGGGATTAGGTTTTCATCTTGCACAGTAGTGTTGAAAGCTTGAGAAGGAGTATAGACGTTTATGCAAATCTCCCCACTAGTAGCTTGCGAACAATGGTCACCAAAAATCTCAGAGAGTACTAAAGAGCTCCAGAAGCAAAGTTCCCCACTTCTAGAAGAGGAGCTGCATTTGCTTTTATGAAGACTTGGAGATGTAAATCATTAAAGGGCTCAAACTCTTAAATGTGGTGTGGCACTACCTTGAAGATGTATTTGTTGACCACAATCGGGTACCTTTAAGGTGACTTTATCAACCTGTTTTCTTAAAGTTACCTCCCACTACCTTTAAGGTTGACTTTATCATCCTGTTTTCTTAAAGTTACCTCCCACTAAGTTGTGACCGTGTTGCACTCATCTTATTGTGAGCATGCAGTATGACACATGGTACAACCCTGGTGAGTGTTTTGTATCCTTTGTATAATGATTCATATACTTGGTAGTGCCACATTTGCATACCTAGGTTCTCTCTCAGGGTGGATGATTGTAAAGAATGCTGGTTGTAGTTTGACCTCTTATGAAGACTTGCTCTAAACATGGTGCTGTGGCATGATTGTGCTTATACTTAAAGTAAGTGTTGCATAAGCATCAGCTTTCCCATGCAGAGGTTAAACTGTGGAGCAACATATCATTGAACTACATCTGTACAGTGCTAAGTAACACTACGAGATAGAGTTGACGACTTGTAAATTCGAGTTAGAAGCTAGCAAATGTGACGTGATGCAGAAAGTATAAAAGAAGATTTGGCTACACCGATTATTAAATGAGGGATAGGCAAAATTGTGTGAAGTATACAAAGGGTGTATGGGAAATTATCACCAATATGCTATGGCAAACATTACGCCAACTATGGCCACTATCGTGCCATGAGGATCTACATTTTGTGAAGAATGGTCATCATTATGCCAGTACAGCCATTGGGAAGGAGTGGGCACAATGTTTTCAGGAATCCCCACAATATGCTAAGAATAGCCACCAGTAGCCTGCACGGTTTAATATCTATTTGTCGCCAACGGTGGGCTTAACATGCAGTTTTGGTTTTATTTTGATTACAGAGCACACTTCTGGTGTTCCTGAAAGCTTCCACAGCTGTCCATATTTGCCTGTCTGTTGTCACTGCCTGCACTGGAGCCCAAGCACTGTAACGTAATGGGGACAAGGCATATTCTTGTGGTTTCTAAATTAGCATGATCTCCTTCTTGGTGGCCCAACAAAGGGGGCTGGGTGCCTGCTGCAACAAACTCAGTAAAAACCACGACATCCTTATTGACAACTCTTTTTTGTTTGTGAAACAAATAAATGTCAAATACATTTCTTGACATTAACACGATTCATCCATGCGTATACAGACTGCCAAGCCCACAGATCTTTGATCTATGGGATGATTTTGTCACACATTGATTGTTCTGCCTATGGGCTTCTCTAAGTATTGTCTGCAAAGGATTCAGCTTTTTACAAAATGTGGCTGCTCTGCTTCAACTGGGTATTCCTTCTTGCTCCCACATCTCAAACATCTTAGAGCATTACATTGGGTCCCACCTAACTATCTTTTTCAAGTCACAGTTCAAGCACAGCAAACAGTATCTAGAACTGAAGACTGGTAGCCTTTTAGCCTCCATCAAAAATAGAGCACACATTGGGAGCAAAAAAAGGCGGAGTGATATGTTAGAATATAGTATATAACTTCATCTTTTAAAAAGAAAACCAAATATTGAAAAGCTCAAGCCTAGAAGAACCTCGTACATTTCAAGATTTAATCTGCACCGAGGACGTTCCAATCATATAGACGTTCCTCACATTTGGCAGATACATTTAAAGGGATATGCCTTATTAATCTGATTTGTAAAAACTGAAACTGCTTACCTTTACATTTAACCCAGGAGCTGCAATACTTACAGTTCCATAAAGTTTGGGTAAACTTGGGGTTTTACTACACAAATTCTTCACCAGGACAAATTACTTAGGGTAGGAGTTGTCGTTTATTATAAATAATATTTTTATTATTATTCCTGGCCCTCTCTGCAGTATCACCCCGAAAGGTTTTGACTTTTTACCCTCCCTATTTTGCTGAAAGTTTTTTTATTTGACCTTAGTACAATTTACCACTGCTAACCAGTGCTAAAGTACTTATGCTCACTCCTTTAAAAACTGTGAAATTGTCTTACACTTCATTGACATATTTAGTTCCCTTATAAGTCTCTTGTAGAATGGTATACCATGAACCCAAGGCCTATAAAATAAAGACAACTATTGGACATACAGCACTTATTGTGGCACCAAATTAAGTAGCCCACTAAAACATGTCACAGGTCTTTCACTGCAGCCTAAAGGTAGTTTTAAACTACCAATTCGATTTGGTAATATAGAACCCCCTTGTCAACCCTTAAACACCCCTTTTATAGTATACATGTCCCCCCATAATTAAGCCATAGGTAGTTCTAGGGCAGGGTGCATTGTAATTAAAAGGTTGAACGTGAGCTTTTATGTTTTACATGCCTTGGTAGTGAAAAGCTCCCAAATTCATTTTTCACTACTGTGAGGCCTACCTGTACCATAGGATAACATTGGGTTGCCTTATCACATTACAAAATGCTAATGTTTGAATAGGGACAGGTGAGCATGTCATGTTTGGTATCTATAAAATTGCAATTAATAAAAATCCTCTTAAACGGTCAAAGTCAAATTGTAAATTACAATTTAGAACATGCCACTTTTAGAAAGTTAAGTGAAAAAAGATTGCCTGAACCTCAATTTATTTATAAGCTCTTATACTTAATGCTTCATGGCCAAACACATTTCTTTTTGTTTGTACCAGTATTTTATTTATACCTTTTACTTCATACGTTTATTTCTTCATTAATTTTTTTTCTGTACGAAAAAGGAAAATGGTCCATACTTTTTAAACAATACATATATGAACAATTTAAAAAACATTTACAAACAACATTTAAAGTCCACATATCCATTAGGACATACTCTTCATACTACATCACATAACACAACTTTACACAAAAGACTAAATAGACGAATACTCATAACATTGTTCCCAGGTTACAGTGAATGAATGAGTATCCTAGACGTTTTATAACAAAATATCTAAATATCCTTAGGAGCTTATAAATAAATTGAGGTTCAAGCAAATATTGCCTTGTGTATACGGCCCTGCTTACTCCTCATCCCTTAGGGCCAAACTCCTTAATCTCCTCAAACCTTTAGAAAGTTGGCATTTTTCTGACCTTTGCTATTTTTGCCCCCAGCCTCTCCTAGGTCACATGAATGAATGAATGAATGAACAAATGGGAGGTTAATAGAGTGTGCAGCTACTCTAAGAAGTGACCGGGTGCTAAAGGTGGAGATCCAATGATACTCACCCCTAAGCTAACACCTTATCACCCTAGAGAGACGAGCCAACTTTTGAGTTTAGTGCGGAATCTGATCTCAACTGGGATCTGATGCAATTTGCGCAGGATCTTATTCTAGGTTTTGGCAGCACAGAAAGTGAAGGCTTTACCATCCCTATGGACCTGTTTAAAGTGAGGGATCAAAAAATCAAGAGGGGAATGGATCACTTGACCTGCGTAACCAGGGTTTTATTTTTTCGTTCAGTGTACCAATAAAAAACCCTCATTCACGTACATAGGCTGGAATTGGCGGTATATCTTGATTCTCCACCTGACTCTTAAAAATGTGACGGTTTCATCAAAGGGTTAGTTGTCATGCTTCCTCCACCCGGAGGTGTACCCCTGGTTAGTGCAGTAGTGATCAGTGATACAGGGGTTACTGGAGAGTGAAAAATAGCGACTTAAAAATGCTTGTACAGCCAGATGGATGATTTAATGGGTCTGGATTTGAGATGTTTAGTAAAAAATTAGATGCAGTGCGTGATGAGATTTATTAAGAATCTCCCGCACTTAATATGTCTATAAAAAGGTCGACTTGTTTGAGCCCTTGTTGTTGCCCATGAGGGTTGAGTGGGCTTTCTTCAGGACCTAGAGTGAGAAAAGAGGTGCTAGACTGGGTGTGTCTCAGTGTGAATAGACCGTGAATTTTCAGGGATTTGTTAGAAACTAGATGTATTAATCTGTTTCAGTTAAGGTCCATAGGTACCTGTGAATTTAAAACAAGGAAAGGGGGGGAAGAGACAAACAAATACACAAGGGAAAGTGATAGGTGTACACTTTCCAAGTTCACGCTGTCTAGTTTTAAGGACAAAAAAGTAACAATAAAATGGCAATTCTTTATGACTCAGATCAACTATTAACTTATGGCAAAAGATTTCTTTAAATTCTCTCTGTGATGTTATAAAAGGAAAGTTGCGGTATGTACTTTAACGTTCTGTGGTATGTAGTTAACAGGAAGTAAAGGTAATATTCCTCCTGTACTACATGTAGTGTTAACTGGGATATTTTCCAATATGCCCAATTATATTATACATTATAACGCGAAAGGTGGAGAAGATAATGTCTTTGGCCGTCACAGTCTATAGGTGTTTCTCAAAATGCGGTGTTAGGCATTGCTCAAGTATTCGGTCATGATGATTCCGTGGACTGCCGTTCTCACTTGTTCCCTTTTGATTTCTGTTAATTCATCCCAGTCGTTGGTGTGGGCCAAAGTCTGGGTCGTATCTTTGTCTTGTAATAGTGGAGGTTGTGATAGAATTGCATCTATTTCTTCCATCAAATAGCTTAGGCCTAGATTCTCGGCCATTTCCACACTACTGGAGGGGGTGTCAGTAGTTGGAGATTGAACGTGATGTCGTTAGGAATTGCTCCCACAGCTGTCCGCTGCTAAGGATATATAATCAAGGAGGAGGTCATTTTTGTTTTTCACTAATGAAGGCTACCTGTTCTCATAGGTTAGAATGGGCAGTTAGATTATTACATTCTTATAATCCTAACTGACTCAGGGAACAGGGTAGAAATTCGAATTTAGTACGCCTGAACTCAGAATAATAAAGTACATATTTCAGTAAAGTTTATTTTAATATTCTGTGTTTGCAAATACCACTTTTAGAAAGCAGGTATTTGCTTGCCTAACCATTTGAACCTGCCTCTGCTGGGTTGTGTATTCCTTGTCTGGGTTTGTGAGTGACAGGGCTGGGGAATCCCAGGAGACAGGCTGGGGCAGCCCGGTGGTGAATAGAGAGGTCTGCATCTAGATGGGAGGGAGGAGTTACACCTGGGACCTGAATAGGGCTGGGCCTTCCCTCTACAATGCTGGCTCCACCCCCTGAGGCTTGTCTGTTGTCTCTGCCCTGCACTGTGAAAGGAGAGGAGGAATTATGTCAACAGAGTGCTCCAGAGCTGAATCTTCCCTCCCCTGTGCTGGCTCCACCTCCTGTGGGGCGGCTGATATGTCTGCCCTGCACAGTGAAAGGAAGAAGAGAGTCATGTCAACAAACTGCTCAGGAACTGTTTTGAACTAGGCAGAGACTAGGCAGAGACCTCTCTGCCTTCAGAGAACAAAGGATTTTGGGGTATAAATATTGGGACCCTGATCCCAAGAAATTAGATCACTTCTGGAACAAGAAACCTTTCTGCCAAGGAGAAGAACCAAGGACGCTGCAGGAGTTTGGACTGCCCCTCTTCCAGTGTGCTGTTTGCTGGGCTGGCCTGCAGTGGTTGCTTCATAGCCAAGGGAAAGGAGAAGGAACTTTGTAAAGACTTTCATTTACAGAATATTCTCCAAGGGCTTGAACTGTGCTTGCCTCCTGCTGAAGTCTCAGGGACAACAGACTTCACCTCCAGCTCCCTCCTGAATTTCCTTGCTGGGAATTCTGACTCCAGACACCTGCGTGCCGCTGGGAGCTGGAAGCGCGACGCATCGAGAAGAAGTGTGTCGCCGCCGCAGCTGAAATCATGGCAGCGATAGAGAAGCAAGCCTTCATCACATCTCCCTGGAAGCATGTGTTCATCGAAGCTGTCTGCGGTTGCATCACCGGAGAAGCGTGACGCCATCGTGAGAGTCGCCATCGCATCACCGGAGAAGCGTGTCGCAGGGCCTGTCGCGGTTCTAAAGTACAGAGTCGTCGCAAGGCTGCCAGGGCATCATCGCGTCGTCATTGCATCGTCGTATCAAGGGCGCCATCTTCTCGCATCGCAACCGGATCATCGCAGCGCATCAAGGCGCCATCTTGCGCACCGCAATGGGCCCGCAGGCCGAAAATCTACGCATCACCTCCGCAACGGTAAGGCTCACGACGAGTCCCCTACTCTGCGCAAGCATTGAGGCAGGACGCAACCGTTCCCCCGAGTCACGGAACCGACGCATCTCCCCTTTTGCAAGCCTTTTGTTCAATTTGCGTTACTCATCCAGGTACTTTGTTGGGAACTTTGTCGCATTTACCATCAACTTGAACTAAGAGACTTTAATCATCTTTTAAGTAATCTTAAGTGTAGTATTGTGGATTTTTGTCGTTTGTGTTCTTGTGTTAAGTCTATGTAAAGAATACTTATTTTTATAAAACCTGTGTTGTGTCCAACTGTAGTGTTATCCCTGTATTACTGTGTATATTCACAAATGCCAAACACACTGCCTCTGAGATAAGCCTGTCTGCTCGTGGCAAGCTACCAAGGGGGTGAGCAGGGGTTATTAAGGAGTGTAATCCCCTTATCCTGACTTAGAAAAAAGGGTCCCTATTTGGACAAAGGTGATAACCATTGCCAACTGGTGACCCCCAGATCTAACAGGCAACAACAAGGGCTGAAACATGTCGACCTATTTATGGACATATTAAGTACGGGAGATTCCTAATAAATCTCATCAAGCACTGCATCTAATTTTTTACTAAACATCTCAAATCCAGACCCATTAAATCATCCATCTGGCTGTATGAGCATGTTTAAGTCGCTATTTTTCACTTTCCAGTAACCCCTGTATCACTGATCACTACTGCACTAAACAGGGGTAAGCATGGGCGGATTTTGCGGATCCACGATTCGCGGATTTGCGTATTCACGGATCGTGGATCCGCAAAATCAGCGGATTTTGCGGATCGGCGGATTTGGGGCGGGGCTTCCATGCCAGGATCATCGTGCCAGATTGAACCCTGCCCTTCATATTTATTCAAGAAGACGCCACCGTTTTGTGCCATACCTCTACTCAACTGGAGTACTTCCTACTAGATAATCAGTAAGTGCTACCTCGTTGGGTAGATGTATAGTGCTTTTACTACACTACAGCTGCCTAAAGTGCCAGAGAGTTGTCTACAGCGACCAGGTGTGTGTTACTATGCAATCGCGCCGAAGGGCGCAGGGGTCCCGTGAGTGAGCTGTCATAGTGGGTAAATGGCGGGAAGACGGTGCACACCTCGAGTGTGTGGGCGGGGCCAAATGGACGGGGCTTCCATGCGAGTGCACATGCCTCTTGTGTGCATTAAAGGTGAGAGACCGATCAGAGCCGCAGATAAAGATACAGAAGCTCCTGGCCACAGGAACAGCACGAGGATTGCGCTCGTGAAAGTCAAGGATGCAAAGGCCTATGTCCAGCATCACAGCTGATTTTCGATGGTATATTAGGGAAGAAGGCACATCTGCCTAGCCTTGTCAACGCTCACGATTGTTTTTGGGCCAATGAATGAGTCACTGAATTTAAGCTTCAACTAGGGCACATGCTTAATCGATATCTGAAAGTGCCTGCGGTTGAGGTTTAATTTTTGTGCCAGGACCGTCGTGCCAGAATGAACCCTGCCCTTCATATTTATTCAAGAAGACGCCACCGTTTTGTGCCATACCTCTACTCAACTGGAGTACTTTCTACTGGATAATCAGTAAGTGCTACCTCGTTGGGTAAATGTATAGTGCTTTTACTACACTACAGCTACCTAAAGTGCCAGAGAGTTGTCAACAGCGACCAGGTGTGTGTTACTATGCAATCGCGCCGAAGGGCGCAGGGGTCGCTTGAGTGAGCTATCATAGTGGGTAAATGGCGGGAAGACGGTGCACACCTCGAGTGTGTGGGCGGGGCCAAACGGACGGGGCTTCCATGCGAGTGCACATGCCTCTTGTGTGTATAAAAGGTCAGAGACCGATCAGAGCAGCAGATAAAGATACAGAAGCTCCTGGCCACAGGAACAGCACGAGGATTGCGCTCGTGAAAGTCAAGGATGCAAAGGCCTATGTCCAGCATCACAGCTGATTTTCGATGGTATATCTGGGAAGAAGGCACATCTGCCCAGCCTTGACAACGCTCACGATTGTTTTTGGGGCCGATGAATGAGTCACTGAATTTAAGCTTCAACTAGGGCACATGCTTAACTGATATCTGTAAGTGCCTGCGGTTGAGGTTTAATTTTTGTGCCAGGACCGTCGTGCCAGAATGAACCCTGCCCTTCATATTTATTCAAGAAGACGCCACCGTTTTGTGCCTGTTGTAACTAATTTACGATGGCGCCGGCAAGCTGCCAGCGCCATCCTAAAATAGTTACTAAATTAGCTTCAACAGGAAGCTCTAATTGATAAAATAAAGCAGGCGCTCGAGCCCCTGCTTTATCTTATCTATTAGAGCTTCCTGTTGAAGCTAATTAAGTAACTATTTTAGGATGGCGCTGGCAGCTTGCCGGCGCCATCGTAAATTAGTTACAACAGACCAGCAAGGCTTGAACTTTTGACCGAGGAATCCGCCGCTCGCGGATTGCGAATTTTCGGTAAATTCGCGAGAGTTCGCGGATCGCGGATTTACCGAAAATCCGCAAAATCCGCGAGCCATCTGTCATAAGAAGCGCCATATAAAAATACAAGCCATTCATTATATCATTTATGCCCCCTCATAATAATGTTATAAAATTTAGTGTTGGCAAAAAATTCACAGTATTGACTTAAACATGCTTAAACAGGGGTACACCTCTGGGTGGAGGAAGCATGAGAATTAACCCTATGATGATGCTGTCACGTTTTTAAGAGTCAGGCAGAGAATAAAGATATACCGCCCATTCCATCCTCTGTACGTGAATGAGGGTTTTTATTGGTACACTGAACTAAAAAATGAAAAACCCTTGTTACGCAGGACAAGTGATTTGTTCCCCTCTTGATTTTTTGGTAACAAGATAAGGAAGCTAAATGGATCACAGCTTCTTCTTTCTCCCTCCTCCTTGATTATATATAAAGTGAGGGATCTACAGAATCAAAGCAGAAGCAGAACGTAGTTCTGTGGAGTAGAGGAACTGGACACATCTTTTTTGCCAGATACCCAGGACTGGACAGATACCTGTGGATCAAATCCAAGGCTTTAAATAGGAAGTTGGTGGATGAGGGGGGAATGGCTGCCATCATTCTCTTAGACCTCAGTGCAGCGTTTGATACGGTCAACCACACCATCTTGGCCGACTGATTCAAGAGTGTCGGAGTAACAGGCGCTGCGCTGGCATGGTTCTCATCCTTCCTCAGTGACCGCCACTTCCAGGTCTTTGAGGGAGATGTGGCCTCCTCCAGTCTACCTCCAGAATGTGGGGTTCCACAGGGTTCGGCTTTAAGTCCGACTCTCTTCAATATTTATATGCGGCCGTTAGCAGGCATTATCCATCCATTTGGCATTAAGATCGTCAGTTATGCAGAAGATACCCAGTTAGTGGTATCACTCCACCACGACAAGTGCACCTTGGCTCCTTGCCTTGAAGCAGTGGCCAGATGGATGGAGCGTTCCTATCTCAGCCTCAATGGGGACAAGACCGAGATCATGTTGCTGGGGAATCCATCACCCACGGTCTCGATCCCCATGTGGCCGTCATGTCTAGGTCCTGTACCATCTCCAAAGCCACAAATAAAGAGCTTAGGCATTTGGCTTGACAACTCCCTTAACTTTGGACATCAAGCTACCATGCTCTCATCAATCTGCTATGGATTTTTGAGAATGCTTTGAAAAATTATTCCCCTCCTTCCATTTGAGGCTAGAAGGATATTGGTCCAAGCCCTCAAATTCTCCTGGCTGGACTATGGAAATATTTTGTATTTGGGAGCCCCTCAAGCCACAATAAATAAATTACAAGTAGTCCAGAACTGTGCAGCACGGATGCTCCTGCAGGTTCCACGGCGGCAATCAGCAAGGCCAGCATTGCAACAGTTACACTGGCTACCTTTTGCTGCCAGGATACAATTCTAGGCTATGTTCTTGGCACATAAAGCCATGTGGAAGACCGGCCCATCCATCTTACACCCATTATTAACACCCTACTAGCCGCCTAGAACTTTAGGTTCTAGCTCTTTATATCTGGCTACTACTAAGAAAATAAGGAAGGTGAGATGGGGCGGACGCTCTTTCTCATTCGCTGCTGCTAAATTGTGGAAATCCCTTCCCCAAGATAAGCGGGGGAACAACAACTTGCTGACCTTTCGCAAGCTCTTAAAAACACACCTGTTTGGAATGCTTCCCTAGCGGTGTAGACTGATGTGATTCTGCTTTCTTTTCCGTAAGCGTTACGAAGCCTCTGGGTAGTTAGGCGCTATAGAAATACTTTTTCATTCATTCATTCATGTGTTTTATGACAGGCAGCTAGTGGAGGTCTTTGGAAGTCAACGACATCAAAGAGCGCCTTAGCAGACACAAAAGAAGCCTGGCCACTGCATTTTGGATCACTGGCAGGCGGTTCAGCAAAGTCTCTACCACTCATAAGTAGAGAGTGTTCACATAATCCAAGCACTAGGTGATCAGCGCATGGATCACAACTTTCCTAAACTCCAGAACGGGAAGTGGAAGAAGTTTCCTCAAAGTGGGGAAGACAGCATAACATTGGTCCACCACCACAGAAATCTGTAGCTACATGGATAAGGCGATGTCCAACTTCAACCATAGGTTTTTAACCAGCGAAGATGGAGAAGGCCATGTCAGCAGTTCAGGAGGCCAGAGATCTTCCCACCAGTTTAACATGTGTGATCCAAGAGGAATAATTTCAGTTTTCTCTGCACTGCATTCAGTTGGCTACCATGCATTCATTCAAAAACAGCGTGCATACAGTCTGTAATAGATGCTGTTTTGAGGCATGGGGACCCTCGATGGCAAAGAGCAACTGGGTACCATTGGCATTGGAAATGATTTTACACACAAAAGGCTCGACTACAGAGGCCAGAGGGGACATGAAAACATGAAAGAGGGTAGGTCTTATCACAAGCCCCTCCAAGAACATCTGGTTGACTGCTTTGTCCTTGAAAGAAAATGGAGCAAGCCAAACTGATTGGCATCTAGAATCCAGGAAGGACTTGCACCAGTCCCACACAGTGCCCCCTTTGGTGTATGGCTACTAACCAGTACAGGAGGTTATAGGGAGGGACGGTGTGATTGGCAGGGTGTGGTTGGCAGTTGGACTTTGTGAATTAGTTGTCCATGAATGGTTCATCTGCTGGCATGATGGGGACAAAACTGGGCACAGCCCCACTTGCAACTGATGAGGATGTGCTCTGCCTTCATAGGAAGGGCTTGTTCACCACTGCATTGTCCCTGAAGCCAGCTTCGAACCAGAGAAAGGGAGACCAGAAATTCCAAGTCCTTCAAAGCAACACTTCTAGAAACTTCACTTGCTTCTACAAAGTCTCCAAGTACAAGAATAGGACACTCAGACCCACTCTTCAGATAATTTTCTGGACCGTGGAAGAAATCTCAGAGGAATGCCTGCTGCTGTGGCAAGGGCGGCTCTGGGCTCATGGCGGCCCTGGGCAGGGAGCGTAGGTAGGGGGCCCCAGAAGAGGGGGTCAGGGTGGGGCGGAGCGCGGAGGCCAGTGAAGAGGGGGGGGTCAGGGTGTTTGGAAATGGAACAGAGCCGGAGGCCACCAAATCCCTGCCAGGGGCCACTACGCAAATGTGTATCCATCCTCAGAGGATTATTATATTATGGATATATATTGGCGTGGTGGCCCCTGGGGTTTGGTGGCCCTGTGCAGGTGCACAGCTTTCACATGCCTAAGGCCGCCCCTGGCAGTGGACTGCTGTGCACTTGATAATAGTGTTTTTTTGGCATCTGGAAGGACTTTTTTGCTGCATAGAGCCCACATTGAGGCCTATCCTGCTGCTTGAGCACTGTTTCTGTACCTGAGTCCAAGACTACCACAGTGAATCGAAGGCCTAGTTTGCTGGCCTCCTGTTCAGAGCCACAGAAACATAACACGCTCCCACTATCTTGAACCCACAAATGAACCCAGCCTGAGTAAGAATTAACCCCCCAAGTGGTGACCCTCTTATCATCCAGTTCTGATTTGCCCCATCACTCCACAATTCTTAGGTTGTATTTGGATTTGCAACATGACTCATTAATCCTAACTGTGGGCCATGTATATTTATTCTCTTTTTTAAATTGACTCCTACATGTAACTCTCCACTTTTTTGCTAGTGACCATTCCCAATTGAGATTTACATCTAATTGTAGATTAACATGTCTGAAACCTCCACTGAGGAAGTGGAGACAGCACAACAGAATTTACAAGCGTAAAATTGCTACTAGTAAATTTGCATGCATAGGGAAGATATAGGGAATTTTATTAAGGTTTATTCTGAAATAAATGTTGAATAATATTTTAATGTATAATATAAATGTTAATTAATATAAAATATGTATTATTAACATGGAAATTATTCAACAAAATGTTACAGCACATTAACTTATCAAATCATATTTGTTTTAAATAATAAATTAATTTAAATATATTATTTTAAAGTGCAAGTATTCCTAAACAAAACGTTATAAAATTCCTCAGTATCACTGACATTTTTATTTGTAGTTTATATTTAATGATCTTTTTTTAAATATTTATATTTTTCATTAATTTACATATGTTGTACAATTTTTAAACAAGAGTGAAAGTATAACTAATGTTTTGCTATTAAGTTGAATATTATACTTTAAAAAAAATCAATCATTATATATTTTTTTAATCAAATAAATACATTATTTATTTACTAGTAATTCCTGTGTGGTGATATTTTAATTCCTTGACCAAGAAAGTCTTTGATTTACTCCAAGGCTGTACTGTGGTACATCTGACCCCATTTGAAACCTCGAGGGCTATAGTATCTTTGGAAGTGTATTTTGTGAATTGCAGTGTCATACTCTTTTGTGGGTATGTTTTCAGCATTAACATGCTCCTCCCAATCCCCTTTAGATGACCCTAATCCTCTACCTTATTATAGTGATTAATCCCTTTTTTGCCACCAGTTCCCTGGTCCCTTCCACATTCACTACTAAAACATATGCCTACATGTGCAGATATCTCCACCACCGTGGCAGTAATCTCCACAGAAGAAAGATAGAAGAGATGAAGGTCTTCAGTGAAGGTTTGTAAATTGCTTTATGTACTAAAGTAGTCCTACTCACTTACTACAAAATGAAGTAGAAATGAGTTGGTTGTATAATTCTCTCAACATTAATTAATAATGACAGCATGTTTAAGCAAGCCCCATCCCACATTAATTGTAAGTGCACCCAATCTTGAATGCATGGTCAGAAATCCTGTGTGTTGATCCACAGTAGTACCACCACTTAAAAGCATTGGCCACATGACCACGTTTACACCAACACTCATTAATCATTATAGCATGTTTTGATTTGAATAACCATTTAAAACTGTTGGTGCTATGTTAAGGTTTACTCCATCACTCCTGTTAGTGCTTGTATGTTTTTTCGACTAGAGTAAACGCGTCTGTGGAGTCTTGGAAGTCACTAAATAAACCATCACACCACGGAGCCAGCACATATACTAAGTTTGAAAGACAATTAATAAACAACAACCAGGTGGCAATGTACTGGTATGATCTCCAGTCACTAGTTACTCAATACAATATGCACACATTCTGGTTTCTGATAGCAAAAAGAGCAGATATGGATAGAAAAATCTCCTATCCTGATTGATGAATGCACTTGGCGTTCCTACTTCAGTAAGCTATATGCTTCAACTGTTACTAACTTACCTGTTCTGAGATTGCTCCCCTCCACTCTATGTTCTTCTTAAGCTAAGTTCACTCAGGAAGAAACTTTGAATAGAGTCAAAGAACATAACAATAGCAATGCTCAAGTGCCTATTGTTATTCCTGCTTGCCTTGTTACAGCATGCTTCCCATTAAGGGCTGGCATTTTATCTCTGTAATTTGATCTCTGTTTGAAAATAGATATAGTTCATCAGTCCTGGCAAGGCAGTAACAATATTCCCCTTTACAAAAAGGAGATTGTAACTTGCCAAAAATCTATTGGCCAATTCCACTTTTTTAATGACACAAGGCAGAATTTGGCAAAATGTTTGCTAAAATGCTTAACAAACTAGGAGGATGCAGCTCGTCTTTTTCCAATTGAGCAATCAGGTTTTCGGAAAGCATGCTTCACAACAGATAAAATTGTATGTTTGCATATGCTGAATAAGAAGTATGTGAAATTAAATAAAATGAAGGTCTATGTTGCATATGTTCACTGCAGAAGTGCCTTTGATTTGGTAGATAGACATACACTTTGGCACAAACTTAACAAATCAGGAATTCCAAGTGAACTGTGCCTGTTGATGACCTTGTACTCGTACTATTGGTTAAAGGCAACTATTGTGTTCCAGAAACAAACATTCTTGAAAAATCAGTGTGTCACGGGGTGGGTCGCCAGGACACTGATTTTGAATGGTGGTCGGCTGTTTCCCCCTCCTCACCAATATCTATTTCCGACTCACAACCTGCACCCACATGGCCGGAGGAGTGGTCTACTTCGGACAATGACACACGTTGCGTGAACACGGACGAGGAGGCGCACGGAGCCTTTAAGGATCCCGGCTCTGAGGACGAAACCCCGCCCCCCTGGTCGGTGACGATGTCAAAAGGCAGCCCGACCCGGAAGAAGTCGAACAGCAGTTCCGAGTGGAAGGAGGAGAAAGCGCGAGAGACTGGAGAGCGGAGACGAACAACGGCGGAGAAGAACCCCTGACGAGCCCAGCTGTGGACTACAAGCCAGGAGGCCAACGGACAGGCGATCCGCCCAGCCACGTTCCCACGGAAGGAGCGTGGCTCTCAAAGGTACGGGGCAGAGTGGCGGGCTGGGTGACACGTAGCCAACCGAACGTGTAAACATACCTGTGTGAATAGTGTACAGTCTCCACAACCCCCTTCCCTCACGAGCACAAAGAGCACCTGACCGGACGTGTGGTTCTTGCACTAGAGCACCAGGTTTCCTTCACTCCCCGGGCCCCCCAAACAACTCGTAAAACGGAACGGATATTAATTGTTCCTCCCCTTTGTGTTTTGTTTCATGGGACGAGCCTGACCCGAGAGGGACCTCCCGGTCACGACAACAACCCCTACAAACAGCGGACTGGCTGGATATGGTGCCCGACGTGGGAGAAGCACCCTGGAACATCCTATCTTCCCCAGAGGCGTCAAGATGGAACCGGATGAGTTTGCCCGGTTGAGACTGTCTAGTAAAAGACGTAAAACCTATTTAAAAATAAAACCTTCCTTAAAAACCTTACTGCAGGTGTCTGACTCACTCCCTACGGTCCCTACAACTCCTGAACCCCAACAACTGGTGTCAGAAGTGGGATCAACATCTCTGTCCGTCTGCAACCCCAAGATGGACTCCCTTATACAGCACCTGGTGAAGGGACAAGAGAAGCTGGAATGGGCAGTGGAGCATCAGATCAGCATGGCCCAAGCAGACCGGGACCTATTCACCAACACGATCACTGCCCATTTTGAGAATATCCAATCCAAAGCCGCGGATCCCTTGATGAACGTCACTAGAGAAAACAGGGTACATGTTCCCAACCCCTCGAGGATCGCTCTTCAGAAGTACGTACCTGGGGAGGATCCCGATGCGTTTCTCATGAACTTCGAACGGTACCACTCCTTACCATCTTACCATCTGATTAAAAACGTAATATTAGACCATTTGGGACTAGACCCAGAGGCGTATCGTGCACGCTTTAGAAAAGAGAAAGGCATTGCGGGAGAGAATCCGAAAACACTATTTTTCCGGTTAAAGATGATGGCTGATAAGTGGCTAAAACCAGAGGCATGTACCAAGGAAGACATCCTAGCAAAGGTTTATTTGGAACAGTTCATGGAAGCGCTTCCCTACGGCTCGCAGAGATGGCTAAGGCAGCACTCCGGACTATCCGTGGAACAGGCCATCGAAATGGCGGCTACCTACGCACGAGCCAAACCTAGAGGTTTGGGGTGGGAAGCCGAGAAAAGCACCAAAACCCAGCCACCTAACAAACAGGAGAGAAGAATGAGACCATTGATCGAGACCCCAAGACCCCGCCCTTTCCGAATGGAACAACACACCTCACGGGGTCCGCAATGTTTCGAGTGCGGTGAATGGGGACACATAGCCCGCCTGTGTCCGAGGAAACACCCCACCGAGGAGCCGATGGAGGTCGGATATCTTCCCAAAACAGTCCTATACTCCGCAGAACTGGGAACCTCGTTTTATGTGAGTATGCTGATCAATGACACCATGGTTAAAGCCCTCTTAGACTCGGGGTGCAGGCAGTCCGTGGTTAGGAAACGCCTAGTCCTGCCCTGTCAATACCTCCCCGATACCCTGGTTCACATCCGCTGCGTCCATGGAGACATAAAACCTTACCCCTTAGCGGACATCTCTTTAAAACCCCCCGACAAACCTGAATGTATGGTTAGAGTAGGGGTTGTGGACTCCCTACCCGAAGACATGATACTAGGGGTAGACAACCCACGGTTTCTTGGACTGTTCAGGGAAAATGTGCTAGACCCTCCCCAGGTAGGAGGAGAAATCCGAGCAACTTATCTGACCCCTGATCCCTGGGTGCTTGATCGCAGTTTTAGACACGCACAGGCAGAAGACAGAACGCTCTACAACGCCTGGGAGGCCACACATGCCGACCAAAACACCTCCAACCCCTCATTCCCCCGGTTTATGATACAGAAGGACCTCCTGTACCGACAAGAGAAGACGGGAAGTCCCCTACAACTGTTGGTGCCTCTATCATTCCGAGAACAGGTGTTGTTCTTTGCGCATGCCCACCTAACAGCAGGACATGCAGGAAAAGAGAAGACGACAGAGAGCATAACTCGTCATTTCTTTTGGCCGGGGGTGTACCGAGACGTGCAAGACTACTGCAGGAAATGTGACATCTGTCAGCATAAAAACACTCACTGCTGCACCACTGCAACCGATGCCCATTATCGGGGTACCCTTCGAAAGGGTAGGGATGGACTTGATCGGACCCTTATCCACGTCCTCGAAGGGACATCGCTACGCACTGGTCATAGTCGACTATGCAACAAGGTTCATAGAAGCATTTCCCCTTCGGGCCCCTACCACAGCAAACGTGGCAGAAAAAATCGTGGAACTGTTCGCACGGGTGGGGTTCCCCAAAGAGGTCCTCACCGACCAAGGGACCCCCTTCACCTCACGTCTGATGAAGGAAGTCTGCAAATCACTAAACATCCACCAGCTAAGGACTTCGGTTTATCATCCTCAGACCGACGGTCTGGTGGAAAGGTATAACCAGACACTGAAGCTGACGTTAAAGAAGATGTTGGCTATGGAGGGCCAGGCCTGGGATCGATTGCTTCCCCTGGCGTTATATGTGCTCATGGCCCAGAAACAGAGCAGTCTGGGCTATTCATCCTTCGAGCTCCTTTACGGGCGAGTCCCTAGGTCGTTATTGGAGATAACCAAGGACAGCTGGGAGACCCAAGAAACCCAGGAACAGACGTCTCTCCTGGAGTACACTATACAGCTCCGTTCAAGACTCGGAAAGCTCAGAGGATTGGCCCACACGAACCTTGAACTACAAAGACACAAGCAGAAGGCCAATTATGACAGAGGGAAGAGGCTACGCCGCCTTCAGGTCGGGGACTGGGCTCTTCTTCTTCTACCGTCGGTCACGCACAGGAACGAGTGGGACGGTCCGTACGAGGTCCTAGAGACGATAGGAAACACCACCTACAAACTCAGGCTGTCCCCCACCAAGACTCAGAGCTATCACATAAACCTATTAAAGAAATGGATAGGCCCGAATCCGCGCAACAACAACCTAGTTCTTCCCTCCATCCCCAGCAAGAACACCACCCTGGAACACCTGGTCGTGAATACGGACCTGTCCGGTGCCATGAAAAAGGAACTACAGGCCGTCCTACAGCCCTTGTCCTCGATTTTCTCCGACGTCCCGGGAAAAACAACGTTGGTGGAACATCACATCGACACGCCCCCAGGAAAAACCATAAAACAACGGCCGTACCGGATTCCAGCATCACGCCGAGAAGCCGTACGAAAGGAAGTATCCGACATGCTGCGTCTGGGAGTCATCCGACCTTCCCAGAGCTGCTGGTCCTCTCCAATTGTGATGGTACCAAAACCCGATGGCACGAAGAGATAATGCATGGATTTCAGGGCCCTGAACTCCATATCCTCATTCGACGCCTATCCAATACCCAGAGTGGACGAACTTGTGGAGAAACAGGGTGACGCCATTTTCATCAGTACGTTAGACCTGACAAAGGGGTATTGGCAGGTGCCCCTGCGTGAAGAAGACAGACAGAAAACGGCCTTTGTCACGGACGACGGACTTTATGAGTTCACGGTTCTACCGTTTGGTTTACATGGGGCACCTGCCACATTTCAGCGTCTGATGAATCGTATCCTAAAACCCTTCCCGTCCTTTAGTGCGGCCTATCTGACGATATCGTCATTCACAGCAAAACCTGGGAAGACCATTTACAACACCTACTTGCCGTCTTGACAGCATTACAACAAGCAGGACTTCATGTCAATTCGAAGAAATCGAGAGTCGCCTTCAACAGCGTCAAGTATCTGGGCTACGTCCTTGGGAAGGGCACCATTGCTCCCCAGACCGAGAAGGTCAAGGCCATTCAGAACACCCCCTTTCCGTGTACAAAAAGGGAACTCCGGGCCTTCCTAGGACTGATAGGCTACTACCGGAGGTTCATTCCTCGGTTCGCGGAAATAGCCACTCCCCTAACGAACCTCCTAAAACAGGACACAAGGCCTAGAGAACTACAGAGTCCCTCCACTGAAGCCAGGAATGCCTTTGAGGGGTTGAAAAATATCATTACCACCTCCCCCGTGTTGGAATCTCCAGACTTTTCCAAAACGTTTATACTGGCCACTGACGCTTATGACGTAGGGATAGGGGCTGTATTGTCGCAAATGGGCAACGAGGGGGTTGAACATCCCATACTGTTCACCAGCCGAAAACTGTTTCCCCGGTAGTGCAGGTATTCCACTGTGGAACGTGAGTGCCTGGCTATTAAATGGGCTGTTGAGAAACTGCAATATTATTTGGAGGGCAAGCCTTTTATCCTGCAGACTGATCACGCTCCCCTGACTTGGATGTATCGGAACAGGACACTGAATGCCAGAGTGCTGCATTGGTTCTTGTCCCTCCAACCCTACTCCTTTACGCTCCAGCATAGAAAGGGCATTGCCAACTGTAACGCTGACTACATGTCCAGGACCTTTGTTCTCCCCGATCGGGAGAAACCAGGGGGGAGGTGTGTCACGGGGTGGGTCGCCAGGACACTGATTTTGAATGGTGGTCGGCTGTTTCCCCCTCCTCACCTATATCTATTACCGACTCACAGCCTGCACCAACATGGCTACTTCGGACAATGACACACGTTGGGTGAACACGGAAGAGGAGGCGCACGGACCCTTTAAGGATCCCGGCTCTGAGGACGAAACCCCGCCCACCTGGTCGGTGACGATGTCAAAAGGCAGCCCGAACCGGAAGAAGTCGAACAGCAGTTCCGGAGTGGAAGGAGGAGAAAGCGCGAGAGACTGGAGAGCGGAGACGAACAACGGCGGAGAAGAACCCCTGACGAGCCCAGCTGTGGACTACAAGCCAGGAGGCCAACGGACAGGCGATCCGCCCAGCCACGTTCCCGCGGGAGGAGCGTGGCTCTCAAAGGTACGGGGCAGATTGGCGGGCTGGGTGACACGTAGCCAACCGAACATGTAAACGTACCTGTGTGAATAGTGTACAGTCTCCACAACCCCCTTCCCTCACGAGCACAAAGAGCACCTGACCGGACGTGTGGTTCTTGCACTAGAGCACCAGGTTTCCTTCACTCCCCGGGCCCCCCAAACAACTCGCAAAACGGAACGGATACTAATTGTTCCTCCCCTTTGAGTTTTGTTTCATGGGACGAGCCTGACCTGAGAGGGACCTCCCGGTCACGACAACAACCCCTACAAACAGCAGACTGGCTGGATACGGTGCCCGACGTGGGAGAAGCACCCTGGAACATCCTATCTTCCCCAGAGGCATCAAGACGGAACCGGATGAGTTTGCCCGGTTGAGACTGTCTAGTAGAAGACGTAAAGCCTATTTAAAAATAAAACCTTACTTAAAAACCTTACTGCAGGTGTCTGACTCACTCCCTACGGTCCCTACAACTCCCGAACCCCAACACAGTGTAAATAATGTTTTCAAACAGGGCTGTATATATTAGCCCCTTTGCCATTTTTCTTATATTTGTCTGAGTTACCGTTATTACCGAGCAAAGTTGTCACTGTCCCTCCAAAATTAGGATTGAAGGGATTGTCTACCCTGTGACCTGGTCTTAATATTACTAACTCTCAAATATCTGCAGAAAGTTCTTGGACAAACAATGTTAAAGAGATATAAATGAAGAATCGTTGGATGAAAAACAGGATGTAGGAAAGATTTCCTTATTCGCAGTGCGACAGCAGGGTGCAGAAGTGTTGTGCTCCACGTGGAATTATTTGCAGAAACAACTTGGCATTCTAGCTTCCTTTGTTTTAACTCTCAGTTACTGAGAACAAACCCGAAAGGTATGATAATGGGAGCAGAAGGGTTTAAATCACACTACTCTTCAGTTCTCTAAAACAAAGTTCACAGGTATTGGTTTATTGCAATTCCTTAATGCACAGGGAAAGAGAAACGTTCAATCCCTGGGGAAGGTTTATGTAGCAAATGTTCCCCCTGTCGCATTGCATTGTATAGAGGCAAGAGCCATGTCTTCTCTAAATATTAGAACATCGCTGTCTTGAGAACTCCATTGAATGCAATGTAATGGCTATGGGCCTATATTGGCTGGTATAATCCGTCTGCTCCAACATTCCAATGTTTGCCTTCATATTTCGCAATTTTTAATTTAGAACATTCTACCCTTAGTGGGTGGAATGTTCTAATAGCCTTATAGCCGTTCTGCTTTGGGCTATACCAGTGTTAAAGGCCCTCACCCTCGTTATAGGCCCTAGCTTAAGACTCAAGACTATAACATGAATTCAGGGCCTTTAACCACTGGTTTAGCATTTGGCAGCAGGCTTTAAGGCTATGTTAAAGCCTATATTAAATCTGAATTGTGGAAGCAATATCTTGATCTTAGTACGTCTAGTTCAATGGAAGTGACGTGTATAGAGCTTGGCCAGACTCGAAGAAACTTTCAAGCATATTGCCAGGTTATGTGTTACTTTTTTCAATAGTTCTGTAGTTTGGACAAATCATTTACCTAACTTTTATGAGATAGAAATGGGACGTATACCTTTGGTTCAATGTATTCCAAATGTTTGATAAGATGGATTGTGACAGAAGTGAGGTGCTTTCACGTAAGAATAGTAATACCATGAGGCTAACATTAAAAAAGGTCATGAAGACAAACATCTTATATACTAAGGTTTCAATTGAGTTCTACGTTTGTAAGCAGTGGTATTATGCAATTCTTCTTGACGGCTTATTTATGATCGGCAATACAAACATTTTTGGGAAATTAAAATTTGGTTAAATAGCAATAGGAGAAAATATATGGATGAAAAATGAGAGGACTTTATTTTATCCAGGTTATCGCTATTGTGACGTTGAGATACAGGATTTGAATCCTGTTTTATTCTTTTGTTTCCAGGAGTTTAAATATGCAAAGAAAATGCATTAATTCTGTTATGTTTAAGTATTTATTAGTAACAAATTAAAACGCACTTTTTTCATTATTAAATTCTCCTACTGTGAATGTCTGCTCTTTTTCATTCAATTTGTCAGATATTTTCTTGTTCTGTAATGTTTTAATACATTGATTGTCTGATACTGATGAATGTACAGATTGTATCATTTTAATATTTTGTTATAGTCTATGTATCTAAATGCCGTGTTTGTCAGTCACTCAGTATCAAATTTATTTGATTTAAAGAAACATCGTAAAAGTGCACAGTACATATTCAAATGGTATTAGCAAACAAAGACTGATAAAATCACAATATCATAAAAGTTTCATTAAAAGCATGGCAAACATGAACTTTATTTGTCGTTCAAGTGTCATCTCTGGAAGTATTTTCCTGAAATAAATAAATACTGCTTGTTCACATTTACACATCACTTAATAATTCTCAGTACGTACCTAGATTTGCTCATCACATTCTAAATTCTAGACTCTATAGCATGTTTAAAGTTGTCCTATTGCTCAGTAATCCTCAGTGGATGTTTAGATTTGAAACATCAGTCATTAATATCGAGAAAATTGTCAGATATACACTTGTAAATGTTGAATGATGGCCCAGATTTGCTACGTTGCTTATTGTCTTCGATTTATATTCACATTTTCACCATCGTTCGTTAATCCTTAGTGCATGTTCTGAAGGACTGGACTTTTTAACAGTACCAGCGGTGCCAGGGAACAACACCTATAACCTTCATGGGATACCTGTTTCGGCGCACAAACTACAGAGACACGGGACACTTCCTTCGGCGTCAAAGATTCAAGGTTTATTTACTGCAGGGAACACAGAAGTCACAACAAGTACAACACGTGCAACTTGGGGAGACTGCTTCAAATTGGTTCTGTGGAGCGCTCCTTTTATACAGAATTTACTCATAGGACAACATGGTACACAAAAGTTTACAACCTGGTTCCCATAATTATCCCCCAGAGGGGTCGCTTTGGTCACTTTGGTACACATAAGGTCCGGAACATAAGTGCGGAAACATTTGGCGGTTCCCAACTGTAAATACCCATCTTCCCAACATTAGTGAATTCCGATCGGCAGTAAAACAGATCGAAATAGGGACAAAGACAGGTGCAGAGGAAGATGGAGACAGTGGGGAGATCGAAAAGGGTGTAAAAGGGGAGGTATCGGGAAACACGAGATACAGGCATCAAAGGGACGTGCCTAATGAGATGCACGGCTGAGACAATAAACCGGCACGGCAAAAGCGGGGCCATCTGCCTTACAGTATCATCCCCCTCATCGTAAAAGATATTTACAAAGGACATGTGTCTTCCACAAATATCTTGAGAGTCCCAAGGTAACGAAGCGGACAGTGTCCGTTCGCTGGCTACTTGAGGGCAAGAGACAAAATGGATGCCGTATCTAAGATGGAACCCGTGGGTACAGATGAAAAAACCCACATATCAAACGAATGGTTTAAGTTAGCACAGCGAAACTGCGTATACTTACTAAACTCGTCATTTGCGGTTCTTAGATACCAGACTCGACCATATTCGTGCGAGTCGAAAACATCACTTACAATTGTCACGGAACCTCAGACGCTCCTTTTGCCCTCATGTAGGCAAGCACTAGTCGGAATCATATTCGATATTCATCAGACCCTCGAGATGTTGCTGTAGCATAGCTCTGTCCAACCGAGACCCTTTGGTAACAGGTGGCTGTCTCATACACGTTGTAGCACAGAGGCCACATAAGGCAGGACCGCACTGCACGCAAAGGCAACACGTGAACAGGAACGCTACAACGACTCCAATGATCATCAGAATCTTCCAACCCCAAGTCGACATCAGGCCCCAAAACCATCCAAGTAGCGTCCAATCCCCTACATCCACGTGTATGGATTCGGAGATCTTATGCAACTTCGAGATGGCTTGATAGACAGTCGGAGCGTTATCAGGAATGAAAATACAGCAGCTCGAATGGATCACCTTACATACCCCACCTCGATCTGCTAAGATCACGTCTAAAACCATACGGTTTTGTAACGTCATAAGTCTATCCGCCTGAAGTTCTGTGGTGATATTACCAAGGGCACTGGCAGTAATATTAGCTGTCGATTCTACCACTCGAGTCAACTGTCTCAGGTTCCTACTATTAACCATAGGTCCCCAAAATGGGAGGAAACCCTTGAAAAAGTCTCCTGCCTCTTGACCGGCAGTATCCTCTTCGCTAATTACGCCTCTCACAACTCTAGTTTTGTGATAATCTGCATCTACAGTAAACGTCGGAGGCAACAAGTTTGCGATAAAACATGAGCCCATGAAGTCAGAGGGCAACCATGCATACGCACGATCATGACAAATAAAGTATGTACCCTTGGCAGCCAAAAACACAGGGGACGAGACCATTGGCAAAATATAATTTTCAGTGCAAGCACTCTCTCCAAGTCGGTCTTTCGATCTACGGCCGCGACCTATTAAACAAAAATTACCAATGTGGGGTACGACCCATATCGGAGGCGAGCTTTTAAGCTGTTTTTCACCAGTAAACACACTATATTCGCCTCTACTTAGGACCCTATAGGCTTGTACCTCTTCTTCAGGGATAAGCGAGGGATCATAGATATCGCTATCTAAATCCTCTATTGCTATAGACAAAGGTTTTTGGTACGAGGTAGGACCAGAGTAGGGGGAACGTGGTTCTCGAATGGGGTGGAAACCCAGTGCGCTTTGAAACATTGTTTGAAATGCTCGAGCAGACCCTTGGGAGCTATACGGTAACACCAGATATGGAATTCCCTTATCCGTAGTATGCGGCATCAACCCACACACCCAACAATTAGTAGTGTTAACCACTAACTGATGCTGATGAAGGAGCTGAATAAAGGAATTGTTGCGGAATTCTGCACGTCTAGCCTGCTCGTGTTCAGGTAAGATGTGAAAAGAATGAGGAGAATCAGTGGAGATGAGTTTAAGGTCAGGGGTAGGAGTAGGTATGATAGAAGGCAAGAAGTAAGACATCGTGTAATATACTCCACCCGCCAATAACGCAGAAACAGTCACAAACAGTACGAATATTTGGAACACAAAACATTTGGTACGACTGAGTTGCTGCAGCTTGAATCTTTGTGCTTGAGCTCTTTCCAAGTCCATCAGCTTTGAAAATGCCATTCCCTATGACCGTCCGCAACGTTTCTTGACGCACTTCGTTCTGTGTAGCAATAGTCAATTCCTAGGAGTTCCCAGGAACCGACGGTCTTTAACCTAGCGTCAAGACCTACTAACCAGAAGGAAGTACGCGCGCGGCCCTACGGCCTTCATTTCACAAATATATATATATATGCGAAAACAATGTCTCTCAGCTGTGGAAACAAAAAGTGTAAGGAACGAAGCTCAATGAATATGTACAAAATAATTACAATAGTATGAGTGTTCAAACTGATCATGGAAAACGGGATAATGCACTTGTCAAGGGACAGAACGGGGTTTTTTATTAGTCTTTAGTGCTGGATCGCAAAAAATATCGGGTTTTCCCAGGACGTGTCTGTTCGTTAAACAAAAGATCCGTCGAAGGGACAACGCCCTGTTGATCAGCTGAATGTTCTGGTCTTGAGTCTTCTGATGACAAGTGTTCAACAATGCCTTTTTGCTGCACTGAGGATTCTCCGACAGGTTGTGCGTCGCTGAAAGGTACAAACGCTGACAATCCTTCGGTTTCAGTTGATGCAATGCCTTTCCTCACCCACGAGTCTGCTGGCAACGGGATGGGGACTTTCTTGGTATGGGTGGCATGCACCCAATTCTTTCGCCCCTCAAGACGAACTGCAGTTCTCGTGGCAAGGAGGACCTGATAGGGTCCAGTGAACCTGGGATCCAAATTGTTCTTGCGCGAAAAATTTCGCGTTACCACCCAATCTCCAGGCTGGAGCTGGTGGCCTGGACCCTCCGTCTGCGTCGGCAATGCTTCGTGAACCTGTTGGTGAATTAACCTCAGTTTAGCAGTCAAGTCATGAAGATAATCGATCAACATTGGATACTCAAGATCACAAAAGGCACCCGGTCTAGGGACCCCCCAAACATTGGCAGGGCGACCGAACACTATTTCATAGGGACTGAGCCCTACTCGGGAGTGTACAGTTGCCCTTGTTGACAGTAATGCTAAGGGTAAAGCGTCAGGCCATGAAAGACCTGTCATAGCCTGAATCTTTGCTAGTTTTAGTTTAAGGGTGCCATTGTACCCTTCAACCAAACCAGCTGACTGAGGATGATTGGCACTATGGAATTTCTGATTAATTCCAAGGCCCTTGCACACACTCTTCATCACACTCCCCACAAACTCACTTCCGTTGTCTGACCACACAATTCTAGGCATTCCATACCGAGGAAAGTATTCCTTCAGTAGGATTTTCGCAGTGGACAAAGCAGTATTGTCTTTGAGAGGATAGGCCTCAATCCATCGGGAGAATGCGCAAACAACAACTAAAACGTATTTCAAGTTATTGCATCGCTCCATATGGATGAAGTCCAATTGGATCACCTCAAAGGGACATGAAGGGGGAGCAAAACTACCAGGAGGAGTTGGGGTTCCCTTACCAGGATTGTACAACATACATACCATACAATTCTTAACCAAGCGTTCAGCACATTTCGTAATACCATCATTCTTCCACACAGGAAACAGCAATTTACAGATACCTTTCGCGCTAATATGTGCTAACCCATGTGCCATAGTCACAACAGCCAGCACATATGCATCAGGCAACATCCATCTTTTCTGTTCCGATAAGTCAATCCAACAACCATTCGCATCCAACTTTCCCTTACTTTCTTTCCACTTCGTCTTTTCAGTCTCGGTGGCCTCATTCTGAATTGCTTTCACACTCTCGATAGTGTTTTCACACATACTTGATTCTGCAGGCCACCTAACCGAACTCGTCACATACATTCGAGTGCTAAGGTTCCGGGCAGTCTCCTTAGCAGTCTCATCCGCAAACGCATTACCACGACCAACATCATCCGTCACCTTACGATGCGCACTACATTTAACAATCGCCACTTGCTTAGGCAACGTAAGTGCATCCAAAAGATCATTTACAAGCTGGCCATGCTGAATCTTCGTACCATGTGACGTAAGGAATCCTCTCTCTCTCCACAGTCGTCCAAAACTATGTGCCACACCAAACGCATATTGGCTATCTGTAAACACATTCACTCGTTTATCTTTAGACAACACACACGCTCTCGTCAAAGCAATTAACTCAGCAGCCTGAGCCGAATTCTGACTTAACCTTGCGTTTTCCACAATCGTTCTTAATGTAACTACAGCATACGCAGTTGTCACATCACCGTTCGGCAACTTGAAACAAGAACCATCCACATACAAAGTACCATCGGGATCTGTCAATGGAGTATCTTTTAGGTCAATGCGACCCTTGGTTTCCTCTTCAGTTCTGAGATAGCAGTCATGTACTGCTTCACCACTTGATTCTGTGTCGATCGGCAGCAATGTTGCTGGATTCAACACATTACATCGTTTTATCCGTATGTGACTGGCCAGCAACGTCAACTCATATCCAGACAATCTTGCACTTGTCAGATGTTGAGTTTTCGTTCGGTTCAATAGAGTGTCGACTGCATGCGGAACCATTACCGTGAGCATATTATCCATGACTAGACCTGCGGACTGTCGAATGGACGCCGCAGCTGCCGCTGTTGCCCTTAAGCAACTTGGCAAAGCTCTTGCTACTGGGTCTAAAGTCGAAGAAAAGTAGGCACATGGGCGTTGCTTACCACCAAAAGGTTGTGTCAAAACACTCAACGCGCAACCATCCCTCTCGTGAACGTATAGTGTAAACGGCTTACTGTAGTCAGGAGTGCTCAACACAGGAGCCGAACACAACGCATCACGCAATTCAGAAAAACTTTTCTGACATTCTTCAGACCAAGGTACTGGGGATGAAACATCTTTGCACGTAAGGGCTATCAATGGTTTCGCCAACAATGAAAAATTTGGAATCCATTGTCTGCAGTAGGACGTAATACCTAAAAAGGCGCGAACATCTCTCTGGGTTTTTGGCACAGTCATTCGGGAAATCGCTGCAATTCTCTCTGGGGTCAACCTTCTCCCTTCTTTTGACAATAAGTGACCTAGATAGGTAACTTCTTGACAACAATACTGTAGCTTTGAAGGCGATACCTTGTGGTGCAAGTCATGTAGATAGTGTAACAATGATACTGTAGCCGTTTTGCAAATAGTTTCTGTATCAGCTGCCACTAAAAGATCGTCAACGTATTGAATCAAAGCTGCACCCGTTGGTAATACAAAGTCATCAAGTTGACCTTTAAGTGCTTGGCTGTAGATTGACGGACTCTCACAGTAGCCCTGTGGAGCGCGTTTTAGCCTAAAACTGCGACCACCTAATGAAAATCCGAATAGGTCTCTGCTTTCCTCTGCAATTGGGATGCTAAAGAAAGCATTCTTTAAATCGATCACTGTGAACCAGGAGGCAGATGCCGGGATCATTGTTAATAAAGCCGTAATGTCAGGGACCACGGGGAATTGTGGAACCACTATTTTGTTTACCTCTCTCAAATCTATAACGAAACGGTACACAGGAGGTTTAGTTGGGTCAGTTCGTTTCAGAATTGGCAATACAGGGCTATTACATATATTTCCACGAGTTTCTTCAACAACACCCTTTCCAATGAGATCATAAACAATTGCTAACAGCGCTCGTTCGCCCTCGAGAGAAATACGATATTGAGGTAAACGCGGTAATCGCGCATTTGGTTTCAATTGAATCACATAGGGTGGAATGTCTAACAGGCCCACGTCATTGGGACCTGTGGCCCATAAGGACGCAGGGAGGGAACTCAACTCCGGTGGGAATTTATCGACTGACAAATACATGGGAGAGATCACTCTCCGTCCCAATGTAAGCTTCACTCCTTCGGGGGAACAATACAATGTTGCATATAATCGTTTCAACAAATCCAGACCCAAAAGATTTTCACCACAACCTGTAGATAGAATCAGTGGAGCGGTTAGCTCACGGGCTCCAATCATAAGAGGCAAAGGATTAGAGACTGGGTTTCTAACAGGGGCGCCAGAGAATCCAACGGAAACGTTCGTTAAGCCAGACAAAGGTGCGCCAGGGAGTTTTGAATGCATGATGGAACTTTTTGTCGCACCAGTGTCTAACAGAAAAGGCTCAACTACACCCGATGTAGCCACTGCAACGTAAGGCCCATTCTGATCGACCGGAACTGACACTACTCCCTCTCTTTGTCGTTGGCTGTCCTAGTAATGGTCATTTACAACAGTTTCATACTCTACATAATAATCATCAACATTATACTGTGCAGATCGAACTGACCCCGCATTTCGCTGATCAAAGTAATTATTTACATCCGATTGATTTTGATAACGATCACTCTGATTGTGGGATGAACCACGACCTCTACCACGAAGTGCCTGTTGAGGACCACCACCACGGTTTCCACGTGTCGACACACCATTCAGACGGTCCCGTAAGGCAAGACAATCATATTTTAGGTGTCCCTCTTTCCTACAATATGCGCACTGATTATACCCAAGTGAAGATCTGGAATCAAAGTTGTCAGAGCGCGGCTGTGTTCTATCGAGCTGTGCTCGTGGCCGATACTGCTGTTGTGCATCATTTTGGTTTGATCGTGGAGGGTATGCTTGCTGCAACAAAACCTTCATTTTGAGCTCCTTCGTTTTCTTTTCTACACGATCACTTTCTTCCTTTTCCCTATTCTCATAATACTGAGCCGTTGCTAGTATTTGCGCAGGGGTTGAAACTGCCCATGCACTTTCTGAATTCTTTAGTTTGTTGCTTAGTTCAGGCAACAAATTCGACACGAATTTGTCAACGAATAACCGCTGGCCTCCCTCAGCGCCCATGTCCTAGCCGCTGTGGTCGACAAACGCTTCCTCAAACCTTGTAAAGAAATCCGAGACACTCTCGTCTTTCTTCTGCTTACAAGCTGATAACTTATCCCAGTTCACCTTCATCGCTGGCATGAGAGTTTTCATGAGCGTAATGATTTTCTGAGGCAAATCCAAGATCAACTGTTCAGGCTTGGCCCCACCGACTTGTAATGCATCAGCTGCTAGCAGTGCAGCCCAATCACCCCCTAATTCAGCTGCGTGATTGGCTTGACGAATTTTAGCCCAAACTGGTTGCGGTACAACGTTGCCAAACAACATGTCGATGTCGGCAAGGTTCATAATTGAAGCTTCTATCAGTTGTGATAACTCCTTATAATAACCAGCCGGATTTTTACGCGGATCGGGTAAGGATTGCTTCACTTGTAAAACTTCCGATCGTTTCCATGGAAGATGTATCCACACTCTTCGAAAATGCGGTAGCACCACAGGGTTACCCTGCGGATCTCCAGGCACCCACAGTGGCGGGACTTCTCTCATAGGATACTGACCAGGAACCGCTTTCCAGTTTTCAGTGGTATCATCTAATGATACCCGAGAATGTGCTGTGGGTCTGAATGCTAATAAGCGTTCCACGGCACGTCGTACATCGTCTCCTATAATCATACCGTTTGAAAAGTGACTCTGAAGTTCAATTATGTCGGAGGGTACATTATCTACATCATCATTATACCATTCTTCTCTCAAAAAGTTACACATCTCCTCAAATACGAATCTCTGCGTAGGCTCATTAAACTGAGAAAACGTATCAAAGACTACACGTGGAGTGTAATTAGCAGGATGTCTTATCCACCTATGTGCCATTGTTACTAACGTCTCTTTCTCCCTACCACTAGGGATCTGACTCCGTCTCTGAGGAGTTTCAGATAAATTAGACGAAAATAACGGACCAGAAAGAGGTGAATAAAGGGTAGCAACAGAGTTAGGAACACGCTTACGAACAGAAGGAGAAAGAAAAACAGGGGCAACAACACTGGAGGTGAAGGAAGGCATAGTAGGAACGGACAAGATAGTTGGAGTGGTAGAAACAACAGTCTGCGAAGGTACAGGTACAGGAGCAGTAGGAACGAGGACAGGTGGTGAAACAAACGTAGGGTTAACAGCGGGCTGACCCGCAGCCGCTGGAGCAACAAGAGGTACAACAGGAGGTACTACAGGAGCAACTACAGGAGCAGTAGCACCCTGTACATAAGGAGGTGGTGATTTCATCAAGTATGACAGCAAGGAATCCTCCTCCTTCAAATCTTCTTCTTTCTTTTCTGATTTATTCGGTAAAACTGGGTAACATTTATCTATTTTCATGTGATGCAATCTAGTAGCGATTTCCATGTCTTTTTCTTCTTTGTCTTGTCTACATTCTTTTATAGCTTGCATTACAGGAACGAACTCTTGCTTTTGATCCTTTTTAAGTTGTTTGATTTCTTTCTGCTTGGCCTCTTTACGCCATATCCGAAAAGAATCAAACATAGCTGGCCTAGCTTTCTTTGAAAATAATTTAGCCTCAAGATTATCTAAAATCGAAAGTTCAAAAGTTCCATGTGGTGGCCATCTAAGGTCACCGTCTTTCTTTGTATAACGGACCCAGTAATCATTATAGATTATAGGACCCACACCATGTCGACTATAAAGATCATGTATCGGAGTTCCAACTGGAGGTATCGGACATGAGTCCTCCAACCGGGAATCCATTGCGCAACATTTGAAAATACGAAACAAATCACTATGGCTAGGCATCGTGCACACTAACCTAGTATCAAACTTCAAGGATTACCGAAGCAATAAAAACCTCGTGTAAGTCAAAACCCTCGGTTTTTGGCAATTGCAACTGTCAAATAATACTAAAAACCAATACTAAGAACCACAAATGCAATGGAACCATGCAATACAACAAAGCCTTAAGGCTATTACAAAGCTCGGAGAGCTAACCACAAAGCCTGAGGAGGCTATTACAAAGCTCAGTGAGCTATTACCACAAAGCCTTAAAGGCTAACCACAAAGCTTTCAAAAGCTAGAACAATCACTAAGGACTGGGAGCGACCCACAAATACTTAACTCAGAACTTCAATGGCGTCACCAGGAAGGCCCGTCTGTCGTCTCGCTTGTACATAAGGTCTACGCCGGGCGTCGAAGACAGGTCGACAGTCAGGGCATCGGTCCGTCGCAGCCGTCAGGAGGCGGGAATCTTCGCAGGGAAAAACTTCGGGCCACTTATTTCGACAACAGGATCGATGAAGCGGGGTGCACCTTCCCTCGGAGATTTCACACGAAGTTCCTCACGATCATCAGGCTTTGGACCGGTACCGCTGAAGTCGCCCCACGTTGGGCGCCAACTGAAGGACTGGACTTTTTAACAGTACCAGCGGTGCCAGGGAACAACACCTATAACCTTCATGGGATACCTGTTTCGGCGCACAAACTACAGAGACACGGGACACTTCCTTCGGCGTCAAAGATTCAAGGTTTATTTACTGCAGGGAACACAGAAGTCACAACAAGTACAACACGTGCAACTTGGGGAGACTGCTTCAAATTGGTTCTGTGGAGCGCTCCTTTTATACAGAATTTACTCATAGGACAACATGGTACACAAAAGTTTACAACCTGGTTCCCATAATTATCCCCCAGAGGGGTCGCTTTGGTCACTTTGGTACACATAAGGTCCGGAACATAAGTGCGGAAACATTTGGCGGTTCCCAACTGTAAAAACCCATCTTCCCAACATTAGTGAATTCCGATCGGCAGTAAAACAGATCGAAATAGGGACAAAGACAGGTGCAGAGGAAGATGGAGACAGTGGGGAGATCGAAAAGGGTGTAAAAGGGGAGGTATCGGGAAACACGAGATACAGGCATCAAAGGGACGTGCCTAATGAGATGCACGGCTGAGACAATAAACCGGCACGGCAAAAGCGGGGCCATCTGCCTTACAGTATCATCCCCCTCATCGTAAAAGATATTTACAAAGGACATGTGTCTTCCACAAATATCTTGAGAGTCCCAAGGTAACGAAGCGGACAGTGTCCGTTCGCTGGCTACTTGAGGGCAAGAGACAAAATGGATGCCGTATCTAAGATGGAACCCGTGGGTACAGATGAAAAAACCCACATATCAAACGAACGGTTTAAGTTAGCACAGCGAAACTGCGTATACTTACTAAACTCGTCATTTGCGGTTCTTAGATACCAGACTCGACCATATTCGTGCGAGTCGAAAACATCACTTACAATTGTCACGGAACCTCAGTTCATGTATGTGTTATAATAATAATCCTACTGCTCTTCAGATTTGGCAGATCACTCTACTCGCTAATCTCAGTTCATACCAGCCTTTGATCACTTAATAATAATAATCAATGCATGTTGACATTTAGCCACCGTCAGAAATCTTGATTGTGTCCCCGGATTTGCACCATTATTCAGAATTCTTGACCCCATGCCTAGATTTTCATCCTGAGCAAACAATTCTTAGTGCATGTTGAGATTAGCTTCATCTCTAAGGAATATTTAGTACTTGCTCATATTTGCCCCATCATCACATACATGTTTCAATTTGCACTTTCACTTTGCAATGTTTGCTTCATATTCATATTCAGATTTACACATTTACTCATTCATCTAAAATGCATGCTCAGATTTGCAATATTTCCCATCTTATCTTCTGTCCAAATTTATAATTCACAGTTCAAAATGTAAAATATGATAGTCCTTGTAGAACAAGTAGAAGAGCCCCCAGGTGCTTTAAGAAACCCCCAAAGGTTTGCTAGAGTGGGTGGTCAAAGACACAAGATTTGCCCCCCACAGAAATCTGTGAGATTCCATTCAACAAAATGCCTATCTGTAGGATTTAAATAGAGTAATAAAAAGTCACATCTAAATGCCTATTGACTTCATATATTTTTTCATGAAAAATATGTCAGGCCTACTGCCCTTATCATAACATTTCACAGTAAACCAATTAGGCCTATAACCATGATCATTGGCCTGACACCATAACAAACTCGGGCCTGCTTCATCGAGTATAGACTTTGCCATAGTAGTAGCTGCCATTCATGATAAAAAGGCATTTGCACTTCAATTGGTATTGCACTTTAGAAGCACTCGCAACCGTGTTGGTAGCTGCACTTTTGTTTAGATAATTTGCACATTGCTAATTCTCGATATTGACACTATTTGCAGCTACAGCTTTACTTGTTCTAAAATGTTATCATGAAATTAGAAGTTATCATCTCTGTTTTGTACAAATGTTTTTTATTAATGATTTTAAGTAGACTATGTATCTCATGTACCTAATGTTCTGCTCAATAAAAAAAATTGGGGAAAAAAGAGTATAGTCTTTGCCACAAGCCAACTACTGCAATACATACACTCTTTTTAGTGGCAGCACACAGATTCACCCCAATCAAATCCTGTGCTCAAAAATGTGACAGGAACCTAAGCCTCTCTTTCCGTAGCTCTTAGAAAAATCTTTTTTTGTTGCTCACTTAAAGTGAGGTGAAAGTTGCACTGTCAAGCTAGGCCTAAAAATCCATGCATGCTAATGACTGCCCTCCTCCCATCTGTACTGCTGCCAAAGAAAAACACGGTATCATATCTAGTTTGCTTAGACACTCTAATAGCATTACAATGTCATGTACGTGCCCATGAATGTTGAAGCTCAGGCAACTAGATAAATAAACTAAATGATCACAACTGTGTGTGGAGGGCAAGCACTTTTTTGAGGACGTGACTTCTGCCTAATCAAAACGTGTACCCTTGGCTCCTAACATAAGGTGAGAGCCAAAGCCTCTTCCTAGTGATACTCACATAATTGTTTGGTGATAAACAGTGGATAAAAAATCACATTCAGACCTTAAAAACAAAGAAGTGTAGCACATTTAAAAAAAACACAAGAATAGTATAGCCCAGGAAGGGGA
Organism: Lissotriton helveticus; assembly: GCF_964261635.1. Classification (NCBI taxonomy): domain Eukaryota; kingdom Metazoa; phylum Chordata; class Amphibia; order Caudata; family Salamandridae; genus Lissotriton; species Lissotriton helveticus. Next base: position 1,064,162,709 of record NC_136071.1, on the reverse strand, counting down.
AAGGGGAAAGGGGAAAGGAGAAAACAATCAAGGTGAGAAAGGGTCATTCAGTCCCTGCACAACACAATGTGAGGAGGAGAGGTAAGTGAATGGGAAAAGAGGGGTAGGGATGGCCTTGGGTAAACAAAAAGAAGCAAAGCCTGCAGTAAAGAGGAGCAGTGAAGGAGTGGTAAAAGAATGAGTACGAGGGCTCCTTGTAAATTGAAAAACAGAAGTGAAAAGTAATTGAGGGAAAAAACAGATATGTACACCGTGTATGCATGGGGGTATTTACGAGAGGGCTGCATAGGGTGGAACACCCCCCAAATAATTTCTTAGTCGGGTCCCAGCTCCGAAGGTACAGTTGGTGCAGTTAGAAACCATCTTATCAAAATAGGAGGGTTTACTAACCTGTGAAGTGCAGCAGTACTTTAAGTGGGTAAGGGGATATAACAAGTTTGGACCTCATCCCTCTCAGCCCTAGTATACATTTCCTTAGCTGTAATGGAAACACACATATCGATTTCTCAACAATTATAAAACCCCTCGGTGTAATTCGTGTCAGCAATGCAGTCTCTGTTACACTCCACTTGTTTTACTGGAACCGAGCTGCTTTGAGGTGTCTGGATTAGTGCAGTTGGAGGGTAGGCAGGGCCAGACTGGAAAAGCAAACTAGCCCTGCCAATTACGTCGGACCTGCCCCCAGTGTGGAGGGGGGATGGAGCCCTGCTGGGGTAAAAAAAACAGCTGCTGCACTTTTCTTACATGGGGGTGATATTTCAGCAATGCTGCAAAACCGGCCCCAGTAACAAAAACACCCCCCCACCAGTCCAGAGCCGGCCCCCACCCTTCCAGCCCACCGGGAAAACGCCCGATGCCCACTATTGCCTGTCCGGCCCTCTAGGTGGGTGTTTAGGATGGGGATGATTGGGAACTTTGGAGCTGAGGCCTACGGTAGAATGAGTTTCTCATGCTTGTAAATATATCCTAAAGGTGTTCAGACTACATGCACATTAAGGGGCCGATTATGATGGCGGACGGACCTGAGTCCGTCCGCCACCATAGAGCAGGAGTGAACCTCCGCATTGCCTGAGGAGTTCCCTCCTGTGCAATTAGGATGTGACCACCACCCTGGCGGTCACATCCTATATTTTTACCATTGCGGCGGGTGCGGCTTCAAGCTGCATCCGCCGCAATGGTAAAAATGCATACATTGCATTTGTATGCAGAAAGCGGCAGGCACCGTGCGGTGCCTGCCGATTTCTGCATACAAATGCAGGGGGGTACCATAGGTACCCCCATGTGCACCCCCCACCCCCCTTCACCTAGGGAGCCCGCAACGGGCCCCCGCAGTGAAGTTCCACATGCTTTTCCACGGCGGAAAACCCGCCGCGGAAAAGCATTTTTTAAAGCCCTTCCTAATATGGCGGACGGTGTCTGAGAGACACCGCCACAATATTAGAGCTTTTCCGCCGCGGTTGTAAGCCAACCGCGGTGGAAAAGCTGCGGACGGAAACCAGGACCCACCAGCCATCCCAATGTGGCGGTGGGTCCGCTGCGGTTTTTCCGCATCCTCCGGGCCGGCGGTGGCTTCCGCCGGCCCAGAGGATGCGGAAAAACCGCAATCATAATAGGCCCCTTAATCCGTGGCCTCTCTGTACAGCGCACAGACCGATGGTCTCATCCAAATGTAATCGTCTGAAACTGAGTGAAGAAGGTACACAGTTATCGGAATATGAGCAGCATCAAAGTAAAAGAAAATGAAGTACTCACAGGTGAGAGGGTGAGTGGTGTGCTTGAGAGGTGGTGAAATGGAGGAGATGAAAGGAAATATGTGCAGGAGAGAGATAAACAGGGCTGAAGAGAAAATATGATGTGTGAGATAGGCACATGGAGCATTTCAGTAAGGTGTGTAGCGAACAAGGGTGTGAGTGTCTATCAGAGTGAGGGACTAACGAAAAACGTGGTGTGAGGGAACAGAAGTGATTGAGACACTCAGTAGGCCACAGACCATTCTCACTTCTTCCACATACCTCAGTAAAGCTTAATTCGCAGTTTCATATTTTCAGAACTGAAATAATAATTGATTTCACTCATTTATATCATACAGTTGACAACAATCAGCAAAACCAATAGGTCTGCCTTATTTTAGACATCTTGTGCTATATGTCTGGATGCAATACTTCTAAACTCATAGAGCGAATAGTAGGCAAATGGCCCACTCTGTGAAGCGCAAGATTCTATTTTACATGGTTTATACGAAGTACTTAACTACAAAGGCCACTCTCAGGATAGATTCCTAGTTATGTTTTTGTAACCATGTCCCTTTTAGAGACCCGTCGCCTTATGCATCCTACTTCATGCACAAGCAGGCTTGGTATAATCAGTAGGGCACTTCTTCTTTACTGTGTACCAGCATGCCCTCCTTGGTTGTCACTCACTGTCTGCTAGTGCCAGAAGGACCCCATGACTCTGTTACAAGAGGGGTTGCAGGCCAGACTGATCTTTGCAGGGGGTCTCGGGAAACATTGGTTTAGCAACCAACCTTCCCATTATCCTTTGTTGTAGGAGGGGTCACCATATTGGTTGTTGAGGAATCTCCTACCCACACTCCCTTAACGTTATTGAGTGATAGATACCCCTGAGTGTATATCCCAATTAACATTTTGTTTGGGAGAATATATGATCCTTGGAGCCCCTGGAGCAACGCAACAGCTTACAAAATTGCTTAGGATGTCTGCTGGTGACCCACAAAAGAAAGCGCATTACAGGGAGAACATGTCAAACACGAGCTTTAATATTAAGAAAACTAATGGAAACCTGGAACCCTAAGAAAAACTAGGGAAATCTCAGCAGCATGAACAGGACTAGTCAAGGGGCATATGTGTCCAGGATTAGGTAATTCTCTTGAAGGGCTGGGCACGTTTTTAGTGATAGAGGGCGGGTGGTGTATTTGACATATGAGAATGGCATTATGACGTACCTTTATGAGAAGAATTGTCTTTATAAGTTAAAAGAACTGTGATATAAAGGTTAGTTTTATTTAAACATAGAAGGGGAGATGCACAAAATAATTCTTAGAATCCTTATAATGAAACTTGATAGCATAGTGACGAAAAAGTCCGCTTTGTGAAGAAGTGGGGAAGGATCACAATATGTTTTTTTATAACTGGCGCTATTAAGTTACCGCACTATTTAACACTGTGTTATGAAAACAGATTGCCTAGTCACTAATGCGTGACAAGAACAAAGGTGAACATTTGCTGTGTGGCATTTTCTTGTAGTGGTAGTGTGTTCTTCTGTTCTTTTGTGCTGCTCTATTTTTCTGATGCATCGTTACAATGTGATGTTGTTTTACTTTAGTGTCGTTTTCTGTTTTAATTGTGGTGTTATGCTGCTTTGTGCATGTTATTGAGTTATTGTATAGTTGATTACTTTAGATATGTAAACAAACACTGCTGATATGGCCAGCCACAAGCAGAATAGTTCTAGTGACGACCAACCAATTAGCACTAAGATGATAAAATAGTGCTGGTCTAGCTATTCGAACACTTAAGACACCAGTCAGCCCAAATCTCTGGCCACCAACCAGCAGTGCTCACATTATGTGAGGCGGCCCAGAATGTTTGAATCTCAGAGTCGGGCAGGGCGTGGCTACCATTGGTGCAGCAGACGCAGTGCACCTGAGCCCGGAGCCCCCAGGGATCAATGGGCATTGATGTAGTTTTCTACCTTAATTCTAGTCAACTGGATGATTCTCATTGCTTGAGCCAGTGCCCATGGCATCCTCGTTACACTGTTGGAACCAGGAAGAGGAAAATGATGCACCTCTTCATTACCCTGGCCCGAGAAGCACATTTTTGGGCTCATTGTACCACAGTAGCAGCCACTTACCTGCTGCATCGCTGCATCATGCCCCTCTCTTCTGCAGGCACAGAGTCCCAGAGTGCAATGTGGCAATTCCTGATGCTGCTTTCATGCGGCTGAAAGCAGTGTCAAGATTGGCATGAGCGTTGATGATTTATGCTCCCAGTTAGACTGGGAGCCTGTGCCTGCTCTCTCCAACCCGGCAGTGCAGATGGGTTCACTGTGCATGATGGTTTGGCCGACCTGTGACGGCCGGCCAGGCCATCATGTGCACTGAATAGCTGTGCCCCTGCTCTTCATGCCACTGGAGTCAAGCTGTCCTGGCTGATGAGGGATGAAACCCCAATACTGGTCCTGGGAGGCATGTTTCCAGTCCAGGGAGGACCTGGCCTGGCAGTTCGGGCTGGACTGTTCCCATTGGGCACAGGGTCAAGACTGATTTGCACACGGCTGGGTTTAACCTGGAATGGCATGGGGAGCAAAAAGATGATGGATTTAGGCCTAGATCTCTGTACTGGGTTGAATGTATGACACTGTTCTGCATTCTGTCCATCAATTGTTCTTTTTGCATTTGTCACCCAGAGTGGGACGGGTATGTCTAGATGGGGGTCCCGTGCTCTCCATGGCACTGGAATCAAGCTATCCTGGCTGATGAGGAGTGAAACCCTGAAACCGGTCCTAGGATGCTTGTTTCCAGTTCAGGGAGGACCTGGCCTGGCAGTTGGGGATGGACTGTTCCCTTTGGGCGCAGGTTCAAGACTAATATGCATATGGCTGGATTTACACTGAAATGGCATGGGGAGAAAAACAACAATGGATTTATGCCCAGATCACTGTACAGGGGTGAATGTATGACATTGTTCTGCATTCTGTCCATTTATTGTTCTTTTAGCACTCTCCCTCCAGCTAATCATCACCCTGGCTAGCCCCTAAGCCTCATATCCAAGAGAAAAAAGAAAAGGCAAATAAACATGGGTTTATTATTGTTTTATTTTTAATTTTTTTCAGCTGCTTGCAGGTCGGGTGACACTCCTCCACCATAGCAGAGGAGCCCCCACTGCAATACCCACTGACGTGCTCATGTGTAAGAAACACAATATACAACATTAGAATGCAAGTGTAACTTAGAGAACTGTGATGTCTCACTTTCAGTGAAAATTCTTGTCCACCAGTCATGCGGAGACTGCTCTGCCTCCCACTTATATTTTTCTTAGTGTGTTTGAAGTTGAAAAGTAAACAATTTTGTTTAGCTTGGCTGCAGTTATTGAGCTCATATCTGTCACCAAATGAGAGGACTCCCACATGAGTTGTTCTCCCTTACTGAAGCAACTTGCATGTGTGTTGTTTCTGTATTTTATTCTTACAAAGACACCAGACCTAAAGTTTATAAATGTCGAATATCACTGCACTCAAAATATTCAGGGGAATACTTCATGTGTGAACTTCCTCATTGTCATGGTCTTCAGAGTGATAGAAAGTACGTGACAGCTGTTGTAAATTTCCTATCAATCAATACAAGTGCAGACGCCTCATACCATTCCAGCTGTGCTAAAATATACATATAATGAAAACCATAAGCATGTGTTCCATACCGTAAAATGTTCAACTCTGTAAATATGCACTTATAATCTCATTAATTTACTATTTACACTATTTACTGTTTACGAATTTATTCTGTAGTTCAGCTACTATCACAGTGTTCTACCAAGCAGTGTTTGTAATAGCTGTACATGTCATAAAATGGTCTGAAAGTTCTCTGAAGTATTTTATACAGTGAAAACCTTCCACACCTGGGCAGCAACCGTGCATGGCCCATTGAATGTATTAAACACTCCATTTCAGCCTCTTATGTATGTATCACATTTGCATAAAAAGCCTTCTAAAAGTATTAATTTGCTTTCAATATTTTGCCAATTATTTAACTTAAGAAAAAGCGTTCTATCTCAAATATCTTACATTATGGAATGTACAAAAACCTCTCAGGAATATGTTTACTCATTGGCATTTATATATTTTATTAGGTAAAGATAAATTCCTTTCTCTTGGAAGTATTTGTGCCAGTTTATAACAATTTTGATTAAGCTACAACAGAATACATACCATCTCCAGGTTGCACTAACCCTGAGTACCAGGATCCAACTAAAGCAATGCTTTTTTTCCATCTCTTTTCACCCCCTCCAAAAACACATATGCTATAGTATGAGCAGCAATAGTAGAAGCAGTGAATGAGTATGGAATAAGAGAGAAAATAGAAACACTACATTCCACGCTCTGACTCGTCACTGAGATGAAGGAAGTCTGCAGGTTGAAGAGGATCTCTACAAGAGGAAATGTCTTTAGTAACTTCTCATTTGAATACTAAACTTAACTGTAAGTGTGAATGTCCTATTACTTACCGGTAATCTTCATTACTCCGGGGCCCGTAGTCCTCGACACCTTCATACTTACAAGTGGAGATGCCCATCTCCCGACAGAAAAAAAACCAAGAGGAATGCTGGGACACTAATACTGCCCCTCCCCCCGGGAGTACATAAGCAGCACTTACCCAGCAGCCCTCCTGTACTAAACAAGCCCAGACAGGAAGGCCGGCTGCCCGGGAGGGAGGGAGGGGCGTATGAAGGTGTCGAGGACTACGGGACCCGGAGTAATGAAGATTACCGGTAAGTAATAGGACATTACCCCCATGTCCCTCCGTCCTCGACACCTTCATACTTACAAGTGGAGAATACCAAAGCAGAAAACCCGGCCTTCTGCATGTACAAGCACACCCAGGAAACCACAACAAAAGCAGCCACCCAAGGGAGCACCGAGAAGGAGGAAGGAAGACCGCAGGAAACAGCCGGCCCGCAACCCAGAACAGGACAGCAGGGACAAGGACCGGAGATAAAGAAAAAAAGGCCAGGGCACCAAGGAAAAGGAGGCCGCTAACCCAAGAAGCCGGCAACCGGGACCCGGACCAGGACACCAAGACCAGCCGAAACCAACCCACCGGAGAAGACCACCAAGACCAGAACCAGCAGGAAGGCACACACGGCCAGGCAGACCCACCAGGAAGACGAGACAACCCGGAAGAAAGCCAAAGAAAGAAACGGCCAACAGAGCGTAGGCACAAACACCCAGCCTAAAAAGGAAGGAGAAGCACAGGCCAGAAACACGGCCAAACACCCAAAAAGAAAGGACTCGAGCCCAAGAGACCCGAGGAGGAAACCCGGCCGAGGAGGCCCAGGAAGCAACAAGCACCCAGGAGCCGAACAGGACCGAGAACCCGACCCAAAAGACAGGGACAGGGAAGAAACCCAGAACCCAGCCGTAAGCCCACCCAACAAGGAGAGGCCCACAAGACCGGAAACCAGCAACAAAGAAAAACTTAACCAGGTCGGGAACAGAGAAACCGACCACAAGCCCAGAAAACCCCAACCCCAAAGGGAAGGAACACAAGGCAGGAGGGGAGCACAGAGCAACCGGCAAACCACAGCAGCCGCCCAACGAGGCACAGAGGGCAGCACAAAGAAGGTGCCCAAAGACACAGGACCGCCCAGGAACCCCACACCCAGGCCAGGCAAGCAGTAAGGGCAGGAGCAGTGGGTAAAGAAAAGCCCAGGGAGCACCCAGACCACAAGCACAAGGCCCCAATCCAGCAACGCCGGAGAGGAGCCAAGCATCCGCAAAAAAGAGGCCAACAAACACCAACAGATCCGGGAAGCCAGGACCAGAGCCAAGCAACCCGAACCTGCAGGAGGAAAGCAGGCCCAAGCAAACCCAGAAGGCGGGCAGAGGACCAAGCAGCAGGAAACCACAGACAACCCGCAGTCAGGAGGGAGGGACCCGCAGAGGCACGAGAAGCACAGAACAGCACCCCAACCAGAGAGGGAGGGGCACCCAAACAGACCCACACCGGGAATAAAGCCAGGGAAAGCAAGGGAGGAAGGAGCGAGCCAGGACCACAGAACCAGGAAAGAACCCGGAAAAGGCCGGCAACAAACCCCCAGAGCAGGCCAAAAAGGGACAGCACAGCCCGAAAACCCTGGAGGCACAGCCCGAGGCCACACACAACCAGCAAGAAGCCGACAGAACCGGAGCCACAGAACTCCACAGAGGCCCACAACACCGGGTAAACAAGCCCGGGAAGAGAACCAACAGCAGGAGAAGGCCCAGAAGGAACCACCAGAAGCGGCCCCAACTGCAGAACACCCCGCCAGGTTCCAAAGAGAGACCAAAAAGGAAGCAGAGCCCAAAAAGGAGCCCTACAAGCAGGAGCGGGAAGCAGCAGCAGAAACCTCAGCCAGCACCCACCAAGGGAACCAGACGAGACCAGAACAACCCAGGGAGCAAACACCCCCAACAGTAGATGGACCAGGAAGCCAACAGCACCCAGCAGCCCCAGAAAGTCAGGCAGGGACCAACCCGGCTCGACCAAGCACAACACCGAGCAGACAGCGGAGCACGGGGACAGCACACCAACCCGGAGAACAGGAGGCAGGACAGGAACCGGCAGCAGCCAGGAGGCTCCAGCCAGGAACAAACCAGGCAGGCATCACGGCAGAAACAGGAGGGGCAGACAGGAAACACCAGAAGCAAGCCAAAGGCCAGCCCAGGGGGAGCCAGTGCAGAAGCAGCCAGGCCAAGCACACAGAAAGGCCCCCGGACAACACCAGAAGCCCCAGGCCGGAGCAAAGGGAAGCCCACACCAACAGGAAGACCCAGGCAGGTACCCAAACAAGCACCAAGCAGGGAACAGACGAGAACAGGTGCAGGCAGGGCTGAAGCAGAACAGCCGCACCCAAGGCAGCACAAGTCACCCAAGCGCAGGCAGAGGGGACAGAGCACCCCAAAGAGCCCCGGCATGACACAGGCAAGCACCCACGAGAGGAACCAGGCACAGCCCAAGGGACGGGAGGAACAGGACCAGGAACCAGGAGCCCCAAAGGCGACCAACCACACAGAAGCCAGGAAGTGAAGAACCAGGACACCCAAGCGGAGCAGAGACCACAACAGCCAGCCCGCAGCGGAGGCAAGGCCACAGAGTGAGAACAGCACGGCAGGCCAACCGGAACCAGGGGAGCCCACAGGACCTCACCTCCGCATCGGCCCGAGGAGCAGGAACACCGACCTACCACCAGGCGGGGCAGGAAGCCCGAAGCAGAGGGGGAACAGAACGCACCCCCCACAGGCCGACGCCGAAGAAGAGAGGAACGCCATGCAGCAGAGAGCAAGGCGCAAGCAAGCACGCAGGAAAACCCCAACAACACAGGGAACCCCAGGAGCAAGCAAAGGTAGAGTCAGCGAAAAAAAGGAACCAGCCACCACAGAGGCGACCGGAACCCACGCCAACCCGAGGCAAGCCACAAACAGAAAGAGCGAACGCCCACAGAGCCGCCAAGAGCACGGGCACTTCCAGAAGAAGAGTACCAAAGGGAGCAGACCCTCGGAACGCCCACCATACAATAACAGCAAGACCCGGGGCGGGCCAGCGGCAAGGCCGTAGACCAGGAACAAGCCACACAGGAGGCAAGCAGCGTGGACTCCAGAGACAGCAGCAGGACACCCCAAAAAGCAAAACGGGACGTAGCACAGCGCTGAACGCAAGCCCCCAACAAACCCCGGCACCGCCAGGAGGCACCGACCCAGGGACAAGACACACGCCAGAAGGTACACCCATCAACACCCTAGGACCGGCACCAGCAGGCAAACAGAGGACCCACCAACACCGGACATCAGGATAGCAGCGGCCGGACTCGAACCCACGGCCATGAGCGCCAGCGACAGCAGAGGCACAAGAAAGACCACGGAGCCCAGCGCCTCGCAGCACCTAGAAGAAAAAAAGTGTGGGTGAAAACAGCCAGAGCGGGGGCCAACAACACAACAAGGCCCCCACCGTAAATGTGACAAAAACACATACACAAGCAGCAAAGGAACAAGACACCCCAGCGCCCCATGCCACATAAGCATGCCACATAAGCAAGTCAAAAAACAGAAGGCATACCAGGGTCGCAAATCCCCGAACACCCACCCCCCCTCCCCGGCCGAGCACAGAAAGCTCAGGGAAAGGCAGAGGCACCGCACCCAGGACACCCAAGGCAAAGGAGAGGTATAGGGGCAGCCAAGGCACCAGTCGCAATACATGAGGACACATGAACACGCGTAAGGCAAAGGGTCAATAAGTGACCCGCCCAGAATCACAGGACGCTGCGTGTCACCGCCGAGACCCGAACCCGGCACTCAAGATATGAGGTGGACCGCACCAGCAGGGAGGCCAACTCCTCACCCCACAGCAGATGACACAGATGGGCCAGCAAAAGGAAGGACCAAAATACAGCAAGAATGGCGCCAACATCGTCCTGAAGGCACCGGAACAGAGGGCAGGGAACTGGAACATACTCAATGTGCAGCAGCAAACGAGAGGACCAACACACAGCAAGAATGGCGCCAACACCCCTCAATGCATCGGAACAGAAGGCAAAGGAACGTCCCACACACAGCGCCCATGTTTCCACAGGGACGGAAGAAACACAGCCCCGGACATCTGGCATAAACCCTTCCAATGAGACATCAGGAAAGAAGCAGAGGACACCAGAGACGGCCCCCGAACTGGACATCAGAGGCCCCCGCATGCCTTGAACAGGAAAAACTCTGCGCAGGGAGCCCACACTGTAAATCTTATCAGCTGCCGAGCGGGGAGTCCCTGCAGCCCCCCCTTCCTCCGGGGAAGGTAGAGAAGTGTCTCGAGCAGAGTGCCATAGAAGCGAGGCTAGGCGCCTTCTGCTGCCAGTGCCGGCCACTGAAACAGAAAGAAAACGGGCAGGAACCACACACAGGCAGTCAGCAGCAGAAAAACAGCCCACCAAGAGCGCCAGGTACAAGAAAAAAAGGATCCCGAAATCGGGACTCACCAGGAGAGGTGGCCTACCCCAGGAACAAGACCCCCACATCACCGTCATGCAGAAGCCATCAGGAGCCCATCCAGCGAAGCACAGATCCCCGGCCATGCTCGGGAAGCCGAGCCCGTGACCCGGAAGCAACCAGGAACACCAGCACCAGCCACAAAGGGCCGGTAGGTGCAAGCAGCACACAGCAAAGCCGGGAACTCCTCAATGCAAACACCGGCTCCAGAGAAAGACCGACTCCAAGCAAGCCCGGCAGGCCAGGAGGCAGTCCAGGGAACCCCGCGCCCACACAGCCAGGCAGCTGGGCGGGGGGAGAAGAGAAGCACCGCCACTCAAGCCCAGCAGGAGCAGCACCAGCACACCAAACAGCTTGTCGACAGACAGAAAAAAAGAACAGGAGGGCTTCTGGGTAAGTACTGCTTATGTACTCCCGGGGGGAGGGGCAGTATTAGTGTCCCAGCATTCCTCTTGTTTTTTTTTCTGTCGGGAGATGGGCATCTCCACTTCTAAGTATGAAGGTGTCGAGGACGGACGGACCTGGGGGGTAATAAATAAACCATATCAATGTCTCAGTACAACAAATTATGTATGTTTTGATAGGTGACTGAGAATTCCTCAAAGCTACATACAGAGGTACATACATGTCTTGCTAAATACATGCTCACGCACACCTTTCCCTATGTTTAGAGTACCTACTTGAAGCTATTTCACTATATGCTCTTTTGCAGAAGATTAATATAGGCCCAGATTTACAGATGTATCATGCAATGCAGTGCAGCAAGTGAAGTTGCTGTGTTATGTTGCGTAAATAGGAGAAAGCAAGCCAGCACTATATCTACAAAGATGTGGTGCTGTTCTGCTCTCGTCCTGCTCTGGCACACTTTAATATTCCATGTGTCAAAGTAAACACCCTTCCACCAAAGTGCAAGGGTGTCTGCGTTGAGGTCAGCATAGTTTTTGTGCAGGAAGGGGTCCCTTAATGCACAAAAGCTATGCTGAAAGGCAATTTCACAAATGGAAAGAGGAAATTAAAATATTTCTGTGCCAGCCTCAGGAAGGTGCAGAATTTTGCGCAAATCTATACCTACCTGTCTTTGAAAGTTTGCATCAAAAAGCCCCAGTGGCAGAGACCTCCATCTACATGTGAAAAGTTACTAGTAGCAACTTCACACTTGTATATTAGTCACCACCCCTTGAACTCAAGGTGTGGAGACATGTAAGTCTACAATTTAAAGGAACTTTACACTCAGAAATGGTGAATAGTCAAAAGTTGTAAAATGACTGCAAAGTGTAAGAGTACATTTACACATGTAGATTTACTAATGTGTAAATTTACCTTGATGAATAGACCCCTTATATACGTAGAGTTTCTATTGCATAATGCTGATAATAACCCACTATTGTGCCATTTGGAGGGGACTCACTCTACTAGCTGCCACTGTGCCAGGAGTCACCTTTTCTGTTGATGAGAGAGGAGCCCCCACAAACGTATTGCGCTGCAAGACTTCCACTGCACGGAACCCACTGTTGTTCCATTAGGAGGGAACTCACTGACCCAGCTTCCACTATGCCAGGAGGCACCTGCAATGTTGGTGGGGGAGGAGCCCCCATGGGTTCATTGCACCGCAAGACTCCTGTTGAAAGGGACCCGCTCCTGTGCCATTTGGAGGGGGATCACTGTCCCAGCTGCCACTGTGCCAGGAGGTGCTTTCTCTGTTGGTGGGGAGGAGCGCTAAACACTTATAGTGCCTCAAGACTCCAGCTGCAAGGGGCCCGCTGCTGTGCCGTTTGGAGGAGACTCATTGTTCCAGCTGTTAGTGGGGTAGGAGCCCCCACATGCTTATAGCACTGGAAGACTCCTGCTGTGCATGACCTGCTGTTATACTGTTTGGAGGGGATTAGGTGTCCCAGCTGCCACTGCACCAGAAGGGGCCCGCTCTGTGGATAGAGGAAGCATGCTGACATGCTTATAGTGCCGCAAGACTCCCACTGCGCTGGACGTATCTGGGTGTAGCCCGGCCCAAGGGCAAAGCCATCCTGTGCCCATTATTGACTGGAAGAGGCTGGACCACCCCCCTTATGACTACCAAAAGATATGTTCATCTCTCTAACCCCCCTGAGACTTTGATTGAGGCAGTCTTCCCAGAGTTACCATGCTAAAATGGTGGGAAAAAATCAATTGTGTATTCAGCTTTGACTGTACAGAGAACTACGCTGAATGGATTCCTACAGCCGATGGTGGGGGTGATTAGTAAAGAGATTGAGCTGGCGGATAGGTGTTTGTCTCGCTTCTTACCCCAATGCATGGCTTCTGTCTGAGCTGTCTCCCACTGCTGTGGACTTAATCTTCTGCCCGCACGAAGCAAGGGTAAGCACCTCAGGTCAGAGGGGGAGAAACTCCAATGTAGTCAAGACAAGCGGTCGGGAAGAGTAAGTGAATGGTGGGTGGGGTTAAATCAGGGAGGCATTGTCTCCTGGCCCATCCACTCATCTGACATCAAAATCGAATAACCCAGACTCTACTGGAAGGAGAGTTGAGGCTGAAGTTCCTGTGTCAGCGGAAGCCATTTGTAATTGTCTTATGGCCTCAACTACAGGATTGCTGAACCTGTTTTTTTCCCCAACTCAAGAATATTGAGAAAGAGTTGTTGAAAATGAACCTTAGTCTTGAGGTGCATTGTTAACCTAACACCACCTCACCCCCTCCAAAAGACACCTTGGCCGCCTAATACTTCTCAAGAACGTGGAGTTATGAGTATGGCAAGCAAAGACTCACAAGATAAAAGAATAGGAGCCAGAAATAAGTCAGTGTAAAGTGAGTAGAAAAGCCTGAAAGTCTCTCAAAGGATGCCCTGAACCTTTGAGGCACAGTTCAATTAATCTTTACCCCTAACTGCCCCCTGAGTGCATGCCCGATGTCCTAGTATTGAAAGATTTTCTGGACCTAGCCCCTCCTTTGAGAGAAACTTACCCTGCCCAAAAAAACAAAGTGCTTTCCTGGATAAGGGCCAAAAACTGCTGGCGGATTGATTATTCTAGGGAAATTCTGATGATTAGAAGAACTCTCTGGATTGGGCCTGGAAAGAATGAAATTCCTGAGGACTGTCTTATTATCAAGTTTAAGTCACCACACCTTGCTGAATCTTTGCTGAAGTTTTTCTATTCTCAAGGATGGGCTCAGACCACATTCAAGTACCACCATTGAATTATTTGTTTCAACCAAAGGCCCTTCTGTTAACACTGATACACAGGACTATGTGGGTAAGGGCACTAGACTGTGGGACAGTGCTGCTGTTTGGAAGATAGTCAACCAACCTTTCTTATCCGGAATTGATAAACCGTCACTAGACACTAATTTCAGAGGAAGCATGGGTTGATCATTTTAGTCATATTTTTAATTCAGAGAAGGTAGAGGCTGTTATCATTTGACAATGATGCGGGGATGTATGAGGCACTGGGTGACTCTATTGGAATAAAGGATGTTATGTATGCTATTAACCGCAGTCCTGCGGTAAAGTTGCCTGGCCAAGATGGGATACCAATGGACCTCTTCAAGGAAAATGTGTTGCTCTGGGCCCCCATCCTAACCAATGTTTTTAAAGGTACCACATTTTTAAAAGGAAAATCAGAATCTGCCTGCATATTATTGCTCCATTTCCCTCATAGACAGTTCTTTCAAATGTTTGGGGAGGGTCCTTGCATCCAAACTGGAAAACTTGCTGCAGGAAAACCAATGTTAGTCAAAAGTTCAGTATAGGGTCCGCCCAGGAGCTGGCCCTGTTAAGAAGTGCCACAACCTACCGTTGACGTGAGCAAATATGTAAAGGCTAGAAAAGCTTCCATTCATCTTGCGTTTATGGAGCTCTCCTCTCCATTGGACATGGTAAACAGGGAAACACTGTGGGAAGGCATAGCTAGGATGGGGATTGACTAGGGACTAGTAGGGCTTATACAGAGAATGCATTGGGACACTACCAAAAGGGTCAAGTAAGGTAAAGATGGGGAACTCTCTCAGAACATCCAGTCACACCTAGGAGTCAGAAAAGAGTGTGTTATGACCCCACTTTTGTTTCTCATCTATATTAATGATCTAGAAGCACACCTGACCAAAGTGGACACCTGACCAGAGTGGGCAAAGATGTGCCCAGAATCAAGTCCAGAGTTGTCCCAGTTTTACTGTATGTAGATGATACTCTTTTACTGACAAGAACTACTAATGGCCTACAAGTTCTTTTAGATGAATTTTATAGTTGTATGGGGGGTCTGCATTTTAAAATGAATCCCAAAAAATAATTCACAATGAGTATTGGCCCAAGAAATTTGAAAACAATGTCATTTTATTTAGGGGTGGTCAAAAATTTCGAGAGCGAAGTATTGTATGTACCTGGGCCTTCCTTTTATCAAACGTTATCCTGGCTAAACCTGCACGACCTTAGGGCTGCCCGTAAACAAACAGCTGTAGAGTCGGTCTTCTCTTTTGCTAGAAGGTTGGGCCAAAAAGCTATTAAAGAAATGTTAGAGATCTACCAGAGTAAATGTGTTGCTGTGGCGACCCATGGAGCAGGAGTATGGTGTCATAAGGGTCCGGTAGAAAATAAGTTTCTGCTTAGATTGTTGGTAGTTCCATAATCAACCCCTGCTTTTATGTGAGTTCAATGTGCCCCCCTGGTGGATAAGATTAAGCTAGAACTCCTAGTACAATGGCTCAGGGTTTGTGGGAACCCCGAAGTGCGAATAATGAAAGATGTAATGGAAAATGATCTCCCTCTGGACAATGTATATGCCATACCCTGGTGTAGCTATCTAAGGAAGGAATTTACAGAGCTGGGCCAGGCTGGAATTGGCTGGAAATTCAGCAACAATCGATTCCAAGGCTTAATCCAAAGTAAAGGAGGCTTTCCAGATTAGACAGGGCGGGCTCCACTAGGAGAAATTTGATAAATTGACCATAATTAAGACTTAATCAATCTGTCATTTGGGGTGAACCTTATTTGTCCTAGTTTAATAAGGGGAATACCAGGTTTTATTTAAATAGATTATGTTCCAATTTATTGCACTTTTTAGTTGCCTTTCCAAGGAAAGTAGCCTGGGGAACACTATTTCCAAGGTGTCTGTGTAATAATACCGCCCAACAAAGCATAATGCACTTTATTGCTTTTTGTACTTTGTACTCTCATGTTAGGAAATGTTTTTTACACCCCATTCTTTGCTCCTTTAACACTAAGGGCCTTATTACGAGATTTCCCATCCCGTGGACCGATGTATTGGTGGTGACAGTCCGATCGTGGAGAGCTCGATGGTCCAACCATCTTATTACGAGTTAGGCGATTGGCTTTGGGAAGACCACCACTGGACCACCAAAACTGCTAGTAGATGGCTGACCGCCAGGTCGCAATTGGGCATGGCAGCCAGCATAGGGTGGTAAGGGGGAGCTGCACTGCTGTCTGTATTACTAGTTGCCTCGAGCAGACTGAGGAAGTCTGACTGCCTGCTTCAAGGTGGTGGTGACTAAGGATTTGCAGTGCATACTCACCCCTTTCTTCTCCTTCCAGGCAGAGTCCGACATGGACCCCTGTCTCCCAGCCCCCCACTTCACAGCAGGATCTTCACCCTGAGGATTATGACTCTGTGTTGTGATATACAGATGAGTATTTTTCAAACCATATACCCATTGCCAGGACTGCCCACATATGGGCTGAACCCCGGTAATGGGTATATGGTATTTTTCCACATATATCATGCATATGGGTGCATCCAACACATATGTAGTTGAAATACACACACAGGCATCAATATATTTGGAAAAAGTACTCAGTGCGTGATGCCCTGCGTCAACACCGTTTGCCCGGTTGTTAACTCGTAATATGGCGAACTTTGGACTTATCCAGCATTATTATATATCGTGTTTTTGTTAATTTTAATCGTTGATTCACGTTGTGCAATACTATAATATTGTCTTTTTTATTAAATCTTTATTTTCCCTTAAATGTGGTATTATGGATTGTGACTTCTTTTGTATTTGTAATGAGTCCTGTCAAGCTGTTTTATGTATGACTTTTTTTATTGCTCTTTATTGCCATTATGGGCTGATTAAAGTCTTGTTGATTATGACTAATAATAAGTAATAAAAAATATGATCACTCACTGGTCTGGAAATACCTCTCTGCTAGTCACTATAGGCTGAACAAATTAGATTAAAGGAAACACTAGGTCTGTGGCAACTCCCTTATCAGGGTAGTATGCTCTAAGATTACTCAATATGTTGCTATTCATGCACAGTCAAATGCACCCCTGAAGTCACCAAATCAACAAGATAAACTTACTCTGCAGCAAGTTTCACTAAGTTTTTGGCTCTGTATTTAAACACCATGCATTGGGAAACAGGTGAGAATGCAAGTCCTTTTTGATCTGCGCCCTAGTAATAATCCTCTTACTTGTAACAGGAGCTCTGCCACGCCGGTATCATGGTGGATCTTCTGATGGTTGCTAAATGTTTCTCTTGGGCTTAATTAATTTAATTTCTTGCTTGCAGAAAAATGTTGTCTTTGGATTCTTGGTAGTAACAGAGCATGGAATACTGTGTCTTGTTATCTCTCTTTGCAATAGGCCATTTGTCTCAATGCCCAGTATAGCCTTCAGGATTCCATAGTTGATAAGGAGGTCTCTACTGGTAACTGGTTAGGTGTAAGGAGTTCATATAGGGATGCCTTTGTAGAAGCAAACGATTTGCCTCTCACTTTTGTAAGTTAGCTGCTGTTGGTTGGGTGCTGCTGTGGTGGTAGATGGGAGTGACCAGTTGGTCTATCTAGTCCAGGAATGATGGAGTGTGTTATTCAGCCTTTTGGTGAGATGGGGAGAATTATTTAAAAGAAGTTGCCTTTTATGAAGATAGGTTCAGTCACTTACTGTGCTGGGTTTTGTCATGTCTGGAGTGCAGAGAAGGTTTTGGAAAATTTACATTATTTTCTTTGAGTGCTGTTTTGGGTGTTGTCAATATCCAACCATGACTCAACAGCAGGATTGAGTAAGAATTGAAGGTGGAGGTTCTGGGCTAGCCCAGTCAGATTTTCTTCAGTCTGAAGGATAGGAACAGTTGTGGGAGAGCCTTGTTTTCTGACTTGGATGATATCTGTATCTGGAGGAGGCTACAGCAATGGGAGATTCTGGGTTATTCGCTGGGATTATTAAATATCTATTGGCCTGCATGGAATGCATGCTTCATAAGACTGAAGTGTTACACAGTAGGCAGATCTGGCAGACACTACAATGGTCATGATGCAGGTCTTAGTGATATCAACAGTACATGCCGATGGATTATACTATAATACATTCTAGAAAGTGTCATGCTGACCGCTGAGTTGTTAAGGGATATCCTGTAAGAAACTACAACTGGCCACACACACCGGCACCATGTTTAAGATGAAAGGCATTAGGCACCACAGCCAACCAGTTGACAATGTCTAAGTGCTCAACTGCTCCACCTCTATAAGTGAAGTAACATTTACACAGGAAAGAAATTGGTTACATACATTGCATACCCTGGACACTACATCTCAACAAATATCAATATCATTGTCATATTTTCGTCATGCAATGCCATTTCTACTTACCCCTTGAGCAGCAGGTCCTGACCGAACCAGAAAAACATGCTGTAGAAAGTGGCAATACAACTGAGCAATTCTAACCTACAACCGGCATGTCCAGACATGAAGTTTATGTTCACTGGGTCACTGGAACCATGCTTCACCTGACTGAAGAGTCCCAATGAGGGTGTAACCCTAATAGGGGATATTCCATTTACTGTATGATTGTGAGGGATCGTTGTTGAAGCAATCTATTTAAGTGCATCAATAAAGTACTACATACTTACATAATGTGCTCTGTTTTGTTCACAGGTGTTCGCGACATAGGCACTCTTTCCTTTGGCTAAATAATAACTATGAAACAAGAAAGCAATGTATGAATCACTGTCACACTCTCCTTTGCCTGAAAACACATAGTCTATAGATGTGTCCAGTGTTGTGGGCATGCTTTATCTCAGTACCATGGAGGCAATAGAGAAAGAAGTAGCCTCCTGATACTCCTAGTAGTATAATTTCCAATTTGCCACTGTTCATGCGATTCCCACAGAGTTGTGGCATTTTCCACCTTACATCATTGGGTGTGTGATCCTTTATCTGATGTAACACCATTGGGTCCCAGATATTTCCCTAATGTTGCTCATGAGCAGTCATCTTATAACCCAGAGCCAGCATGAAAGCTCAATACTAAGGCAGTGGTAAAACATACTTCCAGCCTCAACAGAAAAAGTGAAGACATTGAGTACCACAGGCAGTGCTCACGTTGTAAACCTGCCACAAAAATTTAGGAGGTATTTTACTGCAGACATGGGTTTATAGAGTGATATGCATGAAGTGGAAAAAGGTAAATTGGCCAAAAGGGACACAGATTTAGATCAGGGAGTATAAGAAAGTAGATAGGAATGGAGAGGGCAACACCAGCATTTACTCATTTGTAGGAGATATTATTTCTAGGAGAAAACCCACAGAGGCCAAGGCCAGAACAGAGCAGATTATTCATGAGGAAGCAGTGAGATGCAATGAGCGGGCACACCAGAGTAGAATAATGGGACTGGCCACGCAAAGATTGATTATCATATCGTAAATGAAAAGGGTGTTTATCACTGTTTCATGTCTTTGAAATAATCTCAATGACTGTCATGAATCTTCTGGTATCCAAATGCACAGGATTGGGCAATAATGCTTGAGTCTTAAAACTCTGAGGGAGTGAAATCAACGTTGGAACCCAGGAGGTTATGTGTGCATCGCAGTTAAGGAATTTGATAAAGCAAGGTACATTTTGTGACACTGAGAAAATGTGGTATGATATGAATCAAAACTTGGATTGTACATGTCAAAAGGGTAATAGGTGGGTTTGTACCTATTGCTGTCTGTCTGTGTGTCTGTCCTATGAGCTCTATGAGTATTGGGACTAACCTCTCAAAAAGCATTCATTATGAAATAAAAGCAGGTGGTGAGATGGTGAAGTACAGAATATGGTTACAATTATAACAGTTGCCAAAGTACTATCTCTGCCTCCAAAGGGCATCTTATTGCCATGCATTGGTCTTTTATATCTATGTGCCATTGAGGAGGCCTAGTTTACCGCCAGCCTCCTGTGTTTGGTGGCTCCCCTCAAATACTGTTGTCACATCAGGTACCTGACTTCTCCTTACTAAGATAGTTTTGGCTTTTGATCTGGTAAAGGTTGTCTATAGTTGCCCAGGTTTGGATGTCACTTGTGTATGCCCATTACATGGAACACGAGACGTGCATGCTAAAGGCCTAGTGTAAGCAGTAAGAAATGTCAGACTTTGTCCTGAAATATCCCACATTCCAGAGAATGTAGATGGTACAAAATCTACAATGTGGTTTTAGGAGGGGAACGATTTTTAATGGTGAGGTATGTGCCATGTGGGCTGTAGCAAGTGAGGTTTCACTGAATCTTTGAGAGTGATCTAGGTGCTTTAAATTGTATGGGTATAGTAGTTTTGTCTCAAATGACATGTGGCAGATTCTCTTGGTGAGAAATGTGGGCTTAAATAAATATAGTAGATGATCTCCTTCATCAGTTTTAATCTGTGTAAATATATGCTGTGCAATCACTGTGTAGTTGTCTTGAGGGATTATGTGTGCATGATGAAGTTGCAAGTCTTGAAGGCATTACTCCTTGCAAAAGTACTCAATATTAGCATGGTCCATGGCATTTTCTTTCTTTGGAGTATTTGGGTGGGGATTGTGGTACTAGCCATTACGTTGGAATAGAGTCTGAATTTGTGTGGGTGCAAATGCATGTTAGCCTGAGCTTTATTGGTGATGGTTGAGATGTTGGAAGTGTATGCTTTTTATTACATATTGCTCCCCTTTTTAGTGACCTCTGTTGGTTTAGATGTCCAGTTGGGTCTCAAATTTTGTTTATCATGGTTAATATGTCTTTGGGGTTCCATGCCTGTTTTCTAGAACTGTTAGAAATTGGGGATTAGTTGAAGCCGGTGTTAACCCATCTCTAGCAACAGCCAAAAACCTTGCCAGGGTGAACCACAAAAGTTATTAAAATAACCTGTGCTTAACTATTTGGCAGCTTGGCACAAAAGCAGTTAGGCTTGGCTTAGAGACACCTTGTGTGTATGTATGCAGCACACAAACAGGAATAAAGTGAAAACACAACATAAGAAAAATCCCTCTACACTTTAGAAAAACAGAGTAATATTTAATAAACAATTTGACACAAAACAACAAAAATGCAATCAGTAGGACCAGAGTTATTAATTTTAAAGATTTTTTGTAAAAACTAGCACCTAAAAGATAAACGGGACAACTGTGGGCCTCCAGTCAGGTGAGTCTGTAGCAAAGTCGAACATTATGGCCCACGACGATGAAGCATGCTTCGGATAGATGAGGTGGATTGGGACTGGTTTCGGCTTACCTTTGGAACTAGAAGAAATTTCAAATTAAAGTGTATGTGAAGGTAAGGTTCAGAGGGGCAAGGCAATGGTGTCTGGGTAGACAACATCAGAGTTGGAGAGCCACTGGATAAAGTTGGGGTGAATATTTCTTCGTTCAGACTTGGTCACTTCTTGGAAATCTCAAGCAAGTCAAAGCTGTAGACTGTAGCTGACCAGGGCGCCATGAGGCCAGATACCCCTTCTGCGAGGAGCTGCTGAACAGGATAATCTGCTGCAGAACAGAATGTAGCTAGAGCTACTGCAAAGTCAGGCCGACCAGAGAAGCATCTTAGGCAGACTGGCGAGGGGGTAGGTCTTGTTCTGCTGTCAGGTCTCTGAGAATGTCTAGTAGAAACGACCCAAGTGCTTGGTTGTGGCTGATTGGGCACCATTAGCACCACTTTCATGGGCCCAGGACTAGATAGGTATCACTTGGAGAGTAGGACTCATTTCAGGCAGGGTCCAAGTCCAGGCTTTAAGTTGTTGAAGCTTTATGTGTCCCTGTAGCTCAAAACAGGAAGCCAGTCAACTAAATCTTAGAGGTGCATTGATAGCCCTGCGTTTAAGCAGCAAGGCAATCTTCAAGCAGCAGAACCGGCTTCTGACGGTTAAGGTGTGCCTGAGGGTTCTATTTTCATACCTGGTGCCAGCTTTGAAGTGGAAGAAACTTCTAGAGTTTCACCTGCTGGTTGTTTCTAGAATGTCATTCTTCCCTGCCCAGGGACCCAGAGATCTAGGGTAAAAAAGGACTGGTGAAGTTCTTTATGAGTGTGCTCAGGGAGCTCCTTTGAAATGTAAGTGGGCCAGATAACAGCTCTGCCAACACTTAATTTCTCTTTGTCTCACTGTCCAGAAGGGATACACAAAGGACAACTGCCAACTATTCACTGTCATGTGACCCAGGACACAGGCTGTAGGCACCAAATGGTTAGGACAAGAAAATGTTACATTTCTAAAAGTATCATTTTCAGAATTGTAACTTAAATTCTGACTTTACAATTAAAGAGGCATATAAATTACAATTGTTTTGAGACCAATCATTATATTTCTACCTGTTCCCAAACAAAAGGTATCACTTATTAAGTATAATCAGGTACCTCAATGTTATCCAATAGGAGAGGTAGGCCTCACATTAGTAAAACTATTATTTGGGAGTTTTCGACTACCTGGACATACAAAACTTAAAGCACATGTCCGACTTTTTAAATGCACTGCACCATGCCCTATGGGTTGTTTAGGACCTTCCTTAGGGGTGACTTATATGTATTAAAAAAGGAGCTTTAGGTCTGGCAAAAGGTTTATTTTGCCAGGTCAAATTGGCAGTTTACAACTGTACATAGATGGCAGTTTTCAACTGTACACAGGCTACTGTGCTAGCCTGAGACAGGTTTTGAAAGGCTATTCAAGTGGGAGCATAACACGTGCTGCCGGCCCACTAGTAGCATCTAATTTACAGGCCCTGGGTACATGATGCACCACTTTACTAGGGACTTATCAGTAAATTAAATTTGTCAAAGAGGTGTAGGCCAATTTTACCATGTTTTAAGGACTGAGCACAGAGTCCTAAAATGAACAAAAACGAATTTCAGCAAACAGGAGGGGAGTAGGCAAAAAGATTGGAGAAGACCACCCTAGGGCTGACAGGTCTACCAAATACTGATTGAAGAACACATAGGACCTGATTATGACTACCGCAGTCCACAGGACAGCAGTTGTCGCAGTGGCAGTCTGACAACAGCCTCACTGCGGGACCGCCCACAGGATTACAAATTCAGCAGTCGACCGCCACAACTGCCAGGGATACCCCATCCCCGGCAGTGGCACGGTGGTCTTGAGACCAGAATATGGTTGGTGGTTCTGTTGCAGCACCACCAAGCATATTATGAGTTTCCTCACCACCAGCAGTTTCATGGAGGTGAGCCCCCCCCATGAACATTCTGGGTGTGAGGAAACAAGTGGGGGCCAAAAGGGCCCCTGTTCTTTCTGTCTATGGGAATGCATGCAGCGGGGCACATAGTGTGCCCCCCTCTCTATATGCACCCCCAGTTCCAGGACGGCATGGACTTTACAGTCCATGCTGTGCTGGAACGTGCTGTGGCTGGCCCACTGCGCTGCTTTTTTAAGGCTCTCCTATGAACCTTTGAAAGCAGTGCCATGGGTCAGCCGCCGCGGGATGGCCCGCTGCATTTTGCCTTGTAATCCAGCGGGCGGTGTGCGGATGTCTTTGGCAGTCCTGGAGCGGGCCCGTGGTGGGGTGGCCCTCTCCAGGACTGCCAAAGTCGTAATGAGGCCCTTAGTTACTTTTCGGTGGCTGGCTTTTAAAACATTTATATCATGCAATTTAGAATTGGTAGGTCAGCAGATTAAAGTCTGTTTATGCAAATCCAGCAGCATTTGTGGCTTTCTTATGTTAGCTGCATGGCAGACTTTGCAAATCTATATACATGATTGTTTGCAAATTACATGAAAGAATTACAAACCAAGACATGTTTCTGCCTATTCTAAAGAATCTAGAAAATCAACTAAGGACTAAACTGTAAACAACGGCTTAAATTCTGTGAGCTTCTGAAATATCGCATCCGGCATAACTAGCGGTTTTAAAAGGTAAACATAATAGTTGAATACATCTCCCAAATATCCACCTTTGTACTGGAATATGTAGCTTCTGATAGCGCCTCTTTGACCCTCCTGAAACATGCTGGAAAGCACCTAGTACAATCAGCTGAGATAGTAGCTTAAATTGCTTAGTTTAGCTGAACATGTCAGATATTTTGTAGACAAGCAGTCTACAAAATAGCAAAGAGACGGCAGACCCAGGTTTGATTAGGATAATCCTAGTAAGCTTTTCTAGATTAAGCTCTACTAGCAAACATATGCCTCGTGTTACCCATGTTTTTCAGGACATAGTGGGGTGGGTAGAAACATTTGATCAAGCACTGATAAACCCAACAGGACTGTAGAATGAGAGGCCTGTCTGCTACGCCCTCTGCAGTTCCAGGCAGTCGGTGTCAGCTGAGGAGACAGGATGCCCGCTCATGGTGGTTGGTACTCAGCTGTATCCTACAGCGTAGGGTTAAAACGGGAAACGACGTTCATATGCATCTGCCTACACTACCTTTGGTAAAAAAAAAACGTATTTATGTTCACACCGTTGAGGAGAGACTTGAAAAAAGTCCAAATCCAATATTGCCACCGCAGCCTCAGGGGATGTCAACCCATCACTTATCTCAACAGAGGATTAGTGCCTGACGCTGATGTCAGTGCGGTGCCAGCCAATGTTCGTGTTAATTTCACACAAGATTTTTACCAAAGCAAGAGAAGACTGCTTGTCAACACCTCACAATTTCTCAGTTCGTTAGGACAGTCAATCACAATCTCATAACTATTATGAACTATGCTAACATAAAGCTTCAAACAGATCAAGTGAATGCCTTCCCAGCTGTGCTCATTGCAATTTTGTCATATGAAAAAAATTGAAACCGTCAGTTCTGAAGTGCAATTGTTTGTTATGGCAGTGAGCCACAACGTCCCAAGATAGAAAGCCATTGTAAACAGTTGTCCTAGGGAATTAGTGCTATATCTCACACAGGTACATCTTTCAGAGTGTTACATCAAATCCTGGTTCCAAAATATACACAATGGGACAGAAAATTGAAACCAGCCCCTGCATGTATTTTTGAAGGCAACAGCAGCTAATTAAAATGGGCCAATATTTCCAATGAGAAAACGTTTTGAACAGAAACACGAAGTCAATATGTAGTTAATAGGGAGAGAATAGTATTAGCACCATGAAACGTTAGTTGAACCAGCTAAAGATGGACTTACATTTCAACGTTTGCCTCCGAGTGAAAAGGGTAGTTTAATAAACACTCATAAAGAGAGAGCATTTTAAGCCTGCAATAATAATCCTAACATGACATTTCACAAGCAGAAAACGTGCCCTCCAGTTCTACAGGTGATTGTTTTTTAATGGTCTTTTCTGTGAATGTTGGCATACAAACCATACCTGCTTCATGCACATATCACAATGTTTCTTTCACAGACCTGGAACGAGCTATCGATCGACATCAGACACGCCCCCACCCGGCACGTCTTCCAGGACCTTCCAGGACCTTACTGAAAGTCCTGGTATTTCTGGAAGTTAAAATCTCCCAAGAAAATACTGTATGGTCAGATATTTCACCTAGGTAGCTTTTCCTACCGATCCCCGTTCCACATATTGCAATGAAGATTGAATGCAATTGTAGGGTACCACCGAAAAAATCCCAGATCATGAGCTTTAAAACCTGTCATTGAGACCTTTTTCCTTTATACAAATTTCAATAGTTATTTGCTGGTGGAACTTGCACACATAATAGTAAGTACTTTAAAAAAATGCTCTCCTTTAACCCTTTCGCTGCTAGGCCTCCCCCGTGGTAAGCCTTATTTTGGCTATTTGGGGTAGTTCACCCTTAGGCCCCTGTAACATTTTAACCACAGAAGGTATCCACGCCAAATTTGCGTCCTGTTCTTTCAGCATCATTGGGATTCTAAAGGTACCCAGGGTTCATGGATTCCGCTGGAGGGCACCCAGAAACTAGCCAGAATACAGCAACATTTTACTTTTTGGGGGAAAAATGGGAAAAAAGGCTATTTATTTATTTGAAAAGTTTTATATAGTGCTGGCTAGACCCGGAGGTATCAGAGCGCTTTACATCAGGAAGAACATTGCTTCGGAACATAGTTACACAGTTACATCAGTTGCTGGAGTTTAGTTACACGAGTTACATGAGTTACAAAAGCATAGCATAGGCATAAGAAAACCAATGCAGGCAGGGGGAGAGAAAATGAGGGGAGAGAGGAAAGGAGCAGGGGAGGAAGACAAAGACTGAAAGGAGGGAAGAGGTGTGGGAGCGGGTAGGAGACACAACAGGTATATGAGAAAGAAACAGTGTTCGACGTCCGGCTGGGTAGGTGACAGCTCCCAGTGGTAAAGGGTTCATTCCCAGTCCTCTGCTATTTTCCCTTATCACTGTGGACTCTCTCAGAGGGGTCTCTGAGACTCCAGGGCATAAATGCTGGATCCCTCCCCAGTAAGGGCAGAAGGAGTGCTTTTGCCAGGGGTACACTCTGAAGAATGAAGGAAGGAAGAGGTGGGTGAGGGAATAGGAAACACAATGGGAGAAGGGAAAAAAAAACACAATGTCCGACGTCCGGCTGGGTTGGTTGACTGCTCCCAGCGGTAAAGGGATCATTCCCAATCCTCCTCTATTTCTGACTTCCTTGTCACTGTGGACTCTCTCAGAGTGGTCTCTGAGACTCCATGGCATAAATGCTGGATCCCTCCCCAACAAGGGGAGAAGGAGTGCTTTGGCCAAGGGCACACTCATGGAGGCCATTTGTAGGACAGTCGGGCTGGTAGGGAAAGACCCTCACTGCAGAAGGGGAAACGTTCTTCATCTTCCTAAGACCTCCATTTAAGGGTCAGGCAGCATTCTGAGCAAATTCGCCAGGTATCTGACGTCAAACTCTCCAAGAGACGCTACGCATAGGCCACACGCGTGCAGTCTCGGTGATATCACATACGCACAGGCTTCCCTTCACATCCCCGCTGTATATTTGCTTTTGGTGAGGCTACCTCTCACTATATCTTGCGGGCCGCGTCGTCCGTCTTGGGTGTCTGATTTCAGATTATGTGGATCGGCTATTGCTAGTAAAGTGCGCTTCTCACATCGGCGCCATCTTAAGGTCAGGCATGAAGAACTTTCAGTTTGAGAGCTGTTTGTTGCTCTACCGCCATTCTCTGATGCCGATGTATACTGCACTCCCGGTCGCTACAGTTGACAGGTCTACAGGGCTACAGTGCTACAGTTGAAAGCGTCTTTTTTTTTCCTGCAAATGGTATCAACAAAGGGGTAAGTGGTGCTGAAATCATCATGTTCCCAGCTTTCAGGGACAAGCAGGCTTTTGTCAGAAAACCAATACATTTTACACAGTTTTGGCATTTTTCTGGGACATAGCCTATTTTTGCTATTATTTGTGCTTTCAAGCTCCTTCCAGTTAATGGTAGAAATGGGTATGAAAGTAATAATGGATCATGGAAAGCTATACATTTTGGATAAGTAGATACAATTCTGCACAAGGGGTCATTTGTGTAGATCCTTCAAGTTTTCTTTATAGAAACTAACAGTTAAATATAGGAGAAATCTAAAATTAGTTGAAAAAAACAGCCATTTGTGTCAACGTTTTCACCTGTAACTTCTTCTAATTAGGATAGCTGTTTAAAATAAATATACCGTTACATCCGCTGGACCTTTCTGTTTGTGGTGATATATAGAACTTTTAGGTTCACCAATAACCCGACGAACCCAGAGCAAATAACTGAGAAGCTTCTTGCAATGTTTTTTTATTATGTACCGGGTACATAGCAATTAATTTGGGAAAATATATATATATATGGAAAAATTTGTATGAAACACACCTATGTATTTCATGAAATTGGAACAAAATATAGAGTTTAGAAACAGTAGATATTTGCACATTTCCGAAAATGGGAGTACCCATACTAGCATGAGAATTCTAGGTCATTTTTTAAAATGAGTTCTTTTTTACACATTGTCTTTCATTTAGAAGGCAGAAATGCATCGGAAGTCAATAGGTAATAACAGTTGCTCTACAATTCTGTGTTCCTCTAAGTCTCCCAATAAAAATGGTACCTCACTTGTGTGGGTAGGCTTAGTGTCCATGACAGGAAACAGCTCAAAACGCAAGGTGGACACATTTTATTTTTACAGTGAAAACTGACCCATTTTTTGCAAAGTTCCTAGCTGTAGTTTTTTAACCCTAGCTCTGTGGGCACCTAGGGAAACCTAGAAAACCTATACATTTTTGAAAACCAGACACCCACGGGAATTCAGGATAGGGTGACTGGCTCTTGTCGGGTTCTGTTAGTCAGAATCCCTTGCAAACCTCAAAAGCTGTAAAAAAACACATTTTCCTCATATTTCTGTGGTGGAAACTTCTGGAATCTGCATGGATCCACAAAATACCACCCACCCCGCGTTCCCCAAAGTCTTCAGAGATAAATGGTACCTCACTTGTGTGGATAGGCCGAGTGCCTACGACAGGAAACGGCCCAAAATGCAACGTGGACACACCACATTTTCACAGTGAAAACTGACCCTTTTTTTGCAAAGTGCCTAGCTGAAGTTTTTTAACCCTAGTTCTGCTGGCGGATGTATGACATTACAATGCATGCTTTTACCACGCATGCTTTTACATCGCAGTTTTTACAACGCATACCATTACAACGCATAGCGCTTTGGGGTGCTGGATAGTGAATAATTTAATTTACTATTCCAACTCCAGTCCCCGTCGATAGTAGGGAAGGTGTTGGATAGTAAATTAAATCTATTCCCTATCCTAGAGCGCCCCCCAGCGCAATGCGTTGTAATGGTTTGCGCAGTAAAAGTTGCGATGTAAAAGCACTGCGTGGTAAAAGTTGCCTTGTAAAGGATGTTTCCCCTGCTGGCAACTAAGGAAATCTATCAAACATATACATTTTTGAAAACTAGACACCCAGGTAAATCCAGGATGGGGTGACTTCACTGGCTCTCACCAGGCTCTGTTACCCACAATCCCTTGCACACCTCAAAATGTGTAAAAAAACACATTATCCTCATATTTCTGTGGTGGTAAGTTCTGGAATCTGCGAGGATCCACAAAATTCCACCCACCCCGCGTTCCCCAAAGTGTAATGAGAAATATGGTACCTCACTTGCGTGGGTGGGTCAAAAACCCGCAACAGGCAAGGGACCCTTTGAGGCGACATCAAAATGACCTATCACAAACCAACCTGGTTTTGCATGGGGGGTCCCATTAGTTTTTGGCCCCGGGCTCGGCGGCCATCTAGGTAAACCTACCAAACCCACACATTTCTAAAAACTAGACACCCAGGGCAGTCCAAAGCGGTATGGCTTGTTTGGGTCCCCCAAAATTCTCCTACCCAGAATCTCTGCAAACCTCAAATTTAGCTGAAAAAAATCACTTATTTCTCAAATTTCTGTGTGGGAAAGTTCTGGAATCTGCGTTGATCCATAAATTTCCTCCCACCCAGCGTTTTCCCAGGTCTCCCGATAAAAATGGTAACTCACTCGTGTGGGTGGGTCAAGGACCCGTGACAGGCAAGGTCCCAAAATCTATTGAGGCGACATCAAAATTACCTATCACAGAGCAACCTGGTTCTGCAAGGGGGGTCCCATGCGTTTTTGGCCCCGGGCTCGCCGGCCATCTAGGGAAACCTACCGAACCCACACATTTCTGAAAACTGGATACCCGGGGGGAGTCCAGCGAGGTATGGCTTGTTGGGGTCCCCCAACATTCTCCTACTCAGAATCCCCTGCAAACCTTGATTTTTAGCTTGAAAAAAAATCACTTTTTTCTCAAATTTCAGAGTGGGAATATTCTGGAATCTGCATGGATCCACACATTTCCTCCCACCCAGCATTCCCCAGGTCTCCCAATAAAAACTGTACCTCACTCACGTGGGTGGGTCAAGTACCCATGACAGGCAAGGGCCCAAAACCTATTAAGGCGACACCATAATTACCTATCACAATGCAACCTGGTTTTGCAAGGGGGGTCCCATGAGATTTTGGCCCCGGGCTCGCAGCCATCTAGGGAAACCTACCAAACCCGCACATTTCTGAAAACTAGACACCGGGCGAGTCCAGCGAGGTATGGCTTGTGTGGGACCCCCAACATTCTCCTACCCATAATCCCATGCAAACCTCAAATTTAGCTGAGAAAATCACTTTTTTCCCAAGTTTCTGTGTGGGAAAGTTCTGTAATCTGCGTGGATTCACAAATTTCCTCCAACTCAGCATTACCCCAGGTCTTCTGACAAAAATTGCACCTCACTTCTGTAGGTAGGCATAGTGGTGCAACAGGAAATGGCCCAAATCATACTGTGGAGACTTTAAAATTACCCATAACAAAACTACCTAGTTTTGGGGGGGCACCAGGGTTTTGGCCCAGTGCTCGACGTCCATCTTGAGAAACTACCAAACCCAAACATTTCTGAAAACTAGACACCCTTGGGAATCCAATGAGGTATGGCTTCCGTTGATCCCCCAACGTTTTCCTACCCAGAATGCCCTGCAAACCTCATATTTAGCTGAAAAAAGCAAATTTTCCACGTATTTTTGTACCCACAGCATTCTCCTTAGTGTCCCGAGTAAAATGATACCAAATGGCTTCAGGCTTGCAGCGCTTTCTGATGACATTGCCAAGCACTGTGCGCGCTGACATCACAGGATTCACGAGGTGGGGTTGGGGGTGGCAGAAAAAACTCTTCCACTGCCCTGCTTGGGGGTATAGATGGGCTGCCCATGGAGGGAGTGCCAGCGTATCCCCCATGGGTGGGTGCCATGACGGAGCGGTTCCGTCATGAGCATAAACCCACCATTGCTCATGACGGAACTGCTCCGTGATGAGCATGGAAATTGTTAATATTCTAAACCTTTGAATGCAGATCTGATATTATTATCAATAACCTGCTACACACCTCCTAAATTATTGCTTCTTGTTTGCTTCCTGTAACCTGCAGAATCAAATTTAAATCCTGAGCTGCTGTAATGATAAAAATCTCCATCTTTTTGTACCAGCTGTCTCATCTTTCTATGTTTCGCTTTTTTTCCATTTATTTAGTTTGTATTTTTGTTTTTGTCTCAGTTCAGGAGGCCCCAAATTCCTAAATATTAATCAACAGGAAAAGGAACATCCTTTGTGGGTTCACTGATAGAATAACGACCCCCAAAATACCACCTTAAAAAAAATATTGAGTTATGAATATCGATGTCAAAAATATTTACATCCTATATTTCTAATGGTAAGTACAAAAATATTGTAAAAAATATATTGATGTGAAAAATATATGTTTTAAATATATTCAATAATAAAATTAACGTTAAAACAATAAATTACATTTAATACACATTTTAACAAATATAATAAACACATGTAATTAAAAACATTTAAACATATATATATAATGTAATATATGTATTTATATTTACTTTAAAACAACTAATAAACTATTAATTTTAATTTATTTTATAATGTTATAAATACATACAAATTGACAAATAAATATATATATATATACATACACCAATAACATAAAACTGTTGGAGAACGGGAGGGTAAAAATTACTATTCCCACTCCAGTGAGTGCACCAGTAGGGAAAGTGTTGGATAGCAGATGGGTAAAAATTACTATTCACACTCCAGTTAGTGCAACAGTAAGGACAATGGTGGATAGCGGAGTAGTACAAATGAATATTCACACTCCAGTGAGTGTATATATATATATATATATATATATATATATATATATATATATATATATATGTATATATATATATATATATATATATATATATATATTACCTACTGGCGGTCGCCAGTAGGTATATATAGTTAGGATTTTTTCTCTATGGGATTTTTGAAAATTCTATGTCTAATAACTTTGGCGTTTGTGGACGGAATTGGCTGACATTTTCAGGAAAATGGAACATTTTGTTTCTGAGCAGCCCCTGAAAATTTGGGGGGGGGGTTCGTCAAGGGGGGGCCGAGAAAAAAGGGGGGTCCCAAAACGCGTTTTTCCCATGTTAATTTCCATAGGGCGGTTGGCCTCACTTTTAGCCCGAACGGCTGAATGGATTTGCACGAAACTTGGCAAAATTGTAGGGACTGTTAGCCCGATGTGCCTTTGCTAGGTCTCAATATATGTGCTCCAGTGGATTTTGAGAAATTAACGTTCAAAAAAAGATATATATCTGTAACAGCGCTCCGGGCAGCGATCCGGTTCGCGTACTTTTCGCGTTACGGAGCTTTGCGAAACGAAGCTGATTGGCTCTCCGGTGTCTGTAAACATTCCAAACAGTCCGTAGCGGCCGCCATCTTGTCTCTCGGTAGGATCGAGAGACAAGAGGAGGCCAAAGCGAAGGGGCAAATGACCATAAGGGGGCATAGTAGATCCTCCCTGACCCCCTAGGTTTGATGTGGAGGCTTTAAAAGGGCCCCGCGGGGCAAAAAAAAATAAAAAAATAAAAAATCGCTTTTTATCGTGGGGTGCGCCCGGTACGCGTAACGGAAAGCGGACTGGGGAGCGTACTACAAGGAAACAAGAATGATTGACTTTTAACTTATTGTATGTTTATAGACTTTTTTTTTCTTTTTTTTGCTGAGTGACGTCTCGGCCTATCTCCACGGGATGCAGTCCCTACCATCTCGGCGTTTAAGCCCAGGGGGACCGGTAGTGTGGGAGAGATAACGTCTGTTAACGTTCAATTCGAAGGAAATCAGGAAGTGTTGATAAACATTGTCTGCGCCATCTTGCCTTTTTTCAAATGCCACACTTTTGTCGTGCACGGCAGCCATTTTAGATGCCTTGACCAGACCCACTCTCTGCACGCTGTCGATCCTTAGCATGGGTCCCCCCCCTCGCAAGCATCTCCCCCAGGCACTGGTCACCCCCGCTCTCTGTCTTATGCATGGGCAATAAACCTCCCCCCATCTGCGCTGCTCTTCCTTGAGAATCACACCCTGTGCCCGCCCGACACCTCCCTTTCGCCCTATTCACTACCGCACCCTCTGACACTCCTCTTCCTCTGTGTCCGATTGTCCAGGCCGGTCCCAGGCTATCACCTAGCCATGCAGATGTAGTTTATGGCCCCAGCTGTAAAGAATCACCCCTCTTCAAAGGAGTTACAGTAGATCAAGGCCCCCACCCGATGAGATCCGTCACACCACACGCGTTCCTACTATCTGAAAACCATCCTGTATTGTGATTGGGGAGGGGACCGAGCCTGAAGCGGAAGATTCCAGGGATGCCTCTTTGTACATCAAAGTTTTTACAATTATGTGTCACATTAAAAATATATAGCACTCCAACAAAGTAGTAGGATTATAAAACTTTAATAACTTATAAATATATACAACGCAACAAAAACAGTAAATACATTTAAACATTTTTTTAAAAAAGAAGCAACAATGGTCAGTAGCTGTGTTTTGTGCGAATAGTCCCAAGGCAGCACAACGTGCTGAGTTCTGGACGGCACCCAGGTGATGTTACCTGGGTGCCGCACTGGTTTTTGGTATCCTCCGAAAAACGGCGTGGGGCTTCCCGGGGGGTGCGGGGGGAGGCCTCGTCAGTAGCGGTCTGTTGTGCGAATAGTCCCAAGGCAGCAGAACGCGCTGAGATGTGGATGGCACCCTGGTGATGTCAAGTAAGTTGCCGCACTGGTTTTGGTATCCTACAATGCTGCTCCGAATAACGGCGTGGGGCGCCCGGGGGGGGGGGTGAGGCAGCGTGAACGGGCCTCCCCAGGTGGAGGCTCGTCTGCTGTAGTGGGGCGCCCCTTTACCGTTTCAGTTGCCATTCCGTGGGGCGTCCCGGGGGGTGCGGGGGGAGGCCTCATCAGTAGCGGTCTGTTGTGCGAATAGTCCCAAGGCAGCAGAACGCGCTGAGATGTGGATGGCACCCAGGTGATGTCCAGTAAGTTGCCGCACTGGTTTTGGTATCCTACAATGCTGCTCCGAATAACGGCGTGGGGCGCCCCGGGGGGGGGGTGAGGCGGCGTGAACGGGCCTCCCCAGGTGGAGGCTCGTCTGCTGTAGTGGGGCGCCCCTTTACCGTTTCAGTTGCCATTCCACCCGCTTTTGGTACACTGTGCCAAAATCCGCCATTCAGCTGAGTTGCGCCCACTCTTGCGGTGCAGCGATATGCGGCTGCCACAGGACTCTCAAAATGGCGGCAGGCTCTTTCCTTTTTGGGCCTGGTCCACTGAAATGGCCCTGGGACACTTTGGAACTCGGACGCTTGTCTACTAGGTCTTGGACCCCATTCTCGAAAGCGTCCCCTCAGCCTTGAAGATTCTACAAAAGTCATGGCGGCCACGGACTCATGCAGGCTTCCGGTGGGGAGCGGCTGCCATGATTGCTCGCGGAATGACCACGACGGAGCCACGAGATGGTGGTGCTTTCATGCTGACGCCAGCTTCAGTCTGAAACATCCAGAAACAAGGTGGGGCTTTCATCGTTTGGGAAAAAAAAATGTTTTAATCCAATGAAAAGTGTATTTTTAGGTCATATGATCAAGCCTTCCATCATTAGGAAACCAAAAGTAAAATGAACCAATGAAAAGTTTTATAAACAATTCACATGACCTGTTATGCGGCATAGGGCTATAAAAAGCGTAGAAAATCCATTGGCACGTGAGGCAGCGTCAGTAGCGGACCGATGTGCGAATAGGCCGAAGGCAGCACAACGCGCCAAGATCCGGATGGCACCGAGGTGGTGTCCAGCAAGTTGCCGCACTGGTGTGGCCATCCTACAATGCTGCGCCGAAAGTCGGCGTGGGGCGCCCCGTTGGCCTGTGAGTTCGCGTCAGTCAGTGGGGGCTGTTTGAGGATCTGACTGCATTGGAAAGCAATGTGATGCTGTGCGTCGCCCCCAAGATAAGGCGGCGTCAGTAGCGGACCGATGTGCGAATAGGCCGAAGGCAGCACAACGCGCCAAGATCCGGATGGCACCGAGGTGGTGTCCAGCAAGTTGCCGCACTGGTGTGGCCATCCTACAATGCTGCGCCGAAAGTCGGCGTGGGGCGCCCCGTTGGCCTGTGAGTTCGCGTCAGTCAGTGGGGGCTGTTTGAGGATCTGACTGCATTGGAAAGCAATGTGATGCTGTGCGTCGCCCCCAAGATGAGGCGGCGTCAGTAGCGGACCGATGTGCGAATAGGCCGAAGGCAGCACAACGCGCCAAGATCCGGATGGCACCGAGGTGGTGTCCAGCAAGTTGCCGCACTGGTGTGGCCATCCTACAATGCTGCGCCGAAAGTCGGCGTGGGGCGCCCCGTTGGCCTGTGAGTTCGCGTCAGTCAGTGGGGGCTGTTTGAGGATCTGACTGCATTGGAAAGCAATGTGATGCTGTGCGTCGCCCCCAAGATGAGGCGGCGTCAGTAGCGGACCGATGTGCGAATAGGCCGAAGGCAGCACAACGCGCCAAGATCTGGATGGCACCGAGGTGGTGTCCAGCAAGTTGCCGCACTGGTGTGGCCATCCTACAATGCTGCACCAAAAGTCGGCGTGGGGCGCCCCGTTGGCCTGTGAGTTCGCGTCAGTCAGTGGGGGCTGTTTGAGGATCTGACTGCATTGGAAAGCAATGTGATGCTGTGCGTCGCCCCCAAGATGCGGCGGCGTCAGTAGCGGACCGATGTGCGAATAGGCCGAAGGCAGCACAACGCGCCAAGATCCGGATGGCACCGAGGTGGTGTCCAGCAAGTTGCCGCACTGGTGTGGCCATCCTACAATGCTGCGCCAAAAGTCGGCGTGGGGCGCCCCGTTGGCCTGTGAGGTGGCGTCAGTAGCGGACCGATGTGTGAATAGGCCGGAACCAGCACAAGGCGCCAAGATCCGGATGGCACCGAGGTGGTGTCATAGTTCAGAGTTCTGAGAAGCGGGGGGCAGGCGGCGCAAACGAGTCTCTCCCTCCATGTGGAGGCACTTCATCTGCAGTGGGGCACCGAGATCAGGATGGCACCGAGGTGGTGTCTAGCAAGTTGCCGCACTGGTGTGTGTTGAAAATATGAAAGATCCTCAGCAAGTCTATGTTACTTCAATGGAGCGCCGTCTAGCTGAGTTTAGCCCGCTCTTGCTGCTACAGCGACAGGCGGCTGCAACAGGACTCTCAAAATGGCGGCCTGTTCTTTGGATTTGGGCCTGGTCCACTAAAATGGCCCTGGGACACCTTAGAACTCGGACGCTCGAATTTTTTTTCCTTTCCTCTACATGCAAAAAAGGTAAATGCCCGGTACGTTACCTGCCTCATCTGCCACGATGTACTCTCCAGAGGAACCGAAAAAAAATATAGTTATGGTAATTGTGGCAAATAAATTTCATGTGGACAGATGAGTGTTACTCTAATAAATACAGCATATGAACATCATCATAGTCGATGGTTGGTGGAGACATTTTGACTATATCCTGGACCTGCCCGTCCTCGCCCAAAATGGCGCCGGAATAAATGGGACTCGTAACTCCTTGTTGTGTACTGGTTGCACAACCTTGATATCACGAGATACGTATGCAGTTTTGAAGCACATGGCGGGCGGGGACGAGAATTGATTGAATATTTCGACATCCCTATTGATATTAAGTTCTGATGTGTGATTGATTACTGTACTATTGAAAGTTCGAATTAACGTCACCCATGGTACTTGCCCGCAAATGTATATCTAGATAATTTTATTGTAACTGGCCCTGTCGTTTTTTAATTATAAAATGTACGTCCACCGATTCCGCAACTGTTAGACACCTTAGTTCTTGCAACCTAATGGCCCGCCCGTTACGTTCCTCTACAGTGTAAATGTCTCCTCATCATATACGATTACAGTTTGCTCCGTGGCCGGCCCACGTGGTTATAGGCCCGTATTTGTATACTGACATTTTCACAATAAAGGTTTTTAAAAGAAAACATGGTAGTAGTATTTACATTGGTAAAGTTTTTAACAATAGTCACTGTTTTCGAATCAGTAAAAGGCAAGTGAAATAAAGCAGTCCAATTACATGAAGGGTAAAAGGTATAATACGCAGGTACGCAGTAAAGATAAATGGTCAAGGGCTGTTGTGTTTTCTACTCCTGCAACATAAAGTGATCGATAAGAATCTGATATTCAGACGTATCGGCGACTAAGACAGCAGGCCGAGCCTCTTTTGCTCAACGGCTCCGTCATGGGACGAAGAAACGCCCTTTTTCTCGAAAAAGGAATATATTTTACTTGCAGGACAGTTGTAAATTTTCCGGGAAAGTACATTAGCCTGGAACATTATAACATATATGTTTAAGAAAAAATAATGTTCGAAAGTAATAAAAAGTGTAATTTTTAGGTCATATGACCAAGCCTTTCATCATTAGAATAAGAAAAGTAAAATGAACCAATGAAAAGTTTTATTAACAAGTCACATGACCTGTTATGCTTACGTTACGCGCTGCGCGCCGCGCCCCGGATCGCTTCTGGGAAGCTGCGCTTCGCGCATCGGAGCACTTCCGGATGCGCTAACGCGGCGCGTCATATGACGCATTACGCGACAACGCAGGTCCAGAATATAGTCAAAATGTCTCCACCAACCAGCGGTCGGAACACAACCCCTTTCAGCAGGCTAAATAGTTCTGTTAAATGACAACAGAAGGGACAGGCAACAAGAACCATCAGTCAAAGAGGGGAGGGCAAGTTCTTCTCTACCGGGTCACGTTGGGGCGCTACCGGAACTGATCGAATTGGTAGTCTACAGTGTTTCTGGATGTTTCAGACTGAAGCTGGCGTCAGCATGAGAGCACCACCATCTCGTAGCTCCGTCGTGGCCATTCCACGAGCAATCATGGCAGCCGCTCCCCACCAGAAGCCTGCGGGAGTCGGGGGCCCCCAAGACTTTTGTAGAATCTTCAAGGCTGAGGGGACGCTTTCGAGAATGGAGCCCAAGCCCTAGCAGACAAGCGTCCGAGTTCCAAGGTGTCGCAGGGCCATTTTAGTGGACCACGCCCAAATCTGAAAAGCCGGCCGCCATTTTGAGAGTCCTGTGGCAGCCGCCTATCGCTGCACCGCAAGAGCGGGAGCAACTCAACTACATGGTGAGCGAAACGCTGTAGTCGCAAGAGCGGGCGGTAAACAGCTGATTAGCGGAAGAGGCACAGTGTAGCAAAAGCGGGCGGAATGGCAACTGAAACGGTAAAGGGGCGCCCCACTACAGCATGTCTTCAGGTCAAACGGATTGTGGGACAAGGTCCAGAATGGAAGAGTCACCAAAAGGCAAAAAGTTCCGCTTAACCCCGGGAGCCGGCCACTTATGTCGGGGGCGATCTCAGGCCACACCAGGGCAACACGACTTGGGGAGGGGGCCGGAGCCAAGCGCCCCCTCCGAGTCCGCGCCATCACACCGTCCCTCGGGGGCCTCCATCAAGCGTTTCAGGGAGGCACCGCATCACATTGTTTTCAAATGCAGTCACGTCCTCAAACAGCCCCCACTTACATTGAGAATAGTGAAGCTGTAGCAGGTGCAAATAAGCTTCAGACAGTCTAACAAGCACTCCTCAAAACTTTGAACTATCAGAGTGCATGAGTTTCATGCTCGATCGATTGAGCTAGCCGGATCGGGCAACAAAAAGTATAAAATAGTTATGTAAATAGTTATTTAATAAAATGTTTTACCCTGTTACTTTGCTGGTGTGTTGTATATATTTGTAATATTTGCATAGAGTTTATCGTTATTTTGGGCGGGGTGGGTGGCGGAGCCGAGCTGTCTTGCAGCCATCATGGTGTGGAGTTCAGTTCATCTCACTAGTTTCGTATTTCTCATGAGGGGTTGCTCCTAATGTTTCTATTTTAGCGAGGTCAAAAAGAGATCCCATTAGTGGCCTACTGATTTTGCTCGATCCCTTTTGTTTTTTTACACGATTTTTCACTATCTGCAAAGACTAAACAGAGTATTGCGACTCTGTGCTTGTTTGTAAATATATAATGAACCAAAGAGAACCAATTTTAAAACAGTAAATGCTTGGATAACAATCAATCAAATGGAGAGAGAAGCAGGCACGACGGATTACAACGGGGGCAAAGGCCTGCGTTAACTACCCTTCACTATCTGCAAAGAGAGAGTACTCCTAATAGAAATGAGGGGGGGCAGCATTCAAAGCAGATCAGTGTGCATAAACACGAAAATGTTTTTACTTACCACGTACTTGACATTCGACAGCTTATGATATTTGCTATTAAAAAACCATTGAAATTCACTGAAAAAACCATAGGTTAGAGACCATATATAGTTAGGAATTAGCATTTAAAAAACCTTGAAAATTCACTGAAAAAACCATAGGTTATAGACCATATATAGTTAGGAATTAGCATTTAAAAAACCTTATTTTACTCACACAAAACCATTGAAATTCCATATATAGTTAGTTGCACTAACTATATATCGCGCACCCGCAATCCACTGCTGATGATGTCACATATTACATCATTCATGACATGGTCAGTGACATCACTGATGACATCACTGATGACATCTCAAATGACATCACTGATGACATCACTGATGACATCTCATTTGACATTACTGATCACATCACTGATGACATCATTCATGTGATGATACGATGAACCTCTTCAGACTCTAATATAACCTTAGATACACTCAGTGTAAACAGACATTCACAGACTGTCACTCATCCATGGAGTTACTCACACACCTAGTCAGTCTTGCAAAGAATCAATCACACCTCCATTTCCTCAACTATATAGTTATACACACCTTACTTATTAAAACATATACTGACACATATTTACTCTGTTATACAATCCCTGATACAAGTTCACAATGATCCATACAGCCACTCACACATTCACTGGCTCTTATGCACAGTTATTTATATATGTCAACTCTCACATGTACTGTGTTTTACATATGTACTTACATGTAGCACTGAGATATCCATTCACTCACCAATACACTCATGCACACAGTCAACCGCCCATACAGCTGTTTCCACATGCACTTTTGAACCCATACATCTAGTGAATCAACTGCTCACACATCTATGCACAGAGTCATACACCTCCCAGACACCCACACACACACTCAGTCTCCCATACAAATACTTGGGCAAGCAATCAATAACCCATAGAGTTAGTCATATAGCTAATGATCAACACATGCATCAGATTACAGAACAACAGACACAATGATGCACAATTTAAAACAGTTTAGTCACTAACCCATGCACTCAGTGAGACACATTTAATCACTCACTTATACAGTCAGTCATGCACCTACTAAATCCTTCATCCAGACACTTACACATCCACTCATTCTTCAATATGTAAGACATATTTTAACTTTACAGAAACATACAGTCACTGGATGTTGTCATCAGTGATGTCATTTGAGATGTCATCAGTGATGTCATCAGTGATGTCACTGACCATGTCATGAATGATGTAATATGTGACATCATCAGCAGTGGATTGCGGGTGCGCGATATATAGTTAGTGCAACTAACTATATATGGAATTTCAATGGTTTTGTGTGAGTAAAATAAGGTTTTTTAAATGCTAATTCCTAACTATATATGGTCTATAACCTATGGTTTTTTCAGTGAATTTTCAAGGTTTTTTAAATGCTAATTCCTAACTATATATGGTCTCTAACCTATGGTTTTTTCAGTGAATATATATATATATATATATATATATATATATATATATATATATATATATATATATAAAATCTTTATTGCTTAATTAATTAAAATCATTGCAATCACAACATCTTACAACTCCAAAAAACGCATTTACATTACAAACAAAACATCTTCTTATCACATAATAATAAAAAACTGTCCCATAAATACAGATAAAAAACTTATCGATACCCCCAAATCTAGCCACCTTACATCCTTAATTACAGGATATTATTGCACATTATATATTTTAATGTGGCGGTGTGCATTACATACTATTTCCATTTATATAACGGAAAAATATTCTGAGAAATAACCATTCAATTCCACTATAACACACTACACATGTTATATTTCTAAGTGCTAATGGTAAGGTGCAGAAATGACTAATGCGAAGAAGTTTATTTTATACATTTCTTGACCCCCTTACCTTTCAAATTGCTAATGTGCAATAATTGCAACAACCATCATATAAAAAAGTGCATCAATTTGCAGCGATGATAACCCAGCTATTGTTAGATATCATATTAATACCCTCGCAACAAAAATTATTAGGTGATAGAATTTATGAGCCGTTAAAACTATTAGTACCAAAGCCATAAAAATAGAGGGGATCTTCCTTATTATATTAGACATTTTTCAACTGCCATTAAAAATTTTACCAGCTGACATAGTAATGGAACTGATTCACCGGACAATGACATGATTAATGTCTGTTGGGCAGATCTCACGCCACTCATCAAAAAGTAAGGTCTCAAAACTAAACGTCTAAGATCAATCAGCTTGGCACATACACATACTATATGTACAAGACTTTCCTGTGGCCATCCGCAAAATCTACAGTTAGAATCCGGCCACTGTTTGATTCAAGATCGAGTGCCCTCCTTTGTTAGGTTTATTCCCATACATAACCTTAAAAACATTTTTTTTAACTGTGCAGAAAAAAAATGTTCAGATACGGCTGAACACGCGGGGATTGGTATGAATTAATCACATACCATGCATCATTTTTTTCAGCTAATGTATTTTTATCCAATTTAAACGATTCAGCTTTAATATGCTTTTTTTTAAATTAACTTATAGTTGGGCATTTTCAGATCTGGCAGTTCACTTTGCAGGCCGATATCTCGTAGAGAAGTTAAAATATAAGATCTCCATTTAGCCGGGTAGACCGACTTATCTATTTCTTGCCAACAAATATTCCCTAAAGATGCAGGGGCTGACATTGACAATGCGACCATACATTTAAAAAAATCTCCTTTTGATACCAGGCACTGTCTTTGGAGACCGAATTCCAATCTTATTGCTGTTTGACACACTGACCTGGCATTCCCAGAAGTTGCTTTGAAGACCTTGTCAATCAGTAGGTCAAGCACCTTCACATCTTTCCCTCTAGTAATGGGGGAA
Organism: Lissotriton helveticus; assembly: GCF_964261635.1. Lineage (NCBI taxonomy): Eukaryota > Metazoa > Chordata > Amphibia > Caudata > Salamandridae > Lissotriton > Lissotriton helveticus. The sequence continues at coordinate 1,064,120,793 of NC_136071.1, read as the reverse complement.
CCATAAGTGAGGGTTGGTTGTAACTTGGCTTTGATTACTTTAAGAATAAACTCATATGATTGACAGTTCAGTGATTTTGTTAAACATTTAAAAGCATGGATCAATGTCTCAGCCTTGGCCCTTAAATCCTTCCAATGAAATTTAAAAGACATTTGGTTGTCAAACATCACCCCTAAGCATCTCTATGTCTTAACAATATCAATTATACCTGCCCTGGCCTTCCAGGGATTACACTTCTGTTTCACTACACCAATTTTCATCACTTTGTTTTTTAACATTCAGTTCAAGGCCATTCTTTTGGATATAGTCATCAAAGACAGTAATGAGTCTTTGTAGGCAGATCGGAGTATGACTCACAAGAATCGTATCATCGGCATACTGGAGGTAACTAATTTGTAACCCCCCCCCATCCTAGGAACATGCCCATGTACAACAGTAGGGTAAGTGTTTGATAGCAATGGATAAAAATTACTATTCACACTCCAGTGAGTGCAACATTAGAGATAGTGTTGGATAGCGGAGGGGTAAAAAAATACAATTCCCAACTTCAGTGAGTGCAACACTAGGTAAAGTGTTGGATAGCGGAGGGGTAAAAATTACTATTCTAACTCCAGTTAGTGCAATAATAGGGAAAGTGTTGGATAGCGGAGGGGTAAAAATTAATATTCCCACTGGAGTCAGTTCAAAATTAAAAACATACAGTATATCAACAACAACACAAAATATTAAAACAAACAAAACAATTAAACTATTCCCACTCCAGTTAGTGCAACAATAGGGAAGGTGTTGGATAGCAGTGGGGTAAAAAGTACTATTCCAACTCCAGCTAGCGCAACCATAGGGAAAGTGTTGTACAGCAGAGGGGTAAAAAATACTTTTCCCACTCCAGTTAGTGCAACAATAGGTAAAGTGTTGGATAGCAGAGAGGTAAAAAATTATATTCCAATTCCAGTTAGTGCAACAATGGGGAAAGTGTTGGATAGCGGAGGGGTAAAAATTACTATTCTAACTCCAGTTAGTGCAACAATAGGGAAAGTGTTGGATAGCGGAGGGGTAAAAATTAATATACCCACTGGAGTCAGTTCAAAATTAAAAACATACAGTATATCAACAACAACACAAAATATTTAAAAAAACTAAATAATTAAACATATAAAAATATTAAAAATTAAAAAAGATAGAAACAAGTTATAATGTTAAATAGATATGACAAATACCTAGACATATTATCAATATCAATATCAATATCAAGTATGCTTTATTCGAGGTAAAAAAACTCATAAAAGCAGAACACATATAAAACCATACGTTCATAGCAATAATATTAAAAACCTATGTACAATCACAGAAATGTTAAAAAATAAAGCTTCAAGACTTCCATTAAAATTCACTATAAAACCACAAAATTCATACAGATACAACACCAATGTAAAGGCAGATTCTCAATAGCTAATTGGAAGGGCAGAAAAAGGACTACATTTCTCTAAACATCCTATTGTTGTGCCAGGAAAGTTCTTCTAATTGCCCATGCCCAGCCTAAATATTTCGCAACAGCCACAGCAATGGTGGGGAAAGAATTAGTACGTATTATTCTAAGGGCCACAACACTATCCCTTGTGCCAAGCTGTTTACACATGGCCCTCAACCAGACACGTCGGGGTAGACAGTAGGCCGCACATACAAACAGTAGATGGGCAATGGTCTCTGTGCAGACTTTACAAGATGGACAAATATAAGAGTTACCTTCGGCCCATCTTCCAGTTAACGATCCAATAGGAATAGACCCCACCATGAGTTGGAAGTATAACTTCTTTTCCGGGGGCTTAGTTATAATGTCCCAGTAAGACTCAAGGGAAGGGCAAGATTTCACTTCAAGGTACTGGCCCTCCAAAGTAGAAGTGTCAGCATCATTCCAGTTCCTATGGTTTACTGTTTCCCAGTACTTTGTTTTTATAATTTCCTTAGCCGGGAACTGCACCTCCTCTGCTTTCTCCCAAAGCTCATTCAAACCCAAAGACCCCAAAGATCTACGCAAATCCCCTAACCAACCTATCTTGTGGAACTTATCACGGTTGATTACATCCAGGAAGCCCCTTGCGTGATGTGCGAGTTCAGGAGTGACCCAGATGCGACGCCAGTATAGAATGGGTCGCAATCTAGCCATATCAGATATGGCTTTCCTACCCAACTCGCAACGTAGCGGCTTTATGGGTGTGCTTTTAGGTAAGGGTGGGCGTAGTTCGCGAAGTAGCGCTACGCGAAGCTACGCGAAGTGCACTTCGCACTACGCGAACTTCACGTAGCACTACGCGAGCTGCGTAGTAGCATGTTCGCACTGTGCAAGATGCGTTTTCAATGATTGCACAGTGCGGACAAGCATCCGGCACTGTGCAAGCATTGAAAACGGCATCTTGCACTGTGCGAGCTGTAGTTTTCTGCTGCTCGAGGAGATTATTACTCGAGCGGCAGCTTTCTCAACGCGAACAGGTAGTTTCTCATTGAGAGCGGTCGCGAGCATGCGCAACCACTCACAATGAGAAACCTGACATCCTCGCGTTGAGAATCTCTCCGGGATGTCATTTTGCTTGCTCGCGGTCGCAAACATGACGTTCAGGACCGCGAACAAGCAAAAAATGAGCGCTGCACTACGCTACGCTGCACTACGCATGTTCGCACTGTGCTACGTGCCGCTCGCGTAGTGCGAAGTTGCAAAAACTTCGCAAACTCCGCGAGCGGAGCGTAGTGCTTCGCCCAGGCCTACTTTTAGGTAGGGCAGTAAGGCTTCAGAGAAATTTGTTTTCTGTGAGTGTTAGTGGTACCAGGTTGTCATAGCCCCAAAGCTCAGCGCCGTATAGTGCAGAGCTAACTGCTTTGGCCTCATATACCTGAAGTGCTGGCTTGATTGGTCTAGTCAATGATTTTTTATGCTCAGCACTTATGACACCTGTGTTTTGGCGGAATTTGAGGGCCGCCAATTCCTTATGTTTCTTCCACTTAACACCCTTGTCTATATGAACTCCCAGATAGACGAAGTCTGATACTATTTCCATCTTTTGGCAATCCAAGAAAAAGTTCCCTCTGAGGCTGGGGTGAGGATTAAAAGTCATGAGCTTTGTTTTGGCAAGATTTACTTCAAGGCCACGATCCCTGCAAAAGTCCTCAAAAATGTTCAGGGCACGCTGGAAGCCACTAGGGGTTTTAGATAATATCAGTGTGTCGTCTGCAAAAAGTAGTATTGGGGTTTTCAAACCATCCTAAATTGGCGCATCGACAGACGCAGACAACATGCGCTCCACAACACCATTAATATATAGAGAAAAAAGTGTTGGCGCCATGGCACAGCCTTGGCGTACCCCTCTTTCCACTGGGAACTCCTCAGATACCTGGCCATGCCTACCCCACTGGATCTTTGCATAATTAGCCTCGTGTAATCTCATGACCAGGGATAAAATCTCAGCTGGCATACCCATCTCGCTTAAGACTTTCCATAGCATGGAGCGGGGGACTAAATCAAAAGCTGCACGCAAGTCGATGAAAGCTGCGTACAGACTACCCTTCTCCAGCTGCACTGTTTTCTAATATAGCAAGGTAAACCTAAAGATCTGATCTATTGTGCTGGTCAATTTACGAAATCCAGCTTGATAGGGAGATAATACATTAGATTCTTCCACCCAGTTCATGATCTTTGTTAGGGTCATTTTTCCTACAACCTTCTGGACCGTATCTATTAGGCAGATGGGCCTGTAATTCCCCAGTATAGTTTTATCTCCCTTTTTAAATACGGGTATTATTACTGCCCCCAGCCACGATTTTGGCACTGGTGCCCCTAAAGCTACCGCGTTCGCCAGGTTCAAGATATACTTCCCCCAACAAGTTTGTTCGTGGATACAAGACATCAGCGGGCACCCAATCTGGACCCGGGGCCTTGCCCCGCGCCACTGAATCTAGGGCCATTGCTACATCAGTTTTAATAAAAGGTGGTATTTTAAAAACTGTAGTTGTCACAGGTTCTCCCAAGATGTCCTCCGGGCGACACATGTATTGGGGCCCAAAGTAGTTTAACCAGCTACTCTGGGAGACATAGTTTGAGGGTGGTTCGGGGATGCCACCTTTCCCCCACTTAACTATATTCCAGAATAGTCTGGAATCTTTGGCCGAACTGGCGGCCTTAAGATCTAACCAATGCTGCTCATCCCAGTCCTTCTTGGCCTGGAGAACACTGGCCTTATACACCTGCCTCGCCTCCCTCACAGCAGCTGGAACTTTACTCTTAATAGCCATCCCCAGTGAACTTCTTGCTGCCCTACACTGGGCGTTATACCACCCTGCTTGATATGGGGAGGTTTTCTTACCAGGTTGCACATGTACTGCCCTATAGAAGTGACCTTTTATTAGGCTAAAGAATGCACAATGGAGGTTGGTGATCTCATCCATTTCTATACCTCCCTCCGTTCCCGTCTTCAACATAGCTTCCATGGCAACAGTAGTAGTCTCCAGTTCTTTGTTAATACTATCCAAGGCCTCTTGGTTCACCGCTACTTTGGGCCACTTTACTCTTCTCATGTCATTCGTTGGAACGATCTCTAGTATCCCCTCTACTATATTGTTTGAGCCCTCCACCTCACCACCCCACAGTTTGTGAGTAATACATAGGGGATTGTGGTCACTCTCCTGCCTACTGACCACCCTCATGTCAGTCATTAGGTGCCAAATCGCCAAGTTACAGATGACATAATCAATTCTACTTTGCCATCGTCCATTATCAAATGTATTAGCCCCTTGTCCATCACTTGCTGACCTTCCATTCAGAGCTCTTACCCCCCTTTCAATACATAAGGCATTCATCTGAATTACTTCAGCTGACCATCTACTCACAGGATTTAAACCCAGCTTGGGTACCCCCCACTCTATGTCTGCCTCCTCTCCAGGTTGCCAATCTTCAATAGATAGGGGCTCAAAGGTCATATTCATGTCCCCTGCAATTAACATGTTGTTGTCACTTGGCTGGGCTTCGATCAGCTGATCAAGTACTACTAGAACTGGAGATTTCCCCCCGTTTGAACCTCTTCTATACAAATTGTAAATGTCTAGCGGTTCCCCCTTGGTCACATTTAATCTTATGTGCTGGATGTCATTATTACCTGTGGGGAGTTCTACTATTTTTTCAAATAGTGCCTGTCGAGCCCAAATCGTCAGCCCCCCTTTTGGTCTGCCCTTTGGGCCCTTCAAGGCATGGACGAAAAAATTGAGGAAACCCAAGAGAAACTGGGGCTCACAGGCCCATGTCTCTTGGAAAATGCATACATCATAACCATTTATGAATGATACCCATTCTGGTGAATGTAATCTGGGGCCCAATCCCGCGATGTTCCATGAGACTATACTACCCACCATACCACTGGGTTTATACCCTGATGTAAGGATGGTTAATGGAGGGTTCACCAAGTTGCATACGCTCAGGGAAACGCTATCTCCTGCTCTCTCCTTATTAGTTATTCCGAGTTCCCTCCCACCCACTGGGCTATCCAAATCGATCACTGTCATAGGGGAGGAGCCTACCAGACCCAAGTATTCACTTCCTTTAGCCCCACTACGTGTTTCGAGGAGATACCATTTGTTGTGCACCTGTTGGGCAGAAGATACCTCTCCAACCCCCCCCTGGGGCAGTCAATTGTTGGAATTAAGCCTGGACCTAGGTGCCCATTTCCCCGTCTTTCCTGGATCCATGGCTAAAGCCATTGAAAAGGTAGAGGGGCATTTTCCTCAGCTGAATACTGGAATGGGCTGGGGGACTAGATCTATACTCCATCTTAAATAGATCCTCTGCTAAAGTGTCAGAGACAAGGGTTAGTTCAATTACATCCTGTGAGGCCCCAGGGTGGCTCATCCTCCTAGCTCTAATGATGTCTTCCCTGATTATCGATCGACACCCTCTAACTTGCCTTAACCAATGTATGGCCTTGTTTGTCAGAGAGTGTGCCCCCTCCCTTATTCCATTGGGTCGCATATGGTACTTTGGGACATTTGTCATGTATATAGTATTTGTTGCAAAGCTACCCATACCCTGCATGTGGTGCCTAGACGGGTCAGTCTCATGAGAGAGAGACCCAAGTACCGTTCTTAATCCGTTCCTAGGCAGCAACCCTGGTCTAACACTCCCCCTATGGATCCTAACTGAGGTTTCTGGGTACTAGTACTAGGCTTGTTAGCCACTCTAGAGTCACTCCCCGATAATTTGGTGGTCTTTATACTCGGATTGGCGACAGTCCCTGGGACCATTGTGCCCCCGTCAGCTTGAGCAGAGCCTGGCAACTTAGATTTTACAGCAGGCTTTCCCCCCACTACCTGCCTAGTGCCTTGGGATCGAATTGGATAAGCAGTAGAAGATATAGCAGAAATATTTGCAGGGGGTACATTTTGTTGGCAAGGGACACATTGATTGACATTTGGGGCATTAGTTAGATTTAAGACTAATGCTTTCAGACCTTCAATCTCGTCTCTTAATAAGGGGACTAGATTGCCCAGGTCGCCAATGGTGCCAGAGTTTACCACATGAGGCTGAAAGCTACCAGACCCACTAATAATAATGGTTTCTCCTTCTGGTTATCAGGCTCGGCTCCCCTCTTCCTCGGGGCTGCGATGTGAGTCCTAATCCCGGCCCCCCCTGAACAACCTCAGTGCTCCGAGACTAAAACACGAACAACTAAGGCGATACAGCGGGGCGCGGGAAAGGAAGGGAACAGCAGGGAGGGAGATCTGCAACGACAAAGAACACGCTATTAGAACACCCTACCTCCCTGACCTACAACAGTGTTCTACTTTTCTCAACCCACAACCCTTCCACTGCCCCCACTCTTTACCTGTAAAGGAAAATACACAATGCCTTAATCCAACGGAGACAGGGGTAAGGTAAGATTTGCAGAACTGTGCCCAACTGTGAAAACAAATATAAACAAGATTCAATTCTCTCTGGTGCAGAGTGTTTGTACAGACTTGTGTTGTGCGCTATAGTGGTTGCACACCTACCATGAACAAATGTTTGTAAGTCTTTATCATGGGTGTTACCACAGTTCCCTGTTTTGGCTTCCACTACCCCTCCTGCCTCCTGTTATAGCGGAATAAAGAAAACAAGTATGAACACTGCCATTCAAAGATGCTCTTCAGTAAGACTCAATGGCAGAACAATCTTCACAGCTGGCACACAGAGTTAACTCACTCTGTAACGCTCTCTTCTTTAGTTAGCACTCACAGAATATAGGAGGAAAAGTACTGTGTGAGGGCTTACAGTAACGAGGCGCAATATGGTTCAGGTGAGTCCTATCGTCACTGTGCCTGATTGCACGTATTTACAATATGTACAAAGTTACTAGGTTTGTTTTAGTATGGCTCACACAAGCCGCTGGACTTATTCCCAAAACGACCATACATAAATCATCCTAGTCGAAAACACTGTTTTGAAGTCCTTGAACTTCCGAGTAACACTCCTCCGAGTGAAAACTCCCAGGAACCAAGCAGGCTGTGGGTGCGTCGTTGGGATCGGAACTACCAACGCCACACACCTCACAGCTCCTGACTACTCACGGTTCTGGCGTACTAGAGCACCTCAGCCGCCCGTACCGCTACCAGCCTCGAAATCCAGGAAAACGCCACCGCATATAAGGAATTATCGGCGTCTCACCGCCGTCCGACTCTGTCCTTTATTTCCTGGCATGCGCGCGCCGCTCACGTTCATGCGTGACGTACGCACTGCATGCCGGGAAGTGTAGTTCGTGGCGGGCCGTACTCGTCCTGCGCCTCGGAACATGACAGTACACCCCCCCTTACAAAGGGGCCAACACCCCCCCCCGGCTTTCCAGGAAACATGCGGTGAAACCGGGCCACCAACCGGGGGGCCCGAACAGCCGTCGCAGGTTCCCAGGAATCTTCCTCAGGACCAAACCCCTTCCAGGAGATAAGGTACTGCAAGCGACCCCTCACCCTTCTAGAGTCCCGAATGCACCTCACCTCATACTCCTGATCCTGCTGCACCCAGAGAGGCAAAGGGGACCTACGAACCGGACACCTGGAGGGTTTAAGGAGGGAAACGTGGAACACAGGATGAATGCGCAGCTGCGCAGGCAATCGCAGGCGCACAGCCACCGGATTCACATGCTCAACCACCCGATAGGGTCCTATGAACCGCGGGTTAAACACACTGTGTTTCTTAAATCTAATGTGTTTGGTGGATAACCAGACTAGATCCCCCTTCCGATACACCGGATTTGGTCTACGGTGCTTGTCTGCATGGCGTTTGTAACTGGCTTTGGCCTTCACCAGGTTATTGCGTGCGTTCAAAAGGATTTTGCGCACCCGCAACATCCGGTCCCTCACCTCAGGCAGCTTCACATTATCAGAAGGCAACAACATGGGGGTGAACCTGGGATGGTGCCCATATGAACAAAAGAAAGGTGTGTGTTGAGTGGATGCGTGTTGAGCGTTGTTATAGGCTATTTCTGCCACCCACAACCAATCAACCCAGGAGTCGCTGCTTTCTTGCACATAACATCGGAGGTACTGTTTTAAGGATTGGTTCAGTCTCTCCGTCTGTCCGTCCGTTTGTGGATGGAAACTGGTGGACACAGACGAGGTTATGTGTAAAGCCGAACACCAAGTTTTCCAAAATCTTGCAGTGAACTGTGCCCCGCGATCGGACACGATGTCTCGGGGAAGGCCATGCAGTCGTACTATGTTCACCAGAAGTAGATGTGCCAATTGTCCAGCTGTGGGTACCTGGGCACAGGCAATGAAATGGCCCATTTTTGTCAAAAAATCCACTACCACTATGATGACCGTCTTGCCCTGGTCTTTCGGAAGCCCCACAATGAAGTCGACCGAGAACCTCTCCCACGGATTCTCTGGAGTGGGCAGAGGTTGTAACAATCCTTGAGGTTTCTGTCTGTCTGTTTTCATTTGACTACACGTGGCACACTCCGTCACCCATCTGCGCAAATCCACTCTGATGGAAGGCCACCAGAATTGCCTCTGGGTTTTTTCCAACGTCTTGACGAACCCCATGTGACCTGCACACGGTACCTCATGACACCAAGAGAACACTGTTTTTCGTAGAACGATTGTGGGTACCAGAACCTGTTTTCCTCTCATCGGTACGCCGTGTCTTGGTTTCCATTCCGGGTGATGCCTGAGCCAGGTGCGCCACACACAAGTTTGCACTCCCCTCCTAACACGAGACAAAAAGTCATCAGTATGGGTCATTCCTATGACTTTTGCAGGTTCAATGATGGACCGCACGGGTTTCTCCGATGGAATCAAGAGATTCTCTCTCCGTGTTAAAGCATCCGCCTTCCTGTTGTTGGTACCAGGCCGGAACGTAACCACAAAACGAAACTCTTCAAAAAACATCATCCATCTTAATTGTCTGGGAGAAAGATGTCTAGCGGCCCGTAGAAACTGAAGGTTTCGATGATCTGTATAAACCGTGATCTGGTGTCGAGCTCCCATTAACCAGTGTCGCCATTCCATAAAGGCATCTCGAATGGCAAGCAGCTCCTTCTCCGCGATGGTATAATTGATTTCCGCAGAGCTGAGCTTCCTAGACATGTATGCAATCGGGTGCAGGGTGCCGGTTGCTTCTTTTTGTGATAGCACTGCCCCCAGTGCTATTTCAGAGGCATCCGCCTCTACAACGAACGGGATGTCCGGATCGGCATGTGTCAATACAGGAGCGGAGGAGAATGCAGTTTTGAGATTGTCAAATGCTTGTTGGGCTTCTTCATCCCACATGAACGGGGTGTTCTTTTTCGTAAGCCTCGTGAGTGGTGACACCATTCCGGAGAAGCCTGATATGAATCGCCTGTAGAAGTTGGCGAACCCCAACAGACTCTGAATGTCTTTAACGTTGGAGGGGCGGGGCCACTCTACAATCGCTTGGACCTTCCTCTCTGCCATCACCTGTCCTGAACGAGTAAGCATAACTCCTAGGAATTCCACCGTCGTGACGTGAAATTCACATTTGGTGATTTTGCAAAAGAGGTGATGTTCTTGTAGCGCTCGTAACACTGTTTTTACGTGCGTTATGTGTTCTTCTGTTGAATTCGAATATATGAGGATGTCATCTATATAAACGACCACATGTCGATCTAGGTATTCACGAAGAACTTCATTCAGGAAAAACTGAAATGCGGCTGGGGCATTGCAGAGCCCAAAGGGCATCACCAAGTACTCATAGAGTCCGTACCGCGTTTTAAAGGCTGTCTTCCACTCATCACCCCGTCTGATGCGAACAAGGTGATAGGCTCCGCGTAAATCCAGCTTCGTGTAGATACGTGCCGCCCGGACCTGTTCCAGCAACACCGGGATCAAAGGTAACGGATACTGGTTCTTCACGGTAATGGCGTTTAACGCCCTGTAGTCTATGCAGCACCTTTTTTCACCGTTTGCCTTGGGAATAAAGAATAGAGGAGATGCTGCAGGGGATCTGGAAGGTCGAATATAACCTAAGGCCAGGTATTTGTCTAGATATTCTCGTAACGTTTCTGTTTCAGGTAGTGTTAGAGCATAAATCCTCCCGTTGGGGATTTCAGAACCGGGGATGAGGTCAATGCGACAGTCATATGTTCGGTGTGGGGGCAGCACCTCCGCCTCTTTATCACAGAACACCGCCCTGTACTCATCGTAACATGAAGGCAGAGTGACATCTTTTTCTGCTGCTGTAGCTATTGCGTGCGTCGGCTCTGCAGTATGAGCCGGATTCCTTATCCTAGAGAAACAGTGGTTGTGGCAATAACGTGAAAGGAACCGGATTGTTTTGGTTTTCCACCTTATGTCAGGGTCATGTTTTTGCAACCATGGGAGACCCAGGATGATTCCATATTGTGGGGCTTCAATGATGTTGAAGACCAGACGTTCATGATGGGACTGAGAACAAACGGCTTCATACTCCCTCGTTTGGTAGGTTATTGGGCCTGCTTGTAATTCGTTGCCATCCACAGCGTATACTGTTTCGGGTCTGTCCTTAGAGACCAGTTTCACTCCCAAACGACGAGCTATAGAACAGTCCATAAAACAGCCTGTAGCCCCAGAATCAACCATCACTTGTACTTCTTGGGGGTTGTCGTTTATGTGCAATGACATTTTCAAGAAAAGGTGGTTCCGCTCGTCCATCGTACCCGGGGTAAGTGAAGGGATGATGTGGACGCTTGAGGGTTTCCCTTCGTTCACCTTCAAGCCGTGTAGTTTTCCGACTCCTTTGTGGCCGCTCCTGCAAGGCTCTGTCCTCCCCGAACCCGGTTGAGTTTTGGTTTAACCGGGCACTCGCGTAGGAAATGGCCTTTTTTCCCACAATAGAGACACAGTCCTTGTTTGCGTCTGTGTTCTCTTTCGCTGGCGGTTAGGGAGGCTCGCACTGCTCCTATCTCCATTGCATCAGAAGCAGGAGCCGGCTTGTCACTGCTACCTGCTTGCTCATATGGCATCACTGCTTTATCTTTTTTCTTATGCTCTCCTTTCCTTTCCTTCATGCGATGGTCTAAGCGTAAGGTAAGGTCAATTAGAGCCAAACAAGTACGAGGCTGGGGATCTATTTGGGCTAATACGTCCTTCATATCTTCGTTCAGGCCTTGATAGAACAAGGCTGTTCTTTTTGCTTCTGGCCAATCGGTTTCGGCCACGAGTCTCCGGAAGTTGTTGAGATATGTGACAAGATCTGCATCTCCCTGTCTTAGCTTCAACAACTCTCTGTCTGCCGTGAGGGTCTCTGCCCTCCTGTCAAAGGTTTTTTCGAACTCTTCCTTAAAATCGTCCCAGTGGTACAGAAGTGGGTCATCTCTTTTAACTATGGGTACCGCCCACTGTGCAGCTTCCCCCCCTAGATATGAGATAAGGAAAGCTACCCTCGCCCTGTGTGTCTGGAAAACATCTTGGGTTTGCACATAATGTGCATCTGAACCTGTGTCATAAACACTTGAATCTTTTTAATGTCCCCGTAGTATCGTTCTGGTGGTGCAAGAGGGATCTGTGCGGGCATCTCCACCACCACAGATGTGGTAGGGGAAGTGCTACTAGAAGCCCCGGTTGTGGTGGTAGTAGAGGGCAATCTGTCAAACCTGGCTCGCAGCTGGGCGTTTTCAGCCCTTGCAGCCGCTACCTCTCTATTGGATGCTGCCAGCTCTACCTGCACTAAGGCCAAAGCAGCCATGACGTCCTCTAAGGTAGTCATGGTTGACTCCCAACACAGCCAAGAGGAGGTAAAATCCGTGGGCCGATAATTCTATCAGGCTCGGCTCCCCTCTTCCTCGGGGCTGCGATGTGAGTCCTAATCCCGGCCCCCCTGAACAACCTCAGTGCTCCGAGACTAAAACACGAAGAACTAAGGCGATACAGCGGGGCGCGGGAAAGGAAGGGAACAGCAGGGAGGGAGATCTGCAACGACAAAGAACACGCTATTAGAACACCCTACCTCCCTGACCTACAACAGTGTTCTACTTTTCTCAACCCACAACCCTTCCACTGCCCCCACTCTTTACCTGTAAAGGAAAATACACAATGCCTTAATCCAACGGAGACAGGGGTAAGGTAAGATTTGCAGAACTGTGCCCAACTGTGAAAACAAATATAAACAAGATTCAATTCTCTCTGGTGCAGAGTGTTTGTACAGACTTGTGTTGTGCGCTATAGTGGTTGCACACCTACCATGAACAAATGTTTGTAAGTCTTTATCATGGGTGTTACCACAGTTCCCTGTTTTGGCTTCCACTACCCCTCCTGCCTCCTGTTATAGCGGAATAAAGAAAACAAGTATGAACACTGCCATTCAAAGATGCTCTTCAGTAAGACTCAATGGCAGAACAATCTTCACAGCTGGCACACAGAGTTAACTCACTCTGTAACGCTCTCTTCTTTAGTTAGCCCTCACAGAATATAGGAGGAAAAGTACTGTGTGAGGGCTTACAGTAACGAGGCGCAATATGGTTCAGGTGAGTCCTATCGTCACTGTGCCTGATTGCACGTATTTACAATATGTACAAAGTTACTAGGTTTGTTTTAGTATGGCTCACACAAGCCGCTGGACTTATTCCCAAAACGACCATACATAAATCATCCTAGTCGAAAACACTGTTTTGAAGTCCTTGAACTTCCGAGTAACACTCCTCCGAGTGAAAACTCCCAGGAACCAAGCAGGCTGTGGGTGCGTCGTTGGGATCGGAACTACCAACGCCACACACCTCACAGCTCCTGACTACTCACGGTTCTGGCGTACTAGAGCACCTCAGCCGCCCGTACCGCTACCAGCCTCGAAATCCAGGAAAACGTCACCGCATATAAGGAATTATCGGCGTCTCACCGCCGTCCGACTCTGTCCTTTATTTCATGGCATGCGCGCGCCGCTCACGTTCATGCGTGACGTACGCACTGCATGCCGGGAAGTGTAGTTCGTGGCGGGACGTACTCGTCCTGTGCCTCGGAACATGACACTGGTTCCGGCTCAACCTCTGCCAGAACTGTAAACCTATTGACACAGACAATTGGGTCATTGGCAACAACATGGGAATTGGCTATGATCTTCCCATTGGCTCCTCCCTCATGTAAATTTGCCTTACCCCCCTTTTGAATGTTCTCTGGACCAGGCTGGTTTGGGGAGGCCGCCCTATGCTTCGTACTCATTCTGAACATTTCTGGGATGGTAGTTACTGGGCGAGTTACCTCTTGTGTGAAGAGAAACGGGTCTCCCCCTGACTTCTCTTGCTCAGATGCTTGTATGACTCCCACATCCCCATTTAAAATGTCCTGGCAGTCCTCAATGATGATATCAATATTGTCCATAATGCAATTTAGCCCATCGTGCTTCGGTGTTCCCTTGGGTTTCTTCTTTTTAATCCGCTTTTGTCGTTTAGCTGTCTCTATGGCCCCACCACCTCCCTCCATGGATTTGCGCTTCCCCATGGTCAAACCACAGGAAGTGGAGGAGACCCAAACAGCCACAGATATATAGAGGGCAACGCACAGAGTACCTTTTTAGTTAGTGTGTCAGTGCCGGGTTTCTTAACGATGGTGCGCGCAAAAGGACAATGAGGAATTTAGAAATGTGGCCCGTCCCGTCCTCTGCTGTCCACGGACGGCCACAGACAGCCCGCCCTTTGTCCGGGCTTCGTCCGGCTAGTCCCGTGCGCGTGTCCCGCGCTGCGGGACCCGTAGGCTCTTATATAGATGACCTCCCGAGTCTGTGGGGGCGTGTCTCCGCCCATGTGTGCTCACGCACAGGCTCCTGGACAATGGAGTCCCGTGCGGAGTGCAGAGTCAGCCCAAGCAACGTTACATGGCTTCCAAGGTGGGAGCGGGCAGCCGGTGTTCTCTCCCTCACTAGATCCCCTCCAGGGGCAGCAGCACGTTGGTGGGTGCGCAGGAGACTCAACCCACAAAGCGAGACCCGGGCCAGCGGGTCCGGCGAGGAGTTAAGTATCCTCCCGAGTCTGTGGGGGCGTGTCTCCGCCCAGGTGTGCTCACGCACGGGCTCCTGGACAATGGAGTCCCGTGCGGAGTGCAGAGTCAGCCCAAGCAGCATTACACGGCTTCCAAGGTGGGAGCGGGCAGCGGGTGTTCTCTCCCTCACTAGATTCCCTCCAGGGGAAGCAGCACGTTGGTGGATGCGCAGGAGACTCAACCCACGAAGCGGGATAGTGGAGGGGTAAAAATTACTATTCCCACTCCAGTTAGTGCAACAATAGGGAAGGTGTTGGATAGCGGTGGGGTAAAAAGTACTATTCCAACTCCAGCTAGCGCAACCATAGGGAAAGTGTGTACAGCAGAGGGGTAAAAAATACTTTTCCCACTCCAGTTAGTGCAACAATAGGTAAAGTTTTGGATAGCAGAGAGGTAAAAAATTCTATTCCAATTCCAGTTAGTACAACAATGGGGAAAGTGTTGGATAGCGGAGGGGTAAACATTACTATTCTAACTCCAGTTAGTGCAACAATAGGGAAAGTGTTGGATAGCGGAGGGGTAAAAATTAATATTCCCACTGGAGTCAGTTCAAAATTAAAAACATACAGTATATCAACAACACAAAATATTAAAACAAATAAAAAAATTAAACATATAAAAATATTAAAAATTAAAAAAGATAGAAACAAGTTATAATGTTAAATAGATATGACAAATACCTAGACATATTATATTAAATAAATTAAAACACAATTTACAACTATTTTTAATTAGAAATTATTTATAAACAAAAACATGAATTATTACATTAATGTAATCTTTTTTATTTTCTATCCTATAACACCACACAATTCACAACACACATCTGGATAAAAAAAAGTACCTCCATAATTAACATAATCTATATATATAAAAACGAATGTATGTCTGTCTATCTGTCTGTCTGTCTGTTTGTCCTTTATGCATTACTATACCATTCATCTGATCGCCATGAAACTTTGGGAAGTTGTTGAGTACTCTCCTGCGAAGGTTTCTGGCATACGTTTTTTAAAAATATCTGCCCCCCAGGGCCCTCATAATCCTTAAAAAACGGATGTACGCACCAGACGGAAAAACAACAAATCGTGTATCCACAAGCACTCGAATAAAGAAATAGAATTAAAACACCATTCATCCGATCGCCATGAAACTTTGGGAAGTTGTTGAGTACACTCCCGCAAAGGTTTCTGGCATAAAAATGTTTTAAATATGGGCCACCCAGGGCCCTCATAATCTTTCGAATACTGATGTACGAACAAGACGGAAAAACAAAAAATCGTGTATCCACAAGCACTCGAATAAATAAATAGAATTAAAACAACACTTTGAAATGTTTTGCATATTAAAATGAATAAGCTTCAATAAAAATGACATAATGTAAATTGAATGTTATCATAACGAGTTTCCTTGAATTTCCTTTCTTCGGAGATCGCAGCAACACGCGACGGGTAAGCTAGTTAACTATAAATGAAAGAACTATTATAATTTAAAAACAAATTAAAGCAGATAAACATTAATTTACTCCCCAAACTTTACCCCGATAAACCCAAAATCCACACACAAAAAACAATTACCCTATTTAATTATCAGTTGATGAATTAATTTGAATAATCAACTCATTATTAATTAATCAAACATAAATTACTTTCCACCCTCTACCGCGATAAACCCCACAACCCACACCTAAAAATCATTACACAATTTCCTTCATTAATTTTACATTAATAAATTAATATCAATTAACAACTACTTATCAATTAATTAAAAATAAATGACTTCCCACCCTTTTCCACTACAATCCCCACAACTCACATCTAAAATACAGTCACTGAACCATGATTAATTTGGGATGACAAGAGCCAGCTGCAAACCCTGGTCCCCAGTGTTACAAAGGTGGGGAGTAGGGGCACATTGGAAAATTCTTTAAAAGGAAGAGAGAGACAGGAGAAGAAGAGCCCATGGATATCAGCTACATACCACAGTCCATTCTTCATGCCCAAGAGACAGGTCCTATTTATTACGTGACTTTACCACTCACTGTTAAACCTCACTAGATTCAGGAAGCAGACAGTCGGTGTTTAAGAGTGAGTAGGTCTATCCCTCCCAAAATATCCTAAACAAAGGCATGGGGATATCCCTCCCAAAATATCCCGAACAAAAGCATGGGGATGGGGATATGCTGTGTGCATGGAGACACTAAAATCTATCTAGTAGCTCAGTTAATTGTCACCAATGCTACGAGGCAAGAAAGCACAGTTGAAGCCGGGGTTATTCCTTGCCTCCCTCAGAAAATAGTTCTTGGAAAAGATACCCCCTATTTTTTTGAATTGTTACTTGGGAATCTCACACATAGGAATCATTCCCAAAATGATAGGCCAACAGGAGATGCCCCTGTACACAACAATCTTCTTACACAAGAACCATGGACATTAGACAAATATTTCAAGCTAGCACAATTGAACGATAAAACACTCCACAATGCTTGCCACAGCCCAAAAGATACTCAGGATTCCCTTAGCCCTGTATGTTCATGATTTGTCAGACAGAAAGGCCTCCTCTATCATGTTGGTAAAGCCAGTGACACCCCTTAATTATTGGTTCCCCTTGATTTTTGAGTCAAAGTTTTGTTTTGTGCACCTTGACACCTTTTGGCTGGTCACTTTGAGGTAGAAAGGACGGTCAAGTCATTCAGCGGATCTTCTTTTGACCTGGCATATGTAAAAATCACATAGTATTGCCAGGAGTGTGCCATAAGACACAGAGAACACCCATAGAAACCACCCAAAGTGCACCTACAACCCTTTCCTATCAAGGTACAACCTTTGATGGAATAGGAAGGGATTTATTAGGACCCATACCACGTTCCACAAAAGATTTACGAATACATGTTAGTTATAGTCGATTGTGCTGCCCGATATGCCGAAGCCATCCCATTAAGGGACGTCTCTTACAAAATCATTGCATAACACCTCATAGAGGTGGTTTCACCTGGGGGATTTCCCCAGGAAATCCCTACCAACCAAGGCACGCCTTTTCTATCCAAACTGATGAAACACATATTTAAACAGCTTGACATTAAGCCCTTTACATCCTCTGTGTGCCATCCCCAGATGAGTGGTCTTGTTGAGAGATTTAACAGTAGTCTCATGTTGACTTTAAAAAAAATGTCTGGGGATGGTAAAACTTGGGACCAGTTATTGCCCATCACTCTTTTTGTTTTACGAAGCCAGGCTCACAGCAGCCTTAGTATTTCTCCTTTTGAACTTATTTTTGGGTGACAAGCCTGAACATTTGAGATTACAAAGAAGGCTTGGGAAAAGGATGCAGAAGATGAGGCTAAATCCCTTTTGGACTATGTCAATCAACTGTGTTGCTTGTTGAGTATATTCTGAGGTTCTTTGCACGGGTTGCCAGGAGGGAGTTTGTCCAAGTTTATGCAGGCCACCAGGTAGAGTTTCAGAGCAAACATGTCTTTGCCAAAGATTCTACTTCCATCTTGTCGGTATTGAGCTTAAGGCAGTGCTTTCTATCCATCTAGCAACTACGGTCAAGCAGGGGGAGAAACTGGTTCATGTGTTTGGCGTCTTGTCAGAGTTGGAGAGTATGAGGTGTGTGTCATCAGCATAAGATATGATGTTGCGTCTGCGTGGTGGATGCTGGCAGTGGGGTCATGTAGGCATTGAATATTATTATAGAATGAATCTGTTTTAGAATAAAACAAATAGAGAGTCACTGCTCGAGTTGCTGTCATTGCACATTAAATGCAAGTTTGCATTATTTATATGGTCAGTTTATGCCTAAATTAGTGGATATTGCACTGGGAGGAATATTAGGTTAACACCTCAAAAGCTTGTCTGTTACCTACGAGTACTGTAAGCACTGCATGACTCATTGCTTGTTCTCGGTTAATGGTCTTTTTATTTTTTATTTTTACAAAGGTAGTTGCTTCCGTTGGTTTTATTTGAACTGGCTCTTGTCCTTGCCAGTGTGTCATTTGAGCATTCCGCCTTCACCTTCCTGTCCTGGCATGAACTCACTGCGTCAGATGTATTCAACAGCTTGTCTAACATTAGTTAGTGATGTACACTAACTACAAACAGGGAATTAAAGTAAAAAGCGCTGCAGCAATGATGCAAACCCTTGGCTGTAATGAGGTAGAAAAAATACTTTTTAAAATGGGCAATAATGCGAGGCCTTTTTTTCAGGTGTTGCCCATGTTTGGAACACTCTCCCTGTTTCTTCTACTGGATTACAGCTTGGGTAGTACAAGCAGAAATATGTAAATTCCTAAATAAATCAAAATCCATCACAAAGTAGACAATAAAATTACTGTTGTGTGAATGCTTGTAAATAGGATGATGCATTCAATTTGTATACAATGTTCAAACTGTCACAAGCAATCTAGAATCATAAAAACGTATGATCTAAATATATTAAACATAAAGCAGGGGCACCTTGTTGTTTTACTTGCCCCTACTAATGTACGGGTCAGCTATGCAGCACACAGACTCACTTTCACATAGGTAGCCATACTTCTGGTGCATTTCTAGTGCATTATTTCTAGTAGTCTCGCGGCATATTTACAAGGGCTTTATCTATGCTTTTTAGGCTTAAAAAGTCAAAAAAGCGGAGATAAAACCAGCGCCCTATTCACAAGAGGGTGCTAACATGCATAATTGCATCTTAGCACCCTTTTTCCCAGTGCCTCCCTTTGCATCTCCAATGAGATGCAAAGTGGGTGTTACTGGGCGTACCCCGGATGGACTACCTTGCTAATATCGCTGATGTTTACATCACAATATTTACAAGGCAGCCCACATGATTTTAGCACACATTCGATTTTGGCGAAAACGGTAGTTTATGCCAAAACCTAACATCTGCTAAAATCCTGACTTAGCCATCCCTAACATAGGGGTTGATTATGCTGATACCACCCTGTGGGTCATATCGGCAAGGTTATAGCCGTTTGCAGGGAACATCGCTGAAAAACCAGTGATGTTCCCTGCTAAAGGGCGATAATCTCGCTATCTCTGGAATTTTTATTGCCCTGGAGCAACGCATTGTTAATAACGCGCTACCAGAGCGATACATTCCAGAGATAGCCTGCGATAATATTATTATCACTAAACACCACCAGCGATAATTATCCCTGGCCTTTGATAACATGCCCCTCATAAGTAAGCACATTTAGGATAGGCAGGTTGTACTTTGCATTTGTGGGTAAGCTATGAGTCAAAAGGTAGTCTCAGGGAAATACTAACTAATTTGATATTCTATGGAAAGATGTGACTAAGGTACAGATTTTAAGTGTATGTATAATTGCCATGGTGATCAAGTGAGTAACTTAATTAATTCTTTCCCACTGAAAGCTTCATTCTAAATCAGAGTAAACACAGTGGCGAGCTTTGACTTTTCCGGAGAAGAAAAAAAGTTGGCCAATAGGTAAATCAACATAGAAGCTAGAGCCCCGAAAGTTGCCAGAACCTCCTGACAAACGTTTATACGTGTTTTGCAGCCACACTGCTTTCACAAATGAATTGCTTATGCAGTGATTTATTAATAGTTGTGGGTTTCAATTAAATTGATTATTTTTCTCTGAATATGCTATGATTTATGAATATCAATCAATTAGTATTTATAGAGCGTGGCTACTCACCCATGAGGTTACCGAGATGCTGAGGTCTTGCTGGATTCCGTAGAACAGCCAGGTCTTGAGTCCCTTTCTGAACTCTGTGAGAGATGGTGATGTTCGGAGGTGAAGGGGAATTTCATTCCAGGCTTTGGTGGTGAGGTAGGAGAAGTAATGGCCTCCAGTGTGGCTTCAGAGGATGAGGAGAGTGTGTGCAAGGTTGTGGGAGATGGAGCGCAGATGTATTGACGGTCATTGGAAAATCAGGTGGTGCTTGATGTATGCTGGTCCTTGGTCATGGAGGGCTTTGTAGGTGTGTGTCAGTATTTGGAATTGACATCATTTCTAGACAGGCAGCCAGTGTATTTTCCTAAGGTGAGTGGGTGATGTGGGTCTGCTGGCATAGGTAAAGCATTAGTCTGGCCGCTGTGTTCTGTATCGTCTGGAGTATCTTCAGGAGTTGGGTGGTGATTCCAGAGTAGAGTGCAGTTTTGTAATCTAGGCACCTGGTGACAAGGGCTTGAGTGACTGTTTTCCTGGTGCTGACGTGGATCAATCTGGAGATCCTTCGAAACATGCAGAGGGTATGGAAGCAGGCAGATGCAACAGAGTTGATCTGGTGTTTCATGGTGAGTTTGCTATCCAGGATGATGCAGAGATTACCGGTGTGGTTTGTCGTGAGGGTGTTAGGCCGAGTTCAGTGGGCCAAGTGTCGTCCCACAGGAGGTGTTGTCCCCAAAAATCAGCACTTCCATCTTGTCCATGTTGAGCTTCAGGCAGTTGGTCTTCATTTAGTCAGCTACATTTGTCATGGAATTGTGGAAGTTGGTTCTAGTGGTGGGGGATATGATGTTGAGGCCATGGGTTCCGACAATGTTGGCCAGGGTGGTATGTACGTGTTGAGTAAGGTCGGGCTTAGGGGCGAAGAGGCGATCCTTGAGGGACATTTCGGGTGATTATCTTGCGCTCAGAGATGACAGGTGGTAGCTGAATTTTCTGGTTGCATCCTGTGAGGAAAGATGTGATCCATGTGAGGGTGTCTCCCTGGATCCCGATTCGGTGGAGTCTCTTGATGAGGGTGTGGTGGGATACTGTATTGAACATTGCATAGAGGGTGCTGTTCCCCCCATTTGAGGAAAGTTCTGATGTCATTTGTGGAGGCGAGCAAGGCAGTCTCAGTGCTGTAGCTGGCATGGAAGCTGAACTGGGGGCGTCCAGTAGGTTGTTTCTCTCCAGGTGTTTGGTGAGCGGGTAGCTGATGGCCTTCCTGAGGACCTTGGGGGGGAAGGGAGCAGTGAGGTGGGGTGGCAGTTCTTGAGTTCGCTGGGGTAGGTGGAGGGTTTCTTGAGGATTGGCTTTACTTCTGTGTGTTTTCATCTGTGATGGATGCATTGAGGATGGAGGTGAGTGCCACACTGATTTCCTGGCTCCTGAAGTTGAAGAGGCAGTGTGGGCAGGGGTCTGTGGGTGTTCCTGAGTGGATGAAGTTCATAATGGCCATGGTGTTCTGTGTGTTTAGCTGCTTGCAGGGAGCGGCTGGGTGGTGTCTAATGGTGTGAGGAGGATGTCGAGGTTGGAGGGTTGGGGTTCAAAGTTTCTGTAGATGGTAGATATCTTGTTGTGGAAGTAGTTTGCCAGAGTGTCACAGAATTCCTGAGAAGTGGGATTGAGTTTTCGAGGGCAGATTGACAGGCGAACTCTCTAACAATGCTGAAAGGTTTTCCTACTGTGGTTTGCACTCGCTTCAATGAGGTCTGCTGTGGCATGTCTTTTTGTGTCCTTGAAGCGTTGGTGCTATTTATTGAGGGAGTTCTTGAAGGTGGTTCAGTCTGGGGAGTCTCTGCTGGTCGGTCATCTTCTTTCCAGTTGTTTGCAGTTGCGTTTAGGGGCCTGAATTCTGGTGTGTACCGGCTGACTTGCTTGGTGACTTTGCCGGTTTTCATTGGTTAAATGAGGGTGACTCTGTCAGTGAAGTTGGTGATCTATGCTGAGAAGATTTGGATGTTTTGTTCAAGGTTGGTTGCAATGTCAGGCTGGGTGGCGTTGAGGGCATCGGTCCATTGGGTTTTGATCACTTTGCTCTTTTTGAGCTGGGCTGAGCAGGAAGGCTCAGTGATGGTGCCAGTAACCAGAATGAATGGCTTAGGGGAAAAAAGCAAACAAAACGTTTATGGTTCATCCCATACGATTAAAAACATAGACATTTGCTAATGCAGAATATAAAAATGGTGTTGTTCCCAAGACTAAAAAAAAAACTCTGAACTGGCCATTCTGGAAAAGTAGAATCATACTTTTTTTGGTGGAGCATTTTTAAATGATGGGGCAAAATCAGTAATATCTGGGTGTTTACTCAATTAATTTGAAAATTAATTCTAATTAGGCATATCTCATTTATTATGAATTCCAGGGGATTTGAAATTGTTCTAATTGTGTTTAATATATCATGAAAATAACTATCTGTTATGTGCTAGGTTTGCCTGTTACTATGTGACGTCCTGTCATTTGAGAATCGGGGCATGAGGATGACACACAGCAAACGTCCATCGGATGAAGGAGGAGGCAGGCACAATTTTGGAGCTGCCTGTTTTCATTCTGGCATGTCTACAATAAATACTTGCCATACTTTTTATGCTGCATGCTATTATTCTTCATTGTAACATTGGTAAAGAGCCTGCAAAGCAAGAATCTTTCCGATATTGGTGATGTCCCGCATTCCTTTGTGCCACAATTAGTCTTCGTGCTGTGTTGAGGTGAGGCGAAATCAATGAATTGATTTGATTTGTCAACTTGTAGAGCGCGCAAATGCCCGTGGGCGTCTTGGCGCTATGACAGATCCTCATCTCTTGGTAACGGTTTCTACAGTTGTACAGAGAATAGCCATGTTTTTACTTCCTTTCTGAAGGATTCCAGAGAATTCAAGTATCGGCAGATCCTGTGTAGATATTTTAACACTGTGGCTGTTTCTATCATCAACGCTGTTTTTTTTTACTAGCTGTCATCACGCACACATACATTCGCAATACCATATTTTGTGGCCATCTTGTCACAAAGAGAACTTCCCGACATCCATTTGACTATTGCATTAGATTGCCTGTTTCTGGATCGGCCATATTGTCACAATTACTGCTGCCTGACTTGAATTGTTTGAAGCTCTTTTTAATTAGAGAACTGCCTCACATTCATTTGACGATTGCATTACATTGCCTGGTTCTAAATCGGCCATATTGTCATGATTCCTACTGTCTACTTTACATTGTTTGAAAGCACATTTTAACTTTATCATCCTTATTGTGTTTCTACTGTGAAAGCTATTAATCCTTTAATGCTGTTTTTGCAAACACCAGGAGAACCACCTATTCATTGAATTTAGAGATTTACTACCTATCTTGGTGCTATAGATGGGTTTAAGTTCAAACCTGACAGGGAGAAATGGTTTCTTGAACACTCTCTAAGCATGTAAGGTTAGCATAGTATTGTGTCCATAG
Organism: Lissotriton helveticus; assembly: GCF_964261635.1. NCBI lineage: Eukaryota > Metazoa > Chordata > Amphibia > Caudata > Salamandridae > Lissotriton > Lissotriton helveticus. The sequence continues at coordinate 1,064,097,204 of NC_136071.1, read as the reverse complement.
TTGAGGATGAACAGCTTGATGAATATGTGGAAGCTGCAAAAAAGTTGAAAGACATTTTGCTAAGCCACAAAATGTGTTTGTTAGGAGACATATGTTATTTTCAAGAGAACAGTTTGTCACTGAAACTATTGGTATATATGTGGCTTCTCTAAGGGTTTTGACATATTTCACAGACCAAAATATCAGAGACCAGTTAGTCACAAGATACTTAATAAACAAAAACAGGAAAGGTCACTCTCTTGCAAAAATCTCTTCTTTGAATAAGCAATGGAAATTGCTAACAGCATAGAAGACTCCATAGAATCTGTTAAACTTTTAAATAAAAAGACTGATAATAATATTTGTGTTGCTAAAGGGAATATGTCCTACAAATCTAATCCTGCAAAAAATAAGAAAACCTTCATTGGATCTTGCTTCCATTGTGGATCTAAATTTCATGTTTCTTTTTTTAAGCACTGCCCTGCAGTAGGTAAACAATGTGCTAAGTGTGGGACCATTGGTCACTTTGCCAGAGTTTGCAGGATGAACAACAAATAAACTGGTGTCAACACAGTATCAGAACAAGCTAGTAATGCAGATTATTTAAACGCTTACATGGGCAATTTAGTATTGTGTATGCAGGTAAATGAGCACAATTTTTCAAAGTCTGAAGATCATATTGAAAATATCCTTGTTTGTGAGGTGTGGATATCTTTATTGACTGATTCTGGATTGAAAATAACTATTACTTCCAGGAATACATTTGAGGAAAACTTTCCAGAGTAAAAGTTAAACTCACCTGATGGAACTCTTCAAGGTTCTGATGTGACAAAAATTGAGCTTTTTGGGTATTTTGATACCACGGTTAAATTTAAATGATCAGACATTTTGGGAAACGTTTATGTTTCAGATTCTGGTCCTAACATCCTTGGGTGGTATCAGCAAGGTTGTTTTGGGATAACTTTAAAACCTAGGTGTATTCAACACATTTCGGGTAGTGATGTTATGAATGTTGCAAACGTAACCTTTTTCACTTTGCAGAGAGGTATTCTGAAGTTTTCGAAGAGAAACTTGGAAAACTTCAGGATTTTGAACATGTCATCAACCTCAAAAAACAAAAATTGAGATGTGTTCTAATGTCAGCCAGAGAAGGGTTGGAGAAACCTATTCAACGGTTGTGTTCTGAAGGTGGTATTGAGGCCACAGAATAATTTTTGTGGTTGTCACCAATAGTGGTTGTACGAAAGACAAACAATGAATTGTGAATGTGTGTGGACCTTAGAAGTCTTAACAAAGAAATTTGGGTAGATTGTTATCATTTACCAAAAGTTGATGGGATGATTGTTATGTTGGCAGTAACAGATTTATTTTCTAAACTTGAAATGCGTTCCTCATACCATCAAGTCGATTCGACTAAGGAGTCCATGCATCTCACAGCTTTTGCAACTCCATTTGGGGTGTTTTAATTTTGTAGGAGGCCTTATAGACTTGTTTCAGTTGCTGCTGCTGCTGTATTCAAAAGAGTGATGTGTTGAAGAGCATTCCTGGAGTATTAGTATTTAAGGAAGTCACACTGCTGTTGGGTGAGATCTTCAAGAACATGACTAAAGATTGGATGAAGTTCTAAATGAACTCAGATGCAACGGGTTGAGACTCAGGAAAGACAAATGTATGTTTCAGTGTGAGTGTTGCCCCACATCCAGGTTTGATGAAAGCTATAGAAGAAGTACCATTTCCGGTTGACCGTGAGAAACTTCAAGTGTATTTAGATATGTGTGAGTATTATACCAAATGTATTGAGAATTTTGCTACTAAGGCAGAACCACTTCATTGAAGACTTAAGAAAAATGTGAAATTTGTGTGGAGTGTGGAACAGAATCAAGCCTTCAAGGAACTAAAAACAGATGTGGTTGCTGCATCACTTTAAAAGTCCATTTTAACCAGGTAAAATATGAATTCTAGTTTATGCTAGCACTGTGGATCTGGGGGCAGTATAGTTTCAGGAGAAAGGTGGGTCAGAACCCATTATAGCTTTTGCTCCACATACCCTTAAGAATCTTGAGAGATCTTACTCTGTTATTAAGTGAGAGATACTTGCCTGTACATGAGCTTTTGAACGTTTCAAAACGTATGTTTAGGAACCAAAAATCTCATTGCGCATGGACCACAAGCCGTTGGTACCCATATTGAAAGGGACCAATGTTCATTCCACTAAAGCCACTGCCATATTAATCAGATTTAGTGAAAAACATTTAGAGCAACATTTTGATGTTGTGCTCATTCAAGTGGGAAAAACTGAAAAGTTGATTTTCTTTCATGTCTTCCTCAACTGGGTTCTGAATTTGATTAGGAAACGAAGGATGATGATGAACAGCAAGATGTTGATTGTTATGTGGCACTGGTGCTTTAGAATAAGGGTGATGAGAAAACTGCGAAGGAAGAAAGTTGGAGGAATGCAATTGAAGTGGTTTTGAACAAAGTTATAGAATCTTCCCCTAAAGGGTGGCCTAAGGAAGGAACTTCAATCTTATAATAAGGTTCAGAGTGAACTGATTCTGGATGATGGCATGCTTTTTCGATGTGATAAACTTGCTCTGTCTTATAGTATCAGGAATTCTTTACTGGAGTTTAGCCGTCATTTGGGAATGATGCTTAATAAAAAGACATTGACAGAAACCTATTGGTGGCCCGCTGGGACTCGACAGGGATGTTGATAATCGGAATAATAAGTGTATAATGTGCAGGCAGAATGTCAAAGTTCTCAAGTGTAACACACCTCCCATGGTAGGAAGTAACATTCCCAAGGATGTCTGGGAAAAATTGTACATTTATTTTCTTGGTTCTATCCTTCTCAATCAACTATTATCCATTGTGATGAATGATAATATGTCTAAATTGCTAGAGTTCAAGTTTGCGAGAGATTTCACAATAGAAGGTTTCCCCATCAGAGATAGTTCTGATAATGGGGTACAGTTTATTTCTGAGGAGCTAAAAAAGTTCCTAAAAGATGCAGGAACCAAACACAAGAGGTGTAGTTTAAAACACCCTCAGGCTAATGGTCAAGTGGAGCAAGCTAACAGAATGATTACTGAGTGTATCAGTGGAGCATTAGTGAATAACTAGAATGTGAGCGATGCTGTGAGAGCAATGCTATGGTAATACTGTAACACGCCACATTCTGTCAAAGCTTTGAGAGGAACAATGGTGTGTTATTTTCTAATATTCGCATGGTTGAATAAATTTAAAAGTGTCTGGTCTAGGAGTGTAGATCAAGACCATTTGATGAGTATTGCTCACAAGAAAATCGAGGTTTGTAATGAGAAGAGCACATATAGGTATGAGGTTTTGAAGGGAACTAAGCATGTGGATATATTTCTTTTAACTTTAATATGTTTTGTTAAAACGTTTTCCATATTTATGGTTGCTTTCATTTACTGTTACTGCTGTTACCTCTTTTTTCAAATGTTGTAGAATATATTGCTTTGATTATTCCCTGTTTAAGCTCTGCATTGAAAGGGGGTAGGATTATTAAGGGCGATGCAAAACCTTGATAAATATGGACTTCATTATGGTCAGGATGGAGTAACATAATTATATTTAAGATGGCTGATTTGATGAAGGGTGGAGATTTTCTAAAAAGGCTTAGCTTAATGAAAACAATTGAATTTACCTTGAGGGGTAGACTGAATATTTGAAAGCCACCTGGAGTTTGTACTTTATGGTTTATTGGCAGTTGATACCACTTGGAGGAATATACATTCTGAACACATTGGCAATGTGGCTTCTTCTCTAAATATATGCACAAGTATTTGTTATACACTCTGTTGACATTGTGAAAAGTAAAATTGCTGTTTCACTTGCTGCAGGATTTAACATTCTAATGCCAGTAGATTTTCAGACACTAAAAGTTAAGTGAGAACATTTACTTCTACAGGTAATTCTTATGCTTAGTGGGGTTATTACATTGATTTGTTTTTTTGTGTAAAAATAGTTTGATGTGATGAGGTAACAAATAATATGGATAATAATGTATTATTTTATGGAATATAAAATCCCTCAATCCACATGTACACGCATGTTAAAGTAACAGTATTGCTAACTTTAGAATTATTTTCTCAGGGTGGGCAGGTACCCGGACCACTTCAGAAATGAATGTCCTGGGTGAACACAGAATTACGTACACTAAGGCTGTGTCATGGGCTTTCCAATGTGATTTGACTCAGGAAACCATCTTCTGAAAAGAAAGTGAACCATATCTGGAGAACAGTAAATATAACTTGAAAATACTTCTTGACACACTATACATGAACCAAGGTTTGGTTAAAGGGATTTTTTCCATAAAAAAGATTGAAAGTAATTGCTGAAAAAATACAATTTGTGTTTAGTGGAATATCAAAATAGATTTGTGTGGAAAGTGTCTACCTGTTTGATTCTCTTTTGTTACTAAAGAAGTGAAAGGCTCTGTTTGAGTAGTAAGGGCAATGGTGCCTTCACCTGTAAGCATCTATAGAGCCAGGCCCACATTTCTTTTTTCCATCCATTCCTATGAAACCAATTCACAAAGCCCAGCTTTTAAAAGTGTGAAATCTACTTCCATAAGTTTTCACTTAAAGTACAATTAGTTATTTAAAAAGGCTCCTAGAGTTGTCAATTGTTTAAGTACTCTAGTGCTAGTAAAAAATGTACTCATGCACACTGTCTAGCAGGGTCTTCATTACAAGTGGCCCAGGCAATATCTATAAGGGAACACAGCCCGGGACTATTCTTGGTAGCTTGGTGTCTCAGGGCCCAGAAGTACTGGGACTACAAACACATTAACCAATAGTTCAATTGCAAGGGAAGGGGCCATGACCTATATACAGAGCAGAACCTGGTCCTCACCCTACACTCACAGCATCATGGGGGATGCATACAATACTCCACTTAATCAGGTCGTGGCATTCTCCATCCCGCCTCCACACCACCCTCCATCACTTACTCCCAGCAGCAATGCAGGTGTAAATATGCACCCGGCCACATACATAGCCCCAGGCCAAAGGACCCAGAATAAGACATATACCACCTCATCGCCTGCGCAGCAGGAGTAGACTACACTCCCCCAAGCCCTGGGGGCGCTTCATTATCTACACGTTTACCTTGAAATTTGTCAGGTTATATACATGAACACTAGTCAAAACAGTTTGGAAACAATGAGCAGAGTCTACCACTCTTTGTATTTACTGTCTTTGCCAAGATGGTGTAGCACATCATGCTATGGCCCTAGGGCCTTAACTCTTAGCAGATTGGCTGGCCACTATGCACCCACCTCTTCCACCACTCTGTTCTACTGTCAGATACAAGCCTGAAGCTGGCAAAAAGAGAAAGACTGTGGCTACTGGAAAGCTCTTAGAGTAATGGCTCCAACCTACATCCCCAAAAGAAAAACATCCTCAGATCTATGACAGTGTGGCAGTCAGGGGATGATGACTCCACCACTCACTATCCTCTCTTCAAACCCTACGTGTATAAGCAGCCTAGAGCTTTCGGCAGAGGATCAGGGATAAACATACTCCCATTGGCCCAGAGCACAACACAGGTAGCAGACAATGCTCTCTTGGACTAGCCAACTATGCCCTGGCCTGCCCTGAAACCCTGACCCCCATCGGCTCTTCCACTGATATTTTCCACATGTTCTGAAGTTGAAAATGTAAGCGGATTTGACTTTAGAATCGAGGAACACCCACTGAAAAAGGATCTTGTTCCTGGGTCCCTGTGTTTATTTCCAATTGCAATGATACGTCTCGGAATTGGGAGATGTTGATGCACAATTTTAGGCTTGAATTGGGGATTCTGGTCCACTGGTATACCTCCACCAAAATCCAGTAAAACTTATAATTAAAGGCCAGGTGGAAAACATACATTAATAAATCCAGAGGTCGCCCATTGCACTTTTTATTACCTTTCTCCGCTCACAAATATTTTCCCCTTTTGATTTACTACTTTTTGCAAAACTCACTAAATAACGGGGTATTGTCTTAGCTTTCTACCATGAAAAGTTACTTGCACCTAATCCCTCAAATTGTTGGGTGTGGTCTTAGACAGCTTAGACATCTCTCTCAAGCCTCATGTGATCAAAGAAATTCAAAAAGAAAAATTCCATACCTAAATGTATAGATACAGGGGTCTGTATCAGCCCCCTTCAGCTGTTAGCTCTCGCGCGCTGTTGGCGCTGGCATTTTGAGGATTACATGTGCGCATCTGCCAAAAAAATAGTGCACTTCTCTGCAACGGATAGTGGACTAAAACTTTATTTAGCCTATGCTATTCTTTCCGATAGTTAGCTATGTTTTTTTTTTTTAGACATCTTTTTGAATTTTGACTATATCTTCATGGGTACAGTAGTTTAATTCCGTACTTGTTCCTTGCACCAGTAAGAATCATAATTTCCTATGATGTGCATTTTTAAACTAAAAGGGTGTTTGTGCCTTTTCTATTTACAACTAGCTGGTAGGGCCATCCACGCGGTTCTATAAAAAAATATGCAGTAATATTTGTTTATTTAAAATGTTTATTTCATGCATATGGCTAACATGTTTAGGTCGCACAATGTTTTCTTGTCTACTTCTTTTTTTTGGGCATGCTTGGAGTACAAAAAAAGAAAACTAGAGCACCAGCTTGACAAGCCTAGACGTATTGGCTTAATTCTTAATGCCTGTTGTAACTATTTGCAGGTTGGAAACATTTTGTAAAAACATTGAGGGGCATATTTATAGAGGTTTCATGCCATCATTGTGCACCCACAAGGGGGCGAAAGGGCGACGCAAAACCTAAGTCACATTATTTATCAAGTCACTCAAGGCCACCTTGCGTGGCCTGTATTGCTTGATAAATAAAGATATTGCAACGCAGCACAAATCGCTGCGCTGAGTTACGCTGCCCCAGGGAGGCATTTCATGACTGGAGCATGGGTGTTCCCATGCATCCACCCATGGATTGCGCTGCATTTCTATATTTACCATTACTAGTAGACCTGGAAATGTGTCAAAATGCTACACCTCCCCAGTGGAGGCAGAATGAGGAAAAATATCTTAATTTCTCCTTGTTACTTCCTCTTTCTATGTGTGCCGCATTATGCAAAACACATAGAAAGAGGACAATGCCTCTCAGGATTGTTTTTGAGCAGGGAGGTGTCCCTTCCTGCACAAAAACAATCCTGCTTACAACACAGGCATGTTTCCACCATTGTGGAAGGGTGCCTGCATTGGCAATAGGCAGCGCAGGGAAAAGACAGGAATGCACCATATAATGTTAAAAATGGCACATTCCTTTTTTTCCCTATCATGCAGTCCAGCGCAGCAAGGTGACTTTCTGCGCTGCACGATTGTTTGATAAATATGTCCCTGAGTACTTAGAAGTCTGTGGGTATTCATGCTTTCAGAACCTCTGCCTTTTAATGCGTATGTTCCTACCCCAGAAAAAAAAGTGCAATCGGAAACATTTTACATACTGCAGATTTAGATCCTTCAATTAAGATTTCAGTGAATGAAGATGTGGAATTTTATAAATAAAATGTGTTTTAATTAAACTGAGCAGCAAAGTAATTTTGTGAATCTTGCCCACCGTATCTAATGGGTCACACAAGACCCCTAGCAAAGCTGTCCCACCTAAATTAATAGTATGAATGAAACACCTTACTCTTGTGTTTTCATGAGGACATTCTATAAATGAAAGACGTTCCGAACTTGTACATTTTTCCAGATAGCATACATGCTTGCCCACAATTTCAATTATGCTGGCATAATTTTCATAATTTCATGTTTCGAAAAATTACCGAAATTCGCCCATTAAGACATGTTTGTTTAATTAAGCAGTATTTGTGGCAATAGTATTGCACATGAATATGGGAACAATGCGAACAACCAGAACGCAAGTGATTGTTGTTCCCAGTACTTGTATGTTTGACACTATTTATTTTAGCATAAAATGCATCCTAGAGTTGAAAATGGATGTGAGGGTGCATTTTGAGCTCAAATATATCGCTAAGTACTGGATGTGCATTTCGCACAATTATGCGCAATTTCACATGATTTCTCAGAAATTTTGCTTAATTACGCGAAAGCAAATTATGCTAATTTCCCCCGAAATGAATACAGTTCCCGAATCGTATTCCTGGATTTTGTTCAGGATATGCAGTTTACCCAAATGTTTTGCTGGGTCCACATCACCTGTGGCATACTGTCTGTAAAAAGTAACAGCAATCTGTAAAAAGTTTATCTTGACACCAAGTTCTAATAAATTCAAAGCAAATTCAGCTTCCTAATACTCAGAAGGGCAATGTTTCAGGTACAAGTATCCATGACACTAAACCTGGTCAGTCATAACCTGACCAGCAAAGGGCACAATTGGCTAGTGAAGAAACGTTGTGCTGCAAGGTAGATGTTTGCACAACTTTTTGCAAATTCCATATCATGGAAAACAAGAACAAAAATATTTTCAACTTTCGGAAAGAGCTGGCTTTCATCTATAAACATATTCGGGTATATTCACAAGAACGTGTGATAACTACTGCAAGAGTAGCTTAACACAACTTTCAACATTGCAGCCTATCGCGGGAAAATAACCCTGTGTCTACGTGGAATTCACAACAAGGTGGTAGCATGCAATAGACACTAGATAACTTGGCAAATGTCCGCGTGAAAGTCAATGACACGCTGCAAAAATGCGATACGCGAATGCAAAAAAACATGCAATGAGGCAAACCGCGGTACAAAAAGTAGTGAAAAACAGCTACTGGCCTGCAATCTCACATGTCTGGCGGGACAATGCACCATAAAAACCACAGAAAAAATACACCAGAAACAAGCCAAAGCACGTAGCAACATGGATGCACCCTGACCCAGCGCAGAGGCCAACTCGAACCCCACAACCACCACAGACTACCAGCAAGAAACAACGGGGCCGGGGAAGGCCAAGGAGAAGAGGCAGTGTAAGACGGGGTGCAGAACGCAGGAAAACAAGACCAGCGTCACGGAGGTGAAAGAACACTACCAGCAACTGACCCACTAGCAGACCACCTGGATTGTAGTCGAAGTGCAGAGGAAGCCAATCCAGGAGGCCAATAGGCACCGGCATGACATGACTACCTAAACCAGGCACCAAGCCGCTGCCAACAGGAAGACAGCCACAGCAACAGGAGCTGGCAGTCCAGCGCCTCGGAGGAGCTGGAGGAAACCCAGGCCACAGTCATTAATGTGAAGACAGTGCAAGGAGTAGGGAGTACGGACACAGCTCAAGAGGAACTGACAAAACATCAACAGGGAGTGCAACGAACAGGGACTGGGGTGACGGGGGAGGTGGGCACAATGGCATACATGCACAATAAGGTGTAGCACACTGCACACCCACAATCACCCAGGATCATGTCCCAGATCCCCTTGGCACACTGCAGCACACACACAGAGTACAAACAGCACACCCACATTGACAACAATGTGGAATAACTCGCATAGCCAACACTGCAGAACAGAGGGCACAACTGGCTTGGCACATGCACAGAAACATGCCTACTCCATCTGACAGACCTGGAAATGGAAATGGAAATGTACGCGTACAGACTCACATCCGTCATGTAGTCCAAATGTACCCTGTCCCGCAGAAGAATCCAGCCTCCCAAACAGTCACAATGTACATTGCCATACAGTCTGCATGCAAACCAGCACAATGCGCCAACATACATGTCAACACAAAGTCAACATGCACCTCCCCTTCACATTGCAGTGGGGCACACAACACCTTCAGCAGAGCACAGAATACAACACATCAGTGATGCCGGAGAGGACCACCACACAGTCAACACCAATGCCCTACAACAGCCCATGGATATCCCAAGCAACCCCCCACCCACCAGGACCCGGCCAGCCAAGCTACTCAGGGGGGAACACCAAGCCTGCACAGACCACACAGCAGGAAGCACCCGCAAGCACATCTGGCTCACGACACTTCACCCACCCACACATGGCACCGGAATGCTATGTGTCAGCACGCCAAAAGGAGGTGGCCCAACATGTGTGGCTGGGGCCAAACCCATGGAATGCGAACCAGGACACATACTTAGGTGTCTTTCAGCCTTCAGGACACACCACACACCCCACTAAGGAGACCCACACTGCCATGGATACACATGCAGATGCACATTCACAGTACAGAACCATTCCCAGGTGCGCTCAAATAGCAGTCAAACACCCATGTTGGCTCTGCGTACAATGGCCCAGGCCACTCCCCTTATGAATTGAGTGGGTGATGATAAAGCTACAAGTGCAAGCTCCAACCCGCTGCCTGCGGTGACATGTATGCATCTGATATACACAGCATAATGTAATGTCGTAGGGCCCAGGGCCCTCATGCATGCAGGGAGACACACAGATATCATTTTGAACTGGCTACGGGCACATGCACCAGGCCCCTTTATTGGCAGGGTCACATGTACTGTGACGCCTGTGCTGGATGTGTGTGGGGTGACTGTAAGCCATTCCCACGGAATGTCTGGTGCTGGCAACCACTTGAACATTGGACACCAGTGTACCGGAAACAGAAAACACATGCATAACAGAGTCAACTGCTGAGCAACATGGAGTGAGCCGGATAAAGTCCAGTGGACAGACAACATGCAAACAGAAGTGTCCGTGAGTTGCAGTGCACTGGGGTTGGGACCCTAGAGTTGAGCGCGCTTGTTAGAACTGGGGGTCTCTAGTTGGCAGAGGTAGGTACCACTGTCCAAATATGGACCCTTGCTTCTAGTCAGGGTAAGGAGGAAACCTTCTGAGGTAACCCCTGCTCACCCCCTTGGTAGCTTGGCTCGAGCAGTCAAGGCTTATCAAAGGCAATGTGTAAAGTATTTATACCAAAACTCACAGTAACACAGTGAAAACACCACAAACTGACTCCACAACAGTTTAGAAAAATAACTGTATTTAATCTAAACTACACAAGAACAAAACGACAAAAATCCAACATACATACTTCAAGAATATGGTCGCAAAAGAGTTCTTAGTGTTAGCGATAAAATAATCCACAGTTGCGTGAAAAGTTCACAGTTGAGTCACGTTTAGCCTACAGTACCTTTAAATGCGACAAAGTTCCATAACAGAAGCTGTTGCAGTGGAAAACAAGTGATGCGTTACTCCTGAGACCCTGGGGAGGTGTTAGCGACAATTCCACTGGATGTAGCGGCGTGTAGCGACGAATCCGATCTGTATGGGGTGGAAAGCAATGACTTGTATGTATTCCGGTGCGGAGGTTCCATGAGAAAATGCTCGCAAAGGCACGATGCGATGATTCTCCGAGGCTGCGACGATCTCCGGGGCAATGATGCGCGGTCCAGCGGCGATCTTCCTCTCGCAGCTCCTCAATACGATGGCTCTGCGACGAATTTCGCAGCGACGAGATACGGTGATCTCACCCCGCGGCAACAGGCTCTGCGGCAATGTTGGCAGTGGCAGAAATCTTCCCGCTAATGAAGGGTGCTACGTCTTCAGGCAGCGGTGACAGGCGCTGCAATGATCTCGGTCTTCGTAGCGGTGGGAATTTTCTCGTTCGGCAGGGTTTGCGACAAAACTTGTAGAAAGTTTTTTAAAAGCTTAGTTTCCAGCTTCCCAACACAGGTACAACTTCCAGAGGCACCACACATGGGCCACACACACCAGGAAGGACAGCACTTCTCTCGATAGAGTTCAGGGAAGCTGGGGGTGAAGTCCTTTTGTTCCTGGGACTTCATAACAGGGAGCCAGCTCTCTCTCAGGTCCTTGGAGATTCCTTCAAGCAAGGGGAAACAGCACAAAGCAAAGTCCTTCCCCTCTCCTTGGCAGCAAAGCAACAGCAGGTCAGTCCAGCAGAGCAACAGCACGACAGTCTTCCTTCTTCAGTTTCAGCTTTCTCCTTGGCAGAGGTTCCTTCTTGATTCCAGGATGATCTAATTTTCTGTAGTCAGGGGTCCTGTACTTATGCCCCTAAAAGTCTTTGATCCCTTTGAGCCCGGTCTGAACCAGTTCTGGGTGTTCCTTGAGCACTTTGTTTTCCTGGCATCTCCTTTCCTTTCAGGGAGATGGGCAGGGTCGTCAGCCGCCCAGCAGGAGTTGGAGCCAGCATTGTGGAAGGCAGGCACAGCCCTATTCAGGCATCCCCTCCCACCACTCAAGATGCAGATGCAGTCATTCAGCCTAGGGCTGACTCAGCCTGCCCCCTGGGGGCTCCCAGCCTCTGCCACTCTCAAACCAGACAGTCAATTCACAAACAGGCCAAGGCACACAGAAAGGTCAGACAAGAGAACAGCAACTTTCTAAAAGTGCTGTTCTCAAACACAGGATTTAAAAACAACCTTTCCTAAAAGATGTGTTATTAAATTCTGGGTTCAGGTATACCAGATTTTTATGTCCTACCTTGCTCCTATGGGATGATATGCTGGTAGCCACTGTAGCCAGCATTCCCCATGATAGCCTATGGGAAAGGCAGCCTTACAATAGTGAAAAATTAAAATGGCTGCCTTTCACTACCAGAGCATGTCACCTGCACTAGTACATGCTCTACCTCTCCAATACACTGCACCCTGCCCTAGGGGGTACCGTGGGCCTTCCATAGGGGTGGCCAATGTGCACAGAAAGGGAAGGGTTAGGCCTGGTCAGTGGGGACACTGACCAGGAGGACATGGCAGTTCACAGACTGCACACAGGCACTGCGGTGGCAGGCCTGAGACACTATTTTAGGGCTACTTATGTGGGTGGTACAATCAGTACTGCAGGCCCACTAGTAGCATTTGTTACCACCAGCCCTGGCACACTTAGTGCACTTTACTAGGGACTTCTTGGTGACACAAATATGCCAGTCATGGATAACTAATCACAATAACAATTTGCACAGGGAGCACTTGCACTTTGACACTGAACAGCAGTGGCAAAGTGCCCAAAGCATCTAAACCAGCAAAAACGAAATCCAGCACAACATCAAAAATACAAGAGGTAGAGGCAAAAAGATAGGGGGAAACCACGCCAAAGATGCCAGGTCTAACACGCGCTCATGTGAAGAAAAGGTTTTGCATTGTGTTTCTTCGATATAATCCTGAGGCAGATGCAGTGGGGTGTGTAAGACCTGCATCATCTTCCTCATCAAAGTCTCAGGGCCCCCACACTGTTTGAGGTGACATAGCTGCGCAACCGCTCCACAGCACAACACACAATCAGCAATGGACAATGGCCTGCGGTGTACTGAGTCACTGGCACCTGGAGTGCTGAGCAGGGTATCAGGCCAATGATGGCATCCACGACAGGTGTGAGCAAATCCGTAAGTCTGTCAGGACCACCGTTTCAACTCTGGCAGCTGGTGGTTGGAGGTGGTCCTTGCGGTGGTGTCGTGTGCCTCCTGTGGTGATATGACGTCCGGGCTGGTCTGGACTCGCTTTGGTCTGTGTGCCCTAATGGGACGCATTTGGGCCCAGAGGCTTCGTACAGCGCAGGGCCACAGAGAAATTGCGTTGATGGCCCCAAGGCCTACACTTTAGGGGCCTTCCAATATCTCCGGAGAAGGGGTCCCTGCCCGGACCAGCACAGAGTTAGTGGCCCTGGATGCACTGTGCACAGGCACCCAGCCACAGGACGATGACTTGCAGTGCAGTCAGATGGGCCATGGGACCTGAGCGGGTCACCATCAAAGTGGAGGGTTGCAGGGGATAGTGGGAGGTGTCCTCCAGGGCATGATGCCGAAAGGTTTGATTTTATCCGAAAGAAGTAAATGGATGAGTGGAATGTGACAGTCTAGTTGCCACCACCAATTCGGTATCAGCTACATGAGGATGAAAACTGCCCCCTAGTCCATAGACTCAGGTGCCACCAAAGTTCAACCAGAGAGTGTCCATGAATGTTAGGTTTAGTGGCACCGGGGCGGAGGTTAGGTAGTCTGCGATGATGCCGGTACACTGATATGAACTCCGCCATTGCTGAATCATGACTCTGTGATCTACTGGTCCGCAGTGTAGGCCGGAGGCAGTGGTCAGCACGGGCCATTCACCAGTGTCACCGGCATAGGTTGGTGGCCCCACTGGCCTGCGTAGTTCAGGTTCAGTGGCACAACATGTTCGGTCACCTCTGTGTCTGTCACCCGGCTTTCGTTCGGACTGAGCCGCATCTTCCTCTTACTACTCTCTGTGCGACCACTGGTGTGGACTCTGCCATTCATTATTCGCTAATAGGTGCTGGATGTGAGACCTACTGATCCGCAGAGTAGTCCTGGTCCCTCATCCACGTGTTGCCGGCTGGCGTTGAACAGGGCTTGTTGCAGCACGTGTCGCTGGCTGGCGTTGAACAGGGTTTGTGGCAGCTCATGTCGCCGGCCGGCATTGAACAGGGTTTGTGGCAGTACGTGTTGCCGGCTGGTGTTGAACAGGGTTTGTGGCAGCACGTGTCGCCGGCTGGTGTTGAACAGGGTTAGTGGCAGCACGTGTCGCCGGCTGGCATTGACCAAGGTTAGTGGCACCTTATGTTGCAAGATGCCCATATGGAACTATGCCTCATTGATCGGAGGGGTCTGGTGCTGTGGCCACTGGCCCGGATTTTGGGTCACTGCCATTCAGGACACAGTTTCAAATATGGGACCTGTTTTTTACTTACTGTGGAGCCCGAGCAACATTGGCCGATGCCGGGTGGAGCTGTCTTATACAGCTATTGAGGAGTCTGGCTCTGGTTCACCCCGTCAGCCGTCACCTACCTAGCTGGACATCTGACATTGTTTTTCTGCATTTCCCTGCTGTGTTTCCTTCCCTCCCCCACCTCCTCCCAGCTCCACCAGCCCATCTCTAGACTCTAGACTTTTGGTCCCTTCTGATTCTCATCTTTATCTGACGGAGTCCAAAATGTATGACCTCAGACTTATGTCTCGCCTCTTTCTCTGCTGCTGACTCCCTCCCGTGGACTCCCTGCTCTCCCTGGCCTTTCTTATTTTTTTAACTAGTAACACAATGTTTCCTTATGTTAGTGCTAGACCTAGTTTTTTGGCCGATGCCCAGTGGAGCTACCTGATAGCAATAGAGGAGATGGCCCCCTTGGCCGTTACCTACCCAGCCAGACTTTGGGCAGACTTTCCTTTGTCTCGCCTTCGCATTCTCCCTCCCACCCCTTTACCCGATCCCCTTTCCCCCTCTATGTTCCATTTTCTTGTACCCTTCTTAATGTTCTTCCGTTGAGACCTATCTATTTGGCCGATGCCCTGTGGAGCTACCTGATAGCTAAAGAGGAGATGGGCTGTGGACTTCCCCTCGGCGTCCCCTACCCAGCCGGACTTTGGGCAGACTCTCCCTCGTCTCTACATCCTATTTTCCTCCTACCCCTTTACCCTACCCCCTCTCCCTTCTAAGCTCCTTTTATCTCGTATTTACGCTCTTGAAATATTTTTCTAGTAACTGATGTAACTGGTAACTGATGTAATTTTGTAACTTTGTGGAACCTTATGTAGAGCGCTCTGATACCTCCGGGTCTAGCCAGCGCTATATAAAACTCAAATAAATAAATACAATAAATAAAACTACTGGGATGCAAAGGACGCCAGTGGAATATGTAAATGAGGAAGGAGTAAGGTGGGCCAGTGTCGGGGGCCAGCGATGGTCTGAGAGGCTGGCAGACTCACGGGCCTTGGGCATGGAACTTACACAAGCACCTGGTGGGCCCTCCTTGACACAGACCGGTGTCGGATGGTGATCAGTGTGGCCTGGCTGCGCAGGGTCAGGCCTGACGGGCTCATGGTCCAGCGGGCCGGGGTACGGCAGGCGCACAAGATTGCAGGTAACTCCTCTAACAAGGACAGCATCGGTCTCGTAGCGGGGTGGGAGGAGCCACCCTGGCAGAGACGTTGGGGTTTCCAGAAGAGGACCACGCCTAGGGCTACGTGCTTTTTATTCACACCCCTTCGCTGGCCTGGCGTAAGCCGGCCCATCCCACTCTGCTCACGCATAGGGGGGGCATAACAGGCAACATTTCCGCGAGGACCACAATTGGCTGGGGTGACATGGTGCGTCCACTGTCCACTACACTCCATACACCAGAGGTGTATGTCGCCGTGGATATGGGTATGTTCTGCATCCTGCGGTCTGTCCAGTACATCACTGCCACTCTTGGCATTGTGTACTTTCCCAATCATGGTTCTACTGCATCCTTCAGACATGCCTGGTTGCCACCTCTCCCCACATTCAGCTATTGTGTGGCTGGGGTGCCATGCCGTTGATTGGTCATGTTCTCGGCTTGCCCAGGTTACCATTGTAATTTGTTCTTTCGTGCTTGGTGGGTGGGCTTGTTGCTGTGCATGTTGGTTGTGATTTTGTGACATGTGCATTGCTGGAGTTGTGGATTGCATGGTTGTGGAGTTGAGGTGAGTGGGGTATTCATTTGGCACTTGCCAAGGGGCTGTGCATTTCCATAAGGTGTCCTCCTGGGAACGCTGGTTGCCGATGGACTGTTGGAGGGTGAAGGGATCATGGACACTGGCTGTGTATTTGGAGTCGACATTGGTGGAGGTTCCACGGTGTTCTGTGATTGCCTGCACATTGATGGGTGATGTGTGCTTCCTGTTGCGCTGATTGTGTGCTGTGTCACCGGGGGCACAGGTGGGACATGTGTGCAGTGGAGTGCCCCCAACACGTGCGTACATCCGGCTATGGCGTATGGTCCTTGCTTGGTCTCCAGCAGTTCCTGCGTATTTTGTTGGACGTATGGAGACTGGGGTGCCAGGGTGATGTCCAAGAAAGGTGTGGGGAACTTGGATGTGGCTGGCAGTGAGACTCTGCCGACTCTGGTGGGTGTTGCTTGGGGTGTGCCAGGGGCCAACAGGTGCAGCACAGCCAGCAGCTTGGTGTAGGGTGGGATGTTGGTTGTCCGCTGTGTTGGTGCCGTAAACCTGTTAGGCGATAATGGCCAGGATGCGTAGGATGGTTGCCCCTTTCAGCCTGTAGTGGACAGTGACATTCTCAGATGTTGGGCCTGTGAGGCAGGTGCGTTTCCTGGGGGGCCGCTGTCTTTGTCTGCGCTGCCTCTGTGGTGGTCAGGTGGGAGGGCGGTGCCGGGTGGGTGTTGTGGCCCTCTTGGATGTCCGGGCTGCAAGATGAGTGGCTCCATGGCATCTATTGCCCTTCCGATGACGCCTTGGGCTGGGCTCCCTTTTGTGGTGGAGGCTGCTGTCCGACTTTACACCAGGTCAGAGCAGGTGTTAATTTCCTGCTGCTAACACGCCTTATCTCGTGTTTTGTGTTCTTATCGCAGATCTGGCTGGTCGTTGTGAATGTTGAGGTGTGGTGTTTTTGTGGCTTTTTGCATGGGAACGCCTACTCTGCATCTCATTAGCGATAGTTGTGGAGGTCCTGTGTGGCGATGTTTTTTGTGGCTGCTATTGCGGGTGAACTGGTGCTGTGAGCTGTTAACGCCAGCTTGTGAATGGGGAGGTACATTTATCACGACTTTGGCTGCGATAAAGTGCCATTAATTCAGCGATAGCTCCTTGTGGAATATGCCCCATTATGTATTATCTTAGCTATTTTATGCTGCAACGCAGGCTCAATGAAAATCGAAACAGGCCGTTGTTCTCTTGGATAAGTGAACAGTGAACTCAATTGAGTATTGTGCCTACTGCCACCCAGACTTATGCGGACATTTGTGATGAGTGGAATATATAATTCCTCTCTTCACAAATGACCACAGACCGTATTATAATTTTTTTTATTTTTAACCAATAAGAGACAGCGGCTCCCTTTCAGGTTTCTTTAATGGTAAGAGCATAATCCTGCAACTTCTAAAATAAAAGACTAGTAAGACCATCTCTATCATACAAAACTACATTATCATGTGGTACGTTTTATACGCACTTTCTCTTTTTCTGAGGCTAGAAAATGCCTCATAGGAATGTGCCACTTAAGGGCCAAATACACAGTATCTGAATTTCATTGGGTTCGACCAATAATGTACAAGTTTGATTGAATGCATCCTCAAATCAAAATTTGAACTATAGATGAACTTCTACAAAAAAGAATAAGAAAGCCAGGAACACACCTGAAGTACAATTTATTTCTTCATGACATTTTCTTTGGCCAAATACCTATAACTCAAAACTCACTTTACTAAGCCGTAAAAAGTTAAATTGTGAATTTAGGGGTGTCCGATTGCATACTTATCTAAACATTAATGTCTCAAAAATAGGATACGTGTCTGTGCGCACAAATGTACAGAGTACAGATATGGAGAGTGGAAATGAAGACTATATTTTCCAACCTTCTCTAAAACTAAAATTAAAATGCATGCTTTAATTTCCATTCAGCCTGCTACAAGATATATATATATATATTCATATGCATTTGTGTATATGTATAGTGGAACTGTAAGACTGAACAAGAGTGCTGTGCATTATGTGGACTGTTGTAAAATGATCATGAGATTGCACATTAACTGGGTATTTCCAAACATAGCGGCCAATTAGGATGGTGGACGTACTTTGTCCGTCCGCCATCCTGTCGTGGCAAGGGACCATCCGCCATAATGGCAGATGTCCCGTGCGCCGAATTAGGATGCACCCGCCACAGCGGCGGGTGCACCCCGCATTTTTAACATTGCTAAAAATGCATGTTGTGCGTTTCAAAGCACAAC
The DNA here is from genome assembly GCF_964261635.1 of Lissotriton helveticus. Classification (NCBI taxonomy): domain Eukaryota; kingdom Metazoa; phylum Chordata; class Amphibia; order Caudata; family Salamandridae; genus Lissotriton; species Lissotriton helveticus. The sequence goes on along the minus strand of NC_136071.1, from coordinate 1,064,078,581 downwards.
ATGACAGGCACCACGCGGTGCCGGCCATGTTGTACTTTGGAATGCAGGGGGGGTACCATAGGTACCCCCCCATGTGTACCCCCCACCCCCCCCCCTTCACCCTGGGGGCCCGCAACGGGCCCCCAAAGCAAAGACCGTATGCCTTTCCGTGGCGGCATTGTCGCCACGGAAAGGCATTCCACAAAGCCCATCCTAATATGGCTGGTGGTGTCTGATAGACACCGCCACCATATTAGACCTTTTCCGCCACGGTCGCCTTGCGACCGTGGCGGAAAAGCGGCGGACGGTCTTCCCGTCCGCCGCGGGCCCCCCAGCCATCCTAATGTGGCGGGGGGTCATTTCATGGGGGATGGCGGACGGATTGCTACCGCCAGCCCGGCGGGGGCAATCCGTCTGCCATCCTAATCGGCCCCATAGTTCACACATGTACACTTTTTACTTATGAAGAATATTTTGCCTAGAACCAAAATTATGCCACTTTGCCTATTTGCAAAGCTTTTCAGAAAAAATGTAGCGCAAACATGCAATTTGCAGTAAACATTTACCACAAACAAAAGAACATGAGCATCTATTGTTTTTGTTTCTTTTGGCATTCATTTTTTAGTGCAACATTCGATCTCATGTTAAAAACTAACATGAAGATGCATTTCACTCTAAAAGATAGCGCTAAATGACAGATTTGCATTTTGCTTAACAATGCAAAATTTTGCATAATTTTGCTGAAATTTCATGCCATTACATGAAAGCAAATGTGACTGAACATTTCTTAGCCCTAGTGATTATGAAGCTCATGAATATAGGTATTTGACTTATGTTTGAACCTGTGCGAGTGTACATGTTTGTTTTATAGCTGAGGTTTTCCAAAAGCTACCTCTTTTGCATGGTCACCCACATTTTCTGAGGACTTTGCTACTGGCTTTTTAATTCTGCACAAGTGCACTGCTGCCCAGTCCCCTGTGTGTATGCTGTGACCCCTAAAACATGTTAGCTTTGGCTAGCTCCTAAATGGCATATTTAACTTTCCAATTAAGCTTATAGTATATCATGCAGGAAACTTTACCAATGCCATGGGAAGTTAACTGCCACCTGTAGACTACAGCACATATTGTGCCATCCATTAGGCTGATAATAAAAAACTTGGCATCAGGCCTAGATATGTAGGCTGACTGCGGCGGCTTTTGATCCTGAAGATGAACCTGTAAAATAATACTTATTGACAGGAAAGAACCCTACATTTTACTTTTAAATATGTATCCCCTAAGTAGGATTTTTAGCCCACAAGGTAGAAAGCTTAGCATTAAAAAGTGGAACATGTAAGAATTTCATGTTGGCATTTTTCTACAGTGACTAGCCCCCAAAAAGGTATTTTCACGGTATGAGGTGTAACTGATCATATGAGGAAAACTAAAGTGCAATTAAAAAACTATTTTTGCTCACTTTGGTTTGGGAAAAGATTCAACCAGTCTTTAAATCTATATATATATAAAAAAGACTGGGGAAAATTAGTCATTTGATTACAGGGCCAGCTGTAGCCACCTTGGCACCATTCCATTGGGAAGGGGAGCTAGTCCCAGAACCAGAATGGTATGGTTTAGAAGGATGGAATTGCTCATTTCCCGAAACAAAACCCATGACCATGACAATGACTTTTTCAAGGGAGAAGGCTTCTTCCATGTTGGAATTTACTAGGAATAGTGCACCATGAATTAGTTTGCTGTAATGCTTTGATGTATGGCAAAAGTTAGAAGGGTAGCATTAGGAACCCTTTTTCTCATTGGTTAGGCAGTGGCTGGGTGTCAACCCCACCCACTCAGAAGTGGCACCCAAGGGTCAGTTGACTGACCTCCTCTGAGACTACAAGGACATAACAAGGTGCAGAGGCCCGTTTCTGGGTGTGATCAGCTAACCACTTGCATCTGAACCTGGAATGACCCTACTGATGGTCTCTACTAGAGATTCATGACCCAAAAGTGCAGTCCCTGAAGCCCTGAGAGCAATAGAAGTAACCAACATGAGCTGCTTCTCTTCTCTGCACTGAAAATGTTGGAGGATAAAAAATGTTTGGACTTCCAAGACCCTGGAGCTTAAGCGGAATCTTGCGATCAAGGTAACCCATTTTCAGAGGACTTTAACTGATACAGCTTCAGGCCTGCCCTGCTGGGGGATTTTGGGCTGAAAAAAAAAAAAGACTTCAAAGGTTCAATTTTGAGTTTGGCGGACAGGGTACACTGTTGCAAATGCTATAGAGTACGCTGGTCATCAAATCCTTGGTGTGCCCACCTCATTTAAAGACAGGTGGACCTCCGATGACCCAACAGAGTAGAAGCCACCAGAGGAAGGAAGTACACTGACCTAGAGTAGACAGCGTAATATTGTTTTTGCTGTTTGTCACCTCCGAGGAAAACCCAGCGGTAAGGGACAGAAAAAAAATTAATTAATTTATTTATTTTATACAACTTGTTGAGTGTGCGATTACCCAAGGGTGTCTTGGCGCTAAACAGAAGATCGTAGAAGAGCTAGAATTATGAGTAAATTAGCTTAGATTATTGGTTAAATAACCAGGTTTTTAGGTGTTTCCTGAAAAGAGTTAGTGTGGGAGTGCTCTTAAGTTGATTAGGAAGAGCATTTCATAGTTTGGCCATGGCAATTGAGAAGGATCTGTCTCCCCATGTAGCTTTTCTTGTTTTGGCTATCTCCAGAAGATTTGCCTTGGCAGATCGAGGGGTGCGACTTGGTCTGTATGGGCAGAGGGCGTGTTTTAAGAAGATTGGACTCTTTTCATGGATGGATTTGAAGGCTATGCACAAAGCCTTAAATTTAATTCTTTGCCTCACAGGTAGCCAGTGGAGTTTTCGGATGACATTAGAAATGGGTTTAAACTTAGGTGTTCCGGTGGCAAGTCTGGCGGCAGCGTTCTGTACCAACTGGAGTTTGTTTAGCACCTGTTCTTGTGCATTAAGCATAAGAGCATTGCAGTAGTCAACTCGGGACATAAGTAGAGTGGAAATCAAGGTATTTGTGGTATTTACAGGGAGGTATGGTTGTAGTTTTTTAATCATTTTTAAGGTGAAGAATGAAACCGAGACAATGGAATTTGCTTGATGTAAGTAGGAGAGTTTGTTGTCGAAGATCACTCCAAGGTTCCTGACCTTGGTGACAGGGACAGGAGGGGGTCCAAGATCTTGAGGCCACCAAGTGGGGGACCAAGTAGGAGTGAGCTTACCAAATACCATGACTTCAGTTTTGTCTGAATTGAGCTTTAAACAATTTTTACTCATCCAGTTACTGATGGCAAGCATTCCCCGTTGGAGGTTGTTTGCTACTTCCAGTCCATTGTTATTGATAGCCAGGATAAGCTGCGTATCGTCAGCATATGATGTAACTGCTAGGCGATGAGCTTTGATGATCCTCGCTAAGTCCGCTACATAAATGTTAAAAAGTGTTGGACTCAGCGAGGATTCCTGGGGGACACCACAGGGAAGACAGAAGGAGCAGGAGGAGTATCCACCCACGGAAACAGATTGTTTCTGGTTAGCTAAGAAGGAGGAGAGAAGGGAAATGGCGTTACTGGAAAGTCCAGATTTTTTGACACGGTCGATCAAGATGGAGTGATCGACCGTGTCAAAGGCTGCGGAAAGATCGAGCATTATAAGCACCGCAGCACCTCCTCTATCCCTGATCATTCTGATCTCATCAGAAGCTTTTATTAATGCCGTCTACGTTCCGTGACCCTTTCTGAATCCAAACTGCGAGTCATCAAGACAGTTGTTATTGTCAATGAATTCAGAGATCTGGCTATTCATGAATTTTTCTATGATTTTGGCAGGGAAGGGAAGACATGCTATTGGCCTGTAATTAGTTACCTTGGAAGGGTCAAGTGTGGATTTTTTGAGTAAAGGTTTAATTACTGTTCTTTTCCATATTGAAGGATAAATACCTGAGGTGAGCATGGAGTTAAAGATATCACAAAGAGTTTGAGATATAATAACAGGAGCCAATTTAAGTATTGACGGAGGACAAAGGTCATTGGGAGAGCCCGAGTTAATGATCATCATAATATGTGAACCAATTCTAGTGAAACTTGGTCAAAAGAAAAAGTGGGTAAATTAGTAAGAATTGGATCAGAGGTAGTATGGGAAGTAGTGATGCCATGGTTGAGATTATTGAATTTTGAATAAATGTCACAAACTTTATCTTGAAAGTAAGTTGACAAGGCGTCGCACATAGATTGAGAAGCCTCTTTGGGGGTAGATTTATCCTGACCTGTGAGATGAGAGACAACCTGGTAGAGTTGTTTAACCGAGTCTTGGGCTGACTCAATTTGATTGTTAAAGAATAGACTTTTCTGAGTAATGATCATATGTTTATATTTAGGTAATTTCTCTTTATAACAGATTTTTTCATGAGGGTCGTATTTCTGACGCCATTTACGTTCTTGCCGTCTGCAACTTTGTTTTTCCAGCCTGAGACACTCATTGAACCAAGGGGCTGAGTTAGATGTTCTATTGGTAGATCTTTTTTTAGTAGGAACAGTGGTGTCAACTAGGGTTTGAAGACAATTGGTGTAGATGGTGGCTGCAGTTTCGGGATTAAAAGTGGTAATATCCTGCATCATGTGTAATTTGTTCTTGAAATCGTCAATGTTGATACTTTTCCATGATTTGAAAGTATTGGTACTATAGGATTTGGTGGGAAGGGGACTAGAAGGGGAAATGTCAAAGCAGACAGCTGAAAGGTCTGTCCACGTGAGGGGCAGTATTTTCTCTATAGAGAGAAATTTGAGGTTGGAGAAGATTCCATCTAGTGTATGTCCTGCTAAGTGCCTGGGAGAGTGGATAAGTTGATTTAGGCCTACTGCATCCATTTTGGTAAGGAGGGCAATGGTATCAGGATCACCGCAGAGATCGAGGTGAAAATTAAAGTCACCTATAATGGTGAAGTTATTTTCCCCTGCTACAGGCTCCAAAAGGTGACTCAAGGAAGATAGAACAGGGACACTGTTGCAAATGCTATAGAGTACGCTGGTCATCAAATCCTTGGTGTGCCCACCTCATTTAAAGACAGGTGGACCTCCGATGACCCAACAGAGTAGAAGCCACCAGAGGAAGGAAGTACACTGACCTAGAGTAGACAGCGTAATATTGTTTTTGCTGTTTATCACCTCCAAGGAAAACCTAGCGGTAAGGGACAGAAAAAAAACTAATGACCCGCATACCCTGGAAAAACTCCTATGGTGTGTTAGCCATTAATATTTGTTTTTAGAAATAAACTCCAGCTTTGGAAATTTGTTTATGAAAAACATTTTAAAAAGTGAAACGTTTGGTGAACAACTGTCAAAACTGACACAGCTGTCCACCAAACCTTTGGTGTATGAAAAGGAACCACTGTGCTGTAATGTACATTATGTAATATACGGAGCGCTAAGTTTGGCATATGGTAGTGTGTCGTATGGTGGAGGTAATGTCCTCTGCACCCAGCTGTATTGTGTATCATCCGCCAAAAATGTAATCAAGCCGGAAATAGATGAGGCAAAGGCAAAAAAAGTATGTGACCAACAACAAGACTTAGGCGGGTGTGAACTTTGAATTTTACCACCAAAATCAGATGTGAGAGGATGTTGCATAAATCTGCTTTCATCCTTGCCCCACTGGAGGCTGTAAAAAAGAATGAACCAGAAAGAAAAACCTTTAACTGGCCAGGACTACTCGCTAGGAATATCCAACCTCTGCTCCATCACTGTCAACCTGATATCATGCCTAGGACCCTGTCAACCATGAACAGTGAATTTTGATCAGTGCTTTACTTTTGTTTGGCTGTTTTTGCACTAAAATGTAAACAAATGAAATCTCTGGTCCCCCTTATTGGCTGAATTGATTTTTGTATCATTCGTATAATTTCATTTTCCCTCTTTTTGTTTATTATTATGTTATGTTTTATGTTTATTTGTAGAGTGCACTATTGCCTGAGAGGGTAGCCTAGCACTGAGCAGGTGTGAGTGCCTATCCAAGAAGGGCTGGGAGGAGTGTTATTCAAAGAGCCAGGAATTCACCTTCTTGCAAAAATCAAGAATAGAAGAGGAGGCTCTGATGTGTAGTAGGAGGTTGTTCCATGTTTATTAGAGATGTATGGGAAGTCTTGGCCTCCCGCTCTGTTTCTCTATGTGCTGGGGTTGTGTGTGTAGGTGTCCAGCTGAGCGGAGATGTCTGGATGGTTGGTAGAAGGAGATGCGGCTGTTCAGGTATCATGGACCTGTGTTGTACAGTGCTCTGAAAGTGTGTCTGAAAAGTTTGCACTCAGTTTGTTTGTGTGGGAAACAACCTTTACAACGCAGACCTTACATCGCACTACATTTACAATGCAGTCATTACATCGCAACATCCTTTACAACGCATTTCACCACAACCCAGCCAATACATTGCATGTCACTACAACGCATGACACTACAATGCATGTCACTGCAACGCAGGCATTACATTGCATGTCATTACTACGCATGACACTACAATGCATGTCACTACAACGCAGGCATTACATTGCATGTCATTACTACGCATACCATTACAACGCATACTACCTCTACACTATCCAACACTTACCCTACTGTTGCATCCCCTGGAGTTAGAATAGTAATTTTTACCCCTACACTATCCAACACTTACCCTACTGTGACACCCCGTGGAGTTAGAATAGTAATTTTTACCCCTACAGTATCCAGCACTTACCATACCGTTGCACCCCCTGGAGTTAGAATAGTAATTTTTACCCCTACACTATCCAACACTCACCTTAAATGCAATGTAATGGTATTTGTTGTAATGGTATGCGTTGTAAAAGTATAATGCAATGTAACAGAATGCATTGTAAATGTAGTTTTAAAAATGTGTTGTGTTGGCATGCAATGTAAATGTATGCGTTGTAAAGGATCTTGCGATGTAAAAACTGCATTAGGCATGCGTTGTAAATGTATGCATTGTAACATCATACATTCGTTTGTGTATTGGGAGTCAGTGAAGGTCGCTGAGTTGTGGTGTGATATGTGCCCTGCTTGGAAGTTTGAGTTTGAGTCTGACGTCTGTTTTCTGTATGGTTAGTAGACTTCTGGTGAGTGGTTTATTGATATCATATTCGAGCCTGCGAGGGTGTAGGTGACTGTTTTTCTGGGGCTGCTTCTGAGTCATTTAAATGCCTTCTTCAGCAGCTTCAGTCACAGATCTGGGTTGAATCCATTCTTATTCTTTAGCTAACTTCGCCACCCCAGTTCAGACCAAGCCATATGCAAATCAGTCTTGATCATGTTCCTCATGGGAACAGTCCAGCCTGGGATGCCAAGCCAGGTCATCCCTGCACCGGAAACAAGCATCCTGGGCCCGGTTCTGGGGTACCAGCCCTCATCAGCAAGGCTAGTTTAAATCCATTGGCAAAGTGAGCAAGGGACCCACGTCTGGGCATACCCTGCCAACTTAGGGTGAACAGAGCAAACACAAGGAGATGATGAATGGATCACTGAAACTTTTCAGACACTCACCCCGTCACAGATCTGGGTTGAATCCATCATCGTTCTTTAGCTCACTTCGCCACCCCAGTTCATACACAGCCATATGCAAATCAGTCTTGACCCTGTTCCTCATGGGAACAGTGCAGCCTGGGCTGCCAAGCCAGGTATCCCTGGACCGGAAACAAGTATCCTGGGACCGGTTTTGGGGTAACACCCCCCATCAGCCAGGCTAGCTTGAATCCAGTGGCAAAGTGAGCAAGGAACCCACGTCGAAGTTCTTGTATATGTTGGAGATTTTGTCTTGGAAGAGGTCTGAGAATTGACTGCAGAGGTCCTGTGATGGGGTGATGGAATTGTATATGGCTGTGGGGTGTGTGAATTCTTCGACGATTGTAAAGAGTTCTTTAGGTTTGCTGTTGCTGGCTACGATTCTCTGGCACAAGTCCTTCTTCTTGGCCTCTATCAGTTTGTGGTGGTACGATCTGAGCATGTTCTTGTAGATGCTCCTGTTTTGGGGCTTCTGAGAGGATCGCCACATCTTGTCTAGCTGTATGGAGTGTCTCTTCGAGTTTGAGAGTGTCTGTGTCCCAGTTTGCATGTTTCCAGGGTTTGTTGGCCTTGAGGGGTGCAAAGCTGTTGGTGCAAGTGGTGAGAAATATATAGAGGCAC